>NC_083349.1:108639685-109975310 GCF_030254825.1 Meriones unguiculatus
GCCCTGGGGAAGCAGAGGCAGGCGGCTCTCTGTGAATTCAAGGCCAGCCTGGTCTACAGAGCAAGTTCCAGGACAGCCAGGGTAGAGAAACCTTGTCTCAAAAACAAAACAAAAACAAAACAAACAAACAAACAAACAAAAACAAGTGAACAACAAAATCATGACTGCTTATTGTAAAAACTAAGAAATTGATACGGAGAGGGCTTAGCAATCAGGAGCACTTTCTGCTCTTGAACATCTTCAACCAAACCCTAATTTGGTTGCCAGCACCTTCATGGCAACGCACGGTTGTGAGTTTGAGGAGATCTGGCACCCTCCTTTGGTCTCCACAGAAATCAGACATGCATGTGGCACACACCTACACATAAGCAAGCACTCGTAAGCATAAAAACATCCTTTGAGCTGGGCATGGTGTCTTGTGCCTTTACTCCCAGCGCACAAGAGCCAAAGACAGGAGGATCTCTGCGTTAAGAGGCCAGCCTGGTTTGCAGAGCTAGCTCCAAGACAGCCAGGGCTACACAGGGAAACCCTGTCCAATAATACAACAACCAAATCTTTGGTAAAAAGCCACTAAAAAACAGAAGTCTCAAAAATATTTTAGTATAATATTTATATAGTAACTTATATGAACTAGGCACAGTCTTTTAAAGTTTTTATTTAGTGTGTGTGTGTGTGTTTGTGTGCATGTCCCAGTAAGCAGATTGCTGGTCCCCAAGCAGTTTTTATGGGATTATGTTAATTTAATCCCATATCAATTATGAAAGTATTAACAGTAATTTTAGAAGCCCCTTATAGCAGTTGGGCGCAGTGGTATGCCTGTAATCCCAGCACTCAGGGAGGCAGAGGCAGGCAGATTTCTGTGAGTTCAAGGCCAGCCTAGTCTACAAAATGAGTTCATGACAGCCATGGCTACACAGAGAAACGCTGTCTTGAAAAACCAAAAAAAAAAGAAAAGAAAGAAAGAAACCCCTTATAATACAATTAGATTCAAATAATAAAGATTTTATTTTTGAGCCGAATATGGTAGCACACGCCATTGATCCCAGCACTCTAGAGTCAGAGGCAGACATATCTATGTGAGTGCAGGATAGCCAGGGCTGTTGCACAGAGAAACCCTGTCTCAAAAAAATATTTTTTGTTTATGTTTTTGTTTTTGTTTTGGATATACTGGAACTCACTGTGTAGACCAGGTTGGTCTCAAACTCAGAGATCTGCCTGCTTCTGCCTCCCGAGTGCTGGGATTAAAGATTTTGATAACTACCATTGGACAATGGAGTGAGTCCCAACATTCAGGACAATAAATATTAGTAGTTAATACTCTGTTGTGTCTTGCCTATTTGTAAAATGATTATTTTTGAGGAAATACAGGTATTGAACTGATATATTAAATTTTATATGGAAGCTTTATTAGGACTTAGCATTCTGCTGGGTGGGAACAGAAACAAGATGGCTGGGTGACAAAGTGGAAGAATACTTACACACTTAAGTGTTTGTGAACTTTATGCTGTCTGTATATTTGTGTTTATGGAATGGAATAGGACTGGGAATGTGGCTCAGTAGTAAAATGCTTGCCTAACGTGTATAAGACTGTGCTTTATCCTGATCATGGAAAAAAATGAGAGAGTGGGGAAGGCTGAAAAGAAAGGAATGAAGAAGAAAATTGGAGGGGAGGAAGGAACTGGTCAACAAAGGAACAGTGAATGATTACAGGTTAGAGCAGCTTGGAGGCAGAGTGCTTTGCTGAGCATGCGCAACACCCTGGCTTCAGTTCCCAGCACAAAAAGAAAAAACCTTATGTGTAGAAGACATGTTTGGTTTTGGTTTTGGTTTTGGATTTTGCAGAGAGGCTCACCATGCAGTCCTGGCTGGCCTGGTAGCCATGCTGGCCTGGAACACAGTGATCAACCTGCCTATTTCTCCCAAGTCCTAGGATGAAAGGTGTGTATCATCATGACAAGGCTGGACTTAAACTTGCCATTGTCACGTCTCGGCCTCCTAAGTGCTGGTGTAATAGCCCACTCCAGCCTCAACTTGATGTTTTGATATATGTATATATTGATCACCACAAGCTATCTGGCACATCCATCACCTTACATATTTCCTGTGTGAGCGTGTGTGTGTGTGTGTGTGTGTGTGTGTGTGTGTGTGTGTGTAGGACCACTCAAAATCTACTTGGCTAGGTAGGAAAGTGGAGAGGATCTGGGAGGAGTTGGGGTAGGGGAAAGAATATGATCAAAACATGAAAAAAATTAAATAACCAAACATGACAAAATAATAATAAGATGAATCAAAACTATTACATCAAAGTTGGACACAGCAACCCAACAGGGGAAAAAAAAAAAAGAAAACAGTCCCAAGATCAAGCACAAGAGTGAGAGACTCCTGGTTCTCACTATCAGGATTCCCATAAAAACACTAAGCTAATAGCTGTCATATATATGCAGAGGCCTTATGCTGGCTGTTTCAGTCTCTGTGACCTCATATGTGCCTTGCTTAGTTGATTCAGAGGGCCTTGTTCTCCTGGTGTCCTCCATCCCCTCTGGATTCCCTTAGCTCTAAGAAGAGAGATTTTGTGGAAACCTGCCATTCAGATCCTCTCTGCTGTGGGTCTCTGCATCTGTTCCCATCTGCTGCCGGAGGAAGTCTCTCTGATAATGACTGGATAAGGCACTGATCTATGAGAATAACAGAATATCATTAGGAGTGGAGTAATTTTATTTTTTTCTTTTTGACCAGCAATACTTAGTTTTATCCTAGGTCTCTGGGCTATCTAGTCTCTGTTTGTTTGTGTTTTGGGTTTTTGTTTTTGTTTTCAAGACAGGGTTTCTCTATGAAACCTGTCTGTCCTGGAACTTGCTTTGTATGCCAGGCTGGCCTCAAACTTAGAGATGTGTCTGCCTCTGCTTCCTGAGTGCAGGGATTAAGGCTGCACCACCATGCCTGGCAAGTCTCTGGTTCTTGGTTATCCAAGAATTGTTGAGTTTGGGTTCCTTCTTGTGGAGTGGGCCTTAGGTCAAATCAGACATTGGTTGACTACTCCCACAAGTTCTATGTCACCATTGCCCTAGCATATTTTGCAGGCAGGACAGACTGTAGGCCAAAGATTTACGTCTGGATTGGTGGCTACGTCTCTTTCAGGAGCCTGCACAGTACCTTCTGCAGTACTTCTGAAGACACTTCATTTGTAAGACAGCAAAGACACTTCAGTAGGGTGAAGGCTCCATAGAGGCACCAGACTGACTTCTCCATGTTCACTGAGTTGCGTGAATACTGTCCTCAGCAATGGGGCCCCACCATCAGTTTGCAGAGAGCAAACTCTTGTCTTCGAAATAGGCTGGGTTGTTGAGGGATTTCCATGGGACACTCTTGGCCAAAGACTCAATAGAATGCAAACCAGCCCTTCCACTGGAAGCCTTGCTTGGCAACCAAAGATGGCCAGTGTAGACTCCACATCCCCCATTTCAGGAGTCCTCATAAGGATCACTGCATAGATTCCAGGCAGTTTCTCTTGGACTAAGTTTCCACCCCACACCCCCAAAAGCCACCTCCAGCCACCTCTGCCTGCATTCTCTCCTTGCACTGTCTCCCCCTCACCCACTCCCAGCCTGCCCATTGATTTCTCCCTCTTGGGAGATCCTTGTGTCACCATTAGATCCCTCCTCTTTACCTAACCTCTCTGGGTCAACAGATTGTTTATTTGTAGACCAAGATAACAGCGTGGTTATCTTTTACCTAAGGGCTAATATTCACTTATAAGTGAATACATAAAATATTTATCTTTCTGTGTCTGGGTTATCTCACTGAGGATGATTTTTTTTTTCCTAGTCCTTCCATTTGCCTACAAATTTCATGATGTCACTTTTAACAGCTGAGTAATACTCCGTTGTGTAAATCTACCTCATTTTCTTTATCCATTCTGCTGTTGAAGGACTTCTAGGTTTTATTTACTTATTTTAGTTTTTGTTTTTTGAGACAGGGTTTCTCTGGGTAGCCTTGGTTGTCCTGGACTCACTTTGTAGACCAGGCTGGCCTTGAACTCACAGAGGTCCACCTGTCTCTGCCTCCCTGAGTGCTGAGATTACAGGTGTGTGCCACCATGTCCCACTGACTTCTAGGTTTTGTTTTTGTTTTGTTTTGTTTTGTTTTCAATTTCTGTCTATTAAAAATAAAGCCACAATGAATATGGCTGAGCAAGTGTCCTTGTGGTAGGATGGAGTGTTATTTCGGTATATGCCCAAGAGTGGTATAGCTGAATTCTGACATAAATGGATTCTCAACGTTCTGAGGAACCTCCATATTGATTTTCATAACGGCTGTGCAAGCTTGCACTTCTACCAGCAATGGAGGAGAGTTCCCTTGTTCCAAATTCTTGCCAGCATGTGTTGTCACTTGTTAACCATTCTGGTAAGTGAAAGATGGACTCTCAAAGCAGTTTTGATTTGCATTTCCCTGATGGCTAAGGGTGCTGAACATTTCGCCATTTGAGTTTTCTCTATTGAGTATTCTGTGTTTAGATCTACCCCGCCCCCCTTTGAGACAGTGTTTCTCTGTGTAGCCTTGGCTGTCCTAGACCCACTTTGTAGATCAGGCTGGCTTCAAACTCACAGATGTGCCACCATTGCCTAGATCGATACCCCATTTTTAAATTGGATTATTTGGGTTTTTTTTTTTATATCTAGTTTCTTGAGTTCTTTATATATTCGGGATATGAGTTCTCTAGGATGTGGGGTTGGTAAAAATCTTTTCCCATTCTGAAGATTTCCTCTTTGTCTGACTGACGTGTCCTTTGCCTTACAGAGTTTCCCATTCCAGGAGGTCCTATTTATTGTTGATCTTAGTGCAAGAACTATGAGTGCTTTTTCCTGTTCAGAAAGTCATCTCCTATGCCAGTGTGTTCAAGGCTATTCCCCACTTTCTCTTCCATCAGGTTCAATGTATCTGATTCTATGTTGAGGTCTTTGATCCACTTGGACTTGAGTTTTGTGCAGGGTGAGAAGTATGGATCTATTTATATTCTTCTACAGGCAGACATCCAGTTTGACCAGCACCATATGTTAAAGATGCTGTCTTTTTTCCAGGGTGTATTTCTGATGTTACAAAAAATCAGGTGCCCAGAAATATGTGTGTGAATTTACATCTGGATTGTTTATTCCGTTAATCAATGTGTTTGTTCTTATGCCAATACCGTGAAGGTTTGTTTTGTTTTTGTTTTTTTTTTAACTGTAGTTCTGTAAGTGCAACCTGAAATGGGAATGATAAGGCTTCCAGCAGTTCTTCTATTGTTCAGGGTTGTTTTAGCTAGTCTGATTTTTTTCTTTTTTCTTTTTTGCTTTTCCATATGAAATTGAGAATTGTCCTTTTAAGGTCTGTAAACATTTGTGTTGGAATTTTGATGGGAATTGCATTGAATCTGTACATTGCTTTTGGTAGGTTGGCCATTTTTACTGTGTTGATCCTACTGATCCATGAACATGGGGAGATCTTTCCATCTTCTGGCATCTTCTTCAATACTTTTCTTCAAAGACTTGAAGTTTTTATCATACAAGTCTTTTACTTGCTTGGTGTTACCCCAAAGTATGTTATATTATTTGGGGCTATTGTGAAAGGTGTAGTTTTTCTAATTTCATTCTCTGTCCATTTGGTTTTAAAGGGTTTTTTTTGGTGGGGGGAGGGCTCAGCTATTTTGGTGTATTCAGTGCCTGCTATGGTAGAATAGCTGGACTCTAGTAGAGATGTATTTTCTGGCTGTTATTGTGTTTTTTACTCTGGCATTCAAGCATCATTCAAGCAAATGATTAGTTGTAGGTGCTGATTTCTGGGTTTGTCTTTGTTGGGTGGGTGTTTTGTTACTTGGTTTTTGTTTTCTCCTTGGATTTTCAGAGAGTGTGATGGCTGTGTGTTGCCTGTTTTCCTGGCCTGCTCAGCTGTGTGTTTGCAGGGAATGCCTGCTGGTATTGAAGGCTGGGACACTGGGAGGAGTTGGCAGAAGGAAGGTTGAAGACTGTCTTTATGATCTCCTGGGGATGGGATCAGAGAGAAAAGGGAGAAGACAGCAGATTCCCAGCTACAGAGCTTGGGATAAAACTGGAGGGCTTGACCTCAGGAGTAATAGGCTTGGTTGGGTTTGCTTTCAGCCTACTTGCTGTCCTGGGACGAGCAGCCCTAGGGTTGATAGGAGTTGCTTGCTGGGGTTGGGATCTGAGACAAAGCAACAATTGGGGGAGGAGGTTAGAAGGGGGAAGGTCTGTGGGATCCTGGGGGAGGCTGTCGAGGGTGCTCTGCTGTAGAGCTGGGGACTGAGACTGGAGGGCTGGGTGAACACCACCATGCCTAACAACCCGAGTTCAAGCCCCAGGCCCCAAATGGTAGAAAAAGAGACCACAGCCCACAAGTTGTCCTCTGGATTCCACAAACATACAGTGACACATGTGTGATGCACATGTGAGGACATACACACAGAATAAATTAAAATGGCATGGAGAAGACGTGAGACCAAGAGGGGCCTTTAAAAGGTGCCTGGGGCTATAACTCAGCAGGGTGCTTTCCCAGCACACACCCAGCCCTCGGTTCTACCCCGAGCACCACATAAGCCAGGCAGGAGGGTGCTCTCCAGCATGTGAGAAATGGCAACAGGAGGGTCAGAAGTTCAAGTCATCCTTGGCTACATAGCAAGTTCTAGGCTAGCCTGGGATACAGGAGACCCTGGCTCAAAACTCATTCCACCCAGGCCACAAAAGAAACCTATTAGAAGGTGTGAATGCAGATATACAATTTTAAATACGTGAGAGCAGGGGCTAGAGAGGTGGCTTGGCAGCTGAGAGCCTATCACTGCTCTTGCTACATCAGATGACTGACACCACCTGTAACGTCAGCTCCAGAGGGCTCAGACGCCTCTGGTCTCTGTGGGTACCTGCATTCTGTACACATACCTCACACACAGACACACAGGACCTGACTGTCCTGGACTCATTTTGTAGAACAGGCTGGCCTCAAACTAACAGAAACCCACCTGCCTCTGCCTCTCAGAGTGCTGAGATTACAGGCGTGCACCACTGTGCCTGGCTATTTTTTTTTTCAATTTTTTTTAAGAGTAACTTTACCTTTTAAAATTATATTTATAAAATATATTAGAAAACATAAACATGGGATCATAAACATGGAAGAAACAGGTTCTTTTTTTTTTTTTTGAGCGGGCTCATTATGTAGCCCTGACTGGCTTCTAACTCACAGAGATCTACCTGCCTCAGCCTCCCTGGGTACTGGGATTGAAGGTGTGTGCTACCATGCCTGGCTTGAAAGCAAGTTCTTGCAAAAATTAAACATAGGACTAACATATGATCTAGGTATTTCTAGCCTCAAACAACTTGAAAGCAGGGACTCCAACGTACTCCAGGAGCACTGTTCATTATGGCCCAACGTAGAAATATCCCAAGTGAGCCCTGAGAGATGAGTAGGTAGGGCTAGAGAGAGGGCCCAGTGGGTAAAACCCTTGTGCACAAGTGTGAGGAACACAGCTGAGATACCCAGAATCTATGTAAATGCTGGGAGGTGTAGTGGCCCAGCTGCAACCCCAGAGCTCCTGAGGCAGAGACAGATCTCCGAGGCAGACAGGCTAGCTAGACTAGCTAGGTGGGGGAGCTCTAGGCTCAAGTCAGAGACCCTGCCTCAATATATAAGGAGGAGAGTGATTTGAGGAAGATGGCCTCCGTCAGCCGCTGGCCTTCACATGTACACACACATGCCTGTACAGCTATACAATCCAGTGTACCCAGACGGATGCAAACACTCTGCATGCACGCTATACATGTGAAAAATTCTTTATAAATGACCAGACAGACAAACGTGATATTGATGGATAGACAAAGCCAAGCACGATGGTTCATACCTGGAATCATAGCACTTTGGAGGCTGAGGCAGAAATACCATTACATGTTAGAGGCTGCATAGTGAACTGAAGGCCATCCTAGGCTGCATCGAAAGGCTCTGTCTCACAACAAAACAGAAAGGATAAAATGTGTAAGTAGATGTGTGCACACTTGGTGAGGGAGAGAGGCAGGTGTGGGGGAGTGCTCACACTAAAGTACTTTGTTTTTGAGACAAGCTTTCTCTGCGGTGCTCTGGCTGTCCTGGAACTCATTCTGTACACCAGGCTAGCCTGGAATTCAACAGAGATCTGCCCACTGAGTGCTAGGATTAAAGGCATGGGCACCACTGCCCGACTTGACACTAGAATATTATTCAGCCTTAAAAAGGAATGAAATTCTCCTGAAGGTACATGATAAGTGAAATTAGGCAGACACAGATGGATGAACTGTATATAATTCCACTTACACAAGGGACCCAAAGTCATCAAATTCACAGAGACTAAAAATACTGAGGAAGTAGTTTAATGGCAAAGTATTTGCCTAGCATTCATGAGGCAATGCCCTGGACTCAGTCCTATCTCTGCAAAAAGAGAAACAAAAAGGAAAAAGTAACATAGAAACCACAATGATAGTAGTTTTGAAAGTGGAAGAAACAAAGTTACAAGTAGAGAATTCAACTTGAGATAATTAAGTTCTTAGACTGAGGACAGTGATGGCTGCATTACATTCTGAGGTGTACTTACTGTTTCTGAACTATGTGTTCGAAATTAGTAAGATGATAACTTTGTTTTTCAAGACATGGCTTCTCTGTATGTGGCTTTGGCTTTCCTGGAACTCTGTAGACCAGACTGGCCTGGAACACACAGAGATCCACCTGCCTCTGCCTCTGCCTCCCCAGTGCTAGGATTAAAGGTGTGTACTTACACTGCCTGGCTTGCTATGTGTATTTTACCACAACATTAAAAAAAAAAAAAAAAAGAGTAAGTTGAGGAACCTGCAGGATGGATCAGCAGGTTGGCCATTTGCCATCAAGCCTGATGACCGAGTTTCATCCAGGATCCAGAGCTTTTGCAAAAACTGACTCCTTTACATTATCTTTTGACTTCCACACTTTTGATGTGATACATACACACACACTCAAATAAATAAATGTAATTTAATTTTTTTAAGTTGAAACTACAACTTTAGGTAACCATAAAATTCAAAGTGTTCACTAGGTGTTTAAAACTTGCTTATGAAAAAAAAAAAAACTTGCTTATGTCTTTTTAAAATGAAGGTAGAAATGCTAACTAACTTTAGATTTTATGATTTTTGGTGTATGTATGTGTGTGTACATGTGCAAGCATCTATGCATAGGTGTTTAAAACCAGGGAAGATTTCCGGTGCCCTCCTCCATTGCTCTCTGCCCTGAGATGGAGTCTCCACTGAACCTGGAGCTCACTATTTTTCAGCTAGGCTAGTAGACAGCAAGTCCTAGCGATTCTCCTGTCTCTACCCTGTCCCAGTACCCCAGGTCGGTGTGACCCCATATCGTTTTTTAAGTCATACTGGGAATCTGAATTCATGTTCTTCTCACAGAGCCGTCTGTCTCCCCATTGCCTTTTCTGTTTTAAGACTCATGTATTCCCATTCTGGCTTGGAACTCAGATATGTGGCTAGAGGACAACCTTGAAATTCTAATCCTCTTGTTTACAAGCATGTACCAAGCACCATGTGCTGCTGACATTCAAATCCGGGGCTTTGAGAATGCTAGGCAAGCTTGCATTCCCCCAGCCCTTTTGTTTGTTTGAGAAAGAATCTTTTTTTTTTAAATATAACTTTATTTTGTGTGAATTGCTGAGAAGGTGTCAGATCTACTGGAACTGACATTACAGACAGTTGTGAGCTGCCATGTGGGTGCTGGGATTTGAACTTGGGTCCTTTGGAAGAGCAGACAGTGCTCTTAACCACTGAGCCATCTCTCTAGCCCCGGAGAAAGAATTTTAGTCTGTAGCTCATGATAGTATATAATTCACTATTGTAGCCCAGGTTGGCCTCAAACTCATGATGACCCTCCTGTCTCAGCCTCTCAGCCTTCCTAGTGCTAGGATTACAGGTTTGAGTTACCATGCCCAGTTTTTAGATTTTTTTTTTTTTAAGATTTCATTTATGTTTGAGTGCAGTCTCTCTGCATGTATGCCTGCACGCCAGAAGAGGGCAGCATATCCCAGTGTAGATGGTTATGAGCCACCATGTGGTAGCTGGGAATTAAGCTCAGGACCTCTGGAAGAGCAGCTAGTGCTCTTAACCGCTGAGCCATCTCTCCAGCCCCAGTTTTAGATTTTTATAACAAATATTTATATTTAGTTTAAATGCTAAAACATTAAAGACAATGACTACCATACAAAAACACAAAGCTTCCAATGGCAAAAGAAAACAAAGGGGCAATTTAGGAAACATCAATCTACTCCAATGGAAGGCAAAACGTGAGAAGGGGGCAAAATCAAAAGTTATAAAAGGTAAGGAGAAAATAACCAGTAAGACCAAAAGAAATAGATTTTAATATGCCAGCAATCAAAACAAACATTAAAACTCCAGTCTCACTAAGTAAAAATTAGAAAACTTTAGCTGGGCATGGTGGCACAAACCTGTAATCCTAGCACTCATGGAGGCAGAGGCAGGTGAATCTTTGTGAGTTCGAGGCCAGCCTGGTCTACAAAGCAAGTCCAGGACAGCCAGGGCTATACAGAGAAACCCTGTCTTGGAAAACAAACAAACAAACAAAAAACTTTAGTTTGGGTTTTCTAAAAGTTTAGTTGTACATTGAATAAAAGAACCTTAAAATATAATGCAGGCTGGTGGTTCACATCTATAATCCTGGCATTTGGAAAACTAAGACAGGAGGATCATGAGTTGAAAACCATCATGGGCTACACTGCAAGACCCTCAAAATAAATAAACAAAACTATAGTAATAATGAAAATATGATCCAGCTAAGTTAGAAATACAAGCAGTGGCAAGCCAGCCAGTTGACAGGCATCCACAGCAGTGATGACAAAGCCCTCTCAGCAGATGGTACAGGATTCCAGCTGCCAGCTTTCCTATTACTGCTGTTATTCATACTGAAATGTAGACCCGGAGCTGGCAAGATGTCTCAGCAGATAAGAGCACTTTACACAAGCCTGATTGCCTGAATTCATCCCCTAGAACCCATGTCAAAAGCCAGGTGAAACCCCAGCACTCCGGTGATGAAAAGGAAAGTAGAGATAGGAGGTCAAGACCCTGTCTCAATAAGGTGGCAGAAAGAACAAACACCTGAAAGTTGTCTGTTGCAGATGTAAGTTTTTGTTTTGATCCTAGGTATAGGATACGGGACTGAAGCAGCCTGCCCACAGCAGCGAACTATTTGCCTGGTGTGAGTTCTGAGAGGGGCTCTTTGCCAGCTGCAGATAGTTTAAATCTGAGGACTCCGGAGAGGGAATAAAGGCCAGGGCCCAGACAGTGTTGAGGAGACTCCAAGAAAGAAGGCTGCTGGTGTCTCCTTGCTACTCCTGATTGCTGTTAATACAGTTGGATGATAAGAAGTTGGCAATATCCTGAAATGAAGATTGGACTTTACACAAGGAACCCAATGACCCTAAACCAGCAGGAAGTAGCTAAAGAGAACTCCACCCCCTCTCCCCACTAACCTTCTTTCTGTCCTATGCAGTATTGGGGTGTTGAAAGGGATTGGGATGGCAAAGGTTTGTTTGTTTGAGGTTTAAGAAACCCAAATAAAAGTTATAAATAGGCCAACAGTTGTCTTCACATTCTCTCTCTCTCTCTCTCTCACACACGCACACACACACACACACAAATAATAGTATATATGTTAAAGGAACATGTGAAATGTAGGATTTTAAGATGTTTTGCCCTAGTGATGTTCATAAGTAGCGATGTGACTTTTCTAAACAACACACTGTAGCCCTGGTCCTCTTGGCTGTTCTGGCTGCTCTTACTGTGTCGACTTGACACACAAACTAGAGTTAGCTGGGGAAAAAAAAAAAGGAACCTTAATCGAGAAAATGCCTCCATAAGATCTGGCTGTAGAGAATTTTCTTACTTAGTGATCAGCGGGAGTAGGCCCAGCCCATTGTGGGTGAAGAAAAACATACACACAAAAACAAAACAACAAATAGCTTCACTTTGGGGTATCTGTCCTGTGTTTTTAGGTTGGTAACCAGGTGCAGCCATAAGAGGAGACAAGATGAGCATGAGAAAGCAAAGTCTACACTGAATGTGGTGGTGCATGCTTGTAACCCCAGCGCCTGGGAAGAAAGAAGACCAGGCTTTTAAGGCCGGTCTCAGATATGTACTAAGTCCTACAACAAAGGGAAGATGGGACCTGCAGCTCCCCCCACACACACTAAAAAAAGAAAACCAGACCATTATACTCACACATTCTGGAGAATCAGTCCTACATGCTTTGCAGTCTCATGGGGCAGGGAAGCACCCGTTTGGGCCAGGTGAGAGAACTGTAGCAACACACAGTATAGACCAAAGCTTTATTGGTGCTCCAAGAGGAGGAGGAGGCAGCGGAGCTTGTAGGCCAGGCCCCAGGACTAGTCCCTTGGTGCCTGGGATGACAAGGGAAGAGGAAGACTGCCTACCACCCTGTAAGGAACTGATAGAGGAGGTTCAGCTCCAGATTGGTCAGCCTGTGTGTTAAAGGCACGCTGTTGGCTGACTTCTTTTGCTATCTGTCAGGACTGGCTAGCTTCTGGTGGGGCTGTCTATCTCAATAGAAGTCTTTGAAGCTGCTGAAACACCGAAACAGAGAAACTTAAAACATGCACACACAGGGAATATACATATGGAGAGTGTGTCCAGAGGGGATAGACCTAGCCCAGAGCCTCAGATACACTCTTTTCTAGCTCTTCTCATAACTTCAAATTGTTTGTATTCCTTCTTAGCTTTAAATCTGTCTCTGCTCTCTCTCTCTCTGTGTGTGTGCACGTGCGCGCATATTTATGCATATGGAGGTCAGGGACAACCATAGGTATCATTCCTCAGGCACAAAGTAGACTAGGGAACAAGCCTCCAGGGATCTGCTTATCTCCACCTCCATGCCACCATGGCTGGGATTAAACATTCTCACCACTGTGTCTGGTTTTTCTTTATAGAGGTTCTTCATATCTGCACTTAGGTCCTAATGTTTGTAGGGCAAGCCCTTTACTGGTTAAGCAGTCTCTTCTGGCCCACATTCCTTCCTGAGACATCTGTTTTGAGGGTAGCCAGAGAGGATCCTGAACTCTTCTGGTCCTCCTGTTTCCACCTTCCTAGCGCACTTCCATGCCCAGTTTTATGTATGCCAAGACTGTGTGCATCTTTAGGAAGTACTCTACCCAGCTCGTCAATGGGTGTTCCTCCCTGAATCAATCACCTTTGGTCCCTTCAGGAAGAAACATACTAACAAGACTAGGTATTAATTTTTTGTTTTAACTGACCATGTTTTAACATGTAACAGATCATGTGCTTTGCATGTATACCCATCAGTTCAATCCCCACCACTAAAAACAAAGCTGCTAGGTTTCCACAGTAACATTTTTATGAGTAACGTTAGGACTTAAGCTGTGAAATACACAAAAAGGGTCAAAACCAGAATTAGGAGGCTCAAGAAAAGTCTGAAAGATAAAATACTTGGAAGATTTCCTTGTCAACTTTCGCTCTTTTCTCATTCTGCATTCCCTTAACATCTTTCCTATTCAAATTGTTTTTGCAATCTGCAGTCTGTCACCTTTTGAAGGTCTTGTGTTTCCACGATACTTATAGACAATTTATATTTTTAAAAATATATATAAAATATAAACATAGCATGTTATGCACAATCTGGACTGACACATTTTTGAGTGGTCTTGTGTTTACAGTTAAACTGATCTGATACTATAAAGTTCGAGCATTTTGAAACAATATTGTCTGCCCTGAGGCCCCTTGAATTCTAAAGAAATGCAAATGTATGTAAGGAGTTCACAATTACAACCCCCCAACACCTTTTTTTCTCTTTTCAGTGCTGAGCATTGAATCTGGCCCTCATGTTCCACAGGCAAGCACCCTCTCACTGAGCTGCACCTTCGTCCCATACTGTTTGTGTTTGAGAGACCCTGGCCTAAAGCACCTTCGTCTTTTTTAAGCACTTTCTTCTTCTCTCAGGAGAGCCACAAGGAAACAGTTTTTTAAAGTGACTGACATTTGGTAGTTTTCTTTTGGCCACAAGAAAATCTAAGCAACCTGGTGATCCTTGGCAACATGCTGCTGTAGGGCTTGTCAAGTACAAGCTTTATTCACAGCCACTGAATCCTATGTCTTTATTCTTTGCTGCTGGACAAATATGCCGTATACTGTTCAAACTACTTTATCATATGGCTAGCCCCTCAATTACACATGCAGGAACTGGTTCTAGCACTGTGTTTTGTTTTGCTTTATTTATTTATTTTTTTTGAGACAGGGTCTCTCTGTGTAGCCTCAGCTGTCCCGGACTCACTTTGTAGACCAGCCTTCCCTGAACTCAGAGATCTGCCTGCCTCTGCTGCTCTGAGTGCTGGGATTAAAGGCGTTCACCACCACATCTGGCTTATCACTATGTTTGGTAAGCCATGTTTTGTTTTGTTTTTTGAAGTTCATACTTTAAAAAGAGTGAAAGTCAGAATTGGTAATTCAACCAGTGATCCCAGCAGTTGAGAGACACAGGAAGGGGGATCAGGAATTCAAGGCCATTTCTGTTACATACTGTTCAAGGCCTGTCTGGAATTCATGAGACTCTCAAAAGCAAAATAAAAATCAAAAACAATAAAAGAGAGTCAAAGATACAATTCTTCAGTCCTTAGAAGTGTATTACAGTGGTTAGGGAGGAATTAACATGATAGGGAACAGATAACATCCTTACTGTCCCCCAGTTTACATGTACCCGTTAGGGTCTGTTTGCTCTCTGTGACTTTGTCTTCCCAGTGCTTCATTTTCTTTTTCTCCCATCATTATTTTATTCGTTTTGTTTTGCCTTTCTCCCGTTTTGTTTCAGGCCATGCAATTTTTGTTTGGTATAATGTATAATTTAATGGGATTTTATTCCATACTTAGCATTTATATGGATACTTAATAGATGCAGGTTTTTGTTAATATTTGAGCAGAGAAGTTGGCACTTTACTTTTAGGGTTTTGTGTTTGAGACAATCTTTGTAGCTCAGGCTTGGTCTGGAACTCTGAAAGTTCTATATAAGAAACCCAGGCTGGCTTTGCAACCCCTCCACCTCCATCTCTGGAGTACTGGAATATCCTTAGGTTTTCCTATTTTGAGCTGGTTTGTGAGGCAGAGGCAGGTGGATCTTAGTTTGAAGCCAGTCTGTTCTACAGTCAAGGATACACAGAGAACCCCTCCCTGTCTTGAAAAAACAAACAAAATCAAAACAGAAAAACCCAAAAAATCTTGTATAACTTGTAAAAGAAATCATAGATAGTACCTAGTAAAATACATGCTCCTTTCACAAGTCTTTGATCTGTGTATTTTTATATGGAGGGAGTCTCATGTAGCCCAGGCAAGACTAGAACTACTGCGTAGCCAAGGATGACCTTGGACTCCTGATCTTCCTGTCTGTACCTTCCAAGTGCTAGGATTGAGTCACACTGCTCTGTCTTCACACAGTCATGTTTTAGGAAAAAAAACCCAAGCATAAACATCAAGAGTAGTAGCACAGTCATTTCAAGCTCCCCCCAGTACCACCTTTTCAGAGATCTCATTTGAGGTTCATAACAACTTGCAAGCCTCATGCAAATCCACCCTCATGGCCAAACCCCAAGCCAGAATTTTCACTATTTTTATATGGAACTATCACCTTACATGGGACACCTTCTCCCCAACTACTGCACATATCCAAACTGCATCATTTTCTGTTGATGGATCCACCTAATTTTGCCATCTAAAGTCAAAGCTTTGGTGTTATTTATGAATTCAACAAACACTTAAATATTTTTTAGCACACACAGTATGCTAGTGGCAATGGGTACATGCTGAGCAAAGATAAATAGGGATCCAAACTAACGCAAGGAATAGTAGAGAGTCTGGAGAAGCTCTGACCAATGAGGGTGGGTGGAAAGCTGTATTTTTGTGGGGTGAAAGCACAGGAAGAGAAAGCCTGGATATTTCAGGGCACAAGGTGGCTAAATGCTTAGGGAAATGAGACATTCTAGAACCCACTCAAGGAAAGAGTTGTGGAGAGGACCAACTCTAATGATTTCTGATAAGGAATTTAGACTCATATTGGAATTTGCTTATTGAGAGAGGGTCTCAATCTGTAGCCCAGGTTGGAATGAAACCTGAAATTTGTGACCTTTTTGCTTCAGCCTCTCAAGTGCTGGAATTACTGACACGAGCTATGATGCTGGGCCTTTTTGTTTTTAATTTAAATTTCATGTATATGCGTGTTTTGCCTACATGTATGTCTGTGCACAATACTTGCATGCCTGGTGCCAGAAGAGGGCGACTGATCCCCTGGAACTGGAGTTAAAGGCTGCCATGTCGTTCCTGGAAATGAAACCGGCTAACGTGGAAAAGCAGCCAGCGCTCTTAACCTCTGAGCCGTCTCTCCAGACCCCAGTTCTCTTTTCAATGAGTTGATTTTGTTATACCATGGAGGGCTTTCTCCTTTCCCTTACATACAATTTAAAAAAAAAAAAAAAAGTGCTGGATTGTCTTTGTCTCTCCATTTCCACTGCTTGTGGCCAGCACTCCAGTCCCAGCCCATCACGTTCAGGTCAAGGGCATTCTAACCAGTTACAGTACCCACCAGACGCTCCCTGTGATGTACTGTGCACACAGAATAAGCTTAACCATCGCAAAAAAAAAAAAAAAAAAAGAGGCTGCGCCTGCACGACAATGACGTCCACATTGCCCATCTTGATGCTCATGGCCATCGCTAGCTCTAGATCTGTTCCTAGACTCTTTCTCCAAAGAGGCCAGCCAGCTTCCCCAATAAGACTCCCCAGTGTAGTTTACTTTCCTCAGTCCTCCAGCCTCGTAACCCTATTCCCTTCTCCCGCAGCTTAAAACGCCATCTTCAGGCACCTTCTCCGAGTATCTAAATCTACCATCAGCGAGCCGCAGCTCGTTCCCGCCTCTCTGCCCTGGTCTCACCCAGCCGGCCGCACCAGTTGTTTCTACCCTGTATTAACTTGGAAATTTTCCACAGACCTAGGTCTCCGTTTTCCTTTGTCAGTACAGGCCTCATAGAGCCTGGCCAAAGACGGCGGAAGCGCAGCACAAACGCTCGTCAACTTTAATTGAACCGAATCCGGCGGGGATGGTCGGAATCTGAGGGCGTGTGGAGGGACAGAGGGAGGGACAGGGAGGACAACACCACAGGACACGACTGGAAGCTCCAGGTCCCACACAAAAGAGACCTCAGGCTGAGGCCAGAGAACCGGACTACAGCGCGGTGGGCGAGGAGAGGGCCGCACGTTCCAGCCGCTCCCTCCGGCCGCGACCGTTGGTGGGCGTGGCGGCCAGTCTCGCGGGAGCGGCGGTTGGGCGGGCCGTTGTCCCCTAGGGCGGGGCGAGTTGCTAAGGAAATGACCGCCCGCAGCGGCTCACCGCACCAGTAGGGCGGGGTCTGGAGAAGCGCGGTTTCCGCTTCCGCTCTCTCCCCGCTCCCGTCCCGTTACCGCCTCCTGGCCGGCCTCGCGCCTTTCGCCGGCACCTTGCGTCGGCTGTGCAGCCGGGCCCGCTCCCTGCCACGCGCGCCCCCGGGGCCCCGGCTCCGGCGCCGGCAAGGGTCGCGTCCCGCTCGCCTGCCCCACGGGCTGCCGGCCAGCCGCCGCCATGGGTGCCTACCTCTCTCAGCCCAACACGGTGAAGTGCTCCGGGGACGGGGTTGGCGCCCCGCGCCTCCCGCTGCCCTACGGCTTCTCCGCCATGCAAGGCTGGCGCGTCTCCATGGAGGTGAGGCGGCAGGGCCCCAGAGACCGGCCACTGCACGGCAGGAACCTGACAGAGAAAGGGAGCGGGGGAGGGGCAGGGGGCTCTCCGGTGAGGGTCCCTGACGGGAGCCTACGGCCACGGTGCAGGGGGCGGCGGCGAACGCGGGATCCCGGCGGAGGGGCAGCGGCTGGAGCCTGGGGACCGCGGCCCGGTGGCCAGCGGCGGCGGGAGCCCTGCCATGTGGGGAGAGGCACCTTCCGCCCACTGGCCGCCGTCGCTCCGTGCCTTCGCGCCATCCTTGGTGCCAGCCCAGCCCTCCAGGCTTACAGGCGGCATGGGGTGTAGTTGTCAGAGTGAAGAGGGAACGCTCGCTATTTGTTCGCTTATTGGCGGAATTGATGTGAATGGCTGGTTCGTCTTTATTCTTCAGATATGTGATGTGGCAGGCCTCTTGGGGCTAGAAACTTGATGGCGAAAAGGAGCAAGGGCAAATAATGTGTTTCCCATTCTTAACCCTTAGTTGCTTTTAGCCTTTCCACGCCTCGTGTTAGTTTCAGAGGCTCCGCTTGACCTTCGGGAATTGTCACTCGTTCGTATTCTTTTCGAAGGCTTTTACGACTTTTAGGAAAAGAATTGTGCCTGTCAGTAGGCTTTCTTTCTTTTTTCTTTTTTTTTAATTATTTTCGTATTTTTTTTCTCACTGACTTCTTTAAAACTTAATGAGTTGTCATTTCCATGTGCATATGATATAGTTTACTAGATTTTCAGTCTTTTCATCGATTTTTTTCGTCATAATCTACCGATAACTTTTTTTTTTTTTTAAGAAAAATCCACTTTGGATGAAAGGGAAAGCAGAACCATCTGAATTAATAGTGTTGAGCAAATGGATATGAAACTACAATGAACAGAGAAAACTGGGTGGCAAAATGGAAACGGGAAAGATGGACAATCAATGTTTTTTACTTTATTTTGTGTGAAGTCTAGGTAGAGAGATTAGGGAAATGCTCTAATTATGTCTGGAATCGGGGGTTTATCCACTTAGTGGGTGGGCTACAGGTAACAGCCAAATACTGTCTCCCTTGGGATTTTTCTCAAATCCCTCGCTCCTCCCTGTGGTTAGCTTTGGAATGACAGTGTGAACCTAACTGGTTTGTTCTTAGATTCAATATTTATTCTCACCAGCCTCTGATAATGGAATTAGCATTATCTATATCTAGTATCTAGGTAAACAGTTTCAGCAAGGAGAGGGTCCCAGTCATTCATCTCCTCTGGCTTAGTGCTCACATTTGACAGCTTGGAAATTGGGGCTTAGAAAGATTAGGATGCTTGTATCTTGATACAAATTGCCGTATGAAGGTTCTCGAGACAGTAGGTGCTGTTCTTATAGGTGTCACTGGAGCACAGCTCTCCTGTTTCCCAGTGGCACAGTGTAGAACTGACTGGGTATAATTAGAGTCAACTGGCTTTAGCTTCAGAAGGAAATCCTCAGGGATGAGTCAGTGGCTAAGAGCACTTGCTGTTCTTACAGGGGACCAGAGTTTGATTCTGAGCACCCATGTCAGGGAGCTCACAACCACCTGTTAAGTCCAGCTCCATGGAATCCAGTGCCGTCTTCTAGCCTCTGCTGATACCTCATTCTCTCATTCATTCATTCATTCATTCATTCATTCTCTCAAAAGGGGAGAAAAAAAAGAAAAGAGAGGAAAGCCATAATGTTAGTCTGGCTGGTGTTTGGGTTAGGCTATGGTGTTTTCTTTTAGTGACTGTCTCTCTTATAGACTTTTCAAGTTTCTTGTTCCCTAATGTCTATTTATGTGGGACAAAATGGTTTTTCCACTGGGGGCCCTTCTTTCTAGTTTTCTTTATGAATTGAGTTGCTTGAGTGATTTCAAATCTAGGAAGTCAGTGTTTTTATTTCTCTGCTAAGTATTTTCCTTTGTTTTATAGTTTCTCCACTTCATTTTTAGTTTTAGGGCTGTTTGATATGGAGAATTTTGCTCAACTGTTCTGTATCATAATGTTCATTCAAATAGTCTCCTTGAGCATTAAGCCTTCCTGGTGTGCTATTCCTAAATTTACTTTTGTAAATTTATGCATAATCTTGGAATACTGTTTTCAGATCCTTGTCTGCTTCATTGATACTTTTCTTTCTAGGTTTGCTTCCTCCCTCAAAGTATTACATAGTGTTTTTGCTATTGTAAAAAAAATTTTTTTTTACTAAGATACTATATTGCTAGTCTTTTTTAAAGAATCTTTTTAGAAAATAAGCTATTGATCTACAAGTATGAATAGCTCAATGGTCCATACAGTGGGGAAAGGTTATGATATATCTTGGTTCCTCTTTTCCTAGAAAGAACAGGTTTGATTCTATCTATTAATGAAGCTCCTTTACATTGTTGGCTTAATTCTAATGACTGAGTTTAGGAAAGTTTATATTAGTATACCTTATAGAAGTTGCTAAAATTCTCACACATAGATTTTAGCCTGAGACCAGTTTTACTCTCTCTCTTGAACCAAGGGTGAGTGGTAGTCATCAAAAGCTGGCATTTTATACTTTCTGCCTCTTTGCAAGCCTCTTGCTGTGGAACCAGAATTTTTTTTTGGGGGGGTGTCAAAATGCCATAGTGATATCACCCTTCTTCTTCATGGTTTGGAGGGATTCTCCACTGGTTGAGACATGTGCTATAGAATTAAGAATAGCAGGAGGTGCTGAGAAACAAAAAATTGTGAGGTTTTGGTGGCAGTGTACTGTTAAAAGGAAATTTTGAGGCTCTTCTGAAAGAAGCAAAACATTTTTTTGTGGAGAGTTCGGAGTTTATAAAATTCAATAAATATTTTTCCCCTTTTTAAAAAGCTCTGTCAGTACTTTTTTTTTTTTTTATAACATCTATTTTGTGTGTGTGGGTATGCATGTGCCAGAGCACACATGTGGAGTTCAAAGCACAATTTATGGAAATTTTATTTCTACCATGTAGGTCCTAGGGATTGAATTCAACTTGCCAGACTTGGCAAGTGCCTTTTCCTACGCTTACCTCTGCAGCCTTTTGAGGAGCTGAAGGAAGGAGATAGGATCTTACTGAGTAGCCCTGTCTGTCCTGGAACTTGTAGGTATCTTTCTGTCTCTGCCTCCTAAATGCTAGGTTTATAGGTCTGGATTGCCATGCTGTATTTGGTATTGGTATGTTTTGAGTCTAATTTTGAGTAGTGATCATAAGAGATTATTGAGGGGCTGAGGAGATAGTGGCTTAGCAGATAAGAGCACTTAATGATCTGTCAAAGGACCCTGGTGTGGTGGCTAACAGCCTACTGTAACTCTCGTTACAGAGGATCTTAAATCTTCAGGCCTCCTCAGGCACCTGGTACACAATGTGATGCACAGATGTACATTCAGTCAATGTGCAACTGTTTACCCATTATGTAAACCCATATACATAAATAAAAATACATCTTAAATTTTTTTTAAAGAACACAAATTGAATATAGCACTGAATAGAAAACTCTTTAAGAAGCTTGCATGACTGTTTTGAGATGGTCTCATGAAGCCTTAAATTTTCTGTGTAGCTGAAGATGACCTTGAACTCACGGGAGTGACTCTCTGGTGCCCAAATCAGAAGAGGGTGTTGGATCCTCTGGAGCTGGAGTTACAAATAGTTGTGTGCTGCCATGTTGATATTGGGAACCAAATCCAGGTTTTGGTTCTGCAGGAGTAACAAACGCTCTTAACCAGCCCTTGTATGTATGTGATATTTTAAAGTGTCATTGATGTACTCTGTCTTATTCCATCGTTTGAATAGATAAATGATATTTTTCTGTAATTTTGTATCTTTATTGTTGGTAGATGTTTAGATTTGCACATTTGTCTATTGTGAATAGTGGTCCTCTGAATATATGTGTAAAATAGAATATAAATGTTTTTTTCTATTACCCGTTCTAGCTTCCAAATAATTGACACAAAGACCTATTAGATTTATTCAAAAGCTTTAAGCACATAACTGAGCAGATATTCATCTATTCTAACCCAATTATGCTAGCCTGCTACTTCCCAGCCATGTGTTCTTTTACCTGTCCTCTCGGTCTCACCTTGGCCTTCTGCTGTATCTCTCTTCATGGTCACCTGCTTCTCCTCAACCTTCTTCTTTGCTTTCTCCCTGAAACCCTCTAACTCTCCTGTCCAGCTATTGGCTGATCAGCTGCTTTTATTAACCAATTAGAGACAATGGAGAACAATTTTTACAAAGCATTGAGACAGGAGATTCTTCATAGAAATGACAATGGCCACATCCTACTGCAACCAGATCTCTGGGTACAGAAATCAGCAACTGAATACACAGTGCACAGGACCATCCCCCAACACATATGTATGCAACTTTTTGGGTGGAAATATATCTTGGGCATATACCAAAGAATGGGACTGCTATGAGTAATATTAGGAACTGTATATTTGCCCTTTTTCCATTTCTTCTGTTGTATTAAAATCCTTGAAATCATCAAAGTAATGTCTTTTTTATGCTAATGAACTGAGTGATAGCTGGTAGCTTGTAAGTATGTCTAGGATGATGACTTGTCACAAGAAAAACTGAGGTGCAGCAGATAGTTAGTGCTTTTAGCACACATCCTTAACCTCCAGGGACAGTAGAGGGGCTGATTGGTTAATGACCAATGATCAATAGATTAATCGGTGCCTATGTAACACCAAGGAGTTCAGGAACTTTTAGTAGCTGCATGTATGGAGATTCTTGAAAAATATGATTCTCAGTTTGTTGAAGGTTCAGTGATACCCAGCCCTGGACTCACTAAATGCTTCCCTGAATGTTGTGATTTGCACTAGAAAAGTAGTTGAACCTAGGGAAGGAGTTGCTGAAACTTCCTGGCCATTGCGTAGTGTGAAAAGATAAACCTTGAGGCAACAGAAGTCTTTGGTATTGTGAGAATACTGCCACTGAGCTATATCTCCATGCCTTTATAGATAAAACTCTTACGGGGTAAGGGGATTATGTTTTTATCCTAGTTTGGTTGAGTTTTTCTGTCATGAATGGACTTCAGGCTTTGTTAAATGCTTTTTTTTATTTTATTTTTTTTTTATAAGGGTTTTATTTATGTCTGTGTGTGTGTGTGTGTGTGCTTGTGTATATGTGCTGGTGCCCACACTGTCCAGGAGGGGTTGTGGAATCACTTGGAGGTAGAGTTTGAGGTATTTGAGTTTCAGGTATTTGAGTTTCAGGTATTTGTGAGCTGCCTTATGTGGGTGCTAGGATTTGAACTCTAGTCTTGATAGGGCATTAAGTCCTCCTAATGGCTGGGTTATCTCTCCAACCCTGTCAGATGCATTTATTTGTTTGTTTGTTTATATCTATTAAACTAATCATGTGGCTTTGTTGTTGTTCTATACTATTAATATGGTGTGCTGTGTTAATTAATTTTGAATGCTAAGCCTGTCTTATAGTCAGCGTTTGATCATTGAACATATATATATATATAATCCTTTTGAAGTGTTGCTGGATTTGGTTGAGAGTTTGTTTTGTTTTGTATTGTCTGAAGACAGGGTCACTCTACAGATCCCTGGCTGTCCTGGAACTCATTCTGTAGACCAGGCCAGCCTCTGCTTCCTGCATGCTGGGATTAACAGTGTACACCACCACTGCTTGGCTAGTTTCTTTGGTTTTAGTATGAGGATGATAGGGCCTCATGGAATGATTTGGAAATATTACCTCTTAATCTATGTTTTGGAGAGTTTGTGAAAAATTGGTACAAGTGTCTCTTGGAATCCACAAAGACCCTGGTATTCAAGACATACTGTTGATATGATTCTCAAGTCCCTTACATAAAATGAGGTAGGTATGGTGTTGCATTCCTAATACAGCATTCTGGAAGCAGGGGCAATCAGATCTCAGGCAAGCCTGGTTTTTATAGTGAGTTCCAGACCAGCCAAGGCTACATAGCAAGACCCTGTCTCAAAAACCTAATAAATAACAACAACAACAACAACAATGTATTATATTTACATATAATTCACCTATTCCTTCCCATAATGTTTAAATTGTCTCTATATCACTTATGTTACCTAGTAGGACCAATTATATTAGTGTTTCTATTGGTAGAATTCACCAGTGAAGCCATCTTAATTTAGACTTTTGCTGTGGAAAGTTGTGTTTTTTTATTGTTTTTAAGTCTTTTTGAGACAGATCACTGGTTGGCTCGTGTTGGCCTGTAATGCCTCCCAAATACTGGATTATAATAGGTGTATGCTACCACTCTTGACTAAGGTTTTAATTGTGTAAAGTATACATGAAATTTACATGTTAACCACTCATGTACATTTTAAGCTGAATGTGATAGCGCATGTCTGTAATCACAGAAGTGGGAGGCAGGAAAGAGTTCAAGGATTGCCGGTGCTGCACAAAAACCTATTTCAAAAGGAAAACGCAGCCTTGTAGTATTGTCAGTATATTCACACTGTGTAACTAATTTTCAGCACTCTTCATTTTGGAATGCTGGAACTCTGTACTCTGAGACAATTCCTCAGTCCCTGGTAACCACTATTCTATGGTCTGTATGACTTTTCTTTTTCAATGCCAGGAGAATTAAGGCAGGGCCTCATGTAGACATAAATGGCCTAGGATTATGTACTTACATTGGCCTCTCTTTGTACTTGCCATCATCTTTATGCTTCAGCCTCCCCCAACTGCTGAGATTACCATGCCTGACTTCATTTTTTTTTTATCAAATACATGCATATAACGTGTGTGTGTGTGTGTGTAATATCTATTTATGTGGTTGTGTGCTTAAGTGCATGTACTTGAGTAACGGCCAGAAATTGGCATCAGATGGTTTCCTGTGTCTTCTTGAATCTCCAATATTTTATTTTATTATTTTATTTTAATTTTATTTATTATTGAAACATCGCTCACTGAACCTTGAGATCATCCATTTGATTAGACTGGCTGGCTGCCATCTACCTATTTCTACCTTCCATTCCCACACACCCAGGGCTGGGATCACAGATGTCTGTTGCTGCCCAGCTGCTTTGTTTTGTTTTCTGAAACAGGGTATGTATCCCTGTGCTGTCTGACTTTTATTCGGGTGCTGGGAATCAGAACTCTTATTCGCCTGTTTCAATTGTTGTCTTGGAGATTATTGTCTCTGTTAACCTAGGCCTAGAATGTTTCAACCTCTGAGACTTGCTACTTAATAAGCTCACCCTTTCTTGTTTTTACTGAGCTCTGGACTGGCGGGTTCAACTCAGCCGTTTTGGCTCAAAAACTCCTCTCCCAGCTGACTTACTCAACCTGGCTTTTCTCTTGGCCTCTGAATAGCTCTATTTGGCCTCAAACTAAGACCAGCAATCTTTTCTATCTAATCTTCTGATTCCTTCTCCTTCTCTGGCTCATTCTGTCTTTACCTGTGTCTAGCTTGTTCTTTTCATTCAGCCTATCTCTGTAAACTCTCCTGGTAAAATTGCCTCCTCTCCCCTCATTTTCTGTGTTGCTCCCTTTAAGTAGTTTCCCTTTCTTCTTATGAGAGTTGATCAAATCTTATTCTATCAAATCTTTTCTGATTCATCACTTTTTTTCTGCCACTCAATTAGACATCACTTTCAAACATGGGTGCTTCCTTCTGCAAACTAACTTTATCTTCATAGTTTGGGATTAACGGAATGTACCTGCCACCACGCCTGGACCTAAGCTTTTCTTTACCTGAAACTTATTCTGTACTAGGATGGCCTTGAACTCAGATCTGCTTGCCTCTGTCTCCTGGATTAAAGGCTGAATCACACAGACCTAGGTCTTTGGATGTGATCTCTTGCCAGAGCAGCTGTGCTCTGAATTAAAATTCCTCTACAGAACTTAGTTGCATGGTAGGCATTTTACCAAATGAGCCTGAATGAACCTTATTTTTAAAGTTATGTGATATTACATTATGTTTTAGGTCCTGTTTGTTTTATTTCTTTTTATTACATTTATTTCTTCTGTGTGTATGGGGATCTAGTCACATACCACAATGCACATGTCAAGGTCAGAGAATAATTTGTGTGTCAGTTCTCTCCTTTCCCTATGCAGGACCTGTGGGTTATCAGGTTATCAGTTTTGGTGGCAAGCAGCTTTATCTACTGAGCCATTTCACTGGCCTTTTTTATTATATGAGACAGGGTCTGATACTGTCTAGGCTAGTCTCAAACTCACTATATAGTTAAAGGTGTTAATATTGTTGTTTTTCAAGGCAGGGTTTTTCTGTATAGCCACGGCTGTCCAGGAACTCTTTGTAGACCAAGCTGGGCTCAAACTCACAGAGATCCGCCTGCCTCTACCTCCCAAATACTGAGGTTTAAGGTGTTAGCCACGACTGCCCAGCTAGTTCTTGATTCTCCAGCTTTTACCTCCCTAGTTCTGGAATTATAGGCATATACCACAACTGGCTTTTTCAAATTAGAAAGATAACTCCCTTCCTAGCTGTCACTGAATCTTTTTTTTTCCTTGACTTATCCATGGTTTAGGTAAATGTATATATCATAAATCTAAGTGGTTGATTTGGAGACAGGACAGCTATCAGGAGATTGTCATCAGAGAAGAGGATTAACTAACTTTGTTAATATGGATGCATCCGTTGCTTAGGGGCCGTGGGATATATGACTTAGTATGACCTAGGCCTAATAATAGCCTTACTCAGGTGACTCATGTTGTGTGTATTCTGAGTCATTTCTTCTAGACATCACAATACTTATTGTGTTATATCTCTGGGTTTCGTGCAGCAAGTAAAGGAGATGATATCTTTAAGGTAGCTGTCCTTAAACATTTGGGAACACTTCATCTTTGTTAATCTGTTTTGTGTTGCTGTGACAAAATAGCAGAGGCTGTGTATTCTATACAGTTTTAGTTCACAATTTGGAGGTTCAAGCATGATGCTAAAATTGGCTTCACTCTGGTGAGAATGTATTAAAGATGATTTATTAAGACATAGGAAGCAAGAGACCAAGATGACTCAGGCTCTTTCTCTCTCTCTCTCTCTCTCTCTCTCTCTCTTTCTCTCTCTCTCTCTTCATGATAAGCAATCTTGTGGGAGTAATACGTTCTACCAGACTTGACCCATTCCTGCAAGTCAACATTACTCTGTTGATGAAGTTGGAGCCTCTACCTAAATCCCTTTTACTAGGTCTCACTTTAAGGTTCTGTTACCTCAACACTACCACACTGGGGACCTGGCCTCTATAGAGCATATACACCTCTAGACAGCAAAAGTATCTAAACTATAGCACCATCCTAGGCAAACATGGAGGATCTATTGTAGTAGCATTACACCCCAGAGCAGTAAAGAAATTTAAGACAGTCTTTGCTTTTGCCTGCTGGTTTAAAATCTGGCTTTGGATCTAGAGCGCCTTTCTCCCATGGAACATTGGATGACGATGTGAGATGATATCTGTTCAGTGCCCAAATATTAGTAAAGAAATACTGCAAGTTTAGAGCATTGGTGTAGTTGGGAAAGGCCTCTTAGAGTAATTGAGATGTAGAATATAACAGACAGATAGGGAAGGTAGTGTTATGAAGAAGGATAGTACATATGTTCTTCGCTGAAAGGAGTATTCATGTTAAAAGTGGAACAGTTGGAGAATAGCTTTAGAATTAGGAGATTAGATTATACATGTGGGTAGCGGTGACTGAGTGCCTTAAAACAAAGTAAGGCAGGAACAATATGATGAAAGCTACCAAGGATAATTCAGCAGTTCTCTAAAAGATGAATGACAGTGAGGAAGTTAAAATGGACTGCTACTAGGTATTGGCTGGAGGAGTTAAAATTCCACAGAAAGAAAGAAGACCAGGGCTGAAAAGATGATTTAAGAGATTAAGAACACTAGTTGCTCTTGCAGAAGGCTCTGGGCCAATTTCCAACAGCCACGTGATGGTTCATAACCATCTGTAACCTTCAAAATGGCCCCTTCTTACCTCTGTGGCATCAGGCATACACATGATATACATACAGACGTGCAGAAAAAAACAGACAAAAAGCAAAGTGAGTAAACTTAATACATGTAAAAAAAAAGATGTAAGGTGGGAAGTGAATTAATTTTTTTAATGGAGTCTTCTGTATTAATGGGAGTACTGAGGTAGAAGAGACAGCCTATAGGAACAATCAGTTTAAGGTATAGAAGTATAGTTCTTTACCAAATCAAGAAAACTTGAAACAGTGACATGGTTTGTACTATTTAATCCTTCAAAGTACCTGAGAATGAAGCCTGTTGGCGGGGGAGGGGGAGTTTTGGATCGCTCTTACATACTCTTACTGTAAATAAGATCTTGACAGAGAAGGGTTTGAGATCAGGAAATGTTAATCAGGAAGAGAAGAACCAGAGAAATTGAACAGTTTGGGAAATACTTGAGACTAACTTGTACATGGTATGTATACAGGCAAATGCGCGCTCGGGTGCGCGCGCACACACACACACACACACACACACACACGCTAAATGAAAGTGGTGGTCATAGTCAACATGCTCTCATACATTTTGCGACCAACAATACTTAGTGTTTCTGATTCAGGGCTAAAGAAAGCAGTTGGCAGTTAAACAAGGTTGGATGAGGTTTTTTAGATTGCTAAGAAATAGTGTTAAAATACTTGGCTGTGGCTCAGAAAAGGACAAAAAAGCCAAGGTTAAGGGTTCTGAGTAAAGAACTAGTAAAGCAAAGGTGGAACTATTCCAAATAATAACGTACATCTACAATCTCACTGAAAAGTGAAAGTAATGTGGAATCATTCTAGGAACTGAGACCTGGATATAAGATGCATCTGTTATGGTCATTTCTCTTTAAGAAAAAGGATAGACAAGTGTGGGGCTGGAGAGATGGCTCAGCGGTTAAGAGCACTATCTGCTCTTCCAGGGGACCTGAATGCAATTTCCAGCAACCACATGGTGGCTCCTAACCATCTATACCAGGATATAATGCCCTCTTCTGTCATGCAGACATACATGCAGAGAGAGCACTCATATACATAAAATAAACAAATTTAAAAAAAAGTGTGAGCCACATTGCCAAATTTTAGAGCAGAATATTTAGCAAATGACAGTATACAGAGGACTTTCCAACTTGTAAGGGTGGGGGGATTCTTTTTTGATGTCTTTCTTCCCTGCCTTATGTTTTATATTTTTACCCAAGAACTATGCCATAGACTTAGTTGAGCTCTTATAGGAGAATTACTACATTCAGATTTTCTCAGTATTGACAGAAATTTTTAAATGGTGATGCCTCTTTCACCATTGAAAGAGGAAGGAGAATTATGATTGTGATTAACTCATGCAAGTTAGGTAACCAAAGTACAGTGTTGATTTAGTATTTATCCCTTCTGTCTGAAGAGAATGCCTGAAGGAACTTTGGGTTGTTTCCAGGGTGTTGTAGAATAAGCCGCAACATATTTTACCAAAGACTGACTGCCTTGCTTGAACTTTGTTTGAGGCAGTAGAAATTTGTTAGAATATGATCAAACTTGTTTTTGTTTTATTTTAATGAAAAAAAAAATGTGTGGCCAGGTGCAGTGATGCATGCCTGTAATGCCAGCACTCAGGGAGGCAGAGGCAAGCAGATATCTGTGAGTTCGAAGCCAGCCTGGTCTACAAAGCCAGTTCAAGACAGCCAAGGTTACACAGAGAAACCCTGTCCAAAAAAAAATATTGTTAGTGTAACCTTTTCAGCTTCTTTTCAAATGTGCTGTGCCCTTGGAATTGAATTTGTTGTGAAGAAAATTCCTTTGTAAGTCTAATTTTTCTAAGCTGAGGATAGCTTCTTTAAGTTAACTGTTGGCACAAATTTGTTAAAATGCTGCATTGCTTTTTTTAAGAGTATTGTCTGGTACTGTTGTAGTCTTCTGGAGAATTCTATTTTTCAGGATCGTAAGGTCCCAAGGAAGTCTTCTCACTATTCAGAGAATGGGTCTAGTAACTAGTTTTTTGTTGTTGTTGTTGTTTTTCCACATGTATTTGATAACGTGTGGTCAGAGTACAACTTATGGGAATTTGTTCTTTCCTTCTACCATTCATGTGGATTCTAGGGATCAAACTTAAGTAGATAGGCTTGGCAGCAGGCACCTTAACTCAGAGAGCTATCACATGGTCTCAGAAGTAACTTTAAAAGAGCCTGCATTCTGATTTCTCTCTATAGCTCCAAAGGGTTGGCTCTAGATTTACTGAACAGCGAATAGCCAAATATTCTACTCTGTAGACCAAGGTCTAGAGAGGAGGGTGCTGTATTACAGAGGTAGTGGTCTGACTGCTTTTCCTATTCCTCTCTTAGCCCTTTCTTTGCCTTTCTCTCCTGTATTTTTTCCCCCGGGCAGGGTTTCTGTGTGTAGCTCAGTCCTGGAACTTGCTCTGTAGACCAGGTTGGCCTCAAACTCACAGAGCTCCACCAGCCTGTGCCTTCCCAGTGCTGGGATTACAGGCGTGCACCGCCACCTGGCTTCCTGTAGTCTTTCATTACCCTACTTTCCCTTCTCATTTCCAGTCCATGTTTGGCGAGCCAGGGAAGAGTTATGCTACATTGGGAAGTATATTGTGACCTGAAATAGAGGAGAAATAGTGTTTGAACTTGATGAGACATTCTGATTTTGTTCTTTCTTCTAGGATGCTCACAACTGTATTCCTGAGCTAGACAATGAGACAGCCATGTTTTCCGTCTACGATGGACACGGAGGTAACTTTAGCAGATCATATTAGTAACAGTCTAAGACCCCAATCCCAGACCTATCAATGGGCAAGAAAGGGATCCTTTGTTCTTCCACTTTCCAGGATTTAACTAAGCTTAATAGGTAAGAAAATGTCAAGAGATATACTAATATAGTCCTCAGAGAAGTGATACTGAATTGTTTTCCGGAAAAGACTTTTTTTTTCTTGACTTATCCAGCTAGGCGTCAGGTATGCTAAGGTGTTCATCATCTGTGTCCTTGTGTGTGGGGTGCCCTGTTTTGTTAATAATACTGTTCTTTTAGGGGAAGAAGTTGCCTTGTACTGTGCCAAATATCTTCCTGATATTATCAAAGATCAGAAGGCCTACAAGGAAGGCAAGCTACAGAAGGTCTGTCTTCCAACACTGTTAATTCTCCACTTGGAGGGTTCTCCCTTGTTTTCCAACCTTTGGCTTATTTCTCTTGCTGTCTAGCCATTGCTTATTTATTGTATTTCTTCCTAAAGAGTTCTATGCCCAAAACATGCTCCTATCCACTTGGGTATTTTTAAGCTTTCCTTATTCTCAGGTCTCTAAACCATTTTATCTATTTATGTGTGTCTTAGTGTGACTGACCACCCCTGAGTTGGCATCCCAACTGTGTGCCTACAGTTGGTTATATTGGGCAGTTAGTTTGTACCCACTATATTTGTCTTATACTACTTTGCTTATATTTAGGCTTTAGAAGATGCCTTCTTGGCTATCGATGCCAAATTGACCACAGAGGAAGTCATTAAGGAACTGGCACAGATTGCGGGGAGACCCACTGAAGATGAGGATGATAAAGAAAAAGTAGCAGATGAGGATGATGGTGAGTGTAGTATCTATGTTAAAAAGAGATGAGAAGTTTATTATCAGTTCCAAAAAATGATGGCTTCCTAGGGAACTGGGGAATTTTCAACATTAAGGGACACCACAAGGAAAACCACCGAATAAACTAAACTCAGCTCATAGGGGCTCACGGAGACTGAACTGACAACCAGGGAGCCTACATGGAACTGACCTAGGCCCTCTGCGTTTGTTACAGTTGAGTAGCTTGGTCTTGTAGGACTTCTAACAATGGGAACAGGAGCTGTCTCTGGCTCTTTTGCTGGCTTTTGGGACCTTTTACCTCATACCAGGTTGCCTTGTCCAGCCTTAATATGAGGGGAAGTGCCTAGTCTTACTGCAACAAGATATACTATGTTTGTTTGATATCCATGGGATGCCTGCCCTTTTCCAAACAGAAAGAGTGGGAGTGGAGGGGGAACAGTGGGAAGAGAGAAGAGGGGGAAAACTGTAGTCAGGGTGTAAAACAATAAAATAACTGTTAAAAAGAACCCTATATGGGTCAGACAGTGGTGACACGCCTTAAATCCCAGCACGTGGGAGACAGAGGTAGTCAGATCTCGGTGAGTTCAAGGGCAGCCTGGGCTACACAGAGAACCTCTGTCTTGAAAAACTTTGAAAGAGAGAGAGAAAAGAAAAAAAACCCTACACTACATGTATTATGGTAAAGAGAATTAGCCTTTGTAAAGTACATAGCTCTAAGCATTTTTGCATATACTATATTTTGTTATTCTGATGAGGTTTTCCTGGTTCCTGTTGTTACATATGTGCTACTTTTTCTTCAGGACTAGGGCAATTATTAGTCTTGATAGCCACATATTACAACTGGGTTCTCAGTCAGAGTAAAGGTTTCAACTTAATAATACAAATGAGAGTTACAATGGGGAAGTATACCTGTTCCTCGGACTACGAAAGGAGTAACAGATTAGCAGTCTGCTGAGGACAAAGCGAGGGACTGTTGTTCTGAGACTCTGGTGAGTGTAGCCTTAAAAGTGGAAGGTAATGGGGAAGTTCAACCTCAGGTACAAGAGGTGTTAGTTATAGGGACTGGAATCCCTCTGATTTAGCCTCTTCCCTGCAGTGGACAATGAGGAGACTGCATTGCTGCATGAAGAAGCTACCATGACGATTGAAGAGTTGCTGACACGTTATGGGCAGAACTGTCAGAAGGGCCCTCCCCATACCAAATCTGGAACTGGGACGGGCGATGAACCAGGGCCCCAGGGCCTCAATGGGGAGGCTGGACCTGAGAACCCATCTAGGGAAACTCCTTCCCAAGAAAATGGCCCCACAGCCAAAGGCCACACAGGCCCTTCCTCCAACTCGGAACATGGGACTGAGGCAGGCCAAACTGGTGAGCCTGTTACTGCTACTGGTGAGGCTGGACCTTCCTGCTCTTCAGCCTCTGACAAGCTGCCTCGAGTTGCTAAGTCCAAGTTCTTTGAGGACAGTGAGGATGACTCAGATGAGGTGGAGGAGGAAGAGGATGACAGTGAGGTAAGGGCCTGTGAGGGCAGGCAGATACGGAAGTTATAGTGAGGGCCTGTTTGGTACCATCCTGAGCTTTTTTCAGTTCTCTACTTCTGGGGTTCGGTATCAGGTTATTGGGCTTCGTAGCAAGCATGTAATTTCCCCTCTGGGCCATCTCACCCCATTTTCCTTGTACTTGAACGTCATCATTTCCCAAGAGTCGTGTATTCTAAATCTTTGGAGTACATTGTCTTCTCTAGTACAGTACCTTTAGCCCTCTTACCTTTTCTTTCGTTGAGTTTATATTCACAAGAATAGCGTCTTTTTTAAATTCATAAATATTTTACTTTGTGTCATGTCTGTGTGTACCTGAGTACCAGGGCATGCTTGTGGAGTTTAGAGAACAACTTGAGAGAGATAGCTTTCTCCCACCATTGGGAGTCTGAGACTTGAACCTGGGTTACCAAGCTTTATCCTCTGAGCCATCTCTCTGGCACAAAAGACTTGTGGCCTTTTAGGATCTGAGAATAGGAAGGTAGCTTTTGTTACGTTAGGTATTTGGGTGTCTCCTTTTTCCAACAATTTATTCTCCAGAAGGTGTTTCAACTGGCTGGTTTGATCTTCCACAGGACTTTAATGGTGACATCTGAGCCCAGTTCAGAATATCAGTGTATGCTTAACCTAGCCTGTGTGCTGTCTCAAGTTTTCATGACATTGAAGACTGGGAGGGGGCAGTCTCAATATCCCAATTTCAATAGCTTGGAATCTTCCTGGTAGGAATGTAGTGAGGAAGAGGATGGCTACAGCAGTGAGGAGGCAGAGAATGAGGAAGATGAGGATGACACTGAGGAGGCTGAAGAGGATGACGATGAAGAAGAGATGATGGTACCTGGAATGGAAGGCAAAGAAGAGGTATGTGGGGGAAGGGGACTAGTGATTTTTTTTTTTTTTGAAAGGATAAGAAACAAGTGTAGATCTCCTGATTTTTATTTTAAAAAGTATATCCCTTGGTATTTTAGTCTTTAAGTCATGATCAAGAGGATTAATTCTACCATGGAAACTGCATGGGAAATCTGGATAGAATTGCCTTAAAAGGGCAAGGGAGCATGTTGTCTCTGGACAGCTCTTCCCATTTGTTAAAGCTGTAGAGATGGTTGGTGAGGAGTGCACTCACACTTAGAAGCTTCCACAAGGCTCCCTTTCTTCCTCTTAAGCCTGGCTCTGACAGTGGCACAACAGCAGTGGTGGCTCTGATACGAGGGAAGCAGTTGATTGTGGCCAATGCAGGAGACTCTCGCTGTGTGGTGTCTGAAGCTGGCAAAGCTTTAGATATGTCCTATGATCACAAACCAGAGGATGAAGTGGAGCTAGCACGCATCAAGAATGCTGGTGGCAAGGTCACCATGGATGGACGAGTCAACGGAGGCCTCAACCTCTCCAGGGCCATTGGTAAGGGTTAAGAAACTAGGGAAATCTTGGGGTCTTGCCCTCTATCTGAGACTACCAATAGCAAAGTTTAATCTTCTAAGCCTTCTATCCTTCAGGGTAATCACAATACTTTGTGTTCTTAAACATCTTTTGAAATGGTAAAGTTATACTTCTCACTGTGTTATGGATGATTAAAAAAGGCAAATGAGGTATTTGTTCTGAGAGCAGATCTGAAACTAGAAAAGCTAGAACTTTTTTTTTTCCACAAAGTCATGGAGTTTAAAGATTTGATCTGCCTCTAATACATGTCTGGGAAATATTCAAAATGCTGAACACTCTTGACTTTCAGGAGACCACTTCTACAAGAGAAACAAAAATTTGCCACCTGAGGAACAGATGATTTCTGCCCTTCCTGACATCAAGGTGCTGACTCTCACTGATGACCATGAATTCATGGTCATTGCTTGCGATGGCATCTGGTGAGCACTGGGAAAAGGAATACCCTCAAACGCCCTTCTGCGACCTTATTTCTGTAAGGCTTGGAGTTAAAGTGGGGTAGCTTCAAGCTTGGCTTTTTGTTGAGTTAATACTACCAAGCCGAAGGCAGAGCTGAGGACCGTTTCCTCAGATGTTGAAGTTAGCCTGCATCAAAGCTGCTGCCTACATACCTCCCTGCTCTGGCTTGGTGGGACAATACAGATTCTGACTGTCATTTTTTTGGCTCAGGAATGTGATGAGCAGCCAGGAGGTTGTAGACTTTATTCAATCAAAGATCAGCCAACGTGATGAAAATGGGGAGCTTCGGTTATTGTCATCCATTGTGGAAGAGGTGAGTCTCATGTTGGAGGAGGGTGTCTGATCTACACAGACACAACTTCTCTTTACTTGTGCAGAGACCAGAGGCTGGGAGTAGTATTGATCACTCATACACACACTAGAAGATCTTGATTAAAAAGTTTGATCTACCCTCATTTCCCTGATGTAGCCTTCGGCCTCAGAAATTCAGAAGTGTCTGTTCTGTGATATGTGTTGCCCTTTCCTTCCCTTTCTGCCACCCTGTGTCAGCAAGGCCAAGCCTTCTTGTGGTATTGTAGGTTCCCAGGAAGATGTTCAAGCCCCGTGGCTCAACTATGTCAATCTTTTTGTAGCTGCTGGATCAGTGCCTGGCACCAGACACTTCTGGGGATGGCACTGGCTGTGACAACATGACGTGCATCATCATTTGCTTCAAGCCCCGAAACACAGCAGAGCTCCAGGCAGAGAGTGGCAAGAGGAAACTTGAGGAGGCGCTCTCCACGGAGGGGGCTGAAGAGAATGGCAACAGTGACAAGAAGAAGGCCAAGCGGGACTAGCAGTCATCCTGACCCTGCCCACCTGGACTGTTTTCTGAGCCCTTGGACCCGAGACTGAGTTTTGTCTTTTTCTTTTAGCCTTAGCAGTGGGTATGAGGTGTGCAGGGGGCTAGGTGGCTTTCCTCAGCCCATTCCAAAGAGGGCTCTCCCTCAACGCGGCAGCCTGGGAGCCTCTGCTGTCCTCTCCAGCCTCCTCCTTACTCCTTGGGCTCATCAACCGGTTGGTTCTGTGCCTGTGCTCTGTTGTGTTGGAGGGAAGGACTGGTAGTTCTGATTTTTACTCTGTGAACACTTTATTTAAGGACATTCTTTTTTATTGGCGGCTCTGTGACCCCTAGCCGCTTGCACCCGCTCTCTGTTGTACACTTTCAAGCAACACTTTTTCAGACTAAAGGCCAAACAAAACCTAATCGTGCCCACAGTGTCCTTTTTTACTCTCCTACCTTGGCCCCATACGGGGCAGCACCTCGGGAGTTGGTGTGTGCCTGTGTGTGAGTCCCGCGCCTTTGGAGGGAAGCAGTGAGTGTGGAGCGGGAGCTGGGGGCAGTAAACTCCTGAGCAGGCTGCCCGTCAGAGGCCATTCTGGCGTTCCTCGCTCTCAGGGTTCACTTCCTAGTTCGTGCACAGAGGGGGCAGGGTTCCTTCTGCCTGGCTGGCCGACCGGCCTACTTCGGCAGCTTCCGATTGGTCGAGTAGCAGCGCATCACAATCACTTCCTGGTCAGGTTGCGGCTGCGCTCCCGTCGTGCATTTCACGAACTACGCGTCCCGTGCGGCTGTGCGGCGGCGGAAGCGGAAGCGGGTACGGAGGTACCAGCTGGTGTCCGGAGGGGGGTAGGGGGCTCCATGAATGGAAGCGGCGGCGGCGGCGGGAGCGACCTGAGCTGGGCTCCGGGGCCAGGGCTGAGGGCTGCCCAGGGCCCGCACCGGTGTATGGGGGCGGTTCGTGGATCCTGAGAGCGAGGGTCGGCGGCCGGGCCGAACTGGGAGGGGCGGGGCCCGGCGGCCTCGGGCCGGAGGCGCGTCGGGCTGGAGCCGGTCACGATGCCCCGAAGGAAGCAAAGCCACCCGCAGCCCGTGAAATGCGAGGGGGTCAAAGGTCAGGGGTCAGGGGCCTTGAGTGGGGAGGAACAGGGGTGGGGTCAGAGTGGGTTCAGGTCAGGGGTGGAAGGGGACTCCTGAGGGTTGGGGGCGGGTGATCTGGGATCTTAGCTCCCTACCAAAGTATTAAGGGAACCTGAGAGGGTCATCGAGTACGGGAAGTGGAATTCACAACGGCTGACTCCCTAGTTCGGATTATGGGCACGGCTTGGAAGGGAGATTCCTCAAGCACCCTCCCCTCTTTAGTGGATACTGAAGATTCTTTCGACGAAGGACCTGGGGCCCTGGTGTTGGAGAGTGATCTGCTACTAGGCCAAGATCTGGAGTTTGAGGAGGAAGAGGAGGAAGGTGACGGCCATAACGACCAGCTCATGGGCTTTGAGAGAGACTCCGAAGGTGCGTTTAAGGGTGGTGCTTAAGGATTAGTGGCTACTGGTGACTCAAGCCCTTTAAAGTTAGTGTCAGTGACCAAACACCACTTCCTTCTACAGCCTAGGGCTGGCTTGGCCAGGGGCTCCTCAGCAGCAGCGTTTTGCTGAGGTGAAGTTCTGGGTCCAGGCTGAAGGTGACTAACACGGCCAAAGTTAATGCCCTTTTGATAACCTTGCCCGCAGCCCCATTTCTTGCATGTGCACCTCAGGAGGTTCATGGAAGGGAATTATTGAAATACGCTGCTCTTAACTCTGTGACGTGTACTGAGATGTTTGCGGTTCTACCCTTAAGTTTTTCGGCTGCCTTTCCTGTGTGATTTGTACTACATTGTTTCCACTTGAGGTGGGCTTCGCTTCCTAATTAACTTTATATTACTAAACCGGTGCTTACAAAAAAGATTTTGGGGACTTTCACATTTTTACTTTCTTGTCTCAAGAATTAATGTTGCTTGACATCAGCCTGCATTCCATTTCATGCCTTTCTTTGATCTTTCCCATTTATCGGAAATGGTGTAGGTCAACCCTAGCGTAAGTAGGCTCAGGAAGGTAGACAGGCTGAATGTTCTGAAGTCTGTGTATGGGAAACCTAGACTTCCTGGGAGGGATGTAAAAGTTGGGTTGTTTTTAAAGCAAATGGAGGGTGGGGCCGAATATGTGGGGCCCTAAATAAGAAATGAGAGTTTGGAACTTGTCTTGAACCATGTTTTTTTCTTGTTTCTGTCTCACCAGGAGACTCTCAGGGGGCCAGACCTGGACTTCCCTATGGGCTGAGTGATGACGAGTCTGGGGGCGGCCGGGCACTAAGTGCGGAGAGTGAAGTTGAGGAGCCAGCCAGGGGTCGAGGGGAGGCCAGGGGTGAGAGGCCAGGCCCAGCCTGTCAGCTGTGTGGGGGGCCGACAGGTGAGGGGCCGTGTTGTGGGGCAGGAGGGCCGGGTGGGGGGCCCCCGCTGCCCCCACGGCTACTGTACTCATGCCGCCTCTGCGCCTTCGTGTCCCACTACTCGAGCCACCTGAAGCGGCACATGCAGACACACAGCGGGGAGAAGCCGTTCCGCTGTGGCCGCTGCCCTTACGCCTCAGCCCAGCTCGTCAACCTGACGCGACATACCCGCACCCACACTGGCGAGAAGCCCTACCGCTGTCCCCACTGCCCCTTTGCCTGCAGCAGCCTGGGCAACCTGAGGCGGCATCAGCGCACCCACACAGGGCCTCCCACTCCTCCATGCCCGACCTGTGGCTTCCGATGCTGTGCTCCACGACCAACCCGGCCTCCCAGTCCCACAGAGCAGGAGGGGACAATGCCCCGTCGATCAGAAGGTAAAATGCTTAACACCAGAGATCCTGGGACACGGTGGGTAGTAATAGGGATGCTTGAACTAATGGCCCATGTCTCATTGTTCCCACAGATGCTCTGATCCTTCCAGAGTTGAGCCTCCATGTGCCACCAGGTGGTGCCAGTTTCCTGCCAGACTGTGGGCAGCTTCGGGGTGAAGGGGAGGGTTTGTGTGGAACTGGATCAGAACCACTGCCAGAGCTACTGTTTCCCTGGACCTGCCGGGGTTGTGGACAGGAACTAGAGGAGGGTGAGGGCAGCCGTTTAGGAACTGCCATGTGTGGGCGCTGCATGCGAGGAGAGGCTGGAGGGGGTGCCAGTGGGGGACCCCAGACCCCCAGTGACAAAGGCTTCGCCTGTAGTCTCTGCCCCTTTGCCACTCACTACCCCAACCACCTGGCTCGGCACATGAAGACTCACAGTGGTGAGAAACCCTTCCGCTGTGCCCGCTGCCCATACGCCTCTGCTCATCTGGATAACCTGAAAAGGCACCAGCGCGTCCATACAGGAGAGAAGCCCTACAAGTGCCCCCTCTGTCCGTACGCCTGTGGCAACCTGGCCAACCTCAAGCGTCATGGTCGCATCCACTCCGGTGACAAACCTTTTCGGTGTAGCCTTTGCAACTACAGCTGCAACCAGAGCATGAACCTCAAACGTCACATGCTGCGACATACGGGCGAGAAGCCCTTCCGGTGTGCCACCTGCGCCTACACCACAGGCCACTGGGACAACTACAAGCGCCATCAGAAGGTGCATGGTCATGGTGGGGCAGGAGGGCCTGGTCTCTCTGCCCCAGAGGGCTGGGCCCCACCTCATAGCCCAACCTCTGTTTTGAGCACTCGGGGTCCAGCAGCCCTGGGTGCTACTGGTAGCAGGGCTCTCCATACAGACTCACCTTGAACTAGGATCTTTTGCTTGGGGCCCTAGGAATTAGCCCTGCACCTTCTGCATTTTATACAAATGGACTAGAAACCACCTTCCCTTTTCTCCCCCGCTGGCCAGGGGCTCCACCCAGACTAACCTAGGCACTATATGGACCAGCCTAAATCCCATGGGCAGGGGGCCATATGGACCAAGGGGCCTTGCTTGGCTCATGTACTTAATGAGCTCAGTGATTAGGACCTTGGATTCACCGCCACTGCTCCCAGGGGCCATGGATGAACTGGCTGGGGACTGCCCAGCCTCTCACCTGTTTAACTTATTTCAGTGCTTTATAATAAAGGAAACACTAACAAAGCCATGTCTATGCTGAGTTGACAATGGCAAACAGGCCTAACCCTTAGTATTGATTGCCCTTGCTATGATAGGGGCAGTGAGAGGGAACCAAAGTTAGGCAGCAGTCAGGCTGAGTTTAATGATGGGGAGCTGGTCAGACCATTCACAGACCTTTGCCCACCCTTCACCCATGGCCTGGCCCTAAAACGCCAGAAGCCACCCATGGGGAGCTATATAGCTCCTCCCCAAGGTAGGTAGCCATGGTTCCTTAGACTTGTGCAAAATACTAAATACTAATTTGGCATCAAGGGCCAGCTCTGAAAAAGAGACTGTGGTCTTCTGTGTAGCCAGCCCAGGAAAGGGAAGGTAGGTTAGGAGGCCCCTGGCCAAGAGGAAAAAAAAAGAAGTAGGAAGGGAGTAGGAAAATACACGCCCCTAACTTGGGAGCATAGGCACAGGGCAAGTTTATGTAAATTTCCTCTGGGGTGGAGGGCAGACATCCAGGCAGCTGTGATTACAGATCCTCATCTCCAATGCCCTCGAAGGCGAAATTGCCATGGACGGCACTGGCGCTGGCATCTGTGCTGGGACTGCCAATTCCCCGCAAGCTCACAGCACTCAGCTTACTCTGTAACAGATGTGGGAGGAGGGTCAGAGGGCAGGAACCAGTGAGGCCCCTACAGTCAACCTCACCAACCCTGTAACTCACTGAGAGTTTGACCATGGACTCCCGGCTGGCATCTGGGGACTCCTGGGGAAAAGGGTGCAGAACAGTTAAGACTTAGGAGTAGAGGCAAGAGAAGGCAAGGCTGGGAGCTAAGGCACTGACTGACATTAACTTACAAGCAATGGCGGGGACTTGACTGCTTGCTGGCTGTCTGAACGTCTCAGTGTGGCTCCCACCCGCCGACGCAGCATCTGAGGACAGACCCAATGTGCTGATGAAGGCAGGAAAATTCTCTTCAGAGCCCAACTATTTCCCGTCCCTCCCAGGAGAATCCTTATTTCTAGGACAACACAGAAGAGCTCAGCCGCTCAGTCTCTGCTTGTCGCTTACCTTCCTGATACTACCCCCAGATTTCTTCACCATCAGCTCATCCACCATGGACTGCAGGCAGATGCTCATCATGATAGCCTGAGGGCAAGGAGAGGATTCATTTTTGTTATCCCTGGCCGGGTCTCCTCCAAGGACTCCCGCTCACATGGAGTCCTAGAAGCCTAGCCTTGGAGCACCTGAGGGCTCCATAAGAGTGCTGAGGGTAGGCTCACACCTGTGGGCTGGTGATGGTGACCCATTGTAGCCGGTCCTTGCTCATGAGGTATTCAAAAGCCAGCTCCAGGCGTACCTCACCCCGACCCCGGCTTGGGCTGCTCGTGCCTCCACTGGGGAGCGGCACCTAGAAGAGTAGGGCTCAGGCTGAATTCACTAGTGCCAAGTTGTTGACCTCTGCATCCTGGAAGCTCAAGACTTGCCAGGTTCCCATCTCAGAATGCCTCCCCTTCCCATCCCAACTCAAAGAAGAAAGCCAGGTATGTTAATCCCAGCCATTGGAAAGCTGAGGCAGGAGGATCATGAGTTCAAGGATTACTGGGCTACATAGTTCCAGGCCAGCAATAGGAACTCACAGAGGAGGTGACCCGCCAGCACCGCATGCGGGTAACCCGGAAAGAGCCTTCACGGAGTTGCTGGCCCGGCAGTCGCAACTGGAGACTGAGCTCACTGTTTCCTGCGCTCACCACCACGGGGCAGTCCTTCTCTGGAAAGTCTGCCACACAGGCATCAAAGCGCAGATAGCCGTAGTGCCGCAGGGTTTGGGCCAACCGCAGGAACTGAAAAATGGTCACCGGATGTGGTAAGTTACGAAGGGGTTGGGGTAGCTCAGAGCTAGCAACCCCTTGTAGGGAGGCAAGGCAAAAAAGTTCACCTCCTTCTTGGAGACCTTCTCTTGCAGAGATTTGAGCTGCCGGTGCTGCTCTTTGGTGACTAGGATCCACCCATGCTCAATATCCGACACCGTCTACATACAGTGGAGACAAGGAATGGGAAGTTGGGGCTCCCAGTTAGTTCCAGTGAAGTGACCAGAGTGAACTCTGTCAGCCCAACCACACTTGAGAGCCATCTGCAGTGAGACCTGGATCGTATCAGTTTACAGAGTCAACGGTGTGCTAGGAGCTCGGACTGTATTCTAGAAACCTCCCCATGAGCTGGGAACCAGAGATGGAAAGAGTTTTCTTGATAAAGTGGAACATCATCATCACTTCAGCAAGGGTTCTGAGGCAGCTCCAAGCTCACCTGAGCATAAAGCAGGTTCAGGCCAACCCGGTTCTCCATGACATCGTCATCATAGGCAGAGTCCCAATAACTGTGAGGCCAAGGGGTGGAAACAGATAATGGGGCTAAGCAGGCGAAAGGCAGAGGTAGGATGGAAAATGGGCAGGCAAGCAATTGCAACCATAAGCTAACGTGGTGGTGGAGTGGGACAAGGGTGGGAGGTGTGGGTAGGGCAGCGTCATTCCTTGGCCAGAAGAAGCCACTGTAGTGGCCCAGCCACCCAACCCAGGCACTCTTGCTTTAAGGCCCAGTCCTGACCTCTTTCTGAGCACAATCTTATACTCTTGACTCCGAAGACTGGTGACAGATACGTAAGGCAGCTCAAACTCCTGCAGCTTCCGTACAACTGCAGATTAGAAAAGTGTGATCAGACTAAAGAGGAAGGGAAACCAATGGAAGTCTGGGAGGAAACGTCCCACTCTGCCAAGTCAGACAGAACTCACTGCAGGAAGCATAAGCAGCAAAGGCCAGAGACACTCACAAGAAAAGGCTCCATCTTCTTTTTCTCGAACAAGGAAGAGACTAAAATAACCGATCAAGTCATCTGGAAGATCCAGCTTTGCAGCCACGGCCTGGGAACAGGAAGAACAGCTTATCCAAACAGGTATTTCAGTGCAGAACCTAGCGTGCACCGAGCAGATGGGCTGTGCTCAACAAGCGCCTCACCTCCAGAACATCTTCGGTCTGGTCGGAAGTTAGCACGTTGACCAGCACTTTCTGTCCGTTGCTGAGCAGCACTTCCAAAGAAACCTCCTCTGTGGGGACCTGTTGTGTCTCCTGTATGAACAAATGTGGACAGAAGGCCTTGCCTTGTTAATGTCAGGCCTAGGGTGCAGCTAAGATGCACCCCACTTTTCTAACTCCCCTCTGCTGTCACTCTTAAATACTGGCTGGACTTCCCTCCCTCGACTTCAGTGGTATGGCAGAAGATTCATTCCATTAACAAACAACAGAAAAAAGTGCCAGGGAATAACCATGTAATTAACATGACATGGGCCCCCAGCAGCTCTGTTAAATATGGGTTCTGTCCAAAGCCTTACCTGTTGGGCCCGACGTAGAAAACTATTAAAGGTTTCACTGCTCCCAAGCAATGGGTCTTGCCGAACTGTGGGGTCAAGAGAATGATATTCTAGTAACTCAAGACCCACTCTTAGCCTCCCGAGTCCTCTTTTTAGTAGGTCCCCCAACCCCATTTCCTGGGCTGATGGTGGCCTGCCACATCCCCCAGCTGGCCTCACCTCACACACTGCATAAATTCTTCACCTGCCCCACCCTTGGCTGCCATCTAGTTGGGTCCAGTCTACAGAACTAGGGAAATAACAATGATGTTAATCTAAAGCATATCAGATACAAAGTTCTTCCCACCAATCTAAATTACTCTTGAAACTAGTATTATACCAGTATTTCTCATGGAGATTGGTTTCCTGGTTGCTTTACTAGTGTGGAATTTAAAATCCATGACAGCTATTCACTTTGGGAATTAAATCACACCAGCCAGGAGACTTCCTAAATCTAATTGTTAATGTGAGGCATCTGACGGAGCCACCGGATCTGGTATCTCCCCATGGCCCTCAGAATAGCCTAGAGCTCGTCCCTCCACTCACCAGCTTGCATGTACTTCTCTAACTGCTCTCGCCTCTGCTCTACCTCTGCAGGCGTCAGGGAGAAAAGCTTCTTTGGGGGGAACGCAGGAAGCACATTGGCCCCATACTCCTTCCGAAGCTATGTAGAGAAAGATACAATTCTTCACATACACACAGGAACTGAGAGGTGACAACTGAGATCCCCCCCACGTCGTCCTGGATTCCCCTAACAACTCTAAGTGGTCACGTGAGAAAAGATGACCTTGGCACAGTTAGGACCACAAGGATCGTGGGCATAAATTAAATTTTTGTCATGTATTAATAATGTGTATGAGCACCTTCAATTGTACCATGGGTTTTCATGCCTTTGAGTTATCTAGCCAGACTGTTCACTGAACCCTCACAGGAAGTAGAGAAGATTTATAGGGGACATTTATGGACACAGGTAATAAAGTCATAGTATGCTCATACACTGTGTTGAAGGGACTTTGCTAAGGAATCTATTTTTCATCTGGAGAAACTGAGGCCCAAAGACATAAAGTAACTTGCTCAGGATTGACAACTAGTTATCAGTAGAACCAGGGCTCTCTACAGAAATAGACACAGAGTTCACCATCTGGTGAGGAAGGGAAATACTGCATCATTGATTCATTATTACTGGAACAGTTAAATACACTGAAAGAAGCCAAGAACAAACACGGAAATCAGTGAATGGTTTGTATTAAGCACGGAAACGAACTTAGGTGACAGAGGAAATGTGCTTTGGTTAACAGGGTTCGGTTTCTCCATGCAGAGGCAGAGGATGAAGAAGCAGACAGCTCAGAAAAGGAAGGATGTGAGTATAGGGAGGAGCAGAAATCGTGAGGGACAACCTGTTCCCAATGTTAGGCTAACAAGGTACTTTCCATCCTGGCAGTGATTAAGGGGGAATGCAATGAAGGGCGATTAATGTCCATGGGTATGAATGGGCTTGAGGCCGCATCTAGACAGGGGTGCTGGTCCCACCTGCTCGTGCAGCCCCAGGAGCTGGCTGTAGCGCACCCGACAGTGCAGGACTCCATTCACGTGAATATTATAGGCCTGGGGACACAAAAGCAGGTAAACATCTCAGGGTCAAAGTCCAAACCACCTCCTGCCCTCAGAAACCGGGCCCGAAGCTGTCTGACAGATTCGTTTGCGCAACGCTCCGAGACTTCGCGGGATTTAGCCTGTTCCCCCACCACCACTCCAGGGCCAGGTTCCCAGCAAGAAGGCCTAGTGTAGGGGAAACTCGGGCGCTTGTGCGGTAGTCCCCCTCCGGGAGATGACAGTAATGCCCACCACCAGAGCAGCTGCGGCCCGGCCGGGGGGAAGCGATCGCCCAAAGAACCTATTAGAGCTTGGGGTGACTTCTGTACGAAGCTGAGACAAGAGATGGTTCCCAGGTTGGTTTAGGGGCTGGAGGCCGCTCCGAGGGCTCCGGCCCGTTAACCCCGCCCCAGCCCAGCTCTAGCAGCTCCTCACCACGTAGGCGGAGCCGCCGCTGTCCCCGCTGCGGGACTCGGTTTCAGGAATGGAAAAGTGCATGTTCCCTAAGGCAGAGCTCCGTACTACCAGGGCCGCAGTGGCTCTGCTCGCTCGCCTCCGCCACTCAGCGCGTCTCCGAAGCCCGGCTCGCCATTTTGGGGGGCCTGAACTCCGAGGTGGGAAGGCTGTAGGACGTCGGCTTTACGAGCAGCAACCTCGGCATGCTGGGAGCTGTAGTCGAGGGCGAGAGAATAGCCTGGGAACCCGACGTCTCGTGGGCCTCACCGCGATCCGTCGTCTGAGGCGGGGCCAAGGGCACGCCGGAAGTTGTAGTCCGCTGGAGACTGACTCCGCGGGAGGCAGCAGGAGAACCTGCAGCCCAGGTGGCGCTGTAGTTTGAGTGACCTCCGGGAGGAGCTTAGGACCCACAATCATGGCTGCGGTGGCGGTGGCTGTTCGCGAAGGTGAGTGAAGGGCTGGATGCACCAACTGGTACAAGAGCAGATGAGCGCCGGATCGCGGGTGCGGCGTGCCGAGCGCGTTGGGGCCTTGCCGCTCGGTTTCTGCGCATCGCGGGACTCTGGTTTACATGATCTCCGGCGCAGCTCGGTCCCTCCTGCCGGCTGTTCCCAGAAGGGTGACTGACCCTTTTCCTCCCCCGCCTGTCCTTTGATCCTGTCGCGCAGTGCGTCCCCACGCGGATCCCGGAGCGCCTCGCGCCCGGCAGCCGAGCTGTGGTCATGCCAACCCAGCAGCCAGCTGCGCCGACGAGTCTCCCCAAGCCCTCCCGGAGCCTCTCTGGCTCACTCTGTGCCCTGTTTTCTGATGCAGAATCGAGATCCGAGATGAAGGCAGAACTTTCTCCTCGGCCCGGGGTAAGTGAGGGAGACCTCCCAAGTCGCCTGTCAGGCTCTGCACAGAAAGCTGTGTCACTTTCATTTGGCCCTGTCTCCCACCCTTACCAGTTCACTTCTCAGTAGAACCAGGAGATTATACAGAGCTGAACGGTGTGTGACTATGGCTCTGAAGAAGTTTCTCTCCTTGTTAGATGAAGACTTGTAGCAGAAGTCAGAGAGGGTTAGGGACTTAGTTCCTTTAGTGAGCATCAAGTATTGTTGATACACCTTTGGAATTGCCTGAGGAAGCTGTTCCCGTGTCTGTGTCTCAGGGAGCGGGGCGGGAGATGACCCAAGAAGAGAAGCTTCAGCTTCGGAAAGAAAAGAAACAGCAGAAGAAGAAACGGAAGGAGGAAAAGGGGGCAGACCAAGAAATTGGCTCTGCTCTATCTGCAGCTCAGCGTCAAGGTGCGGGGACTTTTTTTTAAAGAGCTGGGGTAGGGACGCTGATCGAGGGATTTGGAGGGAGAGACAGAACAGCTAATTTGAGCGAGTACAAAATAAGTTACTTGGAAGGCTGAGGCAAACACAGAGCTGAGTGCTAGTGGTGCAGGCCTTTCTTTAATCTCAGCACTCAGGAGGCAGGGGCAGGCAGATCGCTGTAAATTCAGGGCCAGCCTGGTCTACATATGGAATTCCAGGCCAGCCAGCCTTCATTAAAAAAAAATTAGATAAAGTAAAAGGGAAACTTTGGTTGGGACAAAAAGATCACTATCCTAGGGCTTGGGCACCTCTTCCCTCTGTCTTTAGTAGACCCAACCAGAGAGCTCCCAGGACCTGGTAGTCATTTGGGAGGCACTGCTGGGGAGAAAGTTCCAGTTGGCCGGAGTAAGGCAGAACTTCGTGCTGAAAGAAGAGCCAAGCAGGAGGCAGAGCGGGCCCTGAAACAGGCAAGAAAAGGGGAACAAGGAGGGCCCCCTCCTCAGGCCTGCCCCAGCACAGCTGGAGAACCCATCTCAGGTATCTTCTCTTCACATTAAAACTCCAGTTACTCTGAACTCTTGTAACCAGCGCCGGCTCCCATTCTTACCTTGGGAGACAGAGTTGAAAATTTTTTCTGTTAACTCCATCCCTACCCCTATTTTTGACTCCCCAAGCTCCATCTTCCCCTACTTCCTATTTTTTACGCTGGCCCATGCACACTAAAAACATATTACCTGTTTTGAAATGTCCAGTGTCTTGAAAGCATATCATTAACTTAACAGGAGTGAAGCGTCTCCCTGAGCACACCCAGGTTGATGACCCAACTCTCCTGAGGAGGCTCGTTAGAAAACCAGAGCGGCAACAGGTACAAAGTGGGTTTGGTATTTGGAGAATTGCCCGAGGCAAAGAAAAAGTCTGGGAAAGCATAGAGTATTGGGGTCAGAAAAATGAGTTTACTTTCTTTTCTGGTTTGTCCCATTTGGTCACATTCTTTTGTTTTGTTAAGGTTCCTACACGGAAAGATTATGGATCCAAAGTCAGTCTCTTCTCCCACCTACCCCAGTACAGCAGACAAAACTCCTTAACCCAATACATGAGGTAGGAACTTAGGGAAACTGTCATCACTTCTAGGTCTGGGGAGTTTGAGGAACTCAATGTTAAAAGTAGCTGGAAACGTGAGGTGGGATGTGTGGGTAGGTGGGGTACACACGCAAGGCAAAACTGCAGGGAACGGGGTAGTCTGTGCTAGCGAAGGAGGTTCCTTTTCATGATGGGGAGGAGGGGTCAAAGGGCACTCAAATTCCCTTAAAAAGTATGTGACACCACCATCCCGTCAGCATCCCATCCTCTGTGATCCACCCAGCCATGGTCCGACTTGGTCTGCAGTACTCCCAGGGCCTTGTCAGCGGCTCCAATGCCCGGTGTATCGCCCTGCTCCGCGCCTTGCAGCAGGTACACCCTGTTCTGTTCTCTGTGACCCCGCCCCACTCCCTAAGACTACCCCAGCAGGCCCCCCCAAGGTCATCTCTGGGACGAAGGAGGAATGACTCTCACGCTTCCCTAACGAAGCTTGCCTATCCCATTGCAGAGAGCTTCCTTAAGAGGCATTTTACTGATCCGTTTGTGTCTTCTTTAGGTGATTCAGGATTACACAACACCTCCCAGTGAGGAACTCTCCAGGGATCTTGTAAATAAACTAAAACCCTATATCAGGTGAGCATAATCTTGCAGGTCCATTTGCGCCTTATTTGGTCCTTTCTCATGCCCTTCTCTACTCTCACCTTGCTGTTCTCCATAAGTCCTAAGCAGTTGCACAAACCTGAGGCATTGTTGTTTGCAGCTTCCTGACCCAGTGCCGACCCCTGTCAGCAAGCATGTGCAACGCCATCAAGTTCCTTAACAAGGAGATCACCGGCATGAGCAGCTCCAAGCGGGAAGAAGAGGTGATGAAGGATTCTGGGAATGGGAAAGGCACCTGTGGTTAGGATGAGCCCCACATTCTGAACTCCAAGAAGACATGATTGACATGCCACATGGCCCTAGTCACTGCTTAGGCAGCGCTTAGGCACTTGAGCTCTTGGCATTTTAGGGTCCAGTTCAGGCCCATTGTTATATACTTATTCAAGCAATTGGCATAACTCAGATCCTCCTGCTTCTTGAGTGCTGGGATCAAAGATATGTGCTACTATGCTTGGTACATATAACATGACAATCAGACAGTGAACTGTATCCATGTTCTCTCAACATATAGGCCAAGTCAGAACTTGGTGAAGCCATTGATCGGTATGTGCAAGAGAAGATTGTGCTTGCAGCTCAGGCAATTTCACGATTTGCCTCTAAGAAGATCAGTGATGGGGATGTGATCCTGGTGTATGGATGGTGAGAACTGGGGAGGGGAGCGGTCAGAAGGAAAGTCTGCCCTTGCTTTTGCACACGGGCTGCCTGCTAGCTAGTCACTTTTATAACATGTCTTTTCCATCCACATCTAGCTCATCTCTGGTGTCACGTATCCTCCGGGAAGCCTGGCTCGAGGGCAGGCGCTTTCGGGTGGTGGTGGTGGACAGCCGGCCCCGGCTTGAGGGAAGGCACATGCTTCGTTCTCTTGTCCGTGCTGGGGTGCCATCCTCCTACCTAATGATCCCTGCAGCCTCCTATGTGCTCCCAGAGGTGAGAGTCCTCACAGGAAAGGAACTCCAGAGATAAAGGGGAAGGATATAGTAACACAGGCATAATAACCTTACCTTTTGTTCTTTGTTGACATTTGTTGTGGCAGAGAGTCGGGGAAGGGCTGGGGGTGGGCAGTGTGCCCTGCCTTCCATGTGGAAGTCAGAGGGCACTGTTTGGAAGGGTTATTTTTTTCCACACCTTTACATCCTGAGGATAGAATACAGATTGCCAGGGTTGCCAGTGACTTTACCCACTGAACCACCTCACTGGCCCTTGCTTTTTATTATGTAGGGGGGACAAGGTTTCTCTGTGTGGCCTATTTTTATTTTATTTATTTTTGGAGACAAGGTCTCCTTATGTAGCCCTGGTTGTCCTGGTAACCACAGAGATCTGCTGCCTTTGCCTCCCAAGAACTGGGATTAAAGGTGTAAACCACCACACCCAATGCTTTTTATCCTTAATAGAAAAAAGAGGTGTGACGGTAATCCCAGCACTCAGGAGGCAGAGGCAGTTGGATCTCTGTGAGTTCAAGGTGAACCTGGTCTACAGAGTGAGTTCCAGAATAGTTTCAGCCAGGGCTACACAGAGAAACCTTATCTGAAAAGAGAGAGAGAGAGAGAGAGAGAGAAAGCAACTGCTGCCTGCTTAGAATAGTACAGTTTAGCTATTGCAAGAACATTATATTAAAGTAGCAGCCACTGTAAGGAACAGGGCAGTTTCACTATTCTGGGATGATACAAGATGGCCAGGTGTTTTCTAAAAGCAACCAACATGGTTTGTTGTTAGTGTGACTGTTCTTGGAAGAAGCAGGGGACTTCCTTATATACTGATACAAAGTGACATTTTTCTTCCCATTCCATATTATCTAAAACAAACAGGTTTCTAAGGTGCTATTGGGAGCCCATGCACTCCTGGCCAATGGATCTGTGATGTCACGGGTAGGCACAGCACAGCTGGCCCTGGTGGCTCGAGCACATAATGTCCCAGTACTGGTCTGCTGTGAAACATACAAGTTCTGTGAGCGTGTGCAGACTGATGCCTTTGTCTCCAACGAGCTAGGTAAGCAGAGCAGAGGTCAGTGACAACTGAGGCTTTGGGGGCCTGAGAAGACATGAGAGGAGGAGGAGAAATTAAATCAAGACTTTTTCTCTGAAAGGATGTTAACGGGCCCACTTCTTGTTGCAGATGACCCTGATGATCTGCAGTGGAAGCGGGGAGACCAGGTGGCCCTAGCTAACTGGCAGAACCATCCATCGCTCCGGTTGTTGAATCTGGTCTATGACGTGACTCCCCCTGAGCTCGTGGATCTGGTGATCACAGAGTTGGGCATGATCCCTTGCAGTTCTGTGCCTGTTGTCCTTCGAGTCAAGAGCAGTGACCAGTGAAAGGGAACAAGGGTCAATAAAAACTTACTCCTACCCCTTACTCTGCTGCTTCTGTATCTCTTTGAGCATCTCTACCTCTTAGGTTAGGAGCAACCCCTCATCACCCACTGTGAACCTGTCTATGGAAACCTTTCGTAGGTGGTTAGCTCCAGGCCAGCACGTTAGAGCAAGATGGTTTGTGTAGGCATCTAATCTATTCATAGGCCAGGCATGGTGGCACTTCCGGAACTCTTCTTTAATCCCATCAGGGGTAGTAGTCAGTCTCTGTAAAATTAAAGGCCAGCCTGGTCTACATAGAGTTCCAAGCCAGCCAGGGCTGCAAAGACCTTGTTTGGAAAACAACTACTGGGCTGGAGAGGTGGCTCATTAGTTAAGAGCTATTTTCCCAGAGGATCGGTGTTCAATACCCAGCGCCCATATGGTGGTTCACCCCCATCTGAAACTCCAGTTTCAGGATATCCAGTGCCGCCTTCTGACCCCTTCAAGCACCAGGCATACATGTGATGAACACACACAAAATCTTCACACCCGTAGTCGCTGGTCATGGTGGCCCACAATCCCAGTTCTCAGGAGACAGAGGGAAGAAGAGCTCTGAGTTTAAGGCCAGGAACTACACCAAAAGTTCTAGGACTAAACAGAGAACACTTATCTCAGAAACAAAAACCTAAATAAAATAAAAGTATTAACAAAAAGCTATTTATGTCTTGAGTCACTAGCGTGAGTATTTTATGTAGTACCTGAGGTATAAGTCATAACTAGATATAGTGGGTTTTTATCCCCAGTGCTTAGATGCAGAAGCAGAAAGACCAAGTCAAAAAGCCAAGGGCTAGAGCTGTAACTTAGTCATAGGACACATGCTTGCCTAGAACAAATCTTTAGGGCCATCCGAAACATAAGTTCTAGCCTAGGTTGGTACTTATTTATTGGCTTTTCCTAAATGCTGGGATTCAAAAGGTGGGCACCCCGACACCTGGCTCTAAATTGGCACTTGTGACAGAAATCTGCCCTTTCATACCGTTAGGTTAATACATCTATATGAGATCTTAGAGATGAGAAAAGAGTCACAGAGAGGGTAAGTTACTGCCAAGGCAACCTAGCTCAGACATAAAATCCATTAACTTAACAGTTCATCAGAACTTAAGTCAGGATGTGGTCACAAGCAGTCTGAATCCAAACCATCCTTAAGATTTTTGGTTTTTAGGTGGGGTTTAGAGCTGTGGTCAAGAATGACCTTGAGCCTGAAGTGGTAACATATCTTTAATCCCAACAATTAAAAGTAGAGGAAGATCTCTACAGTTTGAGGCCAGCTTGGGCTATATAGTGAGATCCTGTCTGAAAAAAGAAAGAAAGGGGTGGGGGGTGGGGGGAAGGATGACCATGGGTCCAGTGGTGGCACAAACCTTTGCCTTTAATCCCAGTACTCTGGGGTCATCAGCAGGCAGATCTCTGAGTTCAAGGCCAGCCTAGTCTACAGAGCAAGTTTCAGGATAGCCAGGGCTACAAAGAAAAACCTTGTGTCCATCCCCCAACCCAGCCCTGTACCTCCTAAAAAAGGATGACCTTGAACTTAACTATCTTGTGGCTTCAACTTTCCAAGTACTGGGATGACAGATGTACACAAACACTTGCAGTTTATAAGACCCTGAGGATTGAGCTCAGAGCTTCATTCGTGCCAGGCAAGCATTCAACCAACTCAGCCATGCCTTTTTGGGACACGTTGTTGCCTACGATGCCAGGAATGGTGGCTCTGGCCTGTAACCCAGCATTCAGAAGGCAGTGGCAAAAGAGGCAGACTTCAAGGCTATAATGAATTTGAGGCCAGTCTGGACTACAAGAGAACCTCTCAAACAGGACCTGGTTTCAGTTCCCAGAGCTCATGTCAGGTATCTCATCTTCCAGTTCCAGGGGATCTGATGCCCTCTGGCCTTCGATGGCACCTTCACACCTGTGGTGCAAATAAACTCACACATGCATAGCATACACACACACACGTAAACAATTTTTTAAAATGGTGTTCCTCATATCTTCTAAGTGCTGGGGATTGCTGGTACAAGCCACAGTCTGCCTTCATGCCCTTCAGGTTACAGTGTAGGAAGATAACCTGTCGTCAGTGTGAGCTAAACTCTTGGCAGCACAAACAGGACCCTTGAATGAAGGATCCTAGAACGACATGACTGGATCTAGCATGGTTGTCTTCCCTGGGAAACAACTGGCCAAATCCTTTAAAAATATTTTCTCAGTAAAGGAATCAGGAGGCAGATCAGCAGAAGAAAGAGCTTAGACACGAAAAAAACAGTCCTTATAGTCAAGTATGAAGATGCTGGAACAGAGGCTTTATGTCGTAAGCTAAAGCCACATAGGTAGACTGAGGCTTGACTGAGAGCCCAGCTACTGCTAATCTATGGAACGGAAGTCATCTATGCTGTCTGTAAAGGTGTATTTTGTTTTGTTTTTAAATTTTCATGTAGGATAAAGGAAGAGTGAACTGTGTGCAGAACCCTGTTCATTAGATACAACAATCACCAAAACTTGGCACTTTTTGTTTCCTTTGATACAAGGTCTCACAGCCTTGACCTATGTAGCTGGTGCTGGCCTTGAACTCCCACTCTCCCAAGTGCTGAAATATGCAACAAACTTCGGCCTTCTTTTTGTTTTTAATTACGTTTAATTGTGTGGACACAGGGTGACAGTGAGGTGACTAGTATGTCTCCTTGCTAAGGTTATTGTACAGCAAATCCCAGAAATAAATCATTTTCATCTTTGCAGAGTTCAAAATGATCACGATTGTCTCAAACTGGCTTTTTGAGTTAGAGTTTCTCTGTGTAGCCTCTGCTGTTTTGAACTTGCTTTGCAGACCAGGCTGGCCTTGAACTCACAGCCTCATAGCACTGTGAGTGCCCCATCGTGCACAGCTGAAAATTGTATTTTTACAACAGGTCACTTAAGTACAAATTAATCCATACAACTGATTGTTTTATTCCAAAAAGCAGGGCTTGGATGTGGCTCAGTGGCAAAGCATCTCACCTGCTTCGTCCACACATCTTGCAGCTCCACCCCTCCCATTCAAAAGAAGCATGTTTCTTTTGGGATGACCTCTTTTAAAAGTGTTACAAACTCATTTCTCTAAGCCCTGTAATTTCCTAGTCACCTTTTTTGGTAGGTTACCTAAACAGGACAAGGTACTTTCTATTGCTTTCTATCAGGAAGCGTACAATGATGTGTGATTTTACTTTTAGAGATGAATGTGCCCTGGCATTTTAAGGTTTTCCTGAACCTTTCATCTGATGTTTTTATCCAATTGCTAATGACTATGTGGATAATTTCACTGGAATATAAAAGTTTTTTTTTTCTCTCTCACTCTTTCCATATTTAGTAATGACAATCATTTTAAAGGTTGTGATGACACCTGCCTGTAAGCCAGCACAGGGAAGGCTGAAGCAGGAAAATCATGAATTTGTGCCCAGATAGGCTGCTACGTAACTCACAAAAGGGGGGAAAAGAGTAAGTCCTCATACCAGTTTGTTCTTCCAAACTAAATCATATGGAAAAGCAGTTCCCTGTGCTTTCTGGGTTTTGTTGTTAAGACAGGGTATTATCACACAGGCTAGGCTAACTTAGGCTAGGCTAACCTTGTACCAATCTTAGCCTTTTAAGTGCTGGAACTCCAGGCTTTGGACCACCATACTTGGCGGCATCTTTTTATTTTTAGGTCTGTATGAGCTTGTGGGCTTTTTACATTAAATGCACCACTCAGACATCAAATGAGAACAAATCAACAGGGTCAGGCTCATACTTTAGAAAGATATCTGTAAAGAATTCAGAGACTAAAGTGAGCATGGTGGTGCATGCCTTTAACCCTAGCACTCAGGCAGTAGCAGGAGACAGACATATCTCTGTGAGGCCAGCCTGGTTTACAAAGAGAGTTCCAGGAGAGCCAGGATTGTTACACAGAGAAACTGTGTCTCACAAACAAAATAACAACAACAAAACAAAACAGCAGAAATTAGAGACTGAGACAGAACACCTAAAAGAATGCTTTTCAACTGAAACTACAAATATGCTTACCTAAACATTGGCCTGGCAATTCAACTTCAAGGCATTCATCTTAGCATGTCTGAAGTAACTTAGACATAAGACTATAGCAGCAGTGCAATAACAGCAAAAAACCAGAAACCCCACAAGTACTCCCTGTAGTATCAGTAAAGGACTAAGTAATTAACTATATATAGTTACATACTAAGCAAGCATGTGGAATACGAAAGATTTTCGTATACAGAAATAAAACAGTATATAGGAGTGTGCTCAGTTAAAACTAGCCAGATAGGGATTAGAGAAAGATCTCAGGCACTAAGGGTGCTTGCTGCTCTTCCAGAGGACCAGAGTTTGATTCCCAGCACCCATGTTAGGTGGCTCACAGCCAGCTGTCTGCTAACTCAGACACCAGGGACCTAACAATGTCTTCTGGCCTCCAAAGGCACCCACACGAATGTGTGCATACTCTCTCACACACATGGACGTAAGGAAGAAAGAAACGGTCTGTTTTGTTGTCATTTAAGACAAACTGGGCATTAAGGTTTGTACTTGAATGAGAACAGTCAGGAGGCTGGGGCAGATCAGTGATGAGCTCCAAGCCACCTAGGGTGAGGAAATGAAAAATAAGGATACCTGAGTATAAATACATAAAATGTCTTGCATCAATAATGAGAAATGTGTTAATTGCCTGAGGGGTTAGTGAAGTTTGAAAATTGTCTTCACTTTCGCCCTGCATATCCTGAACTTTGAGCTACAAGAATCTTTTTCCAAAATTAAGGCTTTTAATGTAAAAGATTTTGTGACAAAAATCAAAGGAAATTTAATCAGAGGCAGCAGTATTTTAAAAGTTTGTTCATTACAGCAATAAATCTCTGATTCCCTACAATTTACACGCCAATACCTAGGAGGAAGACATCCGTTTAAAACACTGCCTTTTGGGCATAATGGGATGTGAGAGAACCGGGTGTCTCCTTACTTTCCTCTTGTAGGTTTTGGCTAAGGAGACAGGGTTACCCAGGTAGGGCTTGAAGCCCTGGACTTGAGATCTTCCTGCTTCAGCCCTGGGTACTTAAGGACTACTGGTGGGAGCCGATGTACCCTGTTTTCTCCCTTCCTTTTCATTTTTCGCAGACAAGGTCTCATAGAGAGCAGGCTGGTTTTCAACTTCCAAGCGGTCAAGGATGCCTTTGAACTGCTGATCCTTTTGCCTGCATCTCCCGAGTGCTGGAATTGTAAGGGTGCACCATTATGCCTGACTTCTCCTACACTTTTTCTAAAAATGTTTGACCAAGGGAATTAATGGACAAGACTATTTGGAAATGGAAAAGCTGGCTTATTTCACCTCTTCCTGTTCATTTATTCATTCTCCTCCTGGGTAAGGTCAGGCCTATGAAATTTACACGGTTTTAAATGGCTCAGGCCAACTTGTTGCAATCGTTTGTTCCATCGCAGGCCACCTCCCAGCGAGGGTGTGGCGCGGGGCCTGGGAGTAGGGCTGGAGCGCTCTTTACAAGTGCAGCCTATCCATCTAGGCTCGCTTCCCGTCCCCGCTTCTTTTCCTTGGCCTCTCTCCAAGCCCCCCTTTTTTTCTTCCTGTCTTGGTTCATTCGCTGGCAGCAGAAAATCCTAAGAACTCTGGCGGCAGGAAGCTAAGGGTTGCAGTTAAGAATCCGTGTGGTCTGGCTCTGTTCGTCACAAGGCCAGCAACCTGAGTGGAAGGGCAAGTCAGAACGCTTGGCCATAGCCAAAGCGCGACAGCCTCCTCCTCAAAGCTTGTCTGCTAGGGCTCTGGGGAAGGCACGGTGCCGCGCAGGCGCCGACCTCCCCTTCCGGTCACTGAAATTCCCAGAAGGCCCTGCAGTGTCCTAGGGCCGCGGAAGCCGAGCTGCAGCTCTCGGTCGACGAAGGGCTCAGCGCCGTGCCGCGCTGCATTATGGAACAAAGAGTTTAATAGAAAGCTCGGCAGGGAACGCATTCCCTACCAAGCTTGCATTTACCTTGTCCCGGGGGCGGGACAAGGAAGAGCCGATCAAGATTTCGTCATAAAACCGCGACCCGACAGGCGGCGCCATCTTCGAACTTGGACTTCCGGAAGGACTTTGGCGCGGGTGAGTGTACCGCAACGGGGTGTGCGGGGGACCCAGAATTACTCCTCCCCTTCTTTCGCTGTAGCGCTAAGGCACTAGGAACCGATCCCCGAGTCCTCTCTTAACCCTGCGCAAGGCAGCGCGCCTCCTAGCCTTTGCGCTTCTCTCGGAAACCGTCGAACCCTCACCTCCGTCTCCACGGTGGCCACCGAGCATCCCCCATCTCTGCCAGCCTGTCTTACCCTCTTCCCCAACGCGGTGTATGTAGCGCTGTAACCTTGGTCCAGGCCCCCACGCTGCTTACGTTGGACTCGTTACATTGGACCCTTGGACTGGGTGAACCCGTTGTTCTCAGGCTTAGGGAAATCGGGGCTCGCCTGCTGCTCAGGCTAGTGGCGAAAGCTGCCCCCACGGCCAGGATTGGGGAATGGCAGGTGGTGGTGTCTAGACTGATTGCAGTCAGTCCCTTGTGTTCCCTTCTCTGTTACTGTGTCCCAGCCTTTTCCTCCAAGTGGCTCTAACCCCGGGGGTTGTGCCCCGCGCGCTGCAACCCCATTGGCGCAGCCAAGGGCCAGTTATGTTTACTTCTCTGGTCTTTTTATCCCGCGGCAAGTTGGCCGTCTCCTGGGCAAGACAGAGATGGCGACTTCACCCCCAGCGGAGGTAATTCACTTTGCTGGAGAGGTTTAGGATATAACCCGATCTGTTTGCCCTTGGGGACATATTGTTGTTGACATAAATTGAAATCTTTTTCTATCATTACCTTTTACCGTTATCAGCTCTAGTGACGTTTTCCTAATAGCTTTAAGTTGTTCTACTTTTCAAGTTTGCATTCTTTAGTCTCTAGGAGTATAAACTGAAAACGTGAGTTGAAAGTTTCTGTGCAAATATGTTCATTTTTTTGTGCCAGTAAAATTATCTGAAATGTCACCAGTTGCATGATAGGAATACTTTGGGAAACAGTGTATTAAACCAGTGTGTGTAAAGTGAGTCCTTGTGTAAGACGTAGTGTTATTTACTTGTTTTTCTTTTGCCGGAGTAGTCAGGTTCGCAGCCTGAAGCATCAAGGAAATCAGCAAGCAGTTTAGGATGTAAAAAACTCGAATTAGAATTTACTGAACATTTCTTCCTTTACTATCTGTCCAAAATTTGTATTGAAAGATCCTAAATAGAAATTACACTACTCACTGCCACTGTCTTTCACAAGAAGTGAATCTTTAAAAGGACTTTTTTTTATATGTTGAGTCACTCAGTGAAAAAAGTTATATGCTAATTCATGCATCGACTTTGAATATTGTAGTAAACCAGACAGGTTCTATCTTACAAACTTGTAAAGAATAGAGATGCTGTCTTGGTTTACTGCAGGCTGAATATTGTTTTGTTGCTGTTTATTTTGCAAGACCTTTCTTTTTTCTTTTTTGTTTTTTTGAGACGAGTTTTTCTGTGTAGCCATAGCTGTCATGGATCTCAATGTAGACCAGGCTGGACTGGAACTCACAGAGAACCGCCTGCCTCTGCCTCCCAAGTGCTGGTATTAAAGGCCTGCATCACCTCTGCCAGCTTCAGGACCCTTTTAGACAGAATTTTTTTTTTTTAATTTCAGTTTGGCCTAGAGCTTCGGATCCTTTAGCTTCAACTCCCTTGGGGCTGAGATTACAAACATTCATCATCATGGCCAACTGAGACCTTTGAAATTTGAATTTAGAAACTGTTTCTTAGCTATGGTTACCATAGTTACTTAATCTAATTTCAGTTTCACTACTGTAAATGCCACCAGTCTTTTGATACCACAGCTTCTCTATTGGAAAGTCTTCCTCCTTCCCTCCCTTCCTTCCAGTACTAGGGATTGAATCCATAGCTTTGGGAAATGCTAAGCAAGTGCTTTACTCTTGAACTAATTCTTTAGCTCATAGAAAAGAAAAAATTACATTGATCTTAAACTTGGGTATCCAGGATCTCATGCTGTTGCCTTTACATAAAGGACTTCTTAGCTTAGTGAAAACTTTTTCCTCCAGCCTATAATTCTTATTTTCTGACTTAGAGTATTTTTGAGACCTTTGAAGCAGATCTGATGCCTTTTCCTCTGCAAGCGATGTCTGCTAAAAGTGCTGCGATGCATGTAGATGTTCCCTTTTGAAATTTACTATTGTCACTTAGATTTTTTTCTGTAATCTTTATTGATTTTATTTCCTTTTTTGCACAATAAGTCATTTATTTAATTATTTTATGTTAATGGGTGTTCTGCCTACATGTATTTATGTGTACCGCTTAATTGCCTGGTGCCCTCAGAGCTCAGAAGGCATCAGATCCTTTAGAATTGGAGCTATGGTTGGTTGTAAGCCACAGTGTGGGTGCTGGAAACTAAACCCAGGTCTTCTGCAATAGCAGCAGGTATGTTTAACTGCTGAGCCGTCTCTGCAGGATCCCAGTGAGCCTTTTGAGCTATAAACTGAGTCTTCCGTATTTTACTGTTTGAGAGGAGACTGTCCCTTCTGGTCTGCATGTCTCTATCCTGCCACTGATAACTTTCACTCTTAGGATTTCATGTGTGCTATAATCTTTCTTTTCTGTTAAATTTTTTTGTAAAAAGGTCTCAGTGGTGTATACGTCTGCAATCCCAGCACTCAGGGAGGCAGAAGCAGTTGGATTTCTGTGAGTTTAAGGCCAGCCTGGTCTAAAAATCAAGTCCAGAACAGCCAAGGCTACACAGAGAAACCCTGTCTCAGAAAAAAAAAAAAAAGAAAGAAAGAAAGAAAGAAAGAAAGAAAGAAAAAAGACAGGCTCCTAATTATGTAGCCCTAGCTTGTCTAGAACTTGAACTTGAACTCACAGTGATTAGTGGCATGTGCAACCAGCCCTATCTTCTAAATTTTTGAAGTTTTGGGTTTTTGGGTTTTTTTTTTTTTTTTTGCCTGTTTGTTTTCTTAAACACTAAGCTATCTCTTCAGCCGCCTTTACTTTTTATTTTATTTTACTTTGTTTTTTATTCTCATTCTTTATTTGTGAGGCAGGGTCTCTCACATTTCCCAGACTGGTCTTGAACTCCTGAGCTCATTACAATACCTCTCAAGTTCTAGGATTACAAGTGAGTGTTTTCACAGTGCCTTCTTTCTTGAAGTATACATTTGTGAAACCAGGGATGGCGGAGCACACATTCAATCCCAGTAGCGGCAGGCAAAGTCTAGTCAGGCCAGCGACAGCCAGGGCAGCATGGTTTGAACTTGCCTTCGGAGCAGCAGGGCAGCCCGAACATTACCACAGTAGCACCGCACCTTCTCTTTTCATTCACGTCATTTCTGTCACTAACTCTTTTCTCCATTTGCAGTCTGTGGCTTTTCTCAAACCTGCCTTTTGTTTTTGCAGTGTAGTTTTAATTTGCTGTTTTTCTTCCTGTGGATTTAATTAAGATTTTATTTTTTTACTCAGTTCCTTTCCCTATGGCTTCTAGTTTACTTAAACGCCCTTGCCATTGTTTTCTCTTGTTTCCTAGATCCTGTAGTTTTTGTGTTTGCTGAAAATTTTCTTCTGTTTTCTGGAATAGTTCTTTTGAAAGGTACTTTTCAACTTTTTTTTTCTTTCTGTCCTGTCTGTGCATAGGTCTTAGTCACATTGGATCCTTTTATGCTTATTATTGGTTTTGAATGGGATACAGGTCTTCTGTTTACCAAAGAACAGTGACACCATATACAGTATCTTTAGCATATGAGGTTGCATTGTATCCTCCTTAGTTGATTTAGAAGGTTTACTGCTGCCATTTATTAACTAACTGTAGCTGCGTATCAGAAGATAGGTGGGGGCTTTAGCTTACTTATTTGTTTAAGTATTTATATGAGCTTATTTTTCTACTAAGGTTGGTGAATTCTTTATCTCAACCTATGAAGGGTTCCTTCCTGGGATCTGAACTGTTTCTTCACCTTTGTCAAAGGCAAATAGGTTGTCCTGACCCAAAATTGGACTCTTACAGGGTTGTATCTGCTCTGGTTTTTAGTTTGTGGTCAGTGTTTTATTTCTGCCAGTCTCTTTGGTCTGTGTTTGTATATCTGATGTTTCTGGGTTCGTAAAAATTCAGGATACTTTATTCCATTATTTGGTGTGAGAAAGTTCTCTTAATGTGATAGGATGATTGTATCATATATAATTATATCATAGCTCATAAGCATTTACTATCCCAATTCAGATGTAATATTGATGGCTAGGTTCCAGAAAACTCTACTCTTGGTTTGTTTGTCTGTTTTTAAAGTCATGATCTCGTGTAGCCCACATTAGCTTCAAACTCCTGTGTTTACCTCCCAAGTGGTGGGATTTCAAAGTACGCTACCCCACCCAGCTTAGAACAGCTCATATTCTTATGGAAATCTATTCTTTTACTAATATTCACAGAAATGTGTTTTACCTGTAGGTATCCTACTTTAGCTTGCTTTAAGTTTTATAGTGTCTGACAACTCTTCATATTTAATAGTTAGACACTTGCTGTATTATACCCTGTGCTACTCCAAATTCCTGGGCTGAAATTATCTTTTTGCTTCAGTTTCCATAGTTGCTGGGACTTCGCCACACTTGCATGGCCCCTTGTTATTTACTCTATATTTTAGGAAGTTAAAATTCTTCCCTAGAGGTGCATACTTTTGTCTTCTTTTCCCTTGTGGAGGGAGATCTGAATATGATTTATTTTATTGTTTTTTAGTGAGAATTAAATTAATTTTATATTCACTTTCATATCCTTAAAACATATGGGGCTTAAATAACATTCATAAAGCATTTAGTATTATGTTTGGCATGTAGTAAGTAGTTAATGATAGTTTATTATTGTCTGTTTACTTACTGTTTATTGTCTGCTACATGAGAATGTAAATCTCAAGATATTAGTGTCTTGCCTGTTTTGTGTTTTGTTTTGTTTTCTGAAACAGGCTTGTGTGTAGCCCAGTCTGGTTTCAAACTCAAAGCATCTCCTGCCTCAGCTTCCTGGGAGCTGGGATTACAGGTGTACATTACTATGTCCCAGTGCTTTGTTTGTCTTTGTTGTCACATACCAGTTCCCAGAACAGTGCTTGACACAAGTTTGTGTGTGGGAGTGCATTTATTTGTTATTTTTGTTTTGTTTTGTTTTGTTTTTTGTTTTTTTTTTTTTTGAGGGGCCACATGTGTGGAAATCAGACCACAACTTGTAGAAGTTGGTCTTCTCCTTACACGTGCCATGTGGGTCAGGGAGATTGAACTCAAGTCAAAAAGGCTTGGCAGCAAGCATACTAACCTACCAAGCCATCTTACCACCCCAGTAGTTATTTGAATGAATGTGTGAATGAATGATCAGGACACTTGAGTTTCTGGCTGTGTGATGAAGGGGGAAAAAGAAATATATGAGCCTCTACAAATAGCTCCGTGTTCCACTCATTGCTGTATCTCTGTATGCAGGGCAGCCATTTTGGGGGGTGCTGATGGATACCTGCGGGGTCGGCTATGTTGCCCTGGGGGAGGCCGACCCCGTGGGGAACATGATTGTGGTAGACTCTCCTGGACAAGAAGAACTAAACCAGCTGGATGTCAAGGCCTCCCCAGAAACGTCCAGTGTGGAGGCTTCCATCGAGATGTCACTTCCTCCTCCTTTGCCTGGATTTGAGGATTCTTCTGACAAGAGGAGGCTTCCTCCAGAGCAGGAAAGCCTCACCAGGTTGGAACAGCAAGGTATGTGTCTTGCCCTTACTCTTTTTGTCTCTCCATGCTTAGCCTAAGATGAAAAAGAGCATATTGAGCTTAGAGGTTCTTGCAAACTTGGGTGCAGTATACTGTACTCCAAAGAAACTTAAGCTCTGATCTCACCTCACAGACCATATTCTTCTCTACAGATCTTTCTTCAGAGATGTCAAAGGTCTCAAACCCTAGGGCCACAAAGCCTTCCGGGAAGAGAGGTGGTAGGACACCAAGAGGCCCTAAAAGGTCTCAGCAACGTAAACCTCCATCCACCCCTCTGGTTCCTGGTCTCTTAGATCAGTCCAACCCTCTGTCCACCCCCATGCCTAAGAAACGAAGTCAAAAGTCCAAGGGAGACCTGCTACTATTGAAGTTATCCAAAGGCCTAGATCAGCCAGAGTCTCCACATCCAAAGAGGCCCCCCGAGGACTTTGAGACCCCTTCTGGGGAACGACCCCGCCGAAGGGCTGCCCAAGTGTAAGGATTGTGGGGCACAGCCTGGTGGAGGGGTGGTGAGGGAGGGGGCAGGGGGGGCAGATGTTGGAGAGATGGGAAAAATGGTGAGGTATGAGGTAAGTAGGGGTGGTGTCTGGGTTCTGGGTGGGGGCAACCCTTTAGCTCTTAGGAGCTACTTTTGTGATATGTGTTGCTAACTTTTTGTATCTAAGTGATTTCTTTCTGTACCTCATACTCCATCACATTTTTTGTTTGTTTTGTTTTTGTTTTGAGACAGGGTGTCGCTGCCTAACCCAGGTTGGCCTCGAACTTGCGATCCTCCCACCTCAGCCTCCCGAGTGCTGGGATTGCAGGCGTGCGCCACCACACCTGGCTCTCCATCACATTTTTCACAGACTTCCCCCAGGTCTTCATTGCTTTTACCACTCAATATATTTCAGTGTTGATGTGCCTTTCCTTCTTTCCCTTGCCCTTTATGTTCTATGTGGTAGAGTAAAGAATGCATTGGCCTAGAGTTAGGAAACTTAGATTCATATTCCTTGGTATCTGACCTAACTTTGCCAAGTCACTTAATTTTCCTGGATTTCTGTTTCCGCATCTATTGGAGGGAAGGGGAAGCTGGTAGCTGCTTCACAGTATTAGTGAGATCAATAAAATAAAAATAAAGTCTAAAATGTGGGCTCTGTTTAATGCTTGTGAGCATGGCTCTGACTCCACCCTCTCCCACAGGGCACTTCTGTACCTTCAGGAACTGGCTGAAGAGCTCTCAACAGCCCTGCCTGCTCCACTGACTGGTCCTAAGAGTCCCAAAGTGAGCAGCCCCACCAAGCCCAAGAAGATCCGGCAGGCGGCCTCTCAGGGTGAAGAAGATGGAAGCACTCGGGATGAAGACTTCATTCTTCAGGTGGAGGGTGAAGATGAGGAAGAAAGTGAGGCCCCAAGTGAGAACTCATCTGATCCTGAGCCTGTCGCACCCCGAAGCACCCCACGAGGACCCACTGCAGGGGTAACTTAAATCAATAACAACAACAAATGATGGGAAAATGGGAATTTTAGAAAGCATCCATGTACCCAAAAAGATGACTTTGGCCTCATGGCCAGCCAAAGCTAGTAACTGAAAAGGCAGAACTTTAAAACTGTGAGGTATGGGAGAGGTTGTAGGGGAAGAACATAGTGAATAAGACTGTTCCCTCCAGAGTTTTCTGTACTAGAAAACACACATGTGAACTAGAGTCCTGCGCCTCACAGTTTTCTGTGTACTGAGTGCTACAAGATGACTTAGATGTGGGGGAGGGGAACTGACGGCTCAGATTTCACAGAGGAATGTCTCTGAGCTGTGCCTTGAAGGGCCAGTATAGGTTCCAGGGGTGGTGTTTCCCCAGAAAGTGATAGCAGCAGATGAGGATCTGGGATAAGGTTGTAGGGAGACTGATGGAGAGGATGAAAGGGCTTACATTGGTAGGTGCCAACACATGCTGGTTTCCTTGGTTTGTTTTGTTGGTTTTTGGTTTTCAAGACAACATTTCTCTGTATAGCCTTGGCTGTCCTGGACTTGTTCATTTTTGTTTTTTTAAAAGACTTATTTGTTTATTATTTAAACAGCATTCTGCCTGCATGTGTGCTTGAATATCAGAATTGGGCACCAGATCTCATTATAGATGGTTATGAACCACCATGTGGTTGCTGGGAATTGAACTCAGAACCTTTGGAAGAATAGCCAGTGCTCTTAACCTCTAGGCCATCTCTCCACTCCCCTTCCCATTCCCCGACTGCTTTGTAGATCAGGCTGGCCTTGAACTCACAGAGATCTGCCTGCCTCTGCCTCTGCCTCTCCAGTGCTAGGGTCACAGGAAGGTATGGTAGATTTGTTTGTTTTTGATTGGATAAGAATACATAATGTAAACTTAACATTTAAAAATGTGCAGATGATACTGTGGCTTTAAAATTATCTGTAATATTGTGTAAATATCATCACCATCCATATCTAGGATTTTTTTTTTCTTTAGTGGTACTGAAGGTTGAACTCAAGGGCTTAGGCATATTAGGCAAATGCTCTGCTGAGCTATATCCCTTTCTCTCATTTTTTCTCTTTTCATCTTTCACTTTTCTATTTTAAATTTTGAGATGTAGTTTCACCAAACTTCCCCAGGTGACCCTAAAATCACCCTGTAGCTCAGGCAGGCCTCGAGCTTTAGCTTGAGGTTTCTGCCTTAGCTTCTTGAGCAGTTAAGATTATCAGCCTGTGCCACCAGGCCCAACAGTTTCCCAAACTGTTTAACCTTCCCAACTAAAGCTGCAGAATCTTTGTAAGTAAAAATATAACATGGTTAGGGGAGAGGGCAAATGAAAGGTTGCAGAGTCCTAAATCAAGCAATGAAGGAAGCAGGTTAGAATGGATGACGGAGTTAAAAGAATTAACGGGATTTGATGAAGAAAGGAGGAACTGATGGTTTTCCAGCTGTGTGGTGGTACCATGCAGAGTAGTTGTCAGGGACATGATGAGCTGCCTTTCTGATAGGTGGAGTTGAAAGTGCCTTTGGGCCATGGCTCACAGTTTAATTGTCTGTGGTCTCCAGTATGTTTGGGCCCAGTGCCTCCCTTGCCATGAGTACACATTTAAGGGAACAGTGAGATCCTCAGTAATCAAGTGATTCTTTGAAATCAATTCAGGGGAATCATTTCTTTACCCCATTGTGGGTCCTAGGGATCCAAATCAAGTCATCAGACTTGGCAACAAGCACTTAACCTGCTGAGCCATCTTGTCAGCCTTAAAATACTTAAATGAAGCAGGAATGTTTTGAGACATGTTCTGGTACTCCAACCTGGCTGGCCTTTAAGCTCTCTGTTTAGCTAAGATTGGTCTTAAACTGAGTCCTCTTGCCTCAGTTTTCTTAGTACTGTCAGTACAGGTGTGCATCACCACACCCAGCTTAGACAGGAACTTTGTTGGATAGGAACACGAAGTTACGTATATGTGTGTACTTGTCCATATGTGGATGTACATGCATGTGGTCATGTGTGCTAAGGTGTGGAGACTAGAGGTAGACCTTGAATGGCACCCTCTGTCATGTTCCACTATAGTTTTTTTTAGATTGGGTCTCTCTTTTTTTTTTCCCCACTTTATTTTATTTTATTTTTTTAAAACAGGGTTTCTCTGTAGCCTTGGATGTCTTGGACTCACTTTGTACACCAGGCTTACCTTGAACTTATAGAGATCCATGTGCCTTTGCTTCCCTGAGTGCTGAGAGTGTAAGCGTGAGCCACTGCACCCAGCTCTCTCTTTCTCTCTCTCTTTTTTTCTTTATTTTTATTTTATGTGCATTGGTGTTTTCCCTGCATGTATGTCTATGTGAGGGCATCAGGTCCCCTGGACTAAGAGTCATAGGCAGTTGTGAGCCATCATGTGTGTGCTGGGAATTGAACCTGGGTCATCTGGAAGAGCAGCCAGTGCTTTTAACTGCTGAGTCATCTCTTCAGGCCCCTGGAGACCTTTGTAGACTCCCTTTGTAGACCACCGTGGCCAGGAACTCACAGAGATCCACCTGCCTCTGCCTCCCAACTAGTGGTCTCAAAGGCATGCGCCACCATGCCCGGCTTATCTATTTCTTAATTTGTTTTCTGGTTTTTTTTGTTTGTTTTGTTTTTGACTTAGTCCTTAATATAGCTCTGTAGACCTGTAACTTGTAGAAAAGTTGTGACTGAGTCAAGTTTATGATGATGTAAGCTTTATAATTGCGCTTAAAGGTGGTAATCATCCCAGGAACATGAGTGAACTTTCAGGAGTGTGTATGTAAAGAATATTGCCCTTGGCCAGCCCAGTCAGAGGAGGAACGGTCTGTAGAGGAGTACTGCATGTGGGAGGAAGAGGTAGCACTGTCCCCATAGGGCAGGACTTGCAGGAAGTGTATGAGAGTCCTCTGAACCAACTGTCTTGGAGACTGGAGAAAGGTGAACAGACAATTCTTTGATAGGTAGAGTAATTGGATCTATTAGATGCTGATAGGTCAGACGGGAGGATGTGTAATGCCAAGAAAAGTTAAAAACTTGAGAAAGAAAGCTCTCTTCTGGGACTTTCTTCAACCTAGAATGTTCTTTTCTTTATATATTTTTTAATTTGATCCCTAGAAGCAGAAACCACACTGCCGGGGCATGGCTCCCAATGGCTTACCCAATTACATCATGGCTCCTGTTTGGAAGTGCCTCCACCTCACCAAGGACCTGTGAGATTTGGGGACAGGACTGAGGGCAGGGGGTTGGAGGAGGAGTGTAAGGACGATCTAGAAAGAAAGAAGCCCTTGCTTGTGTGTAGAGTGGTGGCGTTCGTTACTAAGAGACACTGTTTAAGGGCAAGGTCTCCTGGGCCCTTAATTCTTAAGCACATTTTAAGTTCTGGTAGCTACTTACCCCTAAGCCACAGCTCATTCCCACCCTCACAGAGAATTGTCTTAGACAGTGCTGTTATAGAGTCTCTCTCTTTTTCCATTGATGATGCCTCTTTCTCTCCAGCCGAGAACAGCAACATTCATTCTGGGAGTTTGCTGAATGGATTCCAGTGGCCTGGAAGTGGCAGCTGTTATCTGAACTGTAAGTTGAACTGACATCTCTGAAGCTGTATTACCTTTCTCTTGCTGTGATAAAAATGACCTGACAAAGCAGCTTAAAGGAGAAAGCATTTATTCTGGCTCACAGTTGAAGGCTGGCTGCAGTCCTAGTGATGGTGGGGAAGTCCTGGCATGACCTGGCAGCTGGTCCACTCTATCTGCAGTTAGGAAGAGAGAACAGATGCTTTCCTCAGCCAGCTCTCACTTCACATAGACCAGGCCCCAAGTTCGTGGGATGGTGCTGCCGACATTTAGGGTGAATAGTCCATTTCAGTTAACCTGATAGAGAAACTGCTCACACATATACCCAGAGGCCAGCCCATCTAGGAGATCCTTCACGGCTGTGCCCACATGGGTGGCTTTAGTCCTGTAAGGTGACAAGATTAACCATCAAAGAAGCATGGAAGGAGGTGGCAGACAAGTGACAAAGGATTCTAAAGTATATAATGGGAATTCTGTGGGCAAAACTCTTCTTAATTCTGGCTGATGGTTTCTTCCCATAGTGAAGCAGCTCCCTACCTGCCCCAGGAGGAGAAGTCTCCCCTGTTTTCTGTACAACGTGAAGGGATTCCTGAGGAAGGCACAATCTATCGAATAAACAGGTAAAAGATAGCAGCTCAGCGTTTTTCTGATTCTGGAAGAGAGAAGTGGGAAAAACTAATGTTGCAAGGGAAAGCAGTTAGCCCTGTCCTCTCCTGAGTGCTGATCCTGGTTGGTTCAAAGGATAGAGTGAGCTGTTGCAGTCTGGGACTCTAATGTACAGTGTTCAGCTTTCTCTGCAAGCTGGGCCCAGGGGAGCTTGGGAGACTTAGGCAGGCCAGTTCACAAGATGATACGCATTTAGCATGAACAAACAGCCTCTCATCTTTGAAGATGAACTAGAGTTTCTCTCTGACAGGGAAGTGGGGAGGTGTGAGTTGTAGCAGAGTCCTGCTTGAACCATAGACTCTCTCTAATTTTCAGACCCTTGTCTAAGCTGGACATACTTGAACTTTCCATTTTGTCCTGACATTGCTGTTACTCTGACTTTTCTCTAGATTTAGCTCAATCACAGCACATCCAGAGCGCTGGGATGTGTCCTTCTTCACTGGAGGACCACTCTGGGCTCTGGACTGGTGCCCAGTGCCTGAAGGGTCAGCAGCCTCACAGTATGTGGCCCTTTTCTCCAGTCCTGACATGAATGAGACACACCCACTGAGCCAGCTTCATTCAGGCCCTGGGCTGCTGCAGCTCTGGGGCCTTGGGACATTGCAGCAAGAAAGCTGGTGAGGTGGGGCTGGGACACTGCCACAGGCAGGTGGGTGAGGGAGAAATAAGGCTGGGAAAGGGCTTGCACTGGGCTGAGACAGGACAAGGAAGTGGAGCTCTCTTAGTTCTAGACTCTTCCTACCTACTACATGTTTCTTTTTCCAGTCCTGGCAATAGGGCCCACTTTGTCTATGGGATTGCTTGTGACAGTGGCTGTATCTGGGACCTCAAGTTCTGCCCCAGTGGGGCATGGGAACATCCAGAAACCCTTCGGAAGGTACATCTAGTTGACTGGACTAGCCCTGGGAGTTCTTAGGGTTGGAGGAAGGAAGATTAGAGTGTGCTGAGTGGGTTTTTCTAGCAATCCCATGTCATGTTTTAAGGGACCAGAGCCTCAGGTTTTCTGAGAGGCACCTGAATGCAGCAAGCCTCAGCACAGATCTGCTCTCACCCTCCAGGCTCCTCTCCTGCCCCGGCTGGGGCTCTTGGCTCTGGCCTGCTCAGATGGGAAGGTACTGCTGTTCAGTCTCCCTCATCCTGAGGCCCTCCTGGCTCAGCAGCCCCCAGGCAAGTAGCACGGCTGCAGTGGTGGTAGCCAGAGCTCTCAGGCCTGTCTGCCTCCCATGAGCTCCTCTAAGTGCAGTCTCTAGCATAAAAGCATGTTCAGTCATTGTTTGCTCGTGGCTTAAACTCTTTCCCTTTTGCAGACTAACTGCACCCTTTCAGCCTTTTACCAGTCTCCCCTCGCCTCCCGTGCCCTCAGAAATTGACTCTGTAAAGAGTGCTAAGCATTGAGACGAGCAGTAGGACTTGCCTCCTCTGTCCTACATTTTTCCCCCAGTGTTGATCTCAGGGCTTCCTGAGATATGTGTCCTCATCTATACAGTATGTTTTAGGAAGAGTCAAGAAAGGCAGATCCTTTTTTTCTCCCCGCAACAGTAATGAGCATTTAAGAAGGCGGCATCTTGCCAGGCGTGGTGGCGCACACCTGTAATCCCAGCACTTGGGGAGGCAGAGGCAGGTGGGTCTCTGTGAGTTCGAGGCCAGCCTGGTCTACAAGTAGAGTCCAGGACAGCCAAGGCTATACAGAGAAACCCTGTCTCAAAAAAAAAAAAAAAAAAAAAAAAGGTGGCATCTGGGTTTAAGCCCCAGGCAGTTAGGTAGTTTTGTTTGTCGTAGTCTGAAGGAGAAATAGGTTGAAGCATAAATAGGAAATCAGGCATGTCCAGGCCTTTGATACTATGCTATGATGTCATCATCTACAAAGTTCATTCCCAGGAACTTCACAGTTGAATTATCAAAAAATGAAAAGTCTAGTAATGTGCTGAGCCATATTCTTAGCTATTTTTAGCTACATGTGGCCTAGAAACTGTATATACCTCATAGATAATTTCTTTACAAAATTTGAATATAGTAAGGCACTTGGGAGGCAGTCTGTGAGTTCAAGGCTGGCTTTGTCTGCATAGTGACTTCAGAAAACCCAGGGCTACGTAGAGAGACCCTGTCTCAGAAAACAAAGGAAAAAAGTTTGGCTCTAAGGAGAGGCAAATAAATGAGGGAGATGGCTGGTAAATATGAACCAAAGGGAGGTTTTGTGTATTTCTTTTTGTTTTTTTGAGGCAGAGTCTTATGTAGCCCAGGTAGGCTTTGAACTAGCTGAGGGTGACTTTAAACTTCTTTTCCTCCTACTCCCATATTCTGGGATTACTACACCTGACTTCCTGTCTTTAACGCTGATAGGGCATGTTCATAGAGGAATGCAGGAATAAGTCAGTAAGGAAAGAACAAGTGGATAATGCAAAAAAAAAAAAAAAAGTTCTAAATAAATAAGCAGAGTTCTAGAAACAAAGAAAGGAGAAGATACGATGGTGGAGGAGTTAGCAGTTCTCAGAGAAGAAAGCTAGTGTTGAGGAAGAAGGTGGGGGCAGGTTGAGGTCAGAAAGTTGATGGTGAAAGAAGAATGAAGAAAGGTCATTGCCCGGGCATGAGATCCTGATTATCAGAGCAAGGCCTGAATAGGAACTCCGCTCTGGATCCAAAGCATCAGCTATTTATTGCTTTTCTTCCTTCACAGATGCTATGAAGCCTGCCATCTACAAGGTGAGTGAGGAGCCTAGTATCTTGGTGGAAGCTTCATCTTTAAAGAGCCTTGTTTTACAGTCTATCGCAAGTCTTTCACTTGAGAGAAGTATCCCCTTTCTGGATTAGGAAATTATGTGAAGCTAGGTGGTGGGTGGCGCACACCTTTAATGTCAGGAGGCAGAGGCTGTTGGATCTCTGAGTTTGTGACCACTCTGGTCTACACAGTGAGTTCCACTACAGCCAGGACTATACAGAGAAACCCTGTCTTGGGAAAAAAAAAAAAAAAGAAAAAGAAAAAAAGCTGATTTGAGGGGCCTGGAGACCTGGCTCAGCCGTTAAGAGCACTTTGTGTTCTTGTAGAGTTGTGCAGGGTCTGGTTCCTAGCGCCTGCTTGGTGGTTCACAATCAACTATACCTTCAGTTCCAGGAGACTTGACCCCCTCTCTTCTGACTTCCACAGGCACCCGACAGTTATGTGGTGTACACGTTCATGCATGCATATTCATACACACAAAAAACTGCTTATACACATAAATAAACAACAACAACTAAAACTGATTAGAGTCTTGTTTCAAACAGTAAGGACTCCTAACCCTGATCTTACCTCTTGTGTCCTTGCAGGTACAGTGTTTGGCAACCCTTCAGGTGGGGTCTGTACAAGCTTCAGACCCCTCTGAATGTGGTCAGTGCCTTAGCCTGGCTTGGATGCCTACCAGGCCCCACCACCACCTGGCTGCAGGATACTATAATGGTAAAGACAAAACAAAAGCCTGTTGCTCTTTAAGCTTTTTATATGTGCTTGGATTTGGATTGTTTCCTCTTTTGGCTGAGCCTGACATTAAAGTTAAAAATATTCAAGTAGAGCTGGAGAGAGGGCTCAGCAGCTAAGTGCATTTGCTGCTCTTGCAGAGGACCTGTGTTTGGTTTCTAGCACCCACCTAGCAGCTTACAACCACCTGTAACTCCAGTTACAGGGGATCCAAAGCCCTCTTTTGGTCTCTGGGTATTAGGCACTCATGTGGTGTACAGATACACATGTAAACAAGAATACACATAAAAAAATCTTTGTAAAAATTCAAGCAATCTAAAAAAAATACTCGAAGAAATGTTACTGTAATTTTTTTCCCTCAGAAAATTATTAAGAGTAGGGCTGGACTGTAGGTCAGTTGATAGAGTGCTTGCATGTCCTTTGAGTGCAATCCCCAGCACTACATAAACTAGGCATGATGGTACCTGTCTGGAGTCTTAACACTTGGGAGGTGAAGGCAGAGTGATCAGAAGTTCCAGGTAAGGACCCGCACCCAGTAGTGGAGCATTTGACTGCAGAAGCTTGAGGTCATCCTTGAAAACAACTGTTTTAAGGCCAGCGTTGACCACTTGGCCTCATCTCAGAGAAAGGAATGATGTGAACATAATTTAATGCAGTACAATTCCCCAGTTCCTCAAATAAGTACTATGTAAAGATATTTAATTACGTATTTCTTTTACATTTGTTTGTTTGTTTGAGGGGGCGACATACGGAGTTTGGAGGACTACTTGAGGAAGTTGGCTCTTTTACCAGATAGATAGATCCCCAGGATCAAACTTAGGTTGTCAAGGTTGGGAGCAATTGCCCTTACTGCTGAGCCATCTCAACAGCCCTGGCTTTTGTTGTTGTTGTTTGTTTTTATTATTTTTATAAATTTATAAATTCAGCTTATTCCCAGTTCAATTCCCCGCTGTAGCCTCCTCCCTCGTCCCCTCCCAATCTCACCCTTCCTCCCTCTTCTCCTTCTATGCCCCTCTCTAAGTCCACTGGTTAGGAAGGTCCTCCTCCCTTTCCCTCTGACCCTAGCCTATCAGGTCTTATCAGGACTGGCTGCATTGTCTTTTTCTGTGGCCTGGTGAGGCTGCTCCCCCTCTCAGGGGGAGGAACATCCCTGTTTTTATTGTTTTTAAGTGACAGTTTTATTTTCAGAGAGCAGTAGACTCTCCGTTGAGAAGATAAGGAAATTGGTGATTTTTTAAACTTCCTACATTCCTACTTTCTGTTTTTCTTTATAAAATTTATTATGTATGTATGTGTGTGTGTGTATGTGCATTGCTGTTTTTCCTGCCTGCATGTTACAGTTGTGCGCTGCCATGTGGGTGCTGGTAATTGAACCCAGGTTTTCTGGAAAAGCAGTCAGTACTCTTAACCACGGAGCCAGTGTTCTGTTTTTCTTTGATGATACGTTCATTGTCAGAATACATGCCTCATGCTCTATTACTATTGTTAACCCCGCCCATGACTGGTGGATGAACTCAGTTCTTGCATATGTGAGAGAAATTACTTTTGCTTAAATGATCTAATGAAGGCTGGAGAGATGGCTCAGAGGTTAAGAACACTGGCTGTTCTTCCAAAGATCCTGAGTTCAATTCCCAGCAACCACATGGTGGCTCATAAACATCTGTAGTGAGATCTGGTGTCCTCTTCTGGCCTGCAGGCAGAACACTATATAGATAGTAAATAAATAAGTCTTAAACAAAAAAACAAAAATAACCAGCAAAATCTGAATTAAAAAAAAAAATCTAATAATTGTCTCCCCAAGGTCTCTCCTGCCCCCACTGCTGTTTTTTACTGCTTACCTACAATTTCTGTATTCCTTTTTGTTTTTTGAGTCTCATATACACAACACTCCCTAGGTTTATGTGTACAAGTGGTTTTAGCTATTTTTCTAGCTATTTTAAGATTTTTAGTGTCCCTTATCTTTTTAAATCTGATATCAGAACTATATTTGAATACCTTTTCTTTGACAGCTTTGCTTTAGTCAACCAAGTTGTTTTGTTTTTCCATTTGTTGTCTTGTAGTCTGCATTTTTTTTGCTTTTGTTATTGTTGTAGAGCAGAATTAGAAATTTTGTGTAATGAACCAATAGTGATGAAATTAGGCTTTATGCGTTAAATCTGCTCTTTGGATATGTAATCAACCCTAGCTGTTCCATAAATGATTGTGACAGTGTTTTGGCATAATTTACCAAGACAGGCAGCCCAGGCCAAGCCTAGTAGCTTATAACTACTGTCCCAGCACATTGGAGGCAGAAGTAGGACGCTGTCTTTATTTCAAAAGAATATGATGCTGGGGATGTAACTCCATGCCCCTGAGATGGAGTACTTGCCTGGCGTTCATGAGGCAAGTTCAGTCTCTAGTACCAAAACAAAAAAGGCAGCAGTCTATCTGTCTGGTTTGTTGATTATAGTTTGATAGCTGCTATTCTAAAGGGCTTTTTTTTTGTTTTGTTTTGTTTTGTTTTGTTTTGTTGAGATAGGGTTTCACAGTGTATCCCAGGCAGATCATTCTGACTCAGTCAAATGCTGAGATTATAAACATGTGGCACCCTGTCAGCGGATATGTACTATTAAAATTCTTTCACTTTGAGGCCCAAGGGATGACTCAGCTGTTAAGAGCATGTACTGCTCTTGCAGAGAACTTGCTTTCAGTTCTGGGACCCATATCAGGCAGCTCACAGCCACCTGCATTCCTTGCTCTAGGTGATCCAAAGCTCTCTTCCATGGGGACATCCATGGGAGCTTAGACTCACATATGCACATACCCCCACACAGACGAATACACATGATTAAAATTTCTTTAAAAAATTCTTTATCAGCCATCAGATAGACTCAGACTGGAACCCTTTCAGATGCAGATTCAGGACTAAGCTGTTTCTGTACCTGTTTAGTTCATGTCAGGTTGGACAGTTAAGCTGGGAGCCAGTCCTCACCATCCCTACTCTTTCACTGTAGTTTGGATTTGAGAGCAGGAGATAGTCTGGCATCCTAAAGAAAGGAATGAGACCATAGACTCAAGAGCCTTTCTTTGATGCAGTTGTTCCTTGTGTTACGATCCTTTAATACAGTTCCTCATGTTGTGGTAACCTCCAACCATAAAATTATTTTTATTGCTACTTCATAATTGTAACTTTGCTACAGTTACATAATGTAAATACTTTTGGAGATAAAGGTTTGCCAAACCTGTGTGACCTACAGGTCGAGAGCTGCTTTAATGCCTACATATTCTATCCCTACTTTAGGCATGGTAGTTTTCTGGAACCTTCCCACTAATTCGCCCCTCCAACGGATACGCCTCTCTGATGGCTCCTTAAAGCTGTACCCCTTCCAGTGTTTCCTAGCCCATGACCAGGCTGTTCGTACAATTCAGTGGTGCAAAGCTAACAGGTACAGAGTCTCAAAAGGGCTATGGAGGGGGGAAACATCAGGAGGCTAACTGCCTCTGAACTGATCACCCATCTTTTCAGTCATTTCCTGGTTTCTGCGGGGAGTGACCGGAAAATCAAATTCTGGGATCTTCGACGACCATATGAACCAATAAACTGTATCAAGCGCTTCTTGAGTACAGAGCTGTCCTGGCTGCTCCCTTACAACGGTGTCACAGTGGCTCAAGACAACTGCTATGCCTCGTACGACAAGATGAAGATATGAATTCTGGGGACAGGCCCTACAGTTTGGGGCACGGAGCATGTCAGATTGTGGGGAAAGGAGGGTTGAGTTTGTTGATTGAGATAGTGAATTCTGAAAGAAACACTTAGAAGAAGAAGGAAGGCTTATTTTATCTCACTCTCTTTCAGTTATGGGCTCTGTGGAATCCATTACATCGATGCCGGTTACCTTGGTTTTAAGGCCTACTTTACTGCTCCCCGGAAAGGCACCGTCTGGGTGAGCCTCTTCTTTCCCCAAGCTTCAGTGTGTAGGAAGTAGTCATTTGTTCACTGTAGTAGTCACAGTTCAGGGTTCAGTGAGGAACAGCTACATAATCACCATCATTAGGGACATGAATTGTCTTTTTGTATCTCTCTCATTAACCTCAAACATATAGTCATTATCACAGAAATGAGTGAGTGGATGGATGAAATAAATAGGTCTCCTCCTATTAGAGTCTTTCAGGTTCAGACTGGCTCGGGACAGTAGCTGCAGGAGATATATCTGGGGAGCTCATTGCAGCTATTTTGCCTGATATGGCATCAAACCCCATCAATGTCAAGAAACCTGCAGAAAGAAGATTTGTAAGTATATGAACATCCACCTATTAGGTCATAATCTATTACCTTGCCAACTCTTGGTAGAATGCAAACTGGTGCTTGGTCTCCAAGCTCTGATACGGTCCCTGTTGTGGCAAGGATTTTTGTATAGTCTTCTCTATCCTATTGGAAATGAGCATGGTTTTTAAAATGGTTATTATCATGTAAAAGGGAGTTGGTTTGCACGGTTCATATGTGGCCAGAGGGCGACTTTTGAGGGTCAGTTCTTTCTCTCTCCACCATTTAAATCCTGGAGATTAAACTCAAGTCATCAGGCTTAGCAGCTAGAGCTTTTATCCACAGCCCTCATGCTAGCCCCAGTTTGTATTTATTCTTTCTGCTTTTGAAACTTGGTTACAGTAAGCTGGTTTCCTTTCTGCTTTTGTGTTAGTATTTTAAAATCTAATCTTGGCTGAGAGCTAGCTCAGCATGTAAAGACACTAGCTGCCAAGTTCAATCCCCAGGACTCATGGGATGGAAGAGAGAGTTGACTCCCCAAGTTGTTCTTTGACACATGTACTCCATGGCATGTGTAAAAGACAGTTGTAAAAAAAAAAAAAAATTTAAGACCCTAATTTTATGATCTTCTCTCTAGCCTATATATAAAGCAGATCTGATACCATACCAGGACAGCCCTGAAGACCAAGACTACTCCTCGACTTCCTCTGAGACCCCTAATCCTCCCAAAGCAAGAACCTACACCGAAACCATCAACCACCACTACTTGCTCTTTCAAGACACAGATCTGGTAAGTTGTGGCTACAACTCAGTGTGGTATTAGAAAAGATAGAAACCTTAGAAAACAGGGAACCCTAAGGAATTCCACTTCTGTTCCCCAGAGCTCCTTCCACAACCTGCTCCGTAGAGAGCCGATGCTGCGCATGCAGGAGGGAGAGGGGCATTCTCAGCTCTGCCTGGACAGGCTACAGCTTGAAGCTATTCACAAGGTGAGGACCTTGTTTCGAATCTTTCCCATGCTCCACTCTGCCTGTGATCTGTGAAATGAGAATTAAAAGGCAGCAGGATGGCCAGAGGGAAGGCAGCACTGATAACCTCTCCAGGTCATGGTGTGTAGACTCATTCACTGACTATCTCTCATGGTCCAGTCCTCTAGACTATGTGTCTTTACTTGGTTGGTTGGCTTTGGGTGTTGAGACAGGGTCTTTCCATGTAGCCCTGGCTGTCATGGTGCTCACTTTGTAGACCACACTGTCCACAAACTCACAAAGACTCATCTTCCATTACTTTCTGAGTGTTTAGGTTAAAGGTGTAATGACCTGTTTCTAAAGTTCACGTAGCTAGGGTCACCCAGAGACCCAGACCCTGAGGCTCTTTTTGGTTTTCTCTTCACAGGTACGTTTCAGCCCAAACCTGGACTCCTATGGATGGCTGGTATCTGGGGGGCAGTCGGGGCTGGTTCGGATCCATTTTGTCCGTGGACTCACTTCCCCACTGGCCCACCGTGTACAGCTTGAAAGCCGAGCCAACTTCAATGCTATGTTCCAACCATCTTTTCCAACTGAAGGGCCTGGTTTCTCTCCAGCCAGCCATTGCCTTCTCCCCAATCCCTAGTCTGGTCTACACAGAACTCTCGGATTGAAGTCTGCCAAGAACAAATGGCTCCCATGCACAGAGCATAGGACCTGGGCCCTTCCTGGACAGTGATGGTGCCAGGCCTAAATGTTTAGGCCTACCTGCCCAGAACTCCTTAAATCCCTCTCCTTCCACGACTTCTTTGGTCACAGCTCCCTGCAGGTAGGGGGGCTCCCCCTCCACAACAATTCCTATGCCTAAAACCGTGGCTCACAAGAAACACTCAGGCCTGACCTAGGCTTGGGAGTCGAATTGCTCATATTGAGCATATTGTGAAGGAGGTAAAGCTAAGTAAAGGTACTGGGTGTTTTTGAGACCACTTGTGAGTGGGTGTTTGGAGAATTGGAAAGGATATCTTCATGAAGGCCCCTGTCTGTTTTCAGGATTTGATGTTACTGCCTTCCAATGTTTCTCTTTAGAATAACCAGCGCACAGGCCCAGTGGGGATGACAGTAATTTAGTGGACTGACGCTGCTCGTAACACTCTAACTGAGGGACACCGTAAATTCCCTGCCCGCAGGACAGCACCTGGCTCTTAATTGCTCCTGCTTATGGAATACTCCCAATCACTGACATTGGACTATTTGAACACTCGTAATAGTAGTGTCTTTAAATTTTTGAGGCTGGGTATAGTGGTGCACGCCTGTAATCCCAGCACTTGGGAGGCCGAGGCAGGAGGAACACAAGTTGGCGTTCAGTCTGGGCTATCACATAAACCAAAAAGTAAAAAAAGAAAAAAAAAAACCACAAAACTTCCTTTATATCAAGTCAGAGTATACCTCTATTAATTTTACTAATGGGTGTTAGGAAATCGAGTCATTCTTCCCTGTGGGTGCCCTTTTCAGTACTTAACAGTAGCTATCATGTGTTTCCCAAGTAATTTTTTTCTCTAGATTAAATATCTTTAGTTATTTCAATCATTCTTTTACAAGTCATGATTTTTGATCTTCATGAGATGGTCACATTGTTGACGTATTAAACATGTTTAAACTGTATAGAAAGTATTTAGAACCCAATAATGTATTGTTATCTTAATAGAGTCCTCTTGTGGATAGCTGCACCTCACATGACTGTGATACTGCCTCAAAAACAAGCAGTTCCAGGGATGTGAAATCGCCAAATCAGTTGTGGAACACTTAGGAGTATAGGCTGAAGTTTGGGAGGAAGTAGTTAGACCATCTTAGGAAATAGGAAACAGGTAGCTTGCTTCCCCTTGGAGGAGATGCAGTCTAGATTAGTATGGCCCGAAACAAAACCTAGACTTTAGAGCACTCAAGACTGGTCTGTTATATCTGGGAACAGCTTTTTACCTGAGTAGATTGGTCAAATGCCAGAAAATCTTTGAGAAACAAGTAGCTCATTCCTCTTCCTATACGGAAGAAGAAGCAAAGCTGTGGGAAACTCAGGTCCTCAAGCAGCAGAAGGACCACAACCTGTGTTGGTGTTAGAAGCCAAGTGTTGTACCACTCTGTTGTGATCCAGCTCAGGCTGTGTCGGGTTTGCTTTTTGAACTAATAAAGAAGTGCCTTCCATTGCAGAGAAGCTTGGCTCATCCTGCAGAGCAACCCCATGACACAGCACATCCATGTTTCCCTATTTCCAGCGGTAGAGAAGGTGGGGCCCGGGAAGTACAGGCTGAGGCTGTAGGCTGCTGCCCCCAGCTCTGTTCATTTTCCTTTCCCACAAACGTTTTCTCAGTCCATCTTTCTTCCTTCTTAGAATATTTACTTTATATTCCGTTAGTTCTAGTTCTTCCTTTCCTTTGTGCTTTAGTCTGTTGCCTTCTCCAGTTGCCACTTTCCATCACCTAAATCCTGTTCATCCTTCAAGATCCTATCTCAGGGCTGGGGTAGAGCTCAGTGGAAGAGCATGTGCTTAGCATATACAAGACCCTTGGAAGGTTCAGTTCCCACCCACCCCGTACTTCCCTCCAAAACTACCCAGGTCAAATTTTACTAAGGAACTTTTCATATTTCTCCAGTGGTGGTGAGAGGGGAAGTCTGTGTGTTCCAGAGGAGAAGGTGGGATGGATAAGTGGTATTAAGCATTTGCTCTGTTTTGGGGTGCTTTCCGTACATTTACTGAGCCCAGTGAGGTAGGTACTATTTTATGTAATGATGATTAGCTTTTGAGAGGTTAAACAGTCTAAATAAGGTCACAAAACTACTGAAAACTGGCACTGGGATTTGAATCCATATACTCTTGATTTAAAATACCTTTCCAGTCTTGTACATTTGGTCTCCTGTTACATCTACTAGTGAAATTCCTTTAGCATGCTCTGAACACAGGAATCTGAATTCTCCTGAATCCTTACTCTGTCTAGTAGCTAAATAGGATTCCTCCTTCGCTAATCAAACGGGAATTGAGTAAATGAGCTTGGTGGTGGGCAGATGGAGAGCAGGGAAGTTGACTTTTCTCAAGACTTGGGAACGTATACGTTCTTACCTGTCCAGGAAGGGTATTTGTAGGGAGTGGGGTATTACAGCTGGAGGGAGACCAAGATTTCCGTAACTAGTTTTCAAACACCTGCATGCCTCTGCGTAGACTCGAGAAACACATTTCACACAGAACAGCCGGGCACGGTGGAACATGCCTGTAATCCCAGAGGCAGAGGCAGGCAGGGCCTTTCTGAGCTACAAAGCGAGTCCGTGACAGCCGAGGCCACACAGAAACCCTGTCTTGAAAAGCAACCTCCATTGGATCCCTGTTGTACGTCCCTAGAATCTGAGGAGCCGGAATGGAAAAACTGCAAGCCAGTCATCTAACGCTCATGACCAAGGCTGAGCAGTCCCAGTTAAAAAACTCACGGGCGCTCTCATATTTCTGTTGAAAAACATTTCACACAGAAGTTCCGGTACGAGAACAAAAACAATTTCTGCCCCATTCGGGGCTTACAGTTGACTCTGAGGTACAACACAGACAAAACATGTGAACTAAACCAGCATTCATGTTTGCGAACTAAGAAGGGCGTCCACACCGCTCCAGGGTACAGGAAGCACAGACTGGGTGTGTCCACGTGAAGGGCTTCCCACTACTAGGTGGCTCTCTGAGCCGCCTTCCAACGGGTATCAAAGGACCCAGCCACTTCCATTTCTCCCGGATGATAAGCGGCGCAGGCAGACGGAAGGGGCGGGGCTAGAAACGGAAGTTCCTGAGCCCGCAGCGGTCACGATCACGTGGGAAAAGGTTCTAAGCATAGCTGGCACTCAGGTGAGTGGAGGGTTCTTTGCAATCACTGATTTGAAGCGCTGTGTGCCATGAGCTCCTGCCAGTTATGAGACCTTACAGACCCAGGTCGTTGGCTTATTTCCGGTGTGGAGTTGCACTCAGAAAGGGTGTGGTTTAATTCCAACTGAGTCTGAATTGTAGACCTATCCCGTTTACTTGAGGGATGGGACCCAGACTCTAGTTGGAAGCCACAGTTAGCCTAATCCCATGAGTGGTCTGGATCAAGACTGGAGGCCTCCCAGCCAGCCTTGCTTCAAGACCGGATTTGGGGAGGCAGAGGCAGCTTCCAGGAGTTCTAAAAGTTACCCAAGACCGCCTCTTCTCCAGGTGTAAAGTGACGATGATGCAGGGCACTGCCCAGTAAGCAGCCTTTCTGAGGCCTCTTGTCACTTGCAGATTTTGGAAGTGAGAGTGAGCCTAAGGAAATGGCAGGTGTGTTCTTCACTGTGTGTGTGGGGGGGAGTGGGCGGGGCCAGTGGGAGTGACTTGTCCTCTTGGTTTGACAGGAGGCATGGCACTCTGGCGGGCGTACCAGAGGGCCCTGGCTGCACATCCGTGGAAAGTCCAGATTCTGACCAGTGGTGAGTGTCTCTCTAGAACCAGGTGTAATTAGAGCGGGCAGATTTGAGGCAGAAGAGGCCCGAATTTCCTCCTGTTTAGCCCTTGGAGGAGCTGACTTTCTCTCATCCCAAACTATTCTGTTTTGGAGTGAGGTCCCAAAACTATTCCTAAGAGATACATCGTAGAGAGATGGCTCAGAGGATAACAGCACTGCTCTGTGGAAGACTCAGCACCCATGTCAGTAGCTCCAGGGGGATCTGTCTCCTCCAGCCACCTGTGGCACCTGCGCTCGCTTGCACAACCACCCTCCCCACACAATTTAAAATAACAGTGAAAGAGACACATAGTCTGTCCAGTAAGACTAAGTTCTCAGGCTGGAGAGATGGCCTAGTTAAAAGCACTGTCTGTTCTTCCAAAGGACTCGGGTTCGGTTCTCAATACCCACATGGCAGCTCACAACTGTCTGTAACTCCAGTTCCAAGGCATCTGACATCATTACACTAATGTACATAAAATAAAATTAAATAAGTTATTTTTTAATTTAATGTAATTATTATTTTTTAAATATATTTATTTATGTATATGAGAGATTTAGCTGAATGTACACGTGCATGACAGAACAGAGCATCAGATCCCATTATAGATGGTTGTGAGCCACCAGGTGGTTGCTGGGAATTGAACTCAGGACCTCTGGAAGAGCAGCCAGTACTCTTAACCTCTGAGCCATCTCTACAGGCCAATTTTAATTTTTTTTAAAAGACTAAAAGTCCTCAAATCTAAGTTAAAAAAAAAATTTTTTTTTTTTTTTTTTCAAAACAGGGTTTCTCTGTGTGGCCCTGGCTGTCCTGGACTTGCTTTGTAGCCAAGGCTGGCCTCAAACTCACAACGATCCGCCTGCCTCTGCCTCCCTGAGTGCTAGGATTAAAGGTGTGCACCACCATGTTATTTTTTGGTTTTTCTAGAAAGGGTTTTTCTGTGTATCCCTGGCTATCCTGGAACTTACTCACTCTGTAGAGCCACCTACCTCTCCTAAGTGCTGGGATTAAAGAAGTGTGCCACTATCGCCTGGCTAAGCAGTTTGTAGTCCATTTTTTCTTTTCTTTTTTTTTTTTTAAAGATATTTATTATGTGTACAATGCTTGTTCTGTCTGCATGTATGCCTGCATCATTATAGATGGTTGTGAGCCACCATGTGGGTGCTGGGAATTGAACCCAGGACCTTTGGAAGAGCAACCAGTGCTCTTAACCTCTGAGCCATCTCCCCAGCCCCCAAGCAGTCCATTCTTAAAAGCATTTCGCTGAGGAGACCCCTACGTTGGCAAGCTAAATGTTTTCCTCCTACATTTTATAGTGTGCCAAGCACATTGTATACAGGCATTGTATCATAGGAGCCTCCAAAGGTCTGTTAGTGAGAAAGAGCTCAAATTACAAGTGCTGAAGTAACTTACTCTAGTTTCCTGAGTATTTTTTATTGTGAAATGTACAAAATAGTAATGAATCTGAAGTTTAAATACTGTTGAGCCTGAATGCTTCTGAATCAGTACCCGGCTTTGGGACGCTCTGATCCCTCTTCGCGGTTCAAATATTCCACTTTTTTTTATTTCACTTTTATTTTTAGACAAGAGTCACACACTAGCCCAGGCTGACCTGGAATTCACTGTGTAGCCAGACTGGCCTTGAACTTGCAGCAGTACCAGCTCAGCCTCCTGAACGCTGAAATTACAAGCTTGAGCCACCAGAGCTGGCTAGATGACCACTTTCCTGAGATTAGCCTACAGAGTGGTTTTGCTTTTCTTACTTACATATCCTCAGTCTACTAACATACTCCATGTCCAGTGAGGAAATAGCAGCCTCACAGAGCCCCTCCAGGTTCCTCCTGTGTCTGTTTCCACCTTCCTTTTGCTAGTCAGCTAGTACAAGGGGACAGGCCAGGGGGCAGCAGCAGGCCTCTCATCATCAGAGTCGTGAAGTGGGTGATCAGGTCATAAACACGTCTTGCCTGTGTTTGGAGAAAGAATCCATGTTCTAAGGAGGTCTGTGGGCTTCTGAGAGGAAAGAGGGAGACGAGGGTAGAACACCGGTTCTGATAACCAAAGAGCCCTACGTTAGCATCAGAAACCACACGCCTGGCTAGGAGGTGGACTCTTGTACTCCGCCCTGGCCCCTCGATAGCATCCTGCGCCCATCCGCCTCTTGTCCTCAGAGTGTCCGGCCCGCATGACTCACCTGGCTCGGTGTGTGGTGACTCACGCCGGACTGTGTGGCTATGATGGGAACTGACACGCTGGGCCCTTTGCCCAGCCTCAGATTCCCTCAGGGCCCCTAGAGGCCAGATAGAAGGTCCCCCCTTGCAGCCATCAAAAATGCAGAGAAAAGGGCAGTCCTGTTCCCCTGCCTAAATGACCCATAGCTGACAAAGGCAGGAACTAAAGCTCCAAGGGGCACAAACGCAGAAATGTGCCCCTCTGGGGTTTCGGGACTGCCTGTGCTCAGGTCTTAATTAGCATGGTCTCCTGTGCACATTTCTCCTGAAACTGCGGCATCTTCACTTGGTCCTGACGCACCTGTGGCCTCTCAGCCTTTCTCTCAGATTTTTCCTTCCTTGCCGGCAGGGTATTTAGACCAACCTACATATAAAGGTTTGGGGTGGGCTTGGCTCACCTAACCCTTTGGACTGTTTTCAGAGCACAGTGGCTCCAGAGGTCCCTTGGGATAGCTCACATTGGGAAGCAGAACAGAGATTTCAGACTTGGAACTAGAAGGCCAAGATCTGAATCTCAGGGCATCGCACTTAGTAGCTGCTTAATTAGTCCACGTCAATAAACCTCTTTGGGCCTCAGTTTCCTCATTTAGAACTTAAAAGGTCAGTTATGGGACTTATCTCTGAGAAGAAGCTCTGGAAGTGTTATTTATTTGCTCACAGTACCAAAGGTGGAAGCTACAGCCTCACAAATGCCAGGCAAGAACCACACTCTCCGGACAATGCGCCTATCCTTTTGTACTTTTTTTTTTTTTTACATTATTTATTGTGTATGTGTCTGAGTGCACACATGTATTGCATGTGTGAAGTCAGTTCTTTCCTGGAACTGACTGCAACTTTTTTTTTTAATATTTTATTTTATTTTTTAGATTTATGTATACAATGTTCTGTCTGCGTGTGCACCTGCAGGCCAGAAGGGGGCACCGGATCTCGTTATAGATGGTTGTGAGCCACCATGTGGTTGCTGGGAATTGAACTCAGGACCTCTGGAAGAGCAACCAACCAGTGCTCTTAACCTCTGAGCCATCTCTCCATCCCTGACTTGAACTTTTTAAATGTACAATAAACTCAAGGAGTTGGCCCTTCCTGTGATTATTAGAAACCTGTGTATAGCAAGCTCCTCTTTTTGTTGATGTTTATTTGTTTTTGTTTTTCTGAGACAAGATTTCTCTGTGTAGCCCTGGCTGTCCTGGACTGTCTTTGTAGAGCAGACTGGCCTCAAACTCACAGAGATCTACCTGCCTCTGCCTCCTGAGTCCTGGGATTAAAAGCATGTGACACCACTGCCTGGTCCAGCTGGTTATTTTCAATCAGAATCTCACTGCGTAGCTCAGGCTGGTCCTGAACTCATCAGTCCTCCCACCACATCCTTGTAAGTACCTAGATTATAGGCTTGTGCATGCCCGGGTTGTGGATATGCATCTAAGCCTTCTTGTTCCAAAAAGCAGGGCCTGAAACTTATCTGCAGGTTAGAAGGTAATCCTTCCAAAGGGTAAGAGGAAGAGTATGAAGGATGCATTATTAAATCGGCTCCTTTTCAGGGCTTCTTGTGGCTCCATACTTTGGAACTGAATAAGAAGCAATTTGAAATGCCTTCTCAGATGAAGAATCATTTCTGGAAGAGAGACCTTCACCCACCAGCCTCTATTCCACACTGTTCGGCATTTCACCCCAGGGAGCACTCTACTCCTCTCTACTACCTGTTCACATACATGTAGTCCCCAGAGGCATTAGCGGTGAGACCCTGAAGGAAGGCTGTCTCTTTCTACTGCAGTAATGATCCAGCGGAAGTGTGTAATGCTCCAGTCACGACCTGGGCAGTCTGGGGAAGAGGTTGACTGTGTGTTCTGCAGAGTCTGAGTCAGCTTCATCCCTTCCTTTCTGGAGGGCTCTTCCAGTCTCTAGTGGGCCCAGAGCCCAGGGCCCGCGTCCATCCATTGCACGCCACCCAAGCAGCTAAACTGTAGGCACTGCTTTCCCTGGAACCTGACTTGAGCCAGAGTGTGACTCACAAGCCTTGGTACTGCAGAAAGGGAAACTGAGGCATAAGCAAGGTATGGCATGCACTTAGGCGTCATATGGTCAGTTCTAGAGCTGGCATTAGAATCTAGGGCACTGCTTCCTGTACTTGAGGTACTGGGGCCGCAGGACACTGAGTGCCAGCCCAGTTGGTCTGGGTTTAAACATGACAAGCTGCAGAACTGGCCGCTTTATCTTATTTTCTTCAGCGGGATACATGTGGACAGGAGTGAACTAAGCGTTTGGACCAGTCCCAGGGAATACTCAGCCCCTTCTCAAAAGAGTGTCAGCTGCCTCTGGGTCCTGGATCAGGTCAAGCTCCTGCCCCAGCCAGCCCTCCCCCCCCCCCCCAGTCTGCAGCACTGCTGGATCCGTGCCAGGAATATCTGTACCTGCAGACCCCACCTTCCATCCTTAAAGGCATACCTCCTGTCACTTTTCCAGGAAGCCACTTTCTGCCCATCTGCATTCTCATCTTCCATCAGCGAGCGCTTTATTTTCTTATACATAGATGGTTTACAAAATCAAGTGCAGGAACAAAGGGAAGCAAAGGATTTGGCTCTACTTGTGCCTTGGAAGAGAGTGGGAAAGTTGGGGCTTTTCCATTGATAGGCAGGGTATGGTCTCAAATAGATCAGTCACCAGAGCCAAACATCTCTTTCCCCCCACCCCCTGGGTCCAGTGGGGAGTGACGAATGAGGACTGGCACCTACCCAGAGGCATGATGTCATACTCAGAACCAGTGTCTTCTCGCTAGGCTCTGTGCCCAGCTTGGCTTTGGGGCACCACTTCCCAGCAACCCCTCGTTCCGTCCCACGATGGGTCTGGGCATTATGTGTTTTGAGGTTTCCAGCTCCAACTCTCAAGTCCAGGGAGAGAGGAACCATATCCCAACACTATCCTAGTTGACCAGACGGTGCCCTCGAAGTCTCTCAGAGGTTGGGTGGTTCGGATGTTTCCATTCTGATCTGGAGAAAATAGGATAAAGAGTTTGGATGTTCGAGTCCTTCCTGTTGAAGGCTCACCTGGACCAGGGATGCAGGCCTTGCGCTTGACCTTTGCCAAAGTCTTCAGACATCCTGGAGTTACTGCAGGTCCAGTGGTCATAATCTATGAGCAGAAGGCAAACTTCCAGATACCCCAGCCGCCTGCTGTCTAGGAACCAGAGACACTCTGAATACAAGCAGAGATTATGGCATGGACTAACCCCTAAAACAACCTATAAGAAGGGGGCCCAACCAGGCATGGTGGCCCACACCTGTAATCCCAGCCCTCTGGGAGGCAGAAGCAAATGGATCTCTGAGTTTGAGGCTAGCCTCGTCTACAAAGTGAATCCTTGACAGCCACGGCTACACAGAGAAACCCTGTCTCAAAAAAAAAAAAAAAAAAAATTAAAAAAGGGGAGAACCCACTTACCGTTGTGGATACCATAAAGAGTCCATTTTCATTGCTAAAAAAGGCTTCCAAAACCATGGAACTTGGCTTTTTATTCCAGTTCTGCCTTTAGCTCATATGACTAAAGCTATAAGCTGTGAAGAGAGAAAATATGTACATCTCTAGTTCCCAAGAATATTGCTGCCTGCCCTTCCTGTGGGTAACAAGGAATAGAGGTGATAGAAGTCTGGGGAATGAAGCAGAAGTTTGTGAGTACTTAGTAAGATTCTTAATGCTTTAAATGTGCGTATGTGCACCACATCTATGCCTGGTGCCCCCAGAGATCAGAAGACGCCACTGGATCTCCTGAAACTGGAGTTAGAAATGGTTGTAGGCTGCTGTGTGAGTGCTGGGGACCTAACCCAAGTCCTCTGCGAGAACTGTGAGTGCTAACAACTACTGAGCCATTTCTCCATCCCCTGCTGTGTTTGGTCTGTCTTCTCTCTCTCTCTTTCCTTCCTTCCTTCCTTCCTTCCATTTTTATTGTTTTGTTTGAGACAGGGTCTCACCACATATCCCTGCCTGGCCTAGAACTCACAATGTAGACCAGGCTCTCTTTGACTTTAAATAATCCTTGTGTCTCTGCCTCCCAAGTGCTGAGGTTACAGGTATGTGCCACCATACCTGCTCAGGAAACATTTTTGATACGTGGTCCCTTTGGGGCATTATGTGGGTAAGAGCCTTTGATAGCCCATAGCCTCTGAGCCTGCCTCTGCCTATGCTCTGACCTCCTTGCTCCCCTGGCTCAAATTGATCCAAACTGTACTCCCTACTAGGCCACTTCATTCCTCCAAGACTCCTTAGTTAGTGGACATATGGCTACTTGCTTCCCAGACATCCTGTGAGGATTAATTGATTCCTTTGTGAACTGTCACCATTTAATCAAAGTGGACTGTTGTCCCTTCATTGCCCAAATGCCTTCAGACTTCTCAGGGTCATTTTTCCCTTTATGCATGGCTGAAGTAGCCCAGGAGAGAGAGCTGAAGAGAGCTCTGAACACAGCTGATGGCCACATACGGGGAGGGGGTGGGGCAGGGGGAAAGTGTAACTCACTGGGGGCCAGCAGCAGATTCTGGGTTCCCTGACGCCCTAATACTTTGAGCCTGACACATTTCTTCAGGTTGAACATACAGTTCTTCATGCGCTTCCCCAAACAACCTTGTTTGGGGCTGTAAGTTTTTTATTATTTTCTGAACACCTGTTAGGGGCTTGGTTAGGTGTGAGGAATGACAACAAACATGTCTAGGATTCTACATTGGCCACCCTCCATGCCCAGGAATTCTGACCTTGCTCTTGGGGAGGCCATGTCTGACTGTTTAGGGAACTCAGGGGAAGAGAGGCAGTACTGGCTGGAGGGGATGCTGAAGGAGAAGAGGAGCTGCTTTATGGCCAGCTGCCCAAGTCACATAGGTTGCCCATCACCAGCTCTACCTCCTAGCTTTCCCCAGCTGCCTCTGACTAGGTTGCTCTGAGGAAGTGTGTGGAGAGGTGTGGGGGAAGAGCAGAGCTACGTGTGCAGCCAGCATGGACGTCAGAGCCAGTCCCAGAGGAAGGAATGGGGTTGAAGGGTGTGTTTGTCCAGTGCTGATTGAGGGCATGGGGACATGGTGGATTCGGAGCTAGAGGGGACTCTCATTACTCACTGAGCTGGGTGGATGAGCTGGGATCACACGGTCACTCCCAAGCGGCCCTCTTACTGTTTGTTGGAAACCATCACGCCATTATTACAAACCGGGGGCCGTAAATAGTGATGATTCCAATTCTGTCTTGGCTACTAGAGGTGGGTGTTTGTGCAGTTAAGGGGAGGGAAAGCAGGTGCCGAGGTCTGAGAGGAAATGGCTGTAGGTCCTGTTGCCAAGGATGTGAAAGGAAAATCTGGGCTTCTCCTGTGTGTGCAGTAGGTGTCCTGGACGCTTCCTTGTGGAGGACGCTCTTATGTCAATGTCTTCCTGTCTGGCACCATTTAAACACATCTTAGGAAGTTTTCCGTGTTATTTTCTACCAATAAAGATCCCTAAGACTAAAGCAAAAGATGTTGGCCAGAATCTTGCTTTGGGCTGGCAGGAAAGAGACAGTGTTCCTCATTGTCCTGCAGTAATCCTAGACACTGTCAAAAGGACTGTCAAAAGGACAGTGTCTAGGAGTCATGTTACCTGCCTATGCAGTGCCAGCTGCATGAAGCCTTGGACCTTCATTTCCACACCTCCAGAATAAGAGTTCAGGTGGAAAGTTCTAGAAGAACCTTTCAGTTCTGGCCTCTACAGTTCTCAGCCATGGACTGTAGGGTTTCATTCGTCTGCAGTTTCAGCCCTGGTTTCCTTACAACGTACTGTATGGGGCTGGAGAGAGAGCTCAGAGATTAAGAGCACTGGCTGCTCTTCCAAAGGTCCTGGGTTCAATTCCCAGCAACCACATGGTGGCTCCCAACCATCTATAATGAGATCTGGTGCCCTCTTCTGGCAATGCAGGCACACATGCAGACAGAACACTGTGTACACCATAAATAAATAAATCTATAAACAAAACAAAAACAAAAACCAACTTACTGTACATTCATAGCTCCTGGCCTCCTCAACACAGTTCTTGTGTCTGTCTCTATGCCCTGCCCCCCTCCCCCAACTTCCTTCATGGTTTGTGGTCTCACGATGCACAATGACTAGCGTGGGATTCCCTATGTATCCCAGGCTGTCCTTAAACTCATAGCAATTCTACCCCTGCCTCCCAAGTAGACATGCACCACCACAGCCCCTGTCATCCCCATGTCCAGTAAGACGCATGAGAGATGTAACCATCCTTGAGGAGCAGGGGCCTTCAAGGCAGCGAGGAGAGGCTGGCCGTTTGCCAGGACGCAGCCCTGGGTCTCAAAGTGCCGAGCCTCATTTGGTCAGCAGCCTCACCTTTAGGGGTGTGTCCTGACAACACCTATGTCCCCTGCACAGGGTCACTGATGGGCCTAGGTGACATTATCTCACAGCAGCTGGTGGAGAGGAGGGGCCTCCAGGAGCACCAGACACGCCGGACCCTGGTCATGGTATCCCTGGGCTGTGCCTTTGTGGTAAGTTCTGCTTTGGGTGGGTCTGCAGTACCTCGGGCAGTGGAATTCACCGTCTGCCGTCCTGTAGTTTTCATTTGCCTCTCACCCCTAGGCCAGCCTGTTCCCTCTTTTGGTCTTAGAGTCCGGACTTCCTCAGGAGTTGGTTTCTGCTGCCCGGGGGAGGAGCTTTATGATATAAAAAGCCAAGGGTCGGGGCTGGAGAGATGGCTCAGAGGTTAAGAGCACTGCTTGCTCTTCCAGAGGTCCTGAGTTCAATTCCCAGCAACCACATGGTAGCTCACAACCATCTATAATAAAATCTGGTGCCCTCTTCTGGCATTCAGGTGTACATGCAGGCAGAACACTGTATAAACAATTAAAAAAAAAAAACAAAAAAACAAGGGTCTGTCACTTGTGGCCTGCCGCCCGCCCTGTCTTTCACTCTCAGGGGCCCATACTTGGAGGCTGGTACAGGATTCTGGACCGCTTTATCCCCGGCACCACCAAGGTAGATGCTCTGAAGAAGACGTTGTTAGATCAGGTAAGCTATGGGAGCTGGGGAGGAGAGCCTGGCTGGGGCGGTGGGCGAGCTTGGAGTTTTCACTTAATTTCTCTTCCGTAGGGGGTCTTTGCCCCATGCTTTTTAGGCTGCTTCCTCCCAACGGTAGGGGTACTCAATGGAATGTCAGCCCAGGACAATTGGGCCAAACTACAGCGTGTGAGTGGATCCGTGGCTGCCCCAAGGGAAGGAGACATACAGGGGGTGGGGGTCCCAGTGGGCATGCCTTCTTGGAATAGAGTCTGTGTGTGACAGGCTCAGACAGGCAGGGGTGTGGCAGCTGCTTGCATATGGAAGCGTTAACTGTCCCCTCCCTGTCTTTGCAGGACTACCCTGATGCCCTCATCACCAACTACTATGTAAGAGTTGACCCCTCCACTGGCTCTTCTGCCTCCTGTAGTCCAGAAACGCCCCGAGATTGGGGCCCTCGCAGCATAAGAATCCCTCTATGAGGATCGCTCTCTCATTCCCCACTTGAGCCTTTTCTTATGTGGACTGTAGAGTGGGGCCAGGCAGGACAGGGAGTCGGGGTCAGGTAGGGGACACCCCTGACCTTCCCATCTTCTTCTTGCAGCTCTGGCCCGCTGTGCAGTTAGCCAACTTCTACCTGGTGCCCCTGCATTACAGGTACTACAGATCCCCCCTCACCCCTGAAGGGGGAGCCCTGCTTCCCGGTTGGAGATAAGACGGTAGTCACCTCAACCCCACTGGGTTCCCTGTTTGGTGGCTCACCTGCAGGGCCTGGCTGCGGTACCCTGGCAGCCAAAGCTAGACAGAAAGGAAGACACAAAGCTTAAGTAGGAACCATGCCTGGTTAGCTCACTGTGGAAGACTGTTCTGTCCTAGTAATACAGCTTGGTGCCGAACTGCAATTAAAAAAATTAAAAAGAGGGCTGGAAAGATGGCTCGGAGGTTAAGAGCCCTGGCTATTCTTCTAAAGGTCCCAAGTTCAATTCCCAGCAACCACACGATGGCTCACAACCATCTATAGTGGGATCTGGTGCCCTCTTCTGGCGGGCAGGCAGAACACTATATAAATAATTAAAAATAAATAAATAAATATTTAAAAAAATTTTTTTTTAAAAAAGTTCTGGAGAAATGGTTCAGTGATTAAGAGAACTTGCTGCTCTTTCAGAGGACTGAAGTTCTATTCCCAGCACACATATGATAGCTCACAACTATATGTAACTCCAGTTCCAGGGGATCCTACACCCTATTCGACCTCTATGGGCACTGTAAACCCATACATGCAGGCAAAATACCCATAAACATAAAATAAAATAAGTAAATCTAGAATAAAAAACTTAAGAGTGGCATTCAGAGGGGCTGGAAAAAGGCTCACAGATGAGGATCTCTAGAGCACAAGAAAATATGAAAGTGCTCAGAGTCACGTGGTTGACATTTGCACAAACAGCTTAGATAAAAAGAATGCAGACTTGTGGGCTAAGTCCTAAACATCCGGGTCTTTGGTAGCACTCTCTGAAACCAAAGCAAGGTCAGCCGAGTCACACCTGTAATCCCAACACTGGAGAGACAGATGCAGGTGGATATCTGTGACTAAGGCCAGCCTGGTCTACAGAGTGAGTTCCAGGACAGCCGGAGCTACATAGACAGACCTTGTCTCAAAAAACAAACAAACAAACAAAAGACTAAAGCAAGGTTATTTTAAAGGAGATCAGCCAGTCAGAGTAGCTCATGCTGAAAACCCCAGCACTTAGGAGGTAGAAGCAGGAAGGCCGGAAGCTCTGAGCCCTCCTGACACATGTTAGATCCTGACTCAGAAACTTGATTTATTTATCTGTGTATGATGTCTGGCCTGCACAAGTGTATGTGCACCCATGTATGCCTGGCGCCCGTGGAGGTCAGGAGAGGATGTCAGAGCCCCTGGAGCTGAATTGACAGACAGGTGTAAGCCACAATACAGGCGCTGGGAACCAAACCCGGGTCCCCTGCAAAAGCAGTTAATGTTCTTGATCACTGATCTATTTCTCCAGCCACTCCGAAAAACTTTTTAAAGATAAAATATATTTCAATAGATAAAGTAGCATAAATTAAAAATGAGTACAGTATTTAATATTTTTTATTTTTATTGTGTTTTTGGGTAAGATTTAAAAAAAAAAAATGCTGGGTGGTGCATGCCTTTAGTCCCAGCACTTAGAAGTAAAGACAGTTGGATCTCTGTAAGTTTGAGGCCAGCCTGATCTTCATATCAAGTTTCTAGGATATCCAAGGCTCCACAGTCAGACCCTGTCTCAAATCAAACAAATAGATTGTGTGTGTGTGAGAAGATGCACGGACACCAAAAAAATGGCATCAGAATCTCTGGAAGCAGAGTTATAGACCATTGTGAGCTGAAGATGTGGATATTGGGAACCAGACTTGGCTCTTCTGCAAAGGCCAAGCATTAGAGTGCAAGCTTGTTACCCTAACATTAAAGAGTCAGAGGCAGGAGGGGCAGGAGCTCAAGACTGTCTCAGTGACATAGTGACGACAAAAGTTCAAGGTTAGCTAGCCTGGGCTATATGAGAGCCTGAGAATAAATAAATCACATATATTAATATATATGATTCATATATATACATATATATGAAAGAAGGTGGCTTTATATGGCAGGCAGTGCATTATTTTTAGAAATGAAGTCTTGGCTGATGGAAGCTGTACAGATATATTTGGAAAGGTCTAGGTAGAGGCACTGATGGCGAGTCATTTGTTGACAGAGAACCGCTGGTGGGCTGGTGAGGTGACTCAGTGGGTAGGAGCCCTTGCTGCCAAGTGACCTGAGTTCATTCCTTGGAACCCATTGGTGGAGGAGAGGACCAGCTCCCCAGAGTCGCCCTCTGACCTCCACGCGCATGTATACACACATACACAAAGCTAGTGAGTAAAGGCTGTGAGCTGTGGGGCTCCCAGCTCTTAAGCTCTGAGGCCTTCATCTGAGAGGCAGGGCTCTGAGCTAGAGCAAGACCGAGCTAGTCTTCCCTTGGTCCGAACTATACAGTCCCTCCTCCACAGGGCTCAGAGGAATGAGACCCAAATCTGGAACTTCTTGAGTAAGTCCGTTTGCATTACTCTCCCTTCCCTGCCACCCTCCTCTTCACAGCAGTATTCCTGTCCCTTAGGCTGGCTGTTGTCCAGTGTGTTGCTGTCGTCTGGAACTCCTATCTATCCTGGAAAGCACATCAGCTATAAGCCTGCCTTGTTCCATACTGGCATCACTGCACCTTGACCCTGGAGTGCTTGGACAGCTTCTTCAAAGAGAGCCTATCAGGGCAGGAGCAGGGGCTTGGCTGCTAAGAGCGTAGACTGCTCTGCAAAGGACCCACACTGGGTGGTTCACAACTATCTGCAACTCAAGCTCCAGGAGACCTGATGTCTTCTTCTGGCCTCTGAAGCTCCTGCGCTCACGTGCACATACCCACGCATAGACACGTATTCAAAATTAAGCATACAATAAAAATATTTTTTTAAAAAGAGGGAATCTGTCAGTTTCTGATGTGGAGTTGCTGGTTGGAATAGGATTATCACTCTGAAATGACACATTCACTGTAAGTATAGCTGTTTTTGAAATCACTAAGACCTTCATAATATTACCTGTCACTTTGGCACTTAACTGATGGGGACACACTGAGAATTGTGTCCTTTAGCAATTTTGTCATTGTGTACACATCATGGAAAATACACAAATGGGACTGGAGAGATGGTTCAGTGGTTAAGAGCACTGGTTGCTTTTCCAAAGGACCCAGGTTCGATTCCCAGCACTCAAATGGTAGCTCACAACTGTCTGACTCTTGTTCCAGAGGATCTGATATGGTCACACAAACACACATGCAGGCAAAACACCAATGTACATAAATAAAAAGTATTAAAGAAAAATACAAACAGATGGCAATAGTCAGTTGCAGAATCTCTCAATGCAGAAAGCATGAGGTGTATTCTGCTGCCAAAATAATGTGATACACTGTTTTACGGGGAGCCTTTTTTCTCATGTAAGACATTCTAAAGTAACAGAGGAGACTTACAAGTCAGTAACATTGTCATTTATCATTAGGTTGTATATGCTGCATGTAGTTTCACAAGCTATACTATCATGTTACTGTAAGCCTAGAATAGTCCCACCAGCATCATCGCAAATAAATGAATAATGGACAGAACGTGATAGCTGCTGGGGGCAGTGGCACACACCGGTACTCCCAGCACTCAGGGGGGCAGAGGCAGGCAAATCTCTGTGAGTTCAAGGCCGATCTGGTCTACAAAGTGAGCCCAGGACAGCCAAGGCTACACAGAGAAACCCTGTCAAAAAAAATAATAACTAATGTTGCCAGGTGGTGGGACAGTTGAGCTCTGTTGTTATCTGCAGTCACCATTGTATGTGTTGCCATCGCTGGCTTAAAGGTTGTCACTACGCAGCATGACTTCCAGTATACACTCCACAGATATGGACGATGACCTCGCCAGCTTTACACCCATGTCCCAACAGCTAGCACACATCCCCGCTCTCTATAGACACATCCTTCTGTCCAGCGTTCAGGACTGAATCCAGCCTTGTGCATGCTAGTCAAGAGTTCCAACACCGAGCCACATCCCTACCCTAGAACGGCTGTCACTCTAACTTTTCTAGGTCCTAGTGCCCTTTGAGACTCTCTCAGGGTCTTTAGGCACATAAATGGATTACACTGTTCTGGAATCTGCAGTGGTCATATGTAAGACCGGTCAGAAGATTGCAGACATGTCTGTAACTGGAAGAAAGTGCGGGCTGTTCAAGCCTGGCCTTCATTTATGAAGTTAGATACCGGTGGTTCCAGAAGTTAGGAAACCTGGTCTAGCATGAGTTCAAGGTCAAGCAGGAACTTGGGCCCAAGTTTCTCACTTCCTACCTAGTGATTTTGTTGCTGATGCTGCTGTTTTGGAGACAGGGTTTCTCTGTGTAGCACTGACTATCCTGGAACTCCCTCTGCAGACCAGGCTGTTCTCAAACTCACAGAGATCTGCCTGCCTCTGCCTCCTGAGTGTTGGGATTAAAGGCGTGCGCCATTATCTCTGGGCTCCCTACATAGTGATTTTTTACTAGAAGGTAAAAATGTATAATGATACTATTTCTGTGGTTCCTAGGAAAAAGCTGACCTTGGCAAACTCAGGAGGACAGGCAGGTGTCCTAAGTTCTGAAAGTCAAACTCTTTCTTTCCTTCTTTCTTTCTTTCTTTCTTTCTTTCTTTCCTTCTTTCTTTCTTTTTTTCTTTCTTTCTTCCTTCCTTCCTTCCTTCCTTCTTTTCTTTTTCTCCTCTCTCCCTCTCTCTCTTTCTTTTTTTTTTAGACAGCCCTGACCATCCTGGAACTCTCTTTGTACACCAGTCTGGCCTCGAACTCTCATCGATCATCCTGCCTCTACATCCCAAGTGCTGCGATTAAAGTCATGTGCCACCACGCCAGGCTGCCAAAGAGCCTTTTATGCCATTCTGACACCGCCAAGAATTCTGACAGACCCATTGGGGTGGCTGAGTCCCTGCCAGCAGAGAATTCCTGATCTCAGTTTGGGGACTCGGGAGCCTGCCTAGGGGCTATGTCTAAGCAGCACAGGGCAGACTCTGCTGTGAAGAAGTTCAGAATCACGAACAGCTCCACAGCGGCACCTCTCCCGGTTCTGGACAAGAGAAACCCGGGAGTCGCCTGCTCTGGAGACACCCTGGCTGTTTCGTGTCGGGGAAGAACTCTGTAGCCGGAAGATCAATCTTTCTGGCTCAGCCAGCCTCTCCCTCTACAGCCAGGTTGCTTCCAAAGCCAGCTCTGGGGACACGAAGCCTGTCGTCAGGACGCGCGCCCCTCTGGGGGCTCGAAGGTGCTGGACTCTGAGCTGCCGATTGTCGGTTCCTTGCTGACGTCAGTCGGAGCTGTCCTGTCCTGGCGCTATATAAGGCTGGCGGCGGTCCCGGGACCGACCCCGTGCTCCTCAAGGCGTCTTCAGCCCGTCCCGGGGGACAGAGACTGGAGCTCCGTCTTGCACCGGGCAGAGGCTCCGACAACCTGTGAGTGGTCCGGAGCCACGACCCGGACTCCCTTAGCACCAAGACTCTGTGCTCAGCCCACCCATTGCGACCCGACCCGCCGGGAGGGAAGGAGGGAAAGAAGGGTGGAGCCCCGGCGGCTGGGGCTGGTGGGCACCAGGCTACAGCTGGAGGGTCCGGGCGGGGCCCCTGGGAGTGCGCGAGAAAGGCCCCGTGTCACCTGCAGCCGCTCCAAGCGCACCTCACCCAGTGCCGTCCCCGTGTGTCCCGGGCAGGCGGCAGCATGGGGCAGAAGGGACGCGCCGCGCTCCTGCTAACGCTGCTGCTGCTGGCACGGCTGCGCCCCGGGAGCGGCCAGCGGAGCGCAGCGTCCTCGGCGGCGGCGGCGGCGGCGACCGAGGTCGGGGATCCGCATGTGCGGTGGAGCCCCGGGGCGCGGAACCCAGGCGGCGGCGGCGGCGGCGCGCGCGCGCTCCTCCTGCTGTCAGCCGAGCGCTTCCCGCGCCGCGCGGGCTCCGGGGCGGCGGGCGAGCGGCAGCGACGGAACGACCCTCCTCCGCTGTCCATCGACCTCACCTTCCACCTGCTGCGGACCCTGCTGGAACTGGCTCGGACGCAGAGCCAGCGCGAGCGCGCGGAGCAGAACCGCATCCTATTCGACTCCGTGGGCAAGTGATCCGGCGGCGGGAAGCCTTGACCCTCTCTCCCCTACCTCCCCCGGGGCTGGAGCGCGCACGGTCGGAGCCGGCTCAGTCCCGCGGTGCAGCGCCGCCCGGGGGAGTCGCCCTGAACACTCGGAGTGGCTATTTTTTAATAAAACTGCCCAAGAGCTGAGCCTCTTATCTTCTGTCGTGGAGGGGCGGGGGTGGGAGCACTGGCAACTACGGTAGGTAGGAACCTTTCGGAACGGGGCTTCTGGGGCCGGTAGGAGAGGCAAACATGCTAGGTGGGATGGGAGAGAGATCAGTTAAGTTCTTGCCCCCCGCCCCCCCCGCACCAGATCCTGGAACTCAGAGGTCTGAGACTCCACCCCAGACACCTTTCAGGAGCCCACCCCTAGGGTAAAGGGGGTGCCCGCGACGGGGGAGGGACTGCTATTTCATCTCCGCGAGAAAGGGCAGGTTGACGGCAAGGTCGCTTCCATAGTCGAGTCTAGGGGCGGGCGGCGAAAGGAGCGGAGGACGTGAGACGCAAGAGTCCTTTATTAGGAACCTTCCCCAGGGCGGGTCGCCGCCGAGCTGGGTGGTCTGGGGGGTCTGCGCAGATCGTCGGCATCCCTTGCCCCCTGCTGCGGGCGCGAGCTGTGGGTCAGGGTCGGGTCAGTGCAGGCCTGTGGCCGGAAAAGACAGCTCGGTGGGCGGGTGCTCGGAAAGAGCAAGGCACCCCCAACGGCCAGCTCCCTCAGGCAGCCCGGTTTCTGCCCCGCGGGATCTTGCATGGTCCCCAAAGCCGCGGGAAAGAGACTGCGCTTTTCCGCGCGCTGAGGGGCGCGCTTTGCGGCTCCTGTTGAGTGGCACCCGAGTGTGTGTGGGGGGGACTCCCAGCAAGTCCTGGTGCCACCGGGAGGGCAATCGCCCAAGGGGCCATGGGCTCGCTAACCAACTCCTTACTCCAAACCCCTGGTCCAACTCTCACCTTCTGGCCCGTCCAGCCTCTCCTCCTCCAGCCCTGCGTTGCCCTCGTCCCCGTCCAAAGCCGCCTCATCATCCTCTTCCTCCCCGGCGGCGCCTAGGTGGAAGACAGGCCTGGTGACGGGGAGCCCCCTACTGTTGCGGCGGTAGCGCCCACCTCCTCCCCCTTCAGCGGCTCCACACAGTCCCTCCCTCGGCTCCCTCACCCGGCTGAAAGTCGATGGTCCTCAGCATTTCGGCCACGTGCTCCACGCTCACGGAGAACTGCTCCATGCTCTCATAGCCGGGCTCCGGCCGGCCCGCCAGCTCCACCTTCGACATCGCCCCGACCCTGCGACGGCCACGGGAGTTCAGCGGGGAGCCTCCCCGGCTCCCTCGGGTCCTTCCCGGGTCGGAGGGAGAGAATCCACAGGGTCCCTTCCTTTCCCACCGCGCAGTCCACTCACTTGTTGATGAGCTCCTTGGCCTGCTGCAGGGGAGGAAGGGGGCGCGGAGGTGAGCCCGGGCTCCGCTTCTCACCGGGCCTGCGCGGGAGGCGGGGCTTAGCTCTCAGGTCCCCCCGAGAGGGGCTGAGAGCGCCCGCTGAAGGGGGTCTCTTTCCGGGTCGAGGTGACGAGAAATTACCGGCGGTAAGACCTGACACCCGCCCCCAGGCCTTGAGCCCCGTCACCCCGCGTGCCTGCCGCCCTCCCGTTCCGCCTACCTGGAGGTAGAGGGCCATCTGCGGCTCCTCCATGGACTGGATGGCCGTCTCCACCAGCTTCGAGGAGGCCTCCAAGTGGTCTCCGTACTGACGGATGAGGCCCCGCACGCGCTGCAGCTTCTCCTCCTGCTCCTGGGCCAGCGCTTGGAGCAGCTCGCCCTTGCGCTCCTCCAGCACCGCGCACAGGGTCTCGAACCTCTGGTTTAGAAGTTGCTTCTGCCTGCGGCTGTTGTCCTGAGAGACCAGAGCAAGTCTGAAGGAGGGCGCGGCTGAGCACCCCCAGAGCTCCGAGAGCCCGGTATTTTATTCCTTTCCCCACTTAAAGGAACTCAAGGAGAGATGCCTGACTAGGGTCACACCTTGAGTTAGGGACACAGAATCCAGCCCAGTTCTTTTCAGTGAATAGTGATGACAAATGTCAAAGCTGTTTCCCTGGGAGCTGTGTACGTCGCTGGCCCTGGCTCTGCTTTGCATGGATTTTCACTTTCTTCTTAAGAAAATGAAATGCGGTAGCTACCCTGTCACTGTCGGCATCATCTTTTAAAGTTAATTGAGTTTTAAGCCGGGTGGTGGTGGCTCATGTCATTAACTCCAGCACTCGGGAGGCAGAGGCAGGAAGATCTCTGAGTCTCAGGACAGCCAAAGCTACAGAGAAACCCTGTCTCGAAACAACAGCAACAATAAAAATTAATTGAGTATTGGCTAGGCAGTGGTGGCACAAGCTTTGAATCCTAGCACTCTGGAGGCAGAGGCAGGAGGATCTCTATCAGTTGGAAGCCACAGAACAAGTTCCAGTACAGTTAGGACTACATGGAGAAATCCTTTCTCAAAACACCACAAATAAATAAATAAATAAATAAATAAATAAATAAATAAAAATTTAAAAGTAATGTCCTTATTTCAAAATATAGACCTATGAACCTTAAATGAGACATATGAACTTTAAATGAGAAGTCCTCCTGCCTCAGCCTCCAGAATGCTGCCATTATAGTTCTGGGCTACCATATCTTGCTTGCTTATTTACTTATTTAGTTTATTTAAAGATAAGATCTCCATATGGCCTGGAACTTGCAATTATCCTACCTCCGCCCTCTGGTCATCATTATTTCATGTAGTAAAAACCCAAACAAAACCAAAAATTAAGTAACTTGACCAACATTACAGAGCTGGTGAGTGCTGGGAGCAACCGTGCTGGGAGCAACCTGGCCTAGAATAACCCACCATGAGCTAGAGTCCAGAAACTTCTGGCCAGAAGTCAAAGAATCGTTTCCTTTAAATCTCAGGGTCTCCACCCAGACTATTCTGCCCCCCTTTGTCCTCCCAGCCCAAGCTTACCTCAATGGTCTGGCACACCTCCTCCATCTGCGTGATCACTGCCTGCACGCGGTCATTGCCTGCCACCAGCATTGCGATGCCGTCGCTCAGCTCGCTCTGCCACACACATGGGCCAGCCTCAGAGCTGGAAGCCCCAGCCTGCAGCTGCACCCATCCCATCCCACCTCACCCTTCCGGGGCATCTGCCTGGAATGACTCAAGAAGTATGGGAACACATTCCGTGGATCCTGGGATTGCCCCACTTCCAAACATGAAGAGAAGTGACATTCTCTAGACAGCCACCCCCTTCCAGACTCTGGGCTAGAGGCTTTATCAGCAGGCTCACACCTTCCGCTAATTCTGAAAGATTCTTGGGACTACCCATTCAGACCACACTGCCTCCCTTCTATTCTCAGAATCATCCTCTTTCTCTCTCAAAGAGGACTGTCAGACCTTCTCATCCTCAGCCTCCCACTTCCCGGTGCTTTGCATCCTGGGGTCTATGTCTTCTTGTGTTCAGTAACTCTTTCTTCTGAGAAAGCCATCACTTGGTCCATCTACTGATTTTCAACAGTTATCACTTTTCTTTTTTTTAGACTTATTTATTATGTATACAGTGTTCTGCCTGCATGTCTGCCTGCAGGCCAGAAGAGGGCACCAGATCTCATCATAGATGGTTGTGAGCCACCATGTGGTTACTAGGAGTTGAACTCACGTCCTCTGGGAGAGCAGCCAGTGTTCTTACCCTCCGAGCCATCTCTCCAGCCCCAGTTATCACTTTCTAAGAGCTCTACTTGCTTCTTTGTCAAATCCTGGAGAGTGTGGGGCCCTCTGGGCTGAGGTGCTGCTGTCATGCTATGATGATAGCAGCCACCATCTTCACGTTACCGGGCAAGAGAAGAAAGGCATGGCCACAGGGGCCAGGGAACCTCCTCAGGGTTGTGCACAGAGTCCAGAACAGAGCTGGGGCTCTGGCCCTGACCTGCTGCAGCTTTCCTAAGTAGAGTGAGAACTGTCCTAAACCCCTTCCCAAATTCCTCCCTGTCTGGTACCTTCTGGCGTTTGTAGATGGTGGGCAGTGGGGCCACCTCACAGTCCTTGTGGGCACCAAAGACCTTGCATAGGGAGCAGGTGGGCACCTCACAGCTCAGGCAGTAGATGTTGATCTTCTCATCCTCATGCTCCTCACACATGAGGTGCTGTTCAGCTTTGGAGTGCAGTGGCCTGAGGGTCAAGGGCATGGTAGCAGCAACTGTCAGGGAGCCAGGCTCTGCCTAGTGGTAAGCCACTTAGACAATGTTCTCCCTTTGGGGATGAACAAGGTGCTCAAAGGAGGCCTGGACACAAGAGGAGTCTATTCCAGGGGCCAGAGATGTCCCACAAGACAGGAAGTCACGGGAGCTGGTGAGGTCAAGAACATTGGGGTGGACTTTTGCCCCACACCAGGAGGAAGGAGCAAGATTGATCACTGAGCCAGGCGTGATGGCACACACCTATAATCCCAGCACTGGGGAGACAGAGACAGGTGGATCTCTGAGTTTGAGGCCAGCCTGGTCTACAAAGCAAGTGTAGGACAGCCAAGGCTACACAGAGAAAACCTGTCTTGAAAAACAAAAAGAACAAAAAACCAAAAACAAAACAACAACCACAAAAGAGATTGACTACTGGCTCCAGAGGCAAGGTTAGGCCTCCCTGGATAGACTGGGTAATCCCATCCTCTCTGGGTCTACTCCTTTCCCCATTGTTCTTCCCCCACCCCCACCCCGTGCTGGATAGTTTTATGTCAGCTTGACACAAGCTTAAGTCATCTGAGGCAAGGGAACCTCAATTAAGAAAACGCTTCCATAAGATGAGACTATAGGCAGGCCTGTTAGGGCATTTTCTGAATTAGCGATCGATGCGGAGGACCCGCCCCATTGTGGGTGGTGCCATCCCTGGGCTGGTGGTCCTGGGATCTCTAAGAAAGCGGACTGATCAAGCCACGGGGAGCAAGCCAGTAAGCAGCACCCCTCCATGGCCTCTGCATCAGCTCCTGCCTGCAGGTTCCTCCCCTGTTTGAGTTCCTGTCCTGACTTTCTTCATTGACGGGCTAGGATGCGGAAGCGGAAGCCTAACAAGCAGTTTCCTCCGCACATTGTTCCTGGGCGTGGCGCCTCATCACAGCAATGGTAACCCTGAGGAAGGCAACCCCTCTATCCGTGGCGGTGCAGGCTCGTCCCTCCAGGGAGGCCAGCGGCCAGGCACCTCACCGAGAGGACTCCTGCTTGTAGATGTCGATGATGTTCTCCACCAGCAGGTTCCGCTGCAGGCCGTACACCCCGTGGCGATCCAGGACGACCTCGTGCCTGCAAGACGGGCAGCGGAAACGACCTCCGGAAGACACAGTTGTGGAACCCCGGGATTGCCACAGAGGGTTAGAGGCCTGCGAGGACGGGTGACAGGACAACAGATGTGTGATGAGGCACGAGGGAACGACAGTGCGGGGCCGGTGTCCTCAGACAGCAGGCTGAGGAATGACTGAAGTGGTTTCCTGCCCCTGTCTCATCCCTCAGCCAAGCTCCTTGAGTGTCCCTGCATGCAGAGCCTCGCTTTGGCCAAGGCCTGATCAGTATAGGTCCTCAGCGGAGTCCGGCTTTGGAGCTTCGGCAGGAATGCTGATACAGGAACACTGGCATAGCGGTATAGCCAGTGTCCTCCAGCTTGGACCCCTATGGGCCTCATGTAAGGTGACGAGTGTATGTGTGTGTGTATGACGATCATGTAAGTTTGTTTCAAACTATGTGTAATGGAATGAAATTTCTGATAATCCTCCCTTAACCTTTCAAGTGCTGGGATTATAGGTGTGCCTTCCCCATTCTTAGCTCTTCTCTCTCACTCTCTGTCTCTGTCTCTTTCTCTCCACAAAGTCTCCACAGTGTAATCCAGGTTGGCCTCAAACACTCTGCATAAGCAAAACTGGCCTTGAGTGTCTATCTACCTTCTCTGTCTTCCAAATGCTGGAAGGCAGAGGATAATACCTTGGACCAAGAGAGAGCATCTCTCTAGTCCTGGGAATACACACACACACACACACACACACACACACACACACCAAGTGCTGAACAAAGGCAGAGAAATTGCAACCAGGGGCGGGGGTGGGGTGGGGTGTGGCTCAGTTGGTAGAATGCTAGCCTAGCTTTGGTCCCCAGCACCACATAATGGGGCACAGTGGTGCACTTGGAAGGTAGAGGCAGGAGGATCTGATCCATTGGATGCTTGAAGTCATCCTCAGCTACGCAGGGAGTTTTGAGGCCAGCCCGGGATACACGAGGCCCTGTCTAAAATCGAAAAGGAAAGGAGAGAAAAGAAAAGAAAGACTGAGCCAGGTAGTGGTGGTGCACGCCTTTGATCCCAGCACTTTGGAGGCAGAGGCAGGTGGATCCCTATGAGTTTGAGGGCAGCCTGGTCTACAGAGCAAGTTTCAGGACAGCCAAGGCTACACAGAGAAACCCTGTCTTAAAGAAATAAACAAACAACAACAACAAAAATGAAACAAGAAAAGAAAGGCTGGACAAGGTGGCACACGCCTTTTATCCCAGCAGGCAGAGGCAGGTGGACCGACATTATGTGTTCCAGGATGGCCAGGACTATGTGCAGAGACTATGTCTCAAAAAGAAAAGAGAAAAAACTACAGTTAGCTGCACGATTCTGGGAAATGGCTCCTGGTACTAGGAGTCAGGACGCATGGGCCCCTGCACAGCCCTCAACAAGTCTCAGTAATGTTCAGAATGGATGCTGCTCATTTTGCATCCGGTTACGCCAAGGCATGGGTTAAAGACAAGAACAAAACTCCCCTCCTCTCCATCCCTAAGGACCAGTGAGCCCTACACAGTTACAGGAAAGTTGCAGTGAAGGCTTAGCAGAGGCATCTACACACCGTGTGTCTAGGAGATCTGCTTCAGCCAAGCCTAAAGGGGTACCCTGCCACCACAGGGCTCTGACTGAGGTGGTAATCACCTGACCTGATGTAACCAATCAAGTGTTCTCTCCCTGAATTTTTGGCCTACGATGCAGAAGCCAAGCTAGCTATTGAAGGTGCTCATGGAACTGGGCTAAGAACTGATCTTGTGTCTCTCCTGGAAATTGTGAGACAGAAACTATTAACGCTGAAGGCTGGCCTACAGGGAGGTAAAAAGAATCATTTATAGGAACTGGGAAGATGGCTCAATGGATAAAGGTGCTTGCCACCAAGCCTGACGCCCTGAGTTTGATCCCTGGAACCCACTGTGTAGAGCGAGAGTCCACCGACTCAGAAGTTTTTGTCTGACCGCCACACTCACTCTGTGACATTTACACAACCCCATAAGTAAATAAACGTGAAAAATAAATGAAAGAATCATTTTCGGCAAGAAGCAGAGGTGAAAGACTAGCAGAGATGCCCCTGTGTTCCTTTACTTAGTACCGATTGTCTGAGCTGGCAAGATCACATATATGGTATAAAGATCATGTAGCCAAGCCCCTTTCTGGATGTGTATAGCCAGGGGACTGTGTTCTGGAATTGTAGATGCAAAGGTTTTGCACAGTTTTAGAAAAGATCTCTAATGGTAGGAGCCATGACTTCTTTTCCCCATTTTTTTCTGTTTGGAGTGCTTATTTGCTTAGAACATTTTTTTTTTTTTTTTGCATTATCCACATTATCCACTTATTCTTTCCTTACTGACTCATTCCTGCATTCCTCTATAAACATGCCCTACTGTCTCCTCTGTCAGGGTTAAAGACAGGAAGCAGGTGTAGTAATCCCAGAATATGGGAGTAGAAGGAAGAAAAGAAGTTCAAAGTTACCCTCAGCTAGTTCAAAGCCTACCTGGGCCACATAAGACTCTGCCTCAAAAAAACAAAAAGAAATACACAAAACCTCCCTTTGGTTCATATTTACCAGCCATCTCCCTAACCCTGAAGATCCATCCTAAGCCAGGATGTTATTAGACACACACTGAGAATGGCAAGGAGGCGAACAGAGCGATTGTCTCACGGAGGCAATCCTCGACTGCTCCTCAAGCTTGTTCTTTGGAGAAAAGCAAGTGTTTATCTTGCTCAGAGATTGCTCACTTGAGACACTGAAGTGACTAGTGGTCTAACCCAGGGCTTTGTGAATATTAAGTGTTTGATCACTGAGCTCATCCCCTGCATTTACAGACTGCTGTTGGGAGTTTTCTTCCATTTACAGCAAAACCACAAGGTGATCAGCTCGAGCAGTGGTTCTCAACCTCTGGGTTGTGACCCTTCTGGGGGCTGAAGGACCCTTTCACAGGGGGGGCCTAAGACCATTGGAAAACACAGATATTTACATTGTGATTCATAACAGTAGCAAAATCAGTCATGAAGTAGCAATGAAAAGAATTGTGTGGTTGGGGGTCACCATGACATGAGGAACTGTATTAAAGGGTCGCAGCAGTAGGACGGTTGAGAAGCACTGGACTAGAGAGACTCATGAGCTCACAGAAAATGGTGGAAACAGCAGTCACAGTTGTCTTTGCATGTTTGTGAGTATTTCCTGCAGGTTGGCTCCTGGGGACTCTAAATCCTTGTACTCCAACTGGAAGTGGGATTGGAAGGACGCTTAGTGGATAAGGCAATACTCCATCACATCCGGGGCACCCAAGTGGGAGTCTCATTCTCTGGTGGCCAAGCAGGAAACGTGGCCCTACTAAGGTGAACAGCATAGTTTGTGGGGAGTAGATGGCATTGCAGCAAACACAGTTTTTCTTGGGATTTCTCAACCACGAAGCTGGAATGGATGGGTTTGGAGTACTCAAGGCAGGGCCTGTAGTCTGGCCTAGCTTCCTCTCGGGATTTTATGAACACTGTTAAATTTAGGAAATGCTTAAAGGGTAGGATGACAGGTGTGAACTGAAGTTGGAGGGCGGCGAGGGCCATGCCCACTGTGAGGACTCCACGAGGCTGATTAACGGCCTGTGGACTTCCACGGCTTTGGGAAGGCTGCAGTGTTGCAGCTCTGCAGCCAGATTATCTCAGTTTTAGGTTTGTTTTTTAATAGCCATTCATTGCCCACCTCTGGGTTTGGCCTAATAGTCATCTCTGTGGCTACTAGGCAAATCCCTCTATAATGTGCACACATACCACTACAAAACTAAAAATGTCATTCTGTGACACCCGAAGCCTGCAACAGAGGTTTCAGTGCTTGGCTGTAACCCCCTTACCTCATGTTTCCACTATGATATTTTATTTTTATTTTTATTTTTTGAGACCGTGTTTCACTATGTAGCTCTCTGTCCTGGAATTCTGTAGACCAGGCTGGCTTTAAACTGAGAGATCTGCTCCCAAGTGCAGGGATCAAAAGCATGTACTACCACTACCCAGCTCCACTAAGGTACTTTCTAAGTGCCTTGGTTTATAACTATTTTTTTTTTGTTCTACTACTGTACGTACATTACACGCACCAGAATAACAGGCTGCCTGATGGCCCGAGTTCTATTCCCTGGACCAATATGGTGGAAGGAGAATCAACCACTACAAGTTTGACCTCTGACCACCACACTGAGCATGCGCACACATGCTAAATAAGGAAACTGTCATTAAAATACTTTTTAAAATAGTAAAAGCCTCCACGAAACTCCTGTCATATTGGAACATGTTGGGATAACCTGAATCTGTGTTCCCAAGCCATTATCACTCACATTTGGCATCAGAATAAACTGTCTTTTATTCCCCTTTAGGTGAGGGCTATGTTTTTTCCCTGCTCAATACAATAACCTATCAATATTTAGATCCAAGTAGGTGAGGAGGTAGTGAGAGGGCTCTAAGAGACTCACTGTTAACCCAGGTTTTGAGGGCCAGTTGTGGTCAAGATAGGTACTAAAGGCTGCCCAGGTGTTGATGAATCCAATCTAATCCTTAGGAGCTTTTGAAAAGATAGCGGAGAAACCTGGGGATGTCACTGTATCCCTGGCTTGTGAGGCACTAGGATCAGGAGTTCAAGGTCAACCTGGGCTATAAGAGACCTAGTCTTAAAAACAAAAAAACTGGGTGCCTACACTGAGATACCCTGGTTGAAACTCTTGCCTCACCAGCATGAGGATCTGAGTTCTAAACTCGGAACCATGAGAAAGCCGGGCATGGTGGCACAAGCGTGTAATCCCAGTATCGGTCCCCAGGCAACAGCACAATCTGAGACTAAAGGAGGATGTTGTCACCACCACTGGCTTTCCTTTTTCCGTCCCCCCCCCCCCCCGCCTTCTTCTTTTATTGTTTTTAGGCAGGGTAACCCCGGCTGGCCTCACACTCCAGGCTGTAGCTAAATTATGACTTTGAATTCCCAATTCGGCTGCCCCACTGTCCAAGCGCTGGGGTTTCAGGTGTGCACCGCCATACACTGCTGTCACGAAATGAACTTCCCAATTGTTCTCCTTTACCAATAAAGACTCAGGAGCCAGATGCGGGGGTGAAAGCCTGCTAGCTCAGAGAGGCAGAGGAAGCACCCAGCTGACCTTCCTTCTCAGTTCACGTCTCAGAGGAAAAAGCTCAAAAGCTCACTAGCTCATCTGACAGCCCAGGAGGTAAAGGCCAAAAATCCCAAGGCCAAAGGCTTGCTAGCTCAAAGCAAGCCCCCCAAACCCCAAAAGTCAGACACTGAAGCCCAAGAGCTAGAGAGCTAAAGTTCCCCCTACTTCTCCACTCTGTCTTAAATACCCCTCAACTCAAAGTTTCTCCTAGCCGTTATTCCCTGTCAGCTGGTTTCTTGCTCTGCCTCTTGATCTAGGGTTAACTTTATCAAATCCTGTGTATAGAAAGCTCTTGTATTAAAGATGTGTGCTAGAGGGGCTGGAGAGATGGCTCAGTGGTTAAGAGCACTGTCTGTTCCTCCAAAGGACACGGGTTCAATTCCCAGCACCCACATGGCAGCTCACAACTGTCTATGCCCCTAGTTTCAAGGGATCTAACACCTTCACACTAATGCACATAAAAGAAAATAAATTAAATAAAAAAGATGTATGCTAGGGCTGAGACACACCATAATCGCCTGTTTAATAAACAGAAAGCTTTTGGATAAAAGGTGTGTGTTAGGGCTCAACGAAACCAAACAAGAAACAGGGTTTTACAGTTCCCAATCTCGGGGTTCACAGTGGGATCAAATATCCTGCAACAATACCCAACTTCTATATAATTTCCAAAAGATTTACAGGGGCTCTGGAGTTTGAAAAAAAGAAAAAAACAAAAACAAAACAACAACAACAAAAAAATGGGTAAAACACGGAACCAAAACAAACCACTTATTCAAAAATTCCGTGCTGAGACCTGACAGGAACAAAAGGCGGCGCTAGAGTGCCGTAATAAAAAAGAACCAACAAAGTAAGGTTTGGGAGGCCGGTAGAGAGCGTTAGTTCTAGCATCTGGTATTGACGGTGTCACTTGAGAAGGGCTTGAAGTCAGTGTGGACAGGTAGCCAAGAAAGAGGGGCTGGGAAGCCCTTCAGGAGACAGGAGAGACCACAGGAGCTTGTATTTAAAACTGGGAAGTCGCCTGGTCCTGGTGGTGCATGCCTTAAATCCCAGCATTGGGGGAGGACAGGATGTCTCTGACTATGAGGCCATCCTGATCTACAGAGCCAGTTCCAGGACAGCCAGAGCTACACAGAGAATCCCGTCTGGAAAAACCAAAAAAGAAAGGAGGCAGAAGGCTTTTGAATCTCCGAGGATCTAAACTTGATTTTGTAGGCTGGGTTTCTAAACTGGGAAAGGGGAGCAGATTTTTTTTTTTTTTTTAAACAGTTAACACGGATTGAGGGAAGGGGGAGGCTAAAGACAAGGGCCAGCTAGGAATCGAGCGCTACAGCAATGCCAGGGCACAGGTCGCAGCAGCAATTCTGAAAGAGAAGAGGTGGGATTTGGATGCCCGGGTCTTAGACATGGGGAGAGGTGGGGAGATTCTGGGCTGCAGGCTTGGGCGCCTGGGAAGATGCTGGGCCTCCAGCAAAGGAGGACTGACCTGAGGGCCACTGACCCAGGTTCATGGAGAGGGCTCAGGAAGTCTGAACAGCGAGGGGACATAATGGCATGGATTTCACTAACCTCTAGCAGAGCTTCTCCCCCAACAATGAAGGCATGCCACAAACCACGGCACTTTAAACAGCCACTGTGATGTCGCCCACAGAAACCAGTTGTTTTTATATTATACTGCACTTGTGATCACTTCTGATCTCTGCTGATCTCTCTCTCTCTCTCTCTCTCTTTCTTTGACAGGGTTTCTGTGTAGCCTTGGCTGTCTGAAACTCACTATGTAGATCAGGCTGGCCTCAATTCCCAGAGCCACCAGGGTGTGCTTCCCAAGTGCTGGGAATCAAGGTGTAAACCACCTCACCTGACAAAACATTGGTTTTAAAATGGAACCACAGCTAGTATGGTGATCGCATCATAGTCTACATAGTGAGTTCCAAGCCAGGCAAGTCTACATGGTGAGACTCTGTCTCAAAAAAAGAAATGAAACCAAGAATTGCTTCTTGGCCCTTTGTCTAAGATCAAGTATAGAAGGGATCATGAGCTTTACAGATTAAAAGTTGGGGGTCCATAGGACAAAAAGGAAATTACTCTCTGCCCTGAATGTAGGTCCCTAAATTTTCTCATCACAAATAGACATTTTAGATTCTAGGGTATTGATGGAAGCCTTAATAAGTTTTCAAAGAGATGGCAGTCTCTATTCTGGGTAAAGATCTCTCCACCTAATTGGTATTCCATTATCAAAATCTGCTCATCTGTTGCTGTTTATCTTGCTATCTTAGGAAATAGCTGATTGGCTCTGTCATATGCCATAACTGTCATATTCTTTCATTAGATGTCATGCTGAGAGTCAGCCCCATAAAGCACAATTTCATGTGCCAACACTGTGACACATGCAGGAAATGCCATCACCCTAGGAAACAGAAGAGGACACCTAGATAGCTGTCCCCTCCCTGTCCCTCTGTGTGACTGTAACCTGTGTTCCATCTTCTCCCCTACAGCAGCCGTAACACCGCTCTGGAATCATGCTTGTGAAGGAAATATGAAGCCCTACACGGACATAAAGGAAACATTTGCCGTCTTACTCTATACTGTAAAATAAGTGACTGCATGAAGCCGCCGGGTGTGAAACAGCTGCTCTTTTTCACTGTGAAGGTTCAGATGAAGTGAACCGAGCCCGAGCTGCGGCTCAGTGGGAGATTGATGCTTAGCACGCTCCACCCTCAGCACCACAGAGAACAAAAAGAATGGTCTGGGGCTGTGTCTCAGTTGGCAGTGTTTGCCTAGTGTCCACGAGGCCCTCCTTTGAGCTCCAGCATCACATGAACTGGGTGGGGTGGCAGGCACGTGCCTGTGCCAGCACCTGGGAGGTGGAGGCAAGAGGATGAGAAATCCACTCTATATTGGGTTCAAGGTCATCCTGAAACACCGGAGAGCCTGGGTCAAACAAACAGAATGGAGCAGGTAGGGGGAATTTAATTTTAGGCTCTCTCTGTTCAAGGCTTTGGTGCAGCAACCATAATCTGAACCTTTGTCTTGAGGGCTGCGTGATGCCTCCTAGTCCCTCTGTGATCTAGCTAGAGCAGCTCCGCCAAGGAAGTCACTCCGGCATATGTGTACGTAGCTCTGTGTTTTCCCTCTTCCCTGGTTCCTGGAGAACGCTAATGCAATACACAGGCCTCAGATGCAAGGTACATTGTTGGAGGCAACCACCCCGACCTGATGGCCTTGTGGATTTTGTGAGCCAGGTCCTAGGTCACACTGGAAAAAGTGGTGAAGAGTGCCCGGCTGTGGAAAATCCAGGCTTTACTAAAAGCCAACATGCTGGCTGAGAGAGCTCGGGAAAGACACAGGCCTTGGAATGAGGAGCAAAGCCTCTCTGCTGAAGTAGGGAATAAGGGGTATTGAGGGATGGATTGAGTGGGGACCCTAGTAGCAGAATAGAAAAGCCATAAAAGTGATCACCCATACCAAGCATGCTGTCTCATGCCAGTAATTCAAAATTTGGGAGGTAAAAGAAGGAGAGTCAAGAGTTCAAAGCCAGCCTCAGCTATATAGCAAGTTTGAGGCTAAAGCTTTCCTGGGTTACAGGAGTCCATGGTTTGTGTGTGTGTGTGTGTGTGTGTGTGTGTGAGAGAGAGAGAGAGAGAGAGAGAGAGAGAGAGAGAGAGGAGATCATGCATAGTCATTTTTTCATGTTTTTTTTGGGGGGGTTCTTTATATGTAGCTCTGTCTGTCCTGGAACTCACTCTACAGACAACACTGGCCTTGAACTCAGAGATCTGCCTGCCTCTGCCTCCCCAGTGCTGGGATGAAAAGAGTGTGCCACTAAAGCCCAGTTTATTTTTTTGAAAATTTGAAAGTAGATTTTTAAAATTGCAAGAGGTGTTCATACTTAAACAGCCCTTGGGACTAGGTAGCTGGTTCATCAGATAGCAAGCCACTCAAGCCTAAGGACACGAGTTCATATCCTCGGGACCCATGTAAAAGATGAGCATAGCACTGAGTATATAGCTCCGGAGCTGGGCAGGCATGCAAGGGGGCAGGTGGGGACAAGAAATAAGGATGGAGAGCCACAGACCGAAGACATCGGATGTCAGTCTCTGTCCTCCACACATGCATGCGTGGCAGGAGAGGAGGGAGGGGAAACTGTGGTTGGGGTGCATGATCAATTGATTAATTAAAAATTTAAAAAGCCAAAAATAAAGCAGACTTCTGGGACTTTCAGTAGAGGCCTGTACTTGATGGCAACAGGTCCTACTGACTAGCTGAAGTGGAGCAAGGCTAAACTCATCTTTCCCAGACTCCTTTTCATTAGAAAAGTGTAATCTCTCGCTCTCTTTTTCTGTCACACACACACACACACACACACACACACACAGTCTTAAATAGGCTGGCCTGAACTCATTATGGAGTCCTAAGGATGACCTGTGAAATTTCTCATGCTGCTGCCTCTTCCTCTCGAGTGCTGGGATTACAGAATTTACAGTTAGGAACCACCACACCACTGCGCCTTGTTTCTGCAATGCCGGAGATAAAAGTCAGGGTTTTGTGCATGCTAGGAAAGCACTGTACCACAGGGCCACGCTGAAGCCCAGAAGGCCCCTTTTTTGACAGTTCCCTCTGTAAGGCCCCCCCAGCTGGGCCTCCTCCAGGAAAGCGGCTCTTCCAGCAACCCCTTCCAGTACCTTCTGGTCTTCTGCTAAACGACAACAGGTTGCTTCTCAGAAACCAGTGCCCACAGCAAAGCGGAGGCAGATACAAAAATACACCGAAGGCTCGCTTCGAAGTAGTTTGGACCGAATAGAGTTTACAAATACAGAAACACATGGGAAGATGTTTGTGTCAAATTCCCACACCAACAGCTTTGCTCTCATCAAAATTTTTGGTAGCTGAGTGGGTGCAAGTGTGGGGAGGAAGGGCGAGAAATTAGATGGGGTTAATGTTGTATTTTGAAGTTTTTGTTTCAGATCAGGGAAAAACAGTGTTTCAGCTTTAAATAGAATTATAACAGCAACTAAATAGAGTTATAGGGAGATGAGGGCTTGAAGGTAATCCAGTCTATGAAACAGGATGCTGAGCATCAGGGTAAACTCTTGTAATCCCAATACTGAGGAAACTGAGAAGCGTGAGTTCAGGACCAGCCTCATCTACATAGTGAGTACCAGGCTAGCTTATGCCATAGTAAGATTCTCTCTCAAACAATAGTAAAAATGAAGATAATTGTGTTGGGTGAATCGGGATTAGATTATAGATGGTTTCCTCAAATCCTTAATCTTGATCAATAATTTCCTTAAAACAAACAAACAAACAAACAAACAAAAAAAAACCCAGTGTCTCCTGTAGCCCAGGGTCTCACCCAAGTCACTGTACTGCTGAGGATGACCTTGAACTTCTGACTCTCCTGCTTCAGCCTCCTCTGTTGGCATTATGGATGTGTAGCAGCACACATGGTCCCTGTGGGGCTGGGGAGCAAACCCAGGGTGAGCTAGGTTTGCATTTACCAACTGAGCTACAGCCCAGCTGATCACTGTGATCACAGTTCTCACTGGACAGCAACTACTGCATATGATAAGCAGGTGGGTTAGGGAGCCTGCGGCCTGGTTACTCCAGCCGACACCGCGTTGCCATGTCAAACAGAAAACACAGCTGGGCATGGTGGCTCACACCTGTAAGCAGGCCCTCGGGAGGCAAAGGTAGGAGGATCTGGAATTCAAGGCTAGCCTGGGCTACAGAGTAAGATCTTGTCTCAGAAAGCTGGACTAGATATGGAGGCAGCAGGACTGGAGGGAAAAGGTGCTTGCTTCACAGTGCTAGTCACGTCAGTCAGATCCCAGAACCCAGGCAAGGGTAGGGGAGAGCTGGAGCTATGAGTGTAAAGCGTCCTCTGGCTTCTACACACGAGCCCCACAAAAGTAATACACACTAAAAGGTAAAGGAACAGCAATAATAAACTAAAACAGATATACTGCGTCTGTAATGTGCGGATAGGGAACCATTAAAAAAAGAAGACGGTTGTGTAGTGTGTGGTGCCCGCCTTCAATCCCAGCACTCAGGAGGCAGAGGCAGAAGCTCTGCGTTCGAGGCCAGCCTGGTCTACAGCGTGAGTTCCAGGACAGCCAGGGCTACACAGAGAAACCCTGTCTCAACACACACACACACCACATGAAGAAAGAAGAAGGAGAAGAAGAATTAAACAAAGGCAATTGGTCTAGTGTAAGTGAGCAAACATGTGCCCAAGCTTGAAGATTTCTAGGAAGAGTCTCAGGGAAGCTGGTAATGTTTCTCTGTATTTGGTAAGGGAAATTTAAGAACTGAAGTTAACGACAGATTCATTTTTCATGCTATAAACTTCCAAGGTGCTTGAAAAAAATGTACACATAAAATTTTAAATGTGAGCTGGATGGTGGCTGCACACATCTTTTAGTCCTGGAATTTGGGAGGCAGAAGCAGAGGCAGACACATCTCCATGAGTTCGAGGCCAGCCTGGTCTACAGATCAAGTTCCAGGACAGCCAAGCCTACACAGAGAAACCCTGTCTCAAAAATAGATAGATAGGTAGATATATAGATAGATGGATAGATAGATGATGGGTGGATGGATGGATGGATAGACAGTAGGTAGATGGATGTGGTCTGCTGGTGTCATGTTCATAACTGTTAACCTTCTAGGCCACGTTCTGAAGGTTTTCTTCCTTAGTGGTTTGAAGATGGGTGAACTAAAAGTCCTGTTCTCGTCGCCATACTTAGAAAACAGACAATCTGATTATGCCCAGAGTTGTCAAAATGTGGAGGCAATGTGTGAAAAGCGAAATATGCTCATCTTTCAGACTGAGCTGTGATGTAGAGACGTGAGTGCAGCTGGGTAACTGGGTCAGCCTCCCCCAGGCCCTCCCAAATAAAGCTCCGAGGACAGCGCTGTCCACTTTGCTCCCCGAGGAGGCCTGGGTGCTCTGCCCCAGGCCTACAGAACCATCTCAGGGGCCCCCTGCGGCTCATGCTACCTCTCAAGTAGGCTTTCTGAGACAGGGTTTCATGTAGTGAAGGCTGGCCTCCAACTCACCAGGCCTCCACTTCCTGAGGATTCCAGGTGTGGTTACCGGGATTTCAGGTGTAAGCCACCGCACTCAGTCTGCGTGGTGCTGGGACTGAGCTCAGGGCTTTGTGCACACTAGGCAAGCCCTCTCCTTGAGTATATCCCCAGATCCTCACCTGTTTGTTTTAAGACAGGTTCTTGTTGCCCAGGCTGGTCTTGAAACTCACCGGCTCAAGGGACCCTCTCGCCTCAGCCTCCTGAGCTGCACTAACAGGTGTGTGCCACAGCATCTGCTCTTACACAGGGTTTGTCCCCAAAACCCTCCTAGATCTCTCTGGGCTCAGATACGTACCCTGAGCTTCAGCCTTGAAGAATGAAGGTCACATGAGCATTTTGGAGTCTCTCTGTCTGGCTACTCCTGGCTCTGTGATAGATACCTTATTGAGACTCAACATTCTTGAGTCTGTTTGCTTTTTGTTTTTAGACAGAGTCTCACTATATAGCCTTGGCTGGTCTAGAGCTCACTGCATAGACCAGGCTGGCCTTGAACTTAGAAGAGATCCACCTGTCTCTGACTCTTGAGTGCGAGGGTTAAAGTCACACGCCGCCATGCCCGGCTCCTCGGCTACTTTTCACAGAATACTTTTCTTAGTTTTCCACATTCTCTTTGACTTCACGTATCTTGGTTTCTAATAGTGGGGTGCCTGGGGGCCAGAGAGATAGCTTAGTGGCTTGAGCAGCCTGTCGCCAAGCCTGACAATCTAGTTCAATCTTCGGGTTCCACATAGTGAAAGGAGAACACCTATTGCTTCACACATATATATGGCATAAGCATGTGAGAGAGAGACAGAGACAGAGAGAGAGGGAGCCAGAAAGAGACAGAGAGACAGAGATAGACAAAGACAGAGACAGAGACACAGAGCATGTACACACACAGAGATAAAGACAGAGACAGAAACAGACCATGCACACACACACACATAAACAGGGAGAGAGAGAGAAGAAAGCAGTAGATGTTTTCCATAAATGAAAAATATGCCATTTTCTGTATATCTCAACATAAAAGGCATCAGTTATTTGGTCCAAAGGAAAAACCAAGACAGTGGACAAGGCATAGCCACTTGCTCAGAACTAGCTATGTAGTCCAGGCTGGCCTCAAACTCATGACATCCTGCTGCTTCAGGATACTAGGATTCCAGGAGTGTGCCACCACATCTGGCAAGAAATTTTGCTTTTATTTGTTAGCTTGAGACAGGGACTGAACAACATGTAGTCCAGGCCCCCAGACAGGGAAATCTAGGCGTCTACAGCCAAATAATGGATGCCCAGGATAAAAGAAAATCTGAAGAGGACTCAGGGACAACAGCAGGAGAGATTTGGGGGCTGTTGGCTACTCTGGAAGGGATCATAAGACGCACCAGGCATACAGACATGCTGTGATGGCCTAACCTAGCCCATTCATTGCTTCAAACGTGCTGTCCCAAGGGACCTGAAAGACTGTCTTCTCATTGATACCAAGACCCATTTGTGTTGAGGCTGGAGAGACAGCCTGGTCGTTGGCAGCACAGGCTGCTCTTTCGGAGGACTAGAGTTTGGTTCCCAGCAACTGCAAACACAATGGACTCCAGCTCCAGGGGGTCTGACGCCCTCCTCTGGCCTCTGTGGGCGCCTGTTTGCACATGCATGTGTGCTTACACACATGTTCGTTCACATTAATAACAAAGAAATATTTTAAAGATAGCTTGGGGTGTAGGCATGCCGAGCACACACAAGGCCCTTCTTAACCACAGCACCAAAGAGAGAAGGGAAAGAGGGGCCGAGGAGAGCCTGAGCACAACTCATCTCCAAATGCTCTGTGATAAGTAGGGAGAATTCTTTTTCTTTTCTTTTCTTTTTCAAGATATATTTTATGTGTACGTAATTTGCATGCATGCATGGTGCCCTAGTTGGCTGGGGGGGGGAGGGGTGGCAGGGGTCAGAAGGGACCATCAAAGCCACTGGAAATGAAGTTACATTGCGAGCCACTGCGCGGACGCTGGGACCTGAACTTGAGCTGTTTGGGAGAGCAACAATTGCTCTCACCCGCAGAGTGAGCCGTCTCTCCAGCCCAGACATTTTTCTCCTCTTGAGACGGGGTCTTGGTGTACAACCCCAGGCTATGTTGGTATATGTGTTACATAGACCAGGCTAGCCTCCAACTTGTGATGCCTCTCCCCTCGCATGTGCCACAGAGCCTGACTCCTGGGCAAGCAGCTTAGTCCTGCTGCTCCTGTCACAGACTGGCACACCGAGAGAGCTCGTGTTTGTACACGTGAGTCCTGCTCCTTCGCTCTCCCTGACCTCTGATGTAGTCTACGGTCTGCTCAAACCTCTCCGAACGTCATAGAGCAAGAATTTATAAAGAATTCCAGCATAAGCATTTACTTTGTTGTGTAGACAGGGTCTCATATAGCCCAGGCCAGCCTTAAACTCACTCTCCGGCTACGATCTCCCAAGGGCTGGGTTTGTCTGCAGCCATGCCTCGCTGCGCCTGGTCCTTTTGTTTTTGTCTTTGCGATGTGTGAGCAAAATAGCATCAGTGACTTCATTTAGTTGTACTTGGCCTCATGACCACAGGTGCCCAGGCATTTCTGGGGAGTGCAATTTTGCTTCTGCATTCTGTCTGTCTATTAAGTCACCTGAATATCAGTTATCCCATAGGCCTCTTGGCCAGGTCAGGAAGGATCACAGGTGTGGAACAGGAGATTCTTGCTTTCCTGGCTCATTATGTCTAACCGGCTCCTCATAGACAGAGGAGGTCCACCTCGAATACACACAGCTCTGCTGGCATTGTAGGATTTCTCACGGGCTTATCGTCAACTTTTAATTTTAGATTTTTTTTTCTTATTTACTTTTGAGACATAGTCTTGTTATGTAGCCCAAGTTGGTCCAGAATTTGTTATGTAAACCAGGTTAGTCTAAAAATCATGACAGTTGATGGCCAAGCACGGGGGTGGGGGATGTCTCTAATCCCAGCACTTGGGAGGCAGAAGCAAGAGGATCTCTGTGAGTTCGAGGTTAGCCTGGTTGGATCTGTGAGCTCCAGAACATACAGGACTACATAGAGAGACCCTGCCTCAAAACACAACAAAGTAATGTTAGTTCTCCTGCTCCAGACTTCCACGTGCTGGAATTACAGGTGTGCACCACCATACCCAGTTATTATTTTAAATTGTGTGTGTCTGTGTGTGTTCAAGTAAGTGGAGGTCAAAGGTCAACTTTCAGGAAATCGTTCTTCCATCCCACCATGTATGTTTTCAGGATCAAACTCAGGTTGTCAGGTTTGGTAGCAAGTACCTTAACCCACAAACCATCTCCATGGCCCTATTCATTCTTAATACCTCAACATTTCATTGATGTCTTCTCCAGAGTTTATAAACAAACAAACACAAAGACTTAAAATGAAATGAAATCTAGTCCAAGCTTCCACAAGGCCCATGCAAAATCCACTCTTCCTTTCCAGTTTCTGGCAGCGCCCTGTGGATCACACTTCCTACCTGCTTTAGACACTGGCTGTGCTTGCCAGCCTCAGGGCGACTGCTGACTCATGCTTACTCTGGGCTCCTGAGACCCCTTGTCATCTGCATCCCGGCCCTCCTTCCTGCCACTCCCGTAGCATCTCCCTTCTTGACCTTACCCACCTGTCCCTGAGCCCACCTGGAACACGTCGTTGGCACACTTGCGGCACAGGTTGTGCTGACAGGGCAGGATCACCACGGGCTTGGAGAACATCTCCAGGCAGATGGGGCAGATGAGCTGCTTCTCCAGGTTGTCCATGTTGTGTGCATCCCCTAGCAGCGGCTTGAAACCCACGGAGAAGTTCATCCCTCCAGCTCTGGTGCCTGCCTTGCTGTGGCCCTGCTCCCGGCCTTCCCTCACTGCCTGTTCGCGCTTCCTCCTAGCTTCAGGCTGTGTGTGGATTCTTGAGATCCCTGCTGTTGCTCCCTCTTCAAAGTGTGGCGTTCCCTGTCCCCTTCCTGTGACAGCTCCTCTCACGCCTGGCTATTTCCAGACACTCTGTCTACACTCTGCTCAGAACCCTCACCAGGCACTTGTAGCTTTATCTCTCCCTTTGAAATTCTCCTGCTCCCTCAAACCACTCTCTGGTTCACTCTTCCGGGCAGTACTGTTTGTCCCTTCCTCCCTAGAGAGATTAATATTACTGTGGGGGTGGGGAGACAAGGGGCATCTGTGTGACATTCCAGCTCCCAATTTAGCTCATGTAAGGCGAGCCACAGCTGTCCCGGACTGAGTGACCCTGAGTCACTCAGGAACGGGTGACCAGCGAAGATGTGGGGTTCACTTGCTGTAACTAGGAAGCTCCCATGAACACTGGTCTCTGCGTTCTGGCTTGGGACCTTCTTCCTAACAGAAACACAGTTTAAACTAGCCTGTGGTAGAGGTGGCGCACGTGGCTCGGTGAGAGGCAAGGTCTGGGCAGATCTAAACAATGTCATCCCTTCCTCCACAAGCTTAGCCGGTGACCCTGGCCCCCCGCCTGGAGACTGCAGGATTCAGAAGTGGAACGCCGGACCATAGAGAGAGAATTTCTTGTCCTATATATTTGCCCCATTATTTGTTCTTGCTCAGCCTTAAGGAACATCAACACTTATTTACTTCAGGGAGGGGTGGGTGTGACATGGAGCCCGTGTGGAGGTCACAGGACAGCTGACAGGAGTCCATTCTTTTTCTCCTGCATGTAGGTTCCAGAAATCGAACTCAGATCATCAGAATCGGTGACAAGAACCATACCCCACTGAGCAGTCTCGCCATATACTTCCCTCTCCCTTATCAAGGACAGGCTCTCACGTAGGCCAGAAATTCACCATCGCCAGTGATGACCTTGAACTACTGAGCCTCTTGCCTCTATATCCAAAGCACTGGGATTAGGGGAAAGTGCCATCATTCCCAGTTTATGTGGTGCTGGAGGTCAACCCAGGCCTCACGCATGCTGGAGAAGCACTCTACTACCGAGCTACATCACCAGCTCTTGGCTAACCCTTGTTACATCACGCAGAGAGAGCTTCAAAAGGCAAGAGATGGTTTTTGTGCCAGGCAGAGACCTGCCTTATGATTATGACACCAGAGTGTGTGATTCTGATCCACAACTACATTAGTAAATCCGTTGCAAGGATGCTAAATTTGCTTAGAAACAGACTGGAGATGTCTCAGTGGTTGAGAGAGCCGACTTCTCAGTCATGAGGACTGGCATTCAGATCCCAGAACATACATCCATCTGTAATCCCATCTCCAAGAGACTCCGCACTCTCCACAGGCACACACAGGCATGTGCAAAATGAAAAAAGGAGAGGCAGGCATGGTGATACATGCTTTTAATCCCAGCACTCAAGAGACAGAGGCACTGACTACCCTGGTCTACAAAGACAGTCCAGGACAGCCAGGGCTAGAGAAAAAGAGGGGGGAGGGAGGGAGAGAGAGAGAGAGAGAGAGAGAGAGAGAGAGAGAGAGAGAAAGAGATAGAAACACAGAGAGGTGAGAAACAGGTCTAGCTAGAAAAAAATCCGCATGTCTTAAATTTATATTGGACACCAGTGAATCAGACTGCAGAGAAATCTTGGGGCACCGACAAGGTCACCACCACTGGGCTCTGGGCATCTTTATCCCCCGCTCCACAGTGACCCATCGACTCTACTGGCCATGCAGGCCTCATCAGACATGAGCAATAGTCACTGGTCTTTTTCTCTGTCCCAACCCAAAGGACACACAACTTGTCCTTTGGGTTCCAACACACACTGGAACTGGACAAACCTTCCTTATTGACATGCATTAGCCCTTCTTCCAGTGAGGGCTCAGAGGTTGGAGGCTTCCTAGGCCCACACAGGTAAGGAAGAAATGGCAAAGAGGATACAGACAGGATGCCAAGCCAACAGTAGCGCAAAGAGGAGAGGTGAACCCCTCAGCATACAGCACACTGTGCTCACATTGCATCTCGTGCCCGTGTTAAAAACAAGTTATATGGGGTTGGCAGGATGGAGGCAGCAGGCACTACTGTATGGGCTGCAGCCTGTCCACAGGCCCACGGCTGATAGCGTGCACAGGGCCTAGGGTAAGCCACAGACCTCAAATGTACTCACACCCCCACACTGTCTTATGAACGGCGTGTCCATGCCAGTGCTGTAGGGACCAGCCTCCCAACGGCGTGCTGCTAAGAAATGAGGCCGACACTAGTTCATTGTGCACAAAGTTGCAATGAAGGGGAAGTAAGTGGTCCAGTAGCTCTCAGGATGGGAGCCACCTTGCTTGGCGACCAGGATCTCGGCGAGGTTATCACTACGCGCTCAGGAACCTGCCTGACCTTGACAAGTGCCCACTGGACAATTGCCACTATGGCTCCAGACCTCATGTGGATAAGGTGGGAGCAGAGCCAGAGCTAAAAAGAAGAGCGTTTGGAAGGTTCTGTGGGGATGGGCTCGCTGGCACCATAGAGGGCAAAGATGTCACTCCTAGGATGGATGGCACCGTCGCTTCTGATGCAGGGATTGTTTTTAAGAAGCGGAATCCAATCAGTCAATGTCAGGGCAGGGCTACTTGCTCCTCTCTTCAATGTGTCCAATGGGCTGAATAGCAGGGCACGCTCACAGGGCCAGCACCTAACGGTAGGAAGCGTTGGGACCTTATTAGGAATATCCACCAATAACTGAAAGCGCACCCCAGAAGCAGCTGTGGTTGATGCCATGAGAGTACAGACCCATCTGAAGTACTATCTATGCTTTAAATGTGTATGTACACGCATGTAACACATACATATTGCATGTATATGTGTATTGTATGTAATATATGTGTGTGTGAGTGCATGTGTGCACCAACCAGAGGACAATCTGCAGGAGCCAGTTCTACCACTTCACCAGGTGGGTCCCAGAGGTCCGGCTCAGGTAGTCAGCCCTGGTGGGAATCCCCTTTAGGAGTTGTGCCAGCTCACTGGCTCCTCCTAGCCTTTAACCATGGCTGCGTCTCCATTTACATACCTCATTCCTTTCCACCTTTCCTCAATAACTGTCTTCATCTTCCAGTTTAGTTCGACGTTGTCCTCCTGGGGTAGAATTAGGACAAGCTAACAAACCTCCAGTAACACCGGTTTACAGTTTTTAGGCTTCAGGTGAGAAAACCCCTTACCCTGCAAGTTACTCGTCAGCACCGCCAGATGGCACTGGTGTGGACCTCAGCCAACATCCCATTTTTAAAGTTTTAACTGTGTGGGGTGAGGAACAATCTGAAGCAATTCATCCCTCCTGCTCCCCTCCTTCCCCTCCCCTCCTCCCCCATCAAGGCTGGGGATGGAATCCATGGCCTTCAGTGAGGTAGGCAAGCACTCAAATGTAGCTCCTCCTTCTTTTTGCAAATGAGCTGCATCTGCAAACTTGTCTTCAGTTATTTCCTTTTCAAGGCTTGTTTCCCCAGTTCCTCACCAGGAAAAGCCTACACTACAGTGTAAGAAACATCAGTTACCTTTTCAGCCTCTCTTCTCCCCAATGAAAGACTTTGAACTATTCACATTTCGGGGTTATCTGCTTGTTCCAGGGGTCTTTCTCACAGGCCCCTTCCTCTGCTCTACCTTACCATTCCTGACTGGGCCCTGACCCCACTCCCCCTGCCTCCGCTCCTCACCTACTCTTGTAGGCTGAGAATGGACATTCGTTTGTTGATTCTTGGAAGCTTCCTGTTGCCTCCTGACAGTGTCCTCAGGCGGTGGAGCTAGGCTGCCACAGCAGAAACAGCAGCAGCAGCAGCAGCAGAAGCAACAAGTCAGCAGGCAACAAAGGATGACAAGTGTCTACAAGACAGGAGAGAGGCCTTGGTCCCCTCCCTTTGTCCTCCTCATACCCAGAAAGCACAGAGAGAAGCGTTAGTCTTGAGAAGAGGGGCAGCCTCTCTTCTTTACTCTTTGGATGCAGACAGTGTCTTATTACACGGCCCAGGCTACCCGGCTTAGAGGTATGTGCCACCACAGCTAGCTTGATTTACTTCATGTGTATGTGTGCACATTTGTGCACCATGTGCTTGCCTGGTGCCCGCAGAAGCCAGAAGAAGGCTCTGGATCCCCCTGGGACTGGAGTTACAGATGGTTGTGAGCTGCCATGGGGGTTCGGGAGTCAAACCCAGCAAATGCTCCCAACCGCAGAGCCAGCTCTCCACCCCCTCTAACTCCTTCCTTACTGTTGAAGGAATGGGACGCATGCTGTACCTTGAACCAGCAACTGTTCCCTATAAAATAGTATCTGACGCCATCTTCACCCAAGTGGTCAAACAGGTATAGTCCTAGTGAGCCATGCTGGTCATAGATTTTCTTCTTTGTGGGGTCACTGAGTACAGCATGGGCTGTGTTGATCTCTTTGAAGAATTCTGCTGCTTGAGGGTCCCCTGGATTCTTGTCCGGATGATACTGCAAGGCCAGTTTCCTATCCAGGCAATAACCAAAAGGACAGTGGGGAGAGGTACAGGAAGCTGCTGAGATGGGAGAATTAGGATGAAGTGCAGGTCTAGATCTTTAGATAATGCAAGGGATACAGGAGATGTGGCACCAAGGATGGAGTGAAGGTCCACATTTCTTCTCATGACACACTGAAGAAGGGAGTGGCCTCCTTTGGCCCCCAAATAAAAGCTTCTTGGGATAAAAAAAAAAAAAAAAAAAGAGGGTCTGGATATGGTAAAGGTATTGGGGGGAAATACCAGGGTTGGATAAAGGGTGGGGGTCTGAACCTGTAGGCTTTTTTGATCTCTTCAGGCTGGGCACCCTTCTTTAGTTCCAGCACTGCATAGAGGCTTGTCCCAGTCTGTGATAGTTGCTGGGTTGCATCATTGGCAGGAGGCATGCTCTGGGCAAAAGGATAAAAAGTCAAGATAGTAGTCTCTGGCTACTGTGACTTGAATCAGAAGAATGCAGAAGAACGTAAATGTCAAAGAGGCTACATGTTCTCCTCACATTTCCCAGTGTCCTCCATGTTCCTCACAGTCCAGAGAGCCTAACAAGGAGAGGTAGGTCTAAGCGGAGGAAGAGCCCTACCTCGTCCGAAGCTCCTATACCTGAGGTAAACAGCCCCACCTACACTTGCCCATTCTAATGGCTGGGTTTGAGAGACCAGGGTAACCCAGCCACTAAATTGATTGGATCAGAAATTGGGAACTAGCCAGACCAAAGCCAGCTGCAGGAGGAGGTCAGGTTCAAGACCCCAACAGGGCCTGGACTCGCTTTCCCTCAGCCTCAAGCCCACAGAGGTGAGAGCAGGATGACTCCTCGGCTAGAGGGAAGCCAAAAGGAGCTGTTGCCTGGGACACAACCTGAGAGCGAGCCAGAGCAGAGAGCAGGGCTGAGGCCCGGGAGGGCCGCGGGGACCAAGACAACAACACGGGAGCCCCGGGTGCGCTGCGAAAACCCAGCTTTGTGTCGACTCCCGACATGGCTCTTTACCTCAGAATTGGTCTACAAAGCCACGCAGGCCTCACAGCAGCTTCCTTCCTCCTGGTGGAGGTGAAGCTTCATATTGCCTCTAGTTCTATGGCCAACTGAGCTTGCGCACTTCGTAGAGGAAGTCGTTTTTTGGCGCCGCCAGCAGGACCGCGTGCGGAACCCATATTGAGCCCGGGACTTATGTCGCTCCAGAAGCCTGACCCTCAGGCCCAGGGCTGAGCGTTACTTCCAGCCCCTGGGGCCGAGGCACAGCCTTCTACATCATCCCCTCTTCTCCAGGAAGAGGCCATGACCATCCGGATCACCGTCATGGCTCTTCAACTCACTCATGGAAAACCCGTGGGCTTGGTGGCCTGGCGGATGAGAGGTATGGCAGAGATTACCTTTCCAGACTTCCTCAGAATCTTCACTTGGTCCTTTTTATTTCCCTTCCATCTAGAAACTTCTCCACAGACGTTGAGGCTCACCTCAAACGTCAGTGTTCCGGAAAATCTAGCTTTTCTCAGGTGTCCCCTGTTAGGGCATTTATCGCATTAGATTGTAACAGTTCGTTGGCACTTCCCTTAAAAATGGCATTTTTGGGCCTTTCCAAGGCCACTTCCCTACTGTGCCTCCATAATAAGGAGATACCATAATATAATCATACAGTCTAGATTGTATATTGAGTTGTTTATAACCGCTTGACGGTATATTAACCTTTTTCATCAAAATGCTTTAGAGACATCCTTGAACACATTTCTGATTTTTTTTGTGTAAGAGCTGAATAATGGAAATGGAGCTATTGGGTCAAATTGAAGGGAAAAAAACTCATTTATGTGGTGTGTGTTGTGTGTTTGTGTTGTGTGTGTGTGTGTGTGTGCATGTGTGTGGTGACCGGCATGTGGAGATCAGAGGATAACTTGTGAGAGTCCTTCCTTCCTTTTTGCAGGTCCCAGGGATTGAACTCAGGTGACCATGCTTGGTGACAGGCACCTTCACCCAATGAGCCGTCCGACTGGCCCTGAACATACACATTTTAAACTCTTCCAACTCACCCCCCTCCCATTTGAAAAGTTTTATTAATTTTGTGTGTATGAGTGCTTTTCCTGCTTGTGTCTGTGTACCAAGTGCTTTCTTGGTGCCTGAGGAAGTCATAAGAGAGTGTCTGATTTGGAATTGGAATTACTGAGGGTTGTAAGCCACCATAGGGGTGCTGGGAACTGAAGCTAGATCCTCTTCAAGAACAAGAAGTGCAGCTGGGCATAGAGGCACACGCCTTTAGTCCTAGCACTTGGGAAGCAGAGGCTGACAGATCTCCATGAGTGTGAGGCCAGCATGGTCTACATAGTGAGTTCCAGGACAGCCAAAGCTACACAGTGAGACTCTGTCTCAGGAAAACAAAGCAACAAAACCAAAATAATAATAAGTAGAAGAAGAAGGAAAGGAAGGAAGTAAAGAAGGAAGGAAGGAAGAAAGAAATCCCAACCAACCAGCCAAACAAACAAAATCTAAGTGCTTACGTGCCATGAGGTGTATGAGGAGGTTGGAGGCCAGTTCTCAGCTATCATCAGTTCTCTCCTTTCACCTTTTGTGGCTTCTGAGGATTGAACTCAGGCTATCGGGCTTCCCCCCCGCCCCCACCAGCAAGTGTTTTTACCCACTGTGTTAGCTTGCTGGACCCTGACTGAGTGTTTTTGAAGCTCTTGGTCCATACTGTTAACTTTCTTACCAGAGAGGTTCTAAAGGTACCATCTTCCAGCCCCACTGCAGACGTGCGAGGAGACACTGGCGTCCACCTGCAGACCCCTTGCCGCCCCTCACAGGAGGCAGCATTTGTGGTGCTGGCTTCCTCTGCCGAGTTCTCAATGCCTTCTTGAACACGGGAATGAGCTCTCTTACTTCAGTAATCCCTGTCCGTCACCCCTTGGGCAGCTTTTACTCTTTATTGCAGCTATTACTACAGTTTCACTTTCTCTCCTGGGTTTGAAGTGCTAGGTTGATATTCCAAATGGGGGTCTCTGCTTGCCAAGCCCCTGGGGTTGGGGTGGATGAGTTTTGAGGTTACCCAACCAAGCAGGAGGGGATGAAGCTTGTTTGTATGTGACTTTTCTGACCTCGATTTTCAACAGCACCAAGGGTCAAAAGATCCAGTGGGACAAAGCCCCTCATTTCTGGACTGCAGGGGAGGGAGAGCAGTAGGCACAGGGCAGAGTGCCCTTACGGTGGATTCCTTACCTCAGTCTCCCAGGCCAGTGTGGCTCTGCCCCTGCCTCTTCCTCTAGTGTCATGGAGAGCCATCGTACTGCTTGCTCAGGGGTTTGCCTCGCTTCTTTCCGGTCACTTCTTTGAGGAATCTGTTTCCTTTGACCGGGTGCTTCTTCCGCCTGGAGGGGTTCCTCGTTAGGCTTTTCAAGTATTTGACAGATCATCCTCAAAGGTCTCAGGTACATGCTTCCTCAGACAGGCTGTTTGGCTGTTTGTTTGTCTTTTGGTTCTGTTTTCTTCAAGACAGGGTTTCTCTGTGTAGCCTTGGCTGTGCTTTGTAGACCAGGCTGGCCTAGAACTCACAGAGATCCCCCTGCCTCTGCCTCCCTAGTGCTGGGATTATAGGCGTGCACCACCACACCTGGCTTCAGACGGGCTTTTAAACTGGGTTCTCCTCCTCTCTTCCTGCTTCATAACCTTACCATAATTTGTGTGTTTGTCATTGTTTCCCTATTAATTTGTTTAACGTTTGACTTTCTCAGTTGACAATGCCCACGAGGGCCAGGACTGTGTTGGTTTGTATCTCCAGCACCTACAGCTATACCTGGCTCATAGTAAGTGAATTAATGATTTGTTGAATGAGCTAAAGCCGAAGGATCCCCCTCCCAATGGAATGTAAGCCTGGAGGTTGGCCAGCAAAAATTGCCTAAGATAGATGACTGAGTATCTTTCCTCATAGGGTTCTAGAGGCAAAGAGAGTAACAGAAAAGGGGGACAGATAATCCTGAGCTCTTTATTCCTTTGTCTTAGTATTCCTCCAGCTCTTAATACAGCTGCTGGGATACTGTATTATCCACAGCGTGCAGGTGGTCCATGCACGCTGGCTGGTTGAATGAGAGAGTACTTGTACTGAGTTATCTCTGACCCCCGCCACACTCCTGATGGATGAGTTGATCACATCTCTGCTTTGCAGAGTGAGCCCTGGAAAAGCCTCGGGAAATATCCTTTGAGTCTTGCCGGAGGCTCCTGAGCGTGGTTAGTTCTTATCCATGCTCTAGTTTGTCCCAGTTTGTGGCTCTGCACTGAAGAGATGCCGCAGCCCTGCAGCAGGACAGAGCGGGCAAGAAGGCCTGGCGTGCTGTGACCTGAGGCTGATCTGCTCAGCTTTCTAGGAACCACAGGCCTTGTGATGGCTTCTCATGGGCAGGCTCCCATCTCACTCCCGTCACTGTAGTGGGACGAGGGTGCAAGGCAGGTGCTGGGTCTCCATCCCAGCTCTGGTTCTAACAAGCCGTGTGGTCTCCAACAGATCTGTCTGCTTCCAAATTTCTTTTTCTTCTTCTGTAAAAACCTGTGCAACCCTCCCCCAACCACCACTGCAGGATTGATACCAAAACTTAGATTTGCTTGCAAAAATAATAAATAGGAAAAGAAGCGACAAAATAGCCCTGTCAATGAATGATTACAGGTTAAATTTTCTGGAATTCTTTGACTTCCCATCATGCCTTGAGGCAGTGAGCTTACTGTAGCCCACAGCCATTTGGTCGTGCGTGAAGAAACTGAAGCATCCCTTGTTTATCCACAAACAAGAAAACTGTAGTCATCTAGCTAGAATACGCACATATACAAGACAGCAGACACTGGCATATTTATACCCAAAACACCACAATCTGGAAAATATGCAACTAGGGAGAGAGAGAAAGATCATAATTTGTCACCTCCAACAAGCAGGTTCTAGGATCACAGCTTTTGAGCTGGAAAGGACCACGGAGATGTAACTCCAACCCGACTCTTTCATTTCCTAACTGAAGCAGATGTTTTCCAAGGAGAAGAACTGAGCTCCTGAAGGTCACCCAGTGCTGTCCAAACGCAGTCTTCTGACTCCAAGTTAGAGTCTGTGCAAGGACTGCGCGTTTACGCTTTCTGTCCTGCATTAGTGAGGGTGCATTCTCTAGAGCAACAGTTCTCAACCTGTGGGTTGCGACCCCTTTGGGGGGAGTGACCCCTTCACAGGGGCCGCCTAAGACCATAGGATTTCTGATATTTACATTACTATTCACAACAGTAGCAAAATCACACTTACGAAGTAGCAAGGAAAATAATTTTATGGTTGGGGTCAGCACAGCAAGGGTCACAGCATTAGGAAGGTTGAGGACCTCTGCTCTAGGGAGCCAGAACTCAGATCATCAGTCTTGCTGAACCATCTCTCTGGCCCAAGTGTGTTTTATAAGAAGTGTTAATTGCCTTTGCGAGACAAGTTCTCATGTAGCCCAGGCTAGTCTGTAACTCTCCTGTGTAGCTGAGGATGACCTTGAACTCCTGATCCTCCTGCATCTGCCTTCAAATACTGGGATAACTGTCACGCACCACCACCACAGGTGTATTTACTTTTTTGCTTATTTTTTAAGTATGATAATTACTATTTTTGTCATTGTAATGATTCTGTCCTGTCTCTTCCTGACTTCAAAAAGGAAGAAGCTGCTTTTCATCTTGACTCTAGAAAAAAAAAATCAAGGACTCTTCTGTGAGATTTGTTAATTGTTCCTAGTGTCTTTTTCCTTTCTTCCTTACCCTTCCTTCCTTCCTTATTTCCTTGCTTCCTTCTTTCCTTTTTCTAGACAGGGTTTCTCTGTGTATTCTGGCTGTCCTGGATCTCTTTTTGTAGACCAGGCTGGCCTCGAACTCATACAGACCCCCGTGCCTCCACCTCCCTAATGCTGGGATCAAAGGCGTGAGCCACCAGGCCTGGTCCACTCTGCTGACTTTCTCCAGGCCCTTACAACTCTGTTTCTTACTCCCCTACCATGCGCCTCAGTCTGGCAATGAATTCTGTAACTCAAGACTGGCTCACCCTCTCCAAACTCAGTGTCTCCGACTCCCTAACTCAGTTCTCCCAGTCATCTAGCTGGTCTCCGCCATATTCCAGCTGTGCCTCAGCTCTTTGTTGCTCTCCCTCCATGCTCCCCAACTCATGACATGTCTTTTTTTCCTCTCTCATCAATTAACTTGTTCAGAAGTATCCGCTAAATACACTGATAGCTTAGATACATTGATAAGCAGCCAAATTCCTTTGAAAATTTTTTAAAAAATATTTATTCATTTTATGTGTGAGTGTTTTGCCTGCATTTATGTATGTGTGCCATATGTATGACTGGTGCCCAGGGAGGACAAAAGAGGGCATTGGATCCCCAGGAACTGGGCTTGCAGATGGTTGGGAACCATCACATGGTGCTGGGAATCGAACCTGGTCCGATGTTCTTAACCACTGAGCCATCTCCAGCCCTCAATGTCCTTTTTGTTGTCGTCAACGTGTGTGTGTGTGTGTGTGTGTGTGTGTGTGTGTGTGTGTGTATGCTGTGGATGCCAGGGAACGTTTTAGATCCCCAGGAGCTAGAATTACAGGTGGTTGAGAGCTGCCTGACATGAAACTCAAACCCTGGTCTTTTGCAAGCACAGTAGGTGTTCTAATCAGAGACCCATCTTCAGCCTTCCAAGTCCGTGTTTCATAGCCTAGGGAGACAGTCACTAGCTCCTTTAACAAATATTATTGAGCGCTGTTACATCCTTCTGTTGTAGCTACTGGGGATAAAGACAAAACTTTCAAGGTGGCTCAGTGGGTTAAGGTGGGTGCTGCTAAGCCAGTGGCTCAGTGGGTTAAGGTGGGTGCTGCTAAGCCTGAGGACCTGAGTTCAGTTCTGAGTACACATACGAAAGAAGGAGAGAACTGACTCCTACAAGTACTCTGACCTCCACCTGTGCACAGTGGAGTTTATCCACATACATACACACGATAAATAAATACATGTAATAGATATGCATGTATATGTATACAATCGATGCTCCAAAGATTATCCTTTTTTGGAGCATTTTGTTTAATTTTTAAGATAGATTTATTTTTTATTTATTTTTAGATTTTTTTTTTTTTAGTATACAGTGTTCTGCCTGCACACCAGAAGAGGGCGCCATATCTCATTATAGACAGTTGTGAGCCACCATGTGGTTGCTGGGAATTGAACTCAAAACCTCTGGAAGAGCAGTGAATGCTCTTAACCTCTGAGCCATCTCTCCAGCCCTCAAGATTTATTTTTAATTTTCATGTGTAGGTGTGCGTCTGTGTGGGTCTGTGCTCATGACTGAGGACAGGTATGCAAAGAGGCCAGAAGAAGGCATCAGAACCATTGGAAATGGAGTTACAAATGGTTGTGAGCTGCCTGATGTGCTAGGAACTGAACCCAAGTCCTCGGAAGAGCAGCTAGTACTCTTCACTGCTGAGCCATCTCTTCATCATCCCCATACCATTTTTTTTTTTTTTAAGATAAGGTCTTACTGTGTAACCTAGGCTGGCTTTGAACTCATAAAGATCCACCTGCTTCTGTCTCTTGTACACTGGGATAAAAGGTGTCATTTCTGTGTTGTTGTTTTTTTTTTTTGGGGGGAACAGGTTCTCACTATGTAGCCCCTGGCTGTCCTGGAATTCACTATATAGGTCAGGCTGGTATCGAACTCACAGAGATCTGCCTGTCTCTGCCTTCAGAGTGCTGGGATAAAAATTATGTGCCGCTGCATCTGGCTAAAAAACCTTTTTTTTCTTTCCTTTTGCTTTGGTTTCTTGCACTACCCCCCCCAACATTACATTGTTTATTTTGTGTGCGTGTTTGCTGTGTGCATGTGCCACTGTGTTGGTGTGTAGGGCAGAGTTTGGCAGAAAGTCCTTTTATTGGCTGCACCATCAATCTGGTCCTGTTTTGTTTTATTTTTAAGCGAGACAGGATCTCTCTGTAGCCCTCGATGGCCTTGAACTCATCGTGTGGCCCAACCTGGCCTCAAACTCTCAATCCTCCTGTCTCAGCCTCCTGAGTGCTGAGATTACAAGCAAATGACACCATATCTGGCTTGGGCAAAATGGCAAGAGAAGTAAGAAAAAGGTTAGGCTGTCTGCAGCTCAGTGGTGGTAGAGTACTTTCCCAGCATGCACAGGCTCTGGGTTTGATGCCTATTGTTGCAATTCAAAAAGGATGAGGAAATAGGTCCCTGGCACATCTGACAGAGTCCAGTACAGTTAGAAATATGCATAGTGCAAATGTCCTGTGGCAGGGGCAAGCCTGGCATGTTGTAGCGTTGTGGGATTCACACAAAGTAGAGTAGCCAGGAGTGGAAAATGCGGTCAATGTAGGGGCTCGTTGGCCAACACAAGGACTTTGGCCTGTACTGTCTAGATGAGAGAAAGTGACTAGCTGGGTGGTGGCTGTGCGCTTGAAAGGCAGGGCTACACAGAGAAACCCTGACTGAGGAGGGAACGAGGGAGGGAGGGAGGGAGGGAGAGAGAGAGAGATTGTGAACAGGAATGAATCTGACCCATACTGCCTAGCTCCCTGTCTGGGAATACTGGGTAAGAAGTGGCAATGGGGAGGTCACGTGGAAGGTGCCTGCAACCATCCCGGGACAAGTCAGGTGGTGTGGAGTGTGGGGCAGACTGTGACAGATTGGCCCTGGGTGAATATAGAAGAGGCAAGAATGGCCGTAAGGTTTCTGGCCTGAGCAGGTGGAGGGTGCTGTTGTGTTCTGAGATGGGAACACTGCAGAAGAGATTTGGGGTTGGGTAGCAATCAGAAACTCGGTTTTCAACTTTATAAAACCAAGATGGCCCCCTGCTAGACACTTGAGATGGCATCAAAGTGACACTAGGAAAAATATAAAACAAACAAGCAAGCAAGCAAACAAAGCAAAAACAACAAAAGACCTGGTCCCAGCACTTGGGAGGCAGAGGCAGGTAGATCTCTGAGTTCAAGGCCAGCCTGGGCTACAAAGTGAGTTCCAGGACAGTCAGGGCTACATAGAGAAACCCTCTCTTGAACCCCTCCCCTAAAGTGATACTGGATAGAGAGTTTGGAGGGAACTATCATCCATAGATGGCATTTATTTTGATTCTTTTAAGATACACTTCAGATGTGAAATAGGACAGTGGTTTCCCGCCACCCAGCGTCCAGCCTTAACAACCACTGCTTTCTGTTGTTACTTGGCACTATTTGAAGGCTTGGGACCATAGGATAGCTCCATGGGAGGGAGTGCAGGAAAATGAGACACAGTGACCAAGTCCTGGACTGATCCATCGCTAAAAGATGGAGAAGATGAGGAGGAGGCAACAAAGAAAGAGAAAATAGGCAGCCAGTGGAGTAGGAAAAATAAAAAATAAAAACAACAAAAAACCAAACCAAACCCCAAACCAGAGTATCCTTGGAGCCAGATGAAGAATCAAACAATTGTCGAGTGACAGTTACAGTTCAGGGTGGTATATGCCCAAGGAAGCAGCATGCAAGGAGGTGTTTAGTGTGAGACCTGACCTAGTTAAGAGCAGGGAAGGCTCCTGGGGCAGAGGAGATTTAAACTGCAGGCTCTTGTCATCCTCTTTATTACCAGTAAAAGCCGGCCTCCTCTGCCCTGCTGCCATCTCACAGCCCACTTCTCCTGTTCGGAATGGCTTAATTAAGGACCATGTGGCTGCGACTAGTGGGGCGCTGGGGCACAGCATGCTTAGATTGCAAATACTGCCCGAGCCCAGCTTTAATCCAGACTTCCACTCCTCCTCTTCCAGGGAGAGCTGGTCCAGGGTGGACTTTTAACCCAGGTACCCCTGCAGCTTCCTCTAGGCTGTTCTGACAGCCTAGAGTCCGGCCCTGAATTGTTCTCCTGGGAACATCCAGGGCGTCCTCATCACTCAAGCCTTTGAGACTAAGAGCTGACCAATGAGTCACCTTAGGGAAGATTGCTAGAGAGGCCCAACAGGGCAGGACTCAGGTGGGTGAGCCAATGCTGCACTGCACAAGGGGCCACAGAAGAGAACTCTCTAGAAATAATTAGGAGAGGGACAGTGTCTATCTCACTCATCACCAGTCCCCAGAGAAGGCGGTGGGAGGCGTGTGACTAAGGGCCGCCAGCCTTAGGCTGGCCTTCCAACGTCGTCTCCAGAGCAGCATGATTCCCCTAAGAACCCTGTGCAAGATTCCGGCAGGGCCTCTTGGTGGCTCCCCGAGAAACAGGCAAAAGCACGATTTTTCCTGCCAGGCTTTTAAGCAGCTTTCCAAGCGAAGGCAACTGTTGGTCTTCCCCCTGCCGGCGCTCTGGAGGCGGCGCGTTGGCCAGCCAGACTCCTAGCAAGGCTGTCATCCTGTCTTCACTTCATGCCCGCGGGCTTCCCAACCGGTGACTGGTTGGGCACGTGCCAATATTCGCGCCCCCTCCCGGGCACCCGGGGAGGCTCTGTGCGCGCGACGGGCTGCCCAGGAAGGGGAATCCCCGAGGAAGCCATTGTTGTCGCCTTCCCTGTTGTCGTCGGCCAAGGCGTGTCTGAGCCGAGGGCCGCCGGGGGCTAGGCTGGGACGCAGATCTACTGAGTGCAGGGTGGCCCTCGCCTGGCCCCCAAGCACCGGCGCGATTGGAATCAGGGGAAGCCCAGGGCAAGCCGCAGTTCCGCAAACCGGGCGAGAGATGAGCCCCGTTTAGCTGGACAGGGACACGATTTCCACCTCGGCCCTGGCGTGGGACCACGAGGTGACCTTGGAACAGTGGCCCTCCCTCTCAGTCCGTCCCCCTGAGACTAGCCCAGAGCGGAGGCCCTCGAGACGGTAGGGGAGGCTGGAAGGAGAGAGCCCCCGTTGGGCCAGGCGCAGGGGCAAGGCCGACGGCGGCCCGGAGCCCCGCGTCTGGGGCGCGCGCGCTCTGGGTGCCCGGGGTTGCTGCTCCGCTCGGCTGGCACTTGCTGGCGCACGCCGACCCGTGGGCCCAGCCGCGCTCTCCCCCCCCCCGCCGCGACGGCCTGCCCGAAGCCTCACCTCCTCCGCGAAGCTCTCCCGCCTGAACCCCGTCACTTCCAGAGCCTGTGGCGCGCTCGCAGTTTCTTTGACTTTCTCATTTTTGTTTGGTTTGCCTTCTGGGTGCGCGCACACACGACCTCCTTGTTTGCAGCCACCGTGTCGGGGACAGGTGTCAGTCCCAGGACCTTCAGCTGAGGAGGTTCGATGTGTTCCTAAGGGCGCGGACGGTGGGCCCCTTGCCTGGGCTCACTGACGTCCACCCCTCTCCGCCCAGCTCGTTCCTCCCCCCTCTCCCCTCCTCCCCGCGGACTGTCACGGCTGAGGATGCGCAATCCAATTCCCCGCCCCCCTTCATCCCACAGTGTCGGCAGGTGTGAGAAGAGAGCACTGAGCCTTGGAAGTTTCGATTCCAGTCTTGGCCACCCGAAGGCTGTACGTCACTCCTCTCTCCGGGCCTTCGTCTTCCCCCAAATGAGCACACCAGACGGTGTTACAGAATGTAGGCAAGGAACGAGGCACGTGCTGACATCCCGAACAAGTGGCGCCCGTCGATAAACAGCCGCTGACCTGACCCTCAGAGGTAAGCGCGCCCCCGCCCCTCCCTCAAACTGCGTGCCCGGCCGAGCCAGAGTCGGACCCAGGTGGGGCAAAGGATGGGGCCCGTGGGCCAGGTCACGTGGCCTTGGATGCTCTTGGTCCTTAGTTTACTCTGGAGAGTAGGGCTAGTAGATGGGTTGAAGGACAGCAGAAAGGTTGTTGTTACCCAGGGTCCCTGTATAAAAATAAACGATAATTAGCCGTACAGTGCCTGTGCTTGGCAGATTTTGCTCATGAATTCCTATTCCAGAGCCGCCACAGTGGGATTTCTGGCTAGAGTCCTTGGAGTTGTTTGGGAATGTGTCACTGCTCACCCCAGATTCTCTCTGTTTCTCTCCAGATCGAGTTGGCACCTGTTTCTGCCTCCGCGTGGGGGCCAGAGCCACGAAGGGATTGGGTGATGGGGTGGTGGGACGGCGCCCCCGAGCCCGCATGCACCTTCAAAAAGTTCGCTGCCGGAGGGTCCCTGGGTGTGAAGCGCCAGGCTGGGAGCTGGTGGGCGGGGCCTGGGGTGAGGCGGTGGTCCCCCCCCACCTCACCAGCACCCCACGGTTTGGCGCGGGGGTGGGGACGGGGCTTTGGATGTGGGGGTGGGTCCTGAAGGCGTGTCTTAGGCCCCGGGGGGTGGAGACTCCGGAGCGGGGAGGCGGGGTTTGGGGAGCTCGCCCCACGTGGGGCGGGGCTCCGGCAGCCGCGGGCTCCGCAGTTCGGACTCGGAGCGCCCCGGTCGCCGCAGCTCCCTCCACTCCGGTGGCCCTGCGGGGAAGCCAGGTGGTCCCCGGGCCGCTCAGGCTTGGCGCAAGGTCTGCCCCGCCTCTCCCCCTCCGCGCGGCCTAGACGGTCGGGGCAGCGGGGCCATGGAGCCTTCTCCGGCGGCGGGAGGCTCGGAGACCACCCGCTTAGTGAGTCCCCGGGACCGCGGCGGCGCGGGCGGCGGCCTGCTGCTAAAGAGGTAGGACCGGCCCGGACTGGCCCCCGGGCCGGGGCGCCGGGCCCGTGCCATCCGTCCCTTCGGTTGTCTCCCCCGGCATGGGCCCAGCGCGCCCCCCAGCGCCCCGCGGCCCCCGGGATCCGCGGCCCCGCTCCGCCGGCGGCAGACCGCCCCGCTCCCCGCCTCGCCTGCGCCCGGGGTACCCCAGTTCCTCGCCGCCGGCCGGCCGGGGCGAGCCCCCCGCCGCGGCGCCCCGAGCCCCCTCGACCCCTACGCTGCCTCCGCCGCTCCGTCGGACCGAGCAGGCCGGGCGCGGCGGTGTCCGCCTCGCCCCGCGCGCCTCGCCCCCCGCCCCCGGCCCCGGCTCTTCCCTCCGCACGCCGGCCTCCGGGCGCCCCATCCAGGCCGCGGCCCCGGGGGGCGTCCGGGACCCCGCGGGCGGCAAGGGGGCGGCGAGGCAGGAGCAGGTGCGGGCCGGGCGGCGGGGGGTATTCCCGGCTCTGCACAGACGGGGCCGGGGGCGGCGAGGTGTGAAATGAGGCGCCGGCGGCCGGGACAGCGGGCCGGGGGCGGCGGCGGAACCTCCCCCGCGCCCTGCGGGCCTTCCGCGCCCGCTGCCCGCTGCCGGCTCCGTCCGCCTTGCCATCTCGGAGCGGCCCCCGCGCCAGGCCCTCCCTGGCCACCTCCGCTGGCCATTTTGTCTGGGTGCCGACCGTCCGTTTGTCTCTGGAATTTGACAGGGTCTCTGGCTTTTTTTTTCCCCCTCCCTGTTCTCCCATCACCCTCAATTTATTTCTCTCCCGGTCGGTCCTTTCCTTTTGTCTCTGATGTGGTCTTCTGTGTGTCTGTGTCTCCAGTTCTTTCCTTGGGAGGGGGCCTTAAGCCCGAGTGGGTGGGGGAATGGAGAAGCAGAAGGGGAGGAAGGGTTCTTCCTGCAGGGTGCTGCAGTGGTAGGCAGTTGTGGGGCTCCGGCTGTGGCCCTGGCATTTCTTTCCATACCCTTTGGCTTGGCATCCCTCTCAACTTGCCCAAGGAATGAATACCCCAGGCCTCACTGTTTTCCCCCACGCTGTATTATTTTGTTGTTTGTTGTGGCCAGTGAAGGAAAGAGCCTCTGGTCCTAGACAAAATGTAGCCTCACCTCCGCACCCCAGCAGAGAAGCCCTTTAGTGCCCACTTGATGCCGAACAAAAGAGGCAGCCTGTTGATGGGGAGCCGCATTGATGGCTGGGTTAGCTGCACCTTACAGGCCTGGGGAAGGTGCCTGGCTACAGCCCCCAAACTGCCCAGCTCCTGTTTCCTCTTCAGGGTTCGTCTTCATCTCCTGGGCCATTTTCATCCTCATATGACCATTAGTCACCAAATCCTGCAGGATTTCCCGAGGCTCTGCCTGTTTACCTGACCCTCCTCTGCTGCCGTGCCTGGCAGAGCATTGGGGCCGGCTCTGTCTAGACTCTTCTAGGCCCTCTTTCTCCTCTGGGCCCTCTTTCTCCCCTTCTACCGTCAAGGTCATTTCAACATCTAGATGTTTTCTGTCAGCCACTGGGTTTCTTCTTTCCTTCCTTTGAACCCTTTTCCTCACCCTTAACCTAGCACCCCGCTTAAACTCTGGGCTGCAAACCTTGTCATCACAATTCCACCTGTCGAGAGTATCTTCTAGGCTTGTGTTTTCCTATGATGACGTCCTCATTCATCCGCATTACAGTCACTCCCTCCCTTTGCCCCACAGTGATTTGTTCAGACCCACCTCAGCCTCTCCCTGGTGGAAGTCATGTTATACACATTTGTCTCCCCCTAGATTGGTAGATTGGGCTCCTTGCTCTGGGGACCAAATAGGGATGGGTTCTGAACCCACCTTCATCTCCCTGTCTCTTCTGGGAACACCAGAATCATGCACACTCATTCTCCATCTAGGAAAGGGCTTTTCATTTAAGAAATAAACCTGCCTCCCTACTCTTGAGTTTCCCCTTGTATCTGGGTGTCCCAGCCTCTGCTCACTCCTTTAGCAGTGTTCTCTCCAGCCAGGCGGCCCCCAGCCTCCTCCCATTTTCTGATGGGATCTGTATGGTCTAGAGTGTCATCTTCTCTCAGGGATCCTGGTTACTCCTGTATTTCAGGACCCTTTTTCTGTGCTGAGTTCTTTTACTGTGCTCTTTCCTTGTTCAGGAAGGACAGTGGGGTCAGTGAGAACTGGGATAGGCTAGACCCCCAAAACACAGTTAGTTTGAGCCCTGCCTGTGGTGTCCCCAGGTAGGGCCCAGCCCTAGGCAGACTGAGCTCCAGGCAACATGGGCTTGACTCCGAATCCAGGGTTCCTGCCCTTACCTCCTCGGCTGCAGTGGGCAGGAACCTCTTTCCGTGACAACCCTGCCTGCTCTGTGCGTGCATGCTCGTTTTGTTGCGATGGGAGGGGCCTTCTGTGTGTCAAGGCTACCCTTCAGCTCCTCATCCTCCTGCCTCAGCTTCCTCTGTGCTGGGATTTCAGGCATGAGTCCTCACACGAGTTCCACTGCCCTTTCAAAGGACCTCCCTTGCAGCCCCTGTCGTGAGAGGAAGGGGCAGATAGCGTTTGGGAGCTGAGGCATTGGAGCAAGGCTGAGAGAGGGGTGTGCTGCGGCCTGTTTGTGGGAGCCGTGCTCACATTACAACTTCCTTCCGTGTTTCTCTGGAACTTTGACCCATTTCTGGCAAAATCCTCCCCTATTTCTCAAGGCCTGTCTCATGCGGCCCCTGCCGTCTCCCCACTAGAGCTCACTTGAGAACAGCCGAATTCCTCCAGCAGCAACATCTGCCTGCTGCCGTGTTCCCCAGTGTCAGGTCCACATCTGTTCCCCTCCCTAAGGACCCTTGTCATTCAGGAAGAGTGACCGGTTTGCATTCCTGGGCTGCCTCTCACAGTGTAGAAATTTGGTCAGTGTCTAGTTTCAGCGCCGCCACCTGCCAGCTGTGTGGCCCCTGCCAGTTCTTGCCTCCTCCAAGCCTTTCATTGCATGTTCATTTGTTAAAACATTAGACCACGCTGCCGTAAGATACTTTCCAGGTATGGAATTCTGTGGCCTCGTATATGGAAGGAAAGAGAGGCTGGGCCTGACTGTTCATCTGAGCCCCACCGGCCAGCAAAGCTTCAGGCATGATGGGTCTAGCAAAGGGGCGGAGGTGGTTTTGTCTGCTCAGGCAGGCCCTCAGCTTGTCGGCCCGAGAGTGGCCAGGTCCATTCTGGGGTCAGGCCCAAGGGTGAACATGTCGCCTGCCTTAGTCTTTTCACAGAGCCCTCAGAGCCCCTCCCTGAGGAGCCCACGCTCGAGGGGATGGTCCACTGCCATAGGCACCCCGCGCCACAGTCAGGCCTCTCTCCAGAGAGGTTGAAGGCCCGGAGGCAGCTGTATGCTGCCTGTGCTGTGTGCTGCGTTTTCATGGCTGGGGAGGTGGTCGGTAAGTTGGGGGCACCCCTCCCGTCCCATATTCTGCTCTTCCTAGGCCACTCTTCACCAAGAAACCTATGCTTCCTGGGTGGAAAAGCAGGGAAAGAGAAAGGCAGGGACGGGCTGGTGTGGCTGGAGTGCTTAGGGGGTTCAAGGTGAACCAGCACGAGGGGTGTGGGAACTGGCCTTTTAAAAGCTCTATTCTCTTGTTATGGGAAATCTGGGGGGGCACCTTATCACATGAGAAACCCCCAATTTTTTGTTGCTGTCCCCCTCTTTCTTTTTCATACCTGTGCACACATACTGCATAGTTCCTAGAATTTCAGGCTCTGCATTCCCACCTTGCAGGTGGGTATTTGGCACACAGCTTGGCCATTATGACCGACGCCGCTCACTTGCTGGCAGATGTAGGCAGCATGGTGGCCAGCCTCTTTTCCCTTTGGCTCTCTTCTCGGCCAGCCACCCGCACCATGACCTTTGGCTGGCACCGCTCAGGTAAGCGCCTGCATGACTTGGTGCCCCTCCAGCCCTGCCAGTATCTTGAGGCCCTGACCTGACAGTGTGTTTCCCCTGCAGAGACTCTGGGAGCTTTGGCCTCTGTGGTCTCCCTCTGGATGGTCACTGGCATCCTCCTGTACCTGGCCTTTGTCCGCCTGATGCATAGTGACTACCACATCGAGGGGAATGCCATGCTGCTGACTGCCAGCATTGCTGTCTGTGCCAATATGCTGTACGTCCCAGTGTGGAGTGGGCACCATGGGGTCCAGGGTGAGAGGGTCTTCTTCCAGGATGGTAGAGAGCCCCCCCTCTCTTCTTCTCTCTCTCTCTCTCTCTCTCTCTCTCACACACACACACACACAGAGCTCCATTGTCTTCACTGGGTGTTCCTGGAAAAGGAGTGGGAGAGAGACAGTTCAGCCAGGAGATAATTGTTGAGGGTCTCCTGTATACTGGCCCTTCTTAGGTGCTTTTATTAGCATGGTCTTATTAAAGTCTCTCAACCCATGAGTGCTAATTTCCCTCCCAGCTCCTGTTAATGTAAAAGATCCTGCCAGGGGGACAAATGACTATTTAAATAGCCGGGTCCGGTCCTGAGTCCCCATCCCGGGCCCTGTGCCCTGTGTCTAGGATCTTTTGTTCCCGACAGGAGAACTTTTCTCTGTTAGGTAATGCTGTTTTCTTTCCGGGCTGGATAAATAGGTGGAAGTGGGTACTGTCGGAGAAGTGAGCGGAGGCCAAGAGCTGGCTGAACCGCTCTCTCCTCCTTCAGGATGGCCTTTATGCTGCACCAGACTGGCTCCTCCCACAGCCATGGATCTAGGGGGACAGAGTATGCACCGCTGGAGGAGGGCCGTGGCTCCCACTCCCACTCCCCCTCCCAGCCCCACCCCCTGCGCCTGGGAAATACCAGTGTCCGGGCTGCCTTTGTTCATGTGCTGGGGGACCTCGTTCAGAGCATCGGGGTCCTGGTTGCCTCCATCCTTATCTACTTCAAGGTACTGTGCTGGAGGCTCCTGCAGCCTTCCTGCCCTGTTCTGCAGCCCATCCCCTCCCAGGACCCTCTGCCTCCCTCATTCACTTCAGCTTCTAGCTTCCCGGGGCCTCTCCCAGCTTGCGTCCTTCCCCCTCTGCACGATTCTCAGGGTCTCTTCAGGTTCCGTTTGCAATGACGGCCCCAGAGCCTCCTCTGAGAGATCAGCACTTCTTAGTCTGAGCTATCACTCTCTCTACAGCCTCAGTACAAGGTGGCTGACCCCATCAGCACTTTCCTCTTCTCCATTTGTGCCCTTGGATCTACAGCCCCTACCCTTCGAGATGTTCTCCGCATTCTCATGGAAGGTGAATTCAACACTGATGCCCCCCACCGGGGGACCCTCCCTCAGCTCCCATCCCTTCTCTAAAACAGTGTAAGAAGTGTGGCTCGTGGGGCCTGTTGCCAGGAAGAGGCCCAGGGCCAGCAGGGTGGGTGAGAAGGAGACTGGGGAGAGTGGAGTGTGGCAGGGCCACTTCCGGGCGGGGCGGGCCCTGGCTGCAACATGGCAGTGTTACTTGCAGGTGCCCCTCAAACCGTGGGATTTGAGCCTGTGAGGGATGCCTTGCTGTCAGTGCCAGGAGTCCGAGCGACCCACGAACTTCACCTGTGGGCCCTGACGCTTTCCTACCATGTTGCCTCTGCACACCTGGCTATTGGTGAGTCCCAACACCCCCCAGCTGGCACCTCCTCCGAACCAGGCCCTCTGCTTGCACATGTGGACAGCCTGGGGTACTGAGGTTTTGTTTGTTTGGGTCTGAGTCTCACTTTGTACCCAGGCTGTCCCTGAGGCCCTCCTGCCTTAGCCTCCTGAGTGCTGAGATTACATGTATGAAACACTTGGCCTATTTCAGTTTTCTTGATCTCCATCTCTATCTCTGTCTCTGTCTCTCTCACACACACACTCACATGCATCTTTGTGTGCATACTTATGCGTACACACTCTGGAGACCAGGACGCTTGGGCACTGCAACCCCATCTCTGAAACAGCATGTGGAACGTAGTGCCTTTAAAACATCACCATGACTTCCAGGACGTAGTTCAGTGATCTGCATTGCTCTGTAGGGTATCACATTGCTATTTAAAGTGGTGATTATGAAGCCTGTATGGCAACCAGGGAAAATGTTGTGGTATAATGCTTGAGGGGAAAAAAAACTGAATATAAATTATATCTACATTATGATTCAACTATTAAAATACATATACAGTGACTCATGAGCTGACAAAGGGTTTTTGAGCTTCTCCCAGATGCAAGAAGCAATCAGAGGCATGCAATTTGGATGCCCAAAATATCATAACTTGGGGGATGTTGGATGATAACTCAAGGGGGGCAGTAGGGCGGAATCCTCTCCATCTGGCTTGTCCTGGAAAGACGGTGCTGCGGCCCCTCAAATAGCCATATATTGACATTCAAAGGCAGAAGAAATAGGTGGCTGGGCACAGTTTAATTTGTTGTCACGGTCATTTGGAGAGAGTCTCACCTTTTCTTTACAATCATATGCTGTTCATATAACACAGAAGGAAAATCAAGACCCCCTATTCAGGCGTTTGGGGATGTGCTGTGCATGGGCCCCTTCACTCCTGTCAGCCCCCGGCTGTGCCCGACTCCCCAGAGACCGAGCTGCCTCTTATCGCCCTTGCACAGACTCCACAGCTGACCCCGAAGCCGTCCTGGCTGAAGCCTCATCCCGGCTCTATTCCCAGTTTGGAATCGCCAGCTGCACCCTGCAGGTGGAGAAATATCGGTCTGAGATGGCCCGGTGTAAGCGCTGCCGGGAGCCCCGCCACTGAGCCTCAGCCGCACCTCACCCCACTGCCAGGCCCAGGCCGGGCCCTGGACTCTCGCACCTGCCTCCACGATCACAGAAAGGACCGTTCTCTCTCCATGTTTCACCTGCCAGACACCCCAGCCCCTGCCCCGGTGGTCAAAACCAAAGCATGTAGGAGGGCAACAGGGGAAGGGAGGATCAGACTGAATAGCTGGGAGCAGCTCAGGGGCGTGGGGTGTGTGGGAGCCCCACCATCCGTGCTCCACACGGCCTGGAGAGTCATGCTTGTCCTTCCCGTGCAATTCATGTGTCCTGATGGCAGGCTGGCTGGCTAGCTGGGGACATCTGCCTGTCTTTGTGCTGTTCGTGTGCCTATGCCTGGGGAGGTCATCAGGGGCCCCCTCCCTATGTGATCCTTGCTCTGTCTATGCAGGGGCCCCAAAGCCTGCACTTTGTCTGTGTGCCCCACCCCTGTGGTGTTGTCTGTCGTGTGTGTGTTCTTTGGTTCTGTGGCCTGTGTGTTCCTGTGCCTGTGTGCCTGTGCTGGTGTCTGCTCCACCTGTGTGTCCATTTAGGGATCTGTCTGTCCATCCCTCTGTTGGTGCTGTGTTCTCAGCTTTCCCCCAGGGGGAGGGGGGACGCCACTGCAGCTCCACCAATAAACTTGTATCTAACTGCATCTCTGTACTCTGACTCCTCCGAAGTGGGCCCTGGACCCACAGCCCTCCTGGCCCCTCTCGGCTGTCTTCTGTCCCTGTCCGTGGGTAGCTTCCCCCAGCTTTTTCAGCCCTGGCTCTCGACTCAGAGGAGTCCCTGTGTGAGCAGAGAAGGCTGCAGGAGGTGACCCCAGCAAAGCTATGGAGCTGCTCCCACTCAAAAGCTCCAGCAGGTCAGGACATGTTCCTCTTAGTGGGAAACTGGACCCTTTGGGGAAAGGGCTTAGACTACAAGGCCGTTAGGCTTGGTCTGAATGCTGTGTCAGCAGGGCCAGGAAAGGCAGCAAATCCCGTGACCAGTTGTGAGCTGTTTATGAATACCAGTTTTTTAAAATTTATTCTCTTGTCTTAAAAACCACATGTTTTATCAGATTCTTACAACTCCCCACTCTCCCCCTCCCCCCTTTCAGTTGTTTCCAGTCAGGGTTTTTCTGTAGCCCTGGCTGTCCCAGAACTATAGACCAAGCTAGCCTCAAACTCAGACATCCTTCTGCCTCTGCTGCTTCAGAGCTGGCATTAGAAGTGTGGCACCAACTAACTACTTTGCACCTGGGTCATTATTTAAACAGTCTGATGTTGTCCAGGCTGGCCTCAGACTTGCTGTGTAGCCGAGGATAACCTTAAACTCTTTAAACCTCCTGTCTCCACCTCCCAAACCCTAGGATTGCAAGCACGGGCTACCGTTTTTATGAGGCACGAAGTAGGAATCCAAACCAGGCTTCATGTGGGTGAGGCAAGAAGTCAAATAACTGAGCTACATCCCCAGTGTGTATGTTCATATCTCTCTCTCTCTCTCTCTCTCTCTCTCTCTCTCTGTCTCTCATACACACAGAGGTTCTCACTTGTGTAGCTAACCTTGAATTCTTAATGCTCCTCCCTCTGCCTCCCAAGTGCTGGGATTGTAGTCTTGAGCCACACATCCTGCTAGCCCTTAAAAAAAAAGCAAAATCCATGTTTTGGTTCTAGGCCTGTGCTTTGGAGCAGCAGCAGGAGTTAGCTGGCCCTTCCTCCCTGGGTTGATACCGTTCCAACCCAAAGCTCAGGCCTTGGTCATTGTCATTGGTCCGAATTCATGTTTCTGTGAGCCTTTCTCCCATAATGGAAATACTTTTATCTTAAAATTATTTTTTAATTATAAAAGCAATATATCCTTGTTGGGGTTCAACAAAGGGGAAGTGAGTATTTTCTGTACTTACTCCCAGAAGTAAGTGCTACCCAGCCCCCCCCACCTCGTGTGCACACCAGTATCTATACAATAACATAAATGGGATTCCTTTATAGGAGCCGTGGTGTCAGCGGCTTTGATTACCATGCCGCATCCTGGACACATTTTCCCACAGCAACACACGGGTTTCATGACAATTTTTAAGAAGAGGCTTTTGGACGTGTTGACAGCAGGCTCCCTCGCTGACATCCGGCTGGGAGCCTGGCCAGGCTGGGCACTCGTGGATGGCAGCAATGGCTGGCTTGGAGCTGGAGCTTGGGGGATGCAGGGCCGGGGTCCACCCATTCAGGCACGCTGCAGGGACTGCCCCAGCTGCTCTCCACGCTTTGCTGGCTCCTGACACTTTCTCATTTTCCGTCTCATTGATTACAGGCCCCAAGTGGCAGAGTGGGGGTGGGGACGGGAGGGGAAATAGAGAGGAACAGTGAGTAGGGAAGGCATGGAAATGATGACCCTGTGAACAGCTTGAGTCCGCTGCCGCCTGAGATGCCCAGGTCAGGAGAGGGAGCCAAATACTCAGGACACGAAGAGGCCATGGGTCCGGACTGGCTGCCAGCCTATACCCTTCAAGAGGGTCTGAAGGGACTCCCTGGGGTCACCTTCCTGTGACCCGGTGATGGTGTAGGACCTCAGCCTAGCCTCCTGTCTCACCCCAGACCCTTGAAGCACTGGCTATCCCCGCTTTAACGCACTGGTGCTTCCAGACCTGGGCCTCTGGGTCCAGTTCTGGTGTCACCTTATGCAAATTTTGGTCACTGCCACCCTTGAATTTCAGCTTTCCCAGTGGTGACGTAAGGATTCCCTGACGCTGTGGGTGCAAGCATGCCTGGGATGCCTGGGATGTGGAGGGCATTTGTAAAAAAAAAAAAAAAAAAAAAAAAAAAAAAAAAAAAAAAGATACGTACAAAAAGTTTTGGGATAAAACCCAGGAAGCAGAGGACTAAAGTGACCTGGCATGCTGGCACAGACAGGAACTAGCTGTATTGAGTCTGAGTTCTGTGCAGAGGACTGAAGTAAGGGGTGGTATTTGCAAGCTACAGAAAAGGAAACTGAGGCTGAGCTGGTCACACAACTCTGGCTGTCAAGAGTTGAGGTTTGCTGGAGTGATGGCTCAGCACTGTCGTCTGCTCTTCCAGAAGTCCTGAGTTTAATTCTCACGGTGGCTCACAACCATCTATAGTGTGTTCTGGTCCCCTCTTGTGGCCTGCAGCTGTACTCAATATATACGTAAATAAATATATCTCTTAAAAAAAAGAGTTGAGATTTAAACTTTGCTTTAGCTGGCAGGAGTCAGGGCCCTGCTTCCTCTGCCTCTCTGTCCTCCTTCAGTCACCAGCTACGTCCTGGATAGAGGGCAAGACCAGGAAGCCATTCTCTGAGCATTCTCCATCATTCATGATCACTCCCTCCAGGGAACACAGGAAAGCCCTTATCTGCAGAGTTGCCTTCCTCTTTCCTATTATCCTCAGCCCATTTGCTTATCTGCAAGTCCCTTCCTCCAGGTACCCTTCCCACTGATAAAATCCATGGTGGGGGAGAGGGGAGGTGAGAGAGCCGAGGGGGTGGGTATGGGTGGGAGGAGGTAGAGAGAACACAAGGCAAGGGGAGGACCAGTCAGTCCATCAAAGTCCTGGCATCCCTAGGCAGCTGAGTGACTTGGGGGGGAGGAGGGAGAGGCATAGGCAGGGAGCAGGGCTTGTGAAAGTGCAGCCAGGAGTCTTGAAAGGAGCCTGGAGACCACAGGCAGCTAGGATGCGGCATCTAAGAGGCTTGTGCCACACAGATCGGACTGGAGACACCAGGGCAGAAAGACAGGTCCTGCCGTTCTCACTGGGAAGCTCAGAGTCTCACTGCACTGTGTTTGAGAACCACAGGTCGAGACTTCGCAGTACAGGACAGTCTGTCAGGCTCAAGAGGAAGCATTAGAATGGTCGGTTCCACTGGGCTGGAGAGATGGCTCAGCAATTAATAATGCTGGTCTTTCAGAGGTCCCGAGTTAAATCCCCAGCACCCACATAGTGGCTCACAACCATCTATAACTGTAGCCTCATAGGATCCAGTGACCTCTCATGATATGCAGATAGATGTACATGCAGACAGAACATCTGTATACATAAAAATTGGGGGGTGGGGGTGGCACATGCCTTTAATCCCAGCACTCAGGAGGCACAGGCAGGCAGATCTGTGTGAGTTCAAGGCTACCTGGTCTACAAAGCGAGTCCAGGACAGCTATGGCTACACAGAGAAACCCTGTCTCAAAAGAACAAATCAACACAACAAAACCTTATCTACCTCCAGCCCCTTTCAGGAACTTCACTAGACACTAGTCAGAAAGGGGTGCTATGGCACACTGGCATCCAGGAACCAGTCTGTCTGGGAGCAGCAGCTCCCCTGAGGCTGGTGTCATGACAGCTGAGGCAGCCAGAGGGATTCTCAAAATCCAGTGGGATGGAAAACCCAAAAAACGCTGCTGCCCAGTTCCCGGCAGGTCCCCTTGCCTCCCCCGCCTCTGTATTGTAATTTCTTAGGTGGGTGACCCTTCATCCCTAACTCTTCTGCCTCCCTTCCCCCATCTCAGCAGGCCTCACTTTTCCTGGCCTGAGCCTCAAGTCCATCCCATCAGCACCGCTTTCCAAAGGGCACTGAGAAGATGCAGGCCAGGAAGGCTCAAAGCCTGAGGCTACAGATGCCGTTCTGATCACCCAAGATCCCACAGACAAACTGGATCCTTTTGCTGAGAGGTGAGAAAGTGTGTGAGCAAAGTGATGGGAAGGAAGGACCTGAGTGGACTAAAGGAGCTTGTGCCTCTAGGGGTCAGTCTTGTCTCCAGCCAGGCTGGGGCATTTTTCTCAGAGGACCTGACTCAAACAACGCTAGCTAACACCCAATCCCATTTCCGTAAGTCCAGCAATAAGGCACCAATTTTAAAAGGGCTGCAGCCAAAAGCACAGGGAGACACAAAAGGACCAAACCCAGGGAAAAGCTTCCCCAGACCAGGAGCTTCAGAGTCCACGGTAGCTGAGTCACTTTTCCCTGGCCCTACCGCGCCTGAAGAGCGCCCTGCCTCCTTCCCCTAAACCCTTCCTGGACCAGGCCTGGACCACTCAAGACTCCTGGGAGGTGCTGGTGAGGAGGCTGCCCTGTGTGGCAACTGTCCTCCAAAGGAAGGCAGGCTGGCTTGAGGCTTGCCTCCCCAGGCCTGAGCTCAGCAGCACTGCTGGTGAAGGAATGAATGGATGGAAGGAGCCCTTGGCCCATTCCCAGCTGTCAGGGTAATACACAGCCAATCACTGTCTGCTTTGTCCCAATATCTCCACCAGTGAGCCAATAAGCCAATTTCTTTCACGCTGACCCTCTCCCCCCCATACCTCAGGATTACCTTGTGCTCCATGCTGGGTGACTTGCCTTTCCTTAGGCCCATCCTTAGGCCCTGATTCCCCTTGCCACAGGTTTGGTGGCAAGCCTTGGGCTCATTGAAGTTCTCCCAGCCTTTCCAAGGGAATCTGAGATCACAGTTCCAGTACTTTCTTTCTTTCTTTCTTTCTTTCTTTCTTTCTTTCTTTCTTTCTTTCTTTCTTTCTTTCTTTCTTTCTTTCTTCCTTCCTTCCTTCCTTCCTTCCTTCCTTCCTTCCTTCCTTTGTTCCTTTCTTTTTCTTGACAAGGTTTCTCTGTGTAGACTTGGCTATCCTAGACTCACTTTGTAGACCAGGCTCACCTCAAACTCACAGAGATCCACCTGCCTCTGCCTCCCTGAGTGCTGGGATTTCAGGCCTGCACCACTGTACCAGCTCCGTCAAGTACTTCTTTTATCTTGGTCTCTTTGCAATTAATGCAGCTTCTTTTTTTTAATTGTTTTTCAAATTTATTTATTTATTATGTATACAATATCTGCATGTATGCCTTCACATTAGAAGAGGGCACCAGATCTCATTATAGATGGTTGTGAGCCATCATGTGGTTGCTGGGAATTAAACTCAGGACCTTTGGGAAAGCTCTTAACCTTTGAGCCATCTCTCCAGCTTCTAACTCAGTAATCAGGGGAGGCTTGGCACCCACTTTCTCTCCACAAAGTGCTGAGCTGGCAACTGACAACAGTTCAGCCCCTACTTCCGGCTATCCCAGAGTCTGATGCCACTTCCTGTCCAGCCATCACCCCTGGGTGCCAACTCTTCCAGGCTTTCTTCTCAGTTCTTCTCCTACTCTTTAAGATTCAGTGCACAGAGCACAGTGGCACACAGCTTTAATCCCAACACTTAGGATGTAGAGGCAGGTGGATCTCTGTAAGTTCAAGGACAACCTGTTTACAGAGTGAGTTCCAGGACAGCCAGGGCTACATAGTGAGACCATGTCTCAAAATCCGAAACCAACAACAAATACATGGGCTCTGGGAATGGAACTTGAGTCTTCATGCTTGCAAGGCAAGTACCTTCCCAGCATCGTCCATCCCATTTCTTTAAAAAAAGATAATAATAATAATAATATCATATACTTTAATAATAATATATAATGTTAATAATATATTAACTATATTAAATATTAAACTATAATAACTTATAATCATTATATTATTATAGTAATGATATAATATAATGATTATAATAATATATTATTATAGTAATAATAATATACTATATAATATTACTATAATAATAATAATAATATAATGATTATTATTATTACTTAGTGCCTGAAGAGACAGCCATTGGTGCTGGGAACCAAATTCTTTTATTTTCGATTGTAAACCTAGCCTTTAGCCTTTAAATGCTGAGCCATCTGTCCAGCCCCAAATTTTTATTATTTTTAATTATGTCTATGCCTGTGTGTGTGAAGGCATATCACACATGTATGTTTGTATGTGTGTGAATGTATGGATGTCCCCTGTGTGTGGACAGTTTGCTGGAGCTGGAGTCACAGGCAGTTGTGAGCTGCCTTCTGTGTGGGCGCTGGGGACCAGACTCTGGCCCTCTGGGAGGATAACGTGCTCATAACCAGACCTTTTCAGCTCAAGATCTTGTTTTAGATTATGTGTATATATCTGCGCACATAAGTGCGGATGCCCACAGAGGTCAGAAACGTTGGATCCACCCGGAGCTGGAGCTACAAGCAGCTGTGGACTACCCGGCCTGCTGGGAACTAAATTTAGGATCCCTGTGAAGGCAGTCGTCTCCACGGCTGAGCCGTCCCTCCAGTGCCCACCCCCAACCTGGCTATATCTTAAAAAAATAATTATTTATAATGCCAGGTGTGGTAGCGCACATCTGTCACCACAGCACCAGGGAGGCAGGGGCTAGCATATCTCTGTGAGTTCTAGACCAGCTAGGGCTACAGTGAGACCCGGCTGCAGAAAGGAGGGGTGTTACTTATGCCTCTAGTTATTTTGCCTTCCTGTCTGTCTGTCCACTGTATGCCTGCAGTGCCCGTGAAGGCCACAAGAGTGTGTCACACACACGCACACCCCTGCCTCTCACCCCGCTTAGAGCACAGTTTAGGACATTTGTTAGCTGCCCTGTGGGTGCTATGATTCAAATCTCTGTCAGATTTCCAGGACCTTTAACCCATAAGCCATCTGCCCAGCCCCTGGGTACTTTTAGTGAGACACGGTCTCACTGCGTAGCCCTGGCTGGTCTGGAACTCCTATGTCTCAAACTCCAGAGAGGTGCCCCTGCTTGTCCCCCAAGTGCTGGAATTAATGGTGCAGAACCAAGGGTGGCCTTGAACTCATGAGCCTCCTGCCTCTGCCTCTAGCTTAACAGACTCTGTGCCACAATCGGCATCGGCCCCTGCCATCTCTCTCTCTCTCTCTTTCTCTCTCTCCAGACAAGGTTTCTCAGAGTAACTCTGACTGCAGTGCCTGTGGGGACCACAAGTGTCACAACACATGCACGCAGCATGCCCCTACCTGGGACTCACTGTAAACTAGGCTGGCCTCACACTCAGAGACCCACCTGCCTCTGCCTCCTACCTGCTGGAATTAAAGGTGTGCGCCCCCACCCCTGGGTACCCCGGCCTTTCTTTAACCCAGACCATCTTCACTGGCCATCTACGTTTACCGCAAGCTCCTGACTGATCTCCCCGGTGGTGGGACAGTGCTTCTCCACCTTTTCCGGTGCTGTCTCCAGCCTTCCCCACACGCTCAGCCCCCACCATCTCTGGGATAGTGGTACAGGGTCAGACTCCTGCCAACTTTACACCGGGAAGCCCAACCCCACCCCCCACAGGTCTCAACCGTCGACATGCCTGATGGTCAGCTAGAGGTAGGTTGCAGAGCTGCACAGGGCTACTGGCCATTTTCCAGACCGAAATTGTGAGGAACCGGAGGTAAATGACAAAAGGCATCTTTCAAAAGGATGGATAGATTTGAAGGATTTAGCTGAAATACCTAGAGGAATATTAGCATCTGCAAAGTGCTTAGGTCAGCACCTGGCACAGAACTGTTAACTGGTCCCCCCAAAAATAGGTCAAACATCCTCAGTATTGACGCCAGGAAATTGACTTGAGGCAGTTAATGAGAATCACTCAAGGCGGCTTCTCAGCGGATGGAGTCAGCTCAGTCTGACACGGTGGCCTTATTAAAATGTTTTCTTTGCTAATCGCCGCTCTCACTTTCTCTCCCAGTATAATAAGACCTAACTTCTGGTGGTAGGGGAGTTTATTCAATTTAGGGCTGTGTTATGATTAGGAGAGCCAAAGCAGGCAGGACAGAGACACCTCCCACTACTTAGCAACTGAAGGGAATAGACATGCCACTTGGCAGCAAGCGCTGCCTCCACACAGAGACGGCTCCAAGTTCCGCAGCAATCTGTGGCGGTCTGAGCAGAGCTAAGTGCTGGGGAGGAATCCTACACGTGGGATCACTCGCAACCCATCAAGCTCGCCCGTCCCAAGGTGGGAAGAAATTCACATCAGCAGGCCCGGCTGTCTCAGCCCTCTCTAGGACGCACAAATGTACCCGGCTAACAGCACCCAGGCTATAGAGCCATGTTTGAGAACTGATACACCAATCCCACAGCCAGCTGTGCTTTCAGCCTCGCCACCACCAAGCAGGAACCTTTGCCGACCCGGCTCCCCTCTGTGTGGCAGACCATTTTCACTCTGCCAGGTTGTAGTATACCTGGGATTTTTTTTTCCCCACCCAGTCCTCCCCTGCCCACCAGGACTTTCTGAATCATGATCTCTTCAAACTGGTTCTATCTTGGACGCTTCAGCCTTGCTCTTCGGCTACTTGATCTGTGTACCTGTCTCTCCTGGTTTGGGGTATCCTGAAAGCCAGAAGTGACCCATTCCTCTCTAATAGAAAGCCATTCCTAATAGAAGACAGGTTTGAAGTCAGGCAGGTGGTGGTTACCCACCAGCTTCTCTGAGCCAGTTTGCACATCTGGAAAAGTGGCTGAACGGCTCTTCAGATTAAAGGAAAACATGCACGGGGTTTCTGTTTGCACCATCTTCAAGAGGGTGGTGGTTCTCCCACTGCTGGTGCTCGTTGTTGGAGTCTAGGCAGCTTGGACCATTGGGTACCAATGACTAGATGCCTTTCTTATAACCCCAAACTGAAAATCAAGGCAGGCCAGATGTGATGGCATTTATGTGTATGGTTACTTTGCCTTCCTGTATGTCTGTCCACCATATGCCTGCAGTGCCCATGGAGAGCGTCACACACCTACCTCTCACCCTTAGACCGCAGTTAGGACAGTGATTAGCTGCCATGTGGGTGCTAGGATTCTCTTGCCACATTTCCAGGACCTTTAACCCCTAAGGCTTACAACCCCAGGCTTGGGAGGCTAAAGGAGGGAGACTGAGGACAGCTTGAGCTATAGAGCAATCCCAGACACACCTGGGAGATACGGCAAAGCTTTGTTTCAAAAAACAAAACAAAACTGAAAACAAGTGAAATGCAAGGGTTAATTATCTCATTCTGTCCTCGCACTGCACACAGCGCTTTGAGCCCAGGGCATGCCAAGTGAAGTCTGTTGTTCAAGTTCATGGACCAGAACAGCGGCTCCTCAGCCCTCTCCCGCAGTACAAGAGCTAGTCCCCCTTAGCGCCTACTCTAAGGGCTCCAGGACAAAGGCTGCTTAGCTCTCCACGGCATCAGGCAGCAGTCCCCAGGGATGGTAAGAGGGGTCCTCACACTGATGGCAGCTGAAGAGCCCCGGGGCAAGGTTCTGAGGATGGGTGGTAACCCAGGCCACCGAAGGACAGGCTAAACAGGAAGCGTTAATGCTTGGAGGACAAGGAATCTCGGCAGTCCTCACCCAGGACACAGCCTAACTTTCAACAGGACCTAAGTGTTCTCCCAAGAAGGCCAAGCCCCACTGCTCAGAACACAGACTTCAACTTAACCCAGACGAGGCTGGACACCAGCCAGTCTCTAGGAGAGCTTTGATGTTAGGGGAACGCAAGCTGAAGAGAACCGAGTGTCAGCTCGAACCCCAGAGAGCCCAGGGGGAGTCTGTCATTCTACCAGACAGCTTCTGCTTGTCCACAGTGCTCACGAGGAAACACACTGTTTGCTCTTTATTATAATCAGTAGAAAAGTAACTGTACAGATTTGAGGTGTAAGAACGGAGATGAGGCAGAGGGGCCCCCAGTATCTGAGACTGCAACCCTGAGCCGGAGAGTACTCTAGTCTGGGGCCTAAAGCATGGTCCCTGTTTATATGGTATGTGCTCGGGCTCTCTGTATGTTCCAGGAGGCCTGCTAAGTGTGCTGCCCCCGTGGGGGGCGTCGGGATTCCTTGCCCAGAAGCTGGGCCTGAAGAGATGCACGAGGAGGCCGGGTCCTAGAAACGGCCTAGCACGGTGGCCAGCAGGGCCATGCGGATGTACATGCCATTCTCGGCTTGGCGGAAATAGGCTGCTCGGGGGTCCGAGTCCACCTCCACACTGCGAGAGAAGGAAAAACGTTGCCACACAGCTCCTATTCAGGGGGAGGGCTCTCCCACAGCCAGCCCAAGGGTAGCCTGGACAGAGGAGCCACGTCACCTTATCTCATTGACACGGGGCATCGGATGCATCACCACCATCTTCTTCTTGGCCCGGGTCATGATGTGGGGGGTGAGGATGAACTGACCGAAGCACTGTAAGGTAGACAGGGACCCCATTAGAGACTCAGGGCAGAAATGGCCACAGAGCACAGCTAAGGCAACCGAGGCATCTGGAACTTAACAGAAGCTCTGCCTGTGCCCCTTTCCCACGCTCATAAGGATGCCCGATAGCCCGGCCCCGGGCTTCTGCCTTAAGTCTCGTACTCACAGCTTCATACTCCTGGGCAGAGCCAAATCGTTCCTTCTGGATCCGAGTCATATAGAGCACATCAGTGTCAGGCAACGCCTCCTCGATGCTCTCGAAATCCTCCTGGAGGGGGAGCCCCGGTGAGTGCAGGGCCGAGTTCTCAGCACCCAGCCCCTGGGCCCCCGGTGTGGGCTGAGCCACCAGGACTCACCTGCTTGGTGCCTCGGGAAGCCACAAAGTCCCGCACGCTGGGTGGCATGCGCAGGCTGGGGGGTGCCACATAGCGTAGGCTCACGCGGTACTGGGTGAGCAGGCAGGCCAGGGAGTGCACCGTGCGCCCGTGCTTCAGGTCGCCCACCATGGTGATCTAAAGGAGACATCCCCACCACCGGACGGAGTCACAATAGGCGTCGCTCCTGCCGGCTCAGCGTCCGGGGCCTCCCGGGTCCGGCACACCCTGGCCTGGAGACGCCTCTTCTGAACTGCCTCCCACTCCAGTCCCCGGCGCCCTCACCGTCATGCCATTGACCGTCCCCAGCTCTTCTCGGATGGTGAAGATGTCCAGCAGGGCCTGAGTAGGATGCTCTCCAACGCCATCCCCAGCGTTGATCACGGGTCTGCGACAGTGCTTGGCCGCCAGCTGTGAAGATGGGATGCAGCGTGAAAACCCTGCCTCCTGCAGCTCGGCAGCTGCTCCTCGCCGGCACCTGGCACTTCCTGCATCCCTTCTTCAGCACCTAGCCCAACCTAAGCCTTGTGGTCACAGAAAACGGGCAGGCGGGGACACTGTGTTCCCGGTGCGGCCTCAGCCACCCCAGCCCGGAGCCCAGGCAGGCCTCACCTCCACAGCTCCAGGCTGGGGGTGCCGGAGCACCACAACATCAGCATAGCAACTCATGGTCTGCACCGAGTCGGCCAGGGACTCGCCCTTCTGGACGGAGGACGTGGCTTCCGAGAAGCTGAGAACAGCGCCCCCAAGCCGGGCCATGGCTGCCGCGAAGGAGCTACTGGTGCGGGTGCTCACCTCATAGAACATGGAGGCCATGACCTTCCCCTGGGGAAAGGACAAAGCGCAAGGGCTGCGTGTGAGCGCACCGTGGGAATGCGCACAGGGCGGCACTCGCCTCCCCACAAACAACGGGGTGCCGAGAGCCTCCCCTGACACCTGTCACAGCCTGACATTCCCATACTAGTGTCCCGGAACTAAAGCCATCCACGACTGTGGGTATGACCCCAAAGAGAGGCTATCCCAGCGGTCTCCATGGCTACCCCGAAGCAGAGCAGATGACCCCATATGTGGGGTCAGTCACTGCTGGGAGGAAGCCGAGGGTGCTTGCTGGTCCAGACCGGAAGGACCTTCCAGAGCAGAGCTGCTGATGGTGCAGCCTGTACGCATCCATGAGGGCCCACCGCACAGCCCTCCCGATGGGCCGGCACCGGCTGGGAACCACAGCTCTGACCTTCAGGATGTCGAGGCTCCGCTCTTTCTGCACCATCATCCGTAGTGTATGCGCCACATTGAACAGATGAGACATCTGTGGAAGATTTCAAGTCAGTCTCACAGACACCGCCAGCCACTCTCCAAACCCTCAAGAGCCCTGGGTGTCACCGTCCCGTCCCCCAGGTACCTGGTCTTTAGTGAACTGCTTGACGGACAGGATGTGTTGGCCCACTAAGGAGTGCAGCAGAGGGGAAGTCTGGGGGTGCAGCAGGCCGGAAGAGCCCAGGTTCTGGGGTGATGCCTGTCTAGGAACGGGCGGTGCCGGGTAGCAGGGGCCATCAGGAGTTCCCATCAGCTCTGCAGTGAGGGGTGGCGAGAACAGACTAGTCAGAAGGCTCCCGTACCTGAATCTGAGCACAGAGGCCGCCAGGTGGCTGCATCCGGTGGGCTCACCTGGCTCCACTACCTTCCTGGATGGCTTCTCTTTGGGTTCCTCGGCTGCAAATAACAGGAGAGGGGTCACCTGGGGGCCGTGGGGCGGTGGGCCCAAATCACAACGACCTCTGCTCCCAACGCTCATGTTAAAGCCACCTCAAATCACAGGAGCTACAGCAGGTTAGGGGAGGGCAGGAAGGACGCAGCAGCTATGGGGAAGGACCCGGGCCTCCCTGCGGCGCTGTGCTGTATTGGCCAAGTGTGCCCTCCCGGGGCCTTCCCAGCTGACATAAAGGATCTGAGGCAGAGGAGTGGCCAAGTTCACACCAACCAGCAAGCGGGATTTACCCCATGCTCGGCTGCCCCATGAGATCCCAGCTCCTGGGCGGAGGTACATAGCTGCCCACAACAGAAAGATGCCTGTGAGAGACGCTATGGGACCGCTCGCTTACTTCACGCTGTAGCAACTATTTTAGCCAAAGGAGAGTACAGTGGATCAGACTAGGAGCAAGGGAAGGAGAGTACGGCAGGTAAGGGGACAAAGGAGTCCTGAGAAGAGGAGCCTGAATCAGTTCCTGGGCACTGAGCCCCCAACCCTGGCCCATTAGGGATGCTCCGTGGCACCGCACCCATCCTTATATAAGTCAGTAGGAAGGAGCCTGCACCCTGTGCCCCAGGAACCCCTCTTACCTGGCAAACCCGGGTCAGAAGCTCGGTGGATCCGGGGTGGCAAGTGGAAGCGACCATCAGGAAGGCCTGGGATGACTCGGCGTGGTCTCTCAGGTGTCTGCAATGGAGATGGCCCAGTGGGTTGAAAAGCCGCTGACTGTGGAGGCCCCTGCACAACCCCTCGGGAAAAGCCGGTGGTCCCTTCAGCACCGAGCCCGCCCCACGCCACCTCTGTCTTGCTGCAGCCTCCCAACATGTTGTCAGCAGCAGGGAGCTAGCAACAAGGCCTGGGCAGACACCTCAACACCAGCCTGCGCCTCTTAGGGTTGGCTTCCTAAACTGAAAGCCAAGTCCGCTCTGCAGTCAGACAGGGAGGCAGGTAGTGTGAGTTCAACTATCAGGTACTGCATTTTCCACCAATGAAACTGCTGCTAGCCCAGCCCTAGGGCACACCCCTCTGGGCTGATGGCCAGATCCAGCCCTCGGGGGCAGGGTGGTTACCGTGGTTATTTCTGTGGTGGCAGGAGTTGCAGGAGGGGGCTGGGGAACTGTCCCCTGAGGCCACTTCCGTACATCTTGTCCATAGCCCGGGGGTACCAGCACCTGCACACAGAAGGCAAGGAGCATGAGGGGACAGGGAGTGCACACAGGGCTCTCAGAGAAGCAGGCGCCAGCAACAAAATGCCACTTGGAGACAGGGCAGTAGGTAAAATGAGAATGGTGCCCAAAAGGTCAAGCCGGGGCCATACACATACCTGTCCATCGATATAGGCCACCTCCCCTCGCAAGACCACACGGCGGATGGTGCCCTTCACCTTCTGCCCTTCAAACGGGGTCCAGCGGGCCTTACAGAAGGGCATGTGGCTAGGGATTGTCCACTCATGCTCCAAATCCACCTGTCCGAAGGGTCGAGGGGGACAAGGGCAAGGTCACACACAGTGCGACCTTTGAGGATGGAGATCTCCCAACTCCCAAGTCCTTCTCCCCACACCTCTACATAAGTGTCCTCTTGGAGGGGCAGGTGGAAGATCCGCCTGGGATTGTGGTGCAGTCGCTGGAGCACATCATCCAGACTGAGCCGGCCCTCACTCACGGCTGTCAGCAGTAACGGCAACATGGTCTCTAGCCCCGGGAAGCCAGGTGGAGGCTTGGGGCCACACTTCTCCTCCAAGGTATGGGGAGCTGTAAGGAAGGCAGCGATCACTCTGGGAAGCAGGCTCAGTCACCTTATCCCAAGACTTCTTCACTCTGAGCAACGCCACGCTCACTACCAACCCCAGGGGTCATGTGTTTCCCTGCTGTCCTCCTAAACGCACTTGGCCCCTGCACACAAAGCTTCTCATTTACAACCACATTTATCTTCATTCTTTCAAGCAGTACCTGTCAAGTACCTATTCACAGAGCAAGCACCGAGTCCCTGAGCTCACGGAGCCCAGGGTCTCGGCCTGGCTGCTGCCTTCTTCTTACGGCTGCCTCCCAGGCTTGAGTTGGGGCACAAGTATGCTGAGGTAGAGATGCACACTGGGCCCTCTTACCATGGTCTGAGGCAAAGCAGTCGATGACAGCCATATTCTCCCACAAGGCCTCCATATCCTCTCGGGAACCAAGCTCAGGCCGGACCTCTCCCCTCCCGGGTCCCAGGCGCTCCAAGTCGTCCCGGTTTAGGAACAGGTGGTGGGGTGCAACCTCACACGTCACTGGCAGGCCCTGAGCCTTGGCAGCTTTGATCAGCAGGATCTGCGGAGAGAGCAGAGCAATCCACAGGAGGCCCCAACATGCCCTGCCCTACCTACGAAGTCTCCATGCTTGGCATTCTTTCTCAGAACATGGAGGGCCAAATGGGTCAAGGGTACCACTGGTGAAGGCTCTCCCGACCGTTTCTGCCTCCAAGGACTCTGGTGACCTTTGGTCTCACTGGGAAAATGACAGGGGTACCAGGACCTCTGATAAACTCTCACCTCTTCCTTCCGAGCCACGTGACATATGTGCACTGGGCGCTGGGTCAGCTGAGCCACCATAAGGACCGCAGCAACACTCTGCCGCTCTGCATGGGCCACAATGGGGAGGTGGGAGGGCCATGTTTCAAAGTGCTGGGGACAGAAAGCATTGATGAGGGTAGATGATGAGCCTTGGATTCCCAGCGCTCACCAGCGTCCAGGGCCCTCGGAAACCCCCAATCCTCTGCTGGCAGCCCACGCAGATGAGGTCTCTAGCCAAGAGCAAATGTGGTGCCAGCCTGCCCACCTCCATCCACTGGGCCACACTGTCCAGCCGTAGCTCAGAGAAGGTCTCGTTGAGGTAGAGCTTCAGGCCCGCTGCAGACCCGGCCACAGCACCCAGAGTCCCTGCGTTTTCAGACGAGGCCCCAAGGAACAGGGCAAAGTCACAGCGGGCACCAGCCTCTGCCAGCTAGAGGGGATACACATAAGGTAAGGTTCACGGGCATCCATGCCCACACAAGTCAACAAGGTACCTGTGGCGTGGGTCACACGAAGGACAGAGGGAAAGAGGTTCAAGAAGGCAGGGGTTTAGCGCTCACCTTCTGGGCAAGGGCCAGAGCAGGGGCATCAATGATGGGAGGGCGGGTGTTAGGCATGGCACAAACCATGGTGACACCCCCAGCCAAGGCGGCGGCTGTGCCTGAGGCAAAGTCCTCCTTATGTGTCCCACCTGGTTCCCGAAGGTGCACATGGACGTCGATCAATCCTAGGAGAGTGAGTTGGAGGGAGCGGGGAGGACGGGATCAGAGTCGGTCAAGGGCACCATGGAACAATAGACTCTCGGGTCTTCAGTCTGTACCGTCCAGGGCAGACAGTCCTGCAGCTGTATTTAGCATCCCACCAGCCTCTAGGCAGCTGCTATCAGTGTCCCATGAGATTCACTTACCAGGCAGCCGCACTAGCTTCTGGGAGGTCATGCAGTCCACATGCACTTTCAAGGGAGGGGCTGGCCCAATCTGGCCCAGGGCCTGCAAGTGGAGAGCACCAACAGGACAGATGTAAAGGAGGAGCAGCCCGGGAGGTGAATGGGCACCCCGTTTCTCCACAACCCTTCTTTCCTCTCCATACCACCTCACTGCCTCTGGAGCCGCAAAGCTGTCCCATTTAGCACGGTCCTTTCACACCGCCGTCTCCCAGCACACTCTCCCCGCTACAAAGCTGCGGCCCCGAGGGGGCTGTGTTACCTCCACAAAGAGCTTGGTACACTTGATGTCAATGATGAGGGGCACAGAGAAATCAGCGGCCAGGCGCCGGGTACGGTAGCCCTTGGTGACGAAGGACGAAAGGCGCCGGCCCCCGGCTCCTCTCATCGACAGGTTAATCACCAGCTCAAAGTGGTTCTCGGCCAGCTGGTCCAAGATGCTCCGCTGCGGTGGGCACTCGCCATCCACGGCCTCTTCGAAGTGCCAGTCCACGGCTGTCACCTGCCAGCCCAGAACTGGGGTCAGGGCCAAAGGGGGAAGGCAAAGGGGGAAGGCCCGACCCAAAGGGTCTGTCTGGCCCATGATGAGAGCGAGAATCTACAGGCTTGGGGACTAGGGACTGCCTCTCTCTGCTACTGGCCAGGTATAGTTCTCAACAGAAAAAGCATTTCTACAACGTCCAAGAAGCCAGGTCCCTAACATCAGTATGAGCTCACACACGTGGACACGTGTAAGATGTGGGAAGAAAAAAACACAAGAACGTTAACAGCGCAGGAGAACTGTCTTTGCTTTCTTCGTGCCTGTGTTATGGGTATTTGGTATATGGTATGTAAACATGTTTTTATTAACATTCCAAGTTGGGGATTTGAGTAGGTCCACTCCTGTTAAGTGTCTCGTTGGAGCGTGGTCTTTGCCAGGTGGAATTAGTTGAATTCTGCGGACTTAGGCGTAAACATGACAGCCCAGAGGAAGAAGGTGCGGCTCCGTGGAGGGGGCCCGCTTGCTGCTGGTTCGTGCTGCTGCTTTTGCTGTTTGCTGATCCGCCGGTCACCTGGACTTCGGGATAACTGGATACTGTGATTGCCCCCAAAAGAATCCTTACACCCTACCCAGCGGGAGGTAGCAGAGAGAACTCCGCCCCGTCTTCACTAACTTACTTTCTCTCCTACCTAGTGTTGGGTAGAAGGGAGGTAGAAGCATTTAAGAGACCCTAAATAAAGTAGGCTTGTTAAAAAAAAAAAAAAAAACAATCAAGGTCGGGGTGGCATCCAATGTGGCTCAGGCACAATGGGTACTTCCCGCTGTGTAGGGTGGTAGGAACACCAGTTCTGGGGGCAACACCAGTATCAGTCATCCAGAAACCCAGAAGTCCAGGTAGCCGGCAAATAGCAAATGCAGCAGCAGCAGCAGCAGCAGCAGCAAGCAGTCCTCCTCCAAGCAGCCGCGCCTTCTTCCTCCGGGCTGTCATGTTTATATCCCTCAAAGTCCTCAGACTTCAACTAACTCCACTTGGCGGAGACCATGTTCTGCACGAGACACTTAACAGGTGTGGGCAAAGTAAAATTCCTCAGCTTGGGATTTTAACAAAAACATATTTACGTACCATGGAGCAAACACCCACAGCACACCTGTTCTACACTGGGGCAAGGGGAAAAGCGGAGACTCCTCTGGGGCCTGTTGGGGGGATGGCGGCGGGCGACTACCAACCTTGACGCCATGCTCGGTGTAGAAGTCTGCGGTGCCCAAGCTGGCATAGAGGCTGTAGCCCAGGCTCTCCAGCAACCGCACAGTCGGGAGCAGCTCACTTTTGTTCTAAGACCAAGCGGAGGCAAGTGAGCCAAGGAAGCTGAAGCCACGTGACTTCTGCCTCCCCTCCCTGGGTGGCCCCATTACCTTCCCTCCCTGGGTGGCCCTGGGGGTACCTTGTAGCTGCCGATGGTCAGCAGGATGTTCTTCTTTGGGATCTTAAAGCCGGTGCTGAGCATGGCTTTGAGGTAGGCCTCACAACGGCTCTCCCCAAAGCCAGCCACCTCTCCAGTACTGGTCATCTCCACACCCAGCACCACGTCAGCACCAGCCAAGCGCGAGAAGGAGAACTGGGGCACCTGGGGGAGCAGCAGCAGGACCAAAGTGTCAGGAAAAGAGGCAGAAAGGGGCCCTGCGCCCATCACAGCCACACGGCAGGGCTGGCCCTCCCTGCTGCTTCCATACTGCCTTCACTCTGGGGCTTTCCTGGCCCTGGACACGGACAGGAAATCCAACAGCCTCACCATTCTTGAGACTCGGTTCCACCCCGTCTCCCAAGCTTTCCGGGAGCACACTCCTCGTACATTTGGTTTATAACTCGGCTATGTAGGTGTATCACAGACTGTTCCATAACATGCTATTTTTGGACCAAACTTCTTTTGCCTCCTACAGGGTGAGCTCTGAAGAGATGATGACCACCTTATTATGCTGTGGCTGGGCAATGCCTGGCATGGATGATGGGTCACCTGCTCCTTGAGCGCCCTCCCTTAGTAGGGAGGCAGAGCACTTGCCCCTCACGCCTGAGGCCCTGAGTTCAAGTCTCCCGTAGCTCAAAAAACATAAAGTAAATTAAATAAAGCAGCCAGGTTCTCCCCAGTATAAAGAACCAGCTTTTTGTAACAATTACAGGATTTGTATACCAGGTTCAAGGGCCCCCGGGCCCCGACTTACCTTTACTCCCACGACTCCGGAGCCAGTCATGAGCCCCACAGGCTCTACTTTCTCCCCCATGATGATCCTCGTGGCCAAGGCTACGAGGTCAACACCCAGCGTCTTGGACACGAAGGGGAAGGAGCGAGAGACGCGCACGTTGCACTCGATAACCTTCAGCTGGTCGTCCTAGGGGAGAGACCCCCAGGTCAGGCCCTGTGAAGCCCGGGCGTTGGACACCGCCTGGCCAACCTTGGCTCGCACCCTCACCCTCCGTTCACCGAGACTGTCTCAACTGGGTGGCTGTTCCCAGCCCCGACACTGCCGTGAGCTCTGGAAACCACCCCTTCCCCAGCTCTGCTGCCTACACGGATGGGGGTAAGAGACAGCGCAGGGCTCTGAGGGACGGGTGAACTGTAGGCGCCCGTGCCCCCCTGCCGACTTATTACCTTGGCAATGAGCTGTAGATTGAAGGGCCCCGTAACCTGTAGCTCCTGGCCCACAGCATGCACAATGGCTTTGATCCGCTCCAGGGTTTTGGGGGTGATGTCTTGTGGGGGGGTCACCAGTGTGGCATCACCCGAATGCACACCTGCATTCTCCACGTGCTCAGAGATGGCGATGGCCGACACGAGGCCGTCGCAGGCCACGGCATCCACATCAATCTCCTGGAGGCAGACACAGGCAGCGGGCTGTGGGCTGCAGTTCCCCCTCCTTCCCTATGAAGCTCCCTTTGTGAGAAAGCACGGACACGACCCACTTCTCCCAGACCACTGCGCCTCTGACTCAGCAGGGCCGCAGCCCCTCTGGCTGGGGCTGAGGAGGGAGAGCCTCACCTTTGCTTCCTGAATGAATTTGGAGATGACCACAGGGTGCTCCTTAGAGACGGCTGCCGCACTGCTCAGGAAGCGCTCTAGGTCCCCGTCCGTGTAGGCCACATTCATAGCAGCGCCGCTGAGCACATAGGAGGGGCGCACCACGCAGGGGTAACCCACAGTCTGGCAGAACTGGCGAGCAGACTACGGGGACAGGGGGCTCAGTGGGGCTGTTCACACTCCCCCCCAAACAACATCCGCCCCCCCCCCCCCCGGCTTCCCGGCCTACCTCGAGGTCGCTGAGCTCACGCCACTGAGGCTGGCTGATACCAATGGTATCCAGCAGCCTAGAGAACTTGAACCGGTTCTCGGCTGAGTCGATGGCCTCAGGGGAGGTGCCCAGCACTCGGCACTGCTGCCGGTGCAAGGCCATGGCCATGTTGTTGGGGAGCTGCCCACCCATGGACAGGATCACACCTTCAGGGTTCTCCAACTCGTAGATGTCCATCACCACCTGTAGCACAGGGGAGGAACCAAAGGCAACGGACGGGCTGGAGGAAGCCTTCCTGTTTACGCTACCCTCGAGCTGGTTCGGTACCAACGAGCCGGGCCGCTCAGCCCGTGGAGGTCATTCCCTGGGCGCCTTGGTAACCCTCCCCGCTCTCACCTCAAAAGAGATCTCGTCGAAGTAGAGTCGGTCGCACATATCATAATCGGTGCTGACGGTCTCTGGGTTGTAGTTCACCATGATGGTCTTATAACCCATCTGCCGAGAGGAAGCGGGGTACGTTAGGGGTTAGGAGCAAGTGCAGAGAGGGGCTGAGCCAACATCCCCACTGCAACACGCCGGCCTGCCTGCTTCCCGTGAGACAGCTACATAGGTAGGCACCATGTTGGGGAGAGGATGCAGGTAGCAGGAGAGGCAACAAGAGAGCTTCAGGAAGGTCCCTAGCCCCAAACCTGCCACAGAAGGCTGCTTTGATAGGGCTTCTCTTCACTCCTAATTAACAGGAAGAGCCAGGATCTACGCGGGCGGACAGGCACCCGGCAGGGAAAGCGAGGAGACAGGGAGGCTCTGACCTTGCGGAGCTGCTGGATGCAGCCTACGGCGCACCAGTCGAACTCGACACTGGAGCCGATGCGGTAGACGCCCGAGCCGAGGACCAGGACGTGAGGCGTCCGAAAGGCAAGGTCGTGGGTGTTGCCCCAGTACGTCAGGTACAGGTAATTTGTCTGCGCCGGCCACTCAGCCGCAACTGTGTCAATCTGCTTCACGGCTGGGCAGATCCCCAGTTCCTGCCGGAGCTTCCGAACGGCCAGCTCTGTGCTAAAGGAACAGAAATAGGGGCTTCGGGAACAGGGTATACTGGCGAAGCAAGTGCTGGGGATAATAGGAAAAACATCCAAGGTTCCCCACCAACGGCCCTCCTGATGCAAGAGCTCCCTCCCCACGCTTCTTGGCCTGAGGCCCTCGCCACCCTCACCACCGTCTCTGACCTCAGGACTGCAAGGGCAATTTGCTTGTCTGAGAAGCCAAGGCATTTGGCCTGGTACAGCAGGTGCTGGGGCAGAGGCTGTCCGCGGTGTTGTTCCAGCAACTGGGCATGGGTCACGATGCGCTTCATGCGGTGCAGGAACCAGCAGTCAATGCGGGTGAGCTCGTACAGGCGCTCCACCGAGTAGCCAGCCCACAGGGCAGCAGCCACCACAAAGATCCGCTTGTCTGTAGGCGTCTCCAGCTCCTGTCGGGGAGGAGCACAGACGGGTGGATGCAGGACAGGGAAGTGGAAAGCCACCAGCTTGCTGCTGCTGTTACTGTCACGCTCCAGCAGAGGGGTGCTGTGGAGCGGGGCCCACGCCCGGGTGCTTTCGGAGAAGGGACCCGCTTACCACATCGCTGACTGGCTTCACTGTATGGTCAAAGCCCACACAGTTCTCATCTACCATCCGCAGGGCCTTCTGGAAGGCCTCTTCGAATGAACGTCCAATGCCCATGACTTCACCTGCAGGAACAGGATGGGGGGCTCAGAGGGTGCGGGTGGTATGTGTGGGTATACCCAACACGCTCATGGGTTTAAGTTCAATCTTTGGTCGGGTCTCAGGGCACTCAAGACAGTGGCACTCAGGCTACTTCTCCATGAAGAGCCTTAAAAGCAGCCTCTTTCCTACCATCTCCACAGACAGGCACAGGCCGTGCTGTGCGCGAGTGTGGAACTGGCACACCTACAACGGGCCTGTGGAGACTGGAACCTGTTGGTTAGCAGCAAACTACTGATGGGTGGCCAGTTATTTGGCTTGCTTTGATCACACCATCATGGCACCATCTGGAATGTTTCATCCTAGAAACATTAAAAGAGTCTGGAAAATGATCCCACTGTTCCTGAAACCATCAACGGCATTTAAACGCCCACGGATGGTGCGCACTTTTAAATCCCAGCACTAGGGAGGCAAAGGCAGGAGGATCTCTGTTTGAGGCCAGCCTGTTCTACAAAGCAAGTTCCAGGATAGCCAGGACTAATGTAGAAAGACCCTGCCAGCCAGCCTAGCCAGTCTTTAAAGAGCCTCAGGCCAGTCTTGAGAGAAAAAGAAAAAGGGGTGGGGGGGGCAGATTATCCTCTGACCTCCTTACACTCTTGCTCATACCAGTCCACCCCCCCCACCAAAGCCACACCCAGACAGCATGAGTTTTTCTCCCTGGACTTTTCCCCTATGTAAGTTTTATATACAAGTAATAGTATATGCACAAATTTCTGCTGATCCCCCATCATAAGCACCTCCCCAGATAGCTACATAACCCCGTCAGCGCTACTTCCTTTCTTGTATGCTTTCCCATAATTTAACTGCTGAATTACTAAAGGACACTTAGCTTTTAAGTGTTGATCCTTGTTAAGGGAGCCTGTGGTATTTTTTTGTTTTGGGTTACTTCTTAGAAAAGATTCCCAGAAGCCCAAGGGCCATAGGTAAGAGCAACTGTGTAGCCCTTGTTAAATCCTTTAAGTACCAATTGCACCACAGAAGCTCCTGTCTTAGATACAAAGTATAAAGTGCAGCCAACTTCCTGAGAGGCTGGAAGGGGCACTTTCAGATGACTTTTTTTGCTAACCCTAGTGTCTTGAAGGGTGAGTGTGGTGGCTCACCCCTGTAATCTCGGCCTCTGTGAAGCAGAGGCAGGAGAATCACTAAGTTGGAGGCCGAACTGTTCTACACACAGCAAGTTCCAAGCTATACAGTGAGATACTGTCTACAGCCCAGAGGGGATGGGAGTGTTATCAAGAGAACAAAGCAGGAGGATTTTAAGAGTTTGGGGACGATGTCTGGGCTACACAGCGACTACCAGGCCATCATCTACAGAGTGGCTAGCTGGGCAGCCAGAGACACTCAGCTAGAGCCCGTCTCAAACAGACAAAAACAAAAACAAAGAAAGTTATAAAAGGTTAGCAGGAAGAAGATGGCATTTCCAGAAGACAAGAGGGTGTGTAAGACATTTCAAAGTGTCAGCTGAAAATCAATCTTTGATTGTCCTATTTCCAATCCACTTATTCTAGCCGTGATTTAATTATGGCTCCATTCCCATGTTTATTATAATTTTCATATAACAGAAATTCATCTCCAGAAGGAACATCTTGGCAGTGTTGTAGGATTTCTAAAAATTCTGAAATAATATCTGAGCTCAGTTACTTGTTTAAAAGCCACCCCTGCTCTAAATGGAGACCGGAGCACAGTGACACCCTTATCCAAATTAGCCGGCGGCACCTGAGCTGGCACATAGGCACACTTCTCTCCAGTAAGTCAAACACAGGACCGCAAACACACCTGCTGGAGTCCAGCCTGATTTACCACTCACATTAGTGACTGCCACACATACACAGTCTGGTGGGGTTTTGTTTTTGAGATGGGGTCTCGCCCTTATGGTTTGGGTTAGCACAGAATTCCCTGCTTTAGTCCTGGACTCTCCAACTGGCCTTGAACTCCTCCCAAGTGCTAAAGCTCTTTGTTATCTTGTTCTGATCTTAACTCTGTGTTAAAACAAAACAAAATTCCATTGTAGATACTGGAACTTGTTGCAGCTTATGGCAACAGTCTGAACCTCTGGTGGCCGCCCAGCTATCTGGCTTGCTTTAATCACACCATCTGGAATGTTTTGTCTATTAGAATATTAAAAAGTTTGGATAAGAGGGAGGTGATCCTACTATTCTTTGCACCCACCCATGGCCAATTACATTTTAAAATACTCCTACAAAATGCCGGAGGAGAAGATGCCCTGAGAATGGCTAGCCCCATGGTCATTTTGGTTCACTGAGAGGAGCTTGCCTGGTGACCTGAGTTCAATTTCTGGAACTCCTGAGAAGGTGGAAGGAAAGAACCAACTCTGAAGTTGTCCTGACTCCCACACCCTGACTGTGGCATGCGCACCCCGCCCTCTAATATATCACACACACAGGCACAATAATAACAAAATTTAAGACTTAAGAGGATTCACAGGAAAGCAACAGTAACTGTTCCCCTGAATAAATACTTAAACAGTGAATAAAATGTCACTGGCGTTTATCAACCTAACAATGTGTGAGGCTGTGCATAAGATGGCACGAGGACAAAGTGTCTCAAGGATAATGGGAGCAGTGGACAACGGACTCACAACCAGCAGCATTTGGCTCTTCTGGGGGCCCTCAACCATGTCACTTTCCTCCTGTGGCCCCTCTAGTCACTAGTTTGCTAAATAAGAGATCAAGTAATCTGCTCCCAGGAACTATGTTCCAGCACAGGTTTCCAGATGACTTTGACCCCTGTTCCTGATGAGGATAACTAACTCGAAATGTACCCACTAACTCTGAGAAACCCCATCTGTCTGTCTGTCTGTCTATCGGCTTTTCAAGACAGGGTTTCTCTATGTAGCCCTGGAACAGCCTGAAACTCGCTCTGTAGACCAGGCTGCTCTCCAATTGACAGAGAATTGCCTGCTTCTGCCTTCCAAGTGCTGGGATCAAAGGTGTAGAACCCTTGGTTCTAGCAGGACCCACAGGAGTATGAAACCCACCAACACTCTTCATGCAGCTCCCAATCTTCGTACTGACACGGAGGAACTTGCTGAGGTCCCAGCGAGGAATCTTTACCACGCAGTAGTCCAGGCTGGGCTCAAAGGCTGCCGTTCCCCCCGTAACAGAGTTCCTGAGCATTAGTAAGTCGGGGTGCCAAAAAGAGAAAATAGGGTGAGCTTCTAGTCCTTCCCACAGGCTCTGTCCTGTGAATATTTTCAACTCCTCCCTCCCCTGGACACCAGGATCCCCCGTTATACCTGAGCTCTGGCAGAGGGATGCCCAATGCTAGCTTGGCTGCCACATAAGCTAACGGATAGCCTGTGGCCTTACTGGCCAGGGCAGAGCTTCGGGACAGCCTGGCATTTACTTCAATGATGTAATACTGCAAATGGGAAGAACAGAGAAAGTCATGGTACCCGGCCTAGAAAAGAGCTCACAAGGAAAGCCCATCGCTTCTTCAATAGAGGCGGAGTGAGAGGCCCAATCCTAACCAGGACAATCCTGGCTTCACCCCAGGATGAACAGGGCCAAAAAACCCCTTAACCTTGAGGCCCAAAGACCAAGGTTAACGGCTGCAGGGCCAGCTTCACGTCCTCACCTGCTCGGACTCTGGGTTCAAGGCGTACTGCACATTGCACTCTCCAACAATCCCCAGGTGCTGGGTGACCTTGATAGCTGTTCGTCGCAGAAGCTGGTACTCTCTGTCATTCAGCGTCTGGCTTGGAGCCACCACTATCGACTCACCAGTGTGGATGCCCAGTGGGTCTAAGTTCTCCATGTTACACACCTACAAAGGGGGTCACTGAGGTCACCAACAAAGGAAGTCAAAAGAGCAGCTGAGGCTACGTCCCCAGGCACTATGTCTGGAACTATGCTACCCTGGGTCCAAACGACAGAGAACTCTCTGAAGAGATCTCTGTCCTTCCAAAAGTTCAGAATGTCTGGGCCACCCTGCGCCCCATCACTCACCGTCACACAGTTGCCATAGGCATCCCTCACCACCTCATATTCAATCTCCTTCCAGCCCTTCAGAGACTTGTCTATTAGCACCTGGCTGGTATGGGCAAAAGCTGGAGCCACAAGAGCTGAGAGTTCCTCTTTGGTGGAAGCGAAGCCAGAGCCGAGACCACCCAGGGCAAAGGCTGCTCGCACCAGCACGGGGTAGCCCAGTCGCTCAGCAGCTGCCTGAGCCTGCAGGGAGTGGAAGGACAAGAACCGACAAGCCATTGGCTACTGCCCAGAGAGGGCTCTTGCACCCGAAGGAAATAAGATCCAGAGGAAACGACATCATCCCACTTCTAACCAACCACCTGACAAACCTGTTCAAGAGAATTTGCCGCTTCACTGGGGGCTACGTGCTCTCCAATCTCAGCCATCCTGGCAGCAAAAGCTCGCCGGTCCTCAGTCAGTTCAATAGTCTCCACAGGGGTACCCAAGACCCTGACCCCATACCGAGCTAGTACCCCAGCTTTGGTCAGCTCCACGCCACAGTTCAGGGCTGTCTGGCCCCCAAAAGTCAGTAATACACCATCTGGGCGTTCATTACGAATCACCTGAGGGAGGAGACAAAAGCAGCTGAGGAGACCAGAGTGGCCAGTGAAAATGCCCACCAAGAGTCCCCTCCGCAGGCCTTATCTGAGTCATACCTGGGTTACATAGTGAGGTGTTATGGGAAGAAAATAGACCTTGTCTGCCAGCCCCTGAGAGGTCTGCACTGTGGCGATGTTGGGGTTGATTAGCAATGTCTGGATGTTCTCTTCCTTTAGGGCTTTAATTGCCTAATAGAACACAAATGGCCTGTCAGCCTCTTCTACAGAAGACAGAAGCCTCAGGCCAGCATTTCTCCTCTTTCCTTCCTTGTGCTCTCAGTCCTTAGTGACTTTTATTCGTCACTGCCTCAACCATCTATACACCCGCAGACCTCCTGATCCATTTCCTCCCTGCAAACAACACTCATGCCTTACTCTTTCTCCTTACAACTCCCTGGGTCACCCAGCCATCCAGATGGAAGGCTACATGCCTTACCTGAGAGCCTGAGTAGTCAAATTCTCCAGCCTGGCCAATGGAGAGCCCCCCTGAGCCTAGGATCAGAACCTTCCGTGGTGGCGGAAGCCCAGAACCAGGAATGGGAAGCCCAGGAGGACAGAGGCGCTGAGCCAACCGCTCTCTAACTGTGGATGCAATGAGAGTCACAGAGTATTAGAGTGGGACTCCAGAAGACACCCGGATTAGACCCCTCGCTTTCAGAAAAGCACAGAGTGGCAGAGAGAGGATGAGAACCCAGATCCACCTGCGGAGTTCCTAAACAGAACCACCGAAGTACCCACACTGCCTCTCTTACCTCCCGAAACTAGCTTTTAGAGTATGTCCCTCTTAGGCTTATCCTGGAGCTAGCCCTGTTCTTCCGTCCAGGTCCTGGTTCTTACAGGAGCTTACCTGTCTGGGACTCTGAGTTCCCAGCTACAGCCTCTCTCACAGTTTCGAGAAATACATCAAAAAGCAGTTCCATATCTGAAGGGCCAGGTCGGTGCTCTGGGTGAAACTGGACACTATTGAAGAGATTGAATGACAAAACCTTTGACATCACTGCTATGGCTGCAGTAGCCTCAGGCAGGACCACGGTCCACTGCTGTGCCTTGTTTTCCCATCCTCGTGGTCCCTTGTCACCCTACTGCACGCCCATGCCCACCTGAAGAAGGGCAGGCTATCATGCACAATGCCTTCATTGGAACAGTCGTTGGCGTTGGTGAAGAGAGGCGCCCAGCCTGCCGGCAGCGAGTCTGCATCCACAGCGAACCCGTGATTCTGAGATGTCAGAAAGCAGCGCCCGGTACCCACCAGTAAACAGGGCTGGTTGTGGCCTCGGTTTCCGTATCTGGAGACAGGACACCGAGTCACAACCCTCTCACGAGCCTCTTGCCCACTACCTGAAACTCGGCACTCTCAGATCTCATCACTCCCGACAGTTCCATACCAGTAACCCCCAAGTCTCAGAAGACTGCTAAGTGCGTGCTCCTTCTTCTCCCACAAGCCCCACCTCATCTTGTAAGTTTTGGCCCCAATGGCTAAAGCCAACAGCTGGTGTCCAAGGCAGATTCCAAACACAGGTCGGGGATTAGGCTCAGACAAAACTCGACTCAGTGTGGCTACCACACCAGGATAAGAGGCAGGATCACCAGGTCCATTACTTAGGAAGAGACCATCATATTCTGGAATGGGCAGAAAAGGTTGATGTAAGACAGAATTTCAAAGACACCCAAGGGCTGATGAAATGCTCAGCAGAAAAAAAAGCACCAACTGTGCAAGCCTGATGGCCGATCCCCAGAACCCATGACAGCCGAGACCTGGCTCCTGAAAGTTGTGCCCTGGCGCACACCTGCACCTCCCCCTACTAGAATAATTTAAATAGTATAATAAAGACACACATCCATCCCCGAGCACAAAAAGTGGAACCCTGGTCTCTAGCTTCCTTCCTGCAACTCATGCTGACCTGCATCAGCTGTGCTGTGGGATAGCTCTTCCGCCCAACCCAAGCCCCTGTCTGGACGGGCCCCAGATACTCACTCTGACTGTCTAATTCGTGGTTCCAGGGCACCACGGTAACCTCAGCCCCACGCTGGCAGAGACACCGGATCTGATTATACTTGAGCCCACAGTCCAGAGCAAAGATCCGAGGGGCCCCGCCTGCATTGAATACCCGTGGAGTCTGGGGAGCAAAGAGCAGCAGTTGGCAGCTGGGATCACCAAGTGTGAGACAGGCCCGTACCAAACCCCATCTCTGATGTCCTTGAGTTCACCCCAACCGTGGGCAGAAAAGGAACCCCTCATCTGCCTGCAAGCATGAGCTACTCTCTCCCTCTGTACCTTAATAGAGACCTCTGGTGCCAGGGGCCTGGCGTTGGGGTCCACGAATGGCAGGGCTGAAGGCTCCGTCCCATTCTGGACCAGCTTCCCCAGAAGAGACCCTTGTTCCCGCAACTTCTTAGTCAGCTCCCGAGTGTCCACTCCTGTCAAAACAGCACAGCCTCAGGGGACTGCTCCCACTCAGTCATCGGTGAGGGGACATGTCCAGGGGCACTCCAGCTCCACAGCCCTGAGTCACACACAACTGTCCTCATGGGCATCAGAATCCTGCAGCAGCACCCTGCTGGAAGGACGGCCACGAAGTAAGCTTGTCCAAAATATCACACCCAAATTAAACTACGATCTAGACAGATCTAACTAGTGAAAATAACCCCCCAAGGAATAAGAACACAAGCTGGACAAGGTGGTGCGTGTCTATAGCCTTGGCACTTGGGAGGTGGCACACAGATCATCCTTGGCTACACAGTGAGACTGAGGCAAGCCCGCGCTTGTCCGGGAAAGCCCCAAACCAGCTGGACATGTTGGCCCATGCCTTTAATCCCAGCACCGATGGAGTTCTGTGAGTTCGAGGCCAGCCTGGTCTACAAGTCCAGTCCAGGAGAGCCAAGGCTACACAGAGAAACCCTGTTTTGAAAACAAAACAAAACAAAACCAACATCCTCCCCCAACACACACAAAAAGAGACTATATAATTATCTTAAAGAAAAAAGTTTTTTGCATTTTGTATACATATTAACAGACATCTGTACTGATGATCCAGTGGGAACATAGCTGCCTTTCAGACTCGTGTTACCCAAGTGCAATGTAACAATTAGAAAATTCCGAGAGTCAGATTTAAATGGCCGAAGCAGGAGCAGGGTTTGCTCTCTTCAGAATGTTTCCTTCTGGGCGATGGTTCAGGCTCTTCTCCAATCTAAGCTTTGCACATTTTGCATTACTAAACAGACTTCAGAAACCCCCTTCTGCTTCCTTCCACGCACGCACCCCGGACTCCACCCGGACATCCCCTGCGCTGTCATACCTTGGAGGCCGGGGATGCCACGCTGCTGCAGCCACTCGTGCAGGGTGCAGGCGGCGCTCCAGTGGCTGGGCGTGGGACAGCACTCTCCCACCACCAGTCCTGCCACGTGGATCTCTGAGGATTCGAACCACTACAGGGGGAGAGAGGAGACCGTGAGGACTACGTCCCTCCACGGACTGCCCACTGGCCCTCTGCTCAGCCACACAGGACAGTGAGTAATTCCTACAAAACACGACACACTCCCTGCTTCTACGCAGTCCTTTTTAGTAACTTTGCATTGTCCCATATAAACACTGAACACGGGTCCAGCGTGTCCAAGAAGGGAGAGTGGCACTTTCCTTGTCCAAAAGGGAGCTCATAAATCCACCTCTCCCTGATCGCCCCACTCCTACATATCCACTGCAAGCCAGCTTCTTCCGGGACTGACCCTTCTTTGCACTTCTTCCTTGCTACTGACAACGTGCCGTGATTATGTACTTGCACCTGACAGCCTGAATCCTCAAGTATCTACTGAATGGCCACTAGGCGCAGGCTTTGTAACAGATGTCAAGAAAAAGGCAGTGAGCATGGAAAGGTACAGCCCCTTGTCTTTACAGGGTAAAATTCCAACTCAGGGAGCCAGAAACTAACAAGATAATATAAACAAAAGAGGACACTAATTTATATAGTGTGACAAAAACAAATAAGATATTCGCACAGGACATTACCATAAAACAAAGATTAAAATAAATAAATAAAGCTAGCCAGGCATGATGGTACACACCTTTAATTGGAACTCAGAGTTGGCGACCAGCCTGGTCTAGAGTAAGTTCCAGGGCAGCCAGGGCTACACTGAAAAACCCTCTCTTGGGACAAGTGTGAGACAAGGCCTCGCTACACAGTACTGGCTAGCCTGGAGCTAGCAACATTGACCAAGCCTACCTCTGCCTCCCCAGGCCTGGGGGTAAGGAAAAGGGTGCCATCTGCAAGTTGCAAAGTTTTTGTGGGAGGGATTACATTATATTCAAGCCAGGCTGGTGGCACGTGGGAAAAATGCTGGTAGTTTGAGGTCGGTATGGTTTCACACAGTGAGCAGAAGACTAGCTGGGGCAAGACACTGTCTTAAAAAGAACTGAGGAAGAGAGGGAGAAAAGAAAGGAGGGAGGGGTACAAAGTAGCAAAATCTTGTCTCAATGTAAGTTTAAAAAAAGAAAAAATCAAGTTACATTTAAAGGCAAAATACTGACATTTGCAATCCCAGCGTTTGCTGGGACAGATACCTGCAAACCAGTGTGGGTCACACACTGAGCTCTTGCCCTTACAAGAATAAAATAAGACATGCCACACTTGTCATCCCAGCACTACGGGACAGCCCAGGAGAGAGGGTTCTGACTTTGAAGGTCTTTCTGAGCTGCTGCCTTGGGGATCGGAAGGGTGTCTGACAGACCCTCCCCAGGCTAAGCGATTAGATCCATGTACCTCTCGGAGTGCTGGGATTACAGGTGTGAGCCACTGTGTTTAGCAAGATTTATTTGCTACTTATTATATATGCAGTGTTCTGCTGGCATGTGCACCCAGAAGAGGGCACAGATCTCATTATAGATGGTTGTGAGCCACCATGTAGGAACTCGGAACCTCTGGAAGAGCAGCCAGGACTCTTACTCGAGCCATCTCTCCAGCCCCTAAAAGGCCTTTCTCATATCACAACTCTGGAAGCAAAGGCGGGTAGATCACTGGGAACTCCAGGACAACCAGGGTTACACAGTGAGACTGTATGGAGGAGTCCAGGTGGTGGTCAGTGTCACTGGTGTATTGATAAACTTGCCACTAGAGGGGTGTAACACCCGTTTACAGTTCTCACCAATTTACATTATCCAAAAGCAGTCTGTAAGACTGGAAACAGGACTTAAGCAGGTCGTGTGAAATACTGCATGTAGGCTATGGTGACTTCTATCATTATCTTAATGGTGTGTTGATATCTGCCCTTAGCTCTCAGAGGCAACTTAGTTTCCAGATTTCACAGAGAGGGTGTAGGGGCTCACTGTTTGAGGAAATTTGAGATTTTTATCTAGAGGTAAACACTATTGCAAAGCAGAAAATGAAACAAGGCCCAGTAAGGCAAGCAGATGATCAATGTCACTGATATGTAGATAAACTGGCAGCCATCAGTACTAGAAGATGCATGATCCCTGTTTCCAGTTTCTCACCAATTTACATAATCCTAAAGCAGTGTTTCTCAATCTCTGGGTTTCGACCCCTTTGGGGTCAAATGACCCTTTTACAGGAGTCACCTAAGATCAGCGGAAATATCAGATATTTACATTACAGTTCACAACAGTGGCCAAATTACAGTTCTCAAGTAGCAACGAAAAATAATGTTATGGTTGGGGGTCACCACAACATAAGAAACTGTATTAAAGAGTCGCAGCTGTTTACTCTTAGGACTCTGCTACAAAAAACAGAAAAAAACTGCTCCTTACAAATAACTAGAACTCACACCTCTTGCAATTTTGGGAACTCCCAAAAACCCTCGCCATTTCCCTGGACCTCATTGAGCTCACTACACACAAGACTCTCAGAGGGGTGACTCCTGAGGGCTCCAGCTCTCTGCCTTTCAAGGCACCTAAAAGCCTTGTACCCAGGGTCGCCTTAGTCCATGTGGCTGTTTTCCCCAGGATGTCTAGCGGAGTGTCAGTGCCGTCGCCTCACCGTTAACTTATCTGGGAAGGGATGTAGAGAAAGCACTGGGCGTGACTACCTTGCTCAGGCCGAACTCGTCCTCTTCATCTAGGGGAATGCCGTAGTTACCGACGAGTGGGTACGTTAGCACTAAGATCTGAGCTTTGTACGAAGGGTCAGTGAGGGCCTCCGGGTAGCCAACCATGCCGGTCTGAAACACTGAAGAAAGGCAGGGCTGAGTTCTGGCAAAGGCACCCCGAGCGCAGTAAATCCCGGAGGAGATGACTGCTTCGGTCATCAGTGGCGAAAGGGAGCTGGGGCTGGGACACCGGATCGGGGAGGGAAGTGTGCAGGCGGGGTGGACAGGTTAAGCAGAGTGGGATGAGGTCGGCAGCCCGCCCGGGCTTGCTTACCCACTTCCCCAGCAGTCGACACAGCGGCCCCAAAGGGCCGGCCCTGCAGAACCGACCCGTCCTCCAACACCAGGGCCGCCATGGGGTCGGAGCTGAGACGGGGCGAGCACCGAGACGCGGGAGGCGCGGCGAGCCCCACTGGAACCAAGTGAACACCGCGCGCCGGAGTTGGTCCACGTGGCTCGCTGCGCGGGGCGCTGGAGAGCAGGCGGACGCGGCAAGCGGGAGCCCTAAGCGTACTGAGCTGAAACACGACTGCGACGGCGCAGGCAGCCGGCAGCGTGAGGGGCGGGGCCGGGCACGTAAGGGGCGGGACCATGGGGTGGGTGCACAGCATCTACGCCGAACGAAACCGTGCAGACCCCGGAAACCCGACTCTTCCCAAATCAGTCCGTCAGACAAGAAACACGCAAAGGCAGGGCAGTAATCCCTAGAACAACCGGGGAAAAGTGTTTATTGTAGCCAATAATACAGACTAGTACTCGTCCACTCTGGACCAGTGGGTCCACTAGTGGCCCCTAGTGACATCTTTCATTCTCTAGCCGGTTCAGCCTCGAGCAGGAGCCACTCGCTGGCCGGTAATGTCTGTCAACGAAGCAAATCTTCTTGGCAGGGACTCGATAAATCAGGGTGCTCTCAAGTGGGCAGGAAGCCCTTTGTGGTTCATGAAGCCTTGGCCTTTCGGCGCTGGGTCCCCCAAAGGAGAATGGAGATGGCTAGCGTGGTGGATCCCAGAATCCCAAAGAACATAAGCAGTGGAAAGGAGCCCTGTGAGAATAGCAAAACAAGTCACAGCTGTATATATGCACAGGGCCATGTTCTAACACCTAGTTCCTTCTTAGTCACTCATCCCCTCACTTTGGGCACGTCCCTTGTAGATTCCTATCAGCAACTGGCATCAGTTCCTTGTCTTGTATCTTTGAGAAGTTCTTGCCTAATGCATTCCTTTATTTCTAAAAGGTCCAGTTCCTCACCTGCCTCGTACACTTGTATCCATGGAAACCATCTGCACAAAGGCACTGCAAAAGGCCAGGGCCATCAGACGCACAAGACCCATTCTCAGGACACGTTTCTGAGACTAAGAGAAAAAACAGTCACTGGAGACTAAGGTCCCTGAGGAGCCAGCCTCCTCTGATCTCAGAAGCTCAACAGGGATGGGCCTGACTGGTACTTGTATGGAAGGCTATCACTGGATCTCAATAGGTATTTTTCTCAAATATCTGCTTAGATTCTCTTAATTATTTCTAGCTCAGAAGCAGAGGAAAAAGCCAGGCATGGTGACAAACACCTAAATCCCAACCAGCATTTTGGAGGCAGGGGCAGGGAGATCTCTGTGGGTTCTGGTGTACACAGCAAGTTCCAGATCAGAGAGACTGTCTCAGGACATGGAAACAAAAACAGAAATTGGAAGAACTGTTATAATCAGAACGTAACAACAATAACAAACGAAGCTTTTTCAGGGGAACAGAGAACTCTGGACAAAAGCCCTTTAGCATCTCTATTTCTCTAAAGTACAGAATAGCTTAACTTCAGAAAGAAGGAAAAGGATTTCCAATGAAGTGGCCATACTACAGCATACCTGGGCTTCCAGTGCTATTGCAAAGGTCCTTTTGCCCCTGGCAAATCTGCTTGTCCGTGAAAGAGGTAACACTGTCCCAGGCATGAACACCTCCAGGACAGGTGACATCCTGTGGTAGTATCCTGAAGACAACACACGTGTTCATGAATGCACAGCTGGAAGAGGTTAGGGTGTAGCTTGGTGGTAAAACAAACATTCAGCAATACACAGAGCTGTGGGTTCAATCCCTAACACACGTCACTCAGACACATATGGCCACTACTCGAGTGCACACACGCATGCACGCACGCACCAGCAACTCTGATGTTGCTGAGCACACAGCAGCTCACATCTCTGATTATTTCCCCCACTCTGTTTATTACTCACAGAGTCTGGAGCTGAGTAAAACCACGGAAGGTGCTCGCCAAATCATCCTTGAGAGGATTTGCTTGAAGGTCTCTGCAAAGTACACACTGTTAGTACTCTGTTTAGAAGAGCATGCTGCCGGGTGTGGTGGCGCGTGCCTATATAACCAGCAATCTGGGAGGCAGAGGCAGGCAGATCTCTGTGAGTTCCAGGCCAGCCTGGTGTACAAAGCAAGTCCAAGACAGCCAAAGCCACACAAGAGAAACCCTGTCACAAAAAAAAAGGGGGTGGAGAATGGAGAGATGGCTCAGTGCTTAAGAGCACTGTCTGCTTTTCCAGAGGACTGAGTTCAATTCCTAGCAACGGCATCATGGCTCATAACTGTCTATAATATGATCTGATGCCCCCTTCTGGCATGCAGGTGTACATGCAGATAGAGCACTTATTTACATAAAATAAATAAGTAAATCTTAAAAAAAAAAAAAAGAGCATGCTATTATATTTTTATACACACTTTCCTGGGCTATTAGTCCAATCGCTATCCACAGACCTAAAGATTTAGATACTATTAACCTATCTTTTAAAGAGTTATCTCTAGCTGGGCACAGTGATGCACACATGTAATGCCAGCACTCAGGGAAGCAAAGACAGGCAGATCTCTGTGAGTTCAAGGCCAGCCTGATCTACAAAGTGAGTCCAGGATAGCTAAGGCTATACACAGAAAAAAAAAGTTATCTCCAAAGACTTTTCCATTAAGATAATTACCTTTTGGGCAGGAAAATTCATAACCACTTACATTATAACAGCAGTAGAAGCCTGAAAAAAGTTTGTACCGGGATCCTTCAGTGAACAGTTCTGGAGATCTAGCCTGAAGAAACAAAGTAATTAGTTTAACTATGCCTTTCTTCCTTCCTTCCTTCCTTCCTTCCTTTCTTTCTTTCTTTCTTTGAGACAGGGTTTCTTGTGTAGCCTTGGCTGTCCTAGACTTGCTTTGTAGATCAGGCTAGCCTCAAATGCACAGTGATCTGCCTGCCTCTGCCTCCCTGAGTGCTGGAATTAAAGGTGTATGCCATCTACTATGCCTTTTTTCATACCCATGTAAGCTATATTGATGGAACATCATTATTTTCAGAACTATAAGAGTAAGTATATGGTAACAGACATTGAATCATGCATTATCCAATCTATTTAGCGCTAGCTTCATGTTGACATTTTAATTTGCCTAAAATTCAAGTTCATTCTCACAAGCAACACTTCAGACATGTGTGAAACCATGGCTCCTGTGCTGCTCAGTACTGATATGGAGCACTTTGATCAACAGAAACTTCTGTTGGGTCACACAGTTGTAATCAGTACAGCTATGTGCAGTGCAAATATTGGAAGAAATTTTGTGGGTTTTTTTTTTTCCCCTCCATGATTAGCAGGTCTCATACTGTGATTCTCAGACTCAGAAATTTTTGTTGTTGTTGCTGGGGATTGAACCCAAAGCCTTGTGCATTTGAGGTAAGCACTCTATCATGGAGCCATAGCCACTGCTCTACAGAAATTTTGTTTTGTTTTTTGAGACAGGGTTTCTCTGTGTAGCCCTAGCTTTCCTGGAACTCACTCTGTAGGCCAGGTTGGCACCAAACTCAGAGATCCACCTTCGTTTCTTCCACCTCTGAGTCCTGGGGTTAAAGGCCACCACACACAGCTGACTGTTTTGAGATGTGGTCTCACTCTTACAGCCCATGTTGGTCTCAACCTTGTGACCATCCTTCTGCCTCAGCTTCTCAGATGCTGGGATTAGAGACAAGAATGACAATGCTCAGCATCCCCAAGGAGATCATTTCTTTTGAGACAAGATCTCAGAGTAACCCAAGCTAGCCTCAAATTCACTAAGTAGCTGAGGGTTCCCTTGAATGGTTGGTCCTCCTTCCAAGTACTGAAATTACAAATGCATGCCAGGCCTAGCCACAGAGGTTATTTATTTATTTATTTTTGTTTTTTTGAGACAGGGTTTCTCTGTTTTAGCCCTGGATGTCCTGAACTCACTCTGTAGACCAGGCTGGCCTCAAACTCACAGAGATCTGCCTGTCTCTGCCTCCTCAAGTGCTGGGATTAAAGGCATGCACCACCGCCCGGCTGCTCTAGAGGTTTTAAACAAAAGGGAAAAAAAAAAGTCAAATGACTTAAGTTTTTCCAAAGCACATTTCCTATCACAGATAACTGTAAATGACTATACATTAGAGACTTAAAGCCTTCAAGCTGGGTCATGGTGGTGGATGTGGTTGTGGTGGGGCAAACCTTTAATCCCAGCACTTGGGAGCAGGGGTAGGTGGGTGGATCTCTGAGTTTGAGACCAGCTTGGTTTACAGAATGAATTCTAGGGCAGCCAGGGCTACACAGAAGAATCCTATCTTGAAAAACCAAACAAACAAATACTTAAACACATCATTTTTTTCATTTACTGAGTACCTATAGACTACAAACATTATAGCATTATAAAACATATAATTTAGCATCTGGCCTGGTATCAAAAGCCCATAATCCCAGCTACTCTGGAAGCTGAGGCAGGAGGATCACAAGTTCAAGACTGGTGTGGGCAATTCAGTGAGATCATGTGTCAAAATGGATAAATACTGAAAGGATCCAGGTGTGATGGCTCTGTCCTATAATCCCAGAACTTAGAAGGCTGTTACAGGATTGATATGAATTTGAGGCCATCCTGTGTTACATAGTACCAGGATGGCCAGGACTATATAACAAAACCCTGTTTCAAAGAAACACCAGAAAAGGAAAAGCTAAACCAAAGAAAGGTAGCTTACCAGCATGCACAAGGTTCTAGGTTCATTACCTAGTACCCCAAAATAATAACAAGATATAAAAAGTAAAAGGCTGGAGAGATGGCTTAGCAGTTAAGAGTGAGTACTGCTCCTGCAGAAGACCTGAGTTCAGTTCCCAGCACCCATATGGGGCATCTCAGAACTATCTATCACTCTCAGCTCCTGGGGCATCCAAGGTCTCTGGACATTTCCAGCACCTGCATTCAAGTGCATGTACCCGTACAGATACACAGACATAGACACACACACACACACACACTAAAAATAAAATGAAGAAAATTTTAAGTGTATTTTAGTAAAAAATAATCCAAAGACTTAATAATAAAACTATTTTAGATGATGCCACGAAAGCCTATAAAATGGCAAAAAAAAAAAAAAAAAAAACCTTATCACTTGTCCAGAAAAAAATAGCAAAATATTGTTTACCTATCTAAAAGTACTATATCAAGTTTAAACGTTTCAGAATCAAGCATTAGGCGCCTCCAGTTAGGTACCAATATTTATCCTGAAAGCTAGTTGGGCAAGCCTGCAGACTCCAATCTGGTAAGTCTTTTTGAATATCCAAGGATGTCTTCTTCTCTCTCACCCCAAGATGGTGCCCTTTTGATTTAGACAGCATCGGGCCTGCATTAGCTTCGATGTAGCCTCACAGTAAGCAGCTACTCTGGACAAATTTTTCACATCTCCCGGACACTGGGTGCATATCTGCAGAAGAAAAAAAGAAACATTATTAAGACACCAGAAAGAAAAAAAGAGAAACGAACAAAGATCAAGGGCGTCCGTGTGCTTTCCAGAATTCCTGTAACACAGAGCGGAAAGGTGGCTTTTATAAATAGAACCCAGTTTTTCCCTTACAACCGGGCATCGAAGTCCTTGCCTAGCGAAGGGCCTCATCTTTGCGAATCATTACTTGACTACAGCATACCATCTACAGAGACTCCTCCGCCTGACAGGAGTGTTCGGAAAGTGTTAAAGGGCTGCAGGTACACCACGAACCCAAGCGTCACAAAATACATTGCCATTGCACCACGCACAGTATTCGTCCAATGACAGAAGAACGAAGAGACTCAGTAGTGGAAGAACACTTAGCTATTCAAAAGCAAGGTCAAATTTCAAAGGTCTCTGAATGTGGGCAGGGCTAAGGTGCCAGTGGCCAGCGCTACGTGTGTGAGTACTCAGGAGCAGGGACGGGGCTGGGGGAAGCTTCAGGGACCAACTCTGAGCTTCGGGCTGGCCAAGGGGACAGCCACCGGCGGGCGAGCTCGACACAAGGCTGACGACCAGCGACCGTGTCCATCCAGATCTCAAACTTTCTTCTGTACCTCAGGTAGAGCCACGGCCCTTTCCGTGCCCAGAGCCAGGAGCAGGGCAGCAGCCCAAACTATCGGGCGCACAGAACCGCCCGGCGCCCGGGACGCCATTTTCCACTTCGAGCAACCTTGACACTCGCGAGAGCAGAGCGCGCGGCTCCGCCCCCAGCGCGTCCCGCCTCCGCCTTGAGGCGTGGCCCAGCCTTTAGAAGCCCGTCACTCTGGGGCGTGGCCTAATCGGCCGCCCGCAGGCGCGCGGGGCGGGGCGTAATTTTCCAGAGCCCCGGGGCGGCTGGCGGACTCGTGGGCTCTGTCCGCGCTCGCCTTTCCCTGTTCGCGGTGGGCAGACCCACCACCTCTCCATTCTTCATGGAGCGCAGGCCTCTCCAGGCGGCGCTTTGGTTGCCTTGAGCCTACTGCAAGTGCTCTCTGCCCGGGCCGGTCCATCCGCCCTCAGTAAACATGGCGGCGCGGCGACCAGGACGGGCTGGGGGCGGAGTCCCGCTGTCAGCAAGCCGGCCGCTGCTGGCCGGACCTGCCGGCGGGCCAGCAACCCACGTGTGGCGATCTCGCAGGTGGGCCGGGAGGGGCGGGGACTGGGCAGGGGCCGAGAGGCTGGGGTTCGGCCAGCTCGGGCGGCAGAGGCGGAGCTGGGAGGGGCGGGGCGGGGTGAGCCTCGGCGTGGGTCTCGGGGACGGTCTCAAATACTAGCGCAAAGTGGTGGGTCCGCCACGTGTGGAGAGAAGAGGAAAACTGCGGCGAAAGAGGTTAAGGGTGCTGGAGGAGCGAGGATCGGAGGGCGAAGGGCAAACGCCTGCAAGGAGGACACGAGCCTGGGAACCCTTCACCTTGATGTTGCGCAGCGTTCCGGGCACCGAGGTGAAGCGGGAACGACGCCTCCCTGACTCATTTTCTCTGCCTTCCCAGGAATAGAACAATGCTGGTTTCGGAAAGAACGGAGGAACTTTGGTAGTCCTGGCCGAACCGCCGACGCAAGGCAAGGTAACTCTCTCCCGCAGTGTCGGGAGCCCTGACTGGAAGGGGAGACCCATCACACCTAAGGGTGAGGATCCCTCAAAAAACCTCCAAAGACAATTTGGGCTCATCACAGGTATCCTGCCTATGTTTCCTTTTCACATGCTCCAGGTGTCTGCCTGGAAATCCTGAATTAACATTTTTTAGTACATTTAGATGCTGGGATATATTGTTTTAGTGAGAACGGCCATTCAGATCTTGAGGAATGTTAAACCCTAGACCTCGGTGGCAGTTGGTCCTGCAGGTGTTCCCTTACATTTCAAAGGGGAAGGGGGTGAGGATTTGGCCCTTCACCTAGTGTTTTCCTAGCTCATTTGGTCCCCAGTACTTAAAGAAACAAGCCCACAAACCCTCAGTACTTTTTGCCCGCAGTTAAATCCAGCGCAGTGTGTGACTACAGTGAGACTTTTAAAAAGCCTCTTTTATTTGTGAAATAACTTGGCTTTCTTTTGGCCACCACTCAGAGATAGACACACTCATCGGTGTGAACCAGTGGAGTTTTTAGAAAGCCACTGTTCTTTTCCTAGAATTGGATCATGTGAAATGAAGGCTGCATTACTGGATTGGCATTTTCCTGGCTGCTTAGCTCTTCTTCCTCTGTCCTAGATGATTCTTGATGCCTCACACAGATTATTTATCAGGAAACTCCATGAGTAGAGGGACCCAGTCAGTACAGGGACCTACTCTCCCCCACCCCTTGGTGTTTTCATTTTGAGATAGGAACTCACTGTAAAGCTCTGGCTGTCCTGGAACTCATAGCCACCTGCCTCTGTCCCTTGGGTGCTAGGATTATAGGATTAGTTTATAGAGTTTTTTTTTTTTTCTTTTGGGTTTGGTTTTTGTTGTTGTTTGGTTTGGTTTGGTTTTGGGGTGATGGTGCATGCCTTTACTCCCAGCACAGAAGCAGGTGGAACTTTCTGTGTAACAGCCCTGGCTGTCCTGGAACTCACTTTATAGATCATGCTGGCCTGGAACCCAGAGATCTGGCTGCCTCTGCCTCCTAGTGCTGGGGTTAAAGGTGTGTGCCGCCACCACCACCCTTCCATTCTATAGTTTTCATCATCTCATAGTAGTGACAGATTGCCGGAAAGTGACAGCTTGCCAAAGTGTTGCAATATACCAAGGCCTGGGGCATCTTTAGGTTAAACCGGAGTGCTCTGTTGGGATTCTTGATCTGAAGACCAGCATTTGTGACAGGACATGTGACCCAAGCTTAGACCCTGTCTTTGTCCTGTGAGGTTTATAGTTCAGGCTTATTTAGTCTGTGGGAACTACACATTGCCGGCCAGGCAATATGTGTCCGAGTGTGTCTGAATACAGTGCAGGAGGAGATGCTCTGGTCTGGTGGGCAGGGTGTGTTAATCTGTCCCTGGGTTACTTGAAATCTACACTGTTCCATGAATGACTGACTACAGTTTGCACTCTGCTCCTTTCCTAGTCTTGGGAATAATGAGGTTGGATCATTGGTGAATTACCTCTGAAAAATCCTTTTTTACTGTTTTGCACTATGTGTGTTTGTCCATGTGGGTGCTGGGATGACCAGGAGTGACAGAGCTGGAGTTACAAGTGGTTTCAAGCTGACTGATGTGGTTGCTTGGAGCCCTCCATAGAGCAGTTAAAACTCTTTGAACCTTTGGGTCATCTCTCCAGCCCCTATAATAGATATTCTTTCTAGGTGTGGTGGTGTAAGCCTTTAATCTCAGTACCTGAGTTCAAAGCCAGCATAATCTACAGTGTGAGTTCTGGGCCAGCCAAGGCTACATGGTGAGATCCTGTCTCAAAAAAATAAAACAGAAAGACTCTCCACAGATTCTGTAGAGAGATACTCTAAGACAGATTTCAACTGGAGTATCCTATACTCTCCATGCAGGAGGTTGGGAAGGAAGATTCTACAGCAACCAACACACAAGAAAAGGAAGTTGCTTGTGTTTATGCAAATTAAAGGGAGGGTGTTTGGATTTAGAAGGGTGGGGTCTCAAAGTGTAGTGACCTTTACTAGGGTAAGAACTGTAATCTATTTTGTAAGAGTCTGTTGAGCCACCCTACCTAAACCACTATAAGCTGGGAATTTAGCACCTAGGGAAGGTAGTAGATAGGATCTAAGATGCGGCTGATTCCTCTGAAGGCAAAAATCTGAACTAGTGACAATGAGGCACTTTAGTTACTGCTCACATAGCAGGTATTCAGAGAATTTTTGTTTGGTTGTTTTTGTTGTTGTTGGGTTTTGGGAGGGGTTTGTTTTGGGTTTTTTTGTTTGTTTGTTTTTTTGTTTTTTGTTTTTCCAAGACAGCTTTCTCTGTAGCCTTGGTTGTCCTATAGACCAGGCTGTTCTGGAACTCAAAGCGATCCGACTGCCTCTGCCTCCCTCAGTGCTGGGATTAAAGGGGTGTGCCATCATGCCTGGGTGTGTTCAGAGAATGTTAACTGTTGTGAGTTGGCTGTTTAAATGTGTGGCATTCTCTAGTGTCTCCCGTGAGTACTTCTAGGGGATTGCTTTTGAAGACAGCTGACACACCTGGAGAGTAAGATGAGAAATCCCTAGGTGTGGGTTCTAATGCTGCCTCTGACAGTTAGTTAATTAGTTAGTTGTGCTTTTAGAAGGGTTAATTGAAAGGCCAAGGAGGTAGCTCAGTAGATCAAGGGCTTGCCACCAAAGTATGAAGACCAACATTGTAGTTGCCCATAGATCTCTGTAAGCTGGCCTGGGAAACCCTTCCTGGAAAATGACTGGAGAAGATACCTGATAGCAGCCCGTAGCTTTCTCATGTTCATCTATGAATCTGCTTACAAACATACCCATAGGGAAAACAAGTAAACTTGAATGATCTGGGCCTTTGTATGCATTTGTGTAAAATGGCGAGGCTGGAAGAGTGGTTTACTGTGAATAGCGTGAGCCCATCTTTGTTCTTTAAAGGGCTGTGGCATAGTCTTAGAATTATTACTTTTGTGTACATAGAGTTAGAAAAGTAACTTTCCAGTCTTGGCAACTCCTTTCTAACTCTGTCTAGCACACAGAGTGCCAAGAACAGTTTAGGCTAGAGTCTAATCCATCTAAGAATGCTGTTGAATGTGAGCTCTCTGCTCTCCATTCTGGAGCTTTTAGAATTTAGTCTGGGGACATAGGGTGATAAGGGCCATTTGGACACAGTGTTTGGTTCCCTGAGGAGCCCAGAACAAAGAGCATCTATGTTTTTCTGTGACTTCACTTCTTGCTCTCTCCTCAGCTACTTACAGAATTGGAGCCTCTACCTCTGTCCTGCTCCAGGCAGCTCTGCCTCAGTAGAGGGATTGCTTCTCCAGGTATGTCTGTTCACAGCAGGATAAATGGGATCACTCACTCTCTGCTTGCTGTTCAACTTGTAGTACTGACTGTCTTTTCCAGAGGTCCTGTAATCCTAACTTTGAATCTTTTGGCTGTTTTGCAGTGTCCTGTCACCTTGTCTGTCTTGCTGTTTTTAAGAGTTGTTTATATATATGGGTGTTTTGCCTGCATGTATGTACCACGTGTGTACCTGATGCCACAAATGGCCTAAGAGGGCATCAGATCCCCTGGAGCTGGAGTTACAGGTGATTGGGCAATGCCATATGGATACTGGGAACAGAACCTGGGTCCTTTATAAGAGCAAGTACTCTTACCAATGAGCATCTCTCCAGGTCCTGCCTCACTTTTCAATCCTACCTCTCTGAGCAGATCCGCTATTGACTGTTGTGTCTAACAGGAGCTGAGATACAGTGGTAGGGTTTCTCTAGTGATATTGGGGATATTAAAAAGGAGTACACCTGGGTAGTGGTGGCACATGCCTTTAACCCCAAAAGAAGAAGAATGGTTGGCCTGCTGATGTTCTGAATGGGGCTTGAGACTGTCGGGGAGATGAGCTCACTGGTCAGTGAGGGGATAACACCTCAAAGAGGTGGAACTGAGGCCAAGGAGAGCAGGGAAAACCCTGCTAGCATTAGTCTCCATTTCTTCCCTGCTGGGCTGTGGCGCCAGGCTGGGCTCTGCTGGCTAAGTACAGTGTAGTGACTGGGTCTGTGCCTGCAAATAGAAGCAGGGGATTGTATGAAAATTGGCCTAGAGTTGACTTTTTATTTTATTACTTGGGTGGAGACCCAAGAAAGGTCCTGAGTTTCGTAACTGCACACCCAAAGGTCCTGGCCAAGTTACTGTCTCCTTTCTGTCTCAGCTCTGCTGCTTCTTCCCTCCCTAACATCTAACAAACCTACCCCATGCCTTCTAGGCATTCACCACTGTGTTGGCTGGCTAGTCTGGCCATGACACGTCCAAAGCCTGTGGGTGGGCAGCCATGAGGGCAGGGTAGGCTTGACTGAGAGATGAATTCTTACAGCTCCCCCTGAACCATGTCACTGGGTGGAAGAGGCATGCTGTGGGACTGAGTCAGCTTGGAGCCATTTGCCTGTACCTGCTCAGTCAAGTGACAGCTCAGAGCCCAGGAGTACCAAGTCGCTGCAAAACACAGGCACAGTGAGGATGAGTGCAGGGGAGAGCACTGCAGCTCCCTTCCACACAACCTCAGACACCAACGTGGGTATTGCCACCTTTTCTGTTGTGGACTATGTGGTATTTGGCCTGTTGCTGCTTCTCTCCCTTGTCATCGGTCTCTATCATGCTTGCCGTGGCTGGGGCCGCCATACTGTCGGTGAGCTGCTGTTGGCAGACCGCAAAATGGGCTGCCTTCCTGTGGCACTGTCCCTACTGGCCACCTTCCAGTCAGCTGTGGCCATCCTGGGGGCACCAGCTGAGATCTACAGATTCGGAACCCAGTATTGGTTCTTGGGGTGCTCCTACTTCCTGGGACTACTGATCCCTGCTCACGTCTTCATCCCTGTCTTCTACCGCCTGCATCTTACCAGCGCCTATGAGGTAAGCAGGAGAGGGTGACTTCCAGGCCCAGGGATGGAGAAGGGGAGAAAGTACCCAAGAGGGCTGTGACCCTGGACACTTCCACCTAAAGAGTAACTGCTTCTCCGTTATTCTCAGTTCTTCCCAGGAGGAGTTAAGGTGGGGAAGTGGGGAAGGGACAGGGGAGTGCCATGCCTAGGAGGTCTAGAATATATGCTTTGGATATTCATCCCCTTGTGTTAGTAGGCCTCTTGAGGAAAGAGGTTATATATTGTTAGGGTTGGAGTCCAGAAATACCATGCCATAAAGGATATATAAATTCTTTGTGCTTCTCTCTAGTACCTGGAGCTCCGGTTTAATAAAGCAGTGCGGATCTGTGGGACTGTGACCTTCATCTTTCAGATGGTAAGTGTAAGTGGAATGTTATGGAAACAGCCTGGGGCATGGGAGGGGGAGCTGAACTCAGGCCTTCAGAAGCTGTTGGAGTTTTCCCTGCTCTCCAAGTGACAGAGTTAAAATCCCTATGAGTGACAATGTGGCCAAGTCCCTGATGGCATTTTATCCAGTGCCACTACAGATTTAACAGTGGTATCAAGCTAGGTTTTGGGAGAAGTGAAGGGAAGCCTTGGGGATACTGTTTTTCCACCTGCATCTCTTCTCCCTCACATCCTCTCCCATATCCTACAGGTGATCTACATGGGAGTTGCTCTCTATGCACCATCCTTGGCCCTCAATGCAGGTGAGGGGTTCTAGTCCTTGACTTCTGGCCTTGGCAGACTGGGAAGATGCTTTAGGAGGGGCAGAGAGAGTAGAGTACTACAAACAATGTGACCTTGAGAGAGCTGACCCATTGACTGGGCTCTTGGCTTGGTCTTTCCAGAGGTCAAAGTAGACCTGTTTAACTTCAGTTGAAAGCTGGTCAAACATTACCATGCCAAACCTCAACGGGTTAGTCAGCGTTTCGGTGGAGCTCTGAAAATGTTTTAGTTCATCTTTAATAACTAATTGCATAATTTTTATGGTGGGTTTTTGTTTGTTTTTTTGAGACAAGGTCTCTGTGTAGCCCTGGCTGTCTTGGCACTTTGCTATAAACACCAGGCTAAACTCCCAGAGATCGACCTGTCTCTGCCTCCCAGAATGCTGGGATTAAAGGTGTGTGGGACCACAGCCAGCTTGTCTCCATGATTTGAGTAGCTACACTCACCCTGGGCGACCTTCCAAAGAGAGGAGTGTGACTTTTATCTGTTCACAGTGACTGGATTTGATCTATGGCTGTCAGTGCTGGCTCTAGGAATTGTCTGCAACATCTACACTGCACTGGTAATTTCAGTAATTCCTAGGGCAATGGCAGGAAGACAGGGAAAGGAAAAGAAGGGATAGCATAAAAAGAGATGAGAAATGGGTGAACTAGGGTGGGGCAGGTTGGAACAAGATAAGTGTCTGCTATGAAAAGCAGAAAGTGGGATACTCCCAACAGTTTGAGGGATTGTGCAGGGGCTTTGTTAGTGGTGTAGTGTCCACTCTCTCTGGTTGATCTGACATTTTTAACATACATGTTTTCCCCTATAGGGTGGACTGAAGGCTGTCATCTGGACAGATGTGTTTCAAACATCAGTCATGTTCCTAGGGCAGCTGGTGGTTATTATTGTAGGATCGGCCAGAGTTGGTGGCTTGGGGCATGTATGGGATGTGGCTTCCAAGTATAACCTCATCTCTGGAATCGAGTAAGTATGTGCACCAAATGGAAGAAAGGTGATGTTGAGTGCCTGGATGGTGTTTATAGAAGGCTTAGACAGTGTCTTGATGCATGCCTGAGATGAGGCTAGTTTTAGAGAAATGGAACTATATCTTGGCTCTCCTTATTCCGTGCCTTCTGTCATTCTTTGGCCTAGAGGTGGTGGCTCTGCTCTGTTTTTCACTGACCTGTCTTAGGAGAAAAATAGGCATCTTGGCTGTGGTAGTGACCAGGGAGTTTTGTTTTTGTTTGGTTGGTTGGTTAGTTTTTTGTTTTGTTTTTGTCTTTGTTTTGAGACAGGGGTCTCTGTGTAGCCTTGGCTGTCCTGGACTCCCTGCCTCCTCTAGTGCTGGGATTACAGGTGTGTGCCATGGAGCCTGTCTCACCAAGTAGTATTCTTATTGCAGGCTGAATCCTGACCCCTTTGTGCGTCACACATTCTGGACTCTGGCCTTTGGGGGTGTCTTCATGATGCTCTCCTTGTATGGAGTAAATCAGGCTCAGGTGCAGCGCTACCTCAGTTCCCACTCAGAGAAGGCTGCTGTGCTGTGAGTGCAGGGATGGGAAGTGTTGGAACAGACACTTTGGAAAGGGGTTCCCTAAAGACAATGGGGTGGGAGAGGATTCAGAGTCCCTGCCCCCTTATTAGGGACTTCCTGAAGGTTCAGGGGGGCATGTGTAAGAGTGCCTATTAGTGCCGTCTCTGTCTTTTGCAGCTCCTGCTATGCAGTGTTTCCCTGCCAGCAAGTGGCCCTCTGCATGAGCAGCCTCATTGGTCTGGTCATGTTTGCCTACTATAAGAAATATAATATGAGCCCCCAGCAAGAGCAAGCAGCCCCTGACCAGGTGAGATGGCCTCTCTGGCTCCTTCCTGTGCTTGTGGGAATCTGGTCTGGGTCACTAAGCAGAGTATTTGTGTGGCTGAATTGGAAAAAATGCATGAATAGTTCTTTGCTGTCCTGAAGGCCCAGCTGTCTAGCATGTCAGATCCAAGTCTCCAGTGTATCTAATCAGTGCTCATCCCATTTGATGGGTGTCGACCAACTGATACCAACTCCCCACTGCTCTGTTGGAAACTGTTACATGTCTGTTCTCATCTAAGCTTCCCAATAGCCTGATTTTACAGAAGACGGGCTTGGTGAGGTAGGCAGCATGCTGACATCACACTGTTCATCAGAGGTGGCTTGCTCTTCAGAGCCCATTTTATCACTGTTTGAGGCAGATGCCTTCGTGTCTGCCTCTCCTCTCTGATGCACCCAGGCTCTGGATTAGCAAGGGTGTGTCCAGGGGCTTCACACAGAAGCAGGAGGTGGCACCTTTCTGAGTGCTCTGTTTGCTTGCAGTTAGTCCTCTACTTTGTGATGGACCTCCTGAAGGACATACCAGGGCTGCCTGGGCTATTCGTTGCCTGCCTCTTCAGTGGATCCCTCAGGTACTCCCTTCTACCTTGCCCTAGATGTGGTATACCTGCCTCTGCTGGAACAGTGTGCCCATCTGTTTTGGATAGCAGGACACAATTTAGCCTCTCCCAAGACATACTTTTGTTTGACAGTATCAGTCGTCTACTTGATCAAACTGTACTTTCATCAGAAAAGTCTTGCCTTCATACCTCTGATGTAGCCTGGGCTATGGACAGGGTGGTTTCTTATGCCTCTGATCCTTCTGTAACGCCTTTAATTCTCCCTTTCTTGGCCCTCAGACCCCACAGAGCTTGTCTCTTTTCCCTCCTTTGCAGCACCATATCCTCTGCATTCAATTCATTGGCAACTGTCACAATGGAAGACCTGATTCAACCCTGGTTCCCTGAGTTGACCGACACTCGTGCCATCATGCTTTCTCGAAGCCTTGGTAGAATTGCTCTTAAATCTTCTAAGATAACACCCTGACCATGTCATCAGCCTTCTGAGGTTATGTTTGTCCTGGGCTCATTCAGCACATGTCTCATGCATCACACAGCCTTCACCCATCATGTATTGCATGCAGGGAAGAGCAGGGGTACATAGGGTCTGGGTCTCTGTCTGAGAACAGCAGCAGCCCTGATGCTGGGGCTGGGGCATGAGGTAATATGTCTTTCTGGGGCTCAGAAGTGGTAGTTTGGTTGGAAGAGTGTTACCCCTCCCGTTCTTGTTTATTCCTCAGTTTATTTCCTCCTGTGTTTCTACCCAGCCTTTGCCTATGGACTGCTTTGCCTGGGAATGGCCTATATTTCCTCTCATCTGGGATCAGTGCTCCAGGTAATGACTGTGGAGAGGAGAAAGAAACTCTTGGCAGGGATAGTTTGAAACAGGAAATGAAGACAGCTGTTTTGATAGGGATTTAATTATTACATTTAATCTGGGTGTAGTGGTACATAACTTTTAATCTCAGCATTTGGGAGGCAGAGGAAGCAGATGGATCTCTGAGTTCAAGGACAGTTTGCTCTACAGAGCTAGTTCTAGGACAACCTGGGCTACGCAAAGACCCCCGTTTAAGCAAAACATTTATTCATTTCTTGTGTGCTACTTGTGTACTCACATGCTACTGCTCAGGTGGAAGTGAGAGAACACTTGTGGGAATTAGATCTTGGCTTGTACCATGTGGGTTCTGGACATTGAACTCAGGTGTGAGCCTTGACAGCAAACACCTTCATCCCCTGAGCTATCTCACCAGCCCCGTAATTTCTTAGATAGCCTTTAACTATAAACAGACTCTCAAGTGACCGAAAGCCCCAATGTCATTTCTAGAATGTTAGCCCAGAGTGTATACTCACAGCCATTCCTGCCCTGGAAGAAACCAAGAGCTGATAACTCACTGGACATTGAGGCTGGGGTCTCAGGCCTGTTTGTTCTTTTCTCTTTCCATCAACCCCAGGCGGCACTCAGCATCTTTGGCATGGTTGGAGGGCCACTGCTGGGACTCTTCTGCCTTGGGATGTTCTTTCCATGTGCCAACCCTCTTGTGAGTGACTCCTCTGGCTCCCCAGATATGCATGTGCATGGAATTGGGCTGCTGAGGCTTTCAGCAGGAGCTCTGGGGATTGGTGTGGTTGGCCTGTGACAGGAGAGTTGACTCTGTTTCTGGGCAGGGTGCCATCATAGGCCTTTTGGCTGGACTCACCATGGCCTTCTGGATTGGCATTGGGAGCATAGTGAACAGTATGAGTTCTGCCGTGGCGTCCCCTCCCATTAATGGGTCCAGCTCCTTCCTGCCCAGCAATCTGACCGTTGCCACTGTGACTACCCTGATGCCTTCCACTACCCAGTTCAAGTGAGGCAGGGTTTCCTCTCTTTCTCCTTGGGTGGTAGCTCAGTTTTGAGCAATTTCGTGGGATCCTTTCTAAGGGATGGGTTCCCATGGGTCATAAGCAGGGTGAGGTTGGTGGGTGGCTGGAAGTACCTGGAGAATGCCCTGACAAAATACTGCTCACTGTCCTTCCCTCTCCTCCCAGGCCCACAGGACTACAGCGGTTCTACTCCCTATCCTATTTATGGTACAGTGCGCACAACTCCACCACAGTCATTGTAGTGGGCCTGATTGTCAGTCTGCTTACTGGTGAGGGCCTGGGATTGCCACACAGAAAAATGAGGGGCTGAGAGGGACTTTTCAGTCTGGGGGAGGGAGGACCCTGCCCTTGGGACACTGAGTATCAGTAGCAGCCAGTCTTCCCTGCTGACATCAGAGTAGGCTGGAGGACTGGGACCTTGGTACAGGGAGAACAGAATGCTTGCTGCTCTGAGGGGCCTCTGACTGACAAGCACCTTTGCCTTCAGGGGGAATGCGGGGCCGGTCCCTGAACCCCGGAACCATTTACCCTGTGTTGCCAAAGCTCCTCGCACTGCTCCCCTTATCCTGCCAGAAGCGGCTTTGCTGGAGAAGCCACAGCCAGGTGAGACCTGCTGTCACATGTCACATTCCACTGTTCTCCTTGCGCCTGCTGTGCTCACCCTTTCATCTGCTGCTCTCCCCTGGGCCTGCCTGGCTCCCTCCTGGGAAGCTCTGAAGTGGACAGTTTCACCTTTGTTCCACCTGCCCTCGCCTACCCTCACCCCTGTTCTTTGTGTTCCCCAGGATATTCCCGTGATCCCCAGCCTGTTCCCAGAGAAGATGAGGAATGGAGTGCTGCAGGACAGCAAAGAGAGTATGGCTGAAGATGGCCTTGTCCACCAGCCATGCAGTCCTACCTACATTGTCCAGGAGACCTCCCTGTGACCTGTGATGGGAACACAAGCCTCCAGTCTGTCCTCAGAGCATGACAGCAGCCAGAGGCTATTTTGTAGTGCATGGATGAGTCACTACATGTGTTCTGCATTGCGGGTGTGGACAACTTAGCCCACAGCAAAGGACCTTGATCTTTAATGTCTTCATCTCCATGGGAGCTGTTGCGTGCAAGGGTGAGAAGGTTTTTTATTATCCCTTGCCAGTCTTTTAGGATCAGGTTTGCAAGATATAGAATTATATCATTGTGGGGAAATAAATGAATATACCAAAAAAAAGGATGGCTTTTGGTTAAGTATGACCAGGATCCTTGGGAGTGAATAGAAACAGCATTTCATGTAACTGTTCAGTAGCATAATTGACCAGCTCCACCACTGTTAAGCATGAAGTCCTTGGCCACCTGTTGATTCCCTCAGTGTCATGTCAACCTGGATTATCCCAACCATTGTGGGCCCTTGTGGTCACTTTTGGGTTATCTGTAATACTTAAGTCCCCTTTCACTCTTACCTGCCTACCTCGATTCTCGAGAGGGAGGCTTTGGTATCGCTGGGCTCCAGAATAGACAGAAAGCCCTCTACTTTGTGTAGAGGGCGGGCGCACGTTTTCTACATCACAGACCCCAACCCTCCTCAGGTGGTACTTAAGAGACAGGGCCCTCTCCTGGCCCCTTATGCAATGCTGTCCTCTGAACTCTTATGCCAGGACACCCTAGTGTCATTCTGTCATCTGTGTACCTATTTCCTTTTGGATTTTTCTCCTCATGTATTTTGTTCCTAGGGAATAAAAATATGTTAGACCTAGTGTTTGGATCTGTGTTCCTTCAAGTAACCACCCGTTCCCTGGAGAAGATAAAATCTCTGTGTGTAGGTGTTTTCTTCTACTGAGGCAGAGGACTTGTAGCCTCCAGTCTCTGCAGGTGGCTGGAAGGGGAGGGGCCAGAGTTAGACTCATTGCTTCTTGAAGTGTCTCATCCCATCACCTGCCAACCTCAGCTGTCAACACAAGAACTGCTTTGAGATTTTTGCTGTTGGGGCTAAAGAAAGAATATTAACTGAAGAAATTGCACTGGCCTGTATTGTGAAGAATACTGAAATAGCCCATGCCTCCCAGACTTAGTCTCTTCCCCTGCTTGGCCCCATCCTACCGTTCAGAGCAGCCATTTACATGTCTCAGTAGAGACTCGGGGCCAGGCAGATCTGACTGTACTGTCCCATCCCTTATACAGCTCAGGCCAGGACATATGTGTCTCAATATCCACCACAAGTCCTGGCTAGAGAAGTAAAAGTATAGGCTAGTGAGACAGCTGTGAAGCTGTAGTTCCATGCCTGAGACAGGCTTGATAGGAGAAAACTGACTCTTGAAAGTTGTCCTCTCACCCCAAGATATCCCATGGCGTGTGCACATACACATGTTAAAAAAAAAAAAAAAAAAAAAACATAGGGGACTACATCTGTGATGTCAGAACTTGGTAGGCACTAAGATCACAGGTCAGACCTTAGCTCAACAGGAACTAGGTCTCATTGTTGCCTAAGCCGGCCACAAACTCCTGGATGACACGATTGCCTTGCCTCAAGCGTCCCAAGTGACTGGACTGTAGATGTGTGACTTTGTGCGTCACTCTTCACTCCCTTTCTGCTGTCTTGGCCAGCATCTGGAGGAACAGCGCTTATGCCCAAACAGACTGCAGTCACTTCCTGCCTTCAAAGGGCAGGAGAGGGCTCAGTGGACAAGAACTCTGGTGTTCTTGCAGAGGACTTGGATCCAGTTCCCAACAGCCACGTGATGGTTCACAGCCATCTATAACTCCTAGGGGGATCTGGTCCCCTTTTCTGGTCTTTATAGGTACCAGATACGCATGTCATAAATGTGCAGGAAAACACTCGTGTACATAAAAAAACAAAATGTAAAAAGAAAAGAAAGGCATGCTTTTGAGTAAGGGTCAGCAATGGAGGTATTAAGATGTAGAAAGTGGAGAGTGTGCTTCAGAGAAAGAGTGTCCTGAACAACAGGACAAGTGTGCTTAGGATATTGGCTGATACCCAAGAAAGAATGAGAAGAGAAAAGTTATGTTTTTGAGTTGGAATTCAGAACAGTAGTCAGGCTTAGAGGGAATCTGTAAGAGCTTCTGAGGTCTCAAAGTGCATTATCTCATTGAGGGGATAATCCTTATCTCCTTAACTTGTCTTCAGGTAAATCAGCTCTTCAGAGGAAACCTCCTGGTCAGGAGATAAGACCAGTTAACTCTTAAAGAAGGGGACAATAGTATACAGCATTGTAAACAGGGCGGATTAGAATGTTATCATTATTTTTATTTTACGTGTATGAATGTACTAAATACATGTCAGAATAGGGCATCCAATCTGGAACTGGAGTTACATATGGTCCATGAAGATGCTGGGAACTCAGCCTTGTAGGAGGAGCATGTGCTTTTTTAACCACTGAGCCATCTCAGCCCCAGTACTACTCCTTTAAGCAGGAAGTAGTTTTCCCTTAGTGGACCTCAGTTCTTTCATACAGCATTTTTAATCTTAAGGGGAGTGGCAATGCCAAATCAGTGACCTCCAAGCCTTCATTAGAAGGTTTAGGGTCTCCACTCTTGCAAACCTTCAGGTCTTGGAGGATGTTCAAAGAGACTTAGATGAAGCTAGATTTCTAGGGTACCATCCAAGGGAAGATCTGTGCAATGATGATAAAACCTGGATCTCATTTTAACCTCAACTCCCAGGTCCTTATTTTCTTTGTTTGGTTTGGTTTGGGTTTTTTTGTTTGTTTTTGTTTTTGAGGCAGGGTCTCACTATATAGCCCTGGCTGTCCTAGAACTCTGTAGACCAGGCTGGCCTCAAACTCACAGAGATCTGGCTGCCTCTGCTTCCCCAGTGCTGGGATTAAAGGCATGCACCACCACACTTGGCTGGGCCTTAGTTTCTTTTAAGTTTCGATCCCTATGTGTTTTTGTTTAGTCTTCTAGGCAAATACAGAGTAATATGTCTGAAAATAAATGGACCAATTGTGAATTGCAGTAGATGTACCTGGCACAGGATTCTGAGACAAAACAGCAGGGTCACCAAGCCTGGCTTCTAGGACTATCCTTGATACTGCTGGACAGAGGAAAACTCAGACTAAGAGGGTCCACACAGAGGTTCTCTGAGGCTCAGCTAGGCAAGACTTGTAGCTTTTATTTTTATTTTTTTATTTTTATCTATCTTTTTAAATTTGACTTTTTTTTTTTTTTTAGACAGGATTGCTCTCTATAGCCCTGGTGGCCATCCTGAAACTTGCTGTTGTAGATTTGTGTGCCTCTCTCAACTCCTGGGATTAAAAGCATGCATGACTAAATTGTGCCCTGTTTTAAAACAAAAGCAGAGGGAAGGAGAGAAGGGGCTATAAGGATGTAAAGTGAATAAAATAAATAAATGAGAAAACAAAACAAAAGCTTAAGCTGGGAGGTGGTGTTGCATGCCTTTAATCCCAGCAATTGGGAGGCAGAGACAGGAGGATCTCTTTGAGTTTAAGGCTTGTCTAGTCTACAAAGGGAGATCCAGGAGAGCCAGAGCTACACAGAGAAACCCTATCTCAAACAGTCAGACAAACAAATGGCTTCTGTAGGAGTTTCAGTGAGGATTTTTAAGTCACTGGGAATATGCATTTAAAAGAAATGTGGAACTCCAGCTTATGCCCTGTCTTTGCTTCCTGGCCTCTGTGAGGTGAGCAGTTTGTTCCCAAGCAAGCATGTGCCCTGCAGCTGCCCTGCCACAGCCAAAGCAACAGGCCTTTCCTCTTATAAGATAATTAGTGTGATTTATTGCTTGAGTACATAATACAAATGTTTGTGCAGGAGCAGCATTGCTGGTAGGAGGACCCAACCTGATTAGTCTCATGATAACAAGCCAGTCAGTGAAGTCCATCAGAATCAGATGGAATTTAGCATCCTTCTCTGTTCTGTCCCTTTTAAGATGCTTGTGGACAGCAACTGCTTTCTTGATTAAACGGTGCTGATCTAGAGAGATCCAGGACAAGGCCTTTGGAGTTAGGGACTCTCAAGGTTTTATTACCAGCCACAAAATGGATTTGTGCTAAGCCATATGAGTCCCTCAGGACCACAGTGATTTTGGAGGGAGTTGGCCTTTCTTGACCAGTTTGCAAATAGCAACTTCATGTCATTAGACATCAACTTCAGCCAAGTGTGGAGGCAGAATTGACTGGGACAGGACCTTACTGGAAGCCCATGAAGGCTGCAGTCTCCCTCCTCCTCCTTCTCCTTCTCTTTCTCTTTCTCCTCCTCCTCTTTCCTCCTCCTTCTTTCTTCTTCTCCTTTTCCTCCTCCTCCTCTTTCTCCTCCTCATTCTTCTTCCTCTTCCTCCTTTTTCATCCTCCTTCTCTTTCTCCTCCTCTTTCCTTCTCCTCTTCTTCCTTCTTTTTCCTCCTCCTCCTTCTATTCTTCTGTTTTTCAACACAGGGTTTCTTTGTGTAATAGTCCTGGCTGTCCTGGACTTGCTTTGTAGACCAGGTTGGCCTCAAAATGAAAGAGACCCGCCTGCCTCTGCCTTCTGAGTGCTGGGATAAAAGGTGCGCATTACCATGCTGGGCTTTCCCTTTCCTTTTTTAAAGTTAGTTTAGCCCTGGCTGTCCTAAAACTCTCTCTGTAGACCAGACTGACTTGACCTCAGAGATCTGCCTGCCTAGGATTAAAGGCATGTGCCACTACTGCCTAGCCTGTACATATGTTACTATAACCAGAATTTCACTGGATGTTGTATCACATACCTGCAATCTCAACATTCAGGAGTCTGGGCTATACAGTAAGAGCCTGTCTAAAAAAAATAAAAAATTGAATCTGAATTCCATGGAAAAAAGTACAGTGCAGTGAAAGCACATTCTATATAAAAGAGTATTTGGGCCACATGCATTTAATCCCAGCACTCAGGGAGGCAGAAGCAGGGGGATAGCTTTGAGTTCGAGGCCAGCCTGGTCTACAAAGCAAGCCAACGCTATATGGAAAAATCCTGTCTCAGAAAAAAAAAAAAAGTGTTCGGATACAGAGTCTCTGTTTAGTCCATGCTGGCCTCAAACTTGAACTCCCCTTGCCCCAGCCTCCCTGGACCTGTACGTGTGCACCACCACGCCAGGTTATAGTTAACATTTTTGGAGCTCCCTCCATCTTTTCTAGTTTCTAGTTTCTTAATAATTTAATAAGAAAACCATTATATGGATCAGAGCAAGGACACTGTGCTGTGACTGTGTGGCGTGGGCTAAGGCGACTCAAGTAAGACAGAAGTGAGGTCACAGTCTGGAAGGCATCCTCACGGACTGGAAGGAATGAAGAGAAAATGCACACAAAGGAGTGGCTGCGGTCAGAGTGTAGTGAGGACGACGTCTCTATAGAAGGAAGAGGTACAGCCCAAGTGAGTAAGGTCATTCCCCGTGGAGGTAGCCGGAAGCTCCTTTCGCAGCCTGTGGTGAGGAGGCTGCTCACGCAGTGGTCGCTTAGTGCAGTTTCAAGGCCTGAACAGAGCACAGATGCAAGATCCCATGATGCAGGCTTAGCTACAAAGAGAGAAGCCAATAAGAAAAGTACGAGACATTTTTTTTCTATTGGAGAAAGTTATTAGATAAATGGGAAAGGAGAAAGCAAGAGTGAAGCCCAGGGCCTGGGCATGTGGTTTAGTTGCTAGAGTGCTCACCTAGTAGGCACAAGGCCCTAATGCCACCATAGTTTCAGTCCTTGAAAAGCAGAGGTAGGAGGATTAGGAAGGGGTGAAGATCATCAGCTACTGGGCAGGAGACAAGCTTAATGGTTAAGAGCACTTGCTGCTGTTGCAGAACTGGATTTGATTCCCAGCACTGATGACCATCTGCAACTCCAGTCCCACAGGTTTCTGCTGCTCTTTCTGGCCTCTTCCAGCATCAGGCATGCACATGCAGGCAAAACGCTCCTTTACAATAAAACAAAATGCATAAATCTTAAAATAATCATCAGCTACATGATGAGCTTGAGGCCAGTCTGGACTATATGAGACCTTATCTCAATACATAAATAAATGAAGAAGGAAAAAAAGGAAGAATGAAAGAGAGAGAACAGCAAATGTGTGGAAGTGAATTGGAACAGGCGGTGTTATTAGCATCTGCTATACACATGTAGAAATGAATTCTGTTGGGGAGACCTTGAACAGCGGCACTGCAATAACAATAAGCACTTTATGCCTAGATGTTTGGTCTCTAAATACCATTGACACTAAAAAACAAAAACAACAAGCTGGGCGTGTTGGTGTATGCCTTCAATCCCAGCACTTGGGAGGCAGAGACAGGTAACTCTCTATGAGTTCAAGTTCATCCTGGTTTACATAGAGTTTGAGGACAGCCAGAGATACATAGAGAAACCTTGTCTCAAAAATAAAAAAAAAAAAAAAATGAAGACAACAGTTGGCTGGAGAAATAAATTATTTTTGGCTGGAGGCAAAGCACTAGCTGTACCAGGGATATCTTGTGCAAGAAAGCCAAGTATTTCTCAATGATTGAGAAGATCATCTCAAAGGGGCAGAAAGGCCAACTGGCTAAATCTGGGACAATCCAAGCCTTAAAATGGTCAGACTTGGGGCGTTAACTCAGGTGGTAGAGTGCTCGTCTAGCACACATGAGCTCCTCGTTTGATTCCTAGCTCCGCACAAAACGAGGTGTGGTGACGGGCATTGGTGGCCTTTAATCCCAGCACTCAGCACCCAGGAGGCAGAGGCAGGCAGATCTCTAGTTCAAGGCCAGCCTGGTCTACAGAGTGAATTCCAGGACAGCCAAGGCTACATGGAGAAACTCTGACATGAAGAAAACAAAACAAAAAAAAAAACAACAAAATCCAGGTGTGGTAATCCACAGTTGTAATAGTAGAAAAATAGCTAGGATTAGATTATAACCAATTAAATAAGCAAAGTGGAAATCCTGAACTCATATTGATAAAAAAAAAAAACAAAATCAGAAATTAGATGAAGAATGTCACATCTACATAATTTCAGCTGCCTTCATCTGTAGAGCTAGAAAGATGGCTCAGTCAGTGAGTGAGTGCTGTTTCACAAACATGAGTTCTGAGGCCCAGCATCCTTGTAAAAGCAGAATAGAATAGAGCAGTGTGCATCTATCTGTAACTCCACCACAGGAGCACACATACACACACAGGGAGGCGGTGTCATTGACAGCTAGATTCCTGAGCTGAGCTTGCTGGCTACTAGCCCAGCTGAATTAATGAGCTCTAGGTTCAGAGAGAGAGAGAGACCCTGCTTCAAAAAATAAGGTGGCCAGGTTCATACCTTTAATCCCAGCATTTCAAAGGAAGAAACAGAGGCAGCCTGATTTCTATGAGTTCAGGTGGACATGGCAGGTTCCAGGCCACCTGGAGCTACTTCCCCCAACCCCTCAAAAAAAGTGGTGAGTAGTCAAGACATCTGACAGATGTAAACAAATGAGAATGCATGAAATCTAAATGAACTACACACACACACACACACACACACACACATACAAAAACAAACTTTTTCTTTGCAAAAGTAAGCATTAGTTACTAGGAAAAACACTAACTTCTTAGTAAAGAAGCCTGATAAATTCCATTTTAGTAAATGATTAAAATTAAGGTCGTTGGTAGTGGATAAATCAAACTTATCCACCATTTGCTAAGAAGCATCTAGAAGAACATAGAATCCACTCAGTCGTCCTTCTTGTCAAACCTTAAGAAAAACCCCAGATAAAAACAAAATTCGAGCTGGGCATGGTGGCACATGCTTTTAGTTCTAGAATTTGAAGCACAGAAGCCAGATCTCTGTGACATCAAGGCCGGCTTAGTCTACATAGTGTGTTCAAGTTGGCCAGGGCTTCATAGTGAAACCAAACAACAACAAAACCCCTAAGAGCTGGAGAGATAGCTCAGCAGTTAAAGTACTTGATTACTCTTCCAGAGGACAGGAGTTTGAGTATCAACACCTACATGGCAGCTCACAGTGTCTGCAACTCCAGTCTGGTGATCTGACACCCTTTTCAGGCCTCCATGGGCACAGCACACACGTGGCACACAGACTTACATGCAGCAAAACACTCATACACATAAACCAAACAAAACCAAAATCAACAGCAAACAAAAACAAACCAACAACTAAAACAGAAGGGCCTGCAGGATAGGGCACTCCTTGCCAACCAAGACTCAGGACCTGAGTTTGATTCCTGAGACCCATATAAGAAGGAGGGTACCAGCTCATGACAGTTGTTCTCTGACCTCCACATGTATGCTGTGGCATGCTTGCCCCCCCAAAATTAATAAATATAAAACATGAAAACAAACAAACAAATGAAAACCAAGTTGAGACATTCTTTATCAAGCCTGGAAAGAAGCTTTATTATTTAGAATAGAAGCAAAACTGGGCGTGGTGGTGCATGCAAGCTTTTGATCCCAGCTCACAGGGTGCAAAGGCAGATGGGTCTTAGTGAGTCCCAAGCCTGACAAATCTACATAATGTGACTCCAGCTCTAACTGAAGAAGTAAGTCAGAAGAAGCAAACGCATCTTTTATTTTACTTATTGGTTTTTGAGTCAGGTTTCTCTGTGTAGCTCTTGCTGTCCTGGAATTCACTCTGTAGACCAGGCTGGCCTCCAACACAGACCCACCTGCCTCCCATGCCTCCCAAGTGCTGGGATCTAAAGGAGTGTGCCACTGCCACCGGACAAGACATCTTGTGTGGAGAGTCTCAGAAAGTTTAACTATAGCTGTCCTTTGAAAGACTGAATAGAAGAGATGGTCCTGGGAGAGGGAAGGTGTATATTGGAGCTGGGTGTGGTGGCTCATGCTCAGAACACCAATAACTTACAGTAGAGGTGAGATCTCAAGTTCAAAACCTGGTCTTTAGGTTTGATTTTAGCCAAAAGACTAAGAAGTGCTAAGATCTTCTCTAAAGAAGGAGGCTAAAAAGGGTGTTGGATCTGCTGGAACTGGAACCACAGATGTTTGTGGGCAACTGTATGGGTGCCAGCGATCAACCTCTGGGCCTCAACAAGAGAAGCCTGTGCTCTTAACCACTGAACCATCTTTCGGCCCAAGACTACTTATTTTTAAAATGCATATTCATTTTTATCTTTACGTGTACAGATGTGTACCAGCTTGTTGCTATGCACATCACATGTGTGCAGATACCTACAGAGGCCAGAAGACGTCATGTGATCCCCATGGCTTCAAGATGAGTTTTTTTGTAAACTCAAGCTAGGTCCTTCCTCTACAAGAAGACTAAGCATTCTTTGTTGTTGTTTGTTTGTTTTGTTTTTTTGTTTTTTTGAGGCAGGGCTTCTCTGTTTAACCTTGGATGTCCTGGACTCTCTTTGTAGATCAGGCTGGCCTCGAACTCACAGAGATTCACCTGCCCCCACTCTCTGAGCACTGGGATTAAAGGTGTTCAACACCACACCAGACTACACCAAGCATTCTTGATTGGAGAGCCATCTCTCCAGCCCATGCTGTTCAACCAATATAATCTAGAGCTCTGGTTCAGGATTATTGCTAACTATGACCTTGTCACTTTAAAAACTTCTTTCCAGGTGGTGGTGGCACATGCCTTTAATCCCAGCACTCAGACCAGGCAGGTGGATCTCTGAGTTCCAGGCCAGCCTGGTCTACAGAGCAAGTTCCATGATGGCCAGGGCTACATAGAGAAACCCTGTCTTGATAGATAGATAGATAGATAGATAGATAGATAGATAGATAGATAGATAGATAGAGCAAAATAAGAAATTATTTTCATTCCCTTGAAAGGGTGGCAATCCCACATAATTAGCGTTCTAGAACTAAAGCCTAGATTCCTGCCATACTCCACCCATAAACACCCCTGGTAATGACCATAGGACATATTTGTCACCTGACATTCTTTTGCTCATTACTTATCTTCATTTACTCTTAGCAAAGGCCAATCTCAGGCCAGTAATAACAACAACAACAAAGGGACTGGGGGGGTGGGGAGGCTTTTCAGCCTCTTCTCTGAATCCTTTCTCACACTGTGTAACTGGGCCTCAGATCTTAGCACAAGTGACACCACGATGGAAGTACCATTCAGGCTATAAAACTCAACACATAAACAGCACCTCCTCCTGCCAAAACAAAACAAAGACCTAATCTATCAAAGTCCATACGGTTCAGGGAAAGTCTCAAAATGAACTAACCTTGCTTTTTAGCTTCTGTCTTTCTGCTTCTGGCTAACTGTTCTTGTTAACTAAAGTATGTCAACCCAGAATATGATTTTTGTGCTTAAACATTCACCCTGAGAAAGGCTCAGTGCTACACTGGGACCCCAGACACCCAGTGTAATCGCCGGCCAGATAATAGTATTTCTGGAGGTCCCCAGAGACCTCAAGACAGTGACGGTCTCAGAGCCCCTTGGATTGAGGAAGAAGGTGTTTGGTCAGAGGACTGTCCAGGCCCCCAGGGCTCCCTTTGCTTAATCCCTGCCTACAGCTTCAGAAGGGGCTGACACCTGCCCCAAATGAAAACAAATTGAAAAGTTGCACGGCCTGCCACCTCCGGAGGTCAGTCTGGTTAAGGCGCCTTCTGTTCGGACACGTGGAAGAGGTAGGATGTAGCTGATCCAGTGTCTGGGACCCACGGGATCCCGACCGTCACGGGATCCTTCTGTCTGTTCAGGGGTGCGGATGTGTGGCGGCCACCCCTGGATGTCTCAGTGCGTGTCTGTGTGGCCTCTTATATGTTTCTCTCAGTTTTGTTTCTCCGTATTGACCAGTGACCCTATCTGGTGTGAGAACCTTTTGGCCTTAGACCTCTGCCCCATCCCACTGGGGACCCATATCCTCTTGGCTCTACCAAGTCACCCAGAGAAACCCAAATCCCTCCGCCTGTTGCCTTGCTCCCTGCTCATGGTCAGGGTTGGTTCCTGTGTGGAGGTGGGGAGAGGCCCCTCACACAGGTCCCCTTGCCGGCAAAGCAGGACGCACACAGGGAGACTGAAATGGTTCCCACAGGGGAGCACTCCCTCTGCCCCACTTCTTGCTTGCTCCAAGCAGCCCCAGGGAAGGGGCAAAGTTCCCCTCGGCTGAGCTGGAAGAAAAGAGAAATTTCTACTCCTTTCGTTTTTATGACTTATGTCTCCTTTTAAATCAATGACCTGTAAAACACCGCCATTCTCTGAAAAACAAAAGAAAAAAACAAACACCTGCTCCTGAGCTGGGCAGGGGGATCACTGCCAGACAGCACAGCCTGGACGAAACAGGTTTCCCCTTCTGTCCAACACTGAGGACTTTAAACAGTTCTCACTTGATCCTTTTTGAAGAGATAAACACAGCTGTTAAAAAGATTTTCTGTGTCACCCAGTCAGCTCCAGATATTAGCAAAAAGTTATAAAAGTAAAAAATCTTAAAGCTATAAGTAGGTCCCAGGTTCCGGTGGCAATTTAAAGGGTGTTTAACAGCAGAGAACTGATTGGAGGGAGACCTTTTGCATAAACTGATAGCCAATGTTACATTCTCTAACGATGAGATGTAGTTAGACTTACAGACACCCAGCAAAAGGCTGTCTCACCCTGTGTCAGGAGAAACCAATCCTCCACAACTGGCCCAACACCAAGCCCTACGATTGTTCAACTAACCAGTTCAGCCACCTTTGTCCAGATTAAACAACACCCAATGACTCTGGAAACAAAAGGGGAAGGTGCAGTCTGTATTGCCTGGCTTGAAGAGACAGGCATCCTGGTCCTCTCCCAGTCACCCTGGTATACACCTCCAATATCTGTGAAGAAACCCAGGACCTCTGATTCTCATGAGCCTGATTCTTCCAGAGAAACAGGGGTACACTTCTTGGACCTGAAAGATGTGTTCTTCAGTCTCCCATTGGCTGAGGTGAGTTGACCCATCTTTGCTTTTATGTAGACAGACCCAGGGGAGGTTAGAGTGGGTAACATACCTGGACCAGTTTGCCCCAGGATTTAAAGACACTGAATGCAGACATCCTGAAAATAGATTATAAAAGGGTCACTGAGGGACTGCTGTTAGAGTTGCAGATCTTGGCTACAAAATGTGAGCTAAGAGAGTCCATGTTTGTACATGTACGGCTATGTATCTTGGCTGAGAGGAGGCAAAAGGAACCTGCAGGGTTGCTGCCCTCCCAACTCCAAAGACTGAGATAGGGTTGGGAGCTTAAGGTGCGAGAGACAGATGCAACCAGACAGTACTGCCTCCTCTGAATACCAGAGGTTGTAGAAATAGCAAGGTAGGTGGGCACTGAGCCCCTAACCCGGACTGAGACTAAACAAAAGACAAAAGGGGTTTTAACCCAAACTTTTGGGGTCATGGAAACACCCTGTCAAAACTATCTAAGAGCTGTGGCAGCTAATGCTAGTTTAATGAAAGAAAGCAAACAAGTTAACTCTGGAGCAAGACCTTATACTCACAGCACCACATGGCACAGTTGAGGCCCTCCTCTGAGGAACACCAGAACACTGTCTCTCTAATGACTGTGTGACCCAGTACCAGACCCTACTCCTGGCCCACCCTTCAGTCCACTTTGAGAAACCCACTGCCATCAATCCTGCTACCCCTTTGCCTGATGACGACGCACAGGTGCTCATCCATGACTGTCATGTGATGAAAGATGAAACCAGGTGTGTGGAAGCTGCAGTAGTTGCCTTTTTTTTTTTTTTATGTATACAGTATTCTGCCTGCATGTGCACCTGCACACCAGAAGAGGGCACCAAATCCCATTACAGATGGTTATGAGCCACCATGTGGTTGCTGGGAATTGAACTCAGACCTTTGGAAGAACAGCCAGTGCTCTTAACCTCTGAGCCATCTCTCCAGCCCTTGCAATAGTTACTTTAGCTGAAAAAAAATGTGGGCTCAAGCCAGGTACCTCAGCCCAGAGCGCAGAACTGATTGATCTGACCCAGGCTCTCAGTTGGGGAAAAGAAAAGTCCACTACTATATACACCAACTATTGGTTGTTATGGCTTTAGTACCAGACATGTCCACAGTACAATCTACAGAGAAAGAGGGTTTCTCATCACTGGGAAAAAGATTATTTAAAACATTATGTCTTGAGCCAGGTATGGTGGTGCATGCCTTTTAAAAATCCCAATGCTTGAAAAACAGAGGCAGGTAGATCTCTGTAAGATTAATTAAGTCCAGGACAACCAAGGCTACACAGAGAAACCCTGTCTTGGAAAAAACAAAACAAAATAAAACAGGAAAGAAAGAAAGAAAGAAAGAAAGAAAGAAAGAAAGAAAGAAAGAAAGAAAGAAAGAAAGAAAGAAAGACAGCTCCTTCAGGAACTGGTTCCCTGACTTGGTCTCCCCCTAGCAATGGGGTCTGACATTGGCCTGGCTTTCAATTAATAGCTAAAGCTTTAGACATAGATTAAAAACTCTATGATGCATATAGACCTCAGAGTTCTAGCCACATAAAAAGAATAAACAAAACATTAAAAAAAAAAACCTGTAACAAACTCTTATTAGAGTCCACCAAAGGACAAGTAGACCTCCTTCCTTTGCCTTGCTTCAGCCCTCTGCACCCCACATGGGGGGGGTTACCCCCTATGAGATTATGTTAGAAAGACCTCCCCAGCTGCTTGCCAGGCCCAGAGACCAGTACTTGACAAAACTCTCTAAACATTCTTTTCTCAAGTCACTGTAGGTCCTCCAGTTCCCCATACAGGCTCTTCCAGTGGACGGAGAGATCAGCTGACTTCTGAGTTCACCACAGTTTCCTCGTGTTCAAGTCTAGGGTCTGATACTGTCTGGGTCAAGCAAATAGCCAAAGAGGTGCTAAAACTAACCTAAATAGGATCCTACAAGGTGATAATCTAAGGTAGCCAACTTACACCAAGGATCCAACGCACCTAGTCAAGAAAGCAGAAGCCACAGACGTTGCTGCAGAATGAACTGCCTCTGGGCTACGGACCCTTTGAAATCAAGGCTTCATTGGGCCCCGGGCCCTTTCACTCCCTACTCCTCTACCTCCTTCTGATATTTATGGTTGGTATGAATGCAGGGTCATGGTCCAACCCCCATGGCCTGCAGGCCTAGACCTGGAAACTGAGGAAGACAGGGAAGATATCAACTGATATGACTACAAAACAGCAACCCATATTCACCTTGACCTTTGCTCACTGACGCCCTCTTTAAATGTCTAGTTGTATTGAAGAAAAAGATACAGGGCTGGGTGGTGGCGCACCCCTTTGATCCTGGCGCTCAGGAGGCAGAGGCAGGTAGATCTCTGTGAGTTCAAGGCCAGCTTGGTCTACAGAGTGAGTTCCAGGACAGAGAAACCCTGTCTTGAAAAAGAAAGAGAGAGAGAGAGCGAGAGAGAGAGAGAGAGAGAGAGAGAGAGAGAGAGAGAGAGAGAGAAAGAAAAAGATATGGGGGTTTATCTTATCTTTCAAGATAGGAATACAAAGTCTGCAATTCTACCTTTGTCCTCTGGCTGGGCTCCCTAATTGCCAGAAACAAGGGAGTATCCACTGCAAAAGTTGGGCTTATGAAACTAAGGCTTCATTAAAAAAAAAAAAAATTCCTTAAAAAAATATTCTGGCTGTTGGGAAAGAGGGAAAACCTGGGGAATCTGACTCTATGCTACAGGAAAGGACCCTGGGGTCACAGCTAACCATTCCCGGCCAGGGATCAGCCAGGAGAGCTGATTTCACTTAGACACTGTCCATAGGGCTAGGAATGCGCCCTGTCAGCCTGTTGACTGACAAACTCCCTGTGACTGGGACAGCCCAAATTAACATTTTAGATGACCTACAAAGGGTAAAACTTATGTCCAAAACCTTTGGCACTTCCTCTTACTCTGATGCTTGCTGTGCTGCCTTGTGGGTTAATTCAGATGGGTAATCGCAATATTACGGAGCCCCTGAGCCTATTTGGTGGGCACATACTAATGGCTTGACCAAATTTGCCTCTTCTGATGTTTTCTAAACTAAGTAGCTAGGTTGGTGAGGACCTAGAATTATTAAAAATTTCAGTTTCTGAATTAAAACAACAGTTTTAATTTTCCTTACAAAAATGGTCCTACAAAGTTGGAGAGGCTTAGACTTAGATAAAGGAATCTATGTATGGCTTTGGAAGGGACCTGTTGTCTCTATGCTAATTGATCAGGAGTAGTTAGAGAAAATTTTGGCATGGTTGGGGAAAAATTGGTAACAATCTGTTTTCTTGGTTCCCTGGCACTGGATGGGCACGTTTCATTTGGATTAACAATGAGGCCCTACATCTTGAACTAAGACAGGTTGAGTCTATGATTTGACTCATTCAATTAGACCAGTAGAGAATGTAACAGGCCCCCCAGACCTTAGCACAACTGACTCCATGGCGGAAGTGCCATTCAGGCTATAAAACTCAGCACGTGGACAACACCACTTGCCAAAACTGAAACAAAGGCCTAATCCATCAAAGTCCACACAGTTCTAGGAAAGTCTCACAGTGTACTACCCTTGCTTTCTAGCTTCTGTACTTCTGCTTCTGGCTGTCCTTGCTAACTGAAGTATGTCAACCCAGAATATATATATGTGGTTTTTTTTTTGTGCTTAACTATTCACCCTGAAAAAGGCTTAATGCTGCAGAGGGATCCTGAACACCCAGTGGAGCTACCCCCAGGTAATAAAGACTTTCTATCAGCTTAGCCCATGTTTGAGCAGTCTTCTCTGGTGGACACCCCAACATCTGTAACTACGCCAGCTGTAAGCAGACAGTGGATATGGGCTCTGAGTATTACAGAGAGATCCCTCCTTATAGACGTTTTCCCCCAGTAAAGGCCTGCCCTGTCTCAAGTCACTCGGCCCTTCTCAGTGAGCTTCCATTCCACCGCCTCTCTAACTGGGGTCCAGTCCTCCTTTCACCTGACTCCCCTCCAACTCCTGTTGCTCCATTTTCCCCTTGAACAGGGACTGTCTTCTTATTGTGCTCCATGAATCTGTCACCCACTGACCTTAACCTTGGGTAAGTTTTGAGATTAATTTCCCTGGAACTCTTTCTTTCTGATCCTCTGCCAGGCTGACTTCTTAGAAACCCCAGTGCTGGCTAAAGAGTCTCTGATGACCAAAAAGTTGGGGGATACTCTCTTCTTTTATAACAGGCCCCCAGACCTTAGCACAGTTGACTCCATGATGAAAGTGCCATTCAGGCCATAAAACTCAGCATGTAACCAGCACTTCCTGCCAAAACAAAAACAAAATTCTAATCCATCAAAGTCCATAGTTCAGGGAAAGTCTCAAAATGTACTAACCTTGCTCTTTGGCTTCTGTAGTTCTGGCTTCTGGCTAGCTGTCATTCTGGGGCCTGGGGTTTTCTTCCCTTCAGAGCGTCCAGACACCAGTGTGTACAGTACAGGTGCTGCACTGGAAGGAATGAAGCCTAGCCAGGCAGGTGAGTCAGCAGGATCCTGCTTCAGCAGTAAGTGTAGGGGTGGAGCTGGGAGGACTATTCATCTTTCAGTGATACAGCCCTCTTTGTTGGGGGAAATAAGAACTATAAACGTTGGGGAAGTGGATGGGCATTTTGGTGAGTGTACACCATTGGCGGAGGATGAGGTGCTTGGAATGCTTCATTTGCATGAAGAAGGAATTCCAGGTTCTAGCTGGGCATGTCCAGGCTACCGGACTACCTGGGGGGTCAGAAGACTACGGAGCAGAGCGCTGGGGCATGCGGGCACAGAAGGGGGAGGGAGCAATCTTTGCTCCTGCTCATCTCAAGATTGAAATTTTCATGGTTTGAATACATCTCAACCTCACTCTAACTCCGGCTGGTTCCCCTGGTGTCACAGTTCCATGCTCCATATCTCTCCCTTTTTGTCATATAAAGAGGAGGTGTCATTGTAGTCATCAGCCTCTATGTTGGGAATGGTCCCGTAATGAACTAGAACCCAATTGGCAGTGATTTTTGCAATGCTACTTATCTGCTGGATTAGAAATTGCATGAGTCAGGGTGCCAGGAGGAGTAGGGCTCCAATGGCCAGTATGGGTCCAAGGAGGAGAAGAAGCCAAGCTACCAAAGGGTTTGAGTACCACGGGATAGTGTTGTTGGGAGCACAGCATGCCTGGGGATGTCTGAGCATTTGTATGTCTTGTTCCACTAACCCTATTTGGAGGCGGGGACAAGCTGGCAAAAGACCTGTTGGTCAGCTATGACGTATTTGCACAGCCATTAGGGTAGAGCGAGCCCATGACTCCCGTTCGCCATCGTTCATCCCAAGGATGGCTGACGGAAAGCTGACCATTAGATTTAAGGTGGGCGAACATTGCCACCATAACTGGTGGATTCATTTTGGCACCCCCAAAGTCTGCAACCTCCATCTATGGAGGCCTGCTGGAGGCAGTCACCTGTGCTCTGGTGAGGAAAACAGAGGAAAGGGCTGGGGACAGTGGGGATGGAACTGGGGTGCCGAGGAAGATCCAGCATCCTTGAAGTGGGCAGTCCTGGGTTCCTGTGACATTACTGTGTCCGTTATAGGTCTCCCTAACAAAGACTGCTGTTGGGAGGGCTAGGATGAGGCAAGGCGGTAGCAGGCTCAGAATGAAGAATTGTGAAAAGAGCCATAAGAAAACAGGAGGGCACATGACTTAGCCATGAGGTCATGGATTTCCTTCCAGGAGATCTTGTTGGTTTCGTGGTGGTGCCTCCTCTGCCTCCTCAGTCCTTTTGCTCTGAAAGCAAAAAACTTTTAAGGGTAATGTTAGATGCACTAACATATATATGGAATGTGGGATGGGTATAAGTCAGCTAATGATGATTCTCTGCTCTAAGTTTGAGCAGGTAAAAGGCATTAAACTTTGGAAGTGTGTTTGACTGCATAACCAAACTGTACATCACTTTTTTTTTTTTTAAATCAGTTTCTTTCTTCATGCCTTCTGCCAAGATTTTCAAGAGAGCTTTCCTGGTCAAATGTAATTTTTATTAACTTTGAAAGAATCTACAGCCCTTTGCTTTCTGTTGAAATAAGAGAAAAACCTCTTCCCCAATGCAACATACTTAGAGTATATCAGCTGATTTAATATGTAGTCTTTTCTAAAATCTAGTGTTTTTTGTTTTGTTTTGTAGCAGCTGTGTTACCTGTCTTGTTGACATTTAAAAATTTGTGGTAGCCCAGCACAGTGGGACATGCCTTAACCCCTAACACTTGAGAGGCAGAGGCAGGCCTCCTAAGTGCTGTGAGTTTGAGGCCAGCCTGGTCTATAAAGCAAGTCCAGGTAAGCCAAGGCTACAAAGAGAAACCCTGTCTTGGAAAAACAAAACAAAATAAAAAATGCTGTGGGGAACAGCAAAGTATTCCATTGGTTGTCAAGTCATGCTGGGGTGTTGAGCTATGTCCTGATAAGTGCAAGAAACCTCCATAAGAGAGAGCTGAGAACAAGATAAACAAGGATGGGAAAATAACCTATTTAAAAAGAGCTCGAAAGAAAAAGAAAAGGAAAAAGAAAAATCAAAGAAAGAAAACATTCCCACCCCTTCCACCCAACAAGGGGGAACCAATTCCTCTTATTGGGCCAGAAGCTCCTACACTTTATTTATTTTTGTTTTTTTTTTCCTAAAGAGGGTTTCTCTGTGTAGTCATGGCTGTCCTGGAACTCCCTCTGTAGACCAGGCTGGCCTTGAACTCAGAGAAGCACCTGCCTCTGCCTCCCAAGCACTGGGATTAAAGGTGTGTGCCACCACTGCCTGGCTAAGTTTAACTTTCTGTCGTCTCCCTGTCTGGGCATGGGATTCTCCTTTCTTTCCCCTTTCACCCACTTCCCTTAGAGAAGCTGCGAGACCTTGAACCTGACCTGGTGAAAGGGACAAAGGTAGCGCTTAAGTCTCATACTGCCTTAGATGATGCTATCTGGCCGATGATTTTCTAACCAGGTAAAAGTGCCACACAAGGCCACTAAGGCTTTTATGTTAACTATTTTAACAAGCTGGCGTCCAAAGGTCTTAAATCCCAGCCCACGTAGACAGTCACAGACCCATCTGCCCCCAGTGAGATAAAGTGGATAGAACCAAGTCACAGTCTTCTTAATTTCATATGCTCGGAGGCCTGAGCCCCATTTATGCACCCTGGGCACAGCTCTTCATTCCTTCTGCTTCCTTCATCAAATTGTTGTTGTTGTTTAGAGACAGGGTTACTCTGTGTATCCTTGGCTGTCCTGGACTCACTTTGTAGACCAGGCCGGCCTCCGATTCCCAGAGATCCGCCTGCCTCTGCCTCCCTGAGTGCTGGGATTACAGGCGTGTGCCACCGCATGCCAGGGTCCTTCGTCAATTTCTTTCAGCAACATCTTATGCCTGTTTGGGACCTATGTTCCTAGGCCACAGGTACCATCTCCTCTATCAATACTAACGTAACTAAGGTGTCTTGTGTAGAGAAATTGGTGAAACTGTTCATATGTACTGTGTGTGGTGTGTAGGTCCCACAGAGGCTTCTTCCTTGAGGGATGATGGGTTTACTGTACTAGGAAGCTGAGCTCATCAACAGAAGGCAACCACGGGCCTTGCCTTCCCCTCAGATCACAACCCCCTTAAGATATGCTGTGGGTTCAGGAATAGCCACACACTGGCCACTTGAACACCAGACTGGGGCTGATGGAGGTTTATTGAACGCTGAACAGAAACTGACCAGTCGGGGCCATCATCTGGAACCGGGAGCTAAATGATGCATTGGTCTGTTTCTAAGGCAGGTTGTTTTTATATCAAAAACCGTAACCAGGCAACCAGGTGCAGGAGGCGGGAGGAGGGGCAGTGTTACATCATTTTGACTAGCTAAGCGTAATCGATTTTGTTCCAAGTGTATTGTGTTGTAGCTAGGTAGCTAGACAAAACACTTCAAGCTGATTGGCTGGGATGTAGGACGCCACAGGACCTGGCCCATCTTGCCTAATGAAATAAAAATAATGAACGTCGTTTCAGCATCTTAGTTAATATAACCACGTGGCATAAGTACCCGTAAACTTCCTGGTGCCCCTAAGCCCTGAGGGGTTAGCCCTTTTATATTATACTGACGAGATGACTCCAAACTTTCATGATGTTTTGTTTTGTTGAGACGAGGTTCGTCTGTGTAGCCCTGGCTGTCCTAGAACTTAGTCTATACTCCAGGCTGACTTTGAACTCACAGAGATTTGTCTACCTCTGCCTCCTGAGTGCTGGGATTATAGGCATGTGCCACCATTTCCAGACTTCAAGGTGTTTGTTTATATTTAGTTTTAATTTTGACACATTGATTTATGATCTATTTCCTGGTTTCTTTTAAGATATATTTGTTTATTTTACGTATATGAGAGCTCTATCTCCATGTACACCTGCATGCCAGAAGAGGGCATCAGATCCCAGTATAGATGGTTGGGAGCCACCATGTGGTTGCTGGGAATCGAACTCAGGACCCCTGGAAGAGCAGACAGTGCTCTTAACTGTTGACCCATCTCTCCAGCCCTACTTACGGGTTCCTAAAAAGGACTTAATAGTTTCTTTTGTTCTTTTGTTTTGTTTCTATGTGATAGCTTCGGCTCTCCTGGACTTGCTTTGTAGGCTAGACCGGCCTCAAACTCACAGCGACCTGCCTGCCTCTGGGATTACAGATGTGGGCCACTGTACCCAGCTAGGACTCAATAGTTTTTTTCAGACACGTGCCTCCAATGCTAGCCAGGTATCAAAGGAACCTGGTTAAAATGGTTAAAGTCGGAGGCTCATGTGAATTTGCACCTGTCCAGAGCTGAGTTTTGGAAAAGCATAGATCCCAAGTAGAACCCAAAGAATAGATTTCCAGCTATGTGGGGGCCAGGGCGAACAGAGTAATGATCCGTAAGAGGCAAGAAGGAAGGGAGTCTGACCCGGGCAGTTTATTTCAGACATATTTAAGTACAGTACAATTTGAGGGGGGAAAAGTTTCCCGGTAACCGTTATTGAAATGCCGTGCACACAAAAGCTTAAGGGGTGACTACGTCAAAACTCTTTTGTGACGTTCATGTGACCACTTTTAGCTTAAAGGCCTATGATGTGGTGTGGTCTCAGTCATACAGATGGTGGAGAGGTCACCAGGATATAAAACACATGTATCGTCTTTCCTAGCAATGGGTTCTATTGACTGAGAATCAGTGCTTAAGACAAAGTTCTGGAGAGGGAGGGTCATGATGAACTCGGGATAAATATTATGGTCTGGGGGTCTGGGTGCGGCCTGGCCCTACAGAGAACACAGATCACTATTAACTACATCCACCCCCAGCTCCCTGAGTGGGAAATGGGTAGACATCCCATCCCTTGAAGACAGGAGCCTAAATGGCTGATGCTCCTGGTTTTCCTAGTGCTTGTCTGTGAGCACAAGGACCTCGTAGCCCTCTACAGCTTGCCAGATGCCAAAGATGCCCAAAGTGCCTGGGGAGCTCTGATCTTTGACTTAGTTTCTAAATGGGTCCAGGAGCTACCCCTTCAGGGAGTCAGAAGAGTGAAGAGGCAGTGAAGCCCTGTGTGAAGAAAAGAATGTTTAAAATGAGGAGAGGTTCATACGAGCCATTAAGTATGAGCCTTTTCTAATCAAACACTATAAAAACCTGTTTAGAGCAAGGAATCAAAACCCCACCTCAAAAGATTTTTATGCAAATTTTTTTAATCCTCACCACCTAGTAAAACCTTTGTCTACACAAAGACCTTCTGCTGCACTCCAGGAATTTGATGGCCTGAGCTCCGTTTCTCCATTCCTCCATTTCTCGTGCCCCAGTTACTTTAGGACTAGCCAATCGAATAAGATTGTGAAGTCAGCCAATGGGAAAGACAGTCACCACTTTGGTGGGGCTCTATCCCCCCCACACACACATAGTATCAAATGGCTATGTAGGGGTGTACGCTCCTAACCCTTGGACCTGATCCCCCTTCTAATTTGCCATTCTTTCGTGTTCATTCATGCCGCAAGCACTCCCTTCCTTGCTGACTTTAAAGACTGCTCCAGGAAAGCCTCTTTCCCCTGCAGATGGAAGGCAATTGCATCTTGAACAGGTTTCCCTCCTGGTCAAACTGCTTCCCAGCAAACTCAGACAATGAGGGTCAGCTCTTCCTTCTCTGACTCCTCCAGCTCTGATACGGCTTACAGCTGCTACCCACCTCCGTTCTGAAGGCCTCATGGCCGTGACTTCCCACCTGATGCTGGAGCAGCCCGTTGCCATCCACGTGAGCCTGGACCTTCTTCCGGAGAAGCCCACCAGGCCTCCACCTGGGTTCCTCCAGCCAGACCTCCAGCTCAAAGCGAGTGCCAACTTTTCTGCTCCTAATCTCTAGTAGGTCTATCTTTATCTACCCAGCTGCCATGGTGAGTGCCCTGAGGACCATCCCTGGTACTGCTCCATTTATATCTGTTGTCATCGTTGGAGACAAGGTTTCTCTATGTAGCACTGGCTGTCCCTGAACTTATGTAGACCAGGCTGGCCCTGAACTCACTGAGATCTATGTGATTCTGCCTCATGAATGCGTCACCACACCGCCCAGTCTGTGTTCTTGGAAGACTTCCAAAGTGTGGGGAGAAGTCTCCAGGCATATCTCCTTCTGTGTCTGACCCCACTCTGGCTCCTTCCTCCGAGATCTTGTAATACTGCTGTCAGCCAAAAAGCAATTATCAAACAGCAATTCCCCAGGGGCGGGGTTTAAAAATGACCCAGGTAAATCCTCGCCTCCCCTTCCTTATACAGTGAAGAGGCCCACTGTCAGCTCAGAGATGAAGTTTCATATTGCCCTTTGCCCCACGATAGTTAAATGTGATATTTACATTAATGTGTTGTCATTTTTACGTGCTTTCGGCTATGTGTTACATGTAAGTAAATCGTCTTTTTGTGTCATAGGACCTCTGACCACTGTTAAGATTATAGAATGTTTTATACCTGACTTTAAGATTTGTGCATGTGAGCTGGGCCTGGTGTTGCACACCTTTAATTTCAGTGCTCACGGTGGCAGAGGCAGGGGATCTCTATGAGTTCCAGGTTAGCCTGGTCTGCAGAGTGAGTTCCAGGACAGCCAGAGCTACACAGAGAAACCCTGTTTTGAAAAAAACAAAAAACCAACCAAACAAACAAAAAACCAAAACCGAAACCAACCAAACCAAACCAAAAAAAAGATCAATATACATTTCCTGTATGACTAAGGAGGTAATAAATGTCAGACTCCATGACTGATTACCAATAACCTCATAGTTGATGCTTTGGTATTTGAGACAGTTATTTCACATACTGTATCTACTGGGTTCTAAAAGGAACTGTTTCCCCAGCCATGTGGGAGGAAGTGGGTGGGAATCCACTGCGTCTTAATGCCTGCCCTTTCTGACTGACCATCACAAGCCTGCCTTTTCTCTGGCCAGAATAAAATGTGTCTCTGACTTTGACACTCCTTTGTCCTGGATTTTTTTGTCTGCATTTGCTAAATGTCCTGGGTCCATCACTGGACTCAGAGCAAGTCCCCTGTTCAGTTTACACCGCCAGAGTCCTCTTTCTTCTCTGGTCCATTAGAGAAAGCTGCCATTTACTATTTTGAGTTATGGCGGGAATAAAATGCCTCTTGTGCGTCAGTACATTGTCACGTGCTGTTTAAGCTCACTGAGACCTTTCACTTCACACCCAAGTATCTCAAAGTGTCCTCTAAACTGCCCAGTCCTGAGTTAGGCCACCTGTCTTTATAACAAGAATAAAATAGAAACATTGTACCTTTAAAAACAGCTACATTTTTTTTTTTAAACAACACTGTCTCTTTATGTAACTCTAGTTGCCCTGGAATGCACTGTGTAGACCAGGCTAATCTCAAAGCCCCTGCCTTTGCTTCCCAGGTGCTGGCATTAAAGGTGTGTACGGTCAGGCTGGCTGAAATGCCTTTAGTGGGAATGGCTAACAGGAGGCTTATCCATTGAGTGTACTGTGCCTAAGAACTCACAATCATTAACTCTTGTGCACCATTTGAAAAGGTCTTCCTTAACTTATATCTGTTGTTGTAAACCTCAAGGCGATAAGGTTTCGCTACAGGCACTCACTTAAAGAGCATGGCCATGGTGAAACACTTTTGAACCTTGCAGAACACACACAAAAAGTTGTTTTTGAAAAAAAAAAAAGTTGTTTTTGATGTGTAGAAGATGAAAGTTGGATATGTTAATCAGGATGTACTTAAACGTTTCTCTAAGCTTTATGGAAATACTACACAGCAGCTAAAAGTACTAGACTGCTATACTAATCTAGGTATTCAGTAACCACGTTTAGAGGACCCTCCCAGTGTAGAAGGGACACTACTGCCCTTTGGCCTCCATGCTCAACCAGGTCCTAGAGGACTGTGGACATCTCTCAAAGTTCTATAGTCCTGGTGAATCACTTGTCCTGAACCTGTCCTGGTCAGGAAAGTAACAGACACCCCACTATGTGGACTCTAACCAGTGGCAATTCTACAAAGGGAGCTTAACACGGAGGAGAATTCTCCACCGTGCTTCTGAGTAAAGCTACAGCCAAGCAGGGCCTTTGACTTAGCCTCACGTAGATGAAAGTGGTAAAGGAAAACAAGAGGGCCTCCTCCCAATCTCAAAGGACACCTGTGGGCCAGACCCTAAACTAGCCCCCAGGATAAAAAACAAAAAGGTCCCGTCTTCTCCTCCAGGGTCTAGCTGGGTAAGTGCAGTCCTCACTCCTCATCAAGGAAACTTCCCTTTGCAGCAGATGGAGACCGACACAGAAACCCACAACCAATCAAAGGCAGAGTTGTGGAGCCAGTCCCAAAGGATGCATCCACAAAACATGGCACCTAGGGCTCAGGGAACAGCACAGAAGAGGGTGGAAAGACTGTAAGAGCCAGAGGATCGGGGAGTTTGCTGTAAGATGGTGTCCCCTAGTAATAATGTCAGAAACCATAAAGTCTCACCAACAGAACAGCCTAAACACGAGCTGCACAACATGCCAAAGTGGATGGGAGTGGGGTCAGGGCACAGACGAGATTCCCATGAGGCCTCAACTCTACATAAAGAACTATAGGCAACTGAAGAGTGCTGAGTGTGAACCGTGATTTTTTTATGTGGGTGCCGGAGATTTGAACTCTGGTCCTCATGCTTTCCCACAGAGTACTGTGCCCAGCCTTAGCAGCTTCAGTTTTAATGGAAATGTAGGCCAGGGGATGATCAGCGTGTACAGACAAGTAGGAGGCTTTTGTCTACAAAGCTGGGACCCGAAAGGCCTTAAGAACTGCATGAAGACTTGCTTTAGAGCCAACGGTGCAGCGGGAAGACAAAAAGTTCTTGGAAAATCATGAATTAGAGATATAGAGATTCATAATCCAGATTCACCCTTAGTCACAAGTGAAAACGTGGTACCTTGAAAAGAACAGTGAAATTCATCTACTCTGGGAAAGAAAAGAGAGAGACACAGTCACAGATATGATTGATATCAAAGCAATGATAAAACATGACCAGCTTTGGCCAATTCTGAAGCTTTAGATAAAAATAGACCAACTACTAGAAAAATGTCACTTACTGAAATAAATGTAAGAAACAAAGTATCTGAACTCACAGTTCAGAAGATAAGACAGGCAAGGGGGCCTGAATTAGGGTAGAGCAGGCATTTATTCTGGAGAAAAACATCCAGAGCCTTCCATCACTTACCAGCTGGGGTAGCGATAGGGCAGAGGCGAGAGGGGGAAGGGAGGCTTAGAGCTTCTCCTCCCTCTTTTGGCCTGAGATTACAGGACAATAGTGAGTAAAAGAATGCCAGGTGACAAATATCCCTGGTGGTCAGCCATTCTTAGGAGTTTGCAGGGAGGTGGTGTAGGAATCTAGGCTTTTACTCTGGAATGCTAATTACTCTGATTTCCGGAATTGTCAACACTCAACCAAGATGAAAGAATTTTTCAAAATGGCACATTTGTGGCCAGTGTGAATAGTTCTAGTTCCACTAAAGAAATAGAAATCATAGAAGGAAATCTTACCCTGAAGAAAACCCCAGGCTGCAGGGTGTCACTGTTGAGACATTCTTCAAGGAAAAGTTAGTTGTAGATTTACATAAATGATATCAGAGTGAGCACAGAAGACCCTTCCTAAGTGCACTTCCTACATACCAGCAACGTTAGCTGGGCATGGTGGTGCACACCTGTGATCCCATCGCTTGGGGGTCAAGAGCAAGAGATCAGGAGTTCAAGGTTATCCTCAGCTACAAAGTGAATCTGAGGTCAGCCAGGGCTGTGTGAGACCCATATCAAAAAACCAACTGACCAAAATAAATAAATAAATAAACAATTGAACAAAACTAGCAACAAACATTTAAATTATGAAATTTAAAAACACGTCTTTATGGGCTGGAGAGATGGCTCAGAGGTTAAGAGCACTGGCCCCTTGTCCAAGGGTGACTCACAACCATCTATAATGAGATCTGGTGCCCTCTTCTGGCCTGCAGGTGTGCATGCAGGCAGAATTCCCAAGGTTTCAGAGCCCTGAGCAATCCCTGCCTTGAAAGGAGGCCCCTGGTCACTTTGGAGACTTTCAGTCAGCCCAGTCGGGGAACTATTTCAGAGTGACACCCTTGTTGCTTCTCTGGCTTTTTCCATTTCTCATGGGGTAGCGTGTATCTATCCTGGAAAGCTGCCTGTGCGGAGACCAGGAATTGTTCGGCCCTGAGTCCACGGGGCCTAGGAGGAAAATCCAGCGAGAGTCTTCTCCGGGCGAGGTGCTGGATGCATCTGAACTGACACACCTCACTGAATGAGAATGGCCCCCTCCGGGCCCGTAGATTTGAATGCCTGGGAGTGGCCCCATTTGAAAGAATTAGGAGAGGAGTCCCTGTGGGAGGAAGGGTGTCACTGGAGGTGGGCTCTGAGGTTTCAAAAAGCTCATGCCAAACCTAGAGGCTCCCTCTTCCAGCTGCCCGTGGGTCCGACGTAGAACTCTCAGCTCCTCCAGCACCACATCTGCCTGCAGGCTGCCATGCTTCTGCCATGAGGATAACCGTAAAGCAGTGCCAGTTAAAGGTTTTTCTTTATAACAGTTGCAGGGGAGGGAGGGGGCTGGAGAGATGGCTCAGTGGTTAAGAGCACTGTTTGTTCGTCCAAAGGACCGAGGTTCAATTCCCAGTACCCACATGGCACTCACAACTGTACGCACAACTGTCTGTAGCTCCAGTTAAAGGGATCTGACACCTTTGAACTAATGCACACAAAATAAAATTAAATAAATTATTTTTTAAAAATTAAAAAAAAAAAAGAGTTGCAGCGGGCATGGTGTCTCTTCGCAGCAATGGAACACTGGTTTAGACACGTTTTACAACCTTGTACCACTTGGACCGTTTCTTCTAATCACCGAACTGTAAACACCCTTTTTAAAAAAACAAAACCAGGATCCATGTGTTCTCTTTCCTAAGAGATACACGTGATGGAGGGGTTTTAGGGCTTTCCGCTGTTGGGCCTTTGGAAGTGGCAGGCGGTCGTTAGGTGTCAGCCACCATCCTTGGGGGGCCAGGAAACACGAGGCTTAGAGGTGAAGAGCATTCCCTCTAAAGAGTTTTGGGTCTCTTGGGAACCAGCAAAGGCTCCTGCCCCAGGGCAGCCCTCAGCCTCAGAGACAGCTATTCTGTTTTCTTTCTGCTGCCCAGGGACAGTGTGCTGCAGCCATTTGGGTGGGCAAAAAAAAGGCTGCCAGGAGCTTAATGGATTTCTTGGGATGCTTCGTGGGATCTCGGCTGCAGCTCGAGTCTCTTTCTTCCTAGTCTGACCGCATGGGCATGGAGGCGGGGGAAGGCATGTGTGGATCTGTGTGGAGGTTCTGACTCTTCCTTTGGGACAGTCACAGCACCCCAGGGAGAGCGATCAGCTCTGCTAGCCAAACAGTGGAGGTTTTAGGTATTGGTCCTGATTCGGGTACATCAGAGTCAGCGACTGTTGCAGACCCTGCATGTCAGATCCCTTCCTTTTCAAAGGAGCCGCCACCGGGGTGAGGAACCGGATCAGGGTTTCCTGAGGACAGATGTGAGAATCAGGACCTCCACAGGACCTCTTCGTGGGAGTGACGTGGGGAAGATCCTCCTTCCTTCTCTGTCAGACAGGTAGCTGGACTCAGGTTTTGTCAGGTCTTGAGAGTAATCTCAGGTCCCTCCAGCACGAGGGGGCTAAAATTTAAGTAACCAGCTGTCAGTCCTCCTTAGACTTTAGACTAGCCTCTGTGTCATGAGGCATGTGAACCATGAGGGGGCACCCAAGGGCAAACTTTTGGAGCCCGGGCAACCGCTGCTCTAGCTTAATTCCGTTCCTACTTAGTCCAGTTCCTCACTGACCTACCCTGTAGGTTGTGCAGCGGGATCCATGAACTGGTAATTACTTCCACAGCAATGCCCTTCCTCTCAGTCAGGTGCAGCGAGAGCTGACGTGAGAGTCTCAGTTAACGGCTTTTCATTCCTTGGGACTGCTGCTGGGGACTCAGGTCCTTTCAGCCTTAGTGGCTCCCTAAGCCTGAGCTTCCTTACCCGTTTCATGTGGAGCTGGGAAGGCAGGCTTATAATCCCAGGGCTCAGGGAGGCAGAGGCAAGCAGTTCTCTGAGTTTGAGGCCAGCCTGGTCTACAAAGTGAGTCCAAGATAGCCAAGGCTACACAGAGAAACCCTGTCTGGGTTAAAGTGCTGGGATTAAAGGGTTGCACCACCACCACCTGGCAAATCCCCCCCCCCTTTTTTTCCCTAAAGAGCCTGAGCCAGATCCAAATTCTATATCCTGTGGCTCCCAGAGATTCCCTTATTTACCTGATTGAGGGTTTGGGGGAGCAGAAAACTCAGAATAAATTAGAACTAAAAGTCTGGTTTCTTTTGACATTCAAGCCAGCCTCTTCCTCCAGGTCCTTGTAGCCGGAGTCAGCCAGGATGTTGAGGAAGGATTCTGTCTCCTGGGAAATTATTTCTTCTGTTGGACCACAGAGAAGGACCTCCCTTTCATACTGAATTATACTGAGTTAGGGTAGTCTCTGGATGAGTCCAACCCACCAAATCTTAGGCAAGACCTAAGGGAAAGGCCAGGCCGTGGTGGCCCAGGCCTTTAATAGCAGCACTTGGGAGTTACAGGCAGGCAACCTCTGTGAGTTTGAGGCCAGCCTGATCTACATGAGTTCCACTCCAGCCAGAGCTACATTGTCTCAACAAAACAAAACAACAAAGAGCTAAACAAAACAAGTGGAGACTGTCTTGGGATCCCTGGGGAAGGACACTCCAAGTGAGCGGTCCTGCTCTGCAAATGGGATCTTCAAGGCCAGTAGGAGCGGACAAGATGAAGCAGGATGCAAAGGAAAGCATCTGTCTAGCCCTAAGACTGGCTTACATCAGAGGGGATCTGAGCGGTGAGAGCACTAGGATTAAGAACCAGGCGAGGGTGTCTGAGTGATCAGAGTACAAGAATCAGGGACCGGGCTGGTGGTCCTAGCATCCGTGAGAAAGCAGGCTGAGCAAGCCAGTAAGTAGCACCCGTCCACGGCCTCCGCATTGGCTCCTACCTTCAGGTTCCTGCCCTGCTTGGGTTCCTGCCCTAGCTTCCCCTGACTTCCTCCGATGACGAGCCCTGATATGGAAGTGTAAGCTGAATAAATTACCCTTTCCTCCCCAGCTTGCTTTAATTTATGTTGTTTCAATACAACTATAGTAACTCTAACTAAGACATTTCTCTCGGTCCTGATTAGTAAAAAAAATGATAAATGATGAAATCCCTTGGGGTTTTGTTTGTGTGGGTAGTCAGATTTTGAAGCTTTAATCTTTTTTGTTTACTCATTTTTTTTGTTTTTGTTTGTTTGTTTTTCAAGTCAGGGTTTCTCTGTGTGTCCCTGGCTGTCCTGTCACTCTGTAGACCAGGTTGGCCTTGAACCTGGAGATCTGCCTGCCTCCTTCCGAGTTTTGGGATTAAAGGTGTGCACCACCACCTTTATAAATTATAAATTATTATAATTTATTTTTCTTTTGTGTTCATTGGTGTTTTGTCTGCATGTCTATCTGTGTGAAGGTGTCAGAAGCCCTGGAACTGGAGTTACAGACAGGTGTGAGCGGCCACCTAGGAGCTGTGATTTGAACTTGGGTCCTCTGGAAGAACGGCCAGTATTCTTAACCACTAAGCTATCTCTCCAGCGCCCAGATTTTGGAGTTTTAAGTTTTTGTTGTTGTTATTATTATTATAGTGTCTGGATGGGAGTGGGTGAGAGGCTGTCTCAGGCGAGCCTCTTCCCCCTGTGAATCTGATGCCATGCCAGTGTATCTTCTCATGACCTCCTATAAGCTTTAACTGGGGTGATAAAGCTGGCCTCTTGTCTTTCCAGGAGAATTCCTATTGTGAAGAGCCTCAGAGAGTCCTTCTTAGGAAGGCAAGTTCTCCAGATCAGCCCCCTTAGGTCCCAGGAAGAGTTTTCAGTTTTGTCTTTTTGTTTGTTTGTTTGTTTTCTCCTCCAGTCACACCAAGCTCAGGCCAGGGGCGGGAGTATGTTAGTCTCTAGACACAAATCGGGGAGGTGGATGATGGATAGACTACCAAATGATTTAATTTGTTCAAAGAACTCCTGGATATTTTTAAGTGATTTGTTAATGGCTCCTTTTGTTTTTGGTTTAGAGAAGTGAGACAGGCACAGAGAAGGAATCCCCCCTTCTGGTTAGAGACCCCCAAGAGCCACAGGATGAAAGGAAATTCCGTCTCATCAGGAGTAAAGTTCATGAAGTCGCCCTGGAGCCAGCTGTCAGTAATTAACCCAAGTGAGACCCTTCAGCCTCTAGGGAGCGGGAGGGCGAGGGGAAGGGGGAACCAGCATAGAATGTAAGACAGCACTCCCTGAAAAACAAAAACAAACAAACAACAACAATAACAGCAAAGGGGCTGGAGAGATGGCTCAGTGGTTAAGAGGACCGTCTGCTCTTCCAAAGGACCCAGGTTCAATGCCCAGCACCCACATAGCAGCTCATAACTGTCTGTAATGCCAATTCCAAGGGATCTGACACACTAATGCACATAAAATAAAATAACTAAAAAAAAAAAAAAAAACAAGTTCAAATCCCAGCTCCTACATGGCCGCTCACACTTGGTCTTTGAAACAAGCACTGGAGCTAAAATCCTTCAAAAGGGACCCTCCTTCTCAGTAAAGAGAAAGAACAAACTAGCCAGCCTCAATACCACAGTGCTAAACTAGGTTAGGGGGTGCCCCCATCCCAGGATGGAGGAGAAGCCCAGTAAATTCAACAGCCGAGTTCTCCCCTCCGTTCAGGGTTTAGCTTGATTGTACTGGTCTTAATGAGTCAGTGATCCTCAGAAATCCCAGATGAACACCCCAAAATGTCACCACCCACAGGTCTTGGGTCAGGGTAGTTTGCTCTGCTGATTAAAGAATTAAAAGCCCGCTTGGTGGCTCAGGCCTTTAGTGTGTACTCACTAGAGAGACAAAGGTAGGTGGATGTGGGAGTTGGAAGCCAGCCAGGGCTACAGATTGAGACTCTCTCTAAAAATTAAAACCAAAAATAAATCAAGCTCTATGATTTGTGCTGCTGTATGAAGGTGTTAAGACATTTTGTTGTTGTTGTTGTTGTTGTTGTTAAGCAGAGAAGTGATTAACCATAGAGTCGGGAAGAAGATACTGTTTATCAGAGAGAGTAAATGATGGGAGGAAGGAGAAGTTTTAAGATACCTTCTAGCTCTTAGAATCTAGAGGTCCCCTTACGAATGACAACTGCAGTTGTTTTATTTTGTAGCGCTAGGGACTGGGAATGAGCACGCACTCTGCGAGGGACTCTACCTCTGACGGATAGCCGCAGTTCTTTTTTGGTTTGGTTTGGTTTTGCTTTTTGAGACAGGGTTTCTCTGCATAGCCTTGGCTGCCCTGGACTCTCTTTGTAGACCAGGCTGGTCTCACAGAGATCTGCCTGACTCCCTGAGTGCTGAGATTACAGTGCCCCGTGCCCAGCTCTAAGTGCTTTTAAATTATTTTTTACCCTGAGCTAGGGCCTTGATAACTCTCCCAGGCTGCTGTCCCTCAATTTCCTTCTTTATTTCTTTAATAATTTTTAAGATCTTAAATTTTATTTTTATTCTCTCTGTATGGGTGTTTTGCCTGTATGTATATTTGTATACCATGTGTAGGCAGTACATATGTAGACCAGAAGAAGGTGTTGGTTTCCCTAGGATTGGCAGTAGAGCCAATTGTGAGCAGCCTTGTAGGTGTTGGGAATTGAACCAGAGTCCGGTGGAAGAGGAGCCAGAGCTCTTGACCAATGAGGCTAACAAGCCTCTCAGTTTCTTGAATCGCTGGATCACAGGCCTTTGCTACCAGGCACAATTAAAGTCCATTTTTTATGTCCTCTACATACCTCACCATACAATATTGTAAATCTACTAATATGATGACTGTTTATATAGGTCTCATCTCAGTATTTTATTAAGAAAAGCAAGCTGGGTTTAGAAATTCAGATTTGTAAATTCTATCTAGTTGGGAGGCTGAACGATGCATCTCTCCAGCCTCATAAATAATTTTTGTGTTTTGATTTGGAGGGTTTGTTTGTTTGGGACAGGGTTTCTCTGTATAGCCCTGGCTGTCCTGAAACTTACTCTGTAGACCAGGCTGACATCGAACCTAGAGATCTGCCTGCCTCTGCCTCCCAAATACTGGAATTAAAGGTGATCACTACCTGCCTGGCTCGATCTCCCTGTTTTCTATAGCTGACCCCAGACCTCCACTGCTGATCCTAACTCAAAGGCTCAGCTTTCTCTCTTCCTCTCCTCCATCTTCCTCTTCCCAGCAGCTGTTGTAGGCCTCTAGACATGGGTGCCGGGATTGGACTTTTGCTCACTGCCTGATGGTTTTTCTCAGGCAGGGAGCAAAAGTCCATGCTGTGACCAAAAGACGGCACAGATGTCACAAACGCTAGCGCTATCTCAGGGTCACCATCTCCAGCTTCCAGGTTAAAGGTCCCCTCTCACACACCCCCACAAGTTGTTAAATAGCATCCACTTGTCCCATAACATTGGTCTGCCTGGCTCCCACTTCCTGGTACACACAGTTCAGCCCTCTAAAGCTGCCAGTGACCTTGAGGACACAGAGAACTGTTAGCAGAAACAGCTAACCATCTGAGGAAGCAAAACCTCTCTCCCTCACACACACCCTCACAGTCTGCGGAGGTCATTCCTGAAGTGTGAGGAGCTGAGAAAGGCCCACACACAGCCAGGGGCCGGTAGCTCTCCCAAGGGAACAGGGCTGTGCCTGTGACTACAGGAAGGTTCTTTGGCTGAGCTCAGAGCCTGCTGACCACGGCCATTTAACACCTGCGGGCCTAGCTTCCATTTCCCGTCAGCTGGATCACTTAAGATGTTGCCAGCGTGGTGAACAGAACAGAAAGTGGTTCCCACAGTGCGGAAGTTCATTATGAAACCGAGCACCGTGTCTGGGGGAAGAGAGTTGCAGAACTCCTGACTCCGGTCCTACGACAGATGATCTGGCTTGCTCTCTCCGGCCTATCTGGACTTTCCTTTCCTAGCGACAAGATGACCCCGCTAAACCTAAGACCACAAGAGGTCACTGAAGACAGGAAGCTCCAGTGCTTCCCACAACAAACTTGTCCTCTTTCATTCTGACTTTAATCCGAATAAAAACTCTTTCCCAGAAGCCTCCAGTGGGTTTCTCCTCAGCTCCAGGCAGCTAGATTTGTGTTGCACACCCACACTCAGATCTGTTCCTGACAAGGGCTGAGTACTCTCCCTTTGACTGGCTCGTAGCTCCTCCTTAGTGCCCGACGAAGAGGCAGGCTCCCTCTTCTCCCTTCCCCTTCTTTCCCTTTCCTCCCCTCCCTTCTCCTCCCTTCTTCTTTTCTCCCTTCCCCTTCCCTTCCTCTGTCTGACAGGGTTTTGTTACATATCCAAAGCTGGTGTTGAACCCTTGATCCTCCCGCCTCTGCCTCCTGAGTGCCAGGATTACAGGTAGACAAGCATCGTGCCTAGCCTGTCCATTTCTTGTTTGATCTGAAATTGAGTTTTTACTGGATACTCTGTGATTGTTTTTCCTCCTTGCTGTGTTGGGGATCGAACTCCAGGCCTTGTTCACGCTAGGCAAGCCCTCCAGGACTGAACTACACCCCCACCCTCGTAGCCTATGTTTTAATTGCTAAATGTGGCATCCTCCCTGGGAGACTCGCCTTGGCTTTTTGAGCCCATTGTCAGCCCATACTCGACAATCAGAGTTCTGCTAGCAAGAAGGCTGTAGACCCCAATAGCATACGATATGGTGTCTCATTGCTTTGCAAGACTTTCTAAACTGTCAGCCAAGACAGCTCTGGTTGGGGTGGCCGGATGGTTCAGTGGTCAAAGCACTGTCTGCCAGAACTGACAGCCTGAATTCCATCCCCAGGACCCACAGATGGAAGGAGAGCACGGATTCCTGAAGGTTGCCCTCTGACCTCCGCATACGTTCCATGGCATGTACACACGCACTCAACTACATGCATGCGCACACACAATGACTAACAGTTTTTATGAGCGTAGAGGTGACACACACACACACACACACAGAGAGAGAGAGAGAGAGAGAGAGAGAGAGAGAGAGAGAGAGAGAATGACAGACTGAGACAGGAGTTATAGGCAGGAGAGAGAGAGAGAGAGAGAGAGAGAGAGAGAGAGAGAGAGAGAGAGAATGACAGACTGAGACAGGAGTTACAGGCAGGAGCTCACTCTATAGCCCAGGCTAGCCTGGAACTCCCCATGGAGAGAAGGTTGGCCTCAAACTCTCCGCTGTCCCCTCCTGACTTGGTCTCTCAAGTGCCGGGATCCCACGCATGAGCTGTGACATTTAGCGGAGATCACAGTTTTCCATCACAGGAATAAACCCAGATTCTCAGGGCAAGCTGGTGACAGCGTACAGTGACGGAGCTGTTAAAAAATAAGCTGTGTGCAGGGCACCATCACATTGCAGCTTTCGCTTGTGTGATCTGCAGCTTTGACGAACCATCACTCAGCGCCCTTTGGCTTCGCCACAGCTGCAGAGAGTGGGGGCCACAGCGGCTCTGGAGACCCGGTGAACCTCTCTTTGCAGAAGACTTAACTGAGTGTTCTGCCCGCTTCTGAGACCACTCGGGATAGAAGGTCGAGATGCCGAAGAACTGATGGGGAGATGGGAATGTTTTCTGTGGGATCTGATGCTGTCTCAACACTACGTTAATGCAAGGAGATAATTAGCGAGCGGGGTCTGATGACAGGCAGTGAGTTCCGAATAGTGGGGAGCCACTTGTGGCGAGCCGCACACCCTCAGCTCCTTTGCCAAGCCCCCTACATTTCCACTATGAGTGAGCAGCCACACGGCCGCAGGCCTGGGAGGGGCAAGGAAGGCCTGTTTGTTTGTCGGACCCCATGAACTCTGGCCCACAGCCCAAGCAGTCCTGGGACTTCTGGGACCACGTGACAGCTCCACTTAAACCGAGCCACCCTAGGAAGAGAAAAAACAAATGGTAAACACCTTTATTTTCTGAGACAGCCCCAAGAACCTGGGTCCACGGATAATCCTTTTTTTTTTTCTTTATGAGAAAATACCATCTGCCTCCTAAACTGGATTTATGACGTAGACCAAAGAAGAGCCTGAGTGAGAAAAGTGAGGCGGTACATGCCTGCTGAGCCAGGACTCAGAAGCCAGAGGCAGGAAGACCAGGAACTCAGGGCCGTGGACGGCTGCGTGAGACAGCCAACCAGAGCTGTGTTTGGGCAGCACAAGCTGGACTCAGTGGATTCGTTTGAAAGAAAACAAAGTTGAGAGGGGGTGAGGTAAGGGACAGCTCTGGGAGGAGTGAGGGGGAGGTGGTTCATATGATCAAAATACGTGTAAGAAATTATCAAAGAACTAATAACAACATTATGGGTTTTTAAAAAAAACCAGAAATGACCTGTGTTCTGGTAGCATAGTATACACATATCCTGGGGGTATCCACCAGAAAAACAAAACAAACCCGCCTTTGCCTCCTGGAATGAGCCCTGCACGTGGCATGAACTGGCTTTTTTTTAGATGGGGTCTCATGTCAAGGCTGGCCTCAGAGCCTAGAGTTGAGGCTGGTCTTGAACTCTTGGTCCTCTTGTTTCTATCTGCAGAGCGCTAGGACTAGAGGCATGTGTCACTATCCCCTGGCCATCCTCTGATGTACACGTGTGTGGTTTATGTATTTCCTTTTCTGGGTATGTACATCATACCCTGACCATGTTTGTGTGTGTGTGTGTGTGTGTGTGTGTGTGTGTGTGTGTATGGGCTTGTAAATTCGTGTACATGCTGGTTCTTGTGTCTGTATGTACGTGTGCAAGTAGAGGTCAGAGGTCAATTTGGGGTGCTCTCCTCCTCGTGTGTTTGAATGTAGGGGAAAAATCAGATAACTGCAAAAGGTGGTGAGCCTTGCTTGAGATTTTTAGGTTGAGAACTTCAAGAAAGTCAATGAACACAGTTGTGTATTCAGGTAAGGTGTGGAAAGGGTGTGAAAGGTAAGGAGTCTGTGGGACAACAGTGCCAGAGATGTAAGAGGTAAAGATATTTTCTTCTTTTTTCCCTCCGTTCCTCCCTCCCTCCCTGTTTCCCTTCCCCCTCCCCTCCTTCCTTCCTTCCTTCCTTCCTTCCTTCCTTCCTTCCTTCCTTCCTTCCTTCTGCCTGTCTTTATTTCTGACAGGGTTTCTCCATGTAACAGCTCTGGCTGTCCTGGAACTCACTCTGTAGACCAGACTAGCCTTGAACTCACAGAGACCTGCCTGCTTCAGCTTCCCATGTGCTGGGATCGAAGGTGTGTGCTACCATGCCTAGTGGAAAAAGGTATTTTCAAAGGAGCAACCACAATATTGAACACAAGATCTAAGATGGATGCAATGCAGGAAATACTGGACAGCAAAGTGCTGGCCTGCGGAGATGGGAGGAGGAGAGGTAGGGATCAACAGGGCAAGTCACAGTACTTGAAGTAGATTTTGAAAACAGTGCGGATATTGGACATTGGAAAGTAAAGGGTGTGAGCTGGACACAGAGGCACCTGTAATACCAGCACTCGGGGAGGCTGAGGCGGGTTTCTGAGTTTGAAACCTGCTCTACAAAATGAGTCCAGGACAGCCAAGGCTGCATAGACAAACAAACAAAAGGTGTGACCAGGAGAAGTACCTAAAAGGGAGGGAACAGGAAATTTTATTCCGGGAGACAGGAGCTGAGAACTCCTGGTGTTGGATAAATCAACATTTGGATGTTGGAACTATAGAATGGTGGCAAAAATAAGGAGAAAGGGAGACAGGAGAAAAGGGCTCAGTAGGTAAAGGTGATAGTTGCCAAGCCTGACAGTCTGAGTCCAATCCCCAGGATCCACATGGTGAAAGGAAATGGACTCCTGCAGGTTATCCTCTGACCAGCACATGTTCATTGTGGTATACATGTGTCTACACACACACACACACACACACACACACACACACACGTACACACACACGTACACACACACACACACACACGTACACACACACACACACACACACACGTACACGCGCACACACGCGCGCGCGTATGCATGCCCACACATTCTCACCCCTGCATGCACACACAGACACCAAATAAAATGTATATCTAACAAAAGAATATAGGGGCAGGGGGCAGCTGAGGGGAAAGCCTTCAGTAAGACATGGGAGTGGCTGCCAGACTGCCAACATCACGGTCTCACGCCCACTCCCGGGCAAGGCCTATGCCAGTCAGCACCGCCCTACTCTCATCCCCACCTAGCTGAAGGTTCTTGGTCTTGTTTTGAGACAGGGTCTTTCTAGTGCAATCCTGGCTGTCCTGAAACTCACTATGTAGACCAGGTTTGTCTCGAACTCAGAAATCTGTATGTCTTCAGCCTCTCAAGTGCTGGGATTAAAGGCTTGTGCCAACATGCCTGATCTTGAGTCATTCAAAACAGGCTTTTTCGGGGGGAGGGGGATCTCTTAGAGGCCAAGGAACACACCAAAAATAAGATGCAGCATTCATCCAGTGTGGCTGGTCATAAGATTATAGTTTTTGTCCCAGACTTCCAAGAAGATACTTACTTCATATATATATATATATATATATGCACACAGAAGAGGGCACCAGATCTCCTTATAGATGGTTGGGAGACACCATGTAGCTGCTGGGAATTGAACTCAGGACCTTTAAGGAGAAGCAGCCAGTGCTCTTAACCTCTGAGCGATCTCTCTAGTCCAGAAAACTTAGCTCTCCCACAACCCTTGTGTTCACACCCAGGACTATTAAGAAAACAGTCCCATACAGTCTTCTTTGGATCAGTTTTCAGTGTGAATGGGGTTCCTTGGGGCCTTTAAGAAGCTAGGTAGGTAGCACATTTTACATGTTTTTAATTAAAAATTGTTTTTTGTTTGTTTGTTTGTTTATTTTTCGAGACAGGGTTTCTGGTTGCGCTGTAACTCTCTCTGGAGACCAGGCTGCCCTCAAACTCACAGAGATCTGCTTGCCTCTGCCTCCCAAGTGCTAGGATTAAAGGTGTGTGCCACCACTGCCCAGCTCATTAAAAAGATATATACTATTTTTATTTAATTCGGATGGGTGTTTGCCTGCCTATATGTCTGTGCAGCATGGGCGTGCCTGGTGCCCGTGGAGGCCCGAAGAGGGCATCACATCCCCTGGAACTGGAGTTACAGACAGTTGCGGGCTGCCATGGGCGTGCTGCAAATCCAACCTGGCTCCTCTGGAAAAGCAGTCAGCGCTCTCACCCACTGAGCCATCCTTCCAGCTCCCTGCATTTTTTTTTTTTTTTTAATCAAGACTGGTTCATGGAATACGACTGGGGCAATAAAGAGCGTGCTCTCCGAAGGGAGATGAAAACACGTGTACCCATTTTTGCCCTGTGAGTGTCTCTAACAAAACCGAAGACTGGCACAGCCAAGGCTTTATTTAGATCTTCAGCAAATCTTAAGGAAACAGCTCGACTCTGAGTGTAGATAAAAATAGATTCAAAAACAAGCAGTTTGTGTTCTGCTTTATTTGGACCCAGATTATAGTGTTTGGAGAGGAGTACTTGACTGGGTGAGGAGAACGACATGCCACCCATTATGGAGCCAAGTCTACCCTCTCTCCCACCGTCTGAAAGAGTCTTTCACGGTAACATGATTCTCCTTACAAACTGCATAGCTTTCTGGTAAGTTGGCTGGGACAGTCTCCACACACATGCTCACATCCTGGCTAAAGAATCAGCCTTTACAAAAATGTTGTCAGACAAACAGTCGTGGCCATAGCAACGGCAGAGTGCCTCTTGTGGTGGGCATTCTCAGCTACAGCACCAACCTAGAAGAGTCAGGAAGACTTTAGGGGGATAGTGGAGCTCGTCCTTAATCCCAGCACCCGGGAGGCAGAGGCAGGTGGATTGCTGTGAGTTTTTAAGGCCATCCTGGTTTACAGAGTGAGGTCCAGGACAGCCAGAACTACATAGTAAGACCCTGTCTTGAAAAAAAAAAAAAAGAAAAGGTGCCATTTTCTTCATGTATCTTCAGAGGCAAGAGAGGGAACTGTTCAGCCAGATAGTGTACATACAGGCTGAGGCTCTTATGATGATCTTCGTGCCAGAAACAACACCCACGATGCTCTGCTCTCGGAGGCCTGGGTTTCCCGTAACCATGCCAACACAGTGTGGACAATCCATTCACCGGAGCTGTGTGGATCTGCATTTTCATTGCACCCCTCAAGGAAAACCCTCAGTTTTCCTTTGTTTTGTTTTTGTTTGAAACAGGTTCTCAGTATGTAGCCGTGGCTGTCCTGGAACTCACTTTGGAGACCAAAGGTGTTTTGAACTCACAGAGATCCTCCTGCCTCTACTTCCTGAGTGCAGGGGTTAAAGGCATGCGTCTCCACACTCTGCCAGTTTTCCTATTTAAAAGGAGAGTACTAACAAAGAAAGACGAGAAGGTACTATTGATATATTTATCGTTGGTTAGGAGGCAGGCCAGATACCCATAGAATGTCACCTTGGCTGTTGTAGCACTCAGTCCAACCGGGGATGGAAAAACATGACTCATTTTTAATCAGTACTTAGTTGTAATTTATTTGGTGTTTGCGCGTGTGCATGCACGGTGTGTGTGTGATGTCGGTGTGCTCAAGCCGTAATGTGAGTGTGGAGCTCAGAGGACGTCAGGAGGACAGTTCTCTCCTTCTGTCTTTATGTGGAAGGACAAGCCCCAGGCTTTCCCGGCGAGTGCCTTTGTCTGCTGAGCCATCTCATTGACCCTAGTTATTTATCTTCGAGACACGGTTTGAGGTACCTTACCTGGCCTTGAACTCACTGTAGAGCCAAGACGACCTTCTGATCTTCCCGTCTCCCTCCTGAGTGCTGGCATTACAGGTGTGCGCTGGTGAACCTGGCTTCTGTGGTGCTGGGAGAGTCAAAGCCAGGGTTTCACATACAGTAGGCAAGCAGTTTACCAACTGAGCTGCATCCCAAACCCTGTTTGTCTGTTTATTTTTAGACGGTGTCTCTCTACGTAGCAAAGGTAAGCCCCGAGCCCACCATCCTTCTGTCGCAGAGAGCCCCGGTGCTGTGATTACAGGGTGTGCATTCACACCGAAGGTGCTGGAATCTTGAAGGGGTGCAATAAAAGTCGATTCTGGGAAAATCTGGAAACCTGAGCCACGTGCCCCTGTTGAAACAGACACCTGTCTCCACCACAGCAGCTTGGCGTGCGGACCAGTCTTGCGGCTCCCTGCAGCTCCCTCTACTGGTGAAGCCTAGAAAGTGCTCAGTGTTAAATCTGAAACCTTCAGGGCCTGGGCTGGAGAGCTAGAACCAATCAATCAATACCTCTATCCAAGTGATAACCAAGTCATTTGCAGAATCCCGCAGCCCCAGGAACCTAGCAAGCCAACAGTTTCCAGACTGAGTCTTTTCCCAGTCCCATCTCTGTTGTTGAGATAAGACACCTGGGCAAAAAGCAATTTAGGGGAGAAAAGGGATGACTTCAACTTAAAATCCCAGATTGCAGGGGCTGGAGAGATGGCTCAGTGGTTAAGAGCACTGTCTGCTCTTCCTAACATGACCCAGGTTAAATTCCCAGCACCCACACGGCAGCTCACAACTGTCTATAACTCTCAATTCCAAGTGATTTGACACTTTCATGCTAATGCACATAAAACTAAATAAAAAAAAAATCCAGGTTGCAGTCTTCTTAAGTCTTACAGAAGTCAAGGCAGAAACATCCGGTCACACCCACACACACTCAAGAACACATGAACGTATAATGCTCACTCGCCAGCATGCTTGTGCTCAGCTGGTGTCTCCATCTCAGCTCTCCGTGCCTAGGGTTCGAATAGAAGTTGGTCTTCAACCAACCTAAGACCATATTGTGTGCACGCCATCAGTTCCAGCACTGAGAAGCAGAAGCAGGCAGAGCTCTGAGTTTGAAACCAGCTTAGCCTATATTGTGTTCCAGGCCAGCCAAGGCTATGCAATAAAACTGTCTCAAACTAAACACACCAAGTCTCCCATCTACACCCCTACAGGACAAACCAATGTAGACAAACCCTCACTGAGACTGTTTCCAGGTGACTCTAGGTTGTATCAAGTTGACAACTGAAATTGTCACAAACTAATGTTACAAAGAATGCCATTAGAAGCATTCCTGTAGACACTGAAAAATACTCATGAGATCGCTTTTGAGTGTACTTAGTAGATTTCGTAGACACAGGTGTCTGGATAGTTGGTCAGCTTGACACAAGCTGTAGTCATCCCAGGGGAGGGAGCCTTGACTGAGAAAATGCCTCTGTAAGATCGTGGTGTAGGTTGAAGAGCTTAAGATAGCCTGAATATAACTCCATTTTGAAATAAAGATCTTGACTGGGAACTGAATTCAGGTACCAGGAAATATCACAGAATGTACACCTGGCAGAAAACAAAATTAACTCTCCTAGCAACAGCCTCCAGGAAATATAACAGAATAAATGCTTCATAGAAAATAGAGACAAACTCCCTGGCAATAATCAATGGGAATCGGTTGAGAATCGGGTGGGAAAATTCTCCCCAATGTTTCAGGTATGGTTTAGAAAAATAGCCCTTGTGATTATATGCCTTAGCCATTGTGATTATGTACCTCAAAAAAGGTATGCCCTGCTAAACTTCACCCAATTCTGTAACGCCAAGGCTTGTGCCTCCTTGCTTGCTGCCATGGAAACCCCCAGTTCACAGACTTTCCCTTTAAAAATCCTGTTCACTCAGAGCTCGGGGTCCCACTTCTCTACTGCTGCGCCAGTGAGACTTGGGTCCCGAGTTCGATCGCTCTTGTAATAAAGCTCTCTTGCAATTGCATCGAGTCGTCTCCTGGTGGTCTCTGAGGGTCCCATGAATCTGGCATAACAAGGTAAGCCTGTAGCGCAATTTTTAAATTAGTGATTGATGGGGTGGGGCCATCACAGGGCTGGTGGTTCTGGGCATGGCAGGCTGAGCTAGCCACAGAGAACAAGCCAGTAAGCAGCACCCCTCCTCAGACTCTGTGCCAGCCCCTGCCCAGGTCCCTGCCCTGTATGAGTTCCTGCCCTCATTACCATTCTGACGATAAACTGTTAAACGGGACTGCGAATAAGGTCAACCCTGTCCTTCCCAAGCTGCTTTCAGTCATGGTGTTTTATCACAGCAGTGGTACCCAACCAAGGCATAGATCTTAGCAGTTCCGGGGGGTCTGTTAGCTGGTGATTTTCATCTGCATTTTCCTAGATGCTAATAAAATTAAGATTTTCTATATTTAACTATTTTATTTTAATTTTTGATAGTGAGTCTCTCTTTGTAGCCTGCCTGTCCTGGGACTCAGAGAGATCTGCCTGCTTCTGCCTCCCAAGTACTGGGATGACAGGCATGCGTCACCATGCCTGGATTTTTTTTTCTTATAAAGTACTTGATTAAGTTTCCAGTTCATTTACTCTGTGTTTTTTTCTTTTTTGAAAATAATCTATTTTAAAAATAAATTATTAAAATCTATTTTTATTTAAAATTATTTAAAAATCTACTTTATGTGTATGAGTGTTTAATTTTCTTCTTTTCTTTCTTTGTTTTTGTTTTGGGTTTTTGTTGGGATTTTTTGTTTTTTATTTTGTTGTTGTTTGACACAGGGTTTCTCTGAGTAGCCTTGGCTGTCCTGGAACTCACTCTGTAGACCAAGCTGGCTTTGAACTCACAAAGATCCACTTGCCTCTGCCTCCCTAGTGTTGAGATTAAGGTCGTGTGCCACCACAGCCTGACGAGTGTTTTAAATGTACTTATTTTACGGACATGAGTGTTTCAAGCACGTTTGTGTGTGCCCTGTGTGCATGCCCGGTGCCTGTGAAGGCCAGGAGAGGGCGCCAGATCCTCTGAAACTGGAGTTCCGGTTGTGAGCCGTCCGGTGGGTTCCAGGGATGAAGCCAGACCCTCAAGGGAGCAGCAAGCCTCTCAGCAGCCGAGCCATCCTCCCAGTGCCTCTGAGTGAATTATAAGTTCAATCTTCAGGAAGTTCTTTGTTTTCCCGGTGCAGGGTGAGAAGTGAGGTCCTGGGGAGCCGCACTTGCGCTTAGAGCTTACAGACCACTTTGTCAGTTGGAGCTTTGAAGCTGTGAAGAGATGGATTGGTGCCGACGAGGAGGCCATGGCTGTCTCTGGCTCTCTTTTGCTCCACGCCCCTCATGTGTACAGTGTTTGGCCTTGGAGTGTTGGGGATTTGACCCAGGGCATCACATGAGCTACATCCGAGGCCCTTAGTCCTTTTGCATGTACACACACGTGTGCGTGCCGTTTCATGCACTATCCTGAGACACCCTCACACAAACACAAAGAATTAACCTGAGCACGATGACAAAGGGGGAGGTATAAGGAGGAAGGCCCAGAGTTTAAGGCCATCCTTGGCCATGCGGCATTTTGAAGGCCAGCCTGGGCTACATGAGACCCCCATCTCAGAAAAACATAAAAAGAACGAAAGAAAGAGGGCTGAGGAGTTCGCACACCCTGTAAGGTGCTTGCATTACAAGCATGAAGACCTGAGTTCAACCTCCCAGAACCCACAGAAAAAGGCAACTGCGTGGTGGTACAGTGGACACAGGTGCCTGGGGCCAGCCAGTCTCTCCTGTTTGGTGAGCTTCAGGCCAGTGAGAGATACTATGGTGAATGACATTCCTGAGGACGAAGTCCAAGAGTGTCCTCTGGCAAGTGCACACACACACACACACACACACACACCACAAATTTTAAGAGTAATTGTAGCTAGATGTGGTACTAGACTGAGGTAATAAACTGAGGCCAGAGGACCCTGCTGACTTTAAGGCTAACCTGTGCTATTTAGGGAATCCCTGTTTCAACAACAACAACAAAAAAGAGAGCTGGTGAGACAGCACAGTGAGTACAGGCTCTTGCCACCAAGCTCTCCTGAGATCAATCCCTGTAGCCCACTTGGTGGGAGGAGAGCCAGCTCCCACAGCCTCCATGTGAGTGCCATGCATGCACACATACAAATTATATAAATATATAAATATATATATGTATATATATATTTTAAAGAGAGAGAAGAAGGATGTGAGAGAAGATGGGTATAAGGGCTATAGCATTTTGTATTCTTATATTATGAAGATAGTTTTGGCTGTTTAGGTTACCCAGGATTCTCAGAAACACTTGGAATACCCACAGTGTTTTAGAATTATGGGCAGAGCAGGGGGTCAGAAATGTACTATGTAGTCTAGATAACCAATTTTCTAGGGTTTTCCAGCATCTTCTACCCTGGTATGAGAAAGGCAGCCATAATAATGTTAGCAAGTGTCTAGGGCTGTTCCCAATAAAACTTTATTTACATAAACAGGTAAAGGCTGGATTTGACCTACTGGCCCTGCTTTGCCTTGGTGTAGAATAGAATAAACTTCCAGGGCTTGTACTCGGAAAGGGAGAGGCTGACATTATCTAAGTCGCCCTAGCCAGGCTCTCCCCAGAAAGGGAAGGATGGATTATTTCTTTAAAACATCTTGATCTTCTTACTACCTGCTAGAGTTCACACTGCTGGGACCAAAGTCTGGATAGAGACGATGTGAAGTAGGAAAGATTTATTTTGGTCAAAAGTCTCAGAGGGAACAGTCCATGGCTTCTTGGTCTCATGGGTTTGCCTAGAACATCATGATATCAGTTCCAAAGCAGAGAACGTGGAGGGAAGGCTCTTTTTCTCAAGGCAGACAGAGGCAGGAGCACAGCAGTAACAGGCCCCAGCCCCAGCCCCCTTCCTCCAGCCTGTCCACAGTTTCATTGCCACCCAATAGTCTAATGTTGTTTTTGAGATGGTGTCTCCCTGGCTGGTCTGGCTGGTCTCCAACTCACAGAGATTCTCCTGCCTCTGCCTCCTGAGCACTAGGATCAAAGAAGTGTGTCACAACATCCAGCCTATCAATAGTCTATTTTCAACCCATCCGTGGGCTAAGCCATTCAGTAGGCAGAAGTCCTCACACACAAACCCAGAGGTACACTTTACAAACCCCCGGTTGTCTCTCAATCCAGTGAAGTTGACAGTTAAGATCTGTCATCCTTCATTCCCTGCTGGTGAACTCCGCAGTATGCAAAGGTGAACCCCTTCGCCGTGTGGGACCAGCAAGCTCTGTCCTCCCCTTGCTTGGTCTCAACTGTGGTCCCCATCTCCTGCAGCACATCCAGCCGGGGGCAGGGAGTCAGCAGGAAGTGTTCTGTGCTGCTCAGCCTGCACCTCACCCTGAGAGGGACTGGAACAAAACCGAATGGACTGGGTACACCGGGTGAAGCCTTCCCTCTGACCCTGGGACCATGGCACCCTCACCACGCTTGCCATCTGCGCTCCTTGACTTGCGCATAGTCTGCACACACTTGTTCTGGGGGGGACATCAGCTATTGCTGGAGGCAGATTTCAGCTCCTTCTGCTGCCTCCAACTGCTCTTAGCTGCTACAGTAGGCATTTCAAGCTCCAGGTCGGACTCCCTTCAATCACTGAAAGATGTTTTAGGCTGCGAGGGGACTCCCAGCCCAAAGCCAATGCCCTGGCTGCCCAGAGACAGATCAAATGCCACCGCCAGGGAGGAAATCATACACATCTTTCTTTACCACCTTCCAACTCAACCAGGGAGGTGCTGCTATTTTGTTTTAAAAATAGAACACCCAGGCTGGACTTTTATGGTCTTGTGAAGGATACTGCTCCTGCCCTCCCACACCTGGTCTCTGCCCCTGCCTGGCCCCGTCCAGCTGCCTGCAACAGCTCTGTACAAGTTCTCAGGGTCCCTTAGCAGAAATGAGGGACCGGGCAGATTTATGAGTTTGGCCTTGGCTGAGGCCTTCTGCTATGGCTCCCAGCCACAGCCCAGCTGCTCTCCCACAGCCCATGCAGCTCAGGCTGGGACGTTCTGTGTCTTCAATCTCCACCCCAGCTTGCTGAGTCACCCCCTCAACCCTCTTTCTCTGGATGCCTTAGGGGGTCAGCCCTATGGAGGAGCAGACCCATCTGTCCCAGCCTGACCAAGCCTCTGCTCAACTCATGACCACCCTGACAGGACTCTAACTGGCCTCAGTTGCTAAAACATGACAGGAAGGTGGTTCCTTCCATGTTTAGACCTCAGGGGCCAATCTGAAACCATACCTGACATGGAAAGCTCATCTTATTGCATGCTCTGCCCTCTAGTTCTTTCTTTAAGGTCAAGAACAAGCACCACAAAAGCCCTAGAAAAATGTCAATGCCTGTGGGGAGAGCTAGCCTTGGGAGCTGATACTTAGAAATGTATGGCTTATAACAAAACCAATGAAGCCCTGACTGCTGGTGGCACAGGAAACAGGCCAAAGCCTGCTTTGTATTTCCTTGAGGTCTCTAAAATAACAGGAAGAGAACACTGCCATGAGAGAGATACCCATGCTGCATTTTGGGCCCTTCAAGGAGATGAAGCTGAGCGCATGGATATCCTTTGCAGGCGTGGCTGTGAGTGGCTGCCTCACTGGGGGAAGGTAGAACTGCCTTCAGGATAAGAATGGGCCCTAGACAGCTGGGACTAAGTTCCCTGGATGGTAAGCCATTGAGTCTGGGAGCTTCATCTGCTGAGAAGGTGTAAAAGGGCGCCTGGTCCTCTGTGGGAACGTGGGAACGAGGGGCCCCCCGGAGAGACCATAATCCAGGAGAAGCACCCTAAACTCTTCTATGCCTCTTGGATAAGCATCTAGTAGAGAAATTAAAAAAAAAAAATCACACTCTGTTCTTCAGTTTCCTTTCTGGCTTTATGACCTGACCCCAGCTGTGTTCACACTTACTGCTACCAAAAGCCCTTTGGGCCCCCTGGTGTACCCATGAGCACCTGGGGCTACTGCTGTCCTAGCCCCACTCTACTGGCAGAGCAATTTCTGTCTTCTTGCTGTGTGAAGAGCCCTAGGGGAGGAAGGGGTGGGGTGATTCCATTGCTTGACTTTGAACCGTGTCAAACACTTTTTCCTCTTTCACTCCTGACACTACCGTGGAAGAACGGTTGACGTCATCACTGCTGCTTCTGCCTGACGGAAGCCGAGCCCGAACTTGAAAGCCGAGCTCGAGTCAAATCCAAAGGCTGAGAATCAGGGGGGAAGACAGGAACAGGGGTAGAAATCCAGGTCCTTCAGCAGGAATCACAGTCTAAGAGAATAGGATGAGCATATCGGTCATTTGTTACCAAGAGCTGGAGAGACTGGAGCGGCGAGGAAAGTATCTGCTGCAGAGACCTGGGACCCGGCCTCCGTGTTCCTGGATTTTGGGCAGGTAGTGCTGGCTGTGGGGGAATCCAGGCCAGAGCACCCCAAGCCTCCCGCATAAAGACGAGATCGCATGGGCCACTTCTGAAAAGACGTAAGATGGGAAATGATTAGCACAGCTACTGTGGTCCTACCTTACGTCTGGCCTTCTCTGGCATCCCCTGCTTGACATGTCTCTCAAAATACCACAGCCTTAAAAATACCAACTGTCTGGCAGAGACACAGAAGGAGCCCACTGGGGGCAGTGAGGGTTTTTGTTTGCTTGTTTGTTTTCTGATACAGGGTTTCTCAGTGTAGCTTTGGCTTTCCTAGACTCTGCTTTATAAGCCAGGCTGACCTTGAACCTAGAGAGCCTCCTGCCTCTGACTGCCTCTGAGTGCAGTGAGGGTTTTAGGGGGAGCAGGACTTGGTTGAGGGAGAGGTGGGCAGGTGCACTGGGCAAAGCAGTGTGACAGGAAGGAGAGGGTGAGGAGGAGGCCCTTCACCTCACATCCTGCAAGAATTTCAAGGTTTTCCCATAAGGGTGGTTTTAGAAAATGCAGTGCTGGCTGGGGGGGGGGGGCGGAGCATGTGCCTTTAATCCCAACACTCAGGAGGCAGAGGCAGCTGGGTCTTTGTGAGTTTGAGACCAGCAGCCTGGTCTATAGAGCAAGTTCCAGGTCAGCCAGGGCTACACATAGAGAAACCCTGTCTCAAACAAACAAATGGAGGGATGAAAAAAAAGGCAAGGATTACTCTGCTCAGAGTTCATCCTCCTCTCTGTCATTCACCCCCTCAGGGGCTCTGTGCCTCTCTCCACTAATCTGTCAGATTTCTAGACCTAGGCTTTCCTCCCCTTCCCTCCTCTTCCCTCCCCTCCCCTCCCCTCCCCTCCTTTTTCCTCCCCTCCCCTCCCTTTTCCTCCTCTCCCCTCTCCTCTCCTCCCTTCCCCTCTTCTCTCCTCTCCTCCCCTCCCTTCATCTCTTCTTCTCTCCTCTCTGTTCTTTCACCAACATTTTTACTGTTCATCTATTACTCACACGGGCTTTGTTTTACACTGATTGCCATTTTACAGACAAGGACCCTGCTATCTTACTTCACGGCCCTGTGCCCAGTGATACCTACCCCATTTAATCTCAGAAGTTTGCATTTCAGCTATATTCTCAAGTGAAAAAACAATACAAGTTTCAAGACATTTCAAAAGGACAAGATATAGGAAAAGGAGATGAGATAGAAAGTATTTATCAGCCAGGTCTGGTGGTACATGCCTGTAATCCCACAATTTAGGGAGGCAGAGGCAGGAGGATCTCTGTGAGTTTGAGGCCAGCCTGGTCTACAAAGAGAGTCTAGGCTAGCCACCGCTACATTGCTACAATGTAGCAAGCTACAGTCTTGCTACTTTGGCAGACTGGCCTGGAACTGGCAATCCTCCTGCCTTGGTTTTCTAAGTACCTAGACACTACACCTGGCTCACACCACACTCTACACACCTGTGAGGCGCCCCGGGCCTTTCATGGTGGCTGAGAGCAAGAAGTCCACAGTGAGACGCCTGGGTTCAAGCTGCACCCAGCACTTGCCCTCCCTGCCCTCTTGTCTCCTCATCTGTAATCTTCCTTTAGCTCTTGCGGGAGTCAAGAGATAAGACTGAGCTCAGCTCCGCCTCCAGCTTTTGCATCCATTCATAGTGGCTGTAACTTCTGTGTGATTATTGTTAATTCTCTTTTCCACTCATTACTGTTAATTATCCTTTCCATTCATTTTGCACTCTAAAAGGGATGGCTGGCTCCTTCCTTGTCTCCGTCTTTCACAAGCTCAAGCTGAGGTTCAGGAAATCTAGGTAACGGTTTGGCATGGTACATGCTGGAAGCCTTCGAAACCCTTGTTCTTATTCGACTGCTACTCGGGTTGCTTCGGCACTGTGGGTTCAGGCTGCTGTTCTCCCACAGAGCAGAGGTCTGCCGAAGCAGTAGTTCAGAGAGAAGTAAGACAGGTGCTAAGCAAGGATGTAAAGCTGCTTGGAGACAGATGACTCTCCTGGGTTCTGGGCCTGAGACCAGGAACCTGCTCCTCTCTTCCCCTGACACTGAGAATCTGTCTTCCCCTCCTCCTGGAGCAAGCATGCTCCCATGCAGGTGCCCCCAGTCACCACTCCACCCCAAAAGCCGGCCTCTGTCCTTCCTCTGAGAGAACAGGAAGAAAATGACCCCCGTTCCTGTTCCTCTTCCCCGAGTTCCCAACCAAGTCCCTAGGCCAGTGCCCTACCTTGAGAGGGTGCAAGTAGCTGAGTCCACGTAGGAAGGGCGGCCAGGCAGGGCCGGGCAGCTCGTGGCCGAGGGTTCGGGTGAGGTGGGCTATGTAGCTTGTGGCTAGCACTAGCACGTCCAGCTTGGAAAGCTTGGTGTCCGGCGGTACCGCAGGCAGAGCAGCCTGCAGGGCCAGAAAGGCCTGGCGCAGTGTCTTCACCCGGGTCCGCTCCCGTGCGGCATTCTCGGGGCTGGCCTCGCTCTGCAGGAAGGGCCCCTGTGAGTGCATCTAACCCAGATTCCCATTCAACCCTGACTGCTTGTCATTGTTGCTGTTGTTGGGACAGAGCTTCATGCAGCCCAGGCCGGACTTGAATTCCCTGGGTTGCCCAGGATGACCTTGAACTCGGGATCTGCCTGCTTCCACCTCCCAAGTGCTGGGATTATAGGGACATACCACCATGCCTGGTTGACCCTGACTTCTAAGAACCCGTTAGTGCCATATCTTCTGCTGGAACTAATGGGCCTCACTGGTTTTAAACCCTATCTCCTAATACAAATGGAGGACAGCCTGGGCTGGGATCGGAGGACTGCCAGGTGGCAACGCTTGGCTCGGAACCCAGGAATCTCATTTTCCTTCTATTAGTCCATTAACATCTGTTCTCAGTCTAGAGCCTGCTGCTCAGGCTCCTGGGGCCACAGGAAGCATAGAGACAAGCCACTGCTTAGTAGGGCTAACCCTTGACCCGCCTAGGTCCTGAGCTTGCCATGGTTAAAGAGGGGAGGACTCTGCACCAACAATCAAAACCCACAGTCCTGGGCTGGGGATGCGGCTCAGTTGGTAGAATGTTTGCCTAGCATGCGTGAGGTCCAGGGTTCAATCTCCACTGCTGTGTAAACCAGGTGTGGTTGTACAGACTCCTAAGTCTTGGAATATGGATGCAGAAGGACCAAAGTCCAAGTTCTAGGCTACAGGGGAAGTTGGGAAAACCAGCCTGGGCTACGTGAGACTCTGACTCAAAGGAAGATAGATAAATAGATAGATATATAGATAGATGTAGATACATGTAGCTAGAGATAGATAGAGATAGGAAGAAAGAAAGAAAGAAAGAAAGAAAGAAAGAAAGAAAGAAAGAAAGAAAGAAAGAAAGAAAACAAAAAACTCAGCCTAGGGTCCCCTGCCACTGGCACAGGGACATTAGGCAATTCACATCTCTCCTCTGGGCCTGAGTTTCCTCAGTAGAAATTAGTCATGTCAACTCTCTGAGCTGTGCTCTGATGAGGCTCGGACCTGTTCTGCCCACCCCCAGCATGGTACCATGGACCTAAGGACCCAGCATCATCCTCTTGGAAGAACCATCAACACTGAGCTAGGCTCTGCCTTCAGAGGTAGCATCTCAATGCCTTCCAAACCCTTCCTCCCTCAGCTCCCAGAGTATCCTTACCCTGCCATGAGCTGTTCCTCTAGCTCTGGTCCCTCGAGGGGCAGAGGTGGCTCTGCTCAATCTGTGATGACTCCAGCTTGTGTCGTCCCATAGGTCCTGCCTTGTCCTGTTGAGGCGACTCCTCTTCCTGTCAGTGCCTAGAAGTAACCTCGCTTTGGCTTTAGTCTGGCCATACCCTGCTCCTGGCATTTCTGGTGTCTCTGTGGTCTCCTGTGACATGCTGCTGTCTTAGGTTATGGGGCTTGTGGGCCCTAGAGCAGGAACACAGTGCCTGAGGAGTGCTGGGCTCAAGCTAGCCCGGACAGGCTAGCCATCCAGCCAGTGTCTGAAGAAGCTGGCGCCAACTCAGTCCTGCTTCACTCCTTGCTCTGGGAAAACTGCCCACCCAGCACAGCCCCCGCAAAAAGCCTCCGCCTGCCTCCTATCCCGGCTGAGGGGTGGGGGTGCTGCATGCTGGGAGTGGCCAAGCCCTAGGACAAGGCCCATGCTAAGAAGGCAGGACGATGGGTAGGAAGAAAGTGCCCTTCCTCGTCATGACGGACCCTAACAGAGAAATCTTCTGAAGGACCTACCGCCCACTTCAGGTTTGGGGCTCATAGTTTGGGGCTCTGGATCTCCAGGCCTTGTACCAGAGACTGTCGACACATATCTCACAACCACTTTCTTTCTCCCACCAAAGAACATGCAACATGCTACTTCCAACTCCTCAAACATGCTTCTGCCTTCCCAAGCCCCAGTGCCTTCCTCCCCCGCTTCCAGGATGCCGTCTTTAGGATTCTGCCCTTCACTTATTTGGACTTTAATCCCACCCCACCACCAGCCTGTATCCCTGTTTGATTGGCAGGACCACGGCCTGGTTAGCATCCTAATAACACGTTTCTAGCTTGCTAGATGTATAAAGTGCTCTGTGCTTTGTGCAAACATCTTACTTATTCTCTAGAGCAACTGTAAAGAGATCTTGTGTGTGTGTGTGTGTGTGTGTGTATGTGTGTGTTCATGGGTGTGAGTGTACCTGTGTACATGTGGAAGCGAGAGGTCAGCTTCAAGTGTCTTTCCTCACTTCTAGAAACATTAATTAAACTTCCCCATGTGCTATTTTAGATAGTCTCTCCCTGGGACCTGGGCTTGCGAATTAGGCTAGGCCTGTTGGCCAGGAAAGCTCCAGGAAACCTTTAAAAAGCACTTGTTTCAGATAGGGAACTGTAATATGGGAGATGAAGACTGTTGCGTTGTGTTTTGTTTGTGATAAATACTATGCTGTGTAGTCTTGGAAGGCCAGAGACTTGTTACGTAGCCCAGGCTGGCCTTGAACACATGGCAGCCTTCTAAGTGCTGTGATTACAGTACAATGTCAAATACAGTAAGAGATGCCTGTGGGATGAGGGGCAAGTTCTCTTAGCTTTCAGCGCATTGTTCTCAGAAAGGCCTTCTTCCAGAAGCATCATTCAGGGCCCTTGAGAAGGTGAATCTGGCCAGTGCTGAGGTAAGATTGACAGGAACACCACAGAAGCCTCGAGCACACAGGAACTGGTCCTTTCTCCGTGCAGGAACTCACCATCAGGGAGGAAGAAAGGTCTCGCTCTGACTCTGGCAAGCTTGCTAGGATCTGCTGACTTTAGGGGCACAGTGCAGGGAGAAGGAAGGCAGTAAAGCCACATTGTCACTGCATGGAACGAGATTCTGTGCCTAAAGGTGTTCTCAGAGTCAGGTGGCCTGAATACCTCCAAAGGCTCGTCCACTGTTGAGTGCTCAGTCCTTGGGAGGGCTGCAAAGTCATCGTCATGGGAAGCCACAGCCTCTTAGCCTTTTACTTCAGGGACTCGTCCTCAGTTAGGTGCTGCCCAGATGGTGCAGTGCGACAGTTTGCTCAGAGTGCATGAGGCCATGAGCGTGATTCCCAGTACACACACACACACACACACACACACACACACACACACACAGAGAGAGAGAGAGACAGAGAGACAGAGAGACAGAGACAGAGAGACAGAGAGACAGAGACAGAGAGAGAGGGAGACACATGGGAGGCTAAGACAGAATCACCCCAAGTTTGGGGCCAGCCTGGGATACAGAGTAAGGCTCTGTTTAAAGAAGAAAGGAAGGAAGGGAAGAAGGGGGTGGGAAGGAAGGAGGGAAGGAAGGAAAAGAAAAAAGGAGGAAAGAAAGAGCGAGTGAGCAGAAGATTACCTCAATTTGGGGACAAGTTTGGTCCACATAGCGAGTTTCAGGACAGCCTGAGTCTCTTCTGACAAAAACAACAACAAAGAGCAAGGAGGGACGGAAAGAACACATGTACAAGGCCCAGTGAATGAAAGCAAAGTGAGACCTGTGAACAGGGTTGTGGTTCCCACGCCAGCAGGGTCAGGGGCCATTCCTAGCATCCCAATATCTTGTATAAATATTTGAGCTCTGGGAGAGCCAGTACTGAGGACTTTGCAGGCTGACACCCTCTGAGGGTGTAGCTCAGGCCAAGCTGGCCTTGGTTCTCTCGGCTGCCCTAGCACCACCTGGGTGCATGCCTAGCAGCAGCCCTGGCACATGCTTTTGGAGAATGGTCTTTGTGAGAACTTTGTCTCAGCCCTATGCTTCAGCCCATTCTCTAGGAGATGGACCCAGCAGCGCAGATTCTGCCATACTTCTCCAGGTGGCTTCACAGATGATACAGGCAGCAGACAGGCAAGAACATACAGAGTGCTACTCCCCTGTCCTCAAACATGCTTCCTAGTTCATGCTGGTTCTGCTCCAGCTCAGGAAAGTTGGGCTTCATGGCTTCCGCTGTGGCTTCTTCTCGTGAGTGAGAGCAGGCTTGCTTCTAGGTTCTGCTTCAGCCCTGCTCCATCCCCCCCCCCCGGCAGTTAGTTAAATATTAAGAAGGTGTTGCACCATCCTATCTGCATGGCGACTGACTCTACGAATGTGAAGACAAAATGATGCCAGCCACGCTGCCTGTGTGTCTGGTACAACAAGCCCCTTGATGTCAAGTTTATCAGCGGCTGTGGTTCAGTTGGGATGGCCAAGAGCACGTTTCTAATCCAGAGATGCGAAAGGTCCTGATTGAATCCATCCTCCAAAGTTCATGAACCTTCACCCCCAGCACCACAGTAGTTGCATGGTGGGGCTTGTGAGTGGTGATCAGCGGCGAGGGCTCTGCCCTTATTCACGAATGAAAGTAGGGGCTGGGGACAGAGCCCTGTCGGCAGGATGCTTGCCTAAAACACATGAAGCCCTGGGACTGACCTTCAGCACCTCATTAACGGGGAGCTGAGGGGTAGTCCTGGAACCTCTGCAGTCAGACTGTGGCAGCTGGAAGATCTAAAGTTCAAGGCCATCTTCGGCTACCTAAAAAGTTCAAGGCCAGCCTGGTCTGTGCCAGACCTTTCCACAAACGACAGCAGAGACTTCAGGGACTTGAACATGAGTCCACACTCACGTTCCTGGCTGTGTCTTACTTTCTCCTGAGCACCTCTCTTTCTCTTAACCTTCATTCTTAAGGCCAAGGTCAAAAACGTCTTCTAATAAACCGCAGCTCCCTCCTAAAAAATAAAAGATTAAGTAGATAAATGTCATTACCGCTGGAGTAGATCTTATTCATTTATGAAGGTTTGTTATGTTTAATTATTTGTCTGGCCTGGTGTGGTGGCGTACACCTTTAATCCCCGCACTCTGGGAGGCAGAAGCAGGTGGATTTCTGTGAGTTTGAAGCCATCCTGCTCTACAAAGCAAGTCCAGGACAGCCAGAGCTTGATACACAGAGAAACTGTGCCTTGAGAAACCAAAAAAAAAAAAAGAAAAGAAAAAAAAAAAGAAAAGAAAAATACGTGTCTGTGTGAGTATGTGCTCTAAGTGCAGGTGTGAGTGGAGGACAAAGACCCTTGGAATTGGTGTTTCGTAGATGGTGAGTTGCCCAGGAACTGAAGCCAGGTCCTCTGCAGGGGTGGTGTGCTGGCTAATTTTAAGTCGGTTTGACACAAACCGTAGCCATCTGAGGGAAGGGAACCTCAGTTGAGAAAATGCCTCCTTAACCTTGGCTGTAGACAAGCTTCTGGGGAATTTTCTTACTTAGCCATCAATGGGGAAGGGCACAGCCCACCGTGGGTGGAAATATGGCTGGTGACACTGGGTTCTATAAGAAAGCAGTCTGAGCAAGCCCTGAGGAGCAAGCTAGAGGACGACTCCATGGCCTCTGCACCAGCTCCTGCCTCCAGGTTCCTGCCTTGATTTCCCTCAGTGATGAACAGTGATATTAAAGTGTAAGCTAATTGAACCCTTTCTCCCCGAGTTGCTTTTGGTCATGGATAGTGACGCTGACTAAGACAGGTAGCAATTCCTCTTAATCACTGGAGCAGCTCTTCAGAGCCCTGCTGAAGTGTTTTCACTAAAACCCTGTCTTGTGTGCTCCCATGCGCTCTCCCCAATCCCCATACCTACTCTGTGCTCTCCCACTCTTCACTGTGAGATGGAAAAAAAAAAACAACCTGCAGGCACGATGGTGGCCCTTATCTCTAGGAGTTTGAAGCCAGCCTGTTCTACATAATGAGTTCCAGGCCAGCCAAGGCTATGTAGTGAGACCTTGTCTCAAAAAACTCTAAGAAGAAAGAAGAAGAGTAAGAAGGAGGCAGGCCAGCCAACTTTCACCATAATAGAGACCCTTGACCTTAGCTCTGTTAGGAACATCTCTTGATCTTCATTAAACTGCCTAGTTTCAAGTGTTCTTTTGTAGCAACACAAAGCACACTAGGACATCTACTTTCCCCTATGACATGACATATAAGCCAAGTGGAAGTAGAACTCCAAACATTGTTTTCTTGGATCCACTCCAGCCGCTTCCTAAAGGCACTTCATATCAGCTAAAATAGTGTAATTGAAAACGTTGTTAGCCAGCAGCTAGATGCCTACTGGTTTGCCATTACCTATTTTCTCTCTTTGACTACTTACCTATCTGCAGTTGCTTGGCACCATTTTTCATGGTCATAATTTCTCCAAGGTTACTCAGGGTAATTCCTCAACTACCCTGAGTCCATCTGATGGACTCAGCTTCTTCCTCCTCCATCCCCATACATTATGCACAACTCCAAAAAAAGAGGAGAGGTTGGAGAAAAGACTCCGCAGGTAAAAGTTCCTCCCCAGCAACTCCAACGCTCTGAGTTGGACCCAAGTAAAATAAGGCCGGGTGTGGTGGCAAACATCTACAGTCCTGAATTCCTACGGTGAGACAGGAGGCTAAGACATGAGAATCAGCCAGAAGCTCAAGGGCCAGCTAGCCTTGAGTACATAGGGCCAGCAGAAGTAAAAAGAAAGAGTCTGCCTCAAAAACAGGATAGGCTTCTGGGGGTTAGCGGCACACATCTTTCATCCCAGCACTCAGGAGGCAGAGGCAGGTGGGTATCTGAGTTTGACAGCAGTCTGGTTTACAGACTGAATTCTAAGACAACCAGGGCTACACAGAGAAACCCTGTCTTGAAAAACAAAAGAAAGAAAGGAAGGAAGGAAGAAAGGAAGGAAGAAAGAAAGAAAGAAAGAAAGAAAGAAAGAAAGAAAAAAGAAAAGAAAAACAAAACACCAAGATAAGCTATTCTTTCCTTTGCCATTGTGGGCTATTCATTTGACATGGTTTCTCAACATGTCTTCTCACAACGGTTTCAGAGTCAAGTCATCTCTGGCCAAGAAACACGAGCAAAAGGCAGCAGTTCATCAGAGGGTTCTGATGAAAGCTGGTAACAAAATCAGGCATCTCTACAAGAGATGACACTGGGGATAGCCAGGCTGTGTCTGTAATGGTTTCACAGCTTATGCTGACTCTCAGCCAAGGAGCAATCCTAGAAGGTAGAGCTGCAAGTTTTCACCTCCAGAGATTTGAGCCTGTTTAATTAAGAACCTGAGTTGGTGTTTATCTGCCCTACAAGAGTAAGTTGACTGGCTCAGCAATAAATATGCAGACATTTTGGTGGGGGAAGAATGGAAAGTGATTACCGACTCCTGAAAGATGTTCTCTGACCACATGTGCACCAAAGCATATGAGCGCCCTCCCTCTCCCTCTCACACTCACCAAAACAAGATATAAAAGGGAAGGAAAGGCGATAGGGTCAAACCCTCGTACCCAACTACAGTTGGCGTATTCACCACCCTCTCAACAACCATTTGCAGGTTTCAGGGTAGAACATTCAAAAGAAATAGCACGCGATGTTCTTAAGCCTAACGTTGGAGGAATTTGGGTGGGAAGAGTATGTGGTAGATAGCATCTCCAGCAGGAAATGAACAGTGAACTAAAACACTGCATTACAACCTGCTGCCAAGTGCTTACAGACTTCCTTTCACTGGCTCAGCAGTGTTTTAGGAACAGTAGTTAACACAAAAGAGAGACCATCGGTGTGAACTGGATTTCCCCTAGGTTTTCCTTCTTAGGATGAGAAGTTTTGCTTCTTCCGATGTTCCTGAAACCGCGTGGGGGTGTTCCAGACATAGCTCCTCCAGTTCTCCAGACATCAGCTGGGTGTCCAACAATTCAGGGAAATTCTAGCACCCAGAGCTGTTCACACTGGATCCCATAGCTCAAAGGGACAGATCCTATAGTTTTGAGTCCTGGACCATCTGTATTTCTAAAGAACTGGCAGTGAACCAGAAGTTCCCGTGACTTCCTCTGTCGGTCTGACAAATCGTCAGGACAGCTCACAGAATCCGAGGGTCAACCTATCTTAGGCTTTCTCTTTGTCATAAAGGCTAGAACTTGGGGATGGTCAAAGGGAAGAGCTGTTTAGGGCAAGGTACATGGAGGATGAAGGGTGAGGGATGCGAAGCTTCCTTCCCTCTGGGCACACCATCCTGCCAGCTCCTCCATGAGACCACCAACCCAGAAGTTCATTGAGCCCTATTGTTTAGAGCTTTTTTTAAAAAAATGAATATTCATCATATGGACACAGTGATTACACTATTGGCCATTGGTGACTGAATTCAGTGTCAAGTTCCTCTCTCCTTCCTGAAGGTCAGTAAGCAGGGCTAAAGTTTTCCTTCTTGTTACCTGGTTTGTTCTGACTATGGGTCTACCAATGGGCACCACGGTAGCATACATTCAGGTACAGTTGACTGGGCCTCATTATGAATATCAAAAGACAGCAAATACTATAATATAAACAATCTTCAAATTTTGGCCCTCATATCCCTAGAATATAAACGCTTTCCAAAAAGACTCAAATAGTAGGGTCATCAAATAGCCCAGTTTATCTGGGATTTTGTGGGTCTTTGTGCAGAAGGTCTCAAGTCTGGCCGGTCCTGGTGGCCAGGCCTCAACCTCTATATTTTTTCCTTTCTAAAACTGATATGGCTGAAGTTTTGTCTAGTTCTCCATTCCTACCACACACTTTTATAACTTCCCTTCTATTGTGTGCATGTGTGTGCCAAGGGGAGAGAGATGGCGGAGAGGGTGCTGATGCCCTCGTGTGCCTGTGAAGGTGAGAGGTCAGCGTCAAGTGTTTTCATCGACTGCTGTCTGCCTTATTGACTGAAAGTTTCTTACTAAACCTGGAGGTCGCCTAGGGTGGATGGCCAGCAAGCCCCTAGAATCCACCTGTCTCTGCTCCCCAGTGCTGGGGCCCAGAGATGTGAGACTCCATCTCTGGTGTTGGGGATCCCAATTCAGGTCTCCATTCTTTTGCAACAAGCACTTTACCACTCCTAAGCCTCCCCCTCTCCAGTTTTACAAAAGCCAGGCCTTTCACTCATTCCTAATTTTATTACAGTCCATTATTTGGGGGTGAAAATGCTTCAGGGCACCAAAAAGGAGACAATAAAAAAATATTGGGGCCAGCAAGATGGCTCAGCAGGTAAAAGCACTTGCTGTGAGCTTGGTGACTCCAGGACCTACATGGTGGAAGGAGAAAACTAACTTGTCTTTTGACTTCCATGGGTGTGCTATATGATATGTGTGTCTGTGCACACACAATGAATAAATAAATGCAAGGATTAGAGAGATGGTTCAGTAGTTAGGAGCTCTGGCTGCTCTTCCAAAGGACCAGGGGTTCAATTCCCAACACCCATACATGGTGGCTCACAACCATCTGTACATCTAGTCACAAGAGTTCCAATGCCCTCTTCTGGCCTCTGAGGGCACCAGGCATGCATATGGTGCACAGACATACACGCAAGCAAAACACTCGTACACATAAAAACTTAAATAAATTCAACAACAAAAACCAATTGAATGATGAGCCAAAGATTTGAATATAAACAAGCTATAAGCACATGAAAACACTTTATAAAATTGTCTGGGAAGAAGGCTCAATTGATAAAATGTTTTGTTTTGCAAGCATGAGAAACTGAGCTGGTTCTCCAGAACCCAGCAGTGGGGAGGCAGAGACAGGCAGCTCAGTGGAATTTATTGGCTAGGCTGCCTAGATGAAGGAAATAAACTGGTAAGCTCCAGGCTCAGAGAGAGACGCTGTCTCAAAAAGTAAACTTCTAAGAGATCAGAAAGACATCTGACAGCAAGTGCTAGCTTCTACGTGTATACACACACGTACATCAACTCACACGTGAACATAGACACCGGTGTCAAGAAAATAGCTAGGGGCTGTAGAGATGGCGCAGTGCCTAGGAGCACTGGCTGGTCTTCCAGAGGACGCAATTTCCAGAACCCATGTGGAGGCTCACAGCTGTCTGACTACAGTTCCAAGGGACCTGACACCCTGTACCGTCTGGTTTTGTGTGTCAACTTGACACAAGCTGGAGTCATCAGAGAGAAAGGAGCCTCAGTTGAGGAAATGCCTCCCTGAGATCCAGCTGTAGGGCTTTTTTTTTTTTTTTTTTTTTCAATTAGAGGTTGGTGGGTGAGGACCCAGCCCATCATGGGTGGTGCCATCCCTGGGCTGGTGGTCCTCGGTTTTTTAAGAAAGCGGACTGAGCAAGCCGTGTGAAGCAAGCCAGTAAGCAGCACCCCTCCCTGGCCTCTGCATCAGCTCCTGCCCCTAGGTTCCATCCCTACTTGAGTTCCTGTCCTGACTTCCTCCAGTGATCTGGAAATGTAAGCTAGTAAACCCTTCCCTCCCTCTCCAGCTTGCTTTTTGGTCATGGTATTCTTGTCATGGCAACAGAAACCCTCACACAGACATACATACAGGCAAAACACTAATGCACACAAAAAAAGCAAAAAAAAATATTTATTTATTTTTATTTTTTGTTTATAATTTATTTAACTTTATTTTATGTGCATTGGTGTGAGGGTGTCAGATCACCTGGAACTGGAGGTACAGACAGTTGTGAGCTGCCATGTGGGTGCTGGGAATTGAACCTGGGTCCTTTGGAAGGACCGACAGTGCTCTTAACCACTGAGCCACCTCTCCAGCCCCCGCAAAAAAATTTTAATAAAAAATTTAAAAAGAAAATAGCTTTGGGGCTGAAAAGATGCTCATTAGTTAGGAGCACCTGTTGCTCTTGCAGAGGACTGGAACTCAGTTCCCAGCACCCACCTCAAGCAACTCATAATTGTGTAAAACTCTAGCTCCAGGGGATCCAACACCCTTTTCAGGCCTTCATGGACACATGCACACATATGATATGACACACTCACACAAACACACACATACATCTAAATAAACAAAATCTTTTAAAATGGCTATTAAAACCTAGTAATAGTCCAAGGGCAAGAGGGTACAGAACACAGCTACTTTCCTCAGAAAGAAAGCCAAGGAGGAAGTCAGAAGGCTCGGCCTCGATCCTGGGGACTGATGAGAGCTGTAAATTTCATGAGCAGAAGCAGCAGAGCTGGGTTTGTGGGTTTGCTTTGAACAAGTCCATCTACTTGACAATTTTACCAAAACAGCCTTTGCATGTCCCTGAGAAAGTTCCAGAGCACGGAGGGGGAGGGGGAAGGCAGAACCTATGATGTCATTATCTGACCTCTGTGACATAGTCTTTCGATGCCAGAGAGGGACATAGTCTTTTGGTGCTTTCAGGGAATGAGCCCCTCAGCTCCCACTGGGGGCGGCAACACCGCCCCTTAGGCAAAGCCTCAGCCTTTTGGAGCCTTTTACCAGCTGGCCCTACTGCTGCTGCCACTGGGTCTGATAATCTTTCTCAGCCAAGGCCAGGCTGAGCAAGAGGGACAGCAGTTGTTAAGGGTGACAAGAGGCCAGGGGAACAAGCATGCCAGGAAACCAGGACGCTCACAAAATCTGTGTGTCAGGATTAGAAGGACGAAGCCCTGTACCACGGAAGAGCTCTGTGTGCCTGAAAAAGGACTGAGGACACCGTTCAGACTGGAATTCTGGGTCAGAGTCAGTTGAGGAGGTCAGCGGCTGGAGGCAGAGGGAGGTAGACAGACTGTTTTGTGACTCTGTTTTCTCTCCCAGGTCCCCTATTTGATGAAGTGTCTTGTGGAACAGCGGAAGAAATCCACGTTGGTAACTCACTGCACAGTACTCTCCGTTCCTTTCCCATCTCGGTCCTCTACCCTATACTGTCTCTTTCAACTCCGCCCTTCCCTCCTTCCAGCCAGAAGCTCCACTACTTTTTTTTTTACACCTTCTCTAGGGCATCTTGCCATATTTTCTGATCTCAAAGGTGACAAACAGCTGGTCTTTGTTGTTCTGAGACAGACTTGTGTAACCCAGGCTAGGCTTGAGCTTATATCTGTGCTGGGATCACAGGCTTGTGCCATATTTGTGGGGTTGGGGATCAAACCAAGGATTTCACGCATGCTAGGCAAACACTCTACCAGCTGAACAGCATCCGAAAGACCTCACTTCCTAAGGTCTTTATGAGTTCACACTGGCATTGGGGACCTGAGGCAGAGTCCAGAAGTGGACCAGTCGTGCCGACGTTTGGTCTCTTTCTCTGCAGGTCCTACAGGCTGTGTCTTCCTCCTGATTACACCCAAATAGTTGCAGCGGTCCCTCAGCTCCCAAGGGACAGCTCTCATTCCCCGTTTCCATACATCCCCAGCAAATGGCTAAGAAAAAGTAAAGAGCCAAGCTTAGACGTAGGCTCGGGGCTGAGCACGCCACAGCCGAGTAGAAGAGGCTGCGTGTCCCCTTGACCTACTGCGGACCCCTGCAGCAAGGCTAGGCTGCAGCCACACTGCGCTCGGAAGGCAGTCTTGATTACCCGCACAGCCGGCCTCACAGATCCCCACACTGACTCTGTTAGGTCTCCTGTTGCTGGTCTTGTCGCCCCCTCCACTCCTTTCCTGGATTCAAGGCAATGTTGCCTCACAACAAGGACCAGGTGCTGCTACTGAACGCAGCGCCCTCCGGGTGTCCCCCTCAGGTCCTCTCACAATTTGTGGGCTCCCCTCCACCCAACTTAGCATCTCTTTCTCCCCATAAGTCCCTCCCTCCTTCCCACCTACCTCTGTCCTCTCCCACACAGCCCTGTTTCCCCTTCTCTTCTCTGCCTCACCATCACTCTCCTGGGCCTCAAGTCTACTCTTCAGACTCAAATTCTGACTTTGTTCCCCTCCCCTTCCCCTCCTCTCTCCCAAGTTCTCCCACTTTCTTTCACCAAAACTATACTCCGAACTCGACCTCTCCCTCCAACTACCCTCTGTGCCCCTCTCCTCCCCTTACCCAATCCTCCTCTCTTTCCCAGCTACAGAATTCCTCTCCTCAGACTTGCCAGTCTCCTTCCCACCTCCAGGACATTGATAGCTCCCCGGTCACCTCCCCCAGCCCCAGCTCACCTTCTCGAGGGATTCAGAATAACGGGCAAGCATGGCAGTGGCCTCAGTGCAGAAACACCAGGTCCCCTGGGGGTGCAGGGGGATGCATGGCAAGCAAGGTGGACCCTGGAAAATTCAAGGACCCAAGGTTCCTCGCGCAAGTCCTGGTGGCTCGTGTAGGGCACCGCAGAATTGCCCGAGACCTGCAGCTGCTGTTTCTGCAGCGCCTGTGGACAGGCACAACCGGCCAGGCACCAGTCGTGGAGTATCCCGTATGTCTGGTGTGCCTCCAGCCCCGCACCCCATCTTGCCCCACCCCCAAGTACAGGACTGGACCCCGGCTGCTTGCCTTCCCTCAACTACTGCCCTGTGCCCAGAGCCAGGAATCTGGGCCACTCCGAATAGGCATTGGCTTCGGCCTCCGCCTCCCTCGGGGCCAGGCCAAGGCTTTGCATCTGCTGCCAGAAAAAAGGCAGGGGGGAGTAGGGTCTCAGGCAGAGACCCGCCGGAGTCAAAAGCCTGCAACTCAGGCGCGAGCAGCTCAAACCACAGGTACGCTCTTCCAGGCCGGGAGCCTCAGGTCTGCAGATCGTCAATCAACAAAACCCAGCCAGTGCTCCAGGCCTCCACCTCAGGCACCAAGACGGGCTACTGCCTCCTCAAAGCCCAGGCCTTCTCCTGCCCCAAAGGGGTCTGTGTCTCCAGAGTCAATTCTCCAAAAATCGCCATCTTAATTCCAGAGCAGCGGAGACCCCCTGGAACACCCCCTTCAAACCCCACCCTCCCTAGCAGGACTTCTCAGACCTTGGGGAGCCACAGAGACACCTTGAAGGGCTGGTTGGCTGGAGGCCAAGTGTGTTCTCCTGCCCTGAACCCTGGAAACCCCTTGTGGAGTCTGCTCTCGCCTGGTTGAAGAGACCAGGGCATGCTAGGCCTCATTTAGCCTTCAGTGTATCCAATAAAACCTACCCCTGAGAAGCTTGTGTCTGTGTCCTACTGTGCCCACAGAATGGGAAGAGATGGCTATACAATAAGGCCAGCCTCCCCCCCGCCAAAGGCTTGGGGGACAGAAGGATTAAGGAGAGCAAGTGCCATGTACCTGAGATGTTCAGGGGCTCTTTTCCCAATTTATTCAAGTCTGTAGAAGACAACTGAAACCAAAGATTAGGCCAATGGGTCTATTTCTCAGGGGACAGCCTGGGTTGACAAGGATGCAGCAGCTCATTTCTTCACAGGGAAGGACATTATTGACTCATTCATAGGGGAACACAAGCGCATGCACAGACCAGAAACGAGAAGGTTCCCTCAGAAGGCTGAGGTGCCAGGCCACTGGAGAGATGGCTGGGAGGGTAAGAGCTGATCTTCCAGTGGATTCCGGTTCAATTCTCAGCACCCAAATGGTAGCTTACAACTACAGTTGCAGGGGATCCAATGCCCTCTTCTGGCTTCAGGCAGCACCTGCAAGCAACACACACACACACACACACACACACACACACACACTACACCACACACACAGAGACAGAGGGAAGAAGGGAGAAGAGATTAGATAGATAGATAGATAGATAGATAGATAGATAGATAGATAGATAGATAGATAGATAGATGATAGATAGATGCCAGATATGGTGGAGGGGACCTTTTAAAGGGGCGGGGTGCCACGCACAGCACACAGAAGACACCTGTTGGAGAGCAACCAACCGCCACCCATAACTTCTCTGTTCCAGAAACGGATGTCAAGCCGTAACCCAATCAGCCGCAGAGGTTGCTGTCAAAGTGCAGTGATGTCTTTATATTGGGATATTAGGAAGCAGTGACTCTGATTTGAAGCCAGTTTTGTTTTGGAGTCCCTGCCTTCTCTGTGACCTGGGAGAAATCACTTCCTCTCTGGAGTAACATATAAAGGCTCCGCTTGCGTCCGCGTGTCTCTCCAGAAGTGGAGACCGTCCCAATTCGAGAAGTTTTTAATTCTAGGCTTACTGATCTTCAGCAATCTCTTCCAGCCCCACCTCCCACGCCCCATACAAAGATGGCAGATCCGCCGTCACTCGTGGCTAGAAACCGGATCCTAGAAACCAGGGTTCCGTGGCAGCGCGTCCCGCTATTGCTGACGCGGATTGGCGTCCTGCGCTTGCGCGGAGAGAGTCGAGGCTCGCGGCGCGTGCGCACTGAGCGTTTGCGCAAGCCCGTCAGTCGCGCGAGCGCAGATCGGATACCTGCCGTGGTTTGAGTGGTGGGGAGCCCGCGGGGCTGCGAGCGGTCCGCGGGCTTCCCGGCGACTGCGGCACCAAGTTCGGCAGCTTTCGAAGGCGGAGCGCGGCATGCCGCTGGTTCCGCGGGGCTGGCAGTGAACGTGCGGGCGGGATGGGCCGGCGCCGGGGTGTGGAGCTGTACCGGGCCCCGTTCCCGTTGTACGCGCTTCGGGTGGACCCCAAGACTGGGCTGCTCATCGCTGCGGGCGGAGGAGGCGCTGCCAGGACCGGCATAAAGAATGGCGTGGTGAGAACGCAGGGCCACTGAGAGCTTGTCCTGCCATGGCCGAGGGCCATTCCGGGGTAGCCGGGGGATGCACGGGTGAGCGGTACCCCTGCTTTAGACCCTTCCTACTCCTGCTGGGAAAACCTCCGCTTAGACGCTAGGGTACTGGTTTCACCCGAGCAGAGTGGTTGAGACATCCAAAAATAGACTGAAAGCTGTGCAGGTCTGCAAAGGCTGGACCGCCCACCCCCGCCGGACGGACCACGGGAGCGGGCCCAGGGCTCTTATTCTGGCCTTTTCCAGGAAGGCATATATATATGGTTTTGTCTTTCCGCAAGCAGCTCGAGACTGAATTCCTTTCTTTCTGTAAACTGGACCTAGTAATCTGAGCCCTGCTTGTTGTTTGGATTGGGGAGCCCCAATTCAGTAAGCTCTAAGCAACAAACCGCATGAGCTGGAGGTGCTGGAAGCAGAGAAGTTCCATTAAGACTAAGAGTTAAAGTGACTTCCGGGCTCGCCTGAACTTTGTCCGCTTTGGTTCCCTCACAGCACTTTCTACAGCTAGAGCAAATCAACGGGTGCTTGAGCGCCTCCCTGCTGCACTCTCATGACACAGAGACGCGGGCTACTATGAACTTGGCGCTGGCAGGTGACATTCTTGCTGCTGGACAGGACGCCCGATGTCAGCTCCTGCGTTTTCAGGTCCAACAACAGAAGGGCAGTAAAGCAGAGAAGTCGGGTAAGGAGCTTTGGGAAATCGCTCTAATCTTGGTCTCTAAAAAAGAGAGCTTAGATGTGGGGTGATGTCAGCACTGAACTCTCTCTGGACTCCTGTCAGTAGAGGACTCATACTGATTAGTACAGAAGCCCGGGTCCAGTTAGGTGTGGTGGTGTGTACCTGTAATCTCAGTGCTTAGGAGTGGAGGCAGGAGGATTTTTAAGGCTAACCTGGGCTAGATAGCAACTCCCTGTCTTAAAAACAACCAAGAAGTCTGGATCCAGGCAAATTATTGTGTTGCAGGTTCCAAGGAGCAGGGACCTCGGCAGAGGAAGGGCGCACCTCCAGCTGAGAAGAAATCGGGAGCGGAAGTTCGCCCAGAAGGGGTTGAACTCAGAGTAAAGAATTTGGAGGCGGTACAGACAGACTTCAGCCCTGAGCCACTGCAGAAAGCTGTGTGCTTCAACCATGATAATACCCTGCTTGCCACTGGAGGGAGTGATGGCCATGTTCGTGTCTGGAAGGTATGGCTTTAGGGGCTTAAGGGAGACGGATGTTGGTTACACTAACATTGGAATTATGAGACTCTGAATATGCATCCTGGGAAACCTGTGAGTGCCCATTAGGATAGGAGGGATGGGGACTATAGTGTTCTATTTTTATTTTTTGGTTTTTCAAGAGGGTTTTTCTGTGCAGCCTTGGCTGTCCTGGACTCGCTTTGTAGACCAGGCTGTCCTCGAACTCACAGAGATCAGCCTGCCTCTGCCTCCCTGAGTGCTGGGATTACAGGCGTGTGCCACTGGCATAGTGTTCTTGCTCACTGGTCTGTAACCATGATACTGGCTTGGCTGTAGGTACCTAGCCTGGAGAAAGTTCTGGAGTTCAAAGCCCATGAGGGAGAGATTGAAGATTTGGCTCTGGGCCCTGATGGCAAGGTAAGGAGGTGGAGGTGTGGCATGCTGGTGCAGAGAAGGGGAGGCTCTTATGCTGCATGCCCAGGAAGTAGGTGTGCTAACTGTCCGTCTTTGCAATCTTTACTCCTGCCCAGTTAGTTACTGTGGGCTGGGATTTCAAGGCCTCCGTGTGGCACAAGGATCAACTAGTGACACAGCTACAATGGCAAGAGGAGGGACCCACCTCTCCTGACACACCATACCGCTACCAGGCCTGCAGGTGTGAAGATTGCAGAGGGTGGCTAAAAGAGACGCGCCTCAGCTGAGCTGTAGTGGGGAAGAGGGCAGGAGGGGACCGGCGATTACTGTAGCCATGTTGGAGGTTGTCCCAGGTGTGACCAGGGTACAGCAAGGCACAAACCTGAGGGCTAATTCCAGCTGAAAAGCCTTTTGCCTACTTTCCAGGTTTGGGCAGGTTCCAGATCAGCCTGGTGGTCTACGACTCTTCACAGTGCAGATACCCCACAAGCGCCTACGTCAGCCCCCGCCCTGCTACCTCACAGCCTGGGACAGTTCCACCTTCTTGCCGCTTCGGACCAGGGCCTGTGGCCATGAAGTCATCTCCTGCCTCAGTGTCAGGTGTGAGGTGCTGCTTGGCTAGATAGCGGGTGCTTGAGGGAGCTGGGGAATGAGCCCTGACGGAGTCTCCCAGGGACCGCTGTTGGGGTGAGAGGGTTTGTGCAGAAGCTTCCAGAACAACGAATACTTTGTTGTATGTTACAGTGAATCGGGTACCTTCCTAGGCCTAGGCACGGTCACTGGCTCTGTCGCCATCTACATAGCTTTCTCTCTCCAGGTAATGGGTAGCGGTTGGTACAACCCTACGGGAGGGCTACAGGCTTACTCTACCCTACACAGGAAGGAGTCTGGCCCCGTCCATAGGGGAAGCCTGCTGGGGCTGTGGAACATGTTTCCCAAAAAGGAGCCTTCTCACTGTTGTCTTCCTCCCCAGCGCCTGTATTATGTGAAGGAGGCCCATGGCATTGTGGTGACAGATGTGACCTTTCTACCTGAGAAGGGTTGTGGTCCAAAGCTTCTTGGGCCCCACGAAACCGCCCTTTTCTCTGTGGCTGTGGATAGCCGTTGCCAGCTGCACCTGCTGCCCTCACGGCGTGAGTCATTTGTGTTATGTGTGTGTCTGGCAGGGGTTATCACTTCATCTTTAGCTATAGCAAAACTTGGCCCCTAGAAAATGGACTGTTTGTATACCTCCATCTGCCCCTCCTGGAAGGAGAGAGGTTAATGGTTCTGGCTTTCAAGCGCTGAGGTTCCTTTGCCCACTCACTTCTTCCCTTGTCCCACCCTCAGGGAGTGTTCCTGTGTGGCTCCTGCTCCTGCTGTGTGTCGGCCTTATCATTGTCACCATCCTGCTGCTCCAGAGTGCCTTTCCAGGTTTCCTTTAACCTCCTGTGACCAACGGGAGTCGGGCTTGGACACTGTCGCCATCCATAGCAGATTCATTGAGGTCCATGGCAGAGACTGCCTCCAAGGAGACTGACAGGGACTACGTGTCCCTCAGCTAAAGCTTGCCTGTGGCCCCTGTCACTCTGAGTCGTGGGAGCCCTGCATTCATCACCTGTGGATCTATGCAGGACCGTGTGGTCTGAAGCCCAGGCCACACCACCTGCCTCCTTCCCTCTGCCTCCTAGGCCTCCAGAGTTGAGATCCTCCTTTTCTAGAACTATGTGAAGATGCTCTAGAGCCTGGAGGCTTTGCCATCCTTCTTACAGAAACTGTTTCTCCTTCTTCCCTTACAGCCTTTACACGAGGTCCTTGGGCTTTTGTTGAGACAAAGTCTGGACTGGCACTTGCTGTTAGGGCAGGAAGAGGCAAAAGGAAGACTCAGGTAGCCCTGATCTACTGGCTCAGGTGAGTAGCACCAAGCCAGCCAGGCCAGGTACACAGTAAGCTCCTGGATGGTCTACTCCAGCCTGAGGAAAGGGAGAGTGAACCTCAGCTTATCAGGCAGGAAGAGTTGATATTTAATAAACAGAGAAAGATTGAAGTGAGACCCCAAACAGTCCTCTTGTCAGCTCTTTCCATCCTCAGGAGTGAGTGCTCCAAGGTCAGGCAGCTCCGCTGAGTGCTGGAAGACGGCTCGGGCGTATTGATGGAGGACACGGTTCATGTAGCAGTGCTGCCAGGGCAACAGCCCTTCCAGGAAGCCAATGTGGCCACCCCGAGCTGGGATGAGCAGTGCAACACAGGGAGACTTCTGGGCAGCCTGCAGAGGGAATGCTAGGAGGGAGTGGAGAGGTCAGGAAGCTCGCCTAGGCCAAGAACCCCCAGGCTCACACCTCAGTACACCTCTGTGGCTCACTCACCGTGGAATGGGGAGAAGGGATCATCCGCTGCATTGAGGCAGAGAACAGGGGTGTGGATGGCGTCCACCTTGGTTCTTGGGCTTGAGGCCTGGTAATAGGCCGCACAGTCTTTGTACCCAAAAGCCACAGATGTGTAGCGCTCATCCAGCTGGCGGATTGTGCGGGCCTGTGGGGGAGGTATGATAGGCTATGATATTAGAAAATAAGAGACTGGGGCTGGAGAGGTGGCTCAGGGGTTAGGAGCATGTTCTGCTCTCAGCACCCACACGCAGCTCACAGCTGTAACTCCAGTTCAAAGGGCTCTGACCCCCTCACAACAAAGCACATAAAATAAAAAAAGAAACTAGGAGACCAACACCGTGGTAAGGGGGTGGTTGAAAGATACCTTTATAGCAAAGTCCACGTCCAGCACCTTTTCAATTGACTTTCTGTTTCTGGAAAAGAATACATCAGGGTTTGTCCGGACTCCTGCACCTAACCCAGAGCTCACAGCTTCTGTCTTCTTACCTCGTCAAGAAAAGCCCAGAGGGGAACTGAGGCAAGCACCAGCAGAACCTGGTGTGTCTGCCGTCCTACCTGGCCACAAGCCGGCAGAGTCCAGCAGTGAGGGGCTGATTGAAAAGCAGTGAGTTGAGTGGGGTCTCCAAGGAGTCAACGGTCTCAAAGGAGTCCCAGCATGCAGACACTGTCAATGCAGCTACCAACCCTCCGGCCTTCCCAGTCCGTGCCAGGTAGTTGAGCACCAGTATCCTGTAAAATCGGATGAAGGGCCACAGGAAGGGCTGGCTTGAGTAAATTGGGGCAGAAGAGGAGGAAATGGCAGAAGATGAACAACTGGATCTTTGGAAGAAACCTAGGCAACTATTACCCTCCAAAAGAGACGCCCACAGCCAGCAGCGGAGCTTGGGAGTAGCAGCACTTTATGTGCTTCACAGCTGTTTCTAGATCTTCGGTGTTGCTGGCACAGTAAGCCCTGTGGGTCTGAGGGCAAACTGGGTCATTGGCTAGGGAGGGAGGCTCTTGTTAGAAGGCAACCAAATGGAAGGGCTCAGGAGGTAGTGAGGAAGGGTGGTGGGTAGGCAAGTAGGTAGAGCCTTAGGGCCAATGGTCTCTAAAGGGAACGGGTGAAGGGCCAACACGAGGTACTCACCAGCAGTTCCTCCCCTCGGCAGCCACGGTTATTAAATACAACAGCCCTGGGGCAACACAGGTATGTGAGCCAAACCCTCCCAAGAAGGCCCTCCCCTTTGGTAACCTTCAGAAACAACCCTGTCAAAGAGTACTGTATCAAGGCCAGATGCACTTTTCCCTTCCCAGGTTCTCTGCCCCTTCCTTACCTATAGCCATCCTTCAAAACTTGCTCAACTAGGTGTAAGATGTACGGCTCCTGGCTACTGCCGCTGATGCCCGGAAGCAGCAGAACTATGGGCTGGGTGCTAGGGTCTGGGGGACTGCTGTCAGGCTGCTCAGCCCAGTCTAGAAGGAACTGGCCTCCATCTGGGGTTTGGAGGATCTCGCTGGGGTTTAAGAGAGAGAGGAAATCAAAGACACTGTCAGGAATTAGGCTTCAAAGCTCTGCCCTCTGGCTCACCCATAAGCTCTGCAGCTTGTGGGTAGTACCTGAAGGCATGCTTTATATGAAACAGGCTAACCAGGTAGGATGTGTAGGTGAACTGTTACCCTCGTGTGGGTGCCAGTAGAGAGCCTTTCCATAGACCCAGTCTCATGCCCTCAACACACTTTAGGGCAAAGGTTACCTTCTTTTAAAGAGGTGGATCAGTTTTGCCTAGATACTTGGAGCTTCGTGTTCACCCTGTTCTGACCCTCCTTACCTCCGGTAAGGGACCGCAGGCCGAGTCTGCAGGAGGACTCGAAAGACGGTTTGCAGCCGTCCCTCAAAACACCACAGTGTGGGGTAGAAAGTCTGCACAGTGATTGGACAGTGTTGCTCCAGGAAGTCCAGAAACTGGGGCCCAGCTACCAGAAGAGGCCTCTGTAATCACATAACACAATTGGCCTCTTTTTTTTTTTTCTTGTCCGAGACAGTGGAGGGTGACTGATCCCTCCCCACAGTCCCGCCTTGAGGACACTGCTGTGCCACAGGAAAATATGCAGCACAGCTCAGACTGGCATGACCAGGCCACCTCAACTAACAGTCATCTGGTATCCCCCCAGAAACCTCAGTACTAAAGTGTCCCCTCCAGAAATTATCGCAAAGGGGGGAACTGCTGCAGCTGACTGGGTACTGACTCCCTAACTCGGCCTGTCCTCTCAAACCCATTTGTGGGAGAGCAGATAGTATAAACTGCTCAGTCGATCCCCAATAAGGCCTGTGGTCCTCTGGCTGGTTGGTTGGTTAGAGTTTGGGCTTTGCCTTTTTTTTTTTTTTTTATGATTGGGTTTTATTTTTAACTATGTGCCTCTCTCTGTGGATATGAGCACACAGGTGCAGGTCTTGTGTGGGGTCTAAAAAAAGGGTCAGACCCTCTGGAGCTGGAGTTACAGGCAGTCGAGAGTGCCACAAAGGATGCTGGGAAACAAACTGGTCTGCATGCTTTTCAGGGCTGGGACATCTCCAGCCCAGGGCGGTTGGGTTTCTTGAGACAAAGTTGTACTATGCAGCCCAGGCTGACCTTGAACTCATCCTAATCCTCCTGCCTTCCTGCTGGGCTTGTGTCACCATGTTGTCCTGGTTGAGATTCTTGAGCAGGCAAAGAAATGTCAGCGTCACTCAGTCTGTGATCTTCACGTTGTAGCTGAAGTGTCCAAATGCATCTCCCGAAGCTTGCTCCGGTCACTCTGGCAGCTCCTGTGCCCCACTGCTTTTACTACCCCACTGTCTACATATTTGTGCCGTTCCCCAGTGTGTGTGCTCAGGGATGAGGGGCTTCTTTTATAAGGGCATCTCTGTGGAGGCCCAGATCTTAGGCTATGCTATACAGGAGGAACAATGTGAACAAGTATTTCCTTTCTTCATGCCAACTGGGGAAAAGGGAACAGTGATAGGCTAATAGAGACAAATGAGGTCAGTGGGTGCCAAGCCCTGACTCTCAGCCTCTTTGCTTGTTTCTGCATTGCCATGAAGTAAACGAGAGGGCCGAGCCTCACAGGCTTAAGCGTGTGCTGAACAGAATCAGAAGGCTCCAGCTTAAGAGTGGGATGGAAGGGCCGGGCTGGGCTGTGGTAGCTGGGTGGTGAACCCTAGGTTCAATCTACAGTTTGGGGGAAGTAATTATTTTTTTTATCATAAATTGCATGTGTGAGGAATTTAATCAGATCCTGTTTTATCTTACAGTCCTGCTACTTACAAGGGGTTAGGCGAGTGGTCCACTAAAGAGGCCCAGTTGACACTGTGACTTGGACCCTGGTCCTTAAACCCTGGAATAGCAACAGTGAGCTCACTGTGCATAATGCAGTCTAATCCCAACCTTATTCGATAAGAGGGAAAGCAAAGACATTATGACCCTCGTAACTTAGTTGGTCTGCCCAAAGACAGGGCAAACAGGAGGAAAGCAGAATTAATAACTGTGGTATTGACAATAACAACTTGTTGGTGAAAATTATTGAATGCTCACTGCAGTCCAGGGATTATGTTAACGTAAGCATTTCATGTGATATTTAAACATTTTAAAATGTTTACTATTTATATTTTAGATTTCTTTTTATTTTATAGTGTGAATGTTTGCCTGTATGTATGTTTGTGCACCACCTGTATGCCGGGAAGCCAGAAAGACTATTACAAACAATCATGAACTGGAAGTGCCATGTAGTTGTGGGGATCCGAACCCGGGTGCCCTTGAGCACTGAGCCACCTCTTTACTGCCAATTTTCATTACCTTTCTGTGCCAGTCGCCCCAGCAGTTCTCTGTTCTCTGAAACAGGGCCCACGACCTCGCTGTATGGGCACAGACAGGGCCTTGCCTTATTGCCTGTTGCCCAGAGTGGCTCAAAACTCTTGGGCTCAAGTGATCCTCCTGTCTCAGCCTTTCCTGTAGCCAGGAGGAAGTGTTTGCCTCCTATAGATCTTTTGTAGAAAGCTCAATCAATAGGTTTCTTGTTAGGCTTAGTTACCTAAATAGATTTTAATGAGATCAAAAACCTTAGCTTTCCTGAATAATCTACATTTCAGTTGAGGAAATAAACAAATTTATCAAAAACAACCTGTTAAGACTTCTCAGCATTGTATACACACAGACTCTAGAACTTAGAACAGGGCTGAGTGTGTAGGGGTAGAATTATCCATCTGTCCTCAGCTTGGCCAGAACCCCAGCCAGTCCTCAAGAGAGAGGACCGCTAAGCTGGTGCCACAACCACACAGGCATCCATTCCATTATCCTGTGCAGCTAGCGAACATAATCTACACAGTTTAGTTAGGCCACCTAAAGAGAAAAGGAAAGCAGAAAGCCCTGATCTCTGACACTTGAGGATATCCTCCTCCACCACCCTTCACACAAAGGTCAGTCCTTCCTGTGCTCGAAAGACCCAGCTGCAGGGGAAGATTCTGAGACTCGAAAGAGGAGGAACCGGCTCTCCAGTACGTTACAAGAGCAGAATCCAAGGGGCGCGGCAGAATCATCTATCCAAGCTTTCAGAAAGGGTTCGAGTCCAAGCTGGAGACTACCCCATACATTCTAGTGCCCCAAACACGCCGGCCAGAGCTCGGCCCTCACCCACCTGGGGCACACATGCCCAGTAGTAGCCCAAGTAGAGAGCAACGCCAAGAGCTAAGAGCAGAGAGGCGGTGTCTGACCAGGTGCCATTCTGCGGGCCCAGGGAGGAAGTCAGCATCTCGGTTATGTAGAGGTATTCCATTTCCCAGGCTCCCGGCTGGCTCTAGCTCCTGAACTTTGACTCTTCGGCCTGCGGTTTGTCGGGGCCCCGCCTCCTGCACGCCATTGGCAGGCCTCTGTGGGTCCCACCCGCCGTCGGCCCCGCCCACCGCCAGGCCCGAGGCGAGGGGCGGTGTTTGGCCGTGCCCACGGACCTCACAAGCCCAGGCAGCGCTGGCCGGGTCACCAGAGCCCTCCCGCTCCTCCCGCTTTCCCTCGACAGGGAAAAGCACGGCCGCCCTAAGGCAAGCAGCGCCCCCGCAGCTGCCATCTTGGTGCGTGCCATCTCTGGACCGCAAAGGCGGAATCAGGCAGCCTGGGAAGCTTCCGCAGCCACGCCTGTGAGAATATTCTGCTCAGTCACTGAGTGCTGGCATTCACTGTGACCCTCACACACTGGGCACAAGCACTCCCAACAGATGGTTACACACTCAGGTTTCAGCCGCTCCGTGGTGACGTTCTACTCCCTAGGTCAAGTGTCTCTGCGTGGTCTCTTACAGTCCCCGCCAACAGAAAAGGGGTGCAACAGATGATTTGCTCATCGGCTCTGTTGCAGGCAACGGATTCAAACGTCCCAGGGATTCCTGTCCTTGTTTTCATTAGGGTAGTTGAATAGGGTCTGCGGTAGAACCTTGGCTTCCCTTGGTGTCTGCAGGCTAGAATCATCTGGGAGTCTACCACTCCTGGTCCAGGGACCAGCCAGGGCATGGGTATATCAACCTATGTAATGCAAAACCCCTCTGAGATTTGAATGTTCCTCCGGCCTGAACTCTTAGGACAGGAAACAGTACTAGAAAGAAGAAGTACTCCTTGCTACTGTGTAGGAGAAAGTGAAAATAATGCCCAGACTCAAATGGGAGAGGCAGGAAAATAAGTAGGGGTTTCCCCGGCAGAAGAGTGCCAGCTCCACAGTAAGTGAAAATATGGAGGATAGGGGCTTAGCAAAAGATAATCGTGGCTGAGTATGGGTGATCAAGAACCAGCTGAGCAGCTTCCCGAGGGCAAAGGAAACCCAGCAAGGGCCAGGAAGGGCGCAAACAGAGAGAAACCCTCAGGCCGCTTAGAGAAGAAGGAGGATAAAGACAGAGGCAAAGGGGCCACCTGGGCACTGTTAAGCGCACTCTGGGCCCAGAAAACAGCTGGCTGTCCTCCGCACCAGGGAGAAGAAGGAAGATCCTCAAGACAGAAAGCAGAGTTGGCAGGACTCTTCCCTGGGCTAGAAGCCAGGCTGAAGAGGAACAGGGATGACTCTCAGATTCCTGACTACACAGAGGCAGGTGTGTCTATCCCTGGAGTGGGGAGACCAACGGAGGGAAAGGCCAGAAGAGGAAGATAAAGCATTCAGATGCTGGACTAGGATGCTGGTATGTTCTGTTTTCCTAGACGATGTACCTTTCTATCTGCATCCATTAATCAGAAGCCCAAGCTGTCTGCTCAGGTTATTTGTGTGTCCCCTGAAACCCAGAGCCCACTCCCTCAAGCAACTGAGGACAGCCTCTATGCTCCAGAGCCCTCTCGAATTGCTGGAGCTGGCTAATCCTAGCCTTGTCGCTGCCTGGTCTTTCCTTCAGAAAACGACTATGGACTGTGCCTACCTTTGCTCCTGTCTGCTTTCTGAAGGACACTGGGGCTTCCCCCTTGAGACTGTGCAAAGCTGGTTTTTATTTTTATCTCCAAGGTAACTGAAGATCAGTAAACTTTTTCTTTAAAATCACTGACCCAGGCACAAATCAGTAGGATGTTGAATTCCTGAGGTCTAGGCCTTTTAGACTGGAGTTAGATATCTTAAGAGTCATTTCCATTTAGTTGGGGTGATTTGTTTGGGGGGGCAGGGTTGGGGTTTTTGTTTGGGGCTGTTTTTGGTGTTTTTTTTTTCTTCTTTGTTTTGGTTTTTTGAGACAAGGTTTCTCTATGTAGCTGAAGCTGTCTTGGAACTCTAACTGTAGACCAGAATGGCTTTGAACTCAATTCAGATATCTGACAGTCTCTGCCTCTTGAGTGCTGGGATTAAAGGTGTGTCCCACCATCTCCTGGCTTGTTTTGCTTTTTTTTTTTTTTTGAAAATGGGTGGGGGCTGGAGAGATGGTTCAGAGGTTAAGAACACTGGCTGTTCTTCCCAAGGTCCTGAGTTCAATTCCCAGCAACCACATGGTGGCTCATAACCATCTATACTGAGATCTAGTGCCTTCTTGTGTGTATAAATAATAAATAAATAAATCTTAAAAAAAAAAAAAAAAAGAAAATGGGTGTATTCCTGACTGGCCCAATAACCGCTATGTAGACCAGGCTGGCCTTGAATTTAAAGTGATTCTCCTGTCTCTGCCTAAGTGCTGGGGTTACAAATGTAGACTCTTATGCTTGGCTCATCAGCATTTAGATGATAAATTCATTTGCTGAGTTGGTTTTACCAGGTATTACAGGCTGGACGGCTGGATGTTCCATTAGACGTGTGTTCTTACAGTCCAGACGCATGAATCAGGATGTCATAGAGTTGGCTGCTTGAGGACCTGTGCATCTCCCATAGCTTCTGATGGTTTGTCGGTGATCTTCCATGTTCAGAGGCACTCTGAGCTCTGTCTCTATCTTCACATGGTGAGCCTATGACAGAATACCACAGACTGGATTTATTTATTCATTTTTTTTGACACAGGGTTTCTCTGTGTAGCTTCAGCTGTCCTGGACTTGCTTTGTAGAACAGGCTAGCCTGAAACTCAGAGATCTGCCTGCCTCTGCCTCCCTGAGTGCTGGGATTGCAGGCGAGTGCCACCGCACCTGACTGCTGGACAGTTTTTAAAGGTTAATTTTATGGTATCTTTGCATGTGTTTGTGTGCCCACGAACGTGTGCTGGGGGTGCATGTGAGCACAAGTGCCTGGGGAGGATAGTGGAGGGCATTACATCTCCTGAAGCTGGAATTCAGGCAGCTGTGGGCCACCTGACATGGGTGTTGGGAACCGAACTTGGGTCCTATGCCAGAGCACGCTATGCCCTCTCGGCCACTAAGCCCGTCTCTCCAGGCCTTTACCGGACAATTTATAAGCAATAAAAATGTGTTGCCCACAGCTTCAGGGTGTGAAAAGTCCAAGATCGGGTGCGGGCAGGGCTCGTGTCTGCTCATGGCCTGTTTTTCATGAATGATGCCATTCATGAGTCCTCACGTGGTGGGAAGAACAGAAGAGCAAGAGAGCAAGAGGAACAGATGATCTGCAGCTTCTCCCATGAGGGTGCCAACCCACGTGCAGGGGCAGAACTCTTGACTTAGTCATGTCTGAAAGCCCCCACCACTCAGCACCACAACAAAGGTAGGTCTCAAGACACTAATTTTGGGAGATCCTTCAGGCCTTGGCAGTGTTGTTTCTGAACGTGTTCGAGTATTTTCTTTTGCTATGGACACCAGTCAAATAGGATTGTATTCTCCAGCATGACTTGTCTAAATTAATCATTGCCCTATTTTCAAGTCAGGCGTTTTGGGGGTTCCAGCTTCAGCATATGAACATTTGCAACACACATGTGAGCCCCTGACAGATAGCGATGGAGGTTATGTGAACAGATGGAGACATGAGCAAATGGAGAGCGAGGTGGGAATGCCAGGGAACACCAGTGCACACAGAAAACTGAGACCAACCAACCACACAGGGAGTGGTAGCATGACAGCAAGCCAACAGTGCCCAACAGCGTCCCCCAAAGGAAGGTCAGTCTGAAGGGCTTGTGGTTGTGACTGCTGCTGACTAAAGGTTCTGAGGCATGAAATTATTAACAACAAAACAACAATAACAAAAACCCTAAGTCTGAGGGCCAGTGGGTGAGGATGTAACTCAGAGCTCAGAGAGAGGGTCTCTCCACTGGGATAAAAGTCGGTGGCACTCCATTGTAATCAATGAGCTGTGGCCATACAGCTAGAAAGCAACTGCGCCTGTGGTTTCTCCTGACCCCTGACCCGCCTGCTCTCCCCTCACATGAAAACTCTTCCTTCGCAATGAGGATGGTCCCAGGGCCACAGTGATACCTTCCCAGGAGTCTCAGCCCTAACAACTTGAGAGGCGTTTGTTCCGATGCCTTGACAAATATAACCTGTTAACACTCATACCATTGCACTCCTGGATAGTCGGCCGTGTACCGGCCACGGTGTTCTTTCCAGGGAAGGCCACAATCCCACACGCTAATAGTAAGTCATGTTCTACGTAGTCACAAACGAGTTTCTCAGATAAAGCCAGCAGTGCCCACAGCATAATCCCAGAGACATTTCTAACGAGCAGCAGCCTCATATCTGTCTGGTCGTATCTATTTCTGTCTGTCTCACACAGCATCCCGCCTCATCCCTCTATCTCTGAGTGTCTCTCTCTTAATGCACACGTGCACATTAGTCTCACCACTCTGTGACTCTGCCTTATCCACAAACCGGACTCACTGCTCTGAGTCTGTCTCTTGAATATGTGCCTCATACGTATGCCTCACCAGCCGCCCACACACATGCTCACAAATCCTTCCCAGTCTGCCGTGCACACACACTCCTGCCTCGCCGGTGTGTCACACTCAAAATCACAAACCGGTCCCTCTCCATCTGGGTCACACTGACACACACTGAGGACCCCATCCATCTTCCCTCAGACCCACATGGAACAAGGCCAGGTGGAGGCGCTGCGGGACAGGTCTGGGCAGGGCGGGGCGGTGGCCCTCCCGTGCCTGTCGCTCGCTCCGGACTCTGCCCGGGCCTGGGCGGTGGCTGCAGCCAGGAGGGCGACGTGGACCGGCCACGTGGAGCAGCCCGGGGGAGGGCCGGCTGCGGGCAGCCGGGCGAGGGCGGCGCGGTGCCTATAGCGCGCACGAAGCGGGAGCCCCAGTCGCGCTCAGCGCAGCCGCAGCAGGTGGGTCGGACTCCGGCAGGGGCTGGGGCCCAGCGGGGCGGCGGGGGTGCCCCGCACCGTGGGGGTGAGGGTGGAGACCTTCTGCCTGCTGTCACGGTGCAGGGAGCGCAGTCCTCCGCATCCCCTGCGGCTTGGGCTCGGTAGGGAGGTGGCCTAGCCTCCCGGTACCACTGGGGAAGAGGTCATCCCTCAGAGCAGACAGAGGAGAGGTGGAAAGCCCCCCCCCAGAGCCCTGGGTTTGATGGTAGGTCCAAGATGGTAGGGCTGGCGGTTCCCCCTCATTCGGTAGATGGACAATGATTGAAGGACACTGTCCGTCATCATCCAACTGTAGGTAGCTGCTCACGGTGTAGCTCAGGTGTGTGCCCCTTTGGCTGCACAGCGGCAGTCATTTCAGACTCCCCCTCCCTAGAACCGACCACTAAAGGGCTAAATCAAGGGGGACGACTAGATTCGGGTAAGTTCTCCACTTGTTTAGAAATGAAATGGATGCCCTTCAGCTTCTGGAAAGATTCAGGAGAGGCATTATGGCTTTCTGACAGAGATGTAAAAGAGATGTGTCCATGGGATGGGAAGCCATATGAGAGAAGCCTTCAAAGACCCCCCTGCCACAGCGTGGGCTGAGGGACACCCCGCCTGGACCACATAACAGTGCAAGGTCTGACCAAAGGTCCAACCTCAAGGCCAAAGTTTCCTAGGGCAAAGGCTTAAAGAAACTGAAGGCAGAAGGTCATTGTAGCTGTGCGTGCGAGCGTGTGTGTGTGTGTGTGTGTGTGTGTGTGTGTGTGTATCTGACTTGAATAACTTTACTGAATTATATCACAACTGTTAACTAGCAGTTATGGCGGCTTTCAAGTATTCATTAGGGTAGTTATGTTTGTGCTTCTTATAATTATAGGAAATGGCTAGGACCGTTTTTATTTTACTAACAGTTGCTCAGTGACCACTCTATTTCTGTTACTTATAAAAGCTCTTACAAGGACTTAAAATGGTGTAGCTATGAGCAAGTTATGTCACACTGCCCTCGTTACAACCCAGTTGAAATTTTGGCTCGATTCTCTTAAACAATGCCCAGAGGCGCCAAGAGAACATTAGACTCAAAGGCCCTGTGCAGTGCTTTTAATCTCGGAGGCAGACTGCAACGGAATGCTAAGGTCATCAAGAAGGTCCAGCCTGAAGGCAGAACAGGTTTGGACCCAAACACTTCAAAATTAAAAGTAAGAAACTCTAGTGCGCCGCTGTTGGAAGCGGTGCTTGCAGAATGGAACACTGGAGGACGAGATAAAGATGGCGTGAAACTTGAACGCACAGATGGGCGCTCTGGACTATGAGACAATCAAGGAGCCGTCCTGCAGTTGCTGGGAGTGATGGGGCACTTGGATCCACATTTCAGGGTTAGCCTCAGCTACATGATGAGTTAGAGGCCAGCCTGGGATACATGAGACCCTGTGGGATTTTTAATTAATTAACTAATTGAAATGGGGTCTCTCTGTAGCCCTCGATGGCCTGAACCTTGCTTTGTAGGCCAGGCTGGGCTGAAACTCAAGAGATCCACCTATCTCTGCCTTCCAAGTATTGGGATTAAAGGGGTGTGTCACCACCCCTGGCCTTTATTGTTTTTATTTTATGTGTGGGTGTTTGGCCTGTATGTATGTTTGCATAACACTTGTGTTACACAGACAGAAGAGGGCATCAGGTCCCCTGGAACTGGAGTCACAGATAATTGTTAGTTAAAATATGGGTCCTGGGAACAGAACCAGTGTTCTTAACAGCTGAGCCATCTTTCAGGGACCTGTTGTTGTTGTTTTAGGTTTTGAATGAAACAGCAAAATGGGTTGAGGTATTTGCAAGCAAGCCAGGGAACCTGAATTCAAAGCAGATATCCCACAAGGTGGCAGGAGAGAGCCAGTTCCCAAGAGTTGGCCTGTGACCTCCACAGGTGCATCCTGGCACACACAGGCCTGCATTCAAGCACACATAAAACCACCAATAAAATAAACAATTAAAAAATGTTTCTGGAAACACGCAGTTTCTGGAAATGGAGTTCTAGCAAAGGGAGACTTATGTGATGTGGGTATAAAGACAGTACCACAGGCTGGGACAGCAGTAAAAGGCTGACAGAGAGTGCGTGAGAGGAGGAATTCGCTGTCCTCTTACTATTTCTTGCAAACCCATGAAGCTGGTTCCTGGCTCTGTCCGCTGTACACACTAAACAGTTACATGTGCAAGAGACTCACGGGACAGAAAAGGGGACAGCGGTACGGATTCACACAGGGAGGCCTCAGAAATCTGCACATGATTTCTAGATCCCAGAGCAGAAGTGGTTGATACTTTCAAGACAGCTACAGCAGAGCAACAGACAGCAAGGCCTGTGTGACTAAGTAGAATTTCCCCCAGGTCTTCAGAGGGGCTCCATCCATGGCAGGCGCTCTCTCTCTCTGCTAGTGCTTACAAATGGTCTCAAGCTTTCCAGCCTCATCAGGCATGCTGCATGCATGGATGAAAGCTGCTCCAGTGCCTGCCCTGCTCTGCCCTGCCCTGCAGACTAGATTATCACATTGATGCTTCAGTACCAGGTAGGCTGTGGGAACCCTCAAGTCAAAAAGCAGCATATCATAGCCGGATATGGTGGTCCACTCCTGTAATTCCAGCACGTGGCAGGAGGCTAAATAGGGAGACAGCCTGTTTCATGAAAACAACCAGAGCTCAGTGTGGAGTTGCATGGCTATAATGCCTGTTCTTGGGAGGCTGAGTCAAGACGATTTTATTTAAGTGAGTTTAAGGCTTGCCTGAGCTATATGAGTTCAAAGCCAACCTAGGCCACATAGCAAGACCTTGTTTCATGAAACCACACAAACAAAACAACTTTGTAGCTTCAGATGATAACCTTAGCTTTACCGGTGGATGCTGTCTAGGCAGGGCAGTGGAGACCAGCTTTCTTCTATCTGTACTGCTGGTGAGGACAGCCTGAAGGCTCACAATTCCAATGGAAGGTTCATTCTCTCACTTATCTGGTGGGTTGGGAGAGTGGTCCCAAGATCTCTAAAGGGCTTTCTTGGTTTTGGTTTTGGGACAGAGAAACACTGCTTGGACGTGGCAGCCTTTTCAGCCGAATTAGTCACCTGGAAGCCAGTCACTAAGGCCAAACATAGAAGAGAAGGTGAATTAGACTCCAGGGTCAGGGAAGGAGAGTAAAAACAAATTGTAGGCACGGACCAGGAAGCTGGGTAGTAAAGGCCTTTGACCTGAGTTGATCCCCAGGACCTATATGGTGGGAGGAGAGAACCGACTCCTGAACGTTGTTCTCTGACCTCCTATGCACACTGTGGGTACATATGCCCACAGACAGACAGACAGACAGACAGACAGACACACATACACACACCACCACCACCACCACCACCAACAACAACAACAATAAACAAACAACTTCCCCCTCCAAACAAACAAAATTGAAAGCATGTTTTTGGGACCCCCTGCAGCCAGCCTGAGTGACTGGATGAGTGGGGACTTCCTGCTGGGCCTAAACTGCCACCAACTAGGGTTTGTCTTTGGAGCTCTAATACACTCTTGTAAAAAGCAACCTTGCTGGATGACAACAGGCACAGTCCAGATAATACGTGTGGACAGCTCTGAGGGATTTCAGTTGTGTGAGTCTGCTGGGACCAGATGGGGAAGAGAAAACAACTTTAAAGCCAGGAGGGAAGGAATGTATGAAGCTGCTGCAGAACAGACAGGACAGTTTCTGGAAGGTGTAGGCCTGGTCTCATACAGCTACCATTGTGGCCCTGGGGAAGTGTTCTGTCAGCCTGGGAGACCTGAGATAGAGAGAGATCACAGCCAGTGCATGGCAGAGCCTGCACCAGGGCCTAGGCAGCCTTCCCATAGGGCCCTCATGTTTGACCTTTAATCTAGACTTCCTTTTCCTTACAGCAATTCTGAGTTTCTAGGTTCCACCCTCCCTCCCTCCCTCTCGGTCAGGATCTTCCTACATTGCCTAGGCTGGCCTTGAACTCACGACTGTCATCCCTCAGCCTTCCAAGGAGCTGGGGTTATAGGTATGTGCTACTGCACTTGGCTTCTGTTCCTTGTTTAAACATGTGTATCTTTTCTTGATTATGTAATTTTGCAAGCCTTAAGGAGGAAAAGAAGTAGTTTGACCTCCTACCTCACTTGGGAAACAGTAAAGAAATGGCTGCGCATGTGGCTCAACGCTTGAGAGCACCTCTTGTCGCCCTTGCCAAGGACCCACATTCAGGCCTCAGCATCCACATTAACAGTTCTCAACCTGTGGGGTCACAAGCCTTTCACAGGGGTCACATATCAGGCACCCTGAATATCACACTTGCATTACAGCTCACAGGAGCAACATGACAGTTATGAGGTAGCGACAAAAATAATTGAATGGTTGGCGTCACCACGACATGAGGAATTCTATTAAAGGGTCGAAGCATTAGGAGGGTTGAGAACTACTGAGCCACATGATGGCTCACAGCTATCTTTATTCCAGTTCTAGGAGGTCTGGTGACCTCTTCTGATCTCTTTGGACACCAGACACTCACATGGTACACATTCATACACATGCAAACAAAACACTCACATACATATACATACACATCTTTAAAAGTATTTTATTTTGGTTTTTCCAGACAGGGTCTCTCTGTGTGGCTCTGGCTGTTCTGGAACTAGCTCTGTAGACCAGGCTAGCCTCAAACTCACGGAGATTCACCTGCCTCTGCCTCCTGAGTGCTCGGGTTAAAGGTGTGCACCACCACTGCCTGGCAAAAAATAATTTAAAGATAAATAGTCTGGCAGTACGCTTCAGTGGTAGGGCACTTGGCTTGCATGTGTGAAGGCCTGGTTTTGGCCCCTGGCATTGAATAACAAAGACATGAACAGCCAGAAATGATGGCACACGTCTGTAATCCCAGCTCTTGGGAGGCAGAGGCACAGGGATGAAGGGCAGCCCAGGCTACTTAGTGAAAGTGTGTGTTTGTATCCTGCAGATTGCACAGCTGCCTTCCACGGATACTGGCCCTCCTGGCCTGTGTCTGTTGGCTTCCCATGTGTGTTAGTCAGCTTCCCACTACTGTAACAAACATCTGAGACAATCAGCTTATAAAGAGAAAAGGTTTGCTCTTGATTCTTAGTTTTGGAGGTTTTAGCTCATGGTCAGTTGGCCTGGTTGCTTTTGTCTCCCCCCTCAACCCCCCAGGCCCAGTGATAGGTGTGTAGCTGTTCATGGGGGTGTGTGTACAGGTCAGTGTAGGTGTACATGTATGTTTGTGTATGTGTGTGTGGAGGTCAGAGGCAAACATTGGAGGTATTCCTCAATCTCTCTCTCTCTCTCTCTCTGAATTTTTGAGACAGAGTCTCATTGAACCTGGAGCTCACTAATTGGCTAAACTGCCTGGCGAGTGAGCTCCAGGGATCCCCCTGTCTCTGCCTCCCCTCCCCAGCCCCTTCCCGATGCCCTCTTTTACAAGTCTGCTGGGGATGGGCTCTCAGGTCCTCATCACAGCAGGCACTTACTACCTGAGCCACCTCCCCAGCCTGGGACTGAGCTCTTAAAGATTCTGCCCCTCCCAGCAGTGCCAAACTGGTGATCCCACCCTCACCTTTAATACAGGGCTTTTAGAGGACAAAGCACATCCAGACCGCACACCGTAGCCTTCTCCTTCTAACCACTCTGACAGCAAGCCCTCTCAACCATTATGCCGCCCCTCTTTTTTTTATTAGAGACTGGACCCCCGCTGGCCCACCCTTATTCCAGAGACTTTGCATGCAAAGAGCTTTTAAGGTTGCCATCTAGTTCCCTGCCACACAGGTCTCCGGGCAGAGCCTCCTCTCTAATCTCTCTCCAGCCCTCCAGAAAGAAATAAGGCACCAATTTGCAGAGCTTGGCTTTCTGTTGACATTTCTGCCTTCCACTTCCGGTTGAGGCATCCAGGTGGTCTCTAAACTCAAACTCAAACTGCTGTCCCTCGATTCCTTGAACTTCCATGACTGCAGAAATTTTGACTTTTAAAATTCTCAAATCTGCCCACTTCTCTCTCTCTCTCTCTCTCTCTCTCTCTCTCTCTCTCTCTCTCTCTCCAGGGTTTTTCTGTGTAGCTCTGGCCGTCCTGGACTCACTTTGTAGACCAGGCTGGCCTCGATCTCACAGAGGTCTGCCTACCTCTGCCTCCCTGAGTGCTGGGAGTACAGGCATGCACCACCGTGCCCAGCTCACTTTTTCCCTCTTAAATATTATGAGTTTAGGGAGCTGGAAAGATGGCCCAGCAATTAAGAACTCTGCTTTTCCAGATTCAACTCGTAGCACCCTCATGGTGGTTCACAACCATCTGTAACTCCAGTCACAGGGGGATCTGATGCTCTCTTCTGGCTTCTGCAGCCATGAGGCACATGTGGTACATGTGTGGTACATGCAACAAACATCTACATGCGTAAAATAAATTAAAATTCTTAATGTAATTAACAACTGATGAGTTTAGACATCTTCTCATTTATTGCTATTGTTTTGTGGATGCGATGGTTTTTATAGGACAGGGTCTCTCTCTTTGTAGAACTGGCTGGCCTAGAGCCATCAGATGTCCCAGAGGTGGAGTCCCAGCTTTCTGTGAGCTGCCTGACAGGTCCTTGGAAGAGCAACAACCGCTCTTAGCCCCCGAGCCATCTCTCCAGCCTCCTTTGGTTCACTCATACTGAGCATAGCTATTTGGAATTTCAGTTTGATGTACGGAGTCTCCTCTTAGTCCATTCACATTAGGCGAGCCCAGGCTTTACCTCTGGCTCTTCTGCCCCATGCAGCACTCAGACTGAAGGTGCTGTTCACATGCCTTAGCTTTGACAGACACTCCTGAAAAGGCTGATGTCAAACTCACCATCTCCCATCACTGGTCCCACTGTGCTTAGATATGCTGACAATTTCTTGCTACTCAATGCTCTTGTAGGCAGCTTGGAACATTTGCTATCATACTTTCAGGTTGGAAGTCACCCTGTCACTGGGCTGTGTCCCTTTGAGGGTTTAATGCTAACACGGAGAACTCAGTTCTAGATGCCTACCTTAAATGACCACAAGACCCTGTCATCTCTCCTCCATATAACCACAACCCAAGGCTCCATGCACCAGCTAATGCTGCCAATACCTTTCAGGCAGTGGTGGCTTCAGCATCCCTTTATCCACTGGGCTTTTAGAGATCAGCAAGCTGCATGTACTCAGTGTTCCTGTCAGGACCAGTCACATGCACAGACAAACGAAGATGGCAATGAGGGTGGGAGGGCAGGAGGTGGAGAGATGGCTTAGTTGGTAAAACACACTGGTTCCAATCTTCAGCACACGTAAAAAAACCGGGCTCAGGGCTGGGAGATGGTCACCTGGTAAGGTGACTACTGAGGACCTTGGACAGTGACTGAGAAAGAACCCAGCATTGATCCTGGCCTCCATATGCGCACGCACACACTCATGCACACGCATGGACATACACACGAAATGGAAAAATGAACACAGGTTCTATGTTTGTGATGGCTTCATCTTTTTCTGGATTTTTACTCTTTGGTAAAAGTCCAGCTGCTCAAGGCAGCTCAAAAAGACAAACATTTTGCTCATCTTCCTGCAAGCCAGTGTTTACCTGTTCTACCGCTCAACTCTTCCAGAACTGATGTCTACCCCCACGTGGATCTGGACCTTCTTAGGATCGAGGACCTCTTAGAGAATCTGCTGAGAGTTACAAAATGTCCTTTAGGAAAATTTAGTGACTGCCTGAATCTTTGGTTCTGTGGGCAAGAGGTCCTGATCCTTTGCTTAGACCATCAAACATCTGATTATTTTTCTGCACAGAGATGATTTTGGGGGGATGTCTCAGTTTTGGTGGGCTTCCATCTCCTTGGAAACTCACAATATATATACACACACACACCCCTGGGACGAACCAGGAAGCTTTATGCTTTGTGTTATCAATGAACTTATTTTATATTTGACCATTTCTATATTTCCATTTCCAAATCTGCATAATGTAGAAACAGCCAGGCTGGTCCTGAGCTCACAATCCTCCTGCCTCAGACTCTTAGTGGGATTATAGGGCACGTACCGCCACACCAGGCCTCAGTGGGTTTTCATAAATACAGACTCAGTCCATCTTGCTCTTTGTCTCTTTGTATACATGTTGATCTTCAGTGAGTCCCAGCATTCTGATTTATCCTTTTTTACCGTCTGCAAATAATATGGCCTGCTCTAGAGCAGACATATTCAAGCAGTACTTAAGCAGGGCCAATGGGACATGAGGAGGTGTCCTCACACCCAGAGCTAATTCCCACAGTGCACTTTACATACCAAAGCAGGATTTTTATATCTGCTTATATGCAGGACTTATCTTGAGCAAAGTTCCATGGAAGGTGCAATGTAGTTCCATGTGCAACGTAGTTTCTCCCTGATCAGGCGTCCTTTCTCCTATGCTGCCTGTTTCCACATGCAAGGACAGACGTCATTCCTGTCTGATCCAACTGACCCCCGAACGCTGCGGCAGACACCCCTCCCCTGACTTCCTGATTCTGTTCCCAGCTCCAGTCTCCAGAAGGATGTTGCAGTGGCAAGCGCAAGTGTTGGTGCTGCCGCTATTGCTGCTGCCCTTGGCTCAAGCTGCTCCCAAGGATGGAGCTGCAAGGTAAGAGCATTAGGAGGGCCGGACTGGGGGCAGGGAGGGTTCTGGAAAGATGTCAGGACTCTGGAGAGCCAGGAACCTGCAGAAGTATGGCTTCCTTCCTTTGTGTTGAGCACACAAACTTTCTGCCCTCTCATTATCAGATGCCACAAGGAGGGACTGAGTGCATGCTTGTAGACCCCCTTGGCAGCCAAGGGTTCAGCTCCAGGCTGGCGTGAAGCATCAGGAGGAGGCTAGAAACTGAGACTGGGGTTGTCATCCTAGAATCAAGAACTGACACTGGGAATACCCAGGAAACAGGGATCCTTAGCTTACGTTTCTAGCTTACTAGAGCTGCTTGCTTGCCTTTCTTTCCTTCTTTCCTTCTCTTTCCTTCCTTCCTTCCTTCCTTCCTTCCTTCCTTCCTTCCTTCCTTCCTTCTTTCTTTCTTTCTTTTTTTCTTTCTTCCTTTTTATGGGAGCCCAGAATTTATATTTACGAAGCTCAAATCTGTTAACCTGGGACATTTTCGTTCTAATTAAGCAAATGTTGAAGGATTTTGAAGTCACCTTAGAGCTGCTTTCTACATTCAGTATGTACGGCAGGATCGTGGGACTGAGGGGAAGTGATGCCCCAACAGGCTTTGGAGGGCCGGCAGCAGTGACTGAGGTGCCTGTGATAACTCCTGTCACCTCTGCCATTCCAGGCGGATGTGAGCAAGCACATGCAGAAGTAGTGATACATTTTTTTAGAGATCTTGGGCAGACTGCCATCCATACCCTCCGCTTGAAAAAAAGGAACAGACAATGAATGATGTGTCATGGAGCAAACTGGGTCTGGAGAAACCTGGGCATTGCTACCAGCCTCAGCCTGAGATCTGCTCTGTGGATCCTGGCATTGAAGAAGGAAGACCACAAGAGGCTATTATGTCTTGACACTCACTGGACTATTGTCTTGGGCCTCTGTTGTGTGTCTGCCATGGTGGCCTCAACCTCACTAGGCATTTTCTTTTTAATTCTATATTTATTTACATGTGTATGTCCGTGTGTGCATGAGTGTGGGGGTGCCTGCAGGATCTAGAAGAAGGGTTTAGATTCCCTGAAGTTAAAGTTATAGATAGTTGTGAGCCACCCAGTATGAATACTTGGAATTGAACTCAGGCCCTCCAGAGGAGCAGCAAGTGCTCTTAACCACTAAGACATCTCCCCAGTCCCTTCCTTGGGTTTCTGAAGTTAACTAAGACACCTGAAGTGCAAAAAGCAGTCAGGAAGTAAGGTTCTGTTTCCAATGACACCCAAAGAGCTTTTTCCATACAGCCCTTTCCAGGAACCTGGAGGGACAACTCTAGGTTGGAGAGAAATTTGCTAAGCTAAGCCTTGGGCTGATGTTTCTCTCCCCATTCTAGGCCTGACCCTGATGCACCACAGCAGCTCATGGCCAATCCCTTCCAGCCAGGCCCTGAGCAGCTCCGGTGAGTTAAGCTGGGCGTTTTCTGTGGGTATTAACTGCTCAGGGTTTGGGTCACAGGACTCTCCTGGCTGATTTTCCACTTTTTCAACAGACATCTGCAGAATTACCTCAAGGGACTAGAGAAGATGGAAGAGGATCCGGAGCGCATGAACCGGGAGGAAGGTGAGGGGCTAGGGCTCCACACTGGGGTTGGGGGTGCTCCTGGGAATGGAACTGGGGCTCAGTGCTGGCCTCTCTGTGTGTTCCTGCCTTGTCTGACCCAGACTCTCCTCCCTAGTCCTGCTCTACCTCTTTGCTCTTCATGACTATGACCAGAATGGACAGCTGGATGGCCTGGAGCTGTTGTCCATGCTGACAGCAGCTCTGGCCCCTGGAGCGGAACACTTTCCCATCAACCCGGTAAGTGCCGCTGGAAACAGTGAGCGACTAGCTCCTTGGAGCTTTGGTTCTTTTCGTCATGACTTTTGACAGACTCCCCAGAAAATGAAAGCTCAGATCCTATGCAGCAGGCGTGAGGCTGTTGGGGAGGGGCTGGGTTCCCAAAAATATCTATGGCAACTGTTTCCACAGGTGATCCTTGTGGTGGACACGGTGCTTGAGAGTCAGGACCTGGATGGAGATGGGCTCATGACTCCTGCAGAGCTCATCAACTTCCCAGGAGAGGCCCCCAAGCAAGCAGGCTCCCTTCCCCCAGCTCTCCAGGAGCCACAGTCTGCTGGAGGGCTTTTAGCCAACAGTCCATTGCAACCAGAAACCCAGCAATCCCTGGGGGCTAGAGAAGAAATGAGGGACCAGGCAGAGGAAGAAAGAGACCCCTTGGAGCCTGTACAGCAGGCTGGACATCAGACGGAGGCTAAAGTAGGTACTCTAGGCCCTGAAGGGGAGGCTGGGGGACAGGCAGAGGCTGAAGGAGCTGTCCTGGCTCCCCGAGAGGATGCTGAGGGACAGGTAGAGAGCAAGGACAGTGAAGGGGCAGCCAAAGAACTGCCAGTGGAAACAGTGGAGACCATGGACACTCGAAATGAGGTTGAGGCTCACAGTATTCAGCTGGAGAATGATGAGATATGAACTAGACAGCACAGGTTCGTCTCCCTCAGAATCTCAGTGCAGAGCGGACGCATGAAGAGTGGAGTGAATATGCTGGGATAAGAGCCACCTCTGACTGGGTATGACGGTGGAAGTAATCCCAGAACTTGGAAGACTACAACAGAAGAATTGAGAGCTCCAGGCTAGTTTAGGTTCTATAGCGAGTTGAGGGCTGACTGGGCTACTCCATAAGACCCTGTCTTGATGAGGGCTAAAGACAAAAACAAACAAACAAACAAACAAGCAAACAAACACTCCCATGTCTCCTTTCTGGCCTTCAATAGGAAGCAGGACTTTCTGTGCAGCTCAGGGAGACGCTAAGCTGAAAGGCAGCGCTCAGGCCCCAACCAACCAATAAAGAACAGAAAGAGTTCGTCTCCATGGCCATGTGTCCTTGGTCCGGCCCACCCAGATCCTTTGCCTCAGAACACAAGGGTCTGGGGACTATACAAGCCTCTTGGAGGGACAGAGACTCAGCTTTCCTGGGGTTTCTGGCCAGGAGTGCTGAGATGCACTAGTCAAAGCCAACTGCAACAATCCCAGGAAGAAAGCTCAGTGGCGGCACACACCAACCATCCCAGCACTCGGGAGGAAGAGGTGGGGGATCTCTGCGAGCTCCAAGGCCAGCCTGGTCTACAAAGTGAGTTACAGGATGGCCAGGGTTGTTAGAACCCCCGTCTCAAAAAACCTAATCAAAAAATAAAGCTTAGTCTCTCTGGGTGCACAAACACTCCGGAGCTAACCCCTTGACTTAGTGTTCAGACCTGCGCTCCCCATAGCTCAGACAGATGGTCCCCCACACCCCTGTACAGTTTCCACTCCAATAATGGCATTAATAACCATCCTCTCTCTTTCTTCTTTTTTCTTCTTCCTCACTAAGCACCAGGCTGACTTCTTTGTTGTTGTTGTTTTCCAAGACAGGGCTTCTCTGTGTAGCCTGGACTCACTTTAAAGACCAGGCTGGCCTGGAACTCAAAGAGATCTGCTTGCTCTGCCTCCTAGGTGCTGGGATTACAGGCATGCACCACCAAGTCCTGCTCAGGCTGACATTTTACTCTAGTATTTTATCTGATTTTTATCCTCACAACAATTCTATGGCCACACAAAAACCCAGTCCATTTGACAGAGGGGAAGTTGAAGACGATGGAGTTAAGCAATGCACACTAAGAGGTACACACCTAATTAAGTAACTTATTTTCATTCATGTCTATGTGACAAGGAAGCCTATGCTTTTGCCCAGCTGTCCCAAATCTCATATTAGAACCTGACCCTGCCATGTCACCAGATCTAACCTCCCCAAGAGACAGCAGTGCTCTCCGTCAGGTTATATTTGTGGATGAAGTACCCACTTGACTGAAGATAAGCTCTGAGGACTTTAAGATTCCTGGGAACCCCACAGACAAAGGCAGCTTTGAACAAAAACCCATGGACCCTGAAAGCAGGCTCCCTGACACCGTGACTATCACATAGTCCACACAGCTTAGGGCCTGGACAGCTTTTTTCTCTTGCTGTGTTCTAGTGGGGATAGGGCTGTCCTTCCTGGCCAGGATGAAACTCCTGCGGACAGCTGATGAGGAGGCTGGAGCATGCCTACTGCTTTAGTCTATGCAGCCTCTCCTCTGGGCCTAGGTGGGTGGGGTTAACTTGAAGAATGAAGAAGGTGGAAAAAAGATGGAGGTCTACAGGGTCAAAGCCTCAGGAAGCTCAGCCTCAGTGGTGTGAGTAGCAAGGACAAATGAAGCCAGGCATGGTGGCGCATGCCTGTCATCTCAGCATTAGGCGAGGCAGGGGCAGGCGGATCTCTGCAACTTCAGGGCCAGCCTGGCCTACAAAGTGAGTCCAGGACAGTTAAGGCTACACAGAGAAGCCCTGTCTCAAAACAAAACAACAACAAAAGGACAAATGAACCCAGTACAAGGGAACTGAAACAGGAGGATTTCAAGTTCATGACTCTTTTAGTTAAGGTTTCTATTGCTGTGATGAAACACTATGACCAAAAAACAAGTTGGGGAGGAAAGGGTTTATTTGGCTCACACTTCCAGATCATTGGAGGAAGCCAGGGCAGAAACTCAAGCAGAGCTGGAACATGAAGGCAGGAGCTGATGCAGAGGCCAAAGAGGGCGCTGCTAACCAGCTTGTTTCCCATGGCTTGCTCAGTCTACCTTCTTATAGAACCCGAACCACCAGACCAGAGATGGCCCCACCCAACAATAGCTGGGCCCTCCCCCACTGATCACTAATTGAGAAAATGCCTTACAGCTGGATCTCACAGAAGCATTTTTCTCAACTGAGGCTCCTTCCTCTCGGATGACTCAAGTTGACGCACAAAACAGCCAATACAGTGACTGTCCGGGGCTGAACAACCAGACCCTATCTAACAGAAAACAAAACCAAACCAGACAAAAACAAAACAAACCCACAATAACAAAAACCAACCAAGCAGACAGACAGAGCTGGCTTGGGGGAAGATTTATTTGCTCCACATATCTGCAGAGTAGAGATAGAGGTATACAGAAATACAGACACAGGCAGCCTCCCTTCCACAGCCTACACCTGCCCAGGGAACAGGGCAGCCGGACACCAGTCTGGGTGACGTGGAGAAGGCAATGGCAGGCGATGGTGCCAGCCTCTGCAGTGCTGAGCCGGTGCCTCTCACCACACACCTCTCACACGATGCCCTCAAAGCCCTGCAGGCCACACTTCCTGCCAGCCACCTGGCACCCGAATCTCAGGGCCTCCTGCATGCTGTTTCCTGGAGAAGGGACAAGTAGCAGGGTCAGCCTGGCGTTCGGGACAGTGGCAGGCCCAGCCCTGCCCTGCCCCCAGGCCAATGGGCTCACCCTTGGAGAGGCTGAAGATGACAGAGGCATTGAAGGTGTCCCCAGCCCCCAGAGTGTCCACCACTCGGGGCGGTGGGAAAGCATCCGAGTGGAGCAGCTGGCCGTCAGGGCCCAGGGCATCAGCACCTTCCTCAGCCCAGGCACAGACCAGCGTCGCCCTGTGAGGCCCACTCAGATCAGTGTCAGTCCACTTCATGCCCCAGACCCCCTGGCCCCTTCTTGGCCTCCCCACTCACCCTTTCCTCACGCGACTGTACAAGCCCCTCAGGGCCTCTGCCGCTGACTGGAACCCCAGGTGCTTGGCCACATCTTTGCTGACAAACACCTGTGGGCAGTGAGAGAGAGACTGGCAGCCACCTCTAACAACCAACAGCCTGGTGCGTCGCCTCTGAGTTCTAGCACAACTCCTCCTACGCGGTCATGTAAGTCCCCAGCATGGCATCTCAGTGTCCCACAGGGACGCACTTTACGTTTGCCTAAGCTGTGTCAAAATACAGCCTTGTGAATTGTGGCGCCGTAGCCCTTGGTGTTTTTAGTCTAGGATGAGGGAGTTCAAAATCCAGAAAGAGCCTGGAGCTCCATCTTGGGGTGAAATCGAGCCAGGCTGGCTCTCAAGAGTGAACTGTCTCCTCTGCTCATCACACAGCGGAGCCCTTCAGAGTGAGTTTATTCATCTGCAAAATAAGGCTCTCTCCACAGTGGCTTCAAGTTAGAGTCCCTAAGATAGTTCTGGGGGAGTAGGGCTCAGCCTGCCTTTTTTTTTTTTTTTCAATTGTGCATCAAGGCCAACAAACCACATCTGGACACTGTCCAACTAGCTTTATCAATGTTACTGGGATTATAGCCTAAATTTCCTTTACACACAGCCCAGTTTAAATTTTTCTTGTACAAGTCTCCCCACTCTCCTTTCATTGCAAAAACAAAACAAAACAAACCTACCACCTGCCACCTAAGTGGAAAAAAAAAACTAGTAACTGTTGGGGGGATGGTCTTGTGCACCGTGCATTCAGGTGCTGATTTCTGTTCCCAGAGATCTGGTTGCAGTCTGTGTCATTACTGCTGAAGCCTCTCCTGTCTCAATATTGTGTAAAAATTGTTCTCCATCATCTCTGATTGGTTAATAAAGAGATGAACAGCCAATAGCTGGGCTGGAGAGGAGAGCTGAGGTGGTACTTCTGACCCCAGTTAGGGGGTTCCAGGGAGAGCAGAGAGAGGGCGTCACCATGAAGACAAAGATAGCAGAGAGCACGAGCATCCAGGGCAGGTAATGGGACATGTGGCTGGGAAGTAGTCAGGTCAGCATAGCTGGGCTAGGACCATACTTTAATTTTACAAGTAACCTCAGAGAACAGATCCATTCCCTTCTTCATTTTTTGCAGAGGGAAAGGCCGAGGAGGACAAGCAAGAAAATGCCCATAGCTAATCTAGCCCCTATCCATCTTATTCCTATATATTTGCCTGAGGAGGAAAATTCTACTTCTGGGCCACCACAACCCAGCTACCATAACTGCTACAACCCGGGAGCTGTGACCTCCCGGGCTGCTACTCAGAGCCTGGTAGGAAGGACTAGGGTCCTCTCTAGTTCTTCTAAGAACCCAGTTAGTCATCTGGAGAGATGGCTCAGAGGTTAATAGCACTGGCTGCTCTTCCAGAGGTCCTGAGTTCAGTTCCCAGCAACTACATGGTGGCTCAAAACCATCTATAGTGAGATCTAGTGCCCTCTTCTGGCGTGCAGGTGTACATGCAGACAGAACGTTGTATACATAATAAATAAACCTGCACACACACACACACACACACACACACACACACACACACCCCGTTAGCTAGAAATAGCCAAGAGAAGCTGCAGGGCACTCACCACCTCGCCGTAGCTAAACAGCTGGAAGAGTTCCTCTCGGGGCTTCTCTATCTCCACTGACACCCGGACCCTCTGCGCCTGAGGCTGCTTGGCGTTGTACTGGTCTATCCGCTGCAGCATCTTCACCTGTTCTGATGCATTCCGGCCCTGGGGCAGGACGGGGCAGCTCAGAGGCCAGCTGATAAAGAGTCCATTCTTTTCTCCCTGATGGAACTCTGGGTGAGGAGGGGGAGGGGCCGTAGGAAGCTGCAAAACTCTAGGCTTGTCGTGGACTGTGGAGACCTTATCAGCCATTTCGAGAATGAGGCCTACATGCCTGTGACCACAGCACTTAGGAGGCTAAAGCAGGAAGAGTGTGAATTCTGGGCTAACCTGGGCTACACAGTAAGACTCTAGAAAGGCAGTGGGCAGAAACAGAAGCAAGAAAGCAAAAAGCAGGGCATGGTGGCTCATGCCTGTAATCCCAGTACTTGGGGAGGTAGAGGCAGGCAGATCTCTGAGTTTGAGGCCAGCCTGGTCTACAGAGCAAGTCCAGGACAGCCAGGGCTACACAGAGAAACCCTGTCTCAAAAAACCAAAACCAAAATAATAATAATAAGGCAAATAACAACAACAAATGGGAGAGAGAAAGAGGGAATGAGAACAAAGAAGGGAGAGAGAAGAGGTGAGAAGGGAAATTGAAGAGGAGATGGAGATGAAGACACTCCTGAAGAAGCAACATTAAGTCAAACGACAAGACTAGGATTGGAACCCTGGAGCTCTCAAAGTTTCCTGTCATGCAGGTCCCAAAGCTTCTCCCTTGGAAAGAAAGTTCTAATTCCCTCCAGGCCCTCTACTTTCTGTTTCCTCAGAAGTGAAAGAAGTCAGCAGAGGCAGATTCCAGGAGGAAGGTAGCCTTAACACAAAAAAAAAGGTGGGGGGGCTTTCTCCCGGTCTGTCTGTGCCTATATGTGCTGTATCTCCCATCTCTCTGGGCTTCAGTGTCCCCATAAGAGTGGAGAGGGATAGGGGAGGGCTATTCATTATCCCTATCATACTGCATGGTTCAAAGAAATCCTGGGAGAGGCTGACCGCGCTGAACGGCCTTGCAGGCTAAGCCCCTAGAAACAGGGAAGGGCTTGCCTCAATGTGGATCCACTTGAACCGAGTCAGATCGACCTTCTCGAAGTCCTTAGCAGACACATCTGGCAGGTTCCTACATCCACAAGACGGGAAGGGAAAAAAGGAGGTCAGCCAGGGCCAGGTTCTCTGAAGGTTGGGGACCCTGCGCCTAGTAGTGATACCAGCAGCATGGCAGGAAGCTGGGGAGAGCAGGGTCTCCGATCCTAGGGTGAGGTGCCCTTTTTGAGTTGGGGGCGGGGGAGGGGGTTACCGAAGGATAAAAACAACTGCAACATGTGGCAGGAGGCCAGCTCCGTGTTCCTTGGAAACCACCTGCCCCAGAATGCGCTGAGAATGCAGGAGACTACAATTCCCAGAAGGCCCCTCGCTGGAAGCACACAGCCCCCAGCATGCAATGGCCTCGCGAACTACAAAGCCCGAGGCTGCCCCGCAAAATGTCTTTCTTTAATCAGAGTCTCTTAGTTGGGAGCTTGCCAGTGGTAGAACACCCTGTCCTGCCTTAGGTCCCCTTCTTTATCCGTAAGGTCAAAGTTGGCACTCTGCGGAAGAGTTTTTGTATGTTTGGCGTGGCCAGGTGTGGAGACCCAGAAAAGCCTTGGCCTCGACACTCCTTGGCTGCACACCTACGTTCTCTCTGTCGTGGAACCTTCCATCCGCTTCACTAGTGGCGTGGGCCTTTCTGGGGCTGCTTTCCTATCGGCACACAGGGCTGAAAGTCCTTAGTCTCTTGGGACTTCTGCAGTTGGAGATATGGATGTGAATATGCCTGGACCCAGGCCAGAGGGCAATAAACCTTTTTTCTCAGCACCTCCTCTCCCTGCCTGAGAGTATCCTGTGCCCGCCCTTGATCGGAGTTGCTGCCGATCATCGCCTGCTTAACAGGTAGATCACAAAGATTGCCTAATCTAAAAGTCACCTCTAGTATGTGAACGCCCACTCGCTTTGGAGAGGCCTAAACCTCAGCTCCTGGTGCCATGCTGCAGGCTCGAAACTCTGGGATTGACCCAGGAAGTCTCAGTGGGCCCCTTAGCCTGTCAAGGCTTTCTGTGGGTTGTCGCCCATCTCCGTATACCCAGACCCAAGCTGTTGATTGACTGATTATGAAACAATCATATCATGAATTACGGTTTTTACAGGCCTGCCTGCCCACCCTTGTGCTGATCAAGGGCAAATTACCAAGCAAGGCAGAGCCAAGACCCCTTCCCACCTCACTTCTCCCCTAATTGAAAACAATTCAAAAATTACTGAACAGTTTGGCATTGGGGGGAGGGTGTCAATTTTTGGAGAAGCCATGGATGGACAGCAGTTGGTCTGGCCAGTTGGTGAGAGAGGGCACTGATTGGTGGGTTGCAGTAGGGCAAGGCCAAGGGTCCCTTACGTGTCATAGAGTATAATGGTACGGGAGCCATTGGAGTTGTTGACGATGCAGCAAGAGCAAGGGGTATCTCCCTGGCTCTGCCAGGCCACTTGAGACACATCCACTCCCCTCCGCCTGAAGTCAGCCACCAGGAAGCTTTGGGGGAGGGACCCGAGCCAGGGAGAAGGCAAGGAGACACAGGTTAGAGCTACACAAATCCTAGACCTCCCCCAGGAGTGGGGAGGGCCAACGGGAGCACGTGGGCCTCCGAGAGAAGGGTCCTGTCCTGAGAGTGGGGTGATGGTTGCGGCGGCGGAAGCTGGCAAAGCGGACACGTGTACAAACCTATAGGCGTGCAGGATGGTGCGGCTACCGCTGGCCTCGTTGACGATGACTGTGGAAGTGGGGATGGACCCCTCCGTCTGAAGGACCGCATATCGTAGGTCCACAGAATGTTGGCGGAGATCGTCCAGGACAAAACTGCCAGGGTGGGGTAACCCGGAAGAACAGCTTGGCGAGAGTTTGAGGGACTAGCAGGGAGACAGGAGGGCCACCAGGGACCCTGAAAGGCAGCGGGGTAAGCAGAGGGGAGTAGGAGGGAACTGGCAATTTCAGTCTTGTCACTGGCAGGGGGACATCAGAGAAGTAGGAGCGAACATTCCAGGTCAGTCTCAGTCCACTTCACACTGGAAAGCTTTGCCCAACAACCCTTACCGCTGGACAGGGGGACATCTGAGGCTGAGGGCCTAAATCCCAAATGCATGTGGGTACCGTGGCCTGGCTCTTGCAAGACCGGGCAGAATTAATAATTAATCACCAATGTGATACTTTGCACCCCTCTCAGCTGCCCTCTGCGTGTTCATTCTCATGGCATGTTGCTTTCTGGGGTCCCCTCCAATCTTGCCATGGTACCTCATCTTACATTTCCTCTGGTCCAACCACCCAGAAAATGTCATTGCTTGGGGGACCTGTTTGTTGCCATCTTGTAAAAGCGATCCAGCTTTTTAATCCAAACCCGAACCCCTATGGCTCATGAGCTGGTACAGTTGTGGGAGGTCCCTAAATATGGGCCGGATCCAGCATGGTTTCACATACTTCCTTCTAGTTAGAATGAGTCTAGAGACATCACTTCAAGATTAGCCTAGTGGGACAGCAAGGAAGCCAGTCCCTCTCCTGCCAGGAAATCCCAGCGGCGCAGCCTTCCTGGGCTTTCTCACTGTGAGCAGACCTCCCATTCAGTAAGTAGCACCTAAGCTGGACAGGGTTGTAGCACCCACGCAAGGCATCATCCCTTGACCTGACAACTCAAGGGCCCCTTCATCATTCCACCCCAAAGCATTAGAAATATGGCTTGGTTTGCTAACTGAGTTTTTGAACCCACGGTGCCTGGTGTATGAAATGTTTGCTGAGTGCATAGAGAATTCTAAATGGCTCACCCACCAAAATGATTGCTCCGTATAGGGGAGTCAACCATCCTGAAGAAGGACCAGGGTCCTGCCTCCACCAAGGAAGGAACTACTTTCCCATCTCCAATGTCTCTCACTCTATTAGCTTTGTCCCAGTTCTCCAAGACTGGAAATTTGGCTGGCAACAACCCCCTCAAACTAGGGTTCAAAGGGCTATTGTGCTTTACAGTCCAGTAGCCTGGCAGTCTGCTCCAGTGCCCACAGTGGGCAAAGTGTGGGCCACACCTCCTGATAAGTGTGCGCTGAGTTGACAGTGCCAGGAGTCAAAGGGCTCTTGGGTCCTTGCAGTAGTTGGCATGGAGAAGGCGCGTGGGTCACTTGTGGACGGCAGCCTCCAGAGCAAATGGGTTTGGGGCCCATGTTAACATGTGACTCCAGGATGTCCTGAGGAGTGTACTCTTAGTACTTACAATGGAGACCTGAACAGCGGCCCTAATTCTCAACTGTAGGCCTTCATTCATGGATGATGGATGCCCCTGAGGTGGGGAAGGGCACAGCATGTCTCTAACTGCCTTTTACCTCAAACACAGCCAGGAGAGGGGACGTGGGAAGGGCACAGGCAGAGTCTACAGAAAGCAAGGGAGGAGCTGGTGGGCAGCCTGAGCAGGATCCGCAAGCTGTAGAGAGGAAACCCTTACAGGAGTGATGTTAGTCTCCGAACAGCAGACAGACCACCCCAGAAGGATCAAGGAGTCTGGACTCTCCTGTAGGCCACCACCCACCAACCATGCTTCCACCCTGCCCACTTGGGGTTCAGGCAGCTCTCCTCTCCCTACACCCTGCAGGTGAGCATCCCTGTGCCAGGAACTTCCTCCTAAACTTACTCGGCAACATGGCCAGGGGCCAAGGAGCCCATGAAGGCACAGCGGGCTCCAAGCAGGGACAGGACAGTGCACGAGTTGGATGCGTTGCCTCCGCGTTGCCACCTCTGGGACAGGCACCTGTAAAGCATATGGCAAGTCCCTGCGGCCCCAGCCGAATGGGTCCTCCACCACCCCCGAGTGGGGGTAGCAGGACCAAACTCCCTATGAAGGAGTCCGCAGAATGCAAGAGCCGGGATATGTCTGAGTTTCAGCTCCTGTTCTAAACGGAGCTGCTGAGGCTCAGTCATGGGAAGGAACGGAGGATGGGGTCTGTCCTCACATCTTGGGCTGTATTCAAGGGCATAGCTGCGTCCACCTAGTTTTAGGGAATTAGGAATCTACCTGCTGGGTGGGGCCATCTCAGTCTGAGGGCTCTCTTAACCCTGTGCCATCCCCTCCTCAGTCGCAATGAGATTTCACAGTGAAACCCTTCAAAGTCATGCTGAAGCATCAAACTGTGGAGAAGTACTCGGTACAAGGGTTCCTCCCCCGCTTGGAAGGCTTTACTCAGCATGGACTCTGGGAAACGGGAACCATTTCTCAGGTCATCTCTGATTACAACCCCCAACTTCTGAGAGCCCTGGGTCAGACAGGGCTGAGATGTCAGGAAGGACTGAGTCCTACTCGTTCTTGCTCTTCTGGGGGACTCAACAGAGTCCAGAAACAAGGATGCTAAACAGAAACACAGGTCTGCCGAGGGGGGTACATTCTGAGACCAGGAAACTGATAAACAAGGGAAGGGGCTCTTACAGAGGAACATCCGGTGTCCTATCAGCAGGAAGATAGAGGCCCCCCCTTCTCTTAGTCTTTCACTAAGCTCAAGGGAATGGGGTCTTTAGGCTAGCAGAATGTGGTACTGTGGAGCCTGAAATATGCATGTTTTCCTGGAATAAAAGAAACCCTAGGGCTACAGAGATGGCTCAGTGATTAAGAGCACTTGTTGTTTTTTCAGGGGACCAGGGTTCAATTCCCAGCACCCATGCTGTGGTTCACAACCATCTGTAACTCCAGTTCAGGGCATCCAAAGTCCTCTTCTCACATCTGTTAGGTGCCAGGTACATACACACAGAGAGAAAATACTCATACAAAAAATAAATGAATCTGAACTATGGGGCTGGAGAGATGGCTCAGCGGTTAAGAACACTGGCCATTATTCTTCCAGAAAAGCTGGGTTCAATTCCCGGAACCCACACATCAGCTCAAAACTGTCTGTACCCCCAGCTCCAGGTGGTCTGACACCCTCACACAGACATTCACACAGGTAAAACACCAATGCACATAAAATAAAAATAAATAAACCCTTAAAGGGGAGGGGGGCAGCTAGGCATGGTGGCACAGGCCTATAACCTCAGCAGAAGCAGGCTGATCTCTGTGAGTTCGAGGCCAGCCTGGTCTACAAAATGAGCCCAGGACAGGCAAAGCTACGCAAAGAAACTCAGTCTTGGGGGGGGGGGAGGGAAGGGGAGAAAGATGGCTTAGCAGTTAGGAGAACTTGTTGCTCTTGCATAAGACCCAGGTTCGACTCCCAGAATCCACATTGTGGCTCACAACCCTCTGCTCTTAGTTCCAGGGGATCCAGTGCCCCCTTCTGACCTCTTCAGGCACCAGGATTGCATGCGATGGACACACTCACACACATAAAAATAAAACAAATCAATCTTCTAAAGGAGAGAGCCTGCCTAATGTCCCCTCGGAGCACCAGGGGTGGCTCTTCCTTGGTAAGTAGATTGGGTCTACACAACTAAACACCCTGTACTCCTTCACCACCAACACTGTACCCCCGGCAAGGGCTCTAACCTCTGGCAAGCAGAGCAACTCAAAGCAAAGGGTAAACTCCATGAGACAGGCAGCAACAGAGACAGAACGAGTGGGGCAGAGGAGAGCTAGAGCAGCACACTGAACTTGGAGACATGAGCTGTGATCATGTCTTGCTAACTATGTGGATTGATAAACAGTTTGGCCCCTCCAGATCTTCTGCTTCCTCATCTAAGGAAAGGATCTGAATGGCGCTGTCATAGTTCCTGGGTAGGGGGGGCGGAGCCTGAGACAGTACAGGGATAGTAAGTACTACCTGGATCCAAAGCCCAAAGAGCACCAAACCTCCCACCCCAGAAAGTTCAGCGCTGTCAGCACGCTAGTGTCTTGCCACAAGGTCAGCCTTGAACTTCCTTTCATCCAGTTCTTTGCCGGGACAACTAATATCCAAGATGCAATCTCCATTGCCCAAAGCACTAGACTAGGGAAAGCCAATGTTCCACTCTACAGCAATGCCTCCACAGCCTGGCAGCGCGATGGAGTGGCCCTTATCAAGCGTACAGATAAGGACCATCAAAGGACACTTCAGCCTCCACCAGACAACAGAGACCGTTCTGAGAACATCCACTCAGGCGTTTATCCGTCTTTGTTAGACGACCTCTGGTAGACTCCTTCAGGCATTAGTTCCAGGGAAAAGCCTGCTGTGGCTCTTGAGCCAAGTTTCTCCCTACCTAACCCAGCGAGCCTCCAGCTTACCTAACCCAGCGAGGCTCCAGCTTTGCTTACACTGCCAGCCAGCCCGTGAGCTAGGCAAGGCTCAAACGCCAGCAGTTGAATGTTTGTGAGTGATTTAATTGCACACACCCCTCACAGTTACCTACCTCGTGTTTTATTTTAGCTGTAGACAGTAAATTAGAAGTGCATAGGCTTGGATTTGGGTGGTGGGGATACTGAGGAAAATGTGTCTGGCACGTTATCAGGTGTGTGCCCTTGGGAGGAAAAAAAAAAATCATTTCAAGCCCACTCTCTAAAACGAGGGTTCTGATGATCGGCGCGCTCCTAGGTTAAAATAGGACCCAGCAACAATACCAAGCAAAGCCTAGGTCTGACCCAGGCGCAGTGTTTGTTGCACTCTTGTTAATGTCGGAGGCTAAAGGAGGGGTTTAGGACAGCTTGACATAGCAAGCCACCGGCAAAACAAAACCTCGGCTCTTATTCTTAAGAGCCTGCAGTCTCATGTCTTCACGCCTGCGGAGAACCCCTAGGCCTCCTGGGCAGAGAGCACCCACACTCTAGGCTGGACTCACACCTCACTGCATGGGGAGGGAGACAGGTACAAAGACAGGGCGACAGCGGAGCGGGGGTCTCCGAGGGGCCTGGGCGCCCCTACCTGCGATCCGTGTCCTCCTCTGGGTATTTGTCCACCACATTGATGATGTCCAGCACCACCAGCCCCACGCACAGGATCTGCTTCTCTTCCATGAGGCTGCTCCCCAAGCTTCCTAACCCGCAAGCGGAGGGGATTCCTGCTGGGCTCTGCCTCTTATCTACCGGAGGACGGCGTGCCAACCTCTCAGGGGCTACCCTGGCTCCTCCTCCGCGCGCGGAGCTCCTCCTGCAGGGAGCCTCCCGCAGCTGCCAGGGGTTAACGGGCCCCGCCAATGGTGGAACCTCTCACTTTTCCGCCTCAGTTCCCAGAATGAGGCGGGCCAGGCGATCCCGCTAACGCAGAGCGAAAGCGCTCTGCTAACAACGCATCGCCTCTGCGGTGCCCCTGCGCCCGCTACCCTGCAGGGCCCTGGACCACCCAGACTAGCTCGGTCTGCCAACAGAAAGCCCTCCTCCGTAGGCGGAGCACCGAAGCACACGCTCAGCCAGCCACCCCCCCGCCCCGCGGCCCACCCTTCCCGGTCGAGGCCCCGCCCCTCCAGCTTAGTGGGCATCACGTGACGGAGAACCCTGCCAGACTGCCGGGTGGTTCTAGCCCAGCGGCCCCTGGCGGTCGCTGGGGAACCGGTGGCCGCGTCGCTGAGGGAGCACGCCTCGACAGCAAGGTTCCCTCCACAGGACTCTGTCTCCTCCAGTCCTGCCCTGATCTACCCTTGAGCATGTACCGGCGCAGAATAGCTATGTTTTGTAGGAGGAAAAAAAAAAAAAAACAAAAAAAAACCCAAGTGTCTTTATTCCTGAATAGTTTAGTAGGGTGGTGTGGCTCGGGAAAGCCTTGGACTCGGAGGATTGAGGAAGCAAAGGGTGTAAGGGTCGGTTCCTCTTCCGCAGCACGGGTCCTGGAGAGGGCTCTGGTGGGGACGGCAGTGAGGTCAAAAGTCAAGAGGAAACGCCTAGGTCCCGGGGACCACGGTGTCCCAGCGTCCGCAGTGGCCTCTCTGGATGCATGAACTGCAGCGGGCTGTGGTCTCCGGACTTGCCCCAGCCTTGGTGGGAGCCGCCACCCAGATGGCTCTGCTGCCCCTGTAGATAAGTTTGGTGTCTGGGCGGACCCCGTCTACACCTGTTCGAGCTCTGTGTCCTCATAGAGCAGGGCTCCGCTGAAGATGGTGAGCGGCTCCTCCGAGTGTGCCAGCTGCCCCATGACCAGGTCGATGCAGACCGTGTCTCCGACCTGCAGCGGCAGGATGAGGCTGAAGACGCCCAGAGCGCCGGGGCTGGGCTGACTTTCAGCCACAGGCTTATTCTCCAGTCCCTCTGGCTCGTAGCCTCCCGAGTCTATGCGAGCCACGCCCAGGTTGGAGCGGGACAGTACTGCCTCCACTTTCTCGTGCCGGTGTCCAGTGAGTACAGCGCTCAGCAAGTAGCGTCCGGCCAGTGGCGCAGTGAATACACCTGGGAACAAGGATGACAGTCAAGAGGGGAGATGATGACTGGGACAAGGAAGGACTCTCAGAGACTGGGCGCCGCACTCCTGGACCTGGAGAGGCCCACCGTCCTTTCACTGCTATTCCACTAGACTGCCTGCTGTAGGGGCGCAGCTGTTGCGTCTCCCGCAGCGGCTGCAGGGTGTGATCTTTATTGGAGTCCGTCCCAATAAGATCTGCGGTGTGAACGTCTCCTCCTCTCCCCACTCTCTCCCCGCCCAGCTGTGGTGAGAAGGCATGGAGAGAGTGGAGATCTTTCTAATTACAAAATGAAAAGATGTGCTTTTCTGCAGAGGCGTGGAATAGGGCGTTAGCACCGTCCAGCCAGACCCACTTCCTCAACCGCTCAGCCCAGCCCTCCTCAGGTTACCTGTCTCTGGGTCATAGTAGCCTCCATCGTTGAGCAGGACTCTGTCGAAGGGGACTGTGCCAGGTTCTGACCGAGGCAAACTCAGGGCAGCTGAAAACGCCACCCTCGGCACCGGGGCTGCTGGTGCTCCCTCCACTCCTGAAGAGGCATGGAGTGAGCGCCAGTTAGAATGGATGCTCCTAAACCCCAGCCTCCGTCCCCAGGCTGCCTGAGGGGTTCCCTGCTCCAGGCCCCAGCTCGGTTCCCCTTCCAGGGTCTAATGAGAACTTACCCTGCTCACCTTGAGGACCTGTGGGGAGAAAGGGGGACAACAGTGAGTAGGGCATCGCTTCCTATGCCACTTGGCACACGTCGGCTGTCTTGCAGTGCTCTGGGTGGTAGGTGTGTTTCCAGGCAGGAACGAGGTGCCAGGAAAAACACAAGTAAGGTCCAGTCTGTGCAGCTGCTGGGCCATAGCCCTAGCCTTGAGCTTTTCATACCCCGGTGGCCCTTGTGGGCTAAGCATTAATCTGCAAGATGGCAGGGAGACCAAAATGCCCAGGAGCCAAACGGCCATCTTAGCCCCTAGTCACTTTCTTCTCTTTTCACTGCTAGACTTTGGGAGCCTTGTTCCCTCGCCCCTTTCCACTTCTCAGTCGAGCTCAGTGTGGAATGCTACACCTGGGCTGCCGGGAGAGTGGACACCCTGGCTGAACACCCTGTCCCACATACCTGGCAGTCCGATGGGCCCCCTTTGTCCATCTTTGCCAGGAGGTCCTGGAGGTCCCGCGGGGCCTGGAGGTCCCTGGAGCCCAGGAGGCCCAGGGGGCCCAGCGTCTCCTGAAGGTCCTAGGGTAACAAAACCGAAACCGAGATGAAGATTTGTAAAGGGAGCTTCTAAGGGATGGGAAAGGTGGTGGCTCCACGGGAAGGAAGATGGGCGGAACAGGTGGGCTTAGAGGAATGATGGAGAGCTGGTTCCTTGTACTGCGGCAAGGTACCTGGCCGCCAGAGCTACACTCCAGCGCAAGCCATATCCAAGCTCCTCTCAAAGGCCCATCTAAGCCACCCCAGAGGGAGGGCAGGGAGCCACACCCTGGCAGCCTCTCTGCAGACACACTTCAAAACCCCCCTCCCCCAGAGGAGCAGTGGGGCCTACAACTGGGGCAGAGCGAAGAGGCGGGTGGAAGCAGGCCTCCTTGCTGGCTGTTGTAGAGAGGAAGGGGATAACACAGGGCTCGAAGAGAGAGTCCCCCCTCACGCCTTCTGTTCTCACCAGTGAAGTCCTTCAGGCTGAGCTGCTGCAGACGGTCTTCCAGGAGCAGCAGAGAACTGTTGAGGGCACCAAGCCGCCTGCCCAGGCCTGCCTGGGACCCCAGCAGCTTTTCTAATAGCGCGGCCTGCGTCACGCTGGTGCTGTTGCCTTCTCGTAGCGCAGCCCAGAGCCCAGCCACATGCCTGGAAAGGCCTTCACGCAAGCCTTGGAGGCCCCCCGCCACAGTGTCCAGTCGCTCGCAGACTCCCTCCAGACGGCCTAATCGCCCCTCCAAGCTGGGGCACTGGCCGGCCTGGGCCTGGCCCTCCTCCAGGCCCCGAAAGCGCTCCTCGCTCTCTGTCATGTGCTCCGTGGCCTCCTGCTGTAGCCTGTTGATCTCTGAGATGATGCTGTCCTTGGTAGCCCCCAGGTCAGCCAGGTCAGCACCCTGGCCCTCCACAGTGGTCTGGAGTTCATGCAGGGAGTCATTCAGGGAGCTGAAGGTGAGAATGACCTCAGAGAGTTCTCCTTGAAGGGCCTGGAGTGCTGAGCCTGAACTGCCCCCAAACACACTGAACCCATCCAGAGGCCCTCGGCTTGGTCCCCCAACACCTGGACCAGCTCCAGGTCCCCGTGGAGGTAACAGTGGGCAGGAGCAACGTTCCACGCCGTCCCGAAGGCGGCCCAGCTCCTCCTGGACACCACCGCAGGCACCACAGCCCTCGTCCCCGTGGGCTTGCAGCAGACCCTCTAGCTGACTTAGCTGGGCTGCCGTAAGATTGAGGCGCAGCGAGAGCTCCGTGGCAGCCCGCTCCTGCACATCCACACGCTCCTGCAGGCGGCCCAGGAGCCCTTGCAATCCCTCCAACTCGGCCTGCTGGGCCTCCCCTGCTGCTCCAACTTTGTGCAAGCCTGAGCCTACAAGCCGTAACTGGCCCTCGCTGTCCAGCACCCTGCGCTCCAAGGCACTGAGGATCTCACTGACCCGAGAATCCTGTTCCCCGGGGCCCCCAGAGCAGATCTGTCCACAAGCCTGTACAGCCCCTGCCACCTGCTCCTCCAGCACATCTAGGCGACCACCCAGCCCCCTGCTCACGTTGGCCAGTAGCCCCTCCAGCTTTTCTAGCCGTCCTGGAGCAGCAGGCAACCAGCGGCCCAACCTGCCCGGGCCTCCAGGCCAGTCCTTCTCTTGCTCCTCTGAGGGACCTAGGGTAGAGTTGAAGCGGTCCTCTAGGCGAGAAAGGCGGGAGGCCAAGCTGCTGTAGCCTGGGGGGTGGCCCCCCTGCCCAGCTGCTCCTCCCAGCTCAGAACCTCTGCGTCCACTCAGCACCGTCACTGAGCCGGCCACCACATCCAGCCTCCGCTCCAGCTCCGACAGTCGCCGACCCAGCTCTGGGGGGCAGCACTCCTGAGGGGGTCTCCTGGCCATGGCAGGCCCCATGAGCTGCTGCTGCCGCTCCTCCACGGAGGAGAGCAGCTTCTCCAGAGTTCGCAGCCGCTCCCTATCCTCTTGCTGCTGCTGGCGGAAGCCGTCCAGTCCTGCCAGGCACACTGAGCAAGACTCCTGCAGCTGCCGTTCCAGCTGCCTTAACAGCTCCTCACTGGGGCCAGAAGGAACTGGGACAGGGACCTGGGCCCTGCCACCCCCGCCATGGCGTCCATTGTGATGGTTGTTGAGGTGGCCTAGCTCCTGATCATGGGTGGAGACACGGTTGTCCAGGAGCTGCAGCTGCTGCTGGATCTCATTGAGGGTTTCATGTACGCCGGGTCGGGCGGCCGCGTCTGCTGGCTGCTGCCTCCCATTGAAGGCTGTCTCCACAGCCCTCTGTACATCTTCTGCCAGGCGCCCGTTCATTCCCTGCAGGACACCTCGAAGGCCTTGCAGCTCTTTAGTCAGGCTCTTTACCTGTTGCTCTAGCTGCTGCACCTTCTCTGACTCACCAGGGCCTGGAGAGAGAAAAAGGCAGATGCCTGAGGGGCTGGATCTCAGAGCTCAGGATCTAAGGCCCAGGCCCTACTTACCCACCCCAGGTCCAGCAAGAGTCAAGGGTCATCTGGCTCTCTTTTGGATGATTTCAGCAAGAGGAAAAAAAAAAAACCACACCATTCACCTAATTCCCTTAAACCAGATTTGAACCATCTCACTTAAAAACTTTTCTACTGATTCTCGTGACATTTAATGGCACAGGAAACAGAACCAGAGGAATTAGGCAAGTAGTTCCAGAGTATAAGTTTAACAAGTGGCCATGTCAAATTTCAAATCTAGATCATCCGGCCACCAAACTCGTATCTTTTCCTCACGGCCTCTTGACTTCTTGGAAACTGTTTCCTTATCTGGGAAATGAGAATGACACCATGTGTCCTTCCTCTTAAGGCTGTCAAACGATTCAAAATGGGAATGTGGGAAAGTACTTCACATGCCAATGTAGCAATGTCTGGGCACTTCCCTGTAGCACCACAGGGACAAACAAAGGCTCTTGCAGCAAGCCTGCTGGGGTGCTGGCTGACTAGCCAGTCAGCCAGAAGTTCCTGTTTCCATAATTATAGTTCAGTTATCTCTTTGGCAGGAAAAGAGCTTGCATCCGGTGTGCTTAGCCTAACATATACACACAGGAGGAAAGAAAACGCAGCAGGGACTATTGCATTCTGGGACCTGCAGTCTCCAGGGGACAGGGAGGGGCCTGGGAACTGTAGTCAGGTGCAATGCATGCTAGGATTTGTAGTCTTAACTGTCTTTCCTGAGGACAGAGCTTCTCAAAGGAATTCTTTGCTTCTCCCATAGCCATTCCCGACTAGGACCTTGGCCACATGAGGGCGTATGTGAGCAAATTGTCTTGATGCCTTCTTTTTTTATTTGGCTCTAGATTTTCAGGTCTTTTCAGTCAATCTCCCCCACCCACCCACGCACATCCCGATACATTCAAATCAGGCAAGCATACACACATGCAGAATCTTAAGGATGTCATCACCCACCTTTTCCCCAATTTAGAGCGCAGAGGTTTCCCTCCACAGCCGGGGCCCCACATTTTCCTCTCCGGGTCTCCCCATTACTAGCAACTTGCAGACTCACCTTCTCCTCCTAGTCCACTGAGGTGGCTGCCTGCACTGGAACCAGATAGGTTGGGCCGTGCAGGCCTGGGCCGGGGGTGTGGTGTGGAGGGTGCGGGGCCCAGAACAGAAGCAGGGCCCTCTCCACAGTCATCGCCCCCATACCCCTGACAGCACCGCCATTCCATGTCTGTCACTGTCTTGTAGGCCACCCGGTAGCGAGGGCGAAGGAAGCTCCGGTACCTGGCCAGAGGAAAGGAAGGTTTTGTATTCTGTCGGTGCTGCCAGTCATCCTGTACTTCAGGCTGGGTCTCCCTCTCTGGCTAAGTTGCCTTGCTCAGTTGACAGCTATCAGTTTTTTAGCCAAGGGCTAAATCCCAGCTCTTCCTTCCCTTGCCCTGTACTGGAACCCTGAGGTAATAAGCTCTTTGAGGCTGACCTGTCCAACAGAAGGCCTGAGGGCTGGAGACAAAGGGAGTATGCTTGTAGCAGTTTACCAGCCAAGCCTGAACCCAACCATTTTCTCAAAATGGTTCTGACTGAAGTCTTGTCCTTCCCCCTGCTCCCAGCTTCGCACAGACTCCCTAAGTGGCCACCGGCTATCTGCCCTTGCCCAGCTCCCACTAAGTACCCAATGCCCTGGGTTTGGGGGCTCACATGATACTTCGGGGGCACTGGGGCTGGCCCCAGCCACAGGGTTGATAGTCTGGCTTGACAAAGGTCTCCACTCCATCCTCAAGGACGCAGCTCACTGTCCGAGTCACCACATAGGCACACCAGTTCCTGTAGGCACAACCCTACCTGGGCCAAAGGACCAAAGACACAAGCCCCAAGTGGGCCCAGAGGCTGAAGGAGGGTCAAAAGATGAAGGGGCCTTGAGGACCAGCTGAAGGTTAGGGCTTTTGCAGGGACAGATGACCCTCCCACACACATACACACATTTCCTTGTGTCACCATAACAGATGAAGACTTTTCAAGATAGTGAGGACATAACGCAAAAAAACACACAAAGAAAAATCAGTCCTCATGACTGTGGGGTCCCAGGGCACGCCGGAATTCACAGTCCCTAGTGTCCTTTGGGCTGTCTTGAGCCCCAGCTGTGTAAGTCCACCAACTGGGTTCTTCCCGGCACATGGTGTTTCCACCCACCCTTGAGGAGGAGAGCAGGGGCAGACAGATGTCTGGCCTCTGGCTAAGCAGAGAGTAAGCCACTGATGGGCTTTGTCCCCCCCTGGGGCTTGCGGTGCTGCACTCTTGGCCCCATTCACACTGGCTTCTAGTTTGTGGGCTGCTGTAGAGCCAGAGGGAACAGAGCAGCAGGACTGTCATAATTAAACTTTAGTGGATGGGGCCAAGGAAGCCCTAGAGAAAGACAAAAGGTCTCCCTGATCCAGAGCTGGCCGGGACACAGCTGGCAGCTGGCAGGAAGGTCTGGTCCGTGCCCCTCAGTGTAGTTGCCCTGGGCACCCAACTGCAGGCCTCCATAGGGAAGGGGTAAGAGCTGAGTCCCCTTAGACCGCCAAAGCCCTGGAAAAAGTCCCGCTGAAAGGTGCCTATGAGCGGGCCATTGATGGATGGGTGTCCTCACTGTCTTCATTGCGCTAGGCCTGCTGCCCACCTTGAGGACTTCCCCAAGCACAGCCCTGGCTGAGATACAGACTCTTACCTGTGGCGGCTGGCAGGCCGTGGTGAGTTCTGGGCCTGGGGTCCCCCAGGACTGAGGCCCCCACTGCCCCCTGTGTACAGGCTATAACCCCGAGGAGGGTAGCTGGCAGCCTCCGTGGCTACAGTCAGCAGACAGCAGAGATAGCAGCTCCAGATGGCGCTGGGGGCCATGGTGAGGTGTCTCTTGCCGCCCTTAGAGACACATCCCGGCCTGGCCACCGATATCTACCCGCGCCTCCGGGGGATGCCGCTGATCAGGGGACAGCGCGCTAAGCCAGTTCTGTCCCTAGCTTCCTGCTTGCAGCCCCCAGCTGCACGCCTCCTCCTTGGCTGCTGGGCCTGACCCCTCTCTCCCCCTCCTCTTTCCTCCTCAGGCTCCTGTCTGTCCCTCCCTCAGTTCCTTCCGCTCTCCTCTTCTGCACTTCTGAGGGGAGTCTGTTCTCTGGGCCCCCTGGCCTCCTGTGCCTGGTCCCTGCCCCTCTCAGAGGCTGCTTCCTGAGCCTCCACCCCCTGGCTCCAGCTGGCCCTCTTCTGGTCTCCCTGTTCTGTTCCCTGGTGACTGGATCCTGAAGATGACAGAGCTTTGCCCCTGTGGCTGTTGAAAGGCACAAGAGTGACCATGGGCGGGTCAGCCTCCTCCCTCCCTCCCTCCCTTTTTTACCCTCCCTTCCCCCTGTCTGGCTGGCGGTCCAGCCTCCCCCTTCCTCCCCCACCTCTCCAACCATCGTGCGCCACATCTGCTTCTTGTTAACTCCGGGAAAGAGGGGGGGAAAAAAAGGAAAAACAGAGAAATGTGGAGTTGCCGCCGGGCTTGGGGCCAGCCTCTCAGACAGGCCACATGGAGCTAGGGCCAAATCTGGATAGGAGGCCCAGGGCTGGTGGCTAGGACCAGGAACCCTTGCCAGAGTCCCCGATCCCCTGGGTCTGTCAGAACGGGACCCTTGGGAAGATGAAGAGAGAGGAGAGAGAGCCCCAAGGACAGAAGGAAGGCAAGACTGTACAGGGGATAGCACATGTGGGGGCTCAGCAGGACCTCATCACCACTGCATCCCGCTACCTCCTTTTAGAAGCTCACTGTGGAAAAGTAATTAATTTGTCCAAGGTGACAGCAAGTCAATGATATGGCTGAGATTAGACTCTAAATGACTCTAGTGACTCAGGAAGCCAGGGAGGAAAAATTAAAGTAAAAAGAAGGGAAATCCAAGAGAGAGAGAAAGAGAGGGAAAGACAGAAAGGGAGAGAGAGAGAGAGAGAGAGAGAGAGAGAGAGAGAGAGAGAAGAGAGAGAGGAAGGAATCAGAAAACAAAGAGCTGTCTTTTCTTAAACAATGAAGGAGAATCTCCTTCCTGGCCATCATTGCAGAAGGTTAGGCTATATATAACCAGGAGGGGTGAAAAGGGTGATGATGGAGGTAAGACTTAGCTGCTTTCTTGTCTGGAGTCCAGTCACCTTTCTATAGCCTGCAGAGACTCTTCAGCTTAACCCGAAGGCTTACCTGAAAGTGTGTGTGTGTATGTGTGTGTGTGTGGGGGGTTCACAGGGCCTCATCCATTGAGTCCTGCTGCCTCATTTAGTGGCCCTCAATGGGAAAGAAATTCATCTGCTTGCTTCCTCTTGCCTTTGTATTCTCCACATTATATTCTGGACCCACATGTTTCAGGGACATTAGAAGAGGGAAGCTGAAGTACCAGACAGACAAAGGCTCCAAGAGGCTGCTGTGTGCCAGGCATTAGAGAGGTTCTGGAGTTGCAAAGGCAAGTCTAAAACTCTGTCACTGTCAATTAAGGAATAACTCAGGCTGTTGGGGAATGAAACAAGGCCCCCAGACAGAGAAGCACAAAAGCAGGACGGACAGACCAATTGCCAAGAGGCCAGGACAAAGGGATGATGTGTTCGGGGGTGGGGGTGGGCAGAACAGCTGGCTGCTGGGGGTAGTAGGAAAAGCTGCTGAAAAGGCAGAGCTTGAACATCATGTGGTGGGATAGGAGGAGGAGTAAAGGACAGAGGCAAGGGAAGGGCAGAGCTTTCAGGCTCAGGGGATTCGGTCTGCCTCAGTTTCTTCCTCAAACACAGGGATAATATAACATCTTCCATCTTAGGTCTTTGTTGTTTAATCCAAATACAACATTTCAGAATAGCGCCTAGAATATGGTCAAGGCTTAGACTATGTTCATTCTTTTTTATTTTTATGTTTTGGAGTCAAGACCTTGCTATGTACATAGCCCAGGCTGGTCTGGAACTTGTGGCAATCCTCCTGCCTCAGCTTTTGAGTGCTGATATTATTATACTCAGCACCTGTTAGCTATTAATTGTCAGGAAGGAGCAGGGTAGAAGTCAAGAGAGGTAGATTATGGGCCAGTGAGAGAGAGGCTTCCTCACATGGTTGGTGAGGCCACCGGGAATCAGTAAGAACAATGAACCCAGAGGGAGGTTACAGGGCTTCAGTCTCAATTTCTGGAGCCTCTAACTTTGACTATATTCCATAGCCATCCCTGGGAATCTGTTTGCTCTTGAGGACCTCTTCCAAACTCTACATTGTAAAGCGATGCAGAGGAGCTGTGCTGGTGATCATGAGCATGGAAAGAAAGGAAAGGTTATGCCTGCTCAGTGACTGAAGAGAAAAGGGAACACCACAGAAAATTCCAGAGCTTGAGCTTGGAATGAGGAGGTTGGAAAGAGTAGGTCTAGAGGGAAGAAAGGCTATTTCGCTCTGAAGATACCAGGGAAAAAAAGAGAGTAACACATTCTAGTAGAGATAACGGTCTATTAAAAAGGTTAAAATATAGCTGCCACAGTGGCCCACACCTTTAATCCCAGCACTTGGGAGGCAGAGGCAGGCGGATCTCTGTGGGTTCGAGGCCAGTCTGGTCTACAAAGCGAGTCCTAGACAACCAAGTATACACAGAGAAACTTTGTCTCAAAAAAGCAAAAACAAAACAAAAGCATGCAGACCAGGCATCCTGGGAACAATTTACAGAGTGCTAATTGGAAGCCACACAAACACATGAGAATAAATGTCATCAACTCCTCTCTGTGACTCAGTGAACTGCTTCTGCTCCTGAGAGCCGTGGACCTAGAATGTGGCCTTGATGGCTAGAAGACATACTGAGTCAAGTCAAGGTGGTGACTAAACATCAGAAACTAAATGTCAGAACCGATAGAAAGAGCAGTATGATTGTTCTTCAGGGGTCTGGGGACTAGCACACAGGCAAACCTGAAGGAAGCGTCCACAGGTGGTCCTGATGTCAGGAGTCTGCCTGTAGAAGGTGGGAGCTTTGTCTCTGGGTCTTTGTATCAACTGTAGGCCCTGGCCCTGACAGAAACCAACCCATATCCCTTCCAGATTGCCGTGGTTGCCACTATGAGTTTTCTATTTTTCTTCTCCTCTCCCATCAGGGAGCCACTGATGACACTCAAAAAAAAAAAATTAGCCTAGCCATCTTGTTACTGTCCTGCTCTCTGGAGTTAGAAATTCTGTTGTACAGTTTAAATGTGTCAAGTAACCAAATGCTGGCTTTGAAAAGTAACTGCAGTAGGTTGCATTTCAGTTAACCTTCTAATTAGGAGCCAAGACCTAGGCTCTGACATGAATGTGTGTTTGTGAAAGCTCTACTCATTATTCATTGGCAATGAAAATTCCCATTGCTGGCCTCAGGGTGAGCAAGCAGGCTGCAAATGGCACCCAGGGTTGGATAGGCTGCAGGAGTGTTAGCGATGGTGGCAGTGGCATTGCTGTGGTAGTATTGGCAGGCAGCCACAAGTTTCCAAAGTGAGTGGCTGGAATTGCTCACAAGAAATGCTAAGTCCCTATAGTAAGACAGAGTCTATTTTATACTATCTGTAAGGTGGGGGATTTCCGATGACCTAGTGCCTGAGGGAAATCTTGACCATACTAGACATTAATTTATTCAGCTATCAGTGACTTAGCAAGGAGCTCAAGTTCCCAGAGCCAGGATAGCAGGGTGCTCCAGAAATAAGGAACATTTTATATCTAAGGCCTTCTGTTAAAGGACTAAATATTGGGAGGAAAAATGGGGAGTCATGTGAATTGGGCCTTGTATCATGGGCCTTGTATCATGCCAAAACAGATGGAAATTCAAGCTCATAAGGAAACCTAAGCCAAACTCCATGGCACTTTTTTTTTCTTGCTTTCTAGGCCTTTCTCCAGGTATAATATTTTAGGAGCTGACTACCCTGAGAAGCAGGGACCAGCCTCTCTCCTTTCCCAAGTCTATGGCCTTCTCACTCATAAACCTGATCCTAAACCTCATGTCCTGTCCTTGCTCAAACCAGTAATGCCAGCACTGGGAAGGCAAAGGCAGAAGAACCCCGAGTTTGACGCCAGCCTGGGCTGTGGAGTGAAAGCTTATTTAAGTCGCAGAAACAATAAAACGATCATATTAGGGATTAAGCTCTGTAAGTGCCTTCCTACTACTCTCCCCAAATTCTGGCAGGATGAGGTTTTGTCTGTCTCACTTCCCACACACTTTTCCGCCTGGGATTTTTAATCAAGCTTTGTCATTTCTCAGCTGAGTCTAGTTCAATCCTGAGACCAGTTTTTATTTTAGTTCCTTCAGGCACTAGGCCAAATGAGCCACTGAAGGCTGATAAAGACTCATTGACCTAGGCACAGGAAGGGAAAGGGAGGTGAAGGCCATTTCTGGGTAGTTCTAAAATAAATCTTTTCCTGTTTGTCCTTGACCTTTTGGACAAACTCCTGAGTCTACCTACTATAGGGGAGGGTCGGAAGAACAGGTGACATTGTCCTTAGCCAGCTGTGGGGCCTTGGTTAGGTTGCCTTCTGGGCCCATTTCCTTCTTTACCAATAAATAAATAAAATGACAATAGCATATCACGGAGGTGCATTTCAGTTGTGGCTTTCTAGGATACTATGAACATTGCTCAGCTGGTTTGAAAGCTGAAGCACTTTCCCAGGCTTTCATCATCTGCAACCTAGAAGTACAGTTTCTTTTAAAACTATAGTCTAATTTTGATTCAATTGCACACCTAAGTGCTTGGACTTGGATCTGCCCCAACTTTCCAGGAGACATGAAGCATAATAATGTGTAATCCTAAAATCTAGACATCCTTCTCTTGGGGGCGGAGCTGGGGACACACCAACTGACGGAGGAATGCCTAGGGAAAGCACGTCTGGGTTTTCACCCGTGTCATGTGGAGGGAACACAGGCCTGGGATTTCTAAATATGAAACTTCTGGGAAACAGTGGGTGGGGGCTAGGACAAGAAGTGGAAGAGGCGTGGAGAGCTATAAAGTAACTACTGAAGACAAGTATTGAATTTAGGAGCAAACTGGACACAAACTGCTAATTGTCTGAGACCGGAGAAACCAACATTGGAATAGCGCAAGCCCAGCTCACTGTGCACACAGGAGGCAATGTGGTCCCCTGTCCCAGCTGTTCCAGCCCTATAGCAGCTCCTGTAGAGTTTTCTTTGGCTCAGAGAAGCAGAGGCCTCCCCTGAGTCCCAGGGCCCCCCTCTACCGCAAAGCAACTGGCTTCCATTATCCCTGACAGCTCCAGAGCAATCGTCCAGCCCCCCGGCCCTGTCTGGCTCCACATCGTTCCCTTTTATGGTGAAGCTGAGGAGAAAGCAAGAAGGGGGGAACCAGTTTCTAGCTGGGTAGAGGGTTGTAGAGATTCAGGGTGCTGCTCCCCTCACCAGTGACCCTCAGATGTCTCCATGTCAATTGCAGCCAACTCTCTTCACCACAAACCCACGACCCCTTTGGGCTTGTCCCAGCCCTTCCTTTCCTAACCCCTCCTTCACATCCGGGGGGTGATTTCCCACTTGGCCGAGGTCCCACGTTTCGTTTTTGATAATGAGAGTGTCCACCCATTCCGACGCCCACCTCCAAGAGTGGGATGGAGGCAGGGAGCCGGCCTGAGCCTGGCACTGGTGAAGTAGTCACTATCCTCCTGTTTGGTAGGACGTGGTTTCAGAAAGACTAGCACCCGTGAAAGCACCAGCATCCTCAGTCCTGTCCCCATTCTGCTCCACGCCATCCCCACCGCCAACGAGCCTGGGAGGGGACCCGGAGGGCAGGACCCAAAGGAAGCACCTGGCTGGGTCGAGCAGGGAAGGGTGGGCAGCGTGTAGGAAAGTAGATTGGCGGCTACAGGTCAGGTCCAGGCTCCTGCCCTCCGCATCCTCGGCCTAGCCCACTCCTCCGCTCCAGGGAGGCTACTCGGCCCCCGCCGCGCCAGCTGCAGCCAGCTGCAGCCAGCTGCGCACTCCCAGCCCCTGCCCCGCCCGCCCCCCGCGGCTGGGCGGCTCCCCGAGGCTCCGCCCAAGACCCGTGTGCGCGCGCGCGCCGAAGGAGCAGACGAGACAGCGGGGTAGAGAAGCCGGAAGTGCCTCGTTCCTCTGCTGGCGCTGCGTAGTTCCGGCTCCTGAAGCTTGTGCGGCGGTAGCGTCGGAGTCGAGGGGAGCTGCTCAGGTGAGAGGCTCGCAGGCGAGTCCGGTGGAGGCTGCACCGCGGTGACGAGGCTCTGCCCTGGTGAGGGCAAGGAGCGCGGGAAGTGAGGCTCAGACCTTCCCCTTGTCCGCAGGATGATCACGGACGTGCAGCTCGCCATCTTCGCCAACATGCTGGGCGTGTCGCTTTTCTTGCTCGTGGTTCTCTACCACTACGTGGCAGTCAACAATCCCAAGAAGCAGGAATGAAAGTGGCGCTCTTTCTGCCCCAGGTAACGTTCGGGGCAGGAGCGTCCAGGCCCTGGAGAGCTGAGTGGTGAGGCTGCGCCAGGGCCTGCAGGCTTAGGAACTTCAGGTTAGGAAGTATAGCTCGAGCTAAGCTTGATATCAAGTCCAGAACCGGGCCCCTTTTTTCCGCACTGTGTATAGTGCCTTGAAATATTCTCCTGTTTTTCCTACTAGAATGAGAATGGGTTTCTGGAGCCTCCTCAGTCTCCATTTTGAGGTTCTCAGTAGACAGAGACCCAAGTTATAGGGATGGTTAAAAGGAGGTGCTGACGCCAGTGAAAACAAAAGCAGTAACTGTGCCATCCAAGTATGTGGGATCAGGCCTTTAATAGCCCCACTTTCCCATGGAGCCTGAGGCGTTATCTAGGTAGATTTGGAGAAGGAGCATGGTAGTGAAAAACGTAGAACTATTTCCAGGTTTTGAGTCCAAGGACGTTGTTTTATGAGTTAACTACAGATACAAACCAGAGAGAAAAAAGGGAGGGGCACAGTCTGGAAACCAACCTCGCTTAAAAAATGTAAAGGGAAACGGGCTAGATGGGGGTTGGCTCCTGAAGGATCTCCCCCTCCCCCCTCCAGGAAAGCTGCAGCATCTTCCTTACTTCGGGTCTTTCCCCTTTTTTCTAGGGTTCCAGGACATAGTCTGAGGCAAGATGAAGGGTGTGAGGGACCTTCACACTTCACTTCATCTCTCCTACCCATCACAGCATACAAAGCAACTACACCTGGATTTTTCCAAACAACTTTTATTTCCTCAAAGTCTTCCTTAATCCTATGGAACAAGAAGCTGCCACTGAATAGGGCCCAGTATAGGGGCTACTTTCTCTTCTACTCCCTCCCCCCAATACAAAAATATAGATTTTTTTTTTTTTGTGGTCCCAAAATCTTGTGCTGTGAAGGGAGGGAATGGGGTGGCGGGTTCCTGTTTTGTTCTGTCTCAGGGTGATGTTCTGCAAGGCCTCAGACACTGTGGCCGATATTCCAAGCAGCTATGGTGGTCACATGGTAGCAGCAGCTAGAAGACAGGACTAACATATCATTCACTGTGTTCCCTTCACCTTAGGGCTGTATCGTGGGCACGAAGGTAAAGGCATTATCAGACCCTGGGAGAAGGAGTGAGTGGTGGAGATTTAGGGACAAAACAAACCTCACATTGGTTCAAGGGCCCCCTGCTGTAACAAATCCAGGATGGGGAGTCAGACAGAGTACAGGAAATAGAAAAGGCAGGGGCAGAGCGGGGCCGTGGGGGGCCAGCCTGAGGCAGCCTGCAACAGAGAAGAGAGAGGAAATCAGGGTTGTGGAAACAACCCTTTTCTGGTCTGTTAGCCAGGGGCTGGGAGATGAAAAGGGAAATGTGAAGATGGGTAGGGACAAGCAGATTTATTACTTACTGCACAGAAGTCGGACACTAGAACCAGCTAGCTAGTGCCTAGGCCTTAAGAGCCTAACTAGAAGGTACCTTTGAAGTGAAGACTGAGGTCATAGAATAAAAATCAGGGACTAGATTCTTAATCAAAGTGCATTTAGTCTTTGGGATCAATGAGAAAGCAAGAAAAATTATCCTGAGTGGTAGAAATGGGGGTGAAGAAATAGTAGACATGAGGGGTAGAATGAAGGACTGGACTCTGGTGCTCACCCTGGTACAGCAGAGCGGGGTCCCGGCTCCAGCTCACTGCTCCCTCTGGTCTGGGGGATAGGGGATGTGGGGCTTGAAGAGCCTCTCATCCCTCTGCGAGTCGGCGGTGAGCTCCGGCCCAACCTGGGCCTAGCCTGTGTGGATAGGGGTAGGCTTAAGAAGTTGGGTTCTTCCACAAGGCTTTTCTGCTTTTAGAGTTTCCTTGCATAAGCAGTCGACAGGTGCTAGAGCCCTGGGTTCCTGGGCACTACCTAGCTGAGAGGATAGGACAGGATGGCAGCTGTAGAACTCCCACATCACTCATCTAAGGGTAGCTTCCTCAGGTAGACCGTGGCTAAGGGTGGCACAATGAAAAAGGATGGTAGGGACTGGCAGAGATCCCTCAGCTTTCTCAGCCTCCGCCCCTGCCAGAGCAGCTTAAGCTTCACCCGTCCAGTCAGCTTCTGCCTCTACCCAACTATGGTCAAACTAGGAAGGGGAGCTTGTTTGAGTTGGAGGTGATGGTAAGGTTGTTACTAGAAGCAGTAACCAGATGTGTTACCTGGGGAATCCGGGACCCCTCTTGGCGGAAACTCTCCTCTGGCAGGTCTGGTCAGAAAGAGAGGAGAAGCTAAGGACGGGTAGGAAAGCCAAAGCTAGCAGGCTGTGGTTGGGGTGCATCTGGCAGGGACAATGGAGTCTGAAAGCAAGCAGGATACCTGGCCAATTGGGACTGGGTAGATTAACACACAGGTACCACAGCAGCTCTGACAGGCTGGTGATAAAAGGCTATACAGTAGGACTAAACATCTTCCCCCTGTCCACCCCTCAGTGTTAGAATAGTGTCTTGCTGGGTTCTGCTAAGGCTAAGGACATGAAAGGACACCCAAAATTTTACCTGCAAACGAGTTCTAATGCAGGGGATCCGAGCACCAGCCCCTAGCAGACTTTTCCCAATCACCATGACAGCCTCTGGCTTGTCCCCTGAAGATGAGAATGAGCAGCTGTTCCCTAGAGAACAGAGGAAACTTATCATCAAGGTAAGGCTAGAAGAGAAAGTGACTTCATTTAAATCAAGTTTCTTGACCTTGTCTTCTTTATGGTACTGGGGATTAAACCTAAGATTTCATGCTAAACCAGTGCTTAGTATTTAACTGCTGAACTATAAGGGCAACCCTTTATCCTCAGCACCACGGAAGAACTGCTGGTACAGGCATTTACTGTTGGAGTGGTTTGTGCATGGTAAGATTTTAGCAGCATTCCTATCTCAAACTACTGTGTGCTGTTTCCTCCCTAGGTCCTTTTCCTTTGTAATAACCAAATGTTCCTTGGGTGGCAAAATTGCTTCTGAAGGGTTCTAATCTGAACCAAGGATTGAAGCTGCAACTTTTGGTGCAAATAAAACCCTAAAGTTTAATAATTCAATTTGTAAACCTTAGAGCTCACACCGTCATGTTTAGGTATTTAGAAATAGAGTCAGTTGGGCCTAGTGGCCATGCCTTTGATTCCAGCATTCTAGAGGCAGAAGCAGGCAGATCTCAACTTCAAGGCCAACTGGTCTACATAATGAGTTCCAGGATAGCCAGGGCTACACAGACCTTAGCTCAAAAGGAGAAAAGAAAAAGCCCATTCTGTACAACTGATTAAAAATGGATAGGTTGGTACAGTATATGTTAAAAGAAAAAGCCCATTCTGTACAACTGATTAAAAATGGATAGGTTGGTACAGTATATGTTGCACTCAGTCATAGAAAACAATCCTGCCAGGAATGGTGCTCAGTGGGTTAGAGGTCAGCCTGGTCTACAAAGAGTTCAGGACAGCAAGGACTACAAAAGAGACCCTGTCTTCAAAACAAAACAAAAAACCAAAACACTGGGTCTGTAACATAAAAGAGTAGATGACTTTTAAGTTTAGTGTAGCATATAGGATGCCATTTACAATAATGTTAACTGAAAAGTTCGAGAACTTGGGTAAGCAGCACTTTGCAGGTAGAAAAATCCTCAGGTCTTGAACTATAAAAGTGGGGACCAGATAGTATATAGCAGGTCCTGCACAGAGTGATCAATGTTCAATAAATGTCAGCTGTCACTTTACAGACTTATTTCACTGGATTCCAGCATTCTGTACAAAGGCACATGTGTTAGGAGTATGAGGTACTGGGAGAATAGCTTGCACCTGGTCTGTGTATGTATATCAGGTCAAGAAAGAAGTCCAGGTTGGCTTCTGGGGCAGCGCGTACAGACCTGATAAGCTGAGTGAATTAGGCAGGAGGCAGGAGCCTAGGTTTCGTGAGGAGGCTGGGGCAGAACTAGCAAGAGTTGGGGATGGGGTCAGGCTGCTTGTGTTAGGGCGATGGTTCAGTGGCTGCTGCTTCCGTCTTCTCTCTGCACACCGCGACTCTGTGTGGAAAGGACACAAGTAGGTAAAAGATCAAATAAATGAGACACTGTAAGATAGCCTTTACTGATCTTCCCTTGGTGAGGCGTGGGCAGAAGATGCCTGCTTTCAAGTTTGTCAACAAACCAGCTACCTATCCTGTTCTGAAACAACTGGGAGACGAGTGGAAGAATATCTAATATCTACTCTAGTCATCCAGATCTTAGCCAGCTCTTATCCTACCAGTTTATTTTGGTAAAAAGTTACTGAACTTGGCTTCTTAAACACAGCTTTGCTGGGCTTTTCTCTTAGCACCAACTGCTTCTCTTGTCACTGATCTTCCTGCCACCTAAGGACCAGTGTTCCCAGCCATTTAGCCTTGGCCTCTTAAATCTCTCTCAGGCCCTTTTATCCCAAAATGTATTCTGTCAGACATTTCTACCTGCTAAGTCCCTGATTATCAAGCCAAATCTCATTGTTTTCTCTCCAGTCCTTTCCTTTTCCCTGTTAGAAAACTTTAATTTTTCTCTTTCTCTATTGCATTTAGTAAAATCTAATGGTTGTAGGTGTGCAGTGGAATCCTACTCTCATGCCATCACTAGTGTCTAGATACAGGTCTTTTCACTCGTTTTCCTTTCTCTCTTAGCTTGATGAATTTTTTTTTAATTTTACATATATGAGTGCTCTATCTACATGTACACCTGCATGCCACAAGGGGACATCAGATCCCAGTATAGATGGTTGTGAGCAACCATGTGGTTACTGGGAATCAAACTCAGGACCTCTCAAAGAGCAGACAGCACTCTTAACTGCTGAGCCATCTCTCCAGCCCCCATATTTTGTTTTTTTTAAATCACTCATCCTTTACATAGGTGCCACCAAGTTATCCTAAAATAAAGGCCTGGTTTTTCAAAATAACTGTGGTTTGGGAAAGGGAGAAACAGAACTTATTTGCAGAAAGATCCTCACTATGTAGTCTAGACTTTCCTCACTATATAAGCTAGGCTAGAGCTGAACTCTTAGTCTTTCCGTCACGCCCTGCAAAGTACCTGGATTGTATGCATGCACCACTGCATGTGGCTAGCTTGTGAAGGTTTTTAAAAGATAAACGTCTACTCAGCCTTCCGCATCGTACATTCAGAGTCCTGTCTGCTGTATTGCCTTTGAAATTTTTTTCTCTTTTTAGGGAGTACTTTGATTATCCTCCATGTTTCATCTTAAATGTCAGCTCCCTGTAAATGTTACCTTGGCCATTTACAGGCAGAACTGGTTTTCAGAGCACCACTGACTTTTTTTTTTAACGTGGCTAGTAGTTGTTTATGGATCAGTTACCTCTTAAAGTTTAAGGGCATACTTAATCTTTATGGGTAGTAATCTGATGTACTCTTTTGGCTGGAACTTGACTATAGCAAGTTCTGAAGGCTGGGATCCCAGGTAGGTAGATGGTAAATGGATGGGATAGGGGACTTGCATGTTCAGCAGCTTTTAGCAGGTGCCAGATGCTCTTGAATCATCATTGAACCAAATAAAATGGCCGTGCCAGTATTCTAGACGTCCTCTAATGCAAATTACATGCTGTGAAAAGCCTCTAACTTTGGAAGTCAGTGACAGTAACTTTATCCTGTCTATACTTGGTTTTAGCAGGCAGTGCCAGGCACATGCCTGTAATCCCAACATGCAGAATTTGTGGCAGGGGGATCACAAGTTCTAGGCCAGTCTGTGCTTCATAATAAGGCCCTATTTCAAAGAGTATTTCTGAAATCTCTTAAGTTCAAGTTACCTATAGTGACTCTTACAATGAATGGATGATCCTAGGGTGGAAATCCTCTGGCTATGTCACACTGCACTGAGTACCAATTAGAGTCCAAGGTACCTGGCCCAAGAGTACAAAACAACCAGTCCCTATGGGGCTAATGAGAGTTAGTAAGAAATGCTGGGATGATAACAGAAGTCAGTGAAACTTGTGGCCACATCAACCTGAAACATTTGACTCCATCAGTGACTCGGTGATAGACTCAAGTGTATAGACCTGGTGATTCTGACTAAAATATGGATATAACAATCATGTCCCTTAGGGCTGAATGTGCACCGTTAATCCCAGAGGTGGGCAGATTTCTATGTTACACTAGTTCACACCAGTCTAATCTATACAGCAAATTCTAGACTAGCCAGGGTTATAGAGTGAGTTCCTGTCAAAAAAAAATTAAAGCATGTTCTTCAGCACAGAAGGCAGAAGTAATAGGGTTTGCAGATGATCAGAATCTATACACAGACAAGCTGAAATAGTGATGTGCTGAACTTTCACCTTACCCTAAGGAAGGAAGTAATGAATAAACAAAGTGACTGGAGTATGGTAATGCATGCGTTGTAATCCCAGCGCTCTGCAGGTGGAGGCAGGAAAAAGGAATTCAAGGCCAGTTGTCTACAAAGTAAGTTTGAGCCCAACTCCAGCTCTATGAGTTTCTGTCACATTAAGAAAAAAAAACAAAAACAAAACAAAAAAAAACAATTAAAGCCTTTGGGGCATATGTAGGTTCTAGTAATAAATGGAGTGCCAATTGTCACTCTAGAAAATAATGATGAAAACCAGGTAGGAGATAAAGAGGAAAAAAAGTCAATACAAGTATAGGAGTAGATCCCGAGAAAGATAGCAAGGTTAAAGCTTAGGAATCTCAATCCCTAATCAAATTGGTATGAAACATATAAGGTATTAAAGGTGGTATAATTCAATTACTAAGACCTGTCCGGCCTTCCTGTCAGTAAAGACACATTTCTGGCTCACTTTTGTGTTTTGACTTTTGACTCCTATTAATCCAGGCCTTACTTACTCAATTCCTGTTGAGAGGATAAAAGGAGCCCCAATTCTGTATTTAGTTTTGAGTTACAGACAACAGCTTAATGTTGAGTGCAGGGTAATATGATCAGCTCTGCTTCCACAACTGGTAAAATGGCATTTTATAGTAACAAGCTGGGACTGGTAGGCTAGGGCTGGAGCCATGGTCTGGTAAGTTGAGCTGGCTGCCCTCACCTGGAATGTGTTAGGGTGCATGTTGTAAGGCCTTGGAATTTAAGGCCTCAAAGTTGGAAGTATTAGTCTATTGCTTTATACCTAGACTCTACATTTCTCCAAACATCTTTGGGACATCTCTCCATGTAGAACCCTAGATCTTATTGAATCCTTGGAATGCTCACACAGCTGGTTCTTATAACCCTATGAGAATTAGAAAGATAGATAAGCATTAATTTGACTCTGAACCAAACTTTTCATTCAACACATAGTTAAGTTTTTGCTGAACACTAAAGTGCTACATATTAGTATTGGGGGGAATTTCCTGACACTGGCTTGCAGTTCAAAGAATAAAAGTGGCAATGGTGATAAAGACAGCAAGTTCTATTGACTCACTCCAGAGGAACTGCCGCTGTTAGCTGGATATTAGCTACTCTACCAAAAGCTGCCTGTTGACTGACCCAAGGCATTGACAAGACCAGAAAAGACTCGTAGTGATAGACGGTTCAAGTGTGAGAGCTGGGAGTCAGATGAGAGGGTGCTGGTGACAGGCTGACAGTCAAAGGCTCCCACCTTTATACTTCAGTGCCTCATCTTTCACGTCAGTATTTGGCTGGACAGGCTGAAGGGTCAAGACTGAAATCATGCAAGTGAGATCCCCGGAATGCAAAACTGAAGGAGGCTACTGCATGATCATGAAGTTGTGTGTGCTGGGCCTCACCTACCTATGCATGATGCACAGGAGAGACTGCCTTGTCACCTGTCTCCCTTTAGCTATTTATCTCTGCTTTTGCAGTGCCTTGCATGCCTCTGACTTCTCGCTTCTGTACTGTTTTCCAGTGACCTCTTCTTCCCCTGCAGCCACAGTAACTCTACTGGTGTTTCTGAGACAGTAGGCTGGAACTGTGCTACAGATCTGGGAAGGTAGGTAGAGCATATTTTGCAGCTGCGAAGAGTCAGGTAGGCTCTGGCCCTAAAGTCAGGTACTGGGAATTAGGACTTACTCAGACTTTTTTGGCCTCCTGTGCTAGAAGCTTTCCTGTTTGTCTAAAGTTGGTGATTCATTGGCCTTCTACAGCACCATCTCCCAGTTCTAGATGGAACCTTTCAGATCAGTTACCTCTCTGTCTTAAGCTGCTGGCTAAGCTGCCCAGATCCTTTTTTGAGAAAACTCCCTGGAACCTCCAATCTCATGTTTGATCTAGCCAATAAGACCAATAAAATGTATAATTAAATATGATATATACAGTAATTGAAATTTTTTAAGGGGAGTGGGTGGGCAGATAGGTCTCATGTAGTCCAAGCTGGTCTCAAACTCAGTATGTAGTTAAGGGGTGACCTTGTCTTCATCTCCCAAGTGTTAGAATTACAGGTATGCACCACCACACCTGACATCAAAATTTTATAAATTCACAAATCAAAAATAACAAAATTATCAAATCACCACAATCCAAATTTGGAGGCTGGAAAGTATAGCTCATTTACAGATAAAATTTCTGAGACCCGAGATCATGTGGGTGTGTTTGTTTGTTTTTTCCCAGCCTTGAAAACAGGCCAGCCAGGGTAGCTGAGTGAACATATACCATGCCTGAAAAGCTGAGTTCAATTTCTAGACCCACATGGAAGAAAGAGAAAAATAACTCCCATCATTTGCTCTCTGACCTCCACACAGGTGCCAAGGCATGTGCCCATCCCCATAACATATGTGCACTCACAACAAATAAATGTAAATAAACCATTTCTCTTGCTATGGTAGAGGCCAAAGAGCCAGACGTGTGGCAACAAATGTCACAAAGCACATGGGAAGACAGATCACACAGGACAAACAAGTTTTCTTCAGATTTGACTCAAGATGCCCTGTCCAGATAGATGTTAGTCTCCATTGCAGCTCTATCTAAATCAGAACCAGTCTTCCTTCCTGGGGGTCTTAAAAGTACCATGCCAGTAAATGCCCAGGGGAACACTGTTAAGATTCCTAGGACCCCACTTTTTAACTCTGTACAGTATCTATTTTAATAAACCTTTCATCTTGGCCCTTGACTCTAAAGCCATAGTTTTCTGATTTGTGTAAGAATGCATGTAAGCTGTTTTTCTGTTCCAAGCTCATTCCCCTGAGGAAACAGTGCCTTCTCACTTGGCTTTACTGGCACTTCTATATTGGGTCTTAGATCTCCAACCCCTCCACTTGCCCTTTCTATGGTTCTACCTACAAAGCATCTTCATAGGTAACCTAAGGAGCCTAGGCATGTTTGAAATAGCTTTTCACTTTTTTTCCCCCAACTGAATCTTAATGTCAACGCAACTTTCCTCCAGTACACAGATTTGAAGTCTTAGTTCATCTGCCTTTTACCATTATTGGATCCTGATGCTTCTGTTCTAATACTTAAGACTTGTTTCCTCTGCAGACCTTGGTACAAGTTCTGGTTAGTGCATCTGTAAACGACTGCAAGCCTCCCATCTTCCTGTCCGGATGTATGGTGCAGTCTTTTCTCCCCCCTTTTTGGAAGCGTACAGTTGCTGCCATACACCTCATTCACCTCAGCATCCTTGTTCTGTTGTCCACCCAACAACTGTGTTTCTCATCATGGCTGTCATTTCTCATTTCTGAAACATTTTTTATCAAGCCACATACTATTTGTTCTTCAGAGCGATTTCTCAGCTGAGCATGCTTTGTTTAATTATTCATGACCTACCACAGTAGCTCCCCAAATGCCTTGGATGTTTGTAATGTGCACGTACTTTTTATGTTGTATTTATTATCTTGTTTCCTCTGTTAAGCTTCAAGTCAATCAACCAAGAATTACTTAGTACTCTGGCGCATATTATCCATTAGTTCTCTGAGGAAATAACAGATAAAGAATACATAGCCCCCCCCCCCAGGATTTCAATGCAAAATTCTTTATCAAAAAGTGGGAATGGAGAATGTCAATTAAATACTGACTAAAAACTGCCTACAGCTGGGAATGGTAGCACTTGGGAAGTTGAAGCAAGAGGATCAATCCTAAGCTCAAAGCCAATCTATGCTATAGAACAAGACCTTGGCTCAAAAACAAAAATCTGCCTTGAATCTTTTAGGAATGATCTAGAGAAAGCTCTTTGTGGGCAAGGACAGAGAATTTACAATGCTGATGAAGACATTATGAGCTATGACCTAGGAAAGGCTGACAAAAGAAAAACAAAATAAACAAAAAGAAAAATTCCATCCAGATTTAGCCAATCTATACTGGAGCCTGAAACACAAGCTGGGCTAACTTGCGCTTGTGGAATAAACCACTCTTCACTATCTTCACCCACCATGAGAGGAAGCCTAGATTGGCCTTCATCCCGTTATTCTGCTTTGGCCTACCAAGGTAGGTACATGCCACCACACCCAGCTGGATGAGCCATTCCTAAAACAGTCTTTTAAGTTTTCTCATCAGAAAGATGGAAATACAGTCTATCCCACAGGACCTGGTCAGATAAGTGAAGCTATCTTATTCATTATTAAAGCTACCTAAATAGGAAGCATTATTGTTACTAATTTAATATTTTAAAGCACAGTGCATTTAAGTATTTATTCCCAAATTTAGACAGAATCTCAAAGTGGGTTTGGAATATAAACAGAACCAGTTTTCATATCAGAAACAGCAACAGCCTAATTCGTTGAAGCTGGACTTCTGCTGCAGCTTCTCTAACTAACAGATTCACAGACACTGACCCAGTGCACATCAGGGCCATTCCAAAAGCCAGCTTGCAAAATGAAAAGCAGAAAACGCTCAAGAAATGGGGACAGCTGGAGGCCCAACAAAGCTTGTAAGCTTACAAAGCTCCAGCTTACAAGTCTCCATTTTTGACAACACATTGAAGACATCCACAGTACTGATCTGTGGTATGTATGTCCAGAACAATACCCCACCACAGTCCAGCTCCTGCCAGCTTTCTCCTCCCTGCCCCCACCCCCACCGCTTACAAGCCCATGTTTTGGTCATAAACTTCTGATCCAGAATCTCTTATCGCGTCAGACCTAAGGGTACTTACTAATGCCTAGTTGAGCAATTGGGCACTGCTGGGATGGGGAGGCTGCTGGTTTACAAACCTAGAATAGGAGCTGGTTCAGTTCTGTTTTTCTTTGGAGGAACTGGAATCTTGATACTGCTATCATGAAGGCAGGAAGTTTCAGCCCACAGAGGCGGTGAATAGTGTTCTTCATTCTACAGTGCTACAGTTTAAATTCTAAAGACATTTCCTCCAACTGCCAACAAGAAGACACTGTGATATTGTCCTTGATGTGGAAGTTCCATGTCCGTGTTTGGCACTGCTTTAGCTAGTGTTTTGTCCTTGGAAATGTCCCTGGCTCCTAGCATGTGCTCAAACTACAATCCCCCAGACTTCTTCCTAGGGTCGGCCATACACAGTATTGCTCTGAAGTCATGCCGCAGGGAACAACAAGGTCGCAGGAGAGGCTGCAGAGTCTTCTGCTACAGGCTAGTTTTATTGATTCACCCCTTGTATGTCTTCAAGCTCTTTTCCCCCAGCAATGCCCCAAACAACCAAACACCTGCTGCAGGGGCTCCCAGACTGGCTTACCTCTGACAGGGCCCAGCACCCGATGGCTGACCTTTTGGGTGCTGGAACTCAGACCTGGCAGTCCTGCAGGCCGACTGCCATGAAAAGGAAAGCTGGGAGAGTTCTTCATCTGTGGAGAATTTTGTTGGCTGCTGCCACTACCACCACCACTCGTGCCAGTGCTAAAACTTCGATTCCGGCTCAAGGCATTTTCAGAACAGGAAGTGGGCAATCCACTGCAAAGAAGCAGATGCCAGTTAAAACCCTGGGCCTGGGAAGAAGTGTCCTTGGGTTTTCCTCAGAATATGACAACTGAAATCCCCTTCTGGGGTATAAAAGGGCCTAGGAACCCATTCCTAGGAAGAAAAGAAGGAATGCATAGCCATGAATGAGGCTCTAAGTTGGGGCATACCAGTTAATCTTGGAAGATCATCCTCAGTAGCTAAACTTCATAAAGAATTTCTCCCTTATTTTGTTGGTGCTGGCTCTAGAACCCCCTGCACTTAGTCATTCCGAACTTTTGGAGTCAGGCCTGCCACACCCTCACCACAAAGACAGTGGGTTTGTGCACTGCTCTAGATCTAGGAGTCCCTTGGCCTGATTTTCAGCTCTCTTAGATGTAGCACCACTAGGTGGAAAGAAAAAGGATTCCATTCTCAAAAACTGAGGTAATCTTAGCAGTTTTCATTTACCCAAAAGCACTCCCTGGGTGGCATTTCCCCGGAACCCCTGCCCCTAGAGCCCGCCTGCCTCCCTGCACTCTCTTCCCTGCTGCTGCTCTTACTTGTTACTTTTGGGAGGAGTTCGAGAGCCTCTCTTCTTGTTCACGCCCACATTCACATTACTGCTCACACCTCTGTTGTTGCGCACATACTTCAGCATCCATGCCCGAAGGTTAGTCAGGCTGCTGTGTTCTGACAGCACAATTCGGGGCCATGGGTTACATTCTGCCATATCCAGAGCTGCGATGGCCATAGCTCAGCCCACCTGTGGGGAATTCAGTTTGGTTCAGTATCTTTGTCCTCCAATCTGCTGTTTGGGGGTGTGGTACACACAACAACAGAAAAGAGGTTAAACCAACAGGGAGTACCCTACATTTTGTGCCTAGATTCTTTATCTTAAACATATTTACAGCTTGCTATTCTGGGCAGGGGCTGCTGTACTTCTGGCTGACACCATGAGTGACTTTCTCGGAGGAGTTTATATTGTTTACAACCTGCAGTTCTGCTTCTATTGTACACATCAAGATAATGGTGCTTTTGAATAAACCTATGAAGGAGATCAGCTCAGACCAGGTGATTTACTTAGATGTACCAGGGTAATGTCTGTAGTGGTGGGTCAGAAATCATGTCTGTGTTCTTGCCTATTGCTGTGAAAATTAGCTGAAGAAAATGAGTACAACCCTGAAGTGGACCTTAGGGTTGGGCATCAACTCTTCCCAGATTTTGGGGCTCCCCCTTTCCCACTTACTCTATGGATTCATACCTGCTCAAATAGTTCCACAGTGTATCTGGAGGGGAAAGCTGGTGGGGGAGGAGGGCTGGCTCGCCCATTGTCATGACAGGCAGCAGGAATGCTGTTTACTGAGCGTCCAGTGTTGTAGTTGCATTCAAGTGTGTAGCTAAGACACAGAGACCTATATCAGTGTGTTGTCTGAACAGGACAGAACACTGACGGACACTGTAGATGGTTTAAGAACGTAATCACTGAAACAAGGCCAACAGAAAATGCTAGTAATTTCCCAGTAATAACTGACCATGGGCCCAGAAGTCCTCCAGAAGTAAGACTCCCAGATTAATGCCAACCTTGCTAACTGAAGCTCTCTTTTGAGAAGACTCAGGTGGTTCCAGCCCCTCAAACACCCTGGAATAATTATCTTTTTCCTTAAAGAACTTATTTTCTCAACTATGCCAGTTTCCTCCAACCTGTGGATTATCCCTGAGGCTTTGTAGATGGCAACACGGCCGCTTCCCTCTTTGGACTGGCCATCTCTACGGTCTCGGGCATACATGTTCTTCTCTGAGAAATTGCAGCCCTGGAAGTCAAAGTGGGCTGAATTCAAGGAGATGAGCTTTGGATATAGCATGTTTTCCACCTGTTTGGGGGAGGAAAAGGAAACTCAGAAGATGACAGAAAGAAAGGACAAAGGCAAAGAAAATCAGGCAGATAGCCACGTGACTCTGCAGCATATACCATCAGCAGTAATCAATGTTTCTTCAAGTCTCACTGTTGAGCATTAGTTCTTTTAAGCTCTTAGATTTCCCCTCCAAATTTCCCTTCTGTTCTGGTTCTCAAAGCTCTGTGGAAGACTGGGAGGCTGGCAGCTTGCTTTTCACTCAGAGGTCATGGTAAAATGGCTACGATGCCCCTGCGCATCTCTCTGCCCTCTCTCTGCCCTCTCTCTCTGTCCTTTGACGCTTGTACAGAGGTAGTGTGCCCAGGCTTCCTGCTCCTCCAGAAGGCTACCCTCCCACCCTGTTTGTAAATAACCCTTATCTCCCAACCTGTAACACTTACTGCCACACAGTATCCCAAGTCCTACCTGGGTGCTCTCATCACTAAAGCTGTTTCCATACATGAAGCAGCCCCTTTTGGAGGCATGTCCATGCAAGTCAACATAGTAAGCAACACCACTCTCTTTGGGGGGAATGGTATCAGGGGCTGGCTCCTCAGGCTCAGGAGACTGTTGTGGTACAATCCACACGGGGTCACTCTTCTCATCTGCTGGCTCCGTCTCAGTCCAGGTCTCAGAGTTTTCCTCGTCAGGTGACTGCCCAAGGTGAGCTTCATTGTGGAGATTGTTGGCTTTCTCGAGGTCAGAAAGAGGAGTTTCAGGAGGGAGATGAAGACTGGGCTGCTGGTTAGAGGGATTCCTGGCGCTGAGCCGGGAGTGCACATGATGGTAGAGAAGCACGGCTTTCGCACCATAGATGGCTGGGTGCAGGAGAGCATCAGGCTTCAGGTACTGACGGTTCAGATTCACTCCACGTGAGTCTGTGCTGTAGGAAGACAGGACTGAACAGGCTCTAGAGGTCTGGGCAGCAAAGGGGACACCAGAGTAGGTGAAAAGAAGACTGGAAGACTTGTAAAGTGAAAGGCTTAAATTATGCTGGGAAAGAAAGGAGGACATGGCCCTTCCTTGACTTACTGTCACCCTATCATAGAAATCCAAGGAAAATTCCTTCTACTCAAGTAAGTCTTTCCTGTTGCTCCCACCTAGGGTGCGTTTACATGCAATCTCATACCGTTCAGCTCACTGGAAGATTAGGGGGGCTTGCTCATGTTAGGGTACAAGAGAACTAGAAAAAAAAAAAAGAGTCAGAATGCTGGCTGACTTTCACAGAGAAGCAGGACATGAGAGAGACTGGGGCAAATGCAGGAAGGCTATTTAGGCTGCTTACCGGTAGTGGCCCCTGACCACACCATCAGGGTTTAACATGGGAATCAACTTAAAGACAAACAGTCGGCGTAGAGTTTGCGCCCGGGGGTCATCAGGTCGGAGGATGAAGTCCAAAAAGCCATTGAACACAAAGCTAGATGGAGTCTCTCCAGGGTGCACCCTGCTGCTTAAGAAGAATATCTGAGGTGGAGAAGAAAGCAGACATGAGGTCAGTGATGCTATAGTTCTACTCTGACATATATGTGGGCAAGGGTGGTTGAGGCAGAAAGAGCCTTAAGACTTCTGTCTGTTTGCCAGAGGCAGAGGACTGTAATCCTCTGTCATGGACTACAAGCTAAGTTGAGTCCAAAATGTGTCAAGGTGAAGCTTTAAGCTCTCCACAGTGTCTGGTGGATAAGGCTAGAGTACTATTTTATTTACATCTATGTCAGTGTGCCTGTGTATGGATGCCTGTGGAGGCTAGAAAAAGCTGTTATCACCTGGAACATGAATTACAGGGAACTACACAAAGTGTGAGTGCTGGGAACCAAACGTGGACCGTTTGTAAGAGGATCAAGTACTCTTAGAACTGCGCCATCTCTTCCACCTAAGAGGACCACTTTTATTTCTCCCCACTTACCCTTTTGCCTGTGAAATGGAATGGTCGGGGAGTGTTAAGATCAGGAAATAGCTGCTCTAGACGGGGCTCCCGTTCTTCTCGAAGCCCATGGCAGGAAGTGATTGTTAGTAGATCTACCCGAAGTCCATCCAGAGAATAGCAGAGAAGCTCCCGGTGGTAATAAATGCTATCCACAGGACTATAAGGATAAAATCACTAGTCAGGAGTCCCTAAAGCTCTAGCAAGAGCGTGCAGCATCGCCAGCTCAGGGCTTATGTTAGCTGGTCTCATAACTTTTGGGGCCTCATAGTGCTTTGAACTGGTGAGGCTAAGGATATGTTCGGACTTGCACTGCCAGATGCAGAATGCAGGACTGAAGTGTTCAGCTTGTGCACACGAATGTGTGCATGCATTCATACATGCACATGAACCCACACATGTACATGCCATGACATGTGGAAGTCAGACAGCAACTTGGAGAAGTTGGGTCTATCCTTCTGGCATGTCAGTTCTGGGGATGAATTCATATCATCAGGTTGGCAGCAAGCAGCCATCTGGCTGTCACTCCTCCACCCCTTTTATTTAAGGGTGGACTTTTTGTTTGCATTCCTAGTTTGTGGACCATCAGGATAGATTAATTCGTATATACAGAGAGTTGTTCTCAGTAGAGGAAGATGAGGAAGTTATGCTGATTAACCACAGTACTGGCTAAATTCTAGATAACTCATGGCAACTGGAGTAGGCACGTGAGCTGGGCAGGTGGAGAAGGGAGTGTAGGTGGTGATGTGATGATTACGGTTAAGTAGGAACACCTTTTAAAAAATGCTACATTCCACACAGGGAAAAGACTGATGAAGTTCTGGCCAGTAGGTCTTAGGACAAATGCTAGAAGCAGCAGAGGTACTGTAGGATCCAACACAGTGTAGCAGGGGTAAGAAGGGGTCAGCACCTGTTATGGACAGAGTGATTCTCTGCAAAGCGCTGGTCTAGCTGGTTTAGTAAATCCTGGCAGTCACTGTAGGAGAAAGGGTAGCAGAAGGCGAAGAAGGTGGTGGCTCCCCGGCCCTCTACGAAACGGTGAACAAAGGACAGCACAAATTGTGTCTCTGTCATCTAGGGAACAGAGGAGGAAGAGGGAAATGTCATTTGTATCAGAATTGCGGACAGCAGGAACTGACGCTGTGCCTTTCTCAACTCCCCTCCCTCTGATACTTTCCTTATGATAACCAGCTTCTTCAGGCTTGCTGAAGCAGGGGCTCATCTTGGACCCCAGCTAGGGGTGGAAGAAAGAACACACTAAAATGTAGGGGTTCCACCTGCCTGGTACTCGCTCTCAGGAACTTGTTTCATCTACTTGTACCCAGTCCCTCCTCCTAATGAAGAACTTACCTCAAAGGTGGGCCGGTCTCTAATGCGTTCCCAGCGCGGCCGGGAAGGCAGTGTCCGCACAAAGGGGGCCATGCCCTGAGAATATAGTTTGCTTTGCTTGTTCATGTTCATAATGTTGATCTTGATAAGCTTTCCTGGAGCTCCTCCCCGGACACTGAAGTAGAACCATGATCTGAGAGCCAAAAGAGAGACCAACTGTTAGATTCGGGAGGTTAGAGAGATGCGTGGGGAAAGCTGAATCAAGTCCAAACAACAAAAGGCAAGGAGGAAAGGGAGGCGGTGTTGGGAAAGATACTATGCTGGTGTGTCCAAAGTCAAAGGACTGCCTACGGTACGCATCTGGGCACTCAGACATTCCCATCCACCCTCGCAGTCCTCATACCTGTTCCCATTCTCAAACTCTGTTTCAGCACAGTCTGGCCGGGTCCAAACGTTGAACTCGTAGTCAGGAGAAGAAACACTACTAGCGGGGGCTGACGTCCCCCCTCCTACTCCTTCTCCATCACTAGGCACAGTTTCCACCTTTTCCACATGGGCTAGGTTCCCTGAATCAAACCGAGAACTGAACAGCAATCCCCCACAGCGCAGCTCCATGGTGGGGCTGGGAAAGCATCCTCTCCCCACACAGGCCCTGAGAGCTGAAAGCTGGGATAGGGAGGAGGGGGAAGAAAATGAAACAGTGTTTTGGTTACTCTATGAAGCAAAACACTCCTTTTTCTCAGAAAACATGGAAGTAGACTTTGGGCAAGATCAAGAGAAACTAGAACATTGTCCCTGAACACCCAAGGGTTATTAGTGATCTAAAGAAGACCCCATTTTACAACACAGCTGCTCCCAAATCAGATGCTCAATGGCTTCCTTAGCTGACTTGGGAAATGCTACATTCTCAAGCCTTTCAACAACCCAAAGAGCAGAGACTAGAGGTCAGAAGACTGCCGCAGACTCTATGAGGGAGGCGACATTGAAGTTTTTTTCTAGATTGGTTTTGTGCTGTGCAGCCCAGAGCAGGAAGATCCAAGTTCCTAAGTGTAAAGGGCAGCTTCCTTTCTCTACCCTTTGTCTTCGCAAGCACTAACTAGAATTATGCTGTTGTTCCTCTGAGACTTTGAAGAGCTGTTTCTGCTGTTGCCACCCCTTTCCTCTACTACACCTATTAGGAAAACTAGAAAAAGGTGGCCTGTGCCAGGTCAAAGCCACTTGCTCACCTGCCCTGAACCTCAGTTCCAATTAGGCTCTGTTTCCATCCTCCCGCCCTGTAGACACTTGGAGGCAGTGCAAAAGCTACCCTCGAAGGTGTGGGTAACGGGCGTCCTAAGCACCCTTAGGAAGGCTGGGCCAGTAGAATCCCGCTGGGAAGAAGCAGGCAGCTGCTCGATTCGCGAGGACCCTCGCACTGACTGGCAGGGTGGGGTTTGGAGGCCTGGGAGGGGTCGAGACAAATACACAGGAGGATGGGAAGGGCGGTCCTAGGGGTCAGAGGTGAGGCCACAGGGGCAGAGGTGGTCCACCGGAGGCGGGGTCGGCCGGCCGGGCCGGGGGGCGGGGTGGCATTCGAGAGGGGCTCGGGCGCAGCGGGCTGGAGAAGGGGGCGGGGCCGGCCGGCCGGCGGGGCCGCAGTCCGCGCAGAGCCCCTCACCTCTGCTCCCGCTCACCGCTGCTCCCGCTCCCTCTCCCGCTAGCGAGGCGGCCCTCGGGCCCCGGCACCCAGGCCCTTCACCCAGGACCCACACAAAACCACAGAGCCACGGTGCCGGGACCCCGCTCTGCCAGGAAACAAGAAGTCTCTTGCCTATTGGCCGCAGCAGCAGCTGGCTACTCGCCCAGTAAAGCGCACTGCCATTGGTCGGCGCGCAGGGTTCCGCGCACGTTGGCAGGTACTTGTGCGGGGGCCGTTTGGGGGCTTCCCGCGGGCCAGCGCCGTCCGCCGCCGCGGCGCTCTTCTCCGTAGGCGGTTAACCGCCCGCCTCGGGCGGGAAGGACAAAGCGAGGGGGCCTACGGACGCACACGCCGAGGCTCACCTGCGGAAAACAAGAGACCCTGTGAGGCGGATCCCTGCCTCCTGCGCCCCTCGCCCTGCGGGGTAACCACGCGCCCGAACCAGAGCAGGGAACTGACAGCGCCCGGTGCTAAGGAGGCCGACGCGGCGTGCAAAAAGGAGTGGAGGATGCGGGCATCGATCCCGCTACCTCTCGCATGCTAAGCGAGCGCTCTACCATTTGAGCTAATCCCCCAGCCGTGGCTGCTCACCTTCCTTCGTCTTTACATGGTTTTCTGGGCGGTCCATAGGGCAGGAGGGTTCTATGTAGTTCAGAGGAGCTGTACCATCGGGTGGAACCCCCAGCAAGGCCTGGAGACAGAGCCCGGTAACAGACACGTAAGCAGTAAGGACTTTTCCTGAAGGACCTGTCGCCGTGTCTTTACACCTAATGCGCGAACAAGCCGCATTGTACTTAGCTGCCTACGTCTCCCACCCCAGGTCAGCACTAGTCCGGCAAGCGGACGGGCCCTATTTTCAGCAAGCATTTCTCCCGGCAAGAGGAAGTTGAGCCAGGGGGAAGCTAAAAAAAAAAAATTACAGACGAAGTCCTTCGAGCCGGAATCGAACCAGCGACCTAAGGATTGCCGAGTCTGACCAACTACAGTCCTCCGCTCTACCAACTGAGCTATCGAAGGCCCCGCTGGCGGCGAGCGCTGCCGTTTTCCCTCTAAAGCTCACTGTGTTTTTTTCCCCCTAACGTGTATTTCTCAGCAAGCCGAGGGAGCCCGGGCTGAAGAGAGGAGCCAGGGACGCCGCGAGCCGGCCGGGGCTGAGCCGAGGCAGCCTTCCTCCCGGTCTGCAGACCCTGGTCTCGGTCCTGCGGTCGCGCTGGCCACCTCTGCCCCCGCAGGTCTCCTTCGGGCTCTGGCGTGGCGCAAGTGAAGAGCCGCTCGGACGGCGCGAAGGCGGTCAGCCAGCCAAAGCGCCGGGTCCGTTCACCAAGGCCCGCGCCGAAGGAAACGAGCCGGTGAGCGATCGGGCCCGGGCCCCGGCCAGCGAGCCTGCGGTGCCCAGCGCCCGTCGTCCCCGTCCGGGAAGGTCTGCGTCCCACCGGGCCCCGCTGGCAACCAAGTGTCCTCCCTGGGGTGAGGGGTGACCTCTCGGCCGACCCCGCGGCTGCTCGGTACCGGCTAACGTACTTGTTGCTCTTCCTCACAGGGTCAGCCCACTGATGGCTCACCGAGAGCGACCGGGTTTTTTTTAACTCAACACGCAGGCCCTCTGTGCAGCTGGCTCTGTCTGGCGGAGTGGGTGTGTGTGTGTTGAGGTGCGTCTCGGTGTGTTCAGTCGACGGCTAAACCCGCCGAGAGCTAGAGAGCTGAGGACTAGATCTTGGTACTGTTTCTACGGCCCATCGCCAGTCTTATATTAATGTGAGTGGAAACGTTCGTCCTTTCCCACTTGCCGAATGGACGTAATAAGGGGGAGGGAGGAAGGGAGAGGGAGGGAAGAGGGAGAAGGAAGAAAAGAGAAGAAGGAGGAGGGGAAAGAGGGAGAGAGAGAGAGAGAGAGAGAGAGAATGGAGAGAGATTCCGTGAACAGGAGCAGAAGGTCGAGCGGGCGGGATGTGGCAGTGCCAGGATTCATCTGCTTCAGCTAGAAAGCCGGTTGGAAAAGCGCCCTCGCTGAAAGGCCTACGCTTTAAAATATTACAAAGCGTCTGTGTAGTTATTTACACTGCGGGCGGGGCCCCAAGTCCCGATGTGGGTGCCCGGAGACCTGACCTCCCCAGCTGCAGTTCTGAAACACCCAGCCAGGTGGAGAGATGGTGTGAAACCTTGCTTTGACGTCACTCCGCTGGGAAAAAATATATGCCACCACCGTGACTGAACCCCAGCTGTGGATAGTTTTCAGGGCATGCGCTTAGCATTTAAAATGCACTAAACTAATTGAATTAAAATGCTTAATTCAGTAAATTGAGCATTTTAATTCATATTTCTCTTTTTGTCCTCTCCCCTTCACTATCACAACATCCCCCACCCCGGTATCTGTCTCTCCCGCTCCCCTCTCTTCCTCCTTCCCATGCTATATTTGTGAAGTCTTTAAAACTTATTTGAGGTTCACATACCATACTTATCTATTTGTTTCTCAAGCCTAAAGCACCAAGTATTCCCAAAGGGATCTTCCACCTAAGTACTAACCAGGCGCTTCGCTTAGATCAGAGAAATTCAGGGTACGCGATTGAGTGGCATTTAGTACAATCACAGTGCTGTGCAAATGGCCCCTCTCCACTAGAGAATTTTTTTGTAGTTTATTTATTTATTCACTTTATATTCCAATCGTATGCCCCTCCCTTCTCTCCTCCCAGTCCCACCCACCCTCCTCCTTCCTCTTATCCCCCCTCCCCTCCCACTCAGAAAAGGGGAGCTCCTCCTACTAACCCACCCCAGCACATCAAGCTGCATCAAGACCTCTACGATGGTGGCCCGGCAAGGCAGCCCCGCCACGCCACGGGGAAGTGATGGGATAGCAGGCAACAGAGTCCACGTCAGAGACAGTCCCTGCTCCCTTTACTTAGGGGAACCACCTCAAGGCCAAGCATATGTGTGTATATATATATGGTGGTGGGGAGTTGTTTTTGTTTTAACGTTCCGGCTCGAGCCTGGGACTAATCTGGCCTCCAAACTCGAAGAAATTCTCCTGCTTCTGCAGCCAGAATGCTGGGATAAAAGCGTGCATCATCACATCTGACGAAAACTTTTTTTTGTAAGTCATTAGGAAGAACATCCATTACCCTTCAATTTATCACTCCTGGCATCACTTCCTTTCTTTCCTTGGCAACCACTCACTAACTGATTTCCGGTCTCTGCTGTCTTTTCGTCTAGGAATGTATCTAGGAATGGGATTATAATATTACATATTTAATTTTTTTTAGAAATGACCAAGCTAACACCAAAGCTGAAACATTTAAAAAAGTTTTATTAGCATATATGAATAAATATGTATTCCACTGACATTTTTATAATCTATTTTGTTCCCATTCATCCCTTACTACCTCTCCTGCTGCTCCTTCCTCTTCCCAAGCAGCCCCTGCCTTCCTTACGTCTTTTGTATGCGTCACACAGTGAGTTAAAGCATGAATTAGGGGTGGGTGCAACCTTTTTGATTCCCATTAGAAGGGTACATGGAGTCCAGTTTCTCCACAGCCTTGTAAACATTTGCTTTCCATATTCTAGCCAGTACTTCAATAAATTGAACTCGGTTAATCAATAGCATTTCCTAATGTCATCAAAGACACTTTGAAATTATTGGTTGAATATCTTTTGATCTTACCATTATTTATTCATCTTGTTATTGGACAGTTATTGGTTATTATTAATAATTGATTTATCTTTTAGTTAAACAGTGGTTATTCCTAAACCAGCTGTCACAACACAGAGACTAGGATGTATTTAGTTAACCTAGAGCACAATGCTGGGCAATGATTACTCCCTTCTAAACCTCCAAGCCCGCATAATTTCCTACCATTCAAATTTTACCCATTGTACATTTTAATCATATCTTAGGTCCAGTTCATCTCTCCCTTCTGGTACCAAGTCCTCTCCTGCCCATCTCTGCTCCCACTCACTTCTTTCTCCTCCCCTCTAGACCAGGATGTCCCACCCTATTCTCTCTATTGCTCAGCATTGGCTGGTCGTTTTATGGAAATTACAGAGAACAAATGGTGGCAAGTTTACACAAACTTGAGATAGGTAATGCAATGTCTGGATTGAAACCAGATAGTGGGGTAGAGAAATCAGCATTTGAATAAACAAGGGTAAACTGTACACTTTCCATAAAAACATTATACCAACAGACAGTTTTAAAATTTTATTTTTGTTTTATGTGCATTGGTGTTTTGCCTGCATGTACGTCTGTGTGAGGATGTCAGCTCTTGGAGTCCCAAACAGTTGTAAGCTGCCATGTGGGTGCTGGGAGTGGAACCAAGGTTCTCTGGAAGAGCAGTCAGCACTCTTAATTTCTGAGCCATCCCTCATCTAGCCTGTTATATAGACAGTTTATATTTAAAACTTCAGTACAAATACTATTATTATTATTCGGGTTTTGGTGGGGTTTATTATTGTTCTGAGACAAGACATGTATCAGAGGCTGACCCAAGTGCTAGCAATCACAGACCTGGACCACCATCCTTGCCTCTGCATGTCTATGTTTGTGACAGGGTCTCACTGGTTAGCCCCCAGCTAGACTGGAACTTGATATGTAAACCAGTCTCACCTTTACACTTTGGGAATCTCCTGCAGTCTCACTACCTCTGCGGGGGTTAAAGGTATGAGCCTCCAAGCCCAGCATGCACATTCTTGGAAATCTTTGCCCATATTTCTGCTTTCTCATCTAGAAAGTGTTTTTGCAATGTGCTTGTTTGGTCAAAAAGTTCGAGGCCAGCCTGGTCTACTAAAGTGAGTCCGGGCTACACACAGAGAGAAATCCTATCTCAAAAAGCAAACAACAAAAACCAAAAAAACAAACAAACAAAACCCAAAAAAGAGAAACAGATCTTTTTGCAAGCCTGCTATTCATTTGCAGAATTACTTATGAATTATGGCTTTTACACAAACACAATTTTGTGTTCAGTGCTTTTTTTTAGAGTAGATTTTAACATTAAAGATATGTTATTGCATATTTGTTGCCAATGTTTTTCTCAAGTTTTTTTTGTTTTTTGTTTGGTTTTGGTGGTGCTTTACATTACAGACACATCTTAAAATCCCATGCACAGACATTTATCTATAGCCAAATATTTTGGCTATTGTTTTTTTTTTTTTTAAATCTACTATCCTCCTCTATCCTTATTCTACCCTTCCAATCACCAACACTAGGTAGGAGTTATCTTTAGACTACTTCCTGCTGATTAGGGGCCTCAAGTTCCTTGGGGCAGGGTTGATCTTTGCTGGTAGGCTATCCAATTTCTTTTTCTCTCTTTGCACACCCAACAGCAACCAGCAATAACAGCAGGAGCAGGAGGAGGAGCAGCCATTTCAGCCTCCCTCTCTGGAATTCATATATCCTCTCAGGAGTCCCCAGAATCCCAAATGTTATACCCTTGCAGAAACTATCTGCAGCTGGTAAAATCATGCCCCTGCAAATCATAGTCAACAAAGCAAATCATAGTCAGCTGCTGTTGGGACTCTGGAGCAGCCCCATTTTCCCCAACTGGGATTAAAACCAAAACATATTCTCATAACATTTCTGTGTTTTAAAAGAAATCAAAAACTGTCTCGACATTTATCACCAATTTCCTCTAGGATTTTTCTCTGTCGCTTTGATATTTAACACATTATTTTGCAAATGAGTATTAGATATTCACATATCTTCCTTTTAACTTTTTCCTATTTTATTCTAATTTGAAATGTGTTTAGGGATGGGATATACATTTTAAAATAAAACACTTGGGCTGTCAGGCGGGCTCAACAGGTAAGTGTACTTGCCGCCAGGTTGAAAACCTGAGTTTGATGCCTGGGACCCACTTGGTGGAGGGAAAAAACCAACCCTTGCAGATTATCCGCTCACCTCTACAGACACCACACACACACTGATGTCACGTGAACTTACACACAGGTGCACACACACATGAAGTAAATGCAGCTTTTAAAAAGAAGCATATATCGTAAAAATTAAAAGTACTATAAATATATAACAAAATTAGATAAACTACATACACCTGGAAAGTTCCTAGAAATACACAAATCACTTAGATTGACTCAAAAGAGATATGAAAAAAACTGGAAAAAAAAAAGAGGCTGGGTGGTAGTGGTGTACACCTTTAATCCCAGCACACGGGAGATGGGCAGGCAGAACTTGATGAGTTCAAGGCCAACCTGATGTACAAAGTGAGTTCCAGGACAGCCAGGGCTACACAGAAAATCCCTGTCTCAAAAAACCAGAACAAACACCCACAAATAGCTAGTAGAAGGAAATTCAGAGGCAGAGAACGTCAATGTGAATTCTAGCAAATATGTAAAAAAAAAGTGAACACCAATCCAATCCTTTCACACATTTAAAAAAAAGAAACAGCTTATTGTGTGAAAGTCAGTATCTGATGATCTGAGTTCAAGCCCAAGACACCGCATAGTGCAAGGAGAGAGCCAACTTGCTCGGCTTGGTCTTGCTACATACACACCCCCTCACAATCAACTGAAGGTCTCAAATGGCAACACACTTCCGGTCATCAAAAGCTCCGTCAAAGTCAGCATAGTTTTTGTTTCATCAGATCTTTTTAGTTTAACAATGACATTGATTTGCTATTTACATTCTTTGCAAAAATATAAAAAGATTTGGTTTCAACATTTAATTTTGTAAGACACACACAATACTTGTCTGCAAAAATCTTTGCAGGAGCCAGAGTACTAGATGACACTAATACTGAAAAGTAATTAAAGGTTCTGAATCACTGAGCTCAGTCATCAAGATAATCCGGGTAGGGGCTACAGCGGTAGCTGAGCAGTTAAGAGCACTTGCTGCTCTTCCAGAGGGCCTGAGATCAGTCCCCAGAGCTCTTCTGGAGCCCTCAAAACTGCCCATAACTCCAGCTTGAACTCTGATGGCCTCTTCCAGCCTCTCTGGGTACCCATACATACATGGCAGGAACATGCATGTTACTCGCGTGTGTGTGTGTGTGTGCGCGTGCGCGCACACACGACACATAAGCATCATTAAAAATTTTTAAAAAGATGACCTGAGTAAATGTTAGTAGTTGCTATAACTTTCACATACCCAGCTCCAAAAGGAACCATTTATTGCTTTTTGTCTCCATTATTTGAAGAAAGGCTGTTTCAGGTTCCCTAACAATGATCAAGTCTCTCAAAGGCCCTGAGTTCTGTCTGGTGGGTTGAACACTGATCACTGGCGCCGTGTCACAGCCCGTTCCCCTCCACTGAGGATGCTTAAGTGAAAGGACTAATACTTGGACTCTTGCTGGTGCCCTGGCAGTTTTGTCTTTAAACCCAGCTGTACTCATGCCAATCACAAAGGCAGATGATAACTTAGTGTTATTATGAGGACAATCTTGAATTCTTAGACTCCTTGAAGGTTCTAGAGGATTTCCGACCATACTTTTAGTACTGGTATACAAAGATGTTCACTTTTTCTTTTCTTCTTTTTCTGAGACACAGTCTACATCTTGCTGGCTGTCTTGCCTCCAGCTCTCAAGTTCTGGCTTTTCATTGTTATTATTCTGTTTTTATTTTTGAGACAGGGTTTCTCTGGGTAGTCCTGGCTATCCTGGAACTCACTCTGTAGACCAGGCTGGCCTTGAACTCAAGGATCTGCCTGCCTCTGGGTGCTGGGATTAACAGCTTGCACCTTTCATAGTGGCAGTCTGTCCCTGTGTAATGATCTATGATGCCAGGGACCCCCAGCAGCGTGCAGCAGAGCCACGCCACAAGATGTGGCTATGACCCAGAAATTTTGGAACATGTGGTTTAATAGGAACATGGTAAGTGTAACAGAGACCACTAATCAAAAACCTTTCTCTGTGGTAGGTGAGATTATAAATTAAACTATGTGCAGTGACCAATGCCATGGCAGTGTGGGAAAAGCAAAACTCTGGAGATTGTGAAGACCAGTGTCCTCCAGTGGCCCTGTGGAATCACACAGGGAAGCAGGGCAATTGTAGGTCAGTGAAACCTGTTGGCAGAGCGGTAGACACAAGCCACTGGACACTTAAGATTCACTGTGGTTTTAATTGTGTCTGTATACACCAAAGCCATCAGGCACCTGAGCTGGAGTTACAGATGGCTGTGAACCACCCAGTGTGCCAGCTGGTAACTGGACATGGGTGTTCTTCCGGGAGCGGTGTGCTCTTGGTCACTGAGCTATCATATCACCTACTAACTATGGCAGCAAGTGCTTGCTTAAGCTACAGATCTCGGTGGTAGCCGAGTCAGTGTAGGGTCAGCGTAAGGTGCGTGTTCTGCACTGGTGAGACATCAGTGGTGGGGAACGTGTGTGCGCACGCGCAGATGTGGTGGTGTTGAGGACAAGTCTTTTTCCCCTTGACAATGAATCTGAAACTGCTCTAAAATAATGACCAGTGTGCTAACTTCACTAATAGCATATTAGGATTGGTTTTTGGGGTGTGTGTGTGTGTGTGTGTGCTGACACAGGGTTTTCCTATGTAGCCCTGGTTGTCCTGAAACTCACTTTGTAGACCAGGCTGGCCTCAAACTCAAAGATCCACCTGCCTCTGCCTCCCAAGTGCTTTGGTTAAAGGACTGTGCACCATCACTGCCCAGCTCCGTACCTTGGTTTTTTTATTGAGGTGCAAAATACATGATACTAAATAATAAATATTCACCCATACCATGAATGCTGGGAAACTATTATAGTAAAAGAATGGACCATTTTAAGCATCCAAACAAGTCCCACATCTCTTAGGTGACATTAAAATTCCCACAAGCCACCCAACCATACAGACATCTATGTGAAGGACAAGTGGGGTGTTCTGGAATGGACAGCGTGCCTGTCACTGGAAAGCAAGCCATACTACAGCAGTGGTGGTCTGTGCATTGACTGACAAATGCTGCAGGGGAGAGCCCAGCAACATTATCTGTCCTTACCCGCCAGGCAGTGTGTGGTTATCTGAAACTCAAGCTGAGGACTTGGAAGATGCCAAAGGAAGGTAGAAATGAAGTATAATCAAAACCGGAACTGTTTAGAAATGGCTCAGGTTAAGTCCGGGTCCAAGTAGGAACTGGTAATACTGAGACCGACGCACTCATGACTTGTTACCTGTTGGACTTCAGCTGTATGAGTTGTGACTAAAGGGTCAGCTTCCTACCCTCCTCACTGTTGTCACTGGTAACAGTGTCAGTACCACTGGAAAACAGTCTGGGCTTCACACTGGTTCAATTTACTAGCTCAGCTTGGATTCCCAACTTGCTGACAGCTCTGTAGAAATGAAATGTCTGGATGTCTGGCTTTAATGGAGAACAGGTGGCACTTTGACAGGCAGGGAAAGCGCTGTACTGTCCCTAACCTGGGAGTAAAAAAATGAAAAAGAGCCACTTTCCCCAACAGCCTTATAAAGCCGAGTAAGGTTGGTGTTAATGTCCCTATAAGGTGCTGTGAAGATGCCAACTGATTTAAGTTGAAGAAAAACACTGCAATTTAAGAATTTAAATACCAGATATTATGACGCCAAGTAAAATCGCTGCAGAGTAGAAGCCAGCACAGCTCCATGACATGCCCAAGGTTGCTGGATTAAAAGCACAAAAACCAGGCTAGCATTCCTCAGATAGCAGTGTCTTGTCCCGTGCTGTGGCTATTCCAGGCTGCCCTCTCCAACATGATGTAGGGTTGAGCCGTTTATGGCTGACTGACAAGAACACATGGGAACAATGGTCTCCATTAACTGTCACTAGGGCAGCAAGGAACAGCCTGCTGTGGCTGTTTACTTCCTAAAGTAAGTGGCTAACGCCAGAGGCCAGAGTGTATGAATTGGGTCAAGATGTTTTCAAACTTGCTCCTTTCTCTTGGGGAAGGGAACGAGGGATCTCCACGTGCCACAGGAAACAGGCTGTAAAAGGAAGTGGCTGCCACTCCTGCTGCTCTGTGGTGCATATGGGGGAAACAAAGCTGCCAAGAGTCCAAGAGATGAGTGAGAACTAACACACCTGCAATGAACTGTCTCAAAAAGGAAAAGACTGGTAATAAACCCTGGTTTTGTCTCTTGGAGTTCTAAACCCACTGCCTCATAAAATGAACCAACTAATCAATTAAGGATCCTACTTTCCCAATCACACTGAGACAAATTTTTGGGTAGGAACCATTGACAGATCAGACAAAATCAGTAGAGCCAACTGAATCATGGAGCCTAGTTTTGAGTGATAAAGGTAGACTTTCCCTGCTAGAAGCTCAATACCCAGGGCAGAAGCCCAAGGCTCTGTTGTTCTGTCCCCAAACTATGGGGATTCATTCCCACATGAAGATGCAGAAAGCTGGAAATCCAGTCTGTGTCCTTTATTCCACCCAGGATCCATATGCTGATTCCCTTCAGTGGGCTGATGGGAGGGTGCTGCTCTTCAGACGGATGGTGCTGTGGACAGATCTGCTGAGGTGTGAGACAGGAGCCCTGGCACTGAGGGGAATGGAGTTGAGAAGCCAGGGCGCTCACGGATGGAGCAGGGCACAAGTGGCCTTGGAAGGCTTGCTTGTTTTGGGTGTTTTTAGTTAACAGGCATGTCCACACGGCCTGCATGTCCGCTGAGGGCCATCCAGGCTGCTGGTAGAAGTGACGATGCCCCACCTACTGTGGTGTTGGTCCTTCTGAAGTGCTTTTCCTTTTTCTGCTGTGGCTCACGTTAGACCAGGCATGGGAACAAAGGGCTACCTCCCTTTTGGAGGTAGGCTGTGGTGGCTTAAGTGATGAGATGGAGGAACAGAGAGGGGTGAGAGAAGTGGAGAAAGGCTACCATCCCAGAGGACGCTGGGAGCTGTGCAGCTGGGCCTGAGATACTCAGCAGACCCATGAGCAGGAGGCTGAGAAGCTCCAGCCCAGTCCCTTGAAGATGGGAGGAGCTAGGCAGAGGCACCTGGCCTCTTGCCTAGGAGACAGGACTCAGGCACCAAGTGAAGAGAGGGCCACCTTCTCTACCCTCCAGAAGTCTCTGATCGCTTGCCCACCCCAGAAGCCAGTGGCCAGGCAGGCAGGGTCTATTGCTGGGATATCATGGCAAGCACCCAGTCCAAGAAAGCTACCGTGACATCCTGTAGGCAGAGCCAGGTCCATCGGGCAGCTTCACTGAACTGTGTCTTAATGCAGGCCCAGGTCACTTCACCTCTATGAGAAAAGCGGAACATTTGAGAGGGATGGGGGTCATGCGTGGGACTGTGTCACCTCACAGGACTGCAGCTTGAACCCTCATCCCAGAGTGGCTGTGGCAAAATGAACGGTGTAGCCTTGTCTCCAGTGGCCAGAAGTGGGGTCACCGGGGACCTATAGAGCCTGGAGTGGAGGTCTTACCTGCAGGCCTCGTGGCAATGCTCCTGGACTTGGGCCAGGACCGCCAGCAGCAGGTGCCACAGGGGCAGCAGCACACTGTGATAGAAGAGCAGCAGCAGCTCCTTCAAGGAGTGGAAGAGCTGGTGCAGGGCCTCAGGGAGCTGGACCTGCAGGACCACAGAGAGTGGTTGGGACAAGATGCCTAGGGCAATGTCCCCCGTCCTAAGGGTTCTGCCTGTGCAGAAGTGTTCCAAGACTTCTGTCCCTGGGGGGATGGGTCCAACTGACTCCTGCTCTCCAGCTTACCCTCTGCAAGAAGACAGCGAGGCTGTCGCCAAAGCAGGCAAGGTAGGAGGCACAGTGGGCAGAAAGGAAGCTGACCGTGGCATTGGTGTGTGTCCAGGCCAGCTGCAAACCGGGCTTCACTACGGCAAGCAGGTGGGAGCCCCAGGCTGGCAATGTCTCCTGCAGCCAGCTGTAGAGAAATTGGAGGGGAGAGGTATACTCTGAGCTTCCCCGGGCCAACCTGCTCACCAAAGAACAGCCGATAAAGGGAGGAGGGACAGGAGTCTTCCAGGGACCTCCCACGGCCCGTGCCCACCCTGATCACCAGCCTGCCTTCCTTGGCAGCAGCTCACTTGTAGCTCTGCAGGCTGTGGGAGTAGAGCTTGGCACACACTTCCTGGCCAACAGGCAAGAAACCAGACGATCGAAGCAAACGGCCAGTGAGGGAGGCTGCAAAGGGAACCTCCAGTGAGCTGGGAGGGCAGGTGCAAGGACTTGGAAGATGGACAGTCCAGGTCCCTGGGCAGGCCGAGAGGCTGTGGGGCAGTTGAGTGATCTCGGGTCTAACTAGACAGGTCTGGGTGGAGATGTGGCCCTAGGGGCTGAATACTGAATACCTTCCGCTGGGTCAGGAACAGGAAGAGTGGGACACTGGGTAGAGTCTTGGATTTAGAAGTCAGAAAAACCTCAGGTTTGAATATCTGCCCTTTTACTAGCTGTGATCCTTTTTTTTTTTTTTTTTTTTTTAATTAAATTTACTAGCTTATTTAGTGTGTGCACGTGCGTGTTTATATGCTACAGCATGCACACAGGGGTCAGGACTTGTGTTGAGTTGGTCCTCTCCTTCCACCATGTGCCCCCTGCGGATGGAACTCAGGTGCCAACAAGCATGTCTGACCATGTCTTTCTGGTCCTACTAGCCATGATCTTAATCTGAGGCTACACCTTTCTTCTCCCTCAAGAGTTAAAAGGAGAAAACATGTATTTAGTGATGTAAAGTAGAGTAATTTCTCTCCTGCGAAGTATCAGTGCAATTGGAAGAGAAGAATGTCCAGTCTGTGCAGAATAGCTGAGGTAGAAAGTGTTTGCTCTGCAGACTGAGAATTTATCAGGAGGAGGGTGGGGTTTGGAGATGCTGCACATAGCCTTGTGCTGCCCACCATGTTCTCTTCCCAGATGACTTACCCTGGAAAGAGCTGTGGGACCGAAAATCATGGCACAGGAATCCTACTGCAAAGACCAGAAGCAACAGGACTAGCCGGGCCCAGGGTGGCCGAGGGCCCCGTGCCTGTTGCAACAAGCCCTGGCAGGAGAGAGAAGATGGTGGGTCAGAGTGGGGAGGGCTGGTCCTTGCTTCCTCACACAAGCACCAAGTGAGGCCTGCATGTAAGCCTGAGGTAGTGGGAATCCACAGATGGGTGGGACAGGGATGTGACCCAATTCAAACTAAGGGTGTCAGGATAGATCAAGACTGCATGTGGGTTGGAGAGGTTGGCTGTCACACCTTGCAGGCTACATCACAGGTGACAACATGCTCGCTGCAACCACTGCCCTTCTTCAGAAGCTCTTGGTTGGCAAACTTGAAAGACTGAATGGTTTCTTGCAAAGACTTCCGCGCCTACAGAATACCAAGAGTTGAGTTGAGAATGTGAGCCCAACCAGTAAGAGGATCCTGAGCCTCCATTTTGCTTCACACTTGTGTCAAAAGTGCAGGAAAGGGAGGACGGAAGTCAAGGGGCAAAACCCAAGAACCCAGGCTGGGTCCAGCCTCCCACATCCTCCCAGCAGCTCACCTTCTTGGGAATCCGCTCCCAGGACTTGAGCAGGTGCTCCAGCAGCAAGCTGTGAAAAAGTAGGCCCCTTTCAGCCAGCAGCAACCCTGGGCTTACTTGTCCTCTCTGCCTACCAATTCCCGGGTTCTTAGAGCTGAAAGATCCCCATCCACAGTAGTTCTTAAAAGGCCACCCCAGCTGTGGTCTCATCCAAACTGGGAGGTATGAGCCTAGACAGCAGTGACCAGTGTTTCTGGTATGACACACCAGCCCAAGTCTGGAAAGCATACAGTAGGAGCCTTCTCTGTGTAGATCAGAGCAGATGACCCTACCCCCACCTGCCTGGACTGTGACAGGTGCTTGGGGTACAGCTGTCTCCAGACACTGGTGCTGAGGGGGTCCACAGTCAGGCACTGAGTCAGGCTGCTCAGGAGCTGCACAGGACAAGAGAGAGAGAATGTCAGGGCCTCAGGATGGTGAAAAGAAGGATGCTGGGGCTTTTGATAACAACACATCGGCTGAGGGTGAGGAATAGTGTCAAGACCCCTGGAAAGCTGAGAAGCTGTCTCAGGATAGGTGTGGTTCCCAGCTACAGCTTGAGTGTAAGAACCTTGTCTCCAAGTGGGCATCACTGACCACCCTCCCCCATCCCAGGCCTCAGTGGTAAAAGCACAAGTGACTGGGGCAGGTGGCTGTGAGCTGCAGTATACCGGGGAAATCACCAGCCGAGGCTGCCTGCAGTTGTGCTCTGGGCAAGGAAAGGGTTCTCACCTCTTTCTTCATCTCAGCAGGGCAGCTAGGGGTGGCTCTGGACAGGAATGAAGGGAAGTAGGTGTGCAGGGTGGATTCTGGCTTTGCCCCAAACGCCAGCACCTTCAGTCGGGGGAAGAGCTGGCACAGCTGTTCCTGCAGGCTACGGGAGGAAAGCTACGCTTTTAGGCTGTGGAACTGTGGCACTTGAGCTCATCCCTGTCCTGAAGGGAGAGTCACTAAGTGCCGGGAGCTGGTCCTGAGTCTCTGCACACAGAAGAACCTTGTGAAGTTTGTCAAAAGACAAAGCTTCTCTCCCTAAAAACTGCCTGATGTTACCCTCAAGGACAGATAGAATTTCTGGGTTCCACAGACTCCTTGAAATCTACTGTTGAGCTTTCAAGTTGTGAGGGCTTTTGGGGAGAGGGGGTAAAGCGCAGTGTTGGGGCCGGACATTGTGCTGGGCTCTCCCTCAGTGTGCATGCTCCACACGGGCTTACCTGGGTGTGAGGGAGTTGTTTGGCATATAGGCAAAGTCCAGAAGTGGGAAGAAGTCCTTGGGGCCAATCATGCCAAAGGCTTTGGTGAGGTTGGGATACATCCTACAGGAAGAAGCAGACTTCTTGGAAACCACTGCGGTGCTCCAGCCATGAACTCAGCTAAGCCAGTGTACAGGGGAAAGGGATAGACTGTACCCCAGCCCCAGCCCCGGATGGCTCCCTCCCTTTCCTTCCTCACCATCACACTTGGAGGTGGGAGGAGCTGGTCCTGATTTTCCTCGCATCTATGGAGACCAGGATCACAGCATACCATTTTGCCGAAACAGCCTCTTGTGGACACCCTGGGCCTTCCCCTCGCTGTCCCCCCATTACTCACAGGAGCAGCCGGTCCAGGTATGCGATGGCAAAGGGAGACAGAGACTTGATGCCCAACACAGGCAGCATGATCCCCAGCCACACTGTGGAGTTGAAAGCCAGCAAGTCTCAGGCTCCCGCACAGGGGCCATCAGAAAGGAGACTGGGCCATCCTTCTCTGTTGGTTACCTTTTAGTCCCTCAGTGAGACTGGTGAAACCTGCCTGCCCCAGGGCCCACATGATGGTCAGGCACTTTGCTGGTCGGCTCTGGTGGGACCTCAGAAGCTCTAGAAACTGAGATGGGTAGACAGGTAAAGGACAGATCAGCATACCAGGAGCACTACAGGTCCCAGTGGGAAGAAGGTTATAGGTGGGAAAGGTGCCAAGAGCAGTGGAACCCCATTGCAGTGCGGCACAGGGATTCGGCTGATAGTTTCCCCCACTGTTTTCAAAGTGGCTGACCAATTCTAGGAAAGCTATGGAACCTCTCAATAGCCCAGCCAGCCCATCGATACAATGAAGGTATGGGTCATCCTTATCCAACAGACACTTGGCCAATGCTAACAGTGTTGTGTGTTAAGTCCTCTCCACAACCAAGACCAACAATGCAGCGTCTATCTAGTGCCCCTAGCCCTACCCCTGGTGTCCCCAGCACCACCCAGGCCTCACCTTGCCCAGGTTTGAGGTGACAATCTTGGGTCTGTCTTGCAGAATGGCCTGAATACAGATTCGGTACCCATGTAGCGACTCTCCTGGAGAGAGGTATATTCTCAGATCTACTCATATCACTTGGCATCCTATACCTTTCCCCCCCAGATGTGAGCCCAAATCCTAATCTCTTTCTCTTCCTTTTCCAAAAACAATGTGAGGATTAGCACATTTCTTGTTGAAAAGAGAACTGATGAGCATGTTGAAAGCAGGAAAAAAAAGCAGTGGGCTGGCTCTCAAGATGGCCACCCTTCCTAGGGTGCTCTTACCTGGCGTCTTATCCAACTCTTGCAGCATGGTGAACAGACAGTGGTCAAAAAAGAGCTCCACAGACCCCTCGGCTTTGGTCAGGAGCCCTCGGATGATCCCACGGAGCTCTCGGCTCACGAGGCTGTAGGGATAATCTGGGGCCATTGGCCTCTGTGAGTGCTAGGACCAGATGCCCTTGCACCGAGGCTGGCTTTCTCTTCTCCAAGGAGGCCCAGCCACTTGACAGACACATGTCTGACTCAGGACAGTAAAGGCACTGGGCTGTCAGGAATGTCAACCCGTTTAGGCTGTCCTCGGCCTTATCTGAGCTGAGGGGTGGGGGACTAACCATGTGGGTACTGGCTCAGAGTGGGCTCGGGCCGTGGAGTCTGGAGCTTGTAGTTGAGATAGCTGGCCAGGTCCTTGAGCCACACAGAGGGATTCCCGGTGAACACGCTCTGGCTCTTGTCCAGCTCCTTCTGCAGAGCTGCCACATCCAGCTGTCAGGGGACAGAGAACCTCCATGGTGAGTTGTTAAGGAGAAGAGAAGCAGGAGAGGGGTAGGAAAGTGGCTGATGGTTTTGTTATGTGGAATCCTACCATTGTGCCACATCCAGATCCTAAGAGAATATGGGGCGGGACAGCTGAGAGGGTGGATACCAGTGCCCAAACTTGTAGGCCCTTCACATATTCAAGGGCAAGGAACAGAGAGGGCAAGATGGGACAGGGAACCCAGGCCAGCTTTCCTTTTCTTCTTTAAATATGTTTATTCATTTATGTGTATGAACGCTTTGTCTTCATTCCTATCAGAAGAGGGCATCAAATCCCATTACAGATGGTTTTCAGTCACCATGTGGGTGCTGGGAATAGAACTCTGGAAAAGCAGCCTATGCTCTTAGCCACTGAGCCATCTCTCCAGCCCCCAGGTCAGCTTTTCTAACACCTCCATCTTGTTCCTGGGATTTCCATCATTCTTCTCACCTATGCTACTTATGAACATCTCACTTCCTTTCCATTCTACATGCAAACATTCCTTCCTTTGGCACTGCCATCTTCTCTGGACTGCCTCTCATCTGGGTGTCCCAAATCCCACAGATACCTGCTTCCAATTCCCTACATTCTCTGCACCCCAAGCCCAGGCACACTTACAGCTTTCAGGGCATCCTCCAGGCTTCGGAATGGGCCCTGCTTCTGGTTTTGGCTAGTGACAGCTGTCACCTTCTTTGGTTGCTTCTTATTTACTGGTTTCTTAGACTCCGCAGCAGGGGGCGGAACTTGTTCTTTATTCTGCCGCTTCATAATTTTCTCAAAGCCACGCTCATAAAGAGTGCTTGCAGGCTGGATTGGAGCTGGAATGACGACAGGCAGAAAACAGCAGGTCACCCTTAAGACCCCAGGAGCCACAGGGGGATGCTGTTCCAAGCCCTGTTCTTTGGGAGCTGCTTAGAAGTACAGCAAAGAGCTCTCCTGGTGGCTGTTTTCAGTCACCACAGGGAGGTCCCTGGCTCTTCCAGTTCTTTATCAGACAAATCAAAGTACATGGAAGCCAGGCCAGACTTGGGTTCGGGGGGGGGGGGGCTTCTATGGCTCTGCCTGCTGGTCTCAGGGTAGAAATTTTTTAGCACGGCTTTCTACCCCCAACTTTTCTTGATTCTGAGATGACAACTCTGTACTCAACAAGTGGCAAGCTTTCTCCCCTCCTCTGGGGACTGTGGAGACAGGTGATACTGAGATTAACTCGTGGTTGGAGTGGCTGTCGGGTTATTTCTCCCAATGCTGGGCTTCTCATCCAGCCCTCTCAGCCCTGCTCGTAACTTAGCAGTATCCCAGATGCCTCTGCCCTGTCGCTCAGACACCTGGCCAGCGAGGGCCGGGACAGCTGAGAGGGTTGTGTGCAAAGGCCTGAACAGATGGAAATCGGAATTCCAGTCTCCTCCGACACGAGAGTCCGCTTCGCTGGGCCTCCGCTTCCAGATCTATGCAGTGGGGATGGCCACCTCTCCCTGCGCTATGGGCCAGGGTGGCTCGGACCCCGCGGATCCGCTCCCAGCTCCCGTGGCTGCTGCGCCGCACCCCTGCCCCACAGGCCCAGGGGGGCGGGCGGCGGATACTCACAGCTCAGGTCGTATTTCCACACTCCGTTTGCCTCCCCGAGAGCCCGGCGATCACCGCCGCCGCCTCCGCCTCGTCCGCTGCTGCTTGCTACAGGTCGCCGGCCCCTTTTCACCACCTCCCAACCCCCGCTGCCCGCTGCTCTGGCCGCCATGACTTCGGCTCCGGCTTTCCAGTCGGCACAGCCTGCGCGCGGTGCCACGTCTGCTGCTACCGCCGCCGCAAGGCATCGTGGGACTCGTAGTCCGTTCGCGCCGCGGGGCCGCTGGACTGGGGAGTGCTGGCCCCGGCCAGGCCCCGCCCCTGCGGCGAACACCTCCCTCACGTGCACCTGCGGCCCTGGCCTGGCCCTGAACTTCTTGGAGATGTCACTGTTATTTTTTTTTTTTTTTCCTTTTCTTGGCAATGCGCCTGAAGGATGGAATGAATATAGTTCTCACCTCGGGAGAGTTTGAGGGTTAAATGTTTTCTTCCTTCTTTGAAAGTGTTAGTCTGCTAGCGATTACACTTCGTATTTGGCAGCCAAGAAACTTAGTTGCTGAGGAGTGGTAAGGAAGCACAGCGCTGAGAGGGTTGGGCAGGGAAAGGCTGAGAAAAGTCTGGGGCGGCGAGGCCTTGTTCCCTTTCCAGGCCTCGGGGAAAGGAAAGGCTCCCTGGCTCATGCCATGTTCTAGATGTTCAGCTAAGTGTCGGAGAGCCCCAGGCTGAAGGCAATCGCCTCCAAACCTTGAATCATCCCAGCTAGGGAGCATGACGTATGGTGAAGCAGCAATGAGATTTTCTCAGTTAAGGAAATGTGCTGGTTTCATGTACTTGAGTGTTTTTTCGAGAGAGGGTTTCTCTGTGTAGCCCTGGCTATTCTGGGACTAACTCTGTAGACCAGGCTTGCTTTGAACTCAGAGAACCACCTGCCTCTGCTCCCTGCCTCCTGCCTCCCCGGTGCTGGGATTAAAGTCTCGGGACTGTTGTACACATTCAGGAGCAGGTTCAGCTGAGGGACACGTGACGTCCTAGGAGGATGAGTGAAGGGCTTCTGAAATAGGCGGCAGTTGAGGTGGCTCCTAGGAAGGGAGAATTTTCATTGGTTGGGGACCATGGCCAGAGGAGAGCCTACGTCAATTGTATGGCTTTATTCATTTAGGCAAAGGTCTAAGAATGGTCAAACTAGTAGTTGTTTGACATGCCAGGATTTGTTATGACTGGAAAAGGATTTTGGCTGCCAAATCTGGACTTTATTCTCTACATCCTAGAAAACTGAGTGGAAGAATGACATAGCCCTTAAAAAACAGAACACCGGGCTGTGGGGAGGATGGTCAAGGAGGGAGAAAGCAGGTCAGGGGTGACCAACCCTTGTAACTTTCTGCTAGCATCCTCCATCCCCTTTAGGCTGGACCATGGCTGCCTGTCTCTCGGGGAGCTCTGAGATGGAATGTCTTTGCCAAGAAGGTATCTGAGCTGATCACCAATCAGTTTGTTTCTCACACGCCACCAATGCTCCTTTGGTTCGATCCCTGCCACAGGTATGATCACAGAAGAGGCCCTATTTTGAGAAGAGAAACAGAACTGGCTTTCCCACTACAGCTCCAGTTGATCCCGTGACCTCTTCTGGCACCTGAGGGCATCCACGTGTATATACCCACTCACCTATATGTAAGTAAAAATAACAAAAACAAACATTTAAACAAGAGGTTGGATCCTAACCAAGATGTCTACCACCTTAAGCAAGCCTCATTTTGTGTGGTCTAGGACAGTGGTTCTCAACCTTCCTAACGCTGCAACCCTTTGATAGTTCCTCATGTTGTGGTGACCCCAGCTATAAAATTATTTTCGTTGTTACTTCATAACTAATTTTGCTACTGTTATGAATCACAGTATCTGTGAATATCTGTGTTTTCTGATGGTGTTAGACTCAGAACTGCTGGTCTAGGTGATCCCAAGGGGCCCAGAGTCATTTCTGTATTCTTGGTCTTTGCTGGGCTTCCCGGGCCTTGGCATACCTCTCTGACAAATACTCCAGGCATGTGGGGCTGTGTGGATGATGTGGAAGTGCTTCTGATTCCTTCCTCTGTTACACCCTGTTCTACAGAACAACCCACTTGAGGGCTGGGGGGGTACTGGCTCTGGTTTTCACCCCCAGTGCTCACACATGCACACACACACACACACACACACACACACACACATACACACATACACAAATAACGAGGAAGAAAAAGAGGGACTGTGTAGACACTGCTGTCCTCTGGGCCTCAGGCCTGTTTGCTGCACAGCTCTTGGGAGGTGTAAGAGCTCTGACAAGAGTCCAGCCTGAAGGAGACTGGAACAAAACATTCATGGGCCAAGTAGTCCCTCCCACCCCTGTCACCCCACAGCCACTTTCTGGGCTGTCCTCCTATGGCCACAGCTCTAGACCTCATCCTTTCTCCTACGGCTCCTCTGTTGTGGTGAGACCACTCCAAATCCTGGAACTGTCTTACAGCAAGCCACCGTTTGATGCACCAGTTTATAGCAAGACCAGCCACCCTTTGCTTCATGTGGACGGTGTATGCTGGAACTGGCTCTGCTCCTGGCCAGGGTACAGACTGGGCACATATAAACCGAGTCTTCTCAGTGTCTTGCTTTGTCTGCGCCTTATGCCGAGTCTGGTACTTTGACACTAGGTAGTGCCTAGCATTTGAATTCATTCAGCTCTGTACATAGAGATGTAAGAAACAACGTGGCAGGGTGCGTAGAGAGGTGCTTTCATCATCCACTAGCCTGGAAGTCATCCCTAATAAAACCCATCAAGATAAACTTGAAGAAGTCATTTTTTGGGCTGTCAGTGCCATCTCCTTTGGAAGACAACGCTATATCCCCGGAAGAGCCACATAATACCTGCCTTAAGAGTAGTCGTCAGTCTTGGGAGTTGGGTCAAGGTCAGAGCCTAGTGTCAGTGGTGGCTTCCGATAACATGAGGCTGTGCTGCCCAGCTGTCCTCTTAGAAGAGCGAGGAGGACAGAAGGGGACCTGTTCTCATTGCTGGCTGTGGTTCAGTCGAGAGAAACATGGCAAGGGCTTTTACCACACAAATTTATTTAAATAAAAGTGAACACATATGCAGGCTGGTGCCCAAGGGGCAAAGGTGGGGAGGTGGGAAAATGGGGGACAGACAGACAATGGGGGCCGGCAGAGTCTGTGTGGTATAACTAGGCTGCAGGAGGGAGTGGACAGGAAGCCTCGGGGCAGTGCTGGGCTTCTGTGCTGAGGCAGGGGCCTTGGGTGGGTGAGCCCAGTGCCTGAAGGTCATTTCTATCCCTTGCATGCTCCCTTCTGTCTCCCTGATCCCTGGACCCACAGCACTGCCTCCTCAGCCCTCCTTCCCCCTTCCTCATGTCAGCCTTCCCCTCAACTACTGAGGGAGAAGTCAAAAGACAAAATAAATAAGAATTGGTGAGTCCTGCCCTAGTCGTGGCTTTAGGGAAGGGGAGCCAAGCCAGGAAGACTGCCCCAAGCCCTGCTGTGAGCCCTGGAAAAGAACAGGTAAAGTGCAAGGACGATCCAGTAAGTAAAAATATACCAATGACTTTGTCAAATATACAGCTGCTGGCTGTCAGGGAGCAGATGGCTGGCGTGTGGGTGACAGCAGCACCCTGAAAAGTGTTGGCCAACACAGCATAGAGACAACGGAAATAAATAGGAGTGGGGAGTGGGCAGGGGTTCTGGACATCCCCTGGGCCAGTGCCACTTGAGGGACCCAGACAGGGCCTCACCCTCTCAGCTGCCCCAACCTCCCAAGCACTACTCGCCTGGCTCCCCAATGCTGCGGCACTGACATAAAGCACCCGGCTGGCTGACTGGCTGGAAAGAAAGGACTATAATGTGGGGTGGGGTGGGGTGGGGGAGCCACAGTCAGCCAGGGCTGGTGCCACCCTCAGTACTCGTCCTGGTCTTCCTGTCGGTGTTCCTCAATCTCGTCATCCTCAGGGGGCGCAAATCCCTCCTGGAGGGGAGGAGAGAGAAATGGTGAGCCAGCTGGCCACGCTGAGGGATCAGGTTCCACACGGCCTCGAAACAAGGGCTGAGTGGGAGGGAGGTGAAGAGAGGGCTCACCTCTGTGGCATAGAGAATGCCAATGATGCCTGAGATGACAGGGCTGTTCTCGCTTTCGTGCTCCTGGCAGATCAGCTCGATGTCACGTAATTTGCTGAAATAGAAATCCCGCTCTTTTTCCAGCCCATCCACCGTCAGCTTCAAGTCCAGCAGCTGCGTGGGCAGAAAGAAATGTTTACGCCAGATGTCCCTGCCTCCCTCTTGTCCCCAGTGTCTGCTGCTTTTCTCATGCCACTCGCCTGCTGGTTGAGCTCAAGAATTTGGGCATCAGCCTCATGGCCACCATTTCGGGCTGAGGGGGGATTCTTCCGGAGGATGCAGGGTGGGGCCACATTGCTGAGTCTGCCAGAGGTCTGCATGTTCTTGGGGCCTGTGGGGGATGTCCTCTGTGGAACTGTCCAGAGGACAAGAGTCAGGTGAGGCGACACAGCATATGAGAGCCTGGTGTGAGGACCATGCAACAGGCAGGCACGCACTCTCCCCCTCAGGAAGAGCATCTACAGCTAGGCCTCCAGCCTAAGCCACACGTCACACAACAGCAACTGGACAGCCCTTTTGCAAGCCTGGGAGCATAAGTGCCACAGGAAGCTAAAGGAAAGATGATCTCGGTGTTGGGACCTGAAGAAAGCTGGCCTGAGGGAGGGACGCAGGACACTGGGCTGGTGAACTTGATGAAGTGGAGCTGGGAGGGCTCAGGGCCTTCTGTACTGACAGATGAGACCCAGGAGAGCAGTAAATGCAGTCTGTCCTAGCACAAGCCAAAGCCACCCTCAGTGAAACTCAGCCCCACCCCTCCAGCTCCCTCTCAGTTTGGACTCTGCTTCCCTCTGCTGGGCTGGACCGGTATCTGCGCAGTGGTGGAGGACTCAGGCTCCTCTCTGGCACAGCCTGCATGCTGTGGCTACTTGCTCTTTAGCGATTGCCCCTCCCTCGACAATGGCTGCTTCTAACGCAAAGCAAGCAGTTCAGTGGGGACAGGCCCAGGCAAGACAGCAGCACAATCAGAGGAGGTGGCTCTGCTATGACGGGTCAGATGCGGGTGGGGCTGCTCCCCTCTTCCTTGCCACCACTTCGCTGTCACCACAGGCCTTATTGCTTCTCTCATTGCTCCTACAAGCCAGCAAGGTGTCATTTCTGGAAACCGAGCTCTGGGCTACTGGCTTTTAGAATAGAGGAAGGCAGGGTCAGGCTTGGCAAGCTCCTGCTTTTGGGTATCTAGTGGCAGGGATACACAAGGGGCTTGGGCACTGGCTCCAGGTGCTCAGCCCGATGGATCTGGATAGAGGAGCCATGCCCCATCCAGCTTGAGGCAAACAAGCTGGCTCAGAGCATCCTGGGTCTCAGCGAGCTGCTACCATGGCTGGTGCAGCTGGCTCTCCTCTTAGAACAACTTTTGGAGCCCTCTCACCCCCAAATGGGATTCCCCATTTAGGTAAGCAGCAGGCGATGTCATCTGAACTCCGTGATAACAGTCTCCTCCAGGCTGGCAGGGCTGGACCGGTGGCCCGGGGGGGCACTCCTGGCTGGAGAGCCCTGCCGGCCCAGCCCCCCAAACTCCCTCCACCAGCTTGGGCATGTTACCTGCTGTGCCAATGAGTTTCTTGGATTTGTTGAAGATCTGATCACCTGGGTTAGGAGGCGGCGCTACGTCCTGGCCCTGCCGCGCCAGCAGAGGGTTGTAATCCTTTCCATCATAGTTTGCGTCAAAGAATTTCTTAAACCACTGAATAAACTCAAAATTATCTTGGAATTTTCCTTTCACTAATTTCTCTACGGGAATGATCTGAAATAGACCACATAAGCAGACCGTTTTAACCACCTGCTATGCAGAGCTGCCTTCCACTGTGAGCACAGGAAAGCCAGCCCCTAGGCCTCGGCATCCTCTACCTTCTCCGTCTGCACCCCCTCCCATGGCACCAGATAGACCAGCAGGCTGGCAGGCCCCACCAGGGACTCAGGGACATTGCTTTCCTACAGGCACAAGAACTGTTGTGTGGGAGGGTCCCCTGCCGCCTGCACGTGCGCTGGAGGGTCAGGGTCCACACAGGCAGGGCAGTGAGCTGATATTTTGTGGGGCCTCGGAAGAGATGTAGCCTGAACCTCCGGAGGGAGCGGGTCCACAGAGGAGAAAGGGAAGGAAGTGCTGTCGCAGTGGGATGTTGGGGGAGGGGTCAAGTGCATTCACTGTATCTCGAGTTGGGTGGACAGCATTCCCTTTTGGGGTGTCAGGGGTAGAAAGACACATGACAGAATGAACTGAACCACCCTTGTCACCCTGGCTGGTGGGTCATCTTCTTCCCCAGGGAAACACAGCTCCTCATGGACCCCTGGGGTACAGACACCTACTTTGTCAACACCCATCTTCTTGAAAGCTGCTTGCAGCACCTTGAAGTTGTGGATGTATTCGTGTTCTAGTTTGGCCTGGAACTTGACCTTCCTCAAGTGCACACAGCCAGGGAAGAGCATGTCCATGAACTGGCAGTAGGCTGCCCCTGTGAAGAGGCATGGCTGATGAGGGGTACCCAGCTACTGCCCAGGCCTCATGCTGCTCTGCTCCCCAAAGCCTGGGTCCCTCTCCCTTTGTCCTAGAGCTAGGACCATTCCAACCGTGACTTTAGATATGGTTTGATTCCCCTTGGTTTTATAAGAATAGCCATGATTACTAGTTAGTGTTCTATCTTTTGGTGGTGTTAAGGTTAATTAAACCCAGAGCCCTGCAAATATGCAACAGGTAATTTACTGCTGAGCTACATGCCCCACCCCCGAGTGATGACATACTGATTCAAACCATGTACCCGTATGTTCCAAACACTTCAGCACGTAGGTCGGCCCAGGAGATGGCACCCGCAAGGGCTTCATAGAAGAGCAGAGAGGTCTGCTCCCCCAGAGGGGCCTCATGAGGCCCCGTGCTGTTAACTCGTGTGGTCCCTGGCTTTCCTGACTCTGGCCACCCAGGAATGCCCCACCTGTTTTCCACTTTTCCACCTCTGTTCCCTGATTTCAACTCTAAAGCGTATCACGGGCTCTTCCTCTTCATGCTAATGACAAGCTACAGGAGCCTCTCTCCCCTTTCCCTTGGGCCTCTCCCTGTTCCAGCCTCCTACCTGAACAGAGCTGTTCAATCTTGGTGTAGTTGAGGTGCAGGGAGTCATTGACCCACGCAAGCATGTCATGGCGACTCAGATTCTCACTGGTCACAGATGTGGAGTACACATTGACGGCCATACCCCAGCTGCAAAGGAAGAAAAGAATGATGTCAGCAGGAGGCCTTCAAGCTGTTCTCCAGCCTGAAGGTGGCCCCGGGGACATGAGCATTCCCCTTATGCCAGTCTTGCCATTCATGTAGAGGATGGGCTGATGCTCACTCCTCAGACATGTTAACTAGTGTCTTTGATACCAAGTGTGTCCTGGGGGCTGGTGCTCTGGGATTGGTGGGTGGCACAAAGTTAACGGAACGTTTCTGCTTTAGGAGATGGGCAAATCTCAGCACTGTGAGATGGGCAGTTGAGGAATACAGGAAGTTCAAGCCTGGGGGAAAAAGTGTGATCTTTTCTGCTTTGCAGGGCCAAGAAGGCTTCAGAGCAGAGATATTGGTGCCTGAGAGTAAGGAATGTCTGGGCCTACCAAGGAATGAGGAGAAGGGGTGCAGTAGCCCAAGAACTGGCAAGAATAAAGGCCCAAGAGTTCTGAGTTGCTAAGCAGGCCCCAGGGCGTCGGTTTCCTTGTTGAGTCATGATACAATGAGATTAGCAGGGACAGATCTGGAAGAGTTTTGTTTACTCCTGGAAAATTCTGTTTCACCAATGGGAAGCCACTGGGAGATTTTAAACAGTAACCTGACCAGATTTGTGTTCTAAAGCCAGCCCACCTTTGGGTCTCCTCTGCTTTTACAGTCTCTATTCCCCTGGCCTGTGGTCTGATGGATGACCCAAAGGCAACCAAATACCTTCTTTCCAGAATAGTCTCTCAAAACATAATTCAGCCCTTACAGTTGCAGAGACTATAACCACCAGTTCCGAATCACTCTCGTTATACACCAATGAGGGCACCCTCCTAGCTCATCTGCATTCTCTTCTGCCATCTTCCTGTACTCAGCACAGGGTACTCAACTCAGTGTGCCAGGCTCTTCCCTCCCTCTGACTTACTCAAAGTTTCTGGTAGCCACAGCCACTGGGAACCTCCCACAAAGCCTTCCGGCCTCCAGGCCTTCTCCCACGTTCATTCCAACACTGAATTAATCTAACAGCCGGCCTGGACACCCACACCCCAACTCCAAGCCAGCAGTGGTAAATATGGCACTCACAGATGGGTTTGCCTTGCAAACCTGAACTGTTCACAGCGGTAGTGCTGGGAACAGCCGAGGAAGTGCCCACTAAAGGCTGGCATGTTTTGCACAGACCACTTGGGATTTCTCAAGTATTTTTGGCCACTCTGGGCAAAAATGTTCTTCCATTCACACAGCTGGTGCTGAGCAGGGACACTGATCCACTGCCAGGAGGCAGGCGCGAGCATCCTCCTACCTGTCCGCCCCTCAGAGAAGTCAGGCATCAGCTGTGCTTTGTCATTGCCGAGAGAATCATTTTCTTATGACAGGGTCTTTATCAGGAGAAACAGGCTACTTGAAAGCACCATGTACCCCAAGATACTGAAGCACTCCCTCCCGTTTCGGGAGTAAAGTGTATTTTTCCAGTTTTTTGTTTATTTGCTTTTTTTTTTCCTTTTTCTTTTTCAAGACAGGGTTTCTCTGTGTAACCCTAACTGTTTGGGAACTCACTCTGTACCATTAGACCAGGCTGGCCTCGAACTCAGAGATCTGCCTGCCTCTGCCTCCTAGGTGCTGGGATTAAAGGCGTGCACCCCCCCCCAGCTTTTTTCCTAGGGTTAATATGCAGTGTCTTTGGGAAAGGAAGCCTATACCATGCGGGTTCCTAGCGCCTTGTGCATTGCTGCCCTCAACACAGCCACCCACAACTTGACCCACTGTCATAGGCAAGGACTAGCGTGTCTAATGAGACAACATCCACATGTCCCCGTGCTGTGGGTCCAGGGGTGACGCGCTGTGCCACTGGAGCAGTAAGTGAAAAGACGTTGGGACTGGGAGCAGACTGCCAGAGACAGGGTGAGTGGAGCCACCTCTGGCTCCTAGCTGCGAGAACGTAGAGGTAAGGTCGGAGTGATGGGTCTGCTTAGGAGTAGCACAAGTGATAGAAAAAGGGAGTTCCCCAGAGCCAGAGACTTAGCTCAGTCGGTAGGGCGATCGTTAGGCGTGGTAGTGCCGGTAGTCCCGGCCTCCTTCTCGTAGCCACGTTAAATCTGGAGGAATGCGCTCCACCAGCTAGACCTGCTGAGTCAGCAGCTGACTTTAATCAACATGCTGGAGGCCAGGCAGACTCGACAAGCCCTGCTGGAGATTGGGGCCCGCTCAGTGCTGTCTGGGCTGGCTCCCCTTGGCCTTCCACCCTGACCCTAAGCATCGCTACCTCGTGGAACCTCATGATATGCATCTTTAACTTACATGAACTTTTCTTTTGGCATAAAAACCACTAAAGGAAAAAATCTTGTTATTCATTCCTAGTGCTTCCTCCTTTTAAAAACAAGCCCTGTCCTTTGCTGTCTGGGGAAAGGGAGCCCAGGCAGGATGGGGCGGGGCTCAGAAGCCAAGAAAAACAAAAAATTATTATCTTGGGACTTTCTAAAGACTCAGGACCTGGCAATTTCAGAGGTTTCCCAGGATAATTTGACAGAGCTTGAGCCTGCTGCCCTGTATCTGACCCCCAAACTCACCACTAGACATGTTTATGTGCCTGCCTGCCCTGCTAGGATGTGCCTGGAAACGGGGTTCCCAGACCTGCCACTTAGGAGAGTTACTGAAGGACTGCCACCTCACACCCTTTCTGTGTTTTCCATCACTTTCTAGTTTGAGTCCCCAGCTCCACTTCTTGTGCCTGGTGTCAGCATCCTCAATGGAGAACTTTCTTAGAAACTCCCTATGGGACCCGATGGCACCCTGGACAAGGCCTACAATGGCATCCTTGCACTCGCAAGATCAGTGTGCCCATCCTTTCTACTTGAATGAGCTCCTCAGTGGCCAGGCGGCTGCTTTACCTCCGGATTCTAATTCCTCACTAGTTCTTGGTGAGCAGTAATGGTCTGAGCACATTGGGAGGGAGCAGTGGAGATTAGAGTTTCTAGCCTCTGAGGGAGTTCCCTGAAATACCAGCAGGGTAGTGAACAGCATGGGGGGAAATTAAGCTTTTCAAGATGCAGAATAGGAAAGAGTCAAGGTCTGTGAGGGTTAAAAACCTGCCCCATACTCAGTAAGTTTATAATCTTATGGGACAGCAGAATCAAATGTCCTAACATGTGACAGAAACAGAAGTCAAGAAAGAGTAGTGTAATTCAGAGAGAGGTGGACTGAATCAACCCAAGCGTGAGGGAGGCCAGATTCTGACAGGTCTGTGTGCTCTGCTGGGCTGGGTGTAGCGGCTATCAGCTATTCTGGTGGCTGTCAAGAATGAACCTTTCTAATATGGGACTCATTTCTCTAGGAGGTGCCTGCAGCTATTTTGTCTCTGGGCTCGTGGGGAAGGACCAATCTGGGTCCACTGACACTTTGATTGGCCTGAAAGGGTCTGGGCTTGTAAGGTGCTTGTCGTTCTTAATTTTGCCCTGGGGATTCTTCAGCCAAATTAGGGATTTTAGTCTGTAATGTATGAGACTTTCAAAGGCTGATCACTGAGGTAAGCAGGGCAATGGCCCCATACCTACTCCTCAGTCTATGACCTTAAGTGGTCTGCTAGCCCTTGGGACCTTCCCAAGCTTCCATGGCACCAGGCTTTTTGGATTTAGGGCCCACTCCATGTATTCCAGGGCCTCCTCACTTGGAGAAGCAAGCGTGTACATGTGCCTGTGTGTATTTGTGTTACATATAATCTCTCTGTCTCTATCTCCATCCATCCATCCATCCATCACATACATACTTTTAAAAAAACTTCAGGTGATTCTGCTATACCACAACCCTCATCTTAGCAATAGCAAAGGCTGAGATAGTGGGATTATTTATTTCTATAACTATTTGTTTTATTTATTTATCTCTTTATTGCTACCTCTATTGACGCACCAAGAAAAAAAAAAAACCTGTAGTTTCTCCTAGAGGTTAGGTTACAACTGTTCTCAGTGATCACCAAGAGCAACATGACTACTTGAAAAAATGCCCAGGTCTCCGCAGCTGAGTCAGACAGCTCCACAGAGTCAGTGCCCCTTGATGGAGGAGCTTTTCCCACACTTGTCAAGAATCGGATCTAGGGTTCTCGAGAGGCAATGGTGCTTGTAAGAAGAAAGCTGAACAAACAAACACACAAACAGACAAACAAAGCAGCCCTTTCAGGGCCGAGGAACCAATCATAGCTGCTCCCTCGTGGGCCATGTGGGAGAGCAGCCAAAACCAGCACCAGAGTGGCTAGAGTGGCTCTTGCAGTGGGGGTACTCTTTGCTCTGTCTGGGTGCATCTTGGTTCAGAAGGATTCATCTGATGGGTTCTGTGAGGACCTTCTAACACACCTCCCATGGCGCCATGAAGAATCCAGCCTTTGGACCCCTAGTTAAGCTGGGGGACAGGTGCCCTTTACTTTTCCTATCCTGCGTTTGGCCCTGTGCATGGAAACAGACATGCCAGCAGGTGGCACTCAGGTGCTTGAACTGCCTCTCTGAGCTGTGTGTGTGGGGAGGTGTGTGTCTGTGGGGGTGTGATCTGGGCCTCCTTTCCCCCAAAGAAAGCCAGTTTCCTGGAAGAGGGTAGAGCAGCATGCCTGTCCCCTCAGAGCCAGGTCAGCTGGGGTGGGGTTAGCGTGGGTCCCACTCTGAGACTCTCCTTCCCCGAAAGCCACTGGTGATGGTCTTCGGAGTTGAGGATTGACTGAGGCCCAGTAGGTAGTTGCTGGGCAAAGGTGTCTAAAGCACTGGCCCAAGCATTTGGTTCCCATTGGAGCGGCTGCCTGAAGGGTAGTAGCGCCACAGACTGCAAAAGCTCTCAACGATAACACATTTATCACAAAGAGCTTCTCTCCCACCAGGAGAGCACGGTAGGCCGCCTCTCAGGGGCTACAGCAGCAGGCTCTTTAAGGCTGTCCTCATCTTCCTTTCACCATTCTTGTCACGAGGTGACTGTCGGGAGAAACAGCTCCCAAGGTTAGAGCATGTTTCCTGCTAAGTTAGCTAGAGACTCCACAGTCAGATCAACATGTGGTCTTGGGAAAAACCTGCTTTTCTGGGCCTTGCTTCCTGCTACTAGGTCTAGAGTCAAAGGAAATCACTAGGAGGTAAAAGTCACTGCCTGAGCCAAGCTCCCCAGGGTCTAGGTGCTGTCACCGGCAAGGGGAGGGTGTCCATAGCTCTTAGGTTTTGGGAGCTTAGCTCTGCTGGCTGAGGCTCTGAAAAACAGCGCCAAGAGCAAATCTTGATATCCTGTGCTTAGAAGGTTCTCCTAGGGGGCTGCTGAGATGGTTCAGTGGGTAAAGCCCTTTCTGCCATGCCTGATAACCTGAGTTTGGTCCCTGGGACTAACATGGTGTGGGGCTTGGCTGGATTAGGCTGAGGTCTGACATCTGTGGATAGCCATTTATTTACATCTCTGATGACGGACTCCCTTTTCTCATCAAGGTTCTAAAAGCACCCCTCTCCCCAACCTGGATGACCCAGGTTTTGCAAGGAGCATCACATAGCCCTCAGGGCAGATTATAGGCTGGACTCTTTTCTGATAAGGAAACTGGTCCAACAAGCACCTGGGAATTCCTAGAAATCCTGCTAAGGATCTTCTTAGTCTTTAGCAGTGACACTCGGTTGTACTTGGAGATTCTCCCACCCGTGGATAATTAACTACTGTGTTCTTCTTGTGATAGGACCATGCTACTGCATGGAAAAATAAGATACTGTACCACTACATGCAAATCAAGTATTCCTGGACCCCTGGACCCCAGTGAATCAAACACATTCACCCTTGAAATTCCTCCTACTGCCCAAGGTTTATAAATCTCTGATTTCAAATAAACGTGCTGCTGGCTGGTTTCCTGCTTTGTGATACCATTAGCCTTCTACCATGGCCGCCTAAGATTCATCATTTATCCCCGCTGGCCTTGTCTCACTGAACCTGCCCTCTGGCCTGCTGGGCCTGGGCCTTTCCAGGCCTGTGTCTCGGCTGCAAGCTGACCAGGCATGGGCTTCTGTTTGCACCTCTGCCGTGCTCAGCACAGCAGCTTAACCAAGAGCTGTACCACTTTGATATCACCATAGGTTTTGGAATGTCCAAGTTTCCACTGCCCCAGGTGATCTCATTCTTTACTAAACTGCAACACTTCGTGGAAAACCTTTCCACATCTCGGCCTAGCCCACTCAGGCCTCGCCCTAAAGCACTCTAGCCAATCCCGAGAGAAATGGAACCCCTGTTCTCCATCCAGAAGCCAGGCTCCAGGAGCCCACTGAGCTCCAGGCCCCTGCCAAATGAAGAATGATAACATGGTGGAAGGAAGGAACTGACTCTAAAGTTGTCCTCTAACTTACACACACACACACACACACGCTCATGCAATAAATCTTTTAAAGAAGGGTTTCTATAGACCCTCAGTTCCTTCCTTGCTAACACTTCCATTCCTAAATTGCAAAGGCAGCATGTTTAAACCTCTGAGATCTCACATGCTATTATTTAATTGCCTAACCCCAATCCTAACTGCATTTCATTTTGGCTTTCTGTTTTAAAATCTTTAATGGATATCTACCTTCTATACATATCTCAAAGACAACCCAGGGGCTCCAATCATTTCTAATCTCTAGGGCTTTCTCCCAGCTTCAGCCTTGATCTAGATGGTTTTGGAGAATTCTCTGCAGGTCCCAGCCCTGATCCTCTCAGTATAGCCATGAATTACACACCACCTCTATCCCCATAGTTTGGGACTGACGGGCCACCATGTCAGGTCCAAAAACTCTGTTGAAAGAATCCTGGATCTCTAGTCAGACTACCTGGGTTCAAATCCTGTCTCTTCCATGTCCTGGTCTATTTTAGGCCTCCCTTTTCCCTATTTATAAACTGTGCAGTGCTAGTTCCACCGGGGGGAGCTGGTGAGGCCTCAGTGAGCAGAAGTGTTTGCTGCGTGTCACCAGTATTACTGGGCCAAGAGGCCAAGAACACTTGCTTCAGAGAAGGCAGCTGGCACACAACCATGGTCAGGTTGCAGAGAGTTTAACAGTGGTTCAGGAGACATCTTAAAACTGTCTTGTTCTCCGCCCTTCTGCCTTGGGATAGCCATCTGGGCCTCTGGCATGATCTGACCTCAACTCCTAGTTTCCTATACATCTGCCTGTTTTTGCTGTGTTGAGAGAGGGTCTCACTGTGAAGTCCTGACTGGCCTGGAACTCACTACATACGTCAACTGGCTTTCAACTCACAGGGATTCACCTCCCAAGTGCTGGGATTCAAGGCGTGCACCAGCGGGCCCAGCTCCATGTGTGTGCTTTCAGATGGCATCCTACCTTGAAGGGAGGCTGGAACAGAGGCTGTGAGGCCTGAGAAGAGAGAACTCTGTGGATCCTGCCAAAATCTCTCCACTCCTGACATGGGGCTATGCCCATTGTCCCTGGGCTACCCCTTCCTGCTCAGGTGCTGCTCCGGCCCTCAAGTCACCTGTCTGGAAACACCTGCAGAATTGCTACCCCTTCCCTGTTTGGCTCACACACCCCTGCTATTCTGGGCATACACGGAGGCAATATGTGCCAGTAGGGATGGAGGGTGCTGAGGGGCTGGCAGAGACAGAGGGTTCTGCCAGCGCGTCACAAAGCCCTGGCATGCCCAGCCAATCACCTGCTTCTCAGAGATGAATGAGGACCTGACTCACAGAGAGGCCAAGCGGCAGAAAGCTAGACCCGTCACGGCAGAGGTGGGAAGGTGAGTGCTTCAAGGGTCTGCTCAGGACACACCTGCACCCGCCCTGACAGAGAGCAGCGCAGGATCTGGATGGTGGCAAGGCACATAGGAGCCAGTTTCTTCAGAAATCTGTCCTCACCATACTTCTAAATCACTGAGCTCTTCCCCCAGACCGTGAGCCCTGCTGAGGTCTCAGCACTGGGTAATGGGTCTGTCTTATCAGAATTCTTTATTTTTTTAGACTCTTTTTTTCCTTTTCTTTAATTTTTTTTAAAGATTTGTTTATTATTTATACAGTATTCTGCCTGCATGTGTGCCTGCACATCAGAAGAGGGCCCCAGACCTCATTAGAGATGGTTGTGAGCCACCATGTGGTTGCTGGGAATAGAACTCAGGACCTATGGAAGAGCAGCCAGTGCTCTTTACCTCTGAGCCATCTCTCCAACCCCAGGATTTGGATTCTTACAGAAGTTTCCCTAGGGTGGCCCCTGTCAAAGGAAAAGGTGTCTTTGGAGGAGTCACAGTGAGGATATATGCTCTATCTGGTCATAACTCAAAGGGTTAAGGGAGAGCTAGGGTGCAGAAGCAGACCCATTGCTAAAAGTAATCCTTTTAGTAAGGACCCTCTGGGTAGGTAGGTAGGGAGAAAGACAACCGTATCTTTCTAAAGGCTTTTCTCTGGATATTTCCCCCACTGAGACAAGTTTCTCTATGTCACAGTCTTGGCTGTCCTGGAACTCCGTAAACCAGGCTGACCTAAACTCAGAGATCCACCTGCCTCTAACTCTGCCTCCCGTATGCTGGGATTAAGGGTGCTAGAGGTGTGTATCACCACACCAGGCCACTTATTTGATATACTGTCTTTTAAAACTTTGTGATGAGTGTTTCGCCTGCACATAAATCTGTGCATTGTGTGCATACCGGGTGTTAGTGGAGACCTGAAGAGGGTGTCCGACTCCCTGAAACCATAGTTACAGTTTGTTGTGAGCCACCATGTTAGTTCTGGGAATTGAACTGGGGTCCTTTGCAAGAGGAGCAAATGCTCTTAACCACTGAGCCATCTCTCCAGCCACACTAACACTTGTTAAGCCGATCAAACTCCATGGACCCATCATCAAACCAAGGCTGGTAGAGGCTATGGAGCAGTGGGAAACGGGTCTTCCTGCCTGCCTAGCCCGAGTAAGAGGCCTCGGTTTTCACGACTGAAGAACAGGAACAGTGAGACTTGAGTGTGGGGCTGGTTGGAGGGGAAGGAGGAGACACTGCTGTGAGGACTGAAGACTGCATCACCTAGGAGCTGAGCGACTTTGAGAACCATCAACATATCCAACTCATTTCCTTCTTTCCTGACTCTGACCCTTTGCTGAGAGTCCTGAGGAGGCAGAGGGTAGGGTCAGGCTTGGCTTTTGGTTCTTTGCTGCCAGGCTGCCAAGGCTCTTGGCAGGAAGACAGAGGGTGTCTTGGGAGCTCAGTACCCTTCTTTTCCTTCAGTTACTGTGGGCCTAGGATCCTGAACCCTGGATGCAACAGCTAAGTGTGATTCTGCTAAGCGGTAAGAGAGGAATCACTAGGGTGAGGGGTTCAGATGGTAGAGATGTGCGCAGAAAGATGGTTTCTGTTCTTGTTTTTATGTGTCCATGCCAAGGAAGTGTTGCTGGCCACTGGGAGACAGGAAGTGCCAGCTTGGTATCTGGTATGAAGCCTTGGAACTCTCAGCATAGACCCAGATCCTCTCAGCAGCAGAGAATGCAGTTCTCCAGGTTACTCAGGGAGGGATTTCAGGATGGCCACATGCCAGGAGTGTCTTTCCTCCTAGCAGGCTCAGGGGGACAGATAGCTGACCATCCCAGGTGGCCTAGGGACAGGAAATGGAGCTATGGGAGATACTGAGACATGTTGGGAAGAGAACATTCCTGTTTCCAGAGTCCTACTGGGTCTGGCATCTCCTCTGTGGCTCTCCATGCTACCAAAGCCTGTCCAAGTCTCTGGGGATACATACCATCCAAGTTACTTTGTATTCCTTTAAAACTACATTTGGGCTGCCAACATGGCTCAGTGGGTAAAGATGCTTACAGCAAAGCCTGATGACCTGAGTTCAATCCCTGGCACCCACACAGTGGAAGGAGAAAACCAGTTCTTCCACATTATCTTTTGACTTCTACATATGCACCACAGCACACATGTGCATGAAATCACACACATAATATACATGCATACACACACACTAAAACAAACAAACCAGAACATCCCTTCTGATATGAGGTGTATTGTGGTCAGCTAGGACAGTGTTAAGTTCTTGGCCTTCTCTGATGTTGGATTTTATGAACTGATTAGTATGTTTCCTCTGGCCCTAAGCTCACTCAGCTCTTTCTCTGCTTTCTTCCTTCCTTCCCCTCTTTCAGTGCCCCCTTAGAATCCTCCCAGTTTTATCCCCTTGGCCTTTTGACAGGGTACAAACTGCTCATTTATCCTCCAGCCTTTCTACCAGACAGCCTGCCATGAAGCTGAACAAGCTTAAGATGCAGTTTTGTTTGATTCTGTTCTGTTTAGCTGATCATCATCTAAATTCATGATCTCAGCACTCTGCCCTCTCCGCCCACCTTACACAGTCACTCCCAGATGGAGACAGATCCCACCTTAAGGAAGCACACTGGTGAGGTCCCAGAAGGCCCACCTATCTTCCCGTAGCTTCTCTTCTGACCTATCACAGGCCCTGAAATGCCTATTGGAAGCATCACTCATGTAGGTGGAAGCATTTCTCCCCATAAGGCCTTCATCACCAAGTCAGTTCTGCATATTGAAGGCCCTGGGTTCAAGTAATTTGTTCACAGTCACGATCAGCCACTGGCGAGGTTAGAGTTGTGCCCAGGCCTCCCAACCCCAGGTCAGCTCCTTCCAATACCAGCCTTACTTTCAAACATTGAACATTTGCTAACCACTGACTCATGTGCCCAACACAGTGAAGCCCCTAGTAGCACCAGCATTATTTTAAGGCCTGGTCTTGTCTTTAAGGAGTCTTTTTGTTTGGCTGAAGCCATTCATGAAAGATCCAGAAACCCCATCATTAGAACAGCATATCTGGCTTCCAGGCACCCCAATGGTGTACACAGGATGAGTGGGGGCTTGAGTGGGGGTTTGGCTGGCAGGCAATTCTGGGGGGAAGGTGGTCCCCAGTTTGGGCCTCTAAGATGACAGGATGTCAGAGAGGAGTGTAAACAGGGAATATTGGGGCATAGGACGTGTGTTCACTGTCACTTTTATTTGGCAGAGTGAACAGGAGACCTGTGACTAAGACCTGGAGGAATGTTAGGGCTGGGCCAGGTGGATAAGTCTCCAGAGCCAAGGGAGGGGCTGTTTTCCAGGAGTAGGGTGGCCATCCAGTTAATGATATGACCAGAATTTAATGAAACAGTCATAGTGTGCACAAGAAGGAATGAAGGAAGCCTGAGTCATTCTGTGGGAGTGTGGGGACAGAGGCTAGGCCTGCAAGTGACTCGGGAGTCCCAGCCAAAAGAATGCTGAGGAAGGAGAGCAGGAGTTTGTCATCAGGACCACCTGTGTCTGCGGCAGCCTGTACAGCAGTGAGGTCAGATTCCCTTAGTTAAAATTTCAAGTGCAACGCAGATTAAACGTAGACTTATACTTCTTGGTTTGAGACCCTCCACGTTCCTTCACAACTCAGGATCTATCCATTCTAAGTCAGTTCTAGATCTCCTCTATGCAAGGAGGCTCGGGAGCTGGGGAATATCCCCCTGCTTTGTTAAACACTGGATCGAGAAAAAGAGGAAGGTCACAGTCAGTTCAAGGCCTGCTTGGGCAACTTAGTGACTCTGTCTCAAAATGAGAAAAATGGAAGAAAGAAGAGATGAATGGGAGGATGGACAGGGCTGAGGATATAGCTCAGCTATAAGGCCAGTTGAGTTGTGTAAGGCACTGGGTTTAATTGCCAGTACCCCAAAAGAGTGAGGGGGAATATTACCAAAATCTACATGAAGTTGAATAGGTGCCTGGGGAGGTCAGAAGAGGGCATCAGGTGCCCTGGAGCTGCAGCTCTAGGTGGCTATGAGCCACGTAATATGGGTGCTGGGACCCAAACTAGGGTCCTCCTTAAGAACACCACACTTTCCTAACCACTGAACCATATCTCCAGCCAGAAGATAAATGTTTTGAGTATTAATTCAGGGTTCAGTTTAGCTATGTGGTTCAGTAGAAGCCTTTTTGACCTTTAGTTTTAAAGAAAATTAGTGTAAGAAGACAATGAGTAAACAAAAGTGTTTGCCGGGAACACTGGGGAGACCCCTCCACACTCCTTCCTTTCCCACTCCACGCTCCGCAGCTGGAGCGTGTGCTCCACACACAGGACTGCATGCCAGTCACTGTCCGAGGCATGTGGCCTCCAGGGCGCCATGAGACTCAGGCTGGGCAAGTGAGAGAAATGACCAGAGGAGACACACTAAGCTGATTAAGCCACTCTGCTCTGCTAAGAGGCTTTGGGGGAAAAGCAGAGTTTGGATTGAGGGTGAGAGGAAGACAAACAAATGAGGAAGAAAGGGGGGGCAGCCAAGAGTCTACCCAGAGGGCATGTGTGGGCAAAAGGTGTGACTAAAAAGAGGCAAAAGCCACATCACCAGCAGCTCTGGGTGCATGGTCAAGAGGGAAATTCTCTAAAGAATTTAATTTTTGTGTGAATATAATATACTGTTTGGTAACAACACTATAATTAAAACAACAGTACCAACCCCCCACACACAAATGAAATTGTTACAAGTGAATTGCAGCATTTAGAGATTTAACTCAGCATACAACCTTCAGAGGTCTTACTTCATGTTATCCTTTCTACGAAACACTGAAGAGAATTCCAAGTGCTGCATAAGTCAGCATTTCTTCAATTTTTGCAAACTTTTCACTTTAAAGTGATTTGAGACTCAAAATCCAAACAAAAGTAAAGTTCCCCACTTCCTCCAGTAACAGGCTAAATTACTAAACATAGACAATTACTAAAAACAGGAAATTGACTTTTGTGGTGTTAGCTTAGTTTTACTCCCTGTTGCTGTGACAAAAATACGTTGGCAAAAGCCACGTAAGGAAGAAAGGGTTTATTTGGCTCATAGCTGCAGACCATAGTCCAGCACTGCAAGGGAAGCCAAGGTCCCAGGATCTGTTGACAGTCAAGAGCAGACTGAATGGATGCAGTCATGCTTATGCAGAGTCTTTTCACTCACACAGTTCAAGATCCTAGGGAATAGTGCCACCCATTGTGGGTAGATCTTGCCACCTGTGGGTGATCAAGATAAGTCCCACAGACACACCCATAGGCCAGCTCCATCTGGACAAGCCCCCACTGAGTCACTCTTCCTAGGTAATTCTGGACTGTGTCAGGTTGGCAATTAAGACCAAGCATCACATACGTCATTAACTGAACGGTGTCGCACTCTTCTTGTCACCATACTTCAGAGACAGAGGCAGAAAGTTTAGGAGCTCAATAGTGAATTTGTGGTTAGCCTGAGCCATGTGAGATCTTATCTCAAAAAACAACAAATAAACCAGAAACCTCCAAAACAGCATCTAAAACAAACAAACAAAAAATTAGACAGACTGTTTTTCTTTTGTTTGCTTTTTGGTTCTAATGAGGAAGTAGCTACTTATGGTTCCAGAGCTCTGAGCAAATCTGTAATCCCACTTCTATCAGCATTCTTTGCTGGGAGCATCAGGGTCTTTCAAAAACTTGTTCAAAGTGCACGAGGCCCTTCTCTCTCATGCTATTGTCTTTTAGTTCTCTGTAGTTCTGGTTTAAGAGGATATTGTGCAAGTTTGCGCAAAAATTAAGAAGCAGATCACTTGGAGCCTCATCACATCCAGCCCTATGAATTCAAGGGCTGGAGAGAGGCTAGTTGGTCCTCTTAGCTGTTTGAACTTCAAAACATTCTATTCATGCTGGGCATGGTGGTGCATGTCTTCAATCCCAGCATTCAGGAGGCAAGAGGATCTCTGAGTTCAAAGTCAGCCTGGTCTACAGAGTGAGTACCAGGACAGGACAGCCAGAGATACACAGAGAAACCTTGTCTCAGGAGGAGGGGAGAACCCCCCTCCCAAACCAAGAAAATTTATTCATGTTCAAGATCCTTTAACTAAACACTATGATCTAAAATATTATTGGTAAAATCATGCCCAGGCCCTGAGTATTATTGGTTTTTGTCTGTTTTATTTTGTTTTTATGAGATAGGTTTTTTTTTTGTTTGTTTTTGGTTTTTTTTTTTGTATAGCCTTTAGCCATCACTGTGGGGTATGAAACAAGGACCACTACAGACAATTCACGGAAGAGAGAGAGTAAATGACTAATTTAGGATACAAACAACTTTATAGAATGTCTTGGACTCACTCTGTAGACCAGGCTGGCCTCAAACTCACAGTGGTGTACTGCCTGCTTCTGTCTCCCTGAGTGCTGGGATTACAGGCATGCACCAGCCTTCCAGCTTCTTACTGTTTTTAAATGTGTTGATTTAATAAAATTTATACTTCTGTTGTTCTTTTAATTATTACTTTTTGGTGACTAGTAATGGTGAACTTATTTCTATAGTTATTGCTCTTCTGTGAACTGTTTGTGCCTATAGCATCTGAGAGATGCTAACATCTAGCAACCATGTCTAACGTCTGGGAAGCTTGATGAATTCTCATGGGTCACGCTCCCGAGATAATCTGTACTGACCTCAGACTAATGTTCTCACAGACGCACATGACACTAGATGTGCCCTGCCTGAAGGTTTTGAAGATCCACCGAAGGCAGTTAAGCAAGCAGAGTGTTCCTGCTATACTGAAAGGAAAGGGGGAAATTTGGTACCAACAGGAAAAAAAAAAAAAGCTGAAGATAGTCCACTCTTAAGTTTTTGTCTGGGGAGAAAAAAAAAGGTCACATGGGGAGGACTGGATTCAGAAAGAGAAAATGACATAGGATTTCCCAAGTCATCGCTGTGAGTAGGGGGATACAGGCTCTGAGAAGAAACTTCAATCAAATAGACAGCCCTGTGGTGTGATGCACGTATCAACAGACGCTCCAGTACATTGAGCTATGCCCACAGGCAGGGTGGAGCACGGAAAGTGAGGAGAACGATGCCACACGCCCCAGTCCCTGCTCTGCCTCTTAGAACCCACCACCAGTGTTCCAGGGGGTGGTGGCCTCTCCAGGGCGGAAGTTCTTACTACAACATACACGTGTCTTTTAGCCATCACTGTGGGGTATGAAACAAGGACCACTACAGACAATTCACGGAAGAGGGAGAGTAAATGACTAATTTAGGATACAAACAACTTTATAAAATGTAAACTGACCTGTGGACAGATATTATGAAGGCCAAAGTTTAGGTAGTGCGGTAGCCACACAGACCTTGACTTTGGACATTTCAGGTTAGTGGTTACAGGTCAGAGGTGGCTACTGCAATTCTGACTGCAGGAGAATCTTAAAAGGCCTAACAGAGACGGCTACTCTACTCGGGTGGGAAGAAGACTGGAGGCGGGGTTTGGTAAGAGTTGTGTGACAGGAAGCAACATTCAATGGTGGAGTCAGGGAGGGATCCGGAAGGAGCCCTGACGCGAGAGTTAAACGGTAGCGACTGTACTGGCTGTAGCTCCGTTCATGTCAGATGCTTCATGGATTTTAGTTTTCCTTTCTCTTCTCTGGTGGTGGTAATAATAAACAAGGGAGTAAAATCACACCCCAGGAAAGCACCTAGACAGCCCACTGTCCTTAAAGTCTGGAGTCAGCTCTTAGGCCTGGGTGAGGTCCTGAAGGACTCTGGAATGTTTTCTCTTGTTTTAGAGGGGTGCTGTGAGACACTGGTGGCTGACCTAACTGCCTCGATGGGCTCCCCACTCCTTTGCTTACATCAGACAGTCACGCCTATGGGTGTGGGCGTTTTAGCACCTGCTGTGTGCATGGACTCCACCAGAGGTATTATACCATCACGACGGCTGACTCACACAGTGGCTACATGCTCACTAGTTAATAAGTATTTTGAACAGTGTTGATGCCTGCGGTAAACTGCTCTCTTGACTATTTCCCAGGAAACTGCCTCGTGTCACAACAGCTTAATATGATCTAAATAGCCCTGGGTCTACTGACGCTATCTTCTTAGCCTTCTCTCTGCAGGAAGGCTAACCTGTCTGCTCCCCTCCTCTTGACTCCCCTGCTCTTGGCTCCACATGCACAAAACACGAGTTCTGCCATTGAGCTACACCCTGCTTTCCATCACAGACAATGACAAAAACCTGTCAGCTTACCTTCCTGAGGTGATATGGTAGGATGTGGGGACAGCTATTTCAGATGAAGCCAGATCCCAGGTAGAGATCTATCTAGACAGGTCAGGATGGCGTTGAATGACAACCAAGATGAGATGGCAAGACAAGACAGAAGCACACAGCCCATAATCCCAGCACTTGGGAGGCAGAGATAGGAGGACTGTTGTAATTTGAGGCCAACCTGATCTACGAGTGAGTGCCAGGACAGCCAGGGCTATGTGGTAAGATCCCAGCTCAAATAAGGAAAACAAAAGGACTTTCAACACAGGGACAGGCGAGTGAGGTGGGGCTTGTGAGCCTGAACGCTGGGCCTGCAGCCGACCTTGGTGCCAATGGAGAAGAGCGAGGACCGGCCCAGCCCCTTCAGGGACTCTGCTCTGGGTCTTATGAGGCTGGTGGGTAGTTAGGAGTATGGTCATAGCTAAAGTAAAATGACCCCATAGTTAACAATCATAGGAATTAATGACAAAATCTACTGCTGGAGCTATGAGAGAGTCGCTCTTAAAGACAGCTGGTAAGGGTTTAGACACCCTTGCCTTTAAACTTTTTTACATTTATTATTTTATTCATGCCTGTGTATGGGTGCATGAGCCATGGTGTGTGTGTGTGTGAAGTTCAAAGGGCAGCTGTGAGGAGTTAGTTCTGGCCCCACCCTTGTGTGTGGCAATGATTGAACTTGGGCCATTGGCAGAAGGACCTTTATGAGCTGGAGCTCACTGGCCCATTCTTGCCTTTTTGAAGGGCAAATTGATAAGAAAAGGAAAAAAATTAAAAGCCTTTATGTTTTAAATACACCCTTTGACCTTAACTCCATGTCTAGGAATTCTATAATAAATCAGTAATTTTGGATAGGTCCAAACTTCAGGCATTTATTTACTTGTTTCAAAACATGGACTCAATAGCTCCCTCTGGCCTTCACTATGTACCTGAGACTGGCTTTGCACTCCTCTTCCTCCTGCCTCCATCTCCAGGGTGCTGAGTTCACATATATGCCCCACCACACCCAGCTTTAGGCATAGGCAGATTTATAATCATGAAAAACCAGCACCAGAAATGCTCAATAACAAACGGTTAAAACGCATCACAGTCCATCTAAACCACACCTCTTACGAGAGTCAGTCCAGACGTATTCCAGACATCTTCGGCATTAGGAGCTGCTGACTCAGCCTCCGTTTTTCTTCCCTGCCTGTCTCCACAAGGAGGCCAGGAATGGAGACCCTTGCTTCCCTAGCCTCCCTCAGAGCGAGTCACTTTGAGGCCAGGAGGTAGCACAGCGGCCTAAGTGAGCTAGAAGGTAGGTCCCTACGTTCTTTTGCCAGCCTGCACTTCCTTCTTCCAGGTTCCCATCACATGAGCAAAATACTCCCCATCCCCCAATACACACCTGTTCAAGGTGTCCATAGAGCTGGCTGTTCCTTGCATCAGAACAATGCTAGGGCCGGGTTGAGAGAGATGGCTCAGTGGTAGGTAGAGAGGACTAGCTGCTTTTTCAGGGGCCCAGCACCTCCAAGAGGCAGCTCACAACCGCCTGTAATTCAAAGTCTAGGAAATCCAGCATCATCTTCTGGTCCCCTTAGGTACCCCTCCCACAAGAACCCACGTGCATACATGCATACACAGACACACACACACTGCATATTTAATACACATCACTACGAGTAAGAAATCTTAAAAATCCCACAGAACAACCCTGACAGAATTGTTGCTGAGGAGACTCAGGAGGTAAAGATGCTAGCCTCCAGGCCTTACAACCTTGACCTCCAGGACCCAGAGGGGAGGAGAAGAGAACTGGCTTTTGTGAGCTGACCTCTAACCTCTCCACATTCACGCTGTGCCATGTGTATGCCACCAATAAATAGTCAAGTGTTTTTGAAAAGTCCTGGGAAAACAGGTGACGGTGTGTGTTCATATCACATTTTAAGGGGGTTGTATTGCTGGAGCAAACAACAAATAGGCCTGGAAGAGTCATATAAGGATATATTCTGCAATTTTAATTTTCTGCCTATGGTGAAATTATAGGAGATTTTTTTACTTTTTTTTCTTTAGATTTATCTGGATTTAAAATTTTTTTCAATAATGGCTGGGCTGTGGTGACATACACCTTTAATCCTGGCACTTGGGAGGTACAGTCAGATGGATCTCTGATTTTGAGGCTAGCCTGGTCTACAGAGTGAGTTCCAGGACAGCCAGGTACACCATGTGAAACTGTATCTCAAAAAACCAAAAAATTAGTTTTTTTTTTTCTACAATGAACATATATCTGACTTTCAGGATTGGCTATGGTGTAGCTCAGTGGGAGAATGCTTGTTTAGTGCGAACAAGGCTCTCTGTTTCAACCAACTATGCAAAGGACCCACCTCAAACAGGGTAGAGAAATGACCACAGAAAGCCTGGGCCAGGAAACGAAGAGTTCATGACAACTGCCAAGGTAGCTACTGTACAGTTTCTGTTCAGGTGCTTCAGACTCCTACTGACTTTCTGGTTTTAAGAGGTCCCCTCAGTGGCCTCTACATAGGATCCAAATGTTCCCCTCTAGTAGCTGGGTGCCAGCAGCACGATGACCCAGAGTCCCAGCATGCACCTGAGTGTGGCATCTTTTGTACAGCCTTCAGTACCCTCATACACCGACAGGGTCTCAGGACTCCTCCTGGTGCCTTGCTCTTTAGTTGAAAGTCTTGCTGCTGGTTGCTCCCTCCTGTCTCTCTGCTTCTTGCTCAAATGAATCAAATGAGAAAGGTTATCTGAAAGCACCTCACATTAAATGGAACAAAGCAAAGTTACAGCTCTGAGCTGCCATGTGGGTGCTGGGAATTGAACCTGGGCCCTCTGGAAAAGCAGCCCGTGCTCTTAGCCACCGAGTCATCTCTCCAGTGGCCTGGTCCTCAATTTCTGACACAGTAAGATATTCTAGGCCAAGGGACTCTCCCCATCCCAGTCTTGAGATGACATTTCTCTGAAGAGTCCTGGACTTCTGAGAGGTGGCTGGAGTCCAGTATTTAAGCACACCAGTATTTAAGAGGACTGTGGCAAAGCCAGGAAGAGCTCCCTCTGTGGTCATGACTCATGACTTCCAGTTTAACACATCTATTGGATACAGACACACCCTGCATTTACCTGCTGTGAGTAGCGGCTATCATTTGGCCTCGGAAGATGACAGGAGCTTTGAGATCATCTGGCTGGCCAAGGTACAGTTTTCCCCAATTGGCCCTTTCAGCCAGTGCCTGCTAAGTGCCCACTAGGAAGTATTTATGTGTTCTACACAGGGTCACCTGGCAGGAGATACAGTCCACTGTATGCTATAAAGAGGACTGATACAGTTCCCCACGCATCACCAAGCAGCGCTGACTTAATTCACCAACTGTAGAAAGTAATCTACAGACCTGGAAGACTAATAACAGCATGATGTGGAGGCTGGTTGCTGTGACGCGTCTGAGCAGAAGGGGCAGTTACTACAGAATCCACAAAGGGCTGGAGAGTAAAACTCTGTCAGAGAAGGTCGGACACCGTCCAGTGTGCCAGCATTCTTTTTGGCTGCGATTGAGATTCTGGTCACCACGCTGATGGTGGAAGGGTGACACACGGCTCAGCACCTCCCAAGTCTACGTGCTCTTACACTCACAAGCAAGCTCTGATTACTGCTCTGATTTCCAAGGCACTGCAGTCTAGGAAGAAGCATGTCCCTGCTGTGCCAAGTTGAATATCTCTGGCATGTATGCAACTGGGCAAATAGCTGTAGACAGTGTCTGAAGGGCCTTGTGCCCTTCAGAATTGGTCATAAAGTTGTCACACCTAAAGACCCGAGAGACAAGGACCCGGAGCTGTGTCAGTTTCCCTGGAACACAGTGCACAACTAAATAGTGCATTTAAGAATTCCATTTATTTCTTTGTGTGTGTGTGTGTGTGTGTGTGTGTGCACGTGTGCACGTGTGCATGGCATGCACATATGCACCACAGCAGGCTTGTGACGGTCAGAGGACAAACTGTATGGAGTCAGTTCTCTCCTTTTGTCATGTGGGTCCTGGGATTGAATTCAGAGAGTCAGGTTTGGTTGCTCTGCTGGCTGGTCTATGTCAACTTGACACGAACTAGAGGCGTCTTAAAGGAGGGAACCTCAACTGAGAAGACGCCTCCATAAGATCCACTTAGGCATTTAGTTAGTGACTGATGGGGGAGAGCCCAGACCGCTGTGGATAGTGCCATGCATTGGCAGGTCTTTCTGGGTTCTGTAAGAAAGCAGGCTGAGAAAGCCATGAGGAGCAAACCAGTAAGCAGCACCTCCACAGCCTCTGCATCAGCTCCTGCCTCCAGGTTCTTGCTCTGTTTGAGTTCCTGTCCTGACTTCTTTTAATGATGAACAGCAATGTGGAAGTGTAAGCCGAATAAACTCTTTCCTCCAAAACCTGCTTTCAGGTCATGGTGATTCATCATAGCAACAGAAACCCTAAGACTTGAATGAGTAAATGCCTTTACTCATTGAGTCATCTTGTGGGCCTCCAATCAGCCAAGAGGTCCAGAGCACGTTCCATTTCCTTCCAGCAGGCAGAGAAACAGTAGGCTGAAATGTTGGACAGCTCCCACCCATCTGGAGCCAACTCCTGGGGTATTCAGGAGGCATCCTTAAGGCAAAGCTGTTAGTCTCTGTCCATGAAAGAACTCCAGTCCCTGCTCAGAGAGGGTGGATCACTGTATCCCTGTCATGTGACCTTGGCTCTCCAGTCAAATACCAACTTCTAGATTTAACCAATGGTCGAAACCCAGCAAGCACCAGTGTTGATAAGGCTGAGAACGCCACACACAGAGGGTTCCTCAGCTGGCTTCAACATGGCAGACCCACAGTGCAGCAAGGCACATCCCTATCCTAATGTCTTTTCAATTTTCTCCAACAGTCAAACTAGATGTGTAATGTTTGCTGACGAGCCTGGCTTCCTCCTCTCACACATCACTCCCAATTCTTCCCATAAGTCAGCAAGCGACTCCAAACCAGGCAGGCCCCACACTTCCTTCTGATCACCCCAGCTCTTTCCCACCAGACAAAGAACTCCTGTCCCTGGGAACAGCTTGTACCTTGGAGAGGGGCTTCTGCCTTGACTAGAGAAACTGGTGTAATCTGCTGGGAAGCTCAGCCAATTTGACACCACCCAGCCTACAGTGACTCATACAAATGGCTTCAAAGGAGCCAAGAAAGGAGTACAGTGACTCAGTTTCTTACACTGCAGTTTGCCAGCTCTTCCACTGCAGCAAGCACAGTATATCTAGCGGAGAACAAGGGGGAGCCATGCAGTCCTCAGGGCTGCCTTGAGATTAGCCCCAGTAGAGAACAACAGGACAGGGTGAAAAGGACGTGCAGGTACAATGCATGCAGGAGATAAAGCAGAAGCCTGGCTTTCTTGGGGAGAAATGGCACAGTGTGTAGACTCAACCTCCACACAGGAACACAGAGGACCTCCAGTCAGCTTCCCACTTCTGGCGCACACACTGTCCTAATGAGGCTACCAGTGAGTAATAATCAATTACTAGTCACTTCCAGTTTGTTAGATTTATGCGTTTTCAAGAGTATGGCAGAGTATATTAAAACCATGAGTTCAAGGACAGGAACAGGGGTAGTGTCACTTAACATTCATCTTTTCATTGTAATACATGGCCAAAGTAGATTTGTAATGTTTATTGAGTGACCTGTCTTTTCTTCCTCTCATAATCATCCCAAGTGTTACGATTATTCTAAAATATTACTTTAATATTCATCCCAAGTGTTATGACCAAATGTTATGATTATTCTAAAATATTACTTTAAAATCATCACTTTTTAGGGTATTAGTGAGGCTGTGGTTAAGGATGTCTGACCCCAAACCTTGTGACCTGACTTTGATCCTCAGAACCTAAGTGGAAGGAGATAACCAACTCCCCAAGTTGTCCTCTCATCTCTACACATGCACCATGGCACGGTGACCTTACCCTTAAATAAATGCAAAAGAACGCAATTAAAATTTATGTGTATGTGTTTGTGCATGTGAATATAGGTACCCTTGGAGCCAGAGGCACCGGATCCCCCAGATCTTGACTTATAGGCAATTGTGATCTACCTGATGGGGTGCTAGGAATCAAAATTGGGTCCTCTGCAAGAGTAGTATGCATTCAGTACTGAGCTGTCTCTCCAGATCTAAAGTTACTTAAAAAGAACAGTGTTGGGGATTGAGCCCAAGGCCTTGAGTGTGCTAGGTGAATGCTCTAGCATTAAGCTATGTCGTCAGTTCGAAACTCACTCGTCTTAGAAGGCAGGACAATACCTTTTGGATGCAAACACTGTAAACATCTCATTTGTTGTTTTTTCCTAGATATAGCTACCATTACAGCTTCTAATTTCTCCAAATCATGAGACTGAAAAGCTCTAATTTCTACCAGAAACTTGGCACAAAGTATGTGTCCGGTTTTGGTAGTAAAGGATAGGACCTCAGTTCTCACGTGTGTGGCTGAAGTGGGTCAAAGTGAAGAGCCGCGCTTGGCCACGGGACAGCTGCTTCAGAATGGCACACAGACAGTGGCCACCTGTCCATAGATGTCTGCATTTACAGTCTGAGAAGCTGCTCTGTGAATGTGAGACAAAGTGGATGCCTAGAAGGTGGCAGGACCTTCCAGAGAGACCACTGAGGCATTTTCACCGTGCTGGACAGAGAGAGACAGAAATGGGGATGCTAAGGACACTGCTGAAAACGAGCCCATTTCTTTACGTACTGCAAAGGAACAGCATGTTTTATTCTATCTCCAAAGAGCAGCAGTTTCTTTGGCAGACATGGGCTGTAGAACTGAGGAGCCATGCCTTTAAAACATGAGTGGCCGTGGCCCGCAGACCCACCTTCAAGTCCTCTTTCTCCTCTCACTGCCAAACTCTGTCTTTGGTGAGGGGAAATCGTGCTCCACACAGCATTTCCTTCTTGCTAGTGTCCACTGACCACCAGCCACTCATCAAGCAAGACCTGATGCCCTCCCCCGATGACCATCTGAGACTCCTAGGCATTTCAGATTTTTCCTCCCTTCCCTCCCTCTCTTCAAAAGACAGCCAGGTTGGTTTCAGACTGACAGTCCTCCCTCCTCAGCCTTCTGAACTCTGGGACTACAGGCATTCAACACCAGGTCCTCTTTTTTTTATTTTTAAAACCCAATAAATGTGTATTCCACACCCACTAAGTGTCACGGACAATGCTGAGTGCTGCTGACAGGCAGACGCAGCACAGGCCTCTGTCATTACAAAGCTCACTGCAGAATAGGGGGAAGCAGCAAGCACAAAGGTGACACGCTATTACAAGGATTATGACGACAAGTATGCAGGGAGTTACTCTCTTATTACTGCTATTAAACTTGAAAATTACATAAATAAATATAAATAACAAATGGGTCAAGTAAACTTCCATTAATAGGTACATGTTTTCTTCAAACCTTTCTATAAGTTGAGCTGTATGTGCATATATTTTTATCAACACTTAGAGAAAAGAGAATCAGAATATATTCTGTGACCTTCCCCCTCTAAAAACTCCACGGTCGTGTTTCCGTGTAGACATGGAGAAACACCCCACTCTCTGCAGGTTGTCTGGTATTCTTTCAGCCTGAAAAGGTCGAGCCAGAAGGTGATGTGTGACCTGGCTGTGAAGGAAGAGCTGGGTTCGTTCAGCAGTGTGCCACCTGCTCCGTGTGCGATGAACAGGATATGCCTGAACAGAAAGGGCTGCTGAGTGGGAAAGGAGTTTGCTGGGGGGCTGCTCATTTGGGGAGGGGTGTGTAAAGGCATGCTGGCAAGGTAGAGATGCTCCTCAAACTCTGGGGTGCATCAGAATCACCTAAGGATTGTGCCGTGTCTCCCAGCCCCCGAATCCTGATTCAGACTCCAAGGCTCTGCTGTAGCCACTCCACTAGGCCGCCTCTCTGTGTGTGATGGTGTGGTTCTGTCCTTCACCAGACCAGCATCTCCCCAGAGCTCCACGGCAGAGGACATCCTCACACCCTGCACTGACTCAGCAGTCCTCCATCCTCGTCCCGCAGCCAGCTCTTCACTTTGGAGTTTCATGTCATCTTTCATCTGAAAAGTTCAAAGTCTCCTTAACATGGCCTGATGATCAGGCAGTGGGAACAGGCAGTGACCTCATTTTCTATGTTACAGAGGAATATGAGAGGCACGAGGAGCCGACTCTTCCGGCATGCCAGCAACACTGAAACTGAGAACATAGTCAAGCCTGTCTGTCATTCTGCTCACATTATTGTCCTTTCCCTCGAGTCACACAGGTGAACCGTGACTGCCATTATTTTTGTTTGTTTTGAGACAGGGTTTCTTTGTGTAGCCTTAGCTATCCTGGACTCACTTTCTAGACCAGGTTGGCCTGCCTCTGTCTCCCTGAGTGTTGGGATTACCTGCCCAGACATGACTTTCATTATTAATTAAGGTGAGCAGGCAGAGCTTTCTGGACAGGGGCTCAGCTCAGCATCTGTACCCATTTCTCTCTCGGACCAAACCAAGGAGGGGCTTCCTGAAGCTCTGGAGATGAGAAGATATTTCCTGATGTCCAACAAACCATAATGCCTTCATAGGCCTTTCCTCCTAGGGGGTAAAGAAAAACTGAAGAATGCCATCTGTGGTTGTGTGAACAAAAATGGCCCTCACAGGCCCATAGAGAGTGGCACTATTAGGAGGTGTGGCCTTGTTGGAGGAAGGATATCACTGGGGGTAGGCTTTCAGAATCTCAAGCCAGGACCAGTGTCTCTCTTCTTGTTGCCTGTGGAACCCGATGTAGAATTCTCAGCTACCTATCCAGCACCATGTCTGTCTGCATGCTGACATGCTCCCTGCCATGATGATAATGGACTAAATCTCTGAACTGTAAGCCAGCCCAAATTAAATGTTTTCCATTTTAAAAGTTGCCATGGTCATGGTGTCTCTTGACAACAATAAAGCCCTAAGACACCATCACACAATGAAAGAAGTAAGCCAGTGACATCTCAAGACTTGACTTCTATATCAATTCAGAACACAAAAATGCTAGAATTGTAGGCTATTTATGAACAAGTTGAGTGGCAGTGAATGATAGGGCCAGAACTTCCCAGCTCTCTCCTGGGTCAAAGGGACACAAAAGAACAGGATCTTTTTTCTGCTAAGGAACTGGCAGCATCCCTTTTGGCTTTGCATGAAGCTCTTCAAGCCAAGCCTGACCTCAAGAGGGAAACCTCCTTCAGGCAGAGGTCCTCAGAACTTACAGTGGGGATGGACAGGCTGGACTATTACTAACACTGATCCCAAGGCCAGCCCAGTCCAGATAAGGGTATGTGTGGGCTAGGGCTCAGGACTGCATTTTCACAGGCTTGCCTGGTGATGCCTGCGAAGCTCAGCTCCAGAGAACACGCATCTGCTAGCCCTGCTCCTGGCCAGTAAGAAGCCGAGTCACTGCAGGACATGGCAGTTTACACTGTGCCCTCCCTCTTCCTCCAAGGCTTCAGTCTTTTCTCTTGGGTTCCAGAATGTTGTGATGGGATGAATACAATGTGAAGAACAAAAATTTAGAAAAGTGTTGCCTTCTTACATAGGTGTAAAAAAAAATCACCCTCCAAAACAAAAACCAAAATTTCCATTGATGGGGTGGGTCACAGGTCATGACTCTTAGCTGATTGGTTTTTGCTGCCAACAGTTCTAAAGTAGATAAATGTACACAGTGTTCTTTCTTGATGACCAAATTTGTACATTTTAAAAATTAGGAGGATAGATATTATCTTACGCCATCACGGAATGCTGAGACGGAGGGGATGGCCTTGAATTTAAAGGCACCAGGTAGCACCTCTACCACCAGGAAGCTGGTCCATGAGCAACACTGGTGCCGTATTACCGTGGCACAGGCAAGTGGGTCAGGAGGTACACCCTGGAGGCTGGGAATATTGACTGGCATAGTGTTAGCGTGCAGGAAGCCCTGGGCTTGATCAGCGTTGCATAAACAGTGTGGGGCACATTCTGGAGGCGGCATCAGGAGGATCAGTTATCCTCAGCAACACAGTAGGTTCTAGGCCAGCTAGGCTGTTGGGGGGGGGAGGGTGTAAAAGTCAGCTGACAGTGTTGTCTGTGTAAAGGCAGCTGCAGGATGGGGTCTTCTGGTAGCTTTTAACCCTAAGGAGGTGGTTCTCAGCCTGTGGGTTGCGACCCCTTTGGGGTAGCATATCCTACCCATCAGATACTACATAACGGTCCATAACAGTAGCAAATTTACAGTTAGGAAGTAGTAATGAAAATAATTTGATGGTTGGGGGTCAGCACAATGTGAAGAACTGTATTAAAGGGTCGCAGCATGAGGAAGGTTGCAGAACACTGCCTTAAACTGTGTTCAGAACCAGAACAAGTATTCAAAAAGCTCTTTTTAAAGGTGAAATGCACCAATTAGAATCTTAAACCTTCGTGTAATGACAGAGGAGCTGGAGCAGAAGTCAGCCTATGGGCCAGCCATGGGGGCACACGCCTTTAATCCCAGCACTCAGAAGGCAAAGGCAGGCATCTCTGTGAGTTCCAAGCCAGCCAGGGCTACAGTGAAGCTTGCATAGTGAGGGCGGTGGCCCAGCAGAGACCCTGCGAGAACTAGCCAGAGCCTCTCACTGTCCCCAGCATGCCTAACCTGGTTGTGTGCTGTCACCTTTGCCTGGGGCCTCGTCCTAGAAATGAGTTTGGGTGCCTAGGAACCCGAACATTTCCGTCCTAATAAATTGTTCACTCGTCCTTTAGTTGGTTGTCAAATCTCTTTTTGAAATTCCCAACTTTATATTCACCCATGAGGAACTTTTTCAAAACTGGCATGAGTGTTTTCCAGCAGATAAATTTAATGTCAAGAATGAATTCTCTTTCCCGGTCCCAATCTACTGCTTTGAAGTCAGCATGCCTTTCATGTGTAAATGTGAAAATAAACATTAATAATGAATGTCTTCTCATCCTCTTTAAGCAGGAAGTTTTATTTACTTCTGAGAAAGAAATCATTCTTTTTCCAAAGCTGGAGAGACAGGCGGAAACAGAATTGGGACTCTAGTTTTGATAGTCTTGATAGACATGCATGTGTTAATGAATATGTATATGTATGTATACATATGATTTATTTTTATTTTATGTGCATTGGTGCTTTGCCTGGAGGTATGTCTGTGTGAGAGTGTCAGATCCCCTGGAACTGGCATTATGGACAATTGATTGCTGCCATGTGGGTGCTGGAAATTCAACTCGGGTCCTCTGGAAGAGCATGCAGTGCTCTTAACCACTGGGCCATCTCTCCAGCCCCTTGATATATATTCAAATGGCTTCAAACACCACCTGCCTTCAGTAGCCATGGCATGTGGTCACTTGGTCCCATGCTGTCTTCCTTCTATGGAAGTGCTTAATGGCACTCCTTGGCCCCTCATTCTCCCTTCTGGCCGACACTCCTATGGGCTTCCTCTATCTTTTGCAACTAGAACCCCAGCACCTGCCATGCAATCCGCAATTCTCAGTATGAAAACCTGTCCACCACCTCTTATCAGCTCTAGCCCTCCCACTGTCCATCACCTCTTGCCCTCACACTGTGCACACTTCTTGTGACATATCTCCACACCAGCTTTGTAACTGGTGGCTGCATAAAATGTCCTCCTTGGGCTAAGCTGAAGTTCCTTTAGCTTAGTTTCCTGGTGAGCACCAACGGCGAACACTAAGATGGATGCCCTCTGCTCCACTCTCACCTCAAAAACGTCAAGGGAGCTCTTCATCCCAGCCAGGTCGTTCACACCCTCATCTATTATTTTTTTAGTTTAGGAGGGGGTGTACAGATGTCACAGGTTCCGGGGCATGCACATGGAGGTCAGACAGCGTTCTTGGGAGTTAGTTTTCTCCTGCTACCTTGTAGGACCTGGGAATTGAACTCATGTCCTCTGGACAGTGTGCAAGTGGCACACAGTGTGCCAAACGCCACGAAGCTGGCCCCAGACCGTCACCTTTTTAATCACTCATCTAGACTTGTGAAGTTTTCTGCCTAAAGGACCTGGAAGAGAAACCTGGTCCACATAATCCCAGTTCTTCCTTTCCTTGATCCTGCCTTTCCCAGGCTTGAAGGAACAGCCTCTGCCGGGGTCTCCCTGAGAGAGGGTGATTAGACCTACCTTTCCTCCCCATACCCTGAAGGATTACAGACTGTGCTAAGGCCCCACCCCCAAAACATCCATACCCTCATGCCAACAACCTTTGAATCTGTTACTTTACATGGCAAAGAGGACTTTGCAGTGTGGGGATGGAAAGGCTTTTCTGGATTATCTAGGTGAAGCCAGTGGGGTCCCAGAAAGCTGGAGGGCCAGGGAGGGTGGCGACAGAAGCAGAGTGACTCAGGTCCTTGAGTCAAGGAGGGCAAGGAGACACATTTTCAACTTTGGCCTCCAGAAGGAACGCCCTGCCAGCACCTGCACTCTGACCCATGGACCGTCCTCTGGCTAAAACAACACACATTTATTTCCCTATTATGCTGGGGACCAGAAGCCCCAGATCTAAGTGTTGGCCCAGCTGCACTCCTCCCTCTGAGGACCCTGGGGACCTGCTCCTGGCTTTTCTTCTAGCTTCCAGGGGCTTTAGGCCTCCCTAGGGTTATAGCCCCACCACGCCAATCTCTGCCTCCGTGGCTCACAGTCTCCTCCTCTTTCATAAAATCCCTCTACCTCTCCTTACACATACAGGTGTGTGTGTTTGTGTGTGTGTCTGCCTGCCTGCCTGCCTGCCTGCCTGCCTGCCTGCCTGCCTGAAGACAGAACGCAGGGTCTTGCACGAGTCAGACAAGTGCTCTATCACTGACCTACAGAGCCACATCTCATCCCCAGTAAGGAGACATGAGTGCATTTAGGGCTCCCCCCTAGCTGACCCAGGCTCAAGATCTTTACCTGTTTGTTGTTTGTTTTGAGACAGGGTCTCTCTATGTAGTCCTGGCTACCCTGGAATTTACTATCTTAGGTTGGCCTTGAACCTACAACAGACCTGACTATCTCTGCCTCCCTAGTGCTGGGTTTAAGTGTATCACCAGCTCTTTAACTACCCCCTTTGCCATATAAAGCACCGTTCATTCTCTTGTCATATTAAGCAGTATTTTCAAGTTCTGGGATTCAGGACACTTTGGAAGGCACCATTCAGTCCACTAACCCACTGACAACTTCCAGAGCCCTAAGATGATACATGTGTTGTTCCAAGAAACTACATTTGTAAGTTCTTAGAGGTGCAACTGAAAATCACTGCACAAATCATCTCCTGTCACTTGGACCCACTAAGCGGAAAAGTCTGTTGTATGCTCTGGTTGTGACGGTTGCCCCACTGGCTGTGGCTGGCACTGGCCTGGTGTGGTCGCGCCCCGGAGTCTCCTGCTGTGCTACCTCTGCTGGAACAGCTTTACATGCTCAGACCGACTCTCTCAGGAGCTCCTCTGGACAAGTGTGTGCACATGGAAAAATGATGCCCAGAATATCGTATCTTGTGAGTTACGGTAGGCGAGAGTGTCATATAGTACCTCAGTTGAGCATGGCCAGGCGGGACCCGGCAGACTGACAGCGACCTTGGCACAAGGGAGGAGAGTGTTTTGAGAGCGTGCATCCCAGCAACCTTTCTCAGAGCAGAAGCACATCCAGGTAGCATCTGGCACTCAGAGGCTGGTACCCAGGCTAAGAGAATGAATTCGGGACCCAGGACGTCCCTGCCGCTCCTCTGCATTCCGAAACTTGCAGGTCAGCTTAGCTAAGGCAGCGCGAACCTTTGATAGCCTACGTATTTAGCTCTTAAGCAAGCGCAGTGGCAGGACCCCACAGAGTGTGCTGGCCAGCTTTATGTCAACTTGATGAAAGCAGAAGTCATGGTCTGAGAGGAGGGACCTCAGTGAGAAAATGCTTCTACCAAGTTGGCCTGTAGGGCATTTTCTTAATTAGTGATTGATGGGGAGGGTCCAGCCTCTTGCGGATGGTGCCATCCCTGGGCTGGTGGTCCTGGGTTCTATATGAAAGCAGGCTGAGGACAGGCAGTGGTGGCCCACGCCTTTAATCCCAGCTCTTGGGAGGCAGAGGCAGGTGGATTTCTAAGTTTGAGGTCAGCTGGGTCTACATACAGAAACCCTGTCTCAAAAAAACAAAATGAAAGAAATAAAGGAAGGAAGAAAGAAGGAAAGAAAGAAGGCTAAGCCATGGGGAGCAAGCCAGTAAGCACCTCCCCTCCATGACCTCAGCATCAGCTCCTGCCTCCAGGTCCCTGCCCTGACTTCCTTCAATAATGGACAGTGATCTGGGAGTATAAGACAAGCAAACCCTTTCCTCTCCAAATTGCTTTGGTCATGGTGTTTCATCACAGCATGAGTAACCCTAAATAGGACAAAGAGTGAGTTCAGAACAAAGTTCCTGATATTTTATTTCAGTCTTTGGAAATAATGCAACGGAACCTGGGGACAATCCAAAACCAGAGCTGTGGAAGCAACAGGCAGCACTTCCCTTAGGGCTCTCGCCTTGGGACTGGAATGTGACTGCTGGGAACCCTAGGGCAGATGAGGGCTCTAATTTAGTTAGCGAACATGAAAGAAGATGCAGTCCATGTTCACCAAGGTAAACAGCGCAGCCTCGCAGCTGCATGCACAGAACACAGGCATGCACATGAACACGTGCTCGCGCGCGCGCGCGCGCGCGCACACACACACACTCACACACACACACACACACACACACGTACGCACACACACACACACGTACGCACACACACACACACGTACGCGCACACACACAGACTTGAAGAGACTGGGTAGTGCTGAAGTCCACCTAAACTACCCCTTAGGATGACTTCTGAGTCGTATAATTAAGAAATTGTAATTTCTTAATTAAAAAAGTACTTTATTTTACTTTCTTTCTGAGTTTTGGACACACGAGCCTCTGCAGCCCAGGCTGCCCTCACACTCCCAATCCTCCAGCCTCAGCTTAAGTGTTGGTGCTCAGATGTGCCCCATGCCCAGCCTAAATGGTTTTACTCCTCTCATTCCCCCTTTTCTAACTTTCTCAATTTTCCTACAAATAAAAATTAGTAAGATCTCACTTTGTTTTTTAAATGTACATATTTATTTTTATTTTATGCATTTGAGTGTTTGCCTTTGTGTGTGTGTGTCTGTGTGCGCACCACACGTCTGATACCTGTGGAGCCAGAAAAGTCATCAGATTCCTGGGAATTGGAGTTACAGGTGGCTGTGAGCCACCAGGTGGGCCTGGATGTGAACACATACCACATACATACAGACCATACACACACCCCTACATACAAATATACACACACATACACAAAATAAAGACTGCTAAGTTATCACCAGTTCTCATGTGGATGAGTAAGTCAGTCTTGTCTTTGCCTCAAGGAGCTTGTTATGTAGAGATCACACCCACAACTATAGATAATTATAAGCTGTTGCTATAGCACATTGAATATTACAAAGGACAAATACTGGGGCAGAACATTTCTAAAGCAGAGGCCTTTAATCTACTTATAAAAACAATTTTCTAATCTAAGATATATCCAAGCAGATAGACAGAGATGTATGTGATAGCAAATGGTTCATTAAAGCACTCCCATCCCTATCATAACCACCTGGCTTATGATATCAGTATTTTCCCATCTGTTATTTCTTGGGGGAGGGGGTTAAAAAGTCTCACATAGCCCAGGCTGGCCTCAGACTCACGACATGACCTTAAATTCCTGATCCTCCTGCCTCTCCACCTCTTCAGCATTAGGATTACAGGTGTGCACCCCCATGTCAGCCTCTGTGGTGCTGGGGACGAAACACAAGGCCTTGCGAATTCTCAGTAAGCGTTCCATGAATTGGGTGATACCCCCAGTCCCTGGCTTATTCCTTTTAGAAACAACCCAGGGACCTCAGCCTGCTCATGACTGTGACCACAATCGGGAAAAGCCTGTAATGGAGGCTACCACAGTTTGGATGGGAGTCCCACGTGTTAAAGGCTTAGTGGTCAAACTATGTCCTGTTGGGAGGAGGTGGAACTCTTAGGCAGTGCAGTCTATCTAAAGGAGGTCACTGGGGTATATTCTTTCTCCTCCATTCACCCTCTCCCTCCCTCCTTCACCCTCCTCCCTCTTTCTCTCCTTCTCCTCCTCCCTCTCTCTCCCTCTTTTCCTCTCTCCCCTCCCTCTCTTCCTCCTTCCTGGCCATCACAAGGTGAGCCCCACCCCCACCCTCCCCGCCCTGATATTCTTCTTGCTGCAGGCCCAAAGCACCACACACAGTTGACAATAGACTAAAACCCTTGAAACCATGAGCCAAAATACATCTTTCCCCCCTTATGTTGATTTCCACAGGTATCTGGTCACAGTGACAGAAAGCTACTGCAGGAGCTAGAGCGGAACAAGGGTGGAAGCCACAGAATGCTTTGTTGTGGGAGCAGCAGTTAGGCCAAGGCAGCCAAGGTTAAGGAGAATCAGCTTAAACCAGCCAGGGAAGGATGCTGCGTGCAGAGGGCCCAGCACACAGAGCGCCCTCATGTTACAGGAAGAGAAACTGAGATCAAAGAGATAGGACCTTCTCAAAGCCCTATGACTCTGAGACCACATCTCCGAGTTCCAGGGTTAAGGTTCTTACTTACTGCAGCCCATTAGCTGTAGTCTTCCCCTTGATTTTACCCAATCACAAGCCAGGCACTAAAGATGCTCTCCCAGGTGGAGTAGGAGAAAGGGGGAGAAGATGGCCATGAATGAGGCTGTTTACAAAGAGCCCATCTGATTCTCCCTGTAAAACAATGCACCTCGGCTCTACCCCACCTGGCTTGAAGCCTGCGCAGGGCTGTTTGTTCCTTCCTGTGAGGACTGGCTGGGAGCCAGGCTCCTGCTTGGGCCCTGACTGGGCCCTGGCTTTCAGGAAAGGACATTGACACAGCGGCCAGGCAAGGAGTAGGATCAGTTTAGGGTCCAGGAAAGGAGGCAGCCCTGCTTTTCCTGCTCCCCATACTCATGCTCGCAACCTGACCTCCCTCAGGTTTCCACCCCGTGTGTCCAGGGTCATCAGCCCCGTGACTGCTTTGTAGCATTAGCTGGGTGAATGCCTTCAGTTGTCCAGCATGAGAGTAATTTGAGTCGACCAGGTGAAAGGCTGTAAGCAAGGGTGTCAGTCAGGGTCAGGGTCAAAGTAGATGATCTAGGAGGACGTCAGGACAGAAGGGTTAGTGGAGGCAAAGGCCTTAGGCCAAGCCTGAAAATAAGTGAGGAAAAAGGACAGCTACACACAGTCGTACAGCTTACACACTGCACAAAGTATTCCACTCAAGATATAAGTGAAGGTGGGCACTCGCTCACAAACTGCACTTAGATCTAGCCAGGGGTGGCGTCAGTCTTGAGGACTCAGAGATGGTCCGCCTTGGCGGACAAAGGGCCACTAAGAAATGGCTTGGAAAGGCCTGTGGACAGAGGACAAGAAACCTCCTGGCACACACAACTGTACATCTAAGATACAGCTCTGGGGCCTGCAGGAAGCCAGTGCCTCAAGTTTAAACTCTGCGTGCAGGCAGATAAGGGCTAGCGGCTGGGCGCCTCGGTAGTGGTGACAAGCTGGGCCCTCAGAGCAGCCGGCTGACGGGCAGAGGCTCCTCCCAGTGCCAACAACTTATAGCGCTGGACTCCGTGATCTCTTTCCTTTTCCACACCTCCCTCATCAGTGTCAAGGCAAGCCAGCTGCACCATGAAGCCCAGCTCTTCTGAGATTTTATCTATTTCAAATGTGGCTGGTTATACATGTCCATTTGAAACAATTCCAAGGAGTACAAAGGTAAATGAAGGTAAAGGCAGCCACAGACAGAACTTACAACCTCAGGGAAGCTTTTCCTCTGTCTCTAACCTCCTTGTGGTCCAGCCCTCATTCCAAATCTGCTGTTCTCACTGCAGCCTCTGGTTCCTCTGCTCTTTCATTCTGGTGGGCAGCCTTAAATCTGGAACCCTTTCTTTCACTTTTTGCCATAGGGCCGGCTGCTCCACAGCCATTCTAAATTCTGCCTCCTCAGAAACCCTGCCTTGAAAATGTCACATAGTCCCAATCCTGGTGCCCCTCCCCTCTGCTGCATCCCTGGGCCAGCACAGAAACCTGGTCCATTATGAATTCATATGCCCAACAGGGCCCTTGCCCTGAACAATAAAACTTTTATCATCTCCAAATGCCCAGCCTAAATCCTCACTGTGGTTAATTCAGGCCTTCAAGACCTTAATCTCCCACCACCACCCCCTCATTCCTCGTCAGCAAGCAGCCCTGGCTGTTTCAGAAGTGAAACATTTCTTACCAGGATGCCAGCCATCTTCCCTGAACTTTACCTATTGGGGAAAAAGCCATTTTTCTCTTCCCACCAGTCTCGGAGAGAGACGAGGCCTCGACTGCAAAGGTTCCCTTTCCCCAGGGTCTCAAAGAACAGTTCTTTTTTGCCCTCTTTCTCCTTCCACTGAATGGTTGTCTTCAAATACAACAATCCCTTAGTACATAAGCTCATGGGAGATTGGCTCCAGGACCTTCCAGTGGATGCTAAAGTCTTTCTGTGCTCAGCTCTCCTATAAACAGCCTCGTGCCCACAGACAGCCCAGGCATAACCCCTTATACTCTAAGTCAGGTCAGGGTCAGGGTCAAGTGGATGGTGCCGGAGGACACAGGAGGATTACCCATAATATCTAATGCCACGACCACACATTCCCTCTCACGGATTTGGCACAGCACTCTGAGCACATGGCAAATTCAAGTTTTGCTTTTCGCTTGGTTAAATCCATAGCTTTGGAGGGTAGACTCCAACTCCATTCCTTCGTGCCAGTCAACATGTGAGGACTCCTTCAAAATCACTGTCACACTAATTTTCTAACGAAAAATTAGCTGGATTACCACTAATGTGTAGCAAACATATACAGTGCATGCACGCATGCCTACATACGTGTGTATGTACTGCATACAAGCCAGAGAAAACACCTGTCAAGTACCTGTTGACCCTACTTACAAGGCCTCATGACGACAGTGTGCACTACGGCAGGAGTAACCTGTAAGCCTGGAAACTCCACTTTCTGGGGAATACCTGTCTTACCGAGTCGTCCCAAAACACTGCATCTTGCTATTCTGGGGCCAGTGCAACACACCTCCGCACTCGGCAGTGGTCCTGTCACTTTAGGGTATGAACAGCAGCCCCAGGTGCGAGCTTTTGGCTGCGAACTCTACTGCTCTAAAATCAGAACAACTCAGAGACACAATCAGAGTCCTTGACAAACGGCAAAAGCCTGCAAGGAAGGGGACGAGGCTGGCCTGTGGCCAAGAGTCTGATGCTGCAGGGAGGCCTGGCTACCAGGGACACTTTCCACTCCTGGAGATAAGCCTTCAGCACAACACTGCTCACGTGGGAAGGAATATTGAATTTCACCCAGGGGTCCAAGACCTGCCTCTTCCACATGGCAACACACACATTAATCCTAACCATGATCCTGCTGACTCAAAGCCAGCTACGATTTCGCTTCTTGCCCGGCAGGAAACATCACTACAAGGTGACTAGGACACTACACTATAGTTCTATCATATTACAAGGTGACCAGGACAACAGTGCCCTCAAGATAAGGTGACTTGCTTAGTCAACAATCACTTGGTAGTGGAGCCTTTCCAGCCAGACATAACCAAAGACTTTGCTCACTAATAATTCCAGGCAGCAGGACTTGTGCCTTCCCCATCTGGAACAAGTGTTAGGACAGTCAGAAGAGACAGACCCTGCTTAGTAAACATTGATTGCAGCACAGACCAAGCTGTGGAACAGGCCATATGTGTCTCCACTCCACATCCTGGATCCCCTAGAAGTGTCTCTTTCCTAGCATTTGAAGATGAACAGGCTCCACTACTGGCAAAAGCCTACCCGAGACAACCATGTTTACACTGGAAGGAAAAGGGGTCTCTGAGCTGATAGACAAATGAAATGGGACAAAGACAGAGAAAGACAGGTGGCTATGGAGGTCTGAGCAAGAACACATAACCCAACTCAAGGTAAAGTCTATAGGAAGGCCCTGGAGCACTGGAGCTCTGGCCATTCAGAGAAAAAGCCTGGGAGAAAGGCAGGCCACCAAACACAGGGCCCTTGGCTGTGCCAGCTGATACATTTAAACAGCCAAAGTTAAGAGGAGCCAAGAGTGGTGGCATACGCCTGTAATCCCAGCACTTGAAGGCAGCAGAGGCAGGCGGATCTCTGTGAGTTCATGGCTAGCCTGGTCTACAAAGTGTGTCCAGGACAGCCAAGGCCACACAGAGAAACCCTGTCTCAAAAAACCAAAAACCAAACCAAACCAAAAGAAAAACAAAAAGAAGCAAATAAGTCTATTTTAAGACCCGCACTAAAAAGATTTATTTTCATTTTGTGTGTATGTTTTTATTTGTGTGCCTTGTCTGCATGTTATGTATGTGTATCACATATGTGCAGTTCCCAAGGAGACCAGAAGAGGGCATTGGGTGTTCTGACACTGGAGTGATAGATGGTGGTGAGCGGCCATGAAGAAGCGTGGATCTTCTTGAAGAGCTCTTAACTGCGGAGCCATTTTTCCAGCCCAGTTTTCCCTTTCTTGTCATAATTGTTTTACATTTCGTTTCTTCAAGAGAGATAGTTTCCTTTGTGGATGGACTCAAGATGCTTGGCTGTGGTTTTAAGATACATCCATCCAACATGGTTAAGGCTCATGCTGTGCTCGCTCAAAAGATAAACGAGGAGGCTACCTAAAGAAATACTTCTGAGAAGTGTAGAAATTCATGGTGACAGTGGAAACAAATAGGTATTAAACCACTAAATACCAGATTGGGGCTGTAGCTCAGTAGCATGTATGAACCCCAGCAACTCATAAATCCAGGCATGGTGGCACGTTACTATGATCTCAGTACTCTACAGGCTGATGGATCAAAAATTTAAGGTTATCTTCCAGTGTGTAGTAAGTTCAAACTCAGCGTGCAACACAGAAGACCCTGCCTCAAGATAAACAAACGAAACCTGAATATCCTGAGGGGGAAGGGGGTGCGATGGCTCAGTGGATAATGGTGCTTTCAGCCAAGTCTGAGGACCCAAGTTCAATCTCCAAGACCCACATGGTGGCGGGCAAGCACAGAAAACCATCATGTGTGAACTGTCCTCACAGAGTGTGTCCCACAACAAATAAACGCTGCAAAAACATTTTAAAGACTAAACATCTTTTTTTTTTTTTTTTTTTTTTTTAAAGATTTATAATGGAAGTTTAGGTTTCTCTAAAAACTCAGTTATGTTATGTAAACATGTTTTTGTTTTAATCTCAAGTGTGGGGTTTTAGATTGTCCATAGCTGACAATTGCCTCATACAGGGGCGTGGTCTTTGCCAGCTTCAGTTGGTTGAATTCTGAGGATTCTGAAGGGTATAAATATGAGAGCCCATAGGGAGAATGGGTGGTGGTTTGGAGGAGACAGATGGAGAGAACCCTTTGATAATGCTTCGAAGAGAGAAGACTGCTTGCTGCATTTGCTAGTTTGCTGGCTACTTGGACTGCTGGGTATCCTGATGACTGAGACTGTCACTGCCCCCAAAAAGAACCTGACAGCCCTACCCAGCTGAAAAAAGTAAAAAGGTCAACATCCCTTTTCCCTTCGTCCTTCAAACCTTCTTCCTCTCTTACACAGGGTTGGGGGTGGGAAGGGAGGTAGAGGCTTTAGGAACCCCAAAAGTAGAGTTTAAAGTAGAGTTTAAAAAACTGGTGCCTACAGAGATTCCTCTATTACGTGGAATCTGTATGTCACTAGTTCAAAATGTATGAAGTTACTGACGTTTAATGAGGAAAAGCTTTAAAAACATTAAGAAAACCATCAATACATACTCAATTTATAATTGATAATACTTTCCTGGTATCTTTTCATATTTCATATCTTAATAGAATGGCATCCTTGAAATGCTATTTCATAGCTTGCTTTTTTCCATTGGTCACATAAGAAGTTCTGATGCCAGCAAGTATGTGTGTGTGTGTTTGTGTGTGTGTGTGTTTGAGATGGGCTTGGGATACAGCCTAGGCTGGCCTTGCACTTGGATCTCCCTGCTTCATCCCACGGAGAGCTAGTATTACAGAATATGTCTGGGTTCAATAATATTACTAGACGAAGGTTTTAAATGCCTATGTGGTAGGTTATTTCTGTGAACCTGACCAATCCTCAGTGTTGAACCCTTCTGGTTGTTTTACTTACTTTTTGGAGGTGGGGAAGATTGAGACAAGGTCCCACATTGTGGTCCTGGCTAGCCTGGAACTATGTATAGACCAGTGCATAGACCAGAATGGCCTTGAACTCACAGGGATCTGCCTCCTTCTGCTTCCCAAATGGTGGGATTAAAGGTGTAGGCCACCATGCTCAGCTCAGCACTTCTGGCTGCCAACAATTCCACTCTTTTAAATATTTTATATTATTAATGTAGTAATAAAAAAAAATCTATGGGCCAGAGAGATAATTTAGAGGTTAAGAGCACTGTCTGTTCTTCCAGGGCTCCTGAGTTCAATTCCCAGCAGCCACATGGTGGCTCACAACCATCTATAATGTGATCTGATGCCCTCTTCTGGCATGCAGGTGTGCATGCAGATAGAGCATGCATATTCATAAAATAAATACAAATATATCTTTAAAAAAAGATTGGGAAGAAAGTCTATGTATTTTTAAATACTCCTTTAACTAAAGGTCCTAGTTTAAAAATGGAAATTTGTGGTCTAATGATATGTGTCCCTTTAAGGCTTTGTGTGTGTGTGTGTGTGTGTGTGTGTGTGTGTGTGTACTCTCAACTCCTAGGCAGATTTGGAATCATGCTTCTTGCTGAACTATTTTAATCATATCATACAAGTGGTATGTATTTCCTACATATTAGGAAACAGTTTCATGAAAAACATTATTTTGTGTGGAGTCAAAACACTTCAGATGGGCTAAGCTCTTATTTACTTGAGGGAAGTCAAGCATCCAGAGCTTGGAACACTGATGTTATGATAAGAAATTGGAAAACAACATCTAGGCGCAGCAAAGTTGGTAGGGCATGTTGCTAGTGAAAACACGATCTAGTGTGTGGCGAGAACTGGCCAGCCAACTTCACACCGGGGAAAATCCACCCTTGGCCACAGGATGCCCTACTAACCCTGGCCAGCTACCGTGGAGATGTGTACTCTTAGCCAAAGGAAAGACTGGGTGATGGGCTGTGAATTAGTCAGCATAATCCATGCTACTTCTGGCAAGTACCCAGAGCACATGCTCAGCTAGTAAGTGTGTCACCAATAGGACACCTGGCTAAAATAGACAACTGGCCGGCTGATGACAACATTAAAAATTCAGCATCACTTAGTGAATTCCTCCCACACTGTATTAGTCATTTCTTTCATCTTTCTTTTCTTGGGTTTCCTTATTTTATGTGCTTGAGTGTTTTGCCTGCACGGATACGCATCACATGGGTGCCCACAGAGAGTCGTGAGCCAGCATGTGGGTGCTGGGAACCGAACAGGTCCTCTACAGAACAGCGAGTGCTCTTAACCGCTGAGCCAGCTCTCCAGCCCCTCATCAGTCATGTCTACAGAAGCTGTTGATATTGTGTAAAAGGACCAGCCAGTCCCCATTCAGATTGCAGCTACCGTCACCGAGTGTATCCATACTTCAGCTAGGTCTCCAGCTTCAAGCTCTTTTGACGTTAGAGACACAGGATGTTAAAGTGTTGTTATTTGAGAAGCAGAATCACTATGGAGTCCGGGTTGTCCTGGGTGCTGGGATTCCACATCCAGCACCACATCCAGCTCACAGACCTGCTGTAAAGGTAACGTGGGCAGATGCCACTTTGGTCAATAGTTGAAATTCAATTATCTTATAAGGAAGCAGTGGTTACTTGAGCTGGTCAAGAAGAGGGGATTATTCCCAAAAGGGGAAGGAAGGGGACAAGGGGACTAGTGGAGGAGGCATTCATTAAGCATTCTGGGCTTCCGGGGAAGCAGCCACTTCAGAGGGCCCTTCCTCACTCTTGAGGTTTGGACACTGGCTTGGTCTGTGAAGGAAGCAATCTAACCATTGCTCCATCACTGAACATTACAGCTGGGGTTTTATATTAAAATGTGTTTCCTGAGCCAAACGCACTATCAGCTCTGTCTGGTCTTCTCTAAGCTATGTGTCTTACAGCAGGTCAAATACAGACAGAGAGGAAGTAAACGTTCCCCTTTGAGTCCTTCCCCCTTCCCGACACCCACATTTTACTTCCCAGAGGTAGATATTCCCCAAGTTTACTTGCAGTCCTGGGGATCAGACTGAAAGCTGTGCCTGCCAGGGGTCCACTCCAGCTACTACAGAGCTAGTCTAGAGGCCTGGATAAGGGATACGGCCTGGATCTGGGAACTCGGATCCATCACCGAGGGTATCATACTTCAGCTAGGTCTCCTGAAGCTTCAAGCTCTTCCTGTGTTAGAGACACAGGATTTAAAGTGTCGTCATTATTTGAGTTCTTGTTGTTGAGTGTTTTGCCAACTGAATGGCCCGCTCTGGTAAGGCCTTGTGTCTTTTTGTAACTGCTCCATCCAAAATGACCTCCCCTTCCCTCTCCTCACCCAGGGAGGAGGTCTCCCTCCTGGGAGGAAGGGCTCTTTTTCCCTGACCTCTGTACCCCACAGGTACAGAAACTGATCTGAGCAAAGTCATGGTTCAAGGTGCACGTCTCACGGCAGGGGACGTGAACGAGGGCCACATGAGGGTGGTTACTAATGAGCCAGCGCTCAGCTGCTTTTCTATTTCAAATTAGGATTGCTCCTCGGACTAGCCTCCCCAGCAGAAGGCCCGAGCACAACACAACACACCAGCCTGTGCTCTGCTCCAGGCCACTGCTCATGCCTGGCCATTCTGTCAGACAACCAAGTCAGCTGAATGCATGGAGACAAAGGACCATTTCATACATATGCGCTCTCATTTGGCAGTTGAAATGACACTGCAACTCTCTGCGTGGGACAAATCTCTGCTTCCATCAAACACATTATGAAGGCTCTGAGGACTGGGGTGTTTCTGAGTCAGTTAAGGGAGGACTTCTCATGACAAACTTTGAGACGTTCTTTTTAAATTCATGACACCAGTAAATGCAAATAATGATTTCTACTTGCTACCAAGCAGCTCCTCTACAAGCTTTGCTTACTTGCATCCTGTAACAGTCCTGTGGGGCAGTGTCCCCCGGCCTTAAGATGAGAACTGTGGACAGCCATCACCCAGGCTTACCGACGAGAAAACTAACACTTAGCAGTTACGTAACCTGCCCAGTGTCACACGGCCAGGAAGTAGAAGGACTGGGATTTGTGCTCAGATATACTTGTTTGGAGAGTCCAGATCAACTCAGTTGCCAAAGGATAGGGATGAGAAATCCATGTGGCTCCCAGGACCACGGCAGCGTTACATTGGAGGGCTGGCTGGGGGCCTGGAAGCTGTCCCTCATGCTGTCTCCCATTCTCAGCCCCATTTCTACCCTCTTCCTTGCTTTCCAGAATGCAGAAGCCTTGGATAGGCTGAGAAGACTTCAACCCCCAGCTTTGCATTTGATTTCTGTTAGTTGATGCATATTTTTAAAAAGAAGACCCCCCCGAAGTCTCAGTGTGGGGGGAAATTGTTATTTTTAAGGTGGCAAGAATAAATATTTAATTGGACACTTGGACATTACATTTTGCCTGGCTTTGCAACATCTCAGACAATTAAAAGAAGCCTTTGTCTACAGTGCTAATTACAGACTACTAAATTATTTTTATGAAAGCCCTTTGAACTATTAAGTGTGACAAATGCAGCAATATGGCAGTGCAGAATAGCCCTAGTCTGGAAATGTGAGTTCTAATCCTGACTCAGACGCTATCAACCACCAGCGGTCATTTGCATGGTGTACACATAGACAGCGTTTTCACATACTTTCTACATTAGTCCAGTCACCTTGGGGCAAATCACTTAACTCTTGGTGTCTCATGTCAAAACCTGGAAATGAGAACATTAGGACATCTCATATCCTGTCCAGCTCGAACACACTCCAGGGAGAGAGATTCAACATCACGTAGTGAATTCTTTTCACACTGTGTGTGTCTAGGATCCTCACAGACATGTCTATAAACAGGAGCACACACATTTCAGCCTGAACAATGAAATCTACTCACCTTCTGAAAAATACTACCTGCTTAACTTCAGGGATAGTCTTTAAGAGGTTTGCTCCCAGCTTTCGGCTAAATTTCTGGAGAGTACCCTATTAAGGCCCTGAGCTGGACTCTCACACGGGAATGTTGAGTTGTTTAACAGCTACTAGCACGCCTAAGTCTAGTTCATCACCTAAACCCACAGAGAGCACAGGATTGGAGAAAGGCTTCAGAGACACCCACCTTGACAATGTGCGGGTGCTTGGGTGGGGCAGCCCTGGCTTCTTCACAAAACAAAAACACCATTCTAGCTCGAAGACTCACAAATGTCTCCTCCAAGGCTTGCTACTTCCTGCTTCTGAAACTAGGATGTAGCTCAGAATACACACACACACACACACACACACACACACACACGCACACACACTTTACCTAAAAGCTGTTGGTAAATTACAGGTTTGTCTCAAGATCAAGGAAATACAGTCCTATAAAACCATAATATCTGTCACACAGCTTTAGGTCTGGCTTGGTCCAAATCATGCTCCTCTCCCTGGTCTTAACAATTACTTTCAATGGCAGCTGGATAGGCCTATAGGAGAGGTCTCAGTCTTGTTTCTTAAGAGAATCAGTTTATAAGCATTCAATTATTATCTCATAAAACACCGCTTTGACTTTCAAAGGCAAATTAACCCATATGAAAGCCTCTCTGATGCTCTGAAAAGGTACTATCCCACGGCAAACTGCAAACGGAGCACTGCATCTCACACTCGCCTGATCTCTCTCTAGCCTTGACACATTTTCTTTGCTTAATTCACCACCCTCCACCCCAGTAATAACACTGATTCCCAAAATACACCCGGCCTGGGAAGAGCAGCTCTCCAGCACAGCTGTCTCCTGCCCTCCTCCGGCATTTGGGGCGAGCTATGCACCATGGAGAGAAGCAGAAGGAATGCAGCTCTCAGACCCCAGGTTCCCACCGCGCCACAGGCAGGTGCATCCCGCCAAACCCCAGACTGGCATCCGAAACACAACCGACTCCACTGTTGGATGGGGGCTGTCATTTTCCTGAACTCCATCTCTGTGTTTAAAACTAGGGCGACAGCCGTCTTTGCTACTGTAAACTAATCTGATGGGCATGGGGGCAGGGAGTGGCCCCGGCCAGGCTGCCAATAGGCCATGAGTGAGCAGTCTAAGAGCAAAATCTGTTTGCCACCTCAGAAACTCCTACTGAGTGGGTCTTTCACCACGAGAGTTAGGAGTGGGCCCATGCCCTTCTTTGTAGCCTGGAATCAAACAAGTAACAAAACAAAACAAAACAAAACAAAAAAACTCAAACAAACCCAAAGCCTCCTGTTCATTAGAACTGCTGTATGCATAGTTCCTAACACTACATTGAAATCTGGGAGGAAGAAAAAAAAAAAAACGGAATCAAAGGAAGCTGGCAGTGAGGTACACACAGTAGTTAGGAGCCCTCGAGTCGAGGCTTGTCTAGGAAGAACTTTCTGGCTATGAGCACATACTGAACTTGAGCTGTGTTTCTTGCTGGGAAAAAGAAAATAGCTCAGGACTGTTTCAACACTAGGTACAGCAAGCTGGGCAAGCTGCTGAGTGGCCAAGGAAACCCCACCAGGCAACAGCCCCCAACAAGACTCAGAGCTGCAGGAGGCAGGAATACAGGCCCCGGAGGGACCTCATGGAGGGACTCTCAACCGCCTCTCCTTTCCACTCTGCTCAGATGGTCAAACCTCACTGTTTTCTGATTGGCTTCTTCACCAAATGTACAGGTATCAGAAATTAAAACCCCTGATCAGTAGGCACTTGCTGCTGTAGTATTACAGGTCTGTCTTCAAACCTCACATATACCAAGGCTGTAACGTGACTCTTTAAAGAGTCCAGAAGGATGCTTATTCACAGAAAAAAACGCACCGGAAGCACAAGAACTTAAGCTCCCAAACCAACCACGTCCCCCTCCCTTCACTCCCTTCTCTTCCCTGCAAAGTGTGGCCGGGGCAGTGGCTCAGCACACACAAGGCCACCACGCACGAGCCCTGAGCACCCAACAGTAGCTGATCGCAACATAGCTTCACCCCTCCAAGCAAAACCTCTTCCGAAAGCCGCGCCAGCTCTCTGCAGCTACTTACAACTATCCAGGCCTGCTTTCCTAAGCCAATCCGGCACGAGCAGGTCAGGAGCGGGTGGGTAAGTACCCTGGGGTCCCAAGGTTTGGACAGATACAGTGCCCCCTCCCCTAAGTCTCCACTGGCTGTTGCCCTTGTCACTCTTTTCTCGGGCATATCACTTGGGGAAACTAGACGCCGGGAGATGTCAGGTCCAGGAGTAAAGAGAAGGGACAAGGACAGACAGGAGAGAGTTTTGGGGAAAATACAAGGCCACGGGCAGAGGTGCGACAGCGCCACATCTAGAGGGGAAGAAACCCTAGGTGGGTCCGAAAGGAGGGAGAGAGGGAGGAGGGTAGGAGGAGTGGCTGGGGAGGCCTGACCCCGGAGGCCACCGAGGAGGCCACCGAGGATGGAAGCCCAGCGGAATGGGACACGGGTGGGGGTAGTGGCTGGCGGGGATGGGGAGCCCGGTTCCCCTCCCCCAGCCCGGCCCGGGCCTCCCGCTGACTCAGCCCCACGGCGACCGTGGCCTCGGCCCGACTCACAGTGCGCGAGGCGGCTCCGGCGGAGGCGGCAGGGGAGGGGACGGGAGGCGGGGGCGCTGCGGCAGGGGCTGCGGCTCCGGCCGGCGGCTCCGGGGCGGAGGGTCCTAGCAGAGGCCGCCGCGGTCTCCGGCTTCAACGCACAGAGACTGCGGGGGACGAGAGCACTGCGCAGGCGCGCTGCGGCCACTGCTGTCAGCCGGAGCGGGGCGGGGCCAGGGCACCCGCCGTTTCCACGGCAACCAGGCGGCTAGAGGCGGACTACCCCTACCTCTACCTCGTCCTAGCAACGGCGGCAGGAGGTGCGGGAGACAAGAACAATTCCTCTAGATCTCCATAGCAACGAGGAGAAGAAACCGCCGGGTAAACGTAAGGCGGTACTGAGGGAACGCTCTTACCTTGTCACCATGGCAACTGGGAACAGCCCCTTCCTTTTTCCTTAGCAACAGGGTAACAATTCCTCCACCCTGTCTAGGCAAAGAAGGAACAAGCCTTTACTTCTGATTCCGTAGTAGCGGGATGATGGGGTCTTCCTTACCGCTTTAGCAAAGGCAAAAGTGGAGACTATGACTCCTCTTTCGCTGATATGGGAGACCCGAAGCCGAGTTTGAGGATCTTTCTTGTGTTATGGCCTCCAATTGCAGTCTGCTACTTTAGTCTTTGAAGGCGTGCAGTTTTCTCAGTCAAGCACCCCATTTAGCCTCCCATGAGAAAGCCTGCACCTTCACCTCCAGGTCGAGCTAACAGAATGGCACTTATGCACACGTTTGAGGGTTTTGTCTGTGTGCCGCTGTTTGAGACAGGTTCCCCGAGCCTGGTGAACTATAGACTCACACTTAGAATTTCAGAACTTGGGAGGTGGAGGCAGGAAGACTGCCGAAAGTTCAAGGCCATCCTGAGCTTCGGGCTGACAGACCCTCTCAGCAACAAGGGAAAAACAAAAAGACAGAGGATTCTTTCTGGAGCCTGGTGGCCTTGAACTCACCGTCTTTGATCAGCCATCCCTTAAGTATTTACCAACTATACAGTCCTCTCCCAGTGCATTTGCCAACAGCTCCTGTTCCTTCCCCTGGCCCACTAGCTGGTGTAGATTCCATTCTTCACAACGAGGTCCTTCTTTGACAGGCACATTCATGTCCCCAGATTACTTGCTCCAAGTCTGCTTTGGTGGATCTTCTCAGTGTTTGATACCTCCTCTTCCTCCCAGTGCCCTGAAGTCCTTTTCTCACTCTAGTCTCTCTAGGGCTTCATTATGCCCAACACCATTGAGATTTCATCGGCTTGGTTCTCTTGGTGCTGGTGACTTCTGTCTCTCCCTCCCTCAGCCTAGACTCCCACAGATGTCTTGTGGTCACCCCTGAGCCCACCTTGTACACACCTTCTTTGTTACATGCATTTTACAGTAGCACCCTTACCCTTCTGTCTCTGAAGTCAGACTATGTGTCCTGGTGGGCAGGAATTCTGTCTTACTCATCAGCTTCCTCGGCATCTAGGACAGAATGTGACACACAAACGTTTATGTAATTGACTCCAGTGAAGACAAAGGTTTTCATTCTTCCTCACTTTCTCTGACTTAACTGCCTCAGACTCTCAGTCCAGACCTTCCTCATTGTCTATGCACATATTTTGTCTTTAATACTGCTGCTTCTATTTTAGCTGGCCCACACCCTTAGCTCTTGATCTTAATGCCAAACTCTAGTCAACTATTAGCCAAGACTCTGGCATTTTCTGTCTCCTGAAACCTCGCATTTTGCAGTCCTCCCTCCTACACTTTCACTAGTGTTTCCTCTCATGTGTATGTTCATATTGCTGAAGACACCCTCCTTCCTGTCCTTGGCCCTAGTCACCCTCTGTATGAACACAAGCCTACGCCTTTGGTGAACATTGCTGGATTCTTCTGGGCACATTTGCAGTGAGAGTTTTGGTTTCTTAAAAACAATAACAACCCAGTCATGTTATGTGAATACATTTCTGTTAATCCTAGGTGTGGCATATGGGGCTGTTCAGATTGTCCACAGAGGTTGACTATGATTGTCTGATGTACTATCAGGCTATAGTTTTTGCCAGCTCCGGATAGTTTACGATTGGAAATCTGGGGACACTTGAGAGGGTATAAATGACAGAGCCCAGAGAGGGGTAGGGGCACGAAGAAGAAGAAGAAGAAGAAGAAGAAGAAGAAGAGGAGGAGGAGGAGGAGGAGGAGGAGGAGAAGAAGAAGAAGAAGAAGAAGAAGAAGAGGAAGAAGGCCACTGCTCTCCTGCTGCTGCATTTGCAGCTGTGTTTGCTATTGCAGGTTTGCTGGTTTGTTGGCTATCCTGATAATGAAGATTGGATTTGCCCCCAAGGAATCCGACAACCCTAATCAACAGGAAGTAGTCTAAAGAGACCTACACCCCCTTTCCCCTCTAACCTTCTGTCTCTCTTACCTGGTGTTGGCATGTTGGAAAGGATTGCGGTACAGAAGGATGGTGAATATAAGAAGTCTATTTTAGGTTAAAAATTCACCTACACACATTGACATGCCAGAGTCAGGCTTTCTCCTCCAAGTCTCCCTGTCTGGTCCTCATGAATTCCACTCAGAACTTCCCAAGGACTACTGATATCAAAACACCCGAATGGGGTTCATTTTCTCAGGCAAAAGAGGAGTAAGAGAAAAGAAAGAACTGGCATAGTGAACCAGTTCCCTCCCCTCCCATCTAAAGCGATTTTCAGGAAAAAAATTGCTTGACAAATAATTCCCAAGAAAAACTGTTAGAAAGGTAGATGCCCATTCACATTTGCCCCTGGCCACAGAACTGGAAAACCGAAATGGTTCCTGACTGCACCTACAAATGTCTGAATGCTATGAACGCCGGGGCGGGATTTCAGACTCAGTTTTCTTTTCTTCCCGTCTGTGAAGTTCTGGCTCAGCTCTGTGTTTGCAGGTATAGGCCTGAATGGTGTAGATAAAACGTGAGTAGTCCTGAGATGAAAGACTGTAATTCTTGAATCACCCTCTCTCATCACACATGAGGCAAGAGGATCTTTCTAGAAAGCACTTTGCTTATGCGGTCTCCCAGACTCTCTGTGTTAAGATTTGAAGGTTTGTTGATTTATCTGTCTTTGTGTAATGAATCACCATGACTTCTGTGGTGTAAACAATCATTTCATTATCTTAATTTCTGGCTAGGAGTTTAGGGTGAGCTCATTCGGATGGTTCTGGTGTCATTGTACTCAAATGGTGGCTGGGACTCAAATAGCAGGGGCTTTCTGGACAACCTCCTGTCTTCGTGGTACCTCAGAGCAAGTTTTGGTTTTCCTATCATTTGGTGGTTTCAGGGCAATTGGGCCATTCACCTAGTAGATGAAGATTTTAGGGGTAGACGTTCCAATGGAGAGAAAAGCAAAATCCCTTTTATAACCTAGCTTCAAAATCGTATAGTTGAGTCATGTCCTGTTAGAAAACGCAGACACACACACAAACACACACACACACACACACACACACACACACAGGCGCACGCACGATGGCAAGGCAAGGCAAGGCAGGGGGCATAGATCCATGTCTCAATAGGGAAAAAGGTCAAAGTCATGTAACAAAAGTATGGGCTTTTGTGTGTGTGTGTATGTGTGTGTGTATGTATGTGTGTGTGTTGTATGCAGGTGTGTGCATGGATCAATATCAATTGTCTTCTTTAATTGGTTTCTCCCTCCCTTCCTTTCTCATTGTCTTTCTTTTTTATTTGAGTCAGGGACTCACCATGTAGCCCTGACTAGCCTAGAGCTTACTATGTTGATCAGGTTGACCTCAGATGTATAGAGATCTACCAGCCTCTGCTCCCAAGTACTAGGATGAAAGGTTTGAGCCAACACATCCAGCCTCTACCTTAGTTTTTGAGGCAGGATCTCTCACTGACCCCACTGGTTCTGGTTTTTGCTGATTGGCTAAGCTCTTTTTGTCCAGTGAGCTTCAGGGAATCCTCCTGTCTCCACGGTCCCTAGCACTGGGATTACAGACTCATGCCACCATGCCCAGCTTCTGCTTGGGTACTGGAGGTCAAACCCAGATCCCCAAGCTTGTGTCTCAAGGGGTTTGTCTACCGAAGCTTCTCTCCAGCCCAATAAATATATGTGAATAGGAAGTATTGATGAGGCCAATCATCTGGGAGGTATAATTTGCCATCTTTGACATCTGTTCACAAAATCTACTCAGCTCCTCCCCAAGGCCCCCATGTCTCTTTGCCTCAGGCTAATGACAGATCTCATTATCTGAATCAGGTTCCAGTGTGTATATTGCTCCTCTGGTCCTGTATCCTGGGTATAACTCCTGGGTACCAGTCCATCCATCAGCCAGAAGAGCTGTGAAGTCAAGAAGCTCATCACCCGCCTCTTGCAGAGTCAACATACAGTAGCAGTCCAGACATGGGATCATTGATCTGTACTGATAATCTCATTTCAAAAGGGAAGAACAGTGAAGGTATACATTTCAGTTACTAGTTCATAGTGGCTGGAATCCAGCGATACACTGTTATTGCTTAAGAGTACAGTATCACTCCATTTGCTTCTATAAGCGCAAATATGGGTTATTTTCCAATGGGGAAGAATTATTTCCTAAGGTGTGTGTGTGTGTGTGTGTGGTCTGGGAGGGTGGAGCTACAGGACAACCTTGAGTGTTGTACTCAAGGCATGGTTCATGTTTTTAATTTTTCAAAGACAGGTTATTTCCCTGGCCTAGTTCTTGACAAGTTGGTTAGGCTGGCTGGCCAGTGAATGGCAAGTATCCACTTGTCTTTGCCTCTTCAGTACTGGGGTTATACACGGGAACACCACATCTGCATCAGCCCTGGGTTATACATGCGAAGAACCACATCTGCGTGGAATTTAGGTCCTTGCGCTTATTAGGCCAGTGCTTTACTGACCAAGCTCTCTTCAGCCCAGGCAGTTTCTCTTGATGTTCAATATATGATAGATGCGCCCTTTCTTTATCTACTTATTTTGAAATAAGATTTTAAGTAGCCTGATTAACCGTGTAGCTGAAGCTGGCCTTGAACTTTTGAACCCCTGCCTCTGCCTCCCAAGGGCTGGATTACAGGTGTATGCCACACCTGGCTTCCTCTTCCTAAAGGCTGAATTGTATGTTCACATCACACCCTACCTACCCTTCGCCCCTCAGTGAGCACTTTGCTTGAACCCATCTTTTGCTTATTGTGCTATGTGCTACTGTAAACCCAGGCATACAAATATCTCTCTGAGATCTTGTTTTAAATTATTTGGGGGCATATATTCAGAAGTGGAATTGTCAGAATATAAGGTAGCTCTATTTTTATCTTTTTAGAGGAAACATTCATTGTTTTATGGTTTTTTTTTTTTTTTGGTAGTTGTCATAATGTCTGTGAGCTGGACTCTCATAATCTGACTTTGCCTTTACTTTTGAGACTATTTCATATGCTATTGGCTACTTGTGCATCTTTTGCGGGGGGAGTGAGGAGAAGGATGACTCTTGGAATCTCTTTTTCCATTTTTGAATTGTTGAGTTTTCCCCTGTTGTTCAGTGTTAGGAGTGTTTTCTGGTAATTGACCTCTTATCAAATATATAAATTGCAATCTTTTTTTCTTATTTTCTGGGTTCTCTTTTCACCCTTTTAATACTTTTTTTTAAATGTGAATTAGTGTTTTTCCTGCATATGTGTTGGATCCCCTGGAACTGGAGTTACAGACAGTTGTGAGCTGCCACGTGAGTGCTGGGAATTGAACCTGGGTCCTCTGGATGGAAGAGCTATAGAGTAAATACACATTCCCCAGGTTTTGGTTTTGTTTAGAGAGTAAGAACAGCAATATATTTTTGTTTGTTTTGTTTTCCAAGACACGTTTGTGTAGAAACTTGTGTAGAACTCAGTGTTCTTAACCACTGAGCCATCATTTCCCCTTGAAAATGAAAAAAAAAAAAAAAGCTCATGAAACAGATTTTGTTCATGTTGTCTTTTGTCGCCTGTTAATTTGATGCTCTGTCATGACCCTACCTTGTCCCACAAATGTGACCTTGAACACTGGATGGTCCCCAGGGCTCCCATCAGCACCATTCATCTGAAGAACCCCTTCATCTTGTAAGATTGAAACCCCGCCTTCATCCGACAACAGCTCCCCTTTGTTTAGACCGCCATTCTGTCTGCATTCTTCTCTCCATACGTGTTCCCTGAATGGCCTCATCTTTTCCTGTAGCTTCTGACTCTATGTGCCTCCATCATCACCAGTTTTCCCATCTCTCAGCCCTTATAGGCAGCCCTGACATCAAAAGCCCAGTGGGTCTAAATGAAGCGCGTTCTCTCTCCCCACTTACCAATACCTAGTCTACAGTCCTAACATTGTTGATGGTGTCAAAACAAAAGCAAACAAACAAACAAACCGGACGTGATCCTAATCCACCCTTCTTCCCAACTTCCAGGACAGTTTTCAATTTCAATCAGTTCTGCTTCTGAAATGTCACTAGCATCTGTTTGTTTCCTCCTCTATCTTCCTCTCCATGACCATTACAGACCTAGGATATTGTATTATCTCACGCCTGCTCTCTCTGTCAGTCTTTCCATTTCTGATCCACCCTCAAATCTTAGGGTTCTTCCTATAAGGTAAAGCCTTCCATATATTCCTGGGCTTAAATCCCTATGGCTTTCCCTGGCTTATGCGGAAAGTCGTGTAACAGGGTGGAAGACACAGAGATTAGATACACATTCTTCAGGTTTTTGTTTTTAGAGAGTAAGAACAACAATAGCTTTTTGTTTTGTTTTTCACGACAGGTGTTGGTGCTACTTTTTAACTCTATTTTACTGTATGTTTCTTATGCCTCTTCCTCCCTGCTCCACTCCAATCCCTTCCAACACCCCAGAACAGACAGGAGAAAAAAAAGATTACCGGGGAGATGGGGCAGCGTTCCCTCTAGCTACTTCCTGCTGGTTAGGATTCTCGGGTTCTTTAGGACAAGTCCCATCTTCATTTCAGGAGATCTCCAACTTCTTGTCAAACTGCATCAACAGCAGCCAGAGGCAGCAGGGATGGGGGTGGGGGGGAAGCCCCAGAAAACTTCTTTCTTAGAACTCCCTCTTTTTCTCTCTGGGCTCCGGCCTTTATTCCCTCTCAGAGTCCTCAGATTTAAACTATCTGCAGCTGGCAAAGAGCCCCTCTCAGAGCCTGCACCAGGCAAATAGTTTGCTGCTGTGAACAGTCTGACTCAGTCCCATATGCCACACCCGAGATCAAAACAAAAGCATGTTTACATCCACAAAAGACAGGTTTGTGTAGAAACTTGGAACTCTCTCTGTAGACCAGGCCGGCCTCTAACTCAGAGATCTGCCTGCCTCTGCCTCCCGAGTGCTGGGATTAAAGATGTGTGCCACCACTGCTAACAGTATCCTTTACACTGAAACAACTAAACCTATGAAGTAGATACAAAACTGTGCGATTTTGAAAATAAGAGTTTTAAGGGAAGTTGGTGTTCCAGCACTTCGTATGATGATGCCCGTGTCTTTAGGGTACTTTAATGATGACGTTTGAGGAAACATGTGCTTAAAGACAAAAGTTTAGGTTCCTACATACGGCAGAGACTGCATTTGACACACTGTTTCACCAGGTCCACTCACCCTCCACTCTTTCCATGTCAGTGGAAATACGAAAAACAGCTGGAATTGTACAAGCAAAGTTGTTTCATGGCTGAGACAGGCTAGGGAGTGACCTCTCCTCAGATAAACATCTGTCCATTGCTTAAGTGTTAGTGTTATCTCCTCCGTGGCTTTGTTGTGGAAGATGCTCCCGGGGAAGCTTCCAAGTGTGGTAATGTTCCCATTTTCACATCAAAGGCGCAGGGATGTTAATGACTTGCCTAAGAGTACTAGGCTAGTGAGCTTCAGAAGTAGGTTCCGGCTGGTCGGTCGTGGTGCATGCTCATTTTAGTCCTGGTGCTCGGGAGACAGAGGCAGGCAGAGCTCTGTGAGTTCGAGACCAGCCAGGGTTGCTATACAGAGAAACCCTATCTTAAAAAACCAAATGGAGAAAAAAACAAAACAAAGAAAATAAAACAAATAGAAGTAGGTCCTGAAGTTACAGCCAACACCCATATCCACACTTTCCCATGCTTTCTCTACTTTCTGATTAAAACCATTTGTCAACATGTCTTACCCCCAGCTCACTAAATGCAGGCGCTCTCCTTGGTTCACTTTTACACTCCTACTGTAGGCCCAGCAGCTGATACACAGGCACTTATTAAATGAAAGTCGGAACAGTAAGTAAGTTGCTAGATAAATATATGACATCATTATTAAAAGTAAATTTCTGATTTTTCTGTTTTTAGTTTAGCATGCCACAAACACTATACATGACATAATTATTTTTACGTAAAGTTCAAATTTAAGTGGCTATCCTGTTTTATTTATTTGGAGATTGGGGTGAAAAAGTCAACTCTCTTAAGAGACCTCCAGATATGGGAAAAGCTGCTAAGCTCCCTCATTTGTTTGCTGGCTGCACAGCCGTAAGCCCCCCTGGGGGTCCAGGACCGAGCACAGAAATTGGCTGTTTTTCCTCGAGCTTTACCTGTTTCCTCATGGCCTGCGGCTTAAGCCTGAGTAGCCACTGGTGAGTTTACAGCGCCATCTGGAGATCCTTTTGGGTAGCACCATGACCGGAGTCCGGCTCACTCAACCTGGAAAAGCCCTGGTAGACCAGGAGGCCAGGAGTGGAAGTGGATGAGACAAGGGAAGACATACCTTCTGGCAGCTGCTGCTCTGGCCAAAGCTGAAGGCATGCCAGAAGAGGTTAATTCCAAGGGCTTTCCTCTCCCACAATCTTCTGCTGCTTCTTTTCTCTACATTTTCCAAGGCGTGAAGTAAGATTCCCCTCCCCTGCCCCATATATGATGGTCTCATCTGACATATAAATTTTTATATTCCACTGAAATAAAATGTATATGCATATGTGTGTGCTTTCAGTATCATATGTATGGATCTGATACTAAATTGAAGCTATAAAAATTTACCTCTATGCTTTTTTTTTTTTTCTAAAAGTTTTCTAGCTTTAGGGCTTATTTAGCTCTTAGATTTAAAGTTTGGGCTCATTTTGGCTGAGTCTTGCATATCGTGAGGCAGATTTCCCATTTTGATTCTTTTGCATATGGATGTCTATGTTTCTAAGCACAATTTGTTGAGAAGACTGTTTTCCTCCGCTGAATCATCTTGAAATTGCTATTGGAGTTATTACGGTCAGTGTCTGGGCAGCTTTAACAAGCAAGGCCACCGTCCTCAACAGGCAAATAACAGTAACAAACAGAAAAAGATTCATTCCCTGTGACCACACTGGAAGGACAGGTAAAGAGCGCCAGGGGTGTCCCCAAGCCCGTCTTCAGAGTACTGACATGAGGTCTAATTAGAGAGCAAGAGGTATGCATAACCGTGCCTTTCTGGTCAAAGTGTGGTCCTGACTCTCACTGACCCAGCACTGACTCCCACTGTTGGCTCGAAGTCTGTCCTGCATCAGCAGCATACTGCGCAGCCTCCTTCCGGGAGACAAGTTACTCTCTGGCTGATGCCAAGGTCTCAGGCTTTTCCTTCGCCAGCACGAGACTTCTGGGGGGAAATGTCAATTCCCTCACTGTCTCCATAGTCTGATAGCGGAAGGGGGCGGCGTGTGTCCTTACAATATCTTCATTCCTGCCTCATTGGGTGTGCACTTGCTATGGTTTGGGTAAGGTTTGAGCATGTTGCCCGGAGGCGATTGTGCTGGCGGCTCGGTCCTCAGTGTGGCAGGGCTGATGTGGAGGAATGTTTAAGAGGGAAGACCCACTGAAAGGTAGTTAGGTCGCTGGGGCCTCCAGCTTCATGAATGGGTTAATGATGATTTTACCAGCTCCTTTAAGATTTTCCTCATCTTACGCTTCTGAGTCCTTTGCAGTTTCAAATGAATTTTTAAGATGAGTTATCAATTTTTACAACTGAAGTTCTGATGGGGATTATGCAGAATCTAAGGGTCCATAGATTTGGGGACTGGGACCACCTTAATGACATGAAATCACCTGATTTATGACCATGGAATTATCTTTTATTTATCTAGACGTTGTAAACATTTCTAATAGTTTCATGGGGTTCAGAGCACAGCTGTATTTGTCTTGCTAAATTTGTTGCCAAACACTATTCTTGTCAAAACATTTACCATACATGTACGCGTATGTTTGTGTGCCTGAGTGCACGTATGTGCATGTAGATGAAGGAGCCCGAGGCAGTCAGAAGAGTCCAACCTGCAGTTACCTGTGGTTTCAAGCTGCCGTGTGGGTGCTGGGAACTGAGTTTGGATCCTCTCGGAGAGAAGCAAGCACCCCTGGGCACCCCTACAGCCCTCACTTTGTTCTTTTTGATGCTGCTATAACTGGAATTGCTTTCTTCATTTCACTCTTGAATTGTACAAGTCCCGTTCTACGCCAGCAAGAAAGCACTTCGCCTACGTCCATCACACACACGCATGCTTTCACCCTGTTTGTAAGTTCCTGTCTGTGTACACACTGAAGACAGAGTTGTCCCTTCCATCATCTTAGACAGTCTTGCACACACTGGACAATACGATGGGCCCTTTATTTCTTAGAAACTTCATGTCGAGAAACAGAGCATGCATTGTAGGCATTGTATGACTCCATCATCAGGCTTCAAAACGAGACAGCATTTATTTGCCAGGGAAGTAGTTATCCATCGGGGGATGGGAGGCACTGGTATGACAGGAAGCGCTCACAAGGCAGGTCTCTCAGGGACTGGCAGTGCAATGTCTTCGTCGGCACTTTCATTTTATACAGGTTTATCGGGCTGTGCGCTTAGACTTCAGAGGTTGTTTATATAGCTTTCGCTCAAACATTTGAGACAAAGAGGTCAGGGAGAGAGGTAAGACTGTGCTGCTTTGTTGAATACTGGAGCCACTCCAGACATATAGTGCTGCCCTTTCATGCACTCTTTTTGAATTTTGCTTTTGGCAATAATACCTACTTCCCTTTCCAAACGCCATTCCTTAAGTTTTAGAAGGGTCCTTTCCTCTATCCGCCCCAGGATATTTCCTGGAGAAGGGCTCAGTGTACACCTAGATAAAAAAGAAAGTGTATACACTTTATGGTTAAGTTGTTGAGATGTGACAGTGATCAAGCTGCCACTTGCTGTGTCACCTCTCTCTGCACTTACAGCCTCAATCAAATCTGCACACGTAGCCTCGTTTCCCGTAGCATCGCTGAGTGGTCAGGCAGAACCTTGTACAACATGGTTCCTGATCTTGGTGGCACAGGATTGACAGGTGAAGCCACGGGAAAGGACACAGTGAGACTCCTTAGGGTCCTACTCCTGACTGATGCTGGGATGCTGTGCTCCAGCTCTGCTCATGATGTCTTCCGTCCAGAATGTCTAGTCACGCAGAATTGCATAAACTTAGCTCTGCCTCCCCCCTTCTTAAAACTTTCTTACACAGTTTTCTGAAGCAATGATCTCATTTCAACATTCAGCTAGACCAGACTTCCTCCATCTCCCTGCTTTTGATATTTTGGGTGGTGGCTGCCCCGCGTACATCCCAAGTAGATTGCTCAGCAGTGTCCTGGAGCTTTAACCACCCCATTCCAGTAGCACTGGTCCACTAAGTTGTGACAGCCAAAAGGATGCCCAAATGATCCCTATTCTTGTCTTCTGGAGGACACAACTGGTCCTGGCTGAGAGCCACTGGGCTCAATGGTCAACTTCAGTCTTCCGATCTAGTAGAGAGCCCTACTTTGCTCACATCAGGGTAAACCAGTATGATCCCCAAGTGTTGGTGCTGATCAATGAATGGAACTGGGATACCACTTCTCATGACCACGGTGCCAGATGACGGCGTGGCATCTGAAAAACAGAATTATGACTGGAAGGCAGCATTCTCTTATTGCCTCTGGTGCCAATTCCTGAGAATTTCACAACCACAGAGCAGGCATTAAGGAGGGATTCCAAAACGTTCTGAGCAAAGACACTACTGGGACCACGCTGCAGATGGTTTACTCAGAGACCTGGCTGTTGAGCATCAGAAGAAACTTCAGCAGTCCCTACACAGCAACTCTTCCTGAGATGTCCGCACTGGGCCTGGAGTTCTTCTTCTGGGCCACCGGGAATTTTGATGACCCACGGCCACAGGAGCAGGCCTGTAAGGTATTGCGACTGAAGTGTCTTGTCTTTGGTACTCAAAAACATGTCTGGTCCTCTCTGGGGGGTGTTTTCTAGGAGCTTTTCCAGTAGTTTCGGTTCCCTCAGGAAAGAAGGGGTCAAAGCCTTTCCTGACGTCTTGTTAGTGATATAAGCCCTCAGGTACCTTGAAATGTGGCGCCGGTTGTGGTGGCGCACACCGGTAGGATTTGCTGAAGGAGGCAGAGGCAGGAGGATCACGAGTTCAAGGCCAGCCTGGGCTACACAGTTTCAAGTGAATGTATAAAATTATTTAAAAATAAAATATTAAAAAAAGAAGAAATGTGGCATGGTGGTGCTGCTGGGGGCTGACCACGAGAGGGACTCCTGGGTCATCCATCAGTCCTGCCAAATTCAGGCCAGTTTGCAATGACAAATCCCCACAACACAGGAGGCGCTGCTTAGATGATGTCACCGGAGCATTTAGACCTACGCACAACAGTTTGCAGTTTGGTGACCTTGGGAATTTCCCCTCAGAGGGGGCTTGGACGGCTTGAATCCCTATAATCTTGTTGTCAGCCTGTCCAATGAGAAATGACACACAGAAATCCCATCTCAAAGAAGTTTCCTTTTAATGTAAAAAAATGTGAAAAACTTGCATATCAAGGGAAGTTTCCAGTGCACTCATGTGACTAGCCAGAAAACAATGCTCACACCGATGCAGACATCACTCTAAAGCTAGACACTGAGAAGAGCAAGGTGCTTTTAAAAGCAAACTTTTAACAGCACTAAGCGAAATGTGTTGCTTTGTTGGCAAAGCTTTGTGATAGCTTCTAATTGTCTAGTATAGTAGTGCATGTCTTTAATACCATGAGGTCAAGGCCAGCCTGGTCTACATAGTAAGATCCTGTCTCAAAAAAACAAAAAACAACCAACCCCCAAAACAATAGCAAATAACAACAAAACAAAAAAGGAAATAAAATAAAAACCTTTTTACCAATTAGGACAATAATCTTTACCCTTTCCCAGTATTGTTTCTTCTTCAAACCTGGGGTTCAAATGACCTTTCCCAGTTCCTAATGTCCCTTGTGTGTCTGTGAGTCAACCTGTAATTCCAAGTTAAGAAAGCAAAGCTGATGGCTGCATAGCTGATTCTCCTGTGTGATCCAAAGTTTCAAGTCCAAACTTTGGTTCTTCTTTCCAACTGCACATATTAAGGTATCCAGGGTCTTTCTAAGCACTTACCTGCACTCTCATTCATGCTGTGCAAATGCCTATCCCGTGTCAGTGCCTGCCCCTTTGTTTTTGAGAGTCTCACTCCAAAGCCCTGCCTGCCCTTGCCTCCTGAGTGCTGGGACCAAAGCTTGTGTTTTTTCCCCAGTCCATATATTTACCATAGATTTGGGGCAGTTAGTCAAAACCTACTGTGCTCCCCAGTGTGCTGAACAGATTTTCTCCATTGTCTAGAATTTTTTCATTCGGGTTGTGTCTTTAGGGTTAAGAAATCACCACAAGGTACCCCACAGCACTGAAATTAACACACCCACTCTGTCTGAGCCAGGGTCTACGCCTATGTGACCCAGGCTGGCCTCGCACTCACAATCCCCTTGCCCCAACCTTCCAAATGCTGTGACAATAGCTTGTACTTCACTCCTTTTAGTTTGAGTTTAACCAGATAATCCCTCCTAAAATCCCAGGGGGTTTGAGATCTAGTCACCATATTCAAAGGTGGGGTTCTTGAGAGCAAGTGAGCAGGCAAAAGACACTCTGAGGCCTTGAGATGACTGTCATATGCCATGCCTTTACGAGGATACAGTCTCCCAGCTTCTGCTGAATGGAGTTGGGGTTGGCTTTCAAAACGGCAGCCAGGAGAACAAGTTGCCAAAGGGTAGGTGAGGGAGCCTAGAGCCTTTTCTTTTTTGTTTCTACTGCCGCCTCTAATTTTTCCTATTTCAGAGAACACACCAACTGTTCCAGGAAATCTGGCCCCAAATTTCCTTTTCCACCATCAGAAATTCTGGGCTCTCAGGAGAGGGATGACCCTTAAAACAAATGCTTATTTTTAAACTTTTTATTTTGATATTTCCAGACCTTGCCCAGACCTCCCAGATGAGAGTGAAGGATCAGAGCTGTTCTAGCAACACACAGCCGCCATCCAGGAGGCTTTCCGCTGGGCCGCCTCCTCTTGAAGAAACACAAACGGAGGCCGAGTGAGAAGTAGCTACAGTTTAATACAAACCTGCACCAGGACACAACGTGTTGGGCTGTTATGTTTTGCCTCAAACGGTGGCCAAAGCACAGGACCATGTGTCGTCTTGGGATTGACACAACCTTAGCACCATGACATTTACAGAGGAGCGAGGGAGTCGCTTGGGGGCTGGGGCGCTGACAGCTCCGTTCTGACGGCTGTGCCTGCCACCTCAGCAGCTGGAGGGGGGTTGGCTTCCATGTGGTTCTGTGGTTTCTGGGTCAATAGAAGAGATGCCCTCATCATGGCACTGGCTTGACAAGAGACCTACTGTGGACTCCTAGCACTACACACACGCACACACACACACACAAACACACAGTAGCACAATTTTCTGGTAAGTTAACCCCACAAACCTAGAGAGCAGCTAAGGCAAGAACAACAGTATTTATTCAGCAAGTACAAGACCAGTTTGAGAGCTGCATTCGGTGCAACCAGAGACCCTTTACGCTCCAGCCAGCAGCCACTGGACCTGTGATGGGGCTGGCTGGAGCTCTGCACGGGGCAGGAAGCGGACACTGGGGGATGATGGTTTGTTTGGCTCTTAGGAGCTCCTGGATGAGCAGTCTATGAAAGGATGGACCTGGGTCTACAGAAGGGTGCGGGTGGGTGAAGTGGAAGGCCTACAGTGGCCTCTTGAACACACACTCTCCCACCACTCAGGTCACACACTTCTCGAGGTGGAAACACTCAGAGCAGGTGGGGCATTCCTGGCCCAAGCCATGTGGCCTGCCTAGCTGGCCCTTGGATATCTGGCATCTGCCCAAGGCCTATGACCCTGCAAGGGCAGAAATAGACAAAGCTGATGTATAGCTAGGTGTGGTAGCTTATGTGTATAATTCTAGTACTCCGAGAAACAAAGGCAGGATTGTTGTGAGTTCAAGGCCAGGCTACATAGGCAAGACTTTGTGTCAAAAAGGAGAAGGAGGAGGAGAGAGGGAGAAAGAAAGATACAGACAGACATTGTACCAGGGGCCAGCGCCACCTGTTGTTCTTATCCATGAAGGCTTTTCCAGGGCCATTACCTACTGTTCCTGTGGCTATCCCTGTCCCCTGGGTTATCTGTCCTTTCAGCTCCTAAGTGAGGATAATGGGAATGAAGGGGAGATGAAGATGCAATTAGAATCACACACAAGTTCCCAACACTTTTCTAGTCCAGGCTCAAACCAAGAGTATACATTAGTCAGCTCACGACAAAGATAAAATCGACTTGTGCAAAGCAAGGCAGAATGCGCTCCCCGAGGGAAAGCATTCTAGCTGGTCAAACTCCCGGCTGGCCTGACATCACTCCACAACTGTTTTCCACAGCTAGGTTAGACAGCCAACGGCAGCCATGGACAACTTGGGGCCAGGGGGTCTAAACTTTCTGGGCCTCAGTTTTGATCTGTGAAATGGGGAGAGTGGTAAGCCTTCCACTGTCAAGAGGAGCCCGTGAGAGCTGATACATGGAAGGGCTTTGCTGTACCCAAAGCAGGAAAAATAAATAAAGAAAATAAAAAGAGGTACAGGGATGAGTGCCAAGATCTCCAGAGCCTCTGGCAAGTTTGGGGAGCTCAAACAAAAGTGAGATCACTTGCCGAGGGTTGGTGGGAAGGCTTATCAAAGGCAGCCAGCTGAGCCACTTCTCAGGCTGTATAGCCACCTATGAGAACCTCCCAGGAGCTTCTGAGACAGCGGGTAGCCAACAAGAGCAGAGTGTTGAGTACAGGGTCCCATAGCACTTGGGCGGCGGATTCTGCAGCTAGGCCTTGTGGGTTGGGTTGAAGCCCCTTCCCTCTGGCTGGCTGGCCAACCCTCTCCTACTCCCCCCTTTCTCAGCAGGTCTGAGGCCTCTTGCTAGTCACACAGGAGGAGTAGCCAGGCCTTGTCCAGCAGGGGCAAGTTATAGGAAGCTTTGTGAGGGTGTGGATGTGGGGTTAGTGCTGGGAGGAACCAGGAGCAGAGATGGGAGAGGGCCCACCTCGCTGCTTGCAGGTTTTTAGGGCCAGAATCCAGGACATTTGAATGTAGGAATGTAGGGTGGCAGGAGGCAGGGGTGTGGGGTAGGGGAGGCATGGTCCGGGGCTTTTGGAAGTAGAAGGACCCTGGGTGGGGGGGAAGGGACCAGGGGGACAGCCTGCCCCCCACCTCTGCCCTGTACTGTCTGGTTGATGGTGAGTGCAGCATCTCGTACGAACCAAATCTATTCCCGATTCTATGCTATGCTAGTGACACGAAGCACCGCTATTTTCCACAGGGTGCACGAACAAGTCAAACCAAACCACTGCGCAAACCAAACGTGCAAAACAAAACCATTTACACGCGCCTGGCACCAGCCCCATGCCCACCCCGCTACCTTTCTGGGGCTTGGGACTCCCAGAGGGTGTGAGTAGGCAGTGAAAAGAGGCTAGCAAAGGGCACAGGGTGTCCCAAGCACAGCCACACCTGGGGTGTCCCGACTGTACCCACACAGGGCTGGGGCGAATCGGGAGAGATGGGACACAGTGGGCATGGCTGGGGAGTTGACACCTGTCTGACTTGGGAAATGTCACCATGGGGCCTAGGGGGTGAGGGGGGAAGGCCCTTACTTATATCTGGTAAAGTGCTCCGGACACCTGTCTGGGTAGGCAGCAGGGCAGGGCACCAAAGTCTGGGCCTTCCCAGAGCCAGCATAGGAGGTCAGGGTGAGAGAAGGGGCAGGGCCAGGTGCTGTGCTATGCATTGGGTGCTGTGCATAGTGTGGGCTTCTGGGGCCCAGGGAAACCCCAGGGCCAAGGAAGGAGCAGAGCATGAGGAACAGCTCAAAGTGCCTTGTTAGGGGTGGATCAGAGCCCCGTGAATCGCGGTCAGACAAGGGAGGCGGGGCTCCCTGGTTGGTGGAGACCACACCGGTGAAGCACTGCCCAGCCCAACCTCTCCCACCCCCTGCAGCTGCGGCCGGAAGGTGTGCAGGCGGGTGTCCGTGGAGCAACCCCACTCGGGGGCGGGGCTGGTCAGGGCCTTTACCAAATACCGCTCGACCTGCCTCCAGGGGGCGCAAGGATCCGAGCTGAGGCCCGCTTTGGAACGTGGTCGTCGATCTGAGAACCTGCAGGAAAGAAGCAAGCAGGAGGGGTCAACCTGTGGTGCTGCCTGGGTCCGCAGGCCCCCTTTCGCCGCTGAGGCCCACGGGGCTGAGTTAAGGCTTCTCCTTTCCCAGCACTCCCTTAACCTGCGTGTGAACCTTAGCGTGTGTGTGGAGGCCAGAGAACACTGCCCGTCTGTTTTAAGATGGGCCTGGAGCTGTGTATTGTATTGATATGTGCTTGTGCCCAAGGAAGTGTCGGATGGAATTATAGGCCGTGAGTTGCTGGATGGCGGGTACTGAGCGCTGGTAAACTGGGAACTGAACACAGGTCCCCTAGACCAGGAGTGCATGCTCCTAACTGCTGAGCCCCCAGGCCTGGCTTTTTCAACATGATTTCCTGGGATTGAACTCAGGCCCTTGCGCTTACAAGGCTTTACTGACTAAGCCATTCCCGAGTCCCAGGTCCTGAGGTATTTAATCCTCATTCCTCTATTCCATCATCTGGTTGAGAAAACCAGGGACATAATATAAGCTCCACCTTTTACAGTGTAAGGGGTTTGAAGAGTCTGGGTTTGAATCCGGGTCTCCCGACACAGAGCCCACTTTACCAGCTTCCCCGCTCGCCCACGTGAACAACACACTCAGTCTCTTGCGCTGTCAGAGCAAGGGATTAGCTGGTTACCACACAGGCCTTCGGACACAGGTCTCAAGTGAGCAGACCGGAGACTGGAACAGGGAACGGGGAACTACTTTGGAAAATGAAAGACCCCACTCTTTGGAACTCTAAGACTAAGAAGGGAGGGGTGTAGTCTCCCAGAGATCACAGCGGGGCTGGAAGAGAGATGATGGGCAACTTGAAGTCTGTCGTGTCCAGGCATGGCTCTTAGTCGGGGGCAGAACAGGCAACTGGCTAGTCAGGCCCCACGGTCCCAGGACCTTAGCATTTCTTGTGGGGTCAGCTGTTGCAGGCTGTGTGGTGTGCTCAGGTCCTAGGAATCCACACACCCCTGACTGACTGGCAAAGTTTCACTGTGTTTGGACAGTGCTCCAGACACACCACCAGTGCTCCTGTCCCACTGCTTGTGGGAGTGACTAGCCCTTCGGGAGCGTTTTTGGAGGGCTCCTCTCCACAGGCCACCAGCACTCTCCAGTGGAGACCACCTGTCCCTGGCATAAGCGGCTCTCAGCACAAAGCTGGGCGCCTAGGCGGGACCTCGGTGGGCAGGTGGGGGGAGGCTCAGTAGGTGGCACCTACCTGGCCCTTGGCCTCTCATCTAGGGATGGTTTGTGTTTGGTCGTCACTCCCTATGCCTTACAACTCTATGCTCTTGTTCCTCTTGCTTTTCTTCCCCAGATAGAGCCAGCCCTTGCAGAGTGGGCTCTCTTTGGCAAGTTCTGGGGTCGGGAGGCTAGGTCACTGCCCTTTCAAGTGGTAATGATGGTCCCCACTGAAACGTGAGGGACTGACACATCTCACAGCCTCTCTGTCTGCGCTCCATTGAGAACATCTCATCATTTTCGAGGCAGTGTTCCCCACCCAAGGACCACAGGACATCTGAGGTATATGTAAGGTCTAATAGCATAGACAGCCATGGCCTAAAGGGACCAGGCTCACTGTTGGTGTCATCGGAAGGACATGGCATTATATAAACGGGGACAGAACGTGACAGACAAACCTACGCATTCTGGAGCTAGACTAGAGCCAGGGCATGAAGAGAAACTGGGAGTCAGAGCCCAAAGAAAGAAACATTTACTTAACGATACTGAAATGTATATCATACGGTTCCTGGTTAAAAGATAAAAAGTGGAAGGTGCGGGTGCTGTGTGATGACCGGAGGGCGGAACTGAGGAATGGTGAGGAACCAGGTGGCGGGGGCTACAGTGAGACTGGGAGGGAGAGGGGACAGTGAGGCGCATTGACAGCAGGGATGGCTGTCCTGTCTGGGCACTGGACATCTGCGGGTCCATCTGCAATGACCTCAAGGTGTTTCAAGGGACAGAGACATATCACAGGGAGAGCGTCCAGTAGCCTGTGGCCTGTCCAGCAGCCAACGAGCTCTCCTGGCTCCCGCAGGCCCTTCGGCCTGTTATGTCTCTAGCAGCACACACTGCACATCTCAGGGCACGCCAAAGGACCTGCAGGCTGCAGCCCACCTCCTGGGCCCCTGTCCTGCCTGCCAGCTCCCTCCTCACCCTCACCCTTACCAGAGAGGCTGAAACTGGATTCATGAAGGTCCCGCATGCCACCATGCCGGGTGACTGGCCGAGTGGGGGTGTCTGCCAGTGGTGTCCCCATCTCTTTTTTCCCAGGGTGGACAACAACAGCGACGTCCCCTAGGTAGGGAGTGCGGTCCACTCCCCTCATCTTTAAGGTCTAGTGAAGAGAAAAGACAGGCACATCAGAGCCAAGGGCGCAGGCGCAGCCTCCTCCATAGCTACCAATACCCAAAGCACGCAGGCGATAGGCTTCTTGCTTCCAAGATCCAAATGCTGAAGAACGGCCTTCTTGCTTCTACATAAGATGAGTGTGTGCATGCAAGTACAAGTGTAGGAAAGGGCCTCAGTCTCTGCCCTCCATAGGGGTGGAATCCTTCCGGGGGAGTCTGGCAGGGAAACAGTCAAGGAACACCTCCACGTGTTCTGAAACGTGTGTCCTGACAATGCCCAGCTCCCGACAGCCCAGACCTTTCCCTGTGGCCTGACAACCTGGTGAAAACTCAGACTAGATATTATTTGGTTTGGACATGGGAAACTGCCGGAAGCAATGCTGGAGGGTGAGGGGTTAAACTTCACAAGCCAGACCGCCAAGGTTCCAACCTTAGCTTGGTCCCTTAGAGCTATTCTGGCCTAGGTCAGTTATGGCGATTCACTACATTAAAAGCGCTACTGTGAGGGGAGGAGGTGCGTGGGAGCAGCAGCAGCAGCAGCAGCAGCAGCAGCAGCAGCCGTGAGCACCCCATCCTCTGGGATGGAACCTCAATTTTTACAATGTTGCATGCTGCCCACAGTCTTTTTGAGAGAAACAACAGGCACAGAGGACTTCTGAACGCCCCCTCCCCCACCTCCGGCATTAGCAAGAGGGGAAACTGAGCTAACAAGGAGCCTGTATTTCAGGAGGGCCTCACTGGTCACAGACAAACTTGTCAGGCTCCCTGTCTACTCGCCCGTTTAAAATCTACCTTATTGAGACTGTAGAGATGGCCCAGAGGTTAAAAGTGTGTACTGCCCTTGAGGGGACCCTGAGTTCAGTTCCCAGTGCCCGGGGAGGTGGCTCACAACCGCCTGTAACTCTAGCTCCAGGGGCATCTGAAACTCCTGGCCTCCACGGGCACCCATACTCATAGGCACATGTACACACACACACACACACACACACACACACACACACACACCACTACCATCATCACCATCACCATAGATGTATGATAAATGAGAAGCGGAAAACAGGAATTTGCAACTCCACCATCCCTCGTGCGCCTCCCACACATTCTTCTGGAATCATGGTGACAGAGAGCATCCAGAGGAAACTGTGTCAGGGCTTGAGTCTGAACGGTCTCCCATAGGCTCACGTTCTGAAAGCTTATTCCCTGGCTGGGGGCCTGGAACTTCAGAAGATGGGGTAAGGCTGGCCTTTGAGGGGTGTTGGCTGGCCTCCAGTCCTGGCTCTGTCCTCTTCTCCATCCCTACAGACTCCCAGTATCAGGAACTGCACCTGGTCACTTAAAAGTGTCTGGAAGCATGAGCCCCATGAGCCGGGTTAACCCTTTCCTCGCTTACGGTGCACTGGTCATATTGGTGCAAACACAACTAACATACAGCATGACACGTCCGAGAGTTAAAGGGGGAAAGTGAAGATGACCCCCCCCAGGAGCCCCCACCTCTCCCCACACATCTTCCTTCCAGCCCCACCGTACCTTCTCTCTCTGCACCAGCTTCTTATAGACAATGTCTGGGAAAGACCTCAGGGGGCAGAACTTGCCAGTGCCCTCTGCGCACATGAAGACGCCATTCTCGTACACGACACGTCCCCGGCTGATGGTGACCAGCGGTACGCCGTGACAGCGCATGTTCTCATACAGATTAAAGTCTCCACCCTGCACCTGGGTGCTGGCTGAGATGGTCCTGGTGGGAGATGAGGGTGGTCAAGACCTTCTGAGCCCGTGTAAAGATAGCAGCTCTTTATGGAGAGAGATGCTGCCCAACAGGAGGGCGCGGTTCCCAGAGCTGTCTGATACGGACTTAGTCCCGTCCCCTCAAAATTCGTGCACTGAAATCCTTAACGGCAGCATCTCAGTATCTCAAATGCGGGGCCGTGTTTGGATGTAGAGCCTTTAGAGAATTAATGCAAAAGGAGGTTTTATGGGTGTGTGCTTTCCTCGTCTAACTGGTGTCCTTAAAAGAGGGGACAGGGAAATTATTGGACAGGGATACGCAAAGGAATGGGTATACACATGAGCATGAAAGGAAGGTCACTGGCATGCCACGCTCACACTTCGCTACATTTGAAATGGTGTAAAGATTATTTGCCTTTGCAGTTCTGTAAAGACAAATTCTTAAAAAACCCAAGATCCCCTCCCCCCAGGAAGCTAGAGGCAGAGCTTTACTTTGTGGCTTCCGGGTCCCACACCACCACGTCGGCGTCAGCTCCGGGGATGATGCGGCCCTTGCGGGGATACAGGTTGAGAATCTTGGCTGCGTTGGAACTGGTGACAGCCACGAAACGGTTCTCATCCATCTTTCCTCCAACCTGGAACGTGGCAGAGGCGTCAGTCAGCCTGGCTTCCTCCCCAGGCCCTTGCTACCCAGCCTGTGGTCTTTCATCTCGGAGGGTCACGCCTGCGGTCCTGAGGCGAACAGTCCTCTGTGCACTGTCTTACATGAGTCAGGTGGCAGAGGCTGGGCTCCTGCTTGCTCCTTTCTCCCTCACCCAGCCAGCTACCCTGGCGACTTGTGCCAAAGGCTGCCTGCCTGGGGCAAATGTACCTCCTAAGAGCAGCTCCACTCACGTGATCACTGGGGATGACTAAGGCTTCCCTTCGTGTGTGGGGGCTTACACTCCCTCGTTTGCTGAGGATCTTCCAAGGCCCCACAGGATGCAGAGAACTGAGCCCTGTGCATAACTAGGCTTGCTTCCTATACATGCTCACCTACAACCAAGTTAACTCACAAGGCAGGCACAGCAGGAGGCTAACAACTGCTAACACAACAGTTATTCAACTACATATTGTAACAAAACTTATTGAATACGTACGGTATAGGGAATGGTAGCTCAAGCCTGTAATCTTAGGACTGTCCTGAGTTTAAGGCCTGGGTTCGATAATGAGTTCCAGGACAGCCTGGGCTACAGTGTGAAACCCTGTCTCCCCCAAACTTAGGAATGAGTTTTAAAACTTTTCATTTACTGCTTTGTGGACCATGGACCGCCTGAAACTGTGGCTCAGTGCGGGAGGCTACCGTTTATTCTGTGTTCTGAAAGGGCCAGAACAGCTATGTGCCTTTCCTCAAGGGGGCATGTCCTGAGCTAACTCCTGGCTTCTCCCTGAGCTGGTGGCTTGGTTTCCAGGACTCCCAGTCTCTCTGAGCTCATACTGAGTGTTGAGTGTATTCCATGACAAATCAAGACCAAAACATACTTACTCTGATGGGCAGGGCAAGTGGTATTCAAATGAAATCGCAGGCCCTATCTTTTTTAGAAATTTAGTTAGACAAAATATACCCAGAACTTTACACTCATACCCCTTGACCCAGAAATCTCCTTCGAGAAGTCTGTCCTAAGGAAGTAATTAGAAATGGTGATATTCACAAACAAGGACTCCTTTACAGCATTACTTGAAGTGTGAAAACCGGAAATACCCAAACATTCCAAAGGAAGACTTAAAACTAGCATTTCCATTGGAGGGAGTATTACGTAGCAATTAAAGAAAGACACTTTGAGCCCAGGGATGTGGGCAGAGGCGGAGCTCCAGCCTAGCATGGATGAAGGCTAGGGCTAGAACACAAGTACCAAAAACAAAAACAAAACAAAAAAACCCCCAATGTTTTAAAAAGCTCTAGGAAGACACTCAAAATGATTTAAAATATGAAGAAAAAAAGACGAATCCAGTTACTAAAATAATGTGTGGTAGCCAGGCACAGTCGCTCACACCTGAAATCCTGGCATTTGGGGGGGATGAGGCAGGGACACCACCCCACATTCAAGGCCAAACACACCTACACGGACTGAACCAGGAAGACTTACTCAAGATGCTAAATTTCTAGGTACCAAATTGTAAGAATTTTTTTTCTTACGCTTTTCTGAACTTTTCACATTTCAGTAACAGGTCACGGGGTGAGCGTTTCCCCCAAGTACGTGTGAGGTGCTGCTGTGCTAAGCTAAGCACGACCTGTGTCACTTCTGGAGGACATCACCAAACTCTTGCCTCAAACGGGAGTCATGATTGGGTCGGCTCTCCTGCGATGGCTGTTCTTGGCTGCCAGCTTCACTGGGGTGAACTAAAACCCAAGCAGCTCTGAGGGATTTTTATTGACTGGATCATTTGAGGTAGGAAGACTCATCTTAAACCCGGATCCTTTGAGGCCAGAAGGGCCTGAGCCACACTTTCTGGACTGTGCCGAGCCCTTTAGCACCGGCAGGGCTGAAGACACCTACCACTCCCCTCTCCCAGATGACGCTCATTCGATCCTGCACTCCGCTCACTCCGTGTGGGATCTTGGTGAAGTCTTCCTTGCCCATGGCTTTCTGCTTCGTGGTAAATGGCCGGTGGTCGGATGCCACAATGTTCAGAGTGTCACTGTGGAGAGAGAAATGACCAGTGAGGGGCTGGAGGCCAATGTCTTTGAGGGTGAGGACAAGTTGATGGAGAAAAATCTAGGCTTGGGAACCAAGAGAATCCATTTTTCAACCCCGTTCTGCTGCTGCTTATTTGCTGGGTGGCCTCTAACGGTTTTGTTTCCTTCATTTAAATGAACAGGTTATCTGTCTACAGAATTGGCATACTTGCAGAGCCATGTTCCAGGAGACTCTAGTAAGTTCTTGGGCTGGTGATTGTTAAAGATAATGGGCGGTGGCGCACGCCTTTAATCCCAGCACTCGGAAGGCAGAGGCAGGCGGACCTTTGTGTCCAGGCCAGCCTGGTCTATAGAGTGTGTTCCAGTACAGCCAGGGCTACACAGAGAAACCCTGTCTTGAAAACAAAACAAAACAAAACAAAACAAAAAACAGTGTTGGGGAACTTGCCTACCATTTTGGGGTTGAGCTGGGGTGAGATGGTAAAAGTGGTCTAATTAGCAAGGGCACACAAGTCAACTTGCTTTCACCAGCTGCCTGCCCCACACTGTCTCAGCAGAACATACATAGTAGGTGTTTGGCAAAGCTTTTCCAAGTTCAGTGCTAAACTTGCTAAGTGACCTGGAGCCACAGCACTCAACAGAAAGAGGACCAAGACTTAAGCCACTGTCTGAAAGATGAGGAGACTGTCAACAGTAGCATCCATGACAGTCTTCAGACCGTTAGGGCTACCGGAGGCTAAGGCTCCGTCAGGACCTCAAGCAGATACAGAAACCAGGGAAGCATAGTGAACGAGGCACACTGCAGCCTGTTCTCTGCCACAGAGGGAGACACCCCACCCATGTTTGGAGATTTCTATACTAGAAGCCACAGCAATGAGAATACTTGACACTAAGGCAAGGAGATCGTGTAGAGCCGGGGACACTGCAGGGACTACCCAGTAGGGGCCCTCAGGGTTTCATGTCCCTCATAGGTGAGGACATGGCCTCACTGGGCCGCCCACTCAGAAGAGGCCCTGGGAGCAGAACAGCTCTTGCGATGTGTCTGGAAGCAGCTTTTGAGGCTTCTGGACAGTTACAGAGGGCTGTCTCTCCTGGGAGCTGGCAGGCCCATCAGTTGAGGCTCTTGCCAAAGACTAATGTCCCTGGCAGACCCACAGCAAGATGACTCAGCTCTTCAGGCGCAGGGCTGACCTTGCCCTGGGCTATAGAGACAGAAGGAGACACCCACAGAACAGGGGTGACCTAATAACCCAGCACCTGCACCTGCCGAAGTCGTGAGAAGTGATGGAGATTCCAACATATGATAATGGGCTGCAGGCCAGGGAACCCGGAAACTCAGGCTCAGCTCCCACCTTTTAACTGAGCACTCAGCTTCCTCAGACGCAGGTAGCACTAATCAGTGGGAATAAGAGGTAATACATTTAAATGTATTCTTTCTTTCTTGATTTGCATGTTTGTGCACGCGTGTGCATGGAGATCAGAGGACAACTTTCAGCCGTCAGTTCTGCCTTCTAATGCGGGTTTCTGAGGAACAAACTCAGGTTGTCAGGTTTGGTGGCAACAGCCTTTTACCTGCTGAGCCATCTCGCTCGCCCAGGAAACCAGATTTTAAAATAAAGGACAAATGTGGATTGCACTTTTTATTCATGCTTAACCTAAGAAATTACACCATAAAGTAAATGATGGGTGAGCGGCAGATTCTCTCGTAGGAAAGGGAACTGATGTCTGGGTTTCCCAGCCAGCATTCTGTAGCACATAAATTATACCAATAACACGTTATAGGAGAAAATTATAGTAATCATAAATTCCTATAAATAGTTAAATTGTGCCCTGAATCCTATAAAATAGCACACACATTTACAATGTGCACTGATTAAAAAGGAACAAAGACTATTTCTCTACCATATGAAATCATAATTCTTACAGGGCAATTTATTTAAATAATTAAAGCAAGTAGAAAAGCAGGCTAAATGTAAAAACTTAAATTATTCAATGAATAATGCTTCCTCTTCCAGTCTATTTGAGAGTGAGTGGCCTGGACACTTATTTGTGTTTTTGTTTCTTTGATTAATTTGCTTGTAGCAAGTGAAGTATTTTCAAAAGATTCTTTGAGCTCGAGTAAAGACTTTACTATAGTATTTTTAAAAATATGTATGTATGGGTGTTGTGCATGTTTGCATGTGTGTGGGTGCTTGTGTGTGTGAGCACACACTCATGCAGAGGCCCAAGGTTGCCATCGGAAGTCTTCCTCAACACCTCTCCCCTTTATTTACTGGGTCACTTGAGTACCTCCGTTTCAGTTAGATTTTCCCCAGGAATCTTCATGTTGAAAGAATAGAGGGAAGCTTGGCGAGAAAGAGGAAAAGCATGTCCCCGCAAAGAGATTTCACACACATCTGACACCCTGCCAGACCATCTTCTAAGGAGACTGGAGCTAGACAATGATGGACCAACGATGGACAAGACGTCGCCTTGACCTATTTGTGCCTCTTGCTTCTCTCAAAACCTAAACTTCATGTCAGGACTCAAAGACAGACTTCTCTTCCAGGGTTTGAGAGGTGCTTTTGTACACTGTCCCCGCTAGTTTACCCTACATCCAAGCTCTGAGTGAGATGTGAGTGGCCCAACCTGCTCTCCCCATAAAGGGATAGCCAAGCCCCACAAGCTTCCTCTGGGTCGGGGCACCCTTGCCGGTACTGGAAGGGGACTAAGACATCCCACCTTTCTTTCTCCCCCATCTGCCCCAGCATGAGCAGAAAGAGCTAAGGAACTGGACTAGGAGCCGACTCCAAAGTAGACAGGACTTTCGTAGCCAAAGGGAAGAGAAAGCAATGTCTCTCTCTCCCCAGAATGTCACTAGCAGAGGACAGAGAAGCTGCAAGCTGTCATGGAAACAAAACCAACCTTTTCATGACTGAGCCTTGCCAAATCCAGAATATTCTTTGCACTGTTTCCTTCAGATTAGGGTTGAGCATTAGATACAGAGGGGATTGAGAATGGAGGCCACAAGAGGATATAGGAGGGAAGAAGAAAGAAGAAAGGGGGCAGAAAGAAGGAAGGAATGTATAGGAGGGACACAAGGGAGAGAGAAACTGAGGCAATGAGGAGGAGAGGTGAAGGTCAGCATGGCTGATCTCTATGTCAACTGCCAAGCCTTTAGTGAGGCACACCTCTGCAGGGGTGTGTGTGTGAGGGCTTTTCTAGAAAGGACAAACTAAGAATACGGGTACTACCATCCCAAGGGCTGAGGGTTGGGGCTGAACAAAAAGAAAAGAAAACCAGGTAATGGCCAGCGTTCCTCTGCTGTCTCTTGACCCCACTGAGATATGGAGTCCTAGCTGCCTGCTCCCATGCCTTCATGGAGGACTGTGTCTCTGGAAAGTAGCTGAAATAAGCCCTTCTTCTCTTAAAAGTTTCCCCCTCAGGTATTATGTTGCAGTAACAATTAAAGTAAACTCAGGCAGTCAGGAAGAGTGAGGTCTATACACATCGGAAGATGTCAGGTCCTATGCCCCAGCTCCCTACTGGGCTTTAGGGAGGGTGCCAGTGGCCTCTGAAATGCTCTCACCTCAAACTAGCCTGTCTTTCTCTGAGAAGCTCAAACCCATAGCAAGGGGCTGTTGGGCTCTGGAGAAGGAGGTTCAGGCAAAATCACCCTGTGGGCCCAACAGGACCAAATCCAGGTCAGGTTTGGTTTCTAGGGCTGAAGGACATCCTCTTAAAGAGCTATAGTCCCCTCGCACGGAGTGCTGCCCACTCAAACACCTTACTTGGCCAGCAGGCTCATGAGGTAGGTGGACGTGTTGGTGTCCAGTCTCAGAGGAGGCACGGTGACGTAGGCAGCTGCGTGGGACCAGTCCTGGTGGTAATAGTGCAAGCCTGTGAGCGTGGCATGTGCGCTGGTGGTCTCAGCCAGCACCACCTTCCCTGGAAGAAGAGTCAGAGCATAACAAGGAGGCCCCGGTCTAAGGGGTGGTTGGGCTGTGCATCCCATTACGCAGGCAAAGGAGCTGAAAACGAACATGTCCAGGCTCCCTTGGGCATGTGAGAGCCCAGGGTCTTTCTCATTCTGTTGACCCTGGGCAGAGAAGGACATGGGTTCTAAGGCCAGGGGACAAGAAGGGAATTTCGGGGGGAGGGGTCAAATGTAGCCTGGCTGCGTGTGTGGCTAGCGTGGGGGAGGGCAGGCATGTAGTGCCAAGCTCCTTGGGCAGCCCAGCCTGTTCTCTGGGCAGGCAGGTGACGCGGTGGCTCTGGGAAAACTGCTGGGGCAGAATCCATAGCAGGTTCAGAAGGTTAGGGAAGGGGTCCATCCAGGAAGCTGGGCCAACACCCCAGCTGGGATCTCACAGGGGACCTCAGCTGAAGGAGAGGCAGAAGGTGGGGCCCAGATGTCAAAATGTTATGAAGGCTATGGCACCCGTGCCTCTGGCCTCTACCCCAGGGTTCTAGGCTGACTTTGGTTCTCCTGTTACCACACTCTTTCCAGCACCCCAGGCTACTAGCGTCAGTGCTACCGGGTGCCTGGGAGTCACACAAACGGGTCAGATGCAGGGTTCAAGGCGGTGAGAAAAGGAAGTTGAGCCCCCACACTGTTATTTCACCATTGTCTTCCATCCTGCCCCCCCCCCGCCACTGATTTAGTTTGTTAGATGCCAAGGTAATTGTTAGTTTAACGTTACAGACCAAAAGGACATCAATTAGTGAATCAATTTAAGACTTAGGTCATTTTACCTGACCTGATCAAGGTAACAGATGTTTCTGCTATGCATGCACATGTGAGGAGGAGGTGGAGGGGACTGAGCTCGTCTACGGAGCCCAGGCTAGCGCAGGGCACCCTGAGGCGGGCAATTGCAAAGAAATGGGAAGGGCAGGCTATCCCTGGTCTCAGCAGCCAAGCCTGGCAGAACACTAGCTGGTGGATCCCATCACCTGATCCCACAGCACAGGACTCACCTTGCATCTTAGCAGCTGCTATGACATCACCAGCGGAGATGCTGGACACGTTGACCAGGTAGATGGGACAGTGAGTCTAAAGGTAAGAGACAGCAGGAAGTAGTAGAAACCCCGAAAAGGCTGCCATGCTCCCAAACCACCCCTCAAATCAGTCCCCCACCAACGTATATCCCTGTGTCACTCTTCACCCATCACTAGGCGACAGGTTATGCTCAGGAGGCAGGGCTGGTGGTCTGAGTACAGACAGACTGCAGAAGTGTGTGTAGCAAGGCAGGTGGAAGTGGATGGAAGCCAGTGTTGGGGACCACCACCAACCCAGGAGGTGACCTCAGGTTGCAGCGGATGAGTCTAAACCTCAGATATTTTCAGATCTCGTGGGGGTTTTCCTGTTTTATCTTTTTTTTCTGTTCATAAACATGATGGCCCAGAAGCAGTCAGGTATTACATCCTGTACCTGACATTTTGATGCCTGTTGTCTGATGGTCGAATGAAGCCAGGAGAAAAACCAGGCTCAGAGTCTAGGCTGGACGAAACTGATCTTGTAAGCATCCGGACTGTCATACAGATTGGCTGTTCTCCCACAGAACCTCGCAAATGTAGGCCATGGTCTAACTTCTTTGGGCACATTTGAGCTAAGAACCAAGGAGCTGAGGGTTGGTCACACCCTTCCTTCTTATGGGCTGGGTGTCCATCAGGAAGTATATGGTATGATAACTGTTGTCATGACAACGGAACAAGGTCCAGAGCTAACAGGAACCCTTCTTAGACGCCATTCTGTATGAGCGGATTAATCCTAAGGTTGGCTGACCACACCTCGAGTTTACATCCTTTTGGCTATTCCAGAGGGGAGGGTCCCACGCAGGAGCCCTCATTAGAATCACAGGGTTGGGGGAAAAATACAGACTGCTGGGCACTATCCCGGTTTCTCATCTAGCAGGTCCCCCTGGAGCCTGACAGCCTGGTTTCCTAAGTCTGCATTTCTGACATATAACGCTGACCCTGTCACCCAGGAACCACACCATTGGAATTCGATCCTTCTAAAGCCTGTTGCTCAGATTATCCGAGCAAACTGAACCCTTCAGCAACTTCTGCAGGGAAGGATGGCCTTTCCTCAGCACGCAGCACGCTCCCTCGCTTGGGTTCCTCTGAGGCCAAGGAGCTTGTGCAGGGCAGAGGAAGTAATGCCATCACTCTGATTTCAGCTAATGAAGTAGTGGAGCAGAGGGGGATGGGGTGTGACATGCAGGTGGTGGAAAGCACGTATTTATTAGGTAAGAGCAAGGCTCTGATTTCTGGCGCCATCTTCTCGCTGGTTCCCGCCACGCTCCACCAGGGCCTTGTTAAGGGCTTTGCAGGAATGGAACGAGGGAGAGAAGCCTGAAGACAACAGCCCAGCAGCAGGCATAGGGTTAAATTATAGCTGCATAATCCATTTACTCTCGAGCAATGAATCTCAGCTTCGGCAGGTGAAACCGACAGCTGGGGTGGGCGGGATGCACACCAGAACTCTGGGGCTGATGCGTCCATTCAGCCGGGGTCCTGAGAGCCACTCGAAGCGATGGCCTCCAGACAAGAATGAGTTCCCAGTGTGGTCCCAGCGTGGAGGACGGCAGCTACTCACCCTGTTTGCAATGGTGATGACCCGGTGGGTGGCTTCGGCTTCCAGCTGTGAAAAGCAAAGGAGAGAAGGAACCACCTTCATCATCTGCCTCCAAGCCAGCTGTATCTGCCTGAGGGCGCTCTGCACAGAGTGCTGGGCAGCTAACACAGCAGAGGGGCTGGCCACACCCACAGGGACTGGCTATGGATAGGGCAAGACCCTGACAGGGGCACTGGGGAGCCCCGGGATTTAGGATACCGGGTACATCTTTGGCGGATGGTGCTCAGGGCTTAGAAAGGTGTTTGCTGGGGCAAGCCTGGTGACATGGGCTTGGAACTGACTTGACCTCTGCCACAAGTGTACTGTGGCACCCCTCCCCCATACACAAAGTAATGATAAATCTTAAAGAATGTTTTAAGGCAATGAAAGGATAGTAAACAAATAACAACTTAGATCTCACTCTCCCAGCCTGCCAGTGTGCTCTCCCAGTGGCTATCACGGAAACAGTAAATATATCAAGCTGAGGCAGCGGTGGCGCACACCTTTAATCCCAGCGCTTGGGAGGCAGAAGCAGGAGGATCTCTATGAGTTCAAGGCCAGCCTGGTCTACAGAGCAAGTTGCAGGACAGCCAAGGCTACACAGAGAAACTCTGTCTCGAACTTCCTCCTCCCCCCCAAATTGTATACACACATAAAATATATCTCAAGGTGGAGATTGATATCAAGCCCGGACAGGGTTTCTGTACTCTAGCATTACTGATGTTGGAGACCAAGTATTCTCTGTGGGTGGGGCTGTTTGCAAAAAAACGCTCTTGTTTCTGGTGGGAAGGGCTTGAACTCTTCCTCAGTTAGAATCTCCAGAATCTCCAGAGTGCAGAGTCCTAGCTCCGAGCTCAATTTTCTTCTAACACATGAAGGCTCTGTCTGTCTCCTTTGTCTCCACATTCAATTCTGGATGAAGTGACCTCTCCAATGCCTTGAAATTAGGATTAAATGGGGCATGATGGGGTTTACGATGTCCTTCCAAGGAAAGCTAGAGCATAGAGAAAGCTTTCCTCAGGGAAGCATCCAGATGGGAATTTCACCCAGGGGGGAAAATCATATAAACAAGCATTTTCTCCCTGCAAATGACATGATTTTATTTTCTTTTACTTATTTTTCTGAGGGAGAGTCTCATGTAGCCCAGGCTGGCCCCAAACTTGCTATGTAACATTGTTTTTTTTTTTTGACATCTCTTCTGAAAGATTCCACAAGTGTTATGGTTTGAATAGGTAACGTTTCCCATAGTGCCATGGTCCTAATTCATGGTCTCTAGGTAACGGTGGTATTTTTGGAAACAACAGGCAAGGCTGAGCTGCAGGAAGGACACCACTGTGGCTGGGGCCCTCCTTACTGTTTCCCTGGCTACTTCCTATTTCACTCTCTGCTTCCTGGTTGGTCATCAAGTGAACAGGACTCCTTTGCCACATCTTCCTGTCACCAGGATGCTCTTGTTCAAGGGGAAACATCCACTGAATTGTTTGAAACAATGAACATGAGCAATAATAATAACAACAATAGTAATGATATATTTTCTCTCAGCCTTATTTTCAGTGACAGAAAGCTAATGAACACAGAAGTCTACATGAAAGAAAAGATGCTGACCGCAGACACAGCAAGTTCCTCCTACCTCCTCTGGACGGCTGATCTCAATTCCTTCGGGGCCTGTGATACCCAAATCTAAAGCTTCCTTGGCACCCTAAATAACAGTGAGAGAAAGACAACAGAATTACAGAGCTACAAGAAACTACGGAACCTGAGAGACAGTGAAATGTGCCAGTATGCTTCCTTCTGTAGTGTCCATTTTCCACAGGATAAATGCGGCCTCTGGGAGTAAACATCTCCTGGGTCTCTCCTCATGTCTTAATGACTGGACAGTATCTCTCTTATTCTTAAAAATACAGCCCAGTCGCTAGGCAACAGCCTGGGGACACCAAAGACAAACACCAGCTAGTTGGTTTAAAAGCTGGAGCTGCTTTTCTGAAAATTTCAACAAATATCTCGGATATCAGTGACTCCTGGGCTTAGCATCACCCCAGGACTTAGGGGAACTATGGGGTCCACCATTTGTACCAGAGGACAGACATTTATAATGTAACAGTTCTGACAAAGAGGTATAGAAAAATGGAGTATTGCTGTTTATTTTGCATGCTGTATCTCAAAAAAATATTCCCAAGAGATGCTTTAACTCATTTTGCTATAATTGAAATTAAAATTATAATAGTCACACCAAGTTATCATCTAAGACTTAGACACCTCTTGAAATTATACATACATACATATATGAATATTGGATTTCAGACCAAGATTTGGCACCCCAGATGTGAGTTCACATCTCACATCATTTTACCCTTTTATGTGACCCTTGGAGGACAGTGATAAGGTGTCCCCTGTAAAGCATCTCCATTGGCCTCACCCCCCACAACAACCTCAGTTGCAGACTTGCCTCAGCCACGAGCTCCCCGTTTTCAGCGTGGACCCGGGGGATCGCCCCAATGTCCCTGCAGGCATGGAACACTTGGTACAGCTCACTGTCCCGAAGCATGTACAAGTCCTTGTAGGTCATGAACATCTGGAAGGAGTTGACACCCTTCTCCCTCACTAGTGTCTCCATTTCTGCTTTTACCTGGAGAGCGAAATGCAAAGTCAGTGCCAAGTAGGGCTGGCGGGGGCCGGCCCAGTCAAGGGGTGGCCCTGGCAGTGTTGACAAGGGCTGCGAATGTCTGTCTCAGAGGCTTCAGTTCAGGCTGTAAACTCCCAGTGTACACAGGACATAGCTCTCTGTGCCTGGGCTGACCATTCATTCCACAGTGCTCCCCACTAGATGTCCATGGTACCTCACGCACACATGAGGACATACTGAGGAGCAGCGGTCAGTGCCCCGAGTCTGGCCCACGGCCTTGGACTCTGTGGCAACACGATGCTTGCCGTGAATGCAGGAAAATGGGCTCTTTAAGTTAGGCAGGACAAGCCCACCCACCGTCCATGGACTCCGAGATGTTTTGTTTGGCACGCACGGAACCTAGAGTGGTAAGCGTTCATCCCACAGGAGAGCATCAGGCCCCAGCCAACTCAGCCACATGCCCCTTTGCACACCAGACCACTGGTGCTTCCCTCGGGGGGTCCCATCCACACGGTTACCTTGGGTGCCCACCAGGTGATGCCCACATGGAGGGCATAGTCACAGCAGACCTTGGGGTCGGCCAGACCCCTGCACTTCTCGTAGGCTTCCACAAGGGAGGTCTCCTTGTCGGGCAGGACATGACCGATGATCATGGTAGTGCCGCCGACGAGCGCCGCCTGAAGGAAGAGGGGGGAGCCCAGTCTTGTCACAACTCTGCCTGCATTTAGGTCACTACCATGGTGGGCTCAATGCTCAGGGTCCACCCGGAACAACCACGGAGGTTAGGAGGGTCAAACACAGCAAGGCTCGTCTAGGGGCGCTTTGGAGGTATGATGGGTGATTTCCTTTAGAACTGTGGGTCCAGCAAACACACCTGCTTCTTCTTCATGCCGAGTTCTAGCTTGGTTTCTTGGGGAGAAAAGCACTTGGAATGTTGTGGAGTCCAAGCCTAGCTCCTACCTTTCCAGTAAGATCTCCCTCCAAGTGATTTTCAGCTAACTCCAACATATAGACAACACAAGCCAACGCCACGTGTACGTAGATACCTGTTAAACGCGTGAAGCCTAATCGAGTGTTCATGTATAGAATTTGGCCATCTAGTTCCATACATACACTGAAACCACAGTGTGTAATGTGGCATTTTGAGGATATTTGTTTTCTGTCAACTTTTTGGCTTGCTTTTCAAGACAGGGTTTCTCTGTGTAGCCCCGACTGTCCTAGAACTCGCTCTGCAGACCAGGCTGGCTTTCAACTCACGGAAATCTGCTACTACCACCCAGCTATTCTGTCACTTCTTATGAAGTAGTTTTACTTAAGTTGGGAGTAATAATGAACAGGTCAAAGTTTACAAAATAAAGTACTCTTTTGGTGTGAGAGTTGTCAAAAAAAAAAAATAAATTCACATACGTCTTCAACATCGGCCCCTTTGCCCACATTTCCTCCTCACCCAGCGTATAAGCTTCATCCCTGTCTTGTCTGGGACGGAGCAATTTTAGCTGCATGTCTAATTTACAAGTGAAAAATGACCCACAATTCACAGGCTTCAAGATGCTACTTTAAAAATAGCCCCCCATTTCTCCTGTCTGTTTGTGTGTGTGTGCATATGTTTGCATGTATGTGTTTGCATGTATGTGGGGCAGCGTCTTGATCAAACCCAGAGCTTGCTGGTAGGGTCAGCCTGCCTTGCCTGTTTGCTCTGGGGTCTCCTGACTCCACCTTTTCAGGCAGGGTGCTGGGAATCCGAATTCCAGTCCTCAGGCCTGCGAGGCGAGCACTTTGATCACACTAAGCCAGCACCCTCCCACCCCGCCCCTACAAAGGAAATTATAAGAAGCTTCACTCACAATCACAGAGCAAAGCCCCGGGAAAAATGCCTAAACCCACACTAAACTCCTCCATAACTCAAGAAAGAAAACGTATTTGAGCAGGTGACTTTTGTGAACTTCCAAAACAGACATTGCCCAGAGGATGTGCTGTTCCTAAATAAAACCCTGCTGTGATTAAAGCAACTGAGAGAGGGCTCTTCCCGCTTGGACAGCTGGAAGAGAACATCAGAACATCACTTCTGATGAACTCCAAACGGCACTTAGGGTGCCACCCTGACTGGTGTGTTTAATTATCCCAATTCATTCTACTTTCCACAGGGGTAAAAAAGGCCGATGAAGCTGTCTTCTCTATAACGTCAAATTCCCTGCTCGCGAGCCAGAGACACCGAGAAAAATCAGTCCAGCAGCCAATCAACAATTAAGAATGACAATCTCAGAGCCTGGGTAGTCTTGATGTCTTGCGTTGCTTAAAGCAGCCAACAGAGGGCGGTAGCTCTGTGTGATTCACGTAGGAGGGGGCGGGGCGGGGCGGGACGCCCAGATTGTAGTTTACTAGCTGGCTTCTGTTCCCGGTTCTGCTGCATCCTGCAGGCTGATTCATCCTCACAGCAGGTGGCTGTACCGTTTTGTCTTGCCATGCATTTCTTAGCCCTCCATGTGCACATGGGGGTGTGGGGGGAGAGTCTGACATACTAGCCTTGTACACCCGAAATTGTTTTGTTCTTCTTTGGTTTCCATGCTGCCCCTTGAGCACAGCAGCAGCCATGGATGGGGGAGAAAGGGGACCCACAGGGAGCACAGTGATAAAGGAGTCAGGATGGCTCTTAACGCCAGAGAACCCCAAGGCAAAGGTAGAAAAAGCAACTCATTTGCCAAATCTCCAAATATGGAACAGTACGGATGAAGCTAATAAACCGATAACCTCCCACCCTGACACATATGTCCCTATAAGGGCCTCTGGAACTGAGCTCAATGTAGAGAAATCGGCTTTCCCCAGAGCCAGCCTGACCCCACAACTTCCTCCCTGGACACACGCTGAGTGCACAGGTCTAGACTGTCCACTGTGGCAAAATGCCACCTCGAGGGCTATTTGTATTCTAATCTCCAAGAAGAGAGGCGCACGCTTGTGGCTCCTGGAAGGGCTCCTGGCCTTTAGTCGGGGAATTCCAGGGACCCGCAGAGGTCTGGGTCTGGGTTAGGAGACCCTAGGCAGATGCAGCCTCTGAGCCGTGTGGGGGAGGAGAGCAGGTAGTCAGAGGCCCCAGGCAGAATCCTCTGGAATCAGAAGAACTGAAGAGTCCAGGAAAGCATGAAGAGCAGTGGTCTTGACTTCCCCACCTACTGGCTGTTATCCGGGGCAGCTGGGAGCCCCCTGTGTATCTCCACACGCAGCCACACGCATGTGTGTGCACACGTGCAGGGCAGCAGCTGTGGGAGGCTCAGAATGGTACACTGCTGACTCTGGGCCTCCAAACCAGAGTTCATAAGCTCAGCAAACCCTCCTTCTACCAGTTGTGGGCTTGGGGCCTACCTGACACTGGGGGATGTACATTCCCTCACAGGCAACACACACAAACACACACACACACACAACTGGCCTTTTAAACAGGCACGGTTCTGATACCCAGGATGAATGCCCTGGGCTCAATGTTCACAGAAACACGACGACATCACAGACATGACAGGTCGTTTTATCATCACCCCACAGAAAGGCCTTGCAGAGATCATTACTGTCCTGTTTCAGATGCTCTAAAAAGAACATGTTTAAGGATACATGGCTGTGGGCCTGTCACCCGTCATGACTACTTAGACAAGAACCGTTGCTTAGGTGACCTGAAGGCAGTAAGTCGCACACAGCCCAGTGCTCATGGAGGCTGTCATAGGGCCTCTGCTGCTGGGAGGAAACAGCATGAAAGCAACCTGAGGAGGAAGAGTCCACCATCAAAGGAAGTCGGGGCAGGAACTGAAGCAGAGCTCAGACAGGGGCTACACTGGTTCCCAATACACCCTAAGGCTGCCCAGGGGCGACAGCACCCACCCTGGGGCGGGCCCTCCACACCCCTCAGCCATAGAGAAAATGCCCCACAGGCTTGCCCAGGGGCCAGTCTGCTGGGGACATTTTCTCACCTGGCTCCCTCTTTCCAAATGACTCTAGCTCATCAAATAACCAAAACACCAGCTGGCTGATAACACAAAAGGGCAATGGTGCCCTGAGCGGAAGAAGCAGATTCAGTGTGCTCACGAGACGCCTAGAGCTATGATGAATCACACACAAGAAACACAGGAGGAAGGATGTCAAGTGTATCAGTGACAGCGGTTTGGGGGTGACTGGTCCTGAGTTGTTGTTTTTTTTTTTTTCTTCTAGCTTTTCTAAAATCCATTTAATGGGATATACTGATTTTACAACCTACACTAAAAGCGATGTCATCTTTATGATAGGTACTATACAAATAAGTTTGGAAGAAGCTAAAACTAAATTTAGTTTGCCATGCTTCCAGGTATAAAAGACATTAAAATTATGTGATATGTCAGAGTAAATGCACAGAGGATTAAAAAAACATGCCCAGGGAACCCACCACACAAATTTATCAGACATTAATGGTTTTAACATTTTAAACTTTTTATTTTTATTAAAAATGTTGCTGTGTGTGTATGTTGGGGTGGCACGAACCCAGGCTCTCATGATACACTCCCAGGTGAGAATTTTTTTTTCCTTTGTATATTTGGGTATAAGTGTGTGTGTGTGCAGGAACCTGTACTAAAGTTCAGCCTTTCATGCTCGGCATCCCATCAGACCTCCCGATACAGGGGTCTGCATGCTCACCAGACACTGGCTCAGCAAACTGCGCAGGTACCGTGGTCTCTCAGAGCTGTTTATTTGCGGACACAGGAGGTAACAACGTATTGGTCCTTCTTAGCTTTATCAGGGCAAAGAGCGTTGAAGGGTCATTCTCTTAATTTCTCCCACGTTGTTACAGATCTCCCTGTTCCCTTAAGTTTCCTATGGTGATGTCCCCTGACCCCCCCACCCTCAATGCTTCCCCATGCAATGTGCTGGCTGTCTTGCTCCAAGGCCAAGAACGAACAGGTCAAGGCAAAAAACACTGTCCCCTGCTGCTGAGAAGGCACTTAGGCCAGGGCCAATCTGGGTGTGCGGGATCACGCGGTAGGCTGGGTTGTTTGTACACAAAGAACCTGTATGGCTGCTCTACTGCTGTATGGCCCGAGGACCTCACTTTAGAGGGAGTTCATACTGAGATTCAAATGACAAGTATTTGATGTTGCCGTGGTTCGGATGTAATCTGAACATGACTCCCTAGCGGCTGGAGTGTTAAAATTTAATCTACACTGAGATGTCAAAAGGGTAGGAACAATCCCATTACCGTTTCTAGAGGTGGGGGCTTTGGGAGGTGATGGAGGCAAGGCTGTGGAGTATAGTCTCATGATTTAATACCGATGGTCTTACAGGGATAAAGACCAGAGAATATTTCGCCACATACTTGTATGGTCTCGTGCTATATAACAGCCTGCACTCTTTCAGGACACCGCTGGCAAGAAGGCTACACCACCACATGCAGCCCTCGGCACGCAGCCTCTAGCATTTCATTACAGCAACAGTAAACGGACCAATACAGCTGTGCTTTGCAAACGTATCTTCATGCAGTTGCTAAAGCCATCATGGTTTATGTGGATCTGCTTCTCGAAGAATCGCTGAACCCCTTTTTCTTTTCACATTAAAATCTTCTTCTTTTTCTTTAATCCACATTCTAAGTACTGAAAAAAAACACCGACTCATTGGTTTCTGTCGTACTTGGGGTAACATCCTTCACTTTCACAGTTCTCTACTGCTCTGCTCGCTGGCCTTCTTGGGAGCAAGCTCTTTCATGGCATCACACTTGTTTGTTTGTGAGACAGTAATCTTCCTACTCACTATGTAGGTACACCGTGTCGTGACCCCCTAGTGTGCGCATGTGCAGCATTCCCGAACTTAACATTCACACCTCACTTGCTCAGCTTTAGAGGAAACAGGCAGCATTCAAGTCACAACACACTTCAGGGATAACGCTTTCCTATATGTGTGCCGACACTTCAAAGATGTGAATGCTAAACCCAGAGGCAAAATTACCTGGACAAGAATCAAACTTGGTGCGTGTGTGTAAGCAGATGAAGGCTTAACGCCTAGTTCCAGAGGCAGGTATAGTGGTGCACACTATAACCTAAGCACTTGGGAGGTGGAGGCAAGAGGCTAGGGATGAGTTCAAGGGCACCCTCAGCCACTCAGTATGGTTCACATTGTCCTGGACTATGTGAAATTCTGACTTTCTGTTTCTTTTCTGCTTTTACAATTTTCATCTCAACTGCACAGTGGTGGCGGATGACGGCTTTAATCCCAGCACTCGGGAGGCAGAGGCAGGTGAAACTCTGAGTTAGAGGATAGTCTGGTCTACAGAGTTAGTTCCGGGGCAGCCAGGGCTACACAGAGAAACCCTGATTCTGAAAACAGACAGACAGATAGATAAAAATAAAAATTTTTGTCTTTCTTGGCTTTTGTTGACTTTTCAGTAGAGCACCCCAGTCTTGTAACTTAGTCACTGTTAGACCCTGAGAAGTATATAATCACTCTGAACCCCATTTGCTCGCTTTACACGCGGAGGTGGGAATACAATCCTCCTGGTGGGGCTGGAGATGTGACTTCGGATGCTTGCTGCCAAGTCTGACCACAGGTAACGCACTACTGTAGAAAAGGAAAAGGAACTAAGTGACATCACAGGCCCAGCTCTGTGCCTGCACAGGAGCTGCTCAGGAAATGGTGATGGTTGGCAGTAGTGACTTGGAAGTTGCCACTGTGTAGCTGGGGCCTCAGAAGCAAGAATAGAAATGCCTTATGGAGCAGAGTCCAGCCAGCAGAGAGAACGAGGGGGAAATGCTCACTCCCAGAAATGAGATCGGGACATTATGGGGATGAAAGCCAGCTCAAGACAAAGTCCCCAAGGATGTGGAGAAGATCACATTCAAAAGAGAACTCAAGGAAGGGCTGGCACTCAGGAGTGAGGACTGGTGTGGCAAAGTCAGGGGACACAGAGAATGGACCTGTTCAGCCCTGGCTGTGTAAAGTCTAATGAAGACTGAGTGTATGAGCTCTGATTATTCTGGAACCCATGAAATTAGCACGGTTTGTCTACTTGTATTTACTTGTAGCACTGAGGGGGCTAGGAGCTCCTGTAGAGAGAACCCCAGGCTCACTCCCATCCCTCGACATGGCTGTGGTCCAGGAAGAGGCTGTTTTGAGAGCCCAAGTGGCGTTCTCTTTCTTCTGGCTGCCTGCTGACCCAGAGGCAGAACTTTCAGCTACCTCTCTAGAGTCAGGCCATGATTCCCACCCTGATGGTAATAGACTAAACCTCTGAACTGTAAGGCAGCCTCAACTAAATACTTTCCTTTAGAAAAGCTGCGGTGGTCATGGTGTCTCTTCCCAGCAATGGAACCCTAACGAAGACATTGGGTAAGGAAGCTCAGGCTGGGAGAATGTGGTACCATTCTCTGAAGCAGGCATCCCTGGCAGAGGAATGGCTTTTGCTAGGAGTGAGGACCTCGGTTGGTTTTGAGGGCATCTGCATTGGTGCCTCTTTAGTTGAACAGAGGAATCGTTGGTTACAGATTTTCTAGGATAAGACTAAAGCTCAGAGGAAAAAGTCTGGTTTTAGGCTCAAGAGGTGTCCCAATAGTGTCGGGTCAAAGGAGCAGACAAGAATGGGAGGGAGACAAGCAAAAGGTCCTCAGGAGCCCCGGCTTGCACAAAGCTATAGGAGCCAAAGGACTGATATTCCTGGATTCACTGGCTTCTGGCGAGCTTGGAGGCTCAAAGGCAGGGCCTTCGCGCTGAGCCTTCTGTCACTCAGACATAGCGAGCACATGTGTTCAGCAGTCCTGGCTCCAGCTCAGCAGGTGCATACCCTTAGCCTGCAGCAAATCGCTGCTGAGGTAAAGGAAATCATAGGCTCGGCTATGAAATCCAAGTTTTCCTCATCCTTGCCTTTTCATAAGGGGTTCTGTGGGCCCTGCCCTGGTCCAAAGGAGGCTGGACAAGGGCTCCTATTCTCCTCCCCGTCTACCACAAATTTCACTACCCAAAGGGAGCTGGCTGGCTTCAGCCGGGGCGGCTGCATACAGAGGGTTTGACTGGCAATAAGACTACTTGGCAGGAGCCTGCTAAGGCTCACTGCAGACCCACAGGAAAAGATGGATCCGTGGTCTGAGGTTCTGACACTTGGAGGGCTCCAGGGCAGCAAGAAGATGTGGTGAAATCAGATCCCAGAGCATTCGTAGGCCCTGTCCGTTATTGCCATAGTCATGGGTGGGTTCGGGAGTGGCTGCTCCCTTTAATCTTCACAGCTGCCACCACATGCGGCAGACACTACTACCATCCCAGACTTTCAGAGAGCAGGCAGGCTGCAATCTAGGCATCTGAACGCCCAAGCCCGCACTCTCCAGTGCGTCTGAGATCAGGGCTAGTGCGCAGAATCAGCCTCTGAGAGCCTTCAGCCTAGAGCGGCCCCACCCCAGCTACAGGGTTTCCCAGAGGGCGTGCTTAAAATAGACGCCTAACAGGAAAGCGCGTACAGTGGGCCTAATGGCTTTTTTTTTCCTTCCCATTTTGGAAGTCAGGAATACATGACTATCAGTTGGTGGGAGGAATAGAGACGCATATGTGGTTTTTACGGTGAGGCATGACAAACACTCCCATGGCTGAGACATTTAAGTCCTGGGATGAATGAATTCCCACAAGGCACTAGGAGGCAGAAACAACCTGTCACTAGCACAGCATGACATCATCCCCCTCGCTCTAGTCATTAGCCCACTATGACAGTAACTCCTAGGTTTAACTTCAGAAAGAAAAAGTTAACACTACTGATAGCCCCTCCTGTGCAGTGTTTCGGTTTTTGTTTGGTTTGTGCTCGGCACGACATCGGACCTCTGTATCGACCCCCTCAAGACCCGAGGAACACGTGGCAGGGAGGATGGAATGAGAGAGAAGGTTGGAAGATGGGGAGGGATGCTGTGAAATGCTGTCTTGACTTTACTGCAGCTGTTGGCAAGCTCAAGCCAACAAGCTGGGCCAGCATCCCAGCAGGCAGCGCCGACTGGACTCAGTGGTGGTCAGAACAAGTCATGACGGTGGCAGGGCGTATTCTGGGAGGCATGGTGGTATTAGGAGGGGGCGTTGGGGGTGAGCATGATCAAGATACACTGTGTACATGTATGAAACTGCCAAGGAATAGACAAAAGATGCCCTTTTTCTTTTAAGGTTCTGGAAGCTGAAAACAGTGATGTATACCTTCTCATGGAAGAGGGTCCCCGTGAGTTGGGAGGCCAGCCTTGTCTACGTAGTTGTGCTGTGACAGTTTCCTGCGAGAATGAAATATTCCACCCTTCAGGGAAGCTCTTTTAAAACAGGAAGGTAAAAAACTCAAAATAGCTTCAGGAAGTCCCTGAAACTGACCGCATTCACTGGGCCCCTCCCTGCCCGAGTAAGCAGTAAAAGCTGCCAAGAAGATTCTCAGACAAGCAAAGCTGCCCAGAAGACTCAGGGCCGATCAGCAGCTTGGAAGAAGCAGAAACCAGCTGAGGTGCCTAGGAGAGGTTTAGACCAGCTAAGGCCCTGGGAAGGACACTCCAACCTGCTGAGCTGTGCACTGTGTCCCAGGTTCCCAGGTTTGTGAACTGTCTGTCAGCCATGCTGGGGTGGGCTTTCGTGATACAGCTGTCTTTGAGTTATTTCTGTAAGTAACCCCAAGAAAACTCATCGGTGTCAAGTTGGACTTTGGTGGTATCTGTACTTTGGTCATCTTGTATGAGTAAACGTGTGTGTGTGTGTGTGTGTGTGTGTGTGTATCTCCTTAGGGAAAGTTTTGTCACAGTGCATTCCAGGCCAGCCAGGGATGCCTAACTTGTCTCAAAAAGGAAAAGTTCTGTAATTTCGAGTGGAGACTTGAGCAGACATGCATATGCCCATGTCGACAGCATTCACAATAGCCAACCCAAGACTCCACACACAGTCACAGAGGAGCGGGTAGGAACGTGTGGTCTGTGCGTGCAATGGAATGTTCTTCTGGCAGGAAGGCATCATGCCACTATGAACAAACACTGTCCGATCCCACTCAAATGCAGGACCTGAGCAGTCACACTCACAGAGACAGAAAGCAGAACGAGGAAAGAGGGAAACAGGGGTTAGCATTCAGTATTGTGGGGCTGCAATTATGACAAGCTGTGGGCACATGGGTGGCGGGTGTGTCCAGATGAACGTGCCTACACCCCACAGAACGCTGTGTCTACGTGGTTAAAGTGGGACATTTGGTTAGCTGAATTTACCAACGTAATTAAAAAAAATATATTGTAGGATAGGGTGACGCCTCTCATTTTATAGTGGAGCACAGAGGACAGCATACAGGCAAACTGAATGAGAGCCCATCTGACCCCAGCCCCCAGGACCCTTTCAGCCTAGTCACCCCTCCGCTCAGGCTAGCCCTGTATGACTGCGGGGCATCCCTACTGCCAAAATTCAAAGAACGGGAAAGAGTGCAAGGAAAATTAGACCTAGCTGTAGCTGACACAGAGGAGGGGTGTGTCTGGGGCTTGAATTACAGGGCTAACCCCGAGAACTGTACAAACATTTAAAATTATAAAATAAGGAGCCGGGGGCCAGAATGACTCTCTGATCCAGAATGATTATCTTCACCGCCGAGCACCCAATTTAAATTCATTGTGTTTAATACAAAGCCCCAGCACTGCAGCAGACTGTCTCCTGACATGCGGTTACCATGGAGACCGGAGATGATCCTCAAAGGGAGCTGTGTGGCAGAAGGAACGGGGCTGCCAGCGTTCAAGAAGCCAGGGGGCCTGTGGAAACAGCTCTAGAGCGGAGCAGTACAGAGAGACCCTTTGTCACCCTGCCCTCTCGCAAAGCCACTTCTAATCTCGAAGTGGTAAAGTTTACAGACCAGCAGGCTGCACGGATGCTTTGTAAAAGCCCAGGCTGTCCACAGATGGCCAAGAGGACGGTAGATCAGCACTCCAGAATGAAGCGCATGCAACCCCACTTGCTCTCCGCGCATGGTGTTTCAATGATACCAGGGCCTTGATTTAGTCCCATAGCTAAATGGTAACAGCGCCGCAAAGCTGTTAAGGAGGATGCTAGGCAATCCCTGCATTGACTACATTTATTTATTTTTTTGGTTTTTCGAGGCAGGGTTTCTCTGTGTTGCACTGGCTATCCTGGAACTCACTCTGTAGATCAGGCTGGCTTCAAACTCAGAGATCTCCCTGTCCCTGCCTCCCAAGTGCTGGAACTAAAAGTATGTGCCCCCCCCCACACCTCTGCATGCCCTGCATTTATTAATCTGGCAAATGCTGTAACCTCTGCGATCCAGCTTCCTACCTAGGAAGGGCGGACAGATTGCAAGATCTGCCTGAGTGGGCTTCTGAAAACTAGAACAGGTGCCTGACTTACAGAGAGGTGCTCTGAGCAACAAGTCAGAGTCTGATGGCTCAGACAGGGGGTCAGGGTGCCTACTATCGAAGCAAGGGGATGCAAGGGAAAGCAAGAGAAAGGTCCAGGGTTGGGGGAGTGCCATGCTTCCGTGCGCTAGCAGGGGTCTGGGATCCCAGCCTGCTGGTACTGAACATGCCTCATTTTAAACTCTGTGTTTTTTACATGGCAGGGAAAACAGACTACCTCAGGACCACTGAGTCTGGGGCTTAGAGATTAAAGACCCAAATCCAAGTGTATGTTATGTCTGGCAAAGGGAGAGGCAAGCAGCAAGCATGAAGAGAGAAGCCAGCTCAGGCCTGATGGGAAACTGACCACAAGGAAGCTTGCAAACCTGACAGTACTTAGACTTTAAGTCTAGAAAAAGTTACCCTTGTCTGTCGACTCAGGATTCTCGAGTCGACCCCCGGAGCATGAATTTGGAACATAGGGAGTGCAGAACAAATTCTCTTTCATGCTGCTGTCACACTTTCACACTTCAAACTGGAAGGTTACACAAAGGCCATACATTTACACGGATACCTATGGTCATGCCATAAATATCTCTCCCCTTTAAGTAACATAAGGAACTTTAAAAGGACCAGGAATCTAGCAGTTGGCAGAGAGCTTACCTGGCATACAACGAAGCCCTGGGTTTGAGCCCAGCCCTACAAAAAACAAGCACGGTGGCACACACCTGAATCCTAGCACCTGGGCGGTACAAGCAGAAGGGTCAGAAGATCAAAGTCATGCTCAGGTGCGCAGTGAGTTCAAGGCCAGCCTGGGCTACAGGAGACCTTGTCTGCACCTGGGAAGGAACTGTGCTAGGAAACCAAGGATGTTTGCCAGGTGCTTGGTTGATAGTCTCAGTTTTTAAAAATGTTTTTGGTTTTAAACCTAAATGAGAAATGGTGACTTCATGTACATGGATGGGCAGAGACAAGTTTAAAGGTGAAGATGGGAGTTGGAAGGTTTCCTGCTACCTGCTCTGAAGAACTTACCTAAAGCTGCTACAATTGAGTGTATGGTTCTGGTGTAGAGACAGACAAATTCAGGAAAAAAAGAGAGAAAGAAAGAAAGAGAAAGAGAGAGAGAAAGAAGAGGGAGAGAAAGGAAGGAAGAAAGAAAGAAAGAAAGAAAGAAGGAAGGAAGGAAGGAAGGAAGGAAGGAAAGAAAGAAAGAAAGAAAGAAAGAAAGAAAGAAAGAAAGAAGCCCAGAAATACCTATGATCCACTGACCTTTAACAGGGGGTAGGTAATCTTTTACATAAGTGGTATGGGGCACCTTGATAGCCATATGGAGGAAAACTCAACACCAACCCTTACCATGTGTTACTCAGAGAAGCTAACTTAAAATAGCCACAGGCCTTACACGAGGCTAAAATTATAGAAGAAAATTTGTAAGAGTTGAAAGCCATAGGCTGGTCGGATGTACTGGTTTATACCTATGATCCCAGTACTTAGAAGGCAGACCCAGGAAGACTGAGAGTTCAAAGCCAGCCTGTGCTATACACCCAAGACTGTCTCAGAAGATAAGCACAGAAAGTTCATATGTTACAAGCGTTATCCCTAAATTCCTGCGTTGATGGTTTTGGAGGTGAAGCCTCTGGGAAATAAATTAGAACTCATGAAGATAGGATCCCCATGCTAACAACAGCGGCTTTCTAGAAAGACCAATGACCAAGCCCAGCACAACTGCTCTCTCTTGCCATGTGATGGCTTTTGCCACATTATGGTGTAGTACGCAGTTCCTCACCAGATTCTTGCCACGCTCTTGGAATTCCTAACCACGATGAGCAGATTCAGCTCTATTCTTTGCAAGTTTGTGGCATTTAGTTCAAGCTGCCGAAAGCACACTAAAAGAAAATGTAGGAGAACCAGGCGTTGGTGGTACACGCCTTTAATGTAGGTAGAGGCAGGAGGATCTCTGTGAGTTCCAGGCCAGCCTGGTCTACAGAGTGAGTTTTAGGACAGACAGAGCTACATAGAGAAAGCCTGTCTCAAAAAAACCCAAAACAAAATAAAACCAGTGCTGTTAAAACCAGTGAACCTGGGGTCAACTTCCAACACACACAGTGGCTCACAACCACCTGTAACTCCAGTCTCAAGGGATCTGATGCCCTCTTCTGGCTTCCTTGAGCAGCAGGCAAGAACACGATGCACATACATGTTACACGCAGGGAAAATACCTGCACACATTAAAAACAAACAAACAAACAAACAAACAAAAACTTCCAAAAAAGAAAAAAATCTTACTGACTGCGGATTTTGTAAAAACCACAAAGAAATGAAGGTGAAAAAGAAATCAACACATAAAACTTCAAAACAAACAAACAAACAAAAAAAACCATTGTTGATATACATGAAATTATATATATTAAACTTCCAGAGCTTTGACTCTTCAAAAAAAAAAGTAATTGTTGAGGAGCCTGGAAGATGGCTCAGTGAGACAAGGTGCTTGCTGCAGACACATGAGGACCTGAGATCAAAGCCCCCACACAGGAGTCAGATACATCCGTAATCCTAATGCTTGTACAGGGAAAATGGGGAGCAGAGGTAAAAGAGCCCCCGCAGTCCAGAGCTCAGCAGATGCAGCAGAAACAAAAGAAACCAATTTCATCCAGCCTCGGTGGTGCACACCCTTAACAGCAGCACCCTGGAGGCAGAGGCAGGAGGATCTCTGTGAGTTCCAAGCCAATCTGGTCTACAGAGTGAGTTTGCAACCATCCAAGGCTACAAGTGAGACCCCATCTCAAACAAGATAGGAGGCAAGACTGACACCACTTAAGGCTGTCCTCCACATGGGTGTCGTGGCAACTGTGTGCCCATTTACTCACACACACACCCCCCCCCGCACACACACAACAAATAAATTAAGTAAAAGTCATTGTTAAGTAAGCAACTAGAGGGAAATCTGTATTTTACAAAGCAGATAGCAACCCAGGACCTATCACTAGACCACATAAGCTACTCTTGCTGATAAGAACCACCCTCCGATAACCCAACTAAAGCTTGCAAAAGGCACAAGGTGACAACCAAAGATACACCTGGGCAGATGTATCCCACGCTTGGCAACGTATTCGGCCACATTCATTAGGGAGACAGCACAATGGGACGCACTGCGCGTTAGAACGGCCCCAATTCAACAAGCAGACCACACCGAGTGACTGCAAAGAGGCAGAGCATCTGCTCGGAGGAACATAAACTGTTGCAGTCAGCGTGGGAACCAGTTTGATGACTTCCTAAAAAGCCAAACACACACCCACGGCCTGACTGAGACACTCACTTCTAAGCACTTTCCAAAGGGAAATGACAGCTCGTGCCCGTACAAACACATCGGCACGGAGGCTCTTAGTAGCTTTCTCTGAAATAGCCCCAAGCTTAATAATACTAAGACAAAGATCAGATAGAAGGTGGGGAGGGCGGAGGATGCATATTTCATCATCCCATTTAGAAGTGCTGGGAAATACAAACTAGCCTGTATGGACAGGGAAAAGGTCAGTGGCTACCTGGGGCTGGAGAGAATTGGAAAGATTACAAGGATATAAAGAAACTAGGGGATAACAGGCATGTTTCTTATATTAACTGGGATGCCATGCCAGTATAAATACACCAAAGGGTAATGAACTGTGTGCTTTAAAATGTGTAGCGTAGCTTCCATTTGGATAGCCAATACCAAATGGTCAGCTGTAAAATCAAGTAACATTATAAAGATGGGGGCAGTTTGTCTTTATATATTTAGAAACACACAGACACACACAGAGCAACAATCATAGAAAAGGAGGCGATGGATTTGAGAGAGAGTAAGGTGGAGGGTACATGGGGGTAGTTAGAAGGAAAGGGAAGAGGGAAAATGATATAATTAAATTTTAATTTTAAAAAACTTAAAAATGTGTAGCTTATGGCATATTAGTACCTCAACAGACTTGTTTTCTTTCTCTTTGTATAGACGTATTTATTTTATGTGAATTATGTAATTTTATTTTTTATTTTATATTTGCCTACAAGTATCTCTCTCTCTTCCTTTCTTCTTTCTTTCTTTTTTATTTATTTAGTTTGTTTTGTTTTTCAAAACAGGGTTTCTCTGTGTAGCCCCAGCTGTCCTGGAACTTGCCCTATATATAGACCAGGCTGGCCTCAAATTCAGAGATCCACCTGTCTCTGCCCCTAACTGCTGAGATTAAAGGCATGAGCTACCAACTCTCCAGGCACAAGCTGGTTTTCACAGCTCTGCCTTCAATCAATATGACCAATGCTTACTTAATGCTTAACAAATGCTTACTTAATGCTTAACAAGCATCAAGTGCTGTTTAAGCCCTTCACAAAGAGTAACTTAATGAACCTAAGTGAAGGGCCATCACAGAGGACTTCAGTGGCCAGGAGACGTGAACCAGGGCAGCTCACAGTCTGTGAAGGCGGCACTAACATTAAGCCTGGGCAGCGTGCCCCAGTTCCACTCCGAACTACCCCACTGAGCTGACAGTCAGTGGCTGTGAGGGTGTCTGTCCTGTGGGAAAGCTGGGTGAGTCTTCAGGCAATCACAGGCCAAACATAAACCATGGTCTATGGTCCCCAGACTCTCCTCCACCTGCCTGAGAGACAAACTTCACTCAGGAAGTGACCTCAAAACCCAGGATGGCAAATGACTCGAGATGAGGGAAGAGGGAGGCGGGGACTGAATTCGCTGCAGGGAGTGTGACGCTCAGGTGCTGAGGAAGGGTGCCACAGATGGGCTGCAAGTAGCGTGGCCAGGAGGGGTGGACAGCTAGGACATGGTCAGGCGTGGGGTCTTCGTAGTTAAGATCTAGAAATCTAACCTCAAAGCTTAGACAAGCGGGGAGCCACAGCAGTACTTAAAGCTGGGCTATGGTCAAGGCAGAGAGACAGCTGCTGGCGAAGGGGCTGGGGTGACTTCTGACTTTCAAAATATATCTGTTCAGGGCTGGAGAGATGGCTCCATGCACTGATTGCTTTTGCAGAGGGCTGAAGTTCTATTCCTAGCACCCACGTGGTGTCTCACAACCCTCTACAACTCCAGTTCCAGGGGATCTGACATCCTGTTCTGACCTCCTCGGGCACCAGGAATGCACATGGTGCACAAATCAACATACAGGCAAAGCCCTCACACACTCCCACACCAAAGACACGAACAAAGCTACACTTGATCTTAGCCAAAAGGCCGAGAAGTGATGAATGAATAAATCTAATTTTAAAATCTCGAAATCTATTTGTACAGTATTACTTACCTACCTATTCATGACCGTGTGTTGTATGCGTGTGTGTGCACAAGCGTGTGCATCAGTCAGCTCATCCTGTGAAGGTCAGAGGCTGATACTGAGTGTCTTTCCTTATCGCTCTTCACCTCAGTTTTTGAGGCAGCGTCTCTTGCTGAAGAGCACTGAAGGCCGGCAACCTCTCAAGATCCATTTGACTCATCCAGCACCAAGGGTACTGCTGTGCCTAGGTTTTGTGTGGGTATTGATGACCAAATTCAGATCCTCACACTTTATCCACCGTGCCATCTCCCCAGCCCAAGGATAGAATCTTTAATAAGTTTAAGTAGTTTAACTGGTGAGTGGAGGGCAGAATGGCAGCCCTGATTATGCATGCGATGCTTTGTGGCAGGAAGATTTGACTGAACTCACAGTGACATACACCCTTTCACGGAGGAAGGAAGGGACCCAGCGAAGATGGCACCACGGCCTTGCAGGAAGGAAGTCAGCTCTTTAAATAGGTCTCAACCAGTAAGCCAACCTATCTCGGGTCAGGGCTTATCTTGATGGAAAGAGATTCTGGCTGGGGATTTGGTGGCAGAAGATGAGAGTAGCTTTGAAGATGGAGCAGGGGGGAGTGAGGCAAGGCACTGCTGCCGGCCTCTAATAGCTGAGGACAGCCTTCAGCTGAGAGCCAACAAGAACAGGGTCCTCAGCCTTCCCCAACTGCAAGAGATGGAGTCCTACCGCTAGCATAAGACCTTAGCAGTGACACCTTGATGATAGCTTGTGAAACTGTGGGTGGCAGTGAACCTGCGCCCGAACCGCCAACCTGCTAAACAGCTAATAAATGGCCATTGTAAACTGAGACGAATACAGTAATTAGCTACACAGAAGAAAGGTGACAGAACTCCGTGCAAGTGGACCAGCCACCACCAGGGAGGGGAAAAGGATTTCGTCCAAGTGCGGAGACAGCAAAATAGAAAGAGGGACTGAGCTAAGCTGATCCCAACTAGCACAGGCAGGCCCGAGGTGGCGGCAGCCAGGAGGGCAGCATGGGGTAGCGGCAGCCGAGGTAGCAAAAGGAGCCGGGAGATGAGGATGCTTCCCGAAGGCCAGCGAAGACGTCAGGGTGGCACAGCCAGAGACACAGGCAGCAAGGGTATTTAAGAGGGCAGAAGGGCCAGAGAGACAGCTCAGTCTTGCTACTCTTGCAGAAGATTGCATTTAGTCCCCAGCACCTACAGCCAGGAGCTCACAACTACCTGCAACTCCAGTTCCTCTGCTATCTTTTGGCTTCATTAGGTAACACACACATAATAAAAATAAAATCTGTCCACACAGGAATAGATCAAGCTGCCACCTTGGGTGGGTGGCGGACCCAACATCTTGTCTGAACTGTGTCAGTTCTGTGACATCTTTAAAGGTCATGGGGTGCCAAGGCAATTTTTTTGTGTGTGGTCAATTAGGAAGTCTTAAGGTTGTCCAAAGAGGTAACTGTTCAAGGCAGTGGTTTTCAACCTTCCAAATGCTGAGACCTTTCACTACAGTTTCTCATGTTGTGGTGACTCCTGACCATGAAACGATTTCATTGCTACTGCAATGAACTGCAGTTTTGCTACTGTTATTGTAATGTAAATATCTGATCCTCGGGGTATTTGATGTGTGATGCCTGTGAAAGGTTGTTGGACTTCCCCCATCCCCCCACCAAAAGAGCCTCAACCCCCAGATTGAGAACCACTGGTTTAAGGAATTCCTGAGACCATTAGTGAAAAGACCTAAATTCTGTCAGGTGTGGTGGTGCACCCCTTTAACTTCAGCACTCAGGAAGCAGAGGCAGGTGGATCTCCGTGAATTTGAGGCCAGCCTGGTCTACAGAGTGAGTTCCAGGCCAGCCAGAGCTGTCTGTTCTGGTCCAATTAGCTTTGGGATTGGGCAGTAATTAACTCCTCCTCTCTCCGTCTCTATTTCCCTGGGGAATGGAATTACATGACTTCAAAGGTCTCTCCCAGCTCCATACAGGAAGAAGGAAATATGTGACCCTAGGAACATCAATTAATAAGCAAAACCTTGTGAGTCTGGATTCCCACAGGCAGGAAGCATTACTGCAGCACTTACAGATTAGAAACACTATTTTAGCCAGAATTAGAGAGAAACTGAGATAAAGCAAAAGAAAGGCAATAAGCAAACATTTAAAAGGTTTACTTCCAAGACAGCAAATTTCAGAGGCAAAACCAGCCTGCCCAATGGGCAAATGGGTTCCTTGGGAAGGATGTTGGCAAGGCCGAACACACAGGGCCTGGCATAGCACGGGACCCCGTCAGATAGGACCCTCTGTAGTTGGAGATGGAAAGGACTCTCCAGTGGGGATAGAATGTAACAGGGTTTCTCTGTGTAGGCTTGGCTGCCCTGGACTTGGTTTGTAGAACAGGCTGCCCTTGTACTCAGTGATCCGCATGCCTCTGTCTCCCTGAGAATTGGGATCAAGGGTGTACGCCACCACACCCGCACTGTAACAGGCGGTTTAACGTATGCTACTTAACAACAGCTCCTAAGCCTGCCGCACACCTGGCAAGCTGTCCCCCAACCCCCAATAGGCTGATTGTAAAAACCCCTTAGGGCTGACTTTTCCGTGGGAGGGTGATCTTTGTGACCCACAGCCCTTGGGGCACAAAGGAGGATATCTCTGAGACCTCCAAGCAATGGGTCCATCTCAGCCAGAAGTCTGTGTGATGACTGCTCTAACCAGCCGCCCACTTCTCCATAATGATTTCTGCAGGGGACATACAGAAAGGTAGATTACGGTGCCAGGGGTGCACAGAAAGTTACAGGGTGGCAGGCTTAGGTTAGGGTTTGGGAGCTCACATCTTGGGGCCTGGAATGTGAGTGGAAAAACAGATGCAAATAAGTTTGGCAGGCAGGCTATGATATCAAATGGAATTCAGCTGTCAGCCTTGGCACTTGAGGCGAGGGCCAGTCAGCTGGGTATCAGAGCACAGCCAAGGCACGGTGCCATTCCAGATAGCCAGGAATGTCCCCAACAGTCTTCCTGCCAGTGCCTAGAATCACCAGGGTACCTTGAAAAAAATATGGATGAGGGACAGGGGCAGACCTGATTTAACTGTCTGGGCTAGGGCCTGACACTGGCGTCTGTTAAAAATTCCCCAAATAGTTCTAATGAAAGTTGCTTCCAAGGACTGAAAACCATCGGCCTAGGCTGTGGCTCTTACAGTATTTTTGGGAGGAGACGTAAGAGACACACAGGACGCTTTTGAGGGCGGTACACGTCTGCCCATCTATCAGCATGTTAGTGAGGAGGCTGGTGCCTATAGTTTTTAAAAAACCTCATTTTGGACTGGAGAGCTCAGCGGTTAAGAGCGCGAGCTGCTATTCCAGAGGACGGGGGTTCAATTCCCAGCGCCCGCATGGCAGCCTTTAACTTCAGTTCCAGAGGACCCACAGGCACACAAGTAGGCAAAAGACACACACACACACTACAACAAAACAAAACTGATGCTGATTATTTCACCTGGCCATGAAAACCACAAACTGACAGCAGTCATGTAAATGTTTTTGGAGGCACAATATGAGGGGCTCACAAGCCAATGTTAACCTTTAACCAAAACAACTGGTCAGTGGGTGTTTCTTCCCCTGCATCTGCCTCTCCACATTGGGAAAGAGCCTTCAGGAATGGGATCTGTATTACTGCCAAGTGGTTGGCACTAGAGGGGGAGCCTGTAGGTGGGAGGGGCGTGGGGGAAGTGGTGCCTGGGGCATGCAGGATGATGGTGGATCAAGTGACAGAGCTGTGAGTTAGGGAGCAAGGCAGAGCCTGCCACTGGCTTGCTACAGTGCGAGAGAGACTTCCCTTCAGACCCAGCACAATGGAGACCCAGATTCTCCTGGCAAAGCCAGGCTTTCAACTGTTTTTTTTTTTCCTCCCCTAGCCCTGATGGCTGGTCTCCAAACTTTGAGGAGGGCATGCATTGGGGGTGCAGGGTTTAAGACTCAAGTGGGTGTGCCCGACAAGCAGGAAGAGATGCAGCTCCATCGCTCGGGAGCTTTCCCTCCAGGCTGTGATTGTGCTATAATAAACCCAGGTCCTCGGAGTCAATCAGCATTTCCTGACGAGAGCTAAGCAGATCAGCGGCATTTATCCGGAGCCTGCAGCCTCTGCATGAAGGCCACGGTGGGAAGATTAAACCCAGAGGTCCACATCAGTCAGTGTCAACAGGAGAGCAATGTTAAGTTCAAGCCCTGGAACCCAGGTAAAGGTGGAAGGAGAGAGCCTATTACACCAAGTTGTAATTACTTGGCTACAACTTACTCTACAGGCACAGAACACACACACACACACACACACACTATTTAGGTGTCACTGTCACCAGGAACCAAGATGGCTTGGGGGAGGGGTACCTATGATTGAAATTCCCCACAATGCATTACACAGAGTGGAGGTGTCTGCAGCAGCCCAAATCTGCTGATCTTTAATTCCACAGGGGTCTTTGGATGTTCTCTGGTATTTTCTGTCCTAATGGCTGAGCAGCCTGGAAAAGATCAAGGGTTCTCTTCCACCCTGCACAGAGAGCCAGTGCACAGAACTCTTCATCAGCTATAAAGAGCTGAAGGCTCTCCGGGGAAAAACTTGTCACTCCTGGCTAATGAGGCCCCTGCCGTAGACAACGTGGAAAGGAGGACAGTGAAGGCCAGCTTGACTTCTGTGAGGCTGGCAGAAAGCACAGGGACAGTGTGGCATCTGACTCAGGACTAAAGGTCTCCCGAAAGTAGAGGCAGCAACCAGCAAGCTATACTTTTTTTGGTTCAAGGCCTGGAACATCCTGCAGAATGGGCCCCCGGGGCCAACTGGAGTGGTTTTCAGTCATGTCAAGGTTAATCACTGTACCTCCTACACTACCTGTTAGGGTTTCAGTTATCATAACCGGTTAGGAAGCTACTGGGCAGCAGCTACAAATGCTGAGCATGCCTGTGAACCAGACCACGACCTGTCACGTTACCTCTGCAGGTATGCACATATACATGACACTGTGACCACACACGCTTGCCAAGACAGTCACAGAAACATCCACGGCGACAGCATTCGCAGTGGCCTCCCACTACAAGGACCACTGACAGCCTGGTGGATACGTTCTACGCAGAATGCCACAGGGTCAGGACACTCAACAGACGATGACATGCAACAAAACTTGGGAGGAGTTTTGAGTGAAAGAGCTACTGGGTTTCATTTACATAAGATAGCGTAGGTAAATACAGCCAATCTACAACAAATATACTAACCACCATTGACTGAGCTGCTTTGGTTTTTATTTATGTATTCATCCATTTGGAGACAGGGTCTGTCTATGTAGCCTTGATCACCCAATCCTCTGCAGCCCAGTCTATCCTCAAACTCGAAACAATCCTCCCACGCCTGTCTCTCAGTTGTGGTGTGTCCCCTATCCCTGGCTCTTGTATACTTTATACAGTGAATCATATGATTTGTGAATAACACCTCACTGTTATGTTCAAAGATCTGTGGTATTTGAAGTCAGGACAGTGGTTACACTTGATGGAGCTTGGGTGTGGCCTCTGGGTCTTGTTTCATTAAAAAGAGCTGGTGACAAGAGCCCATTTAGGTGTGACGACTCTGGGTGCCTGTGCATGCCTCTGTGTGTACACCGAACCACAAACAGCTGGGTGGTGGCAATACACACCTTTAGTCCCAGCACTTGGGAGACTTAGGCAGGTGGATCCCCAAGTTCAAGGCCAGCCTGCTCTACAGAGTGAGTTCCAGGACAGTCAGGGTTACACAGAGAAACCCTACCTTGAAAAACTGAAAAAGAAAGAAAGAAAGAGAGAGAGAGAGAGAGAGAGAGACAGAAGAAAGAAAGAAAGAAAGAAAGAAAGAAAGAAAGAAAGAAAGAAAGAAAGGAAGGAAAAGAAAGAAAGGAAAAGAAAAAAAGAAGAAAGAAAATAACCACAAACAAAACAAGCCTGGGCCTTCATGCTTGGGGTCGTCTTAGCGTTAAGAAAAGTCCACAGTGCCACCACAGCATCCTGCAAAAGGACCCCAGTGTATGAGGATGGGGTTCCCTAATTCACTCGGGAAATATCACCTGTGGAAGGCAGAGAAGTTCTCAGAGCAGAAGGCACAGCCTCTGCACCCTTCTACTCAGAGGCCAGGCCTGTAGCTCTTGGGCTCTGTCACAATATGGATGGCCCTCCAGGCATTGATCCTGCAGCCTCTGGGTTCAGAAGTGAGTCTGTCTTCACCCCAGGAAGACCTCTAGGCCTTGGACAGACAAGCCTGTAGGACTGTCTGCCCAGAGCCCAGCCTCTCCTGTCTCTAAAGCCCCAGCTGGAATGCTCAGGGTGAGCTTGGAGAACCTGTCAGTTGCTGCCTAGCAGCAGGAACACCTGAGCCCTAGGAAAATGAATCTCCTAGGGAGAGTCCTGAGCTTGGGGAATTTAGGGTGCAGGATCATGGGGGCTTAGAGGCTGTAGGCCTGAGTGGGACATAGAACTGCAGGCACGGGGCCAGAACCTGGAGGATCCCTTTCATTCGGGAAGGGCTACACAGTAAGACCCTGTCTCAAAAACAAACAAATAAACCAGGAGAGAATTACAGAAGCTAGCTATGTCTCATTCACACTTCCTGCCACTTAAAACATCGAGAGGTGACTTTACAATCTGTCACAGACACTGGAGTCCTAATTTAGCTTACCATGCATAAACACGCCTACCAAATCAATACACACTGCAATAAACACAGCTGATTCTCCTCTTCCTAGGTCTGTGTTACACGACATAAAAATGTAAAAGTGAAGTCAGCTCCCGCTTGGCACACGGGTGATTCAATCAGCAAAACAAACTGACCCAAGCGCTTCCTTTTAAATGATCCAGGGTGGTTGGCTGAAACCCTTAGTTTAATTGCCACATCAACCCCCAGGAGAAACCCTTCTTGTAGCAGTACAGGGACGAGCAGTCCCGGGAGGAGAAAGCAACAAAGAGAAGGCCACTCTAAGGGCATTACCTTGGTCCCGTGGTAGAAGTCGTCCACGCATGTGGCGTTCATGAAGGTCTGGTGGAAGTGGGTGCTGGTGTCGATGCCCCCAGGGAGCACCAGTTTCCCGGTGGCATCGATCACCTTGGCCCCACCGGGGATCATGAGCTCACGGCCCACCTGCTGGATGATGCCGTTCTCGATGTAGACGTCTGCCTCGTGGGTGCAGTCATCATTCACCACCTTGCCTCCCTTGATGAGAATGCGCACACTGGCCGAATTGGCAAGCATGTTCCTGGGGGAGGTACAGGGGCGGGGAATCTGGTTAAGGTTACTTCATCTGCTGACAGCTCAGAGTCACTAAAGCCCCCGGCCCCTTCCTCTCGGAGCTCAACGCCACAGGCGGAGTGAATAGGGAGGGAGGGGTAGCCTGTGAAAACTGGTCCTCCAGGAAGCTTTAATCACAAGCCTTTCCATCATGACACAATGGCATTAATAGAGAAGCTGGGTGGGGGAGGGGGGGACTGGGACCCACAGAAACACCACTTTTAGGTGTGTACAAGTACACATGCATGTGTGAAAAAAAAAACATGTGGAGGTCAGAGGCCAACCTTGGGTGCTATTCTTCAGGCGTTGTGCATGGCGTTTCTTTCCTTTTAAAAAAAATTAGGTTTATTTATTTTATGTGTATGAATGTTTTGCCTAGTATATGTATGTGTACCGTGTGTGTGTGCCTAGTGTCTGAGACGGTCAGAAGAGGGTTGTAGTACCTTGTGAGATTTGAGTTAAGGATGGTGGTGAGCCACAACACGGGTGCTGGGAATCAAGACCTGGTCCTCCGGGAGGGTACCCAGTGCTTTGAACCACTGAGCCATCTCTCCAGCCTCATTTACCATGTTGAGAGGAGCTTTCAGTGGGACCTGGAGCTTTCTGGCCAGGCTAGGCTGGCTGCTCAGCAGGACCCAGGATTCTCCCGCCTCTGCCTTCCGGCTCTGGGATTACCAGGGTGTACCACCACACCCAGCTTCTCTCGTGGGTGTAGGAGACTGAGCTCAGGTCTTCATGCTTCTGCAGAAAGCTCGTTACTGACCAAGCCATCTTCCCAACCCCATCACTTTTTACCTTTCTAAAATACAGTCTGAATTTATATAGCTCTCTGTAATCATGGCTGGCCTTGAACTTTTGCCCCTTTCCTCCCAAATACTAGGATTACAAGTATGTAATCCTAGGCCAGCTTGCTATATGAATTTAAAACATCTTCATGCTTCCTATCTAATTTTATTTCCAAAATCTCACTGGGAGTCACATTTGACAAGCGAGAAGGCTGAAACTGCCAAGGAATTTGCGATCACCAAATAGCCAGCTCAACCAATGTGGCTTATGTGAGCAGTATCTCTCTAGCCCTCCATGGTGTAGAAGGCTCTTGGGGCGTGTTTCAAAGAGCCACATCCTCCAAACCCCACGACTAACTCATGACGTTCTTCATAGAGAGTCAGTAGCCTTCATGCCCTTGGCTCGGGCTCAAAAGTCTACCCATGAAGCCTTTGTAATTGTCTGTAGCTTGTCAAACTGTTAAAAATCTCTTATGGCCAAGCACCCAACCCCGGAAATTAAAAACTAGAAACCTTATGACTTTATTCTATTTTATTTTACTTTTGAGACAAGATCTTATTATGTAGCTTTGGATGGCCTGGAACTCTGTAGACCAGACCTTACAGAGATTCATCTGCCCCTTCCTCCCAAGTGCTGTGATTATAGGCATGTGCCCCTATGCCTAGCTTTTAGCTTTTAAGTCCACTTGCATACATGGTAAATGTCTTATCCTTCAGGACCCAATTCTACTGTCCTCTCTATGAAGAAGCTTCCTTTGACTCTTCTTGTATCTTCTACACGCTCAAGTGCTTTCATGGTACTGGATTCTATGACCGTCTATGGTCTAAGGCTTCACAGAGGAATCTCGTCAGTCACCTTTGACCTAACCCCTCCTCTTCCCCAGAATCTAGTAGAGGATGTGTGTATTTTCCTGGTTGCTCTTGCTGTGATAATCACCATGGCCAAAAGGAACTTGGGAAGGAGCGTGCTTATTTCAGTCTACAGTCTATCACGAAGGGAGCCACGGCATGAGCTCAAGGCAGGAACCTGAAAGCAGAAACTGAAGCAGAGGCCACGGAGGAACACCCATCACTGGCTTGCTCTGTTTCCTTTTTCATACAGCTCAGGCCCACCTGCCCACGGGCAGCACCACCCACCCAAGATGGACGGACCCTCCCACATAATTAGCAATTAAGAAAATATGACATGACACAGACACGCCCACATGCCAACCTGACAGAGGCAATTTCTCAGTTGAGGCTCCCTCTTTCCAAATAGGTCAAGTAGCCGACTGAAACTCACTACAATATGAGAAACTAGTGCGTAAACGATGAAAGAGCTCAGCTCCTCACAGTACTCTGATAAGCAATGTGGCTTAAAGCATGAGCAGAAGCCCAGTTCCGGAAGTTTCTGGAACATCTGGCAATCGTGGACACAAGCTCCTGCATCTAACACAGCAAACTATTGTAAACAGAGTGACAGAAACGACACATTTTCTCTCCTCCTCCTTTCATTTTTCCTGCCAGCAAGCAAGATCACACCCAGGAGTTTCTTGGGGGGAGGGGGAGGAGGTCTATGGAAGAAACATTTCTAGCAAGAAGACTCATCAGCAACCTGTAGTGTCTGGCTCGCTCTCCTGATCAGCTGGTTAGAGCAGTGGCCTCATGTTTTTATCACGTGTGCAAACAACCCCAAGAGAGAGTCCAGCACCTGCCAGGTGCTCCTGACTGGTGTGGGAGCTGTGGCCCCAAGGAGTGCTGGGATACGAGGCAGGTGGCTGAGAGTGACAGCTGTGCCCTTGAACATCTGCTCCCAGCAAGGTATCCTTCTGACCCCTGGGGAGAAGGGGCCTTGCTCCCCACTGTGGGAGGCATTGGCAAACAGGCCATGGGAGGAGGCCGAAATAGAGAGGCCAGGGAAGATGGAGGCACAAGCCTGTTGTCTGAGGCTAAACCCATATCTTCTGTTCCACACACTGAAAACTGGAGTAATAATCTTAAAAAATGGGTTTGATTATCAGGTGATGGAAAAACTATTCTGGTCAAATCCTTTCTTTTGCCTTCTTTCCTTCTCTCTCATTATGAAGTCCAGGTGTGGTGAGGAAGGTGATGATGGTGGTGGCAGGACTGAGGGGAGGAGGTGCAATTACATAACCCCACATATACCGGGGCACTGCCACATACTGTATTCATGTTTTTAAAAGGAAATACTGATTTGCCTCGGCGATCAGTACGTATGCACAGGGCGGGAAACCAGGAAGTATGAGGCAGGAATAACTTACAGAGGATTCTGCTCTGAGCTCTGCCACCGGAATCAAAAGCCAAGGGCACTGTCTTTGGTGAAAATACTAGCAGAGATTGTCAGAACATTAACGTCCTGGGCCCAGCACTTTCTGTGCAACACTGCAAAGAGTGGACATGGCAGGAAGTGTTAGCCTCAGTTGAACAGGAGGAAACAGAAGTTTGGAAGCTCGGGCAATGGGGGTGAAAGGTCCCACACTCCCGACGAAGGGATACAGATTCTGGATGGGCAAGGTGAGGGGAAGTTAGTCCTGGGAACTCAGCCCAGGTGATTGCTATATTCTCCCTAGGTCCAGCATTTTCAAAATGTTATTCAATAAACTTGTATTACTTTTACAATAGGTACATTAATATGTTTGCTTGGCTTTTGTTGTTGTTTTTGAGACAGGGCCTCTCTGCATAGCTCTGGCTAAACTGGAACTTCCTATGTAGACCAGACTAGCCTTGAACTCTCAGAAATCTATTCGCTCCTACTTCCCAGAGTGCTAAGACTAAAGGCTTGAACTGATGTGGCCAATGATTTCTGAAAGCTTTTTTTTCCCCCTTGTCTAAAGAGAAGCCAGGAGGAATAAAAGCTGATCCTAGCACTCAGGAGGCAGAGCCAGGCGGCTCTCTGTGAGTTCGAGGCCAGCCTAGTCTACAGCGTGAATTCCAGAACAGCCAGGGCTACACAGTGAAACCCTGTCTTGAAAAACCAGAAAACAAAAACAAACAAACAAACAAAAACAGTATTTTTTTTCCTATTTCCCTGTTGAAAATCCCTGAGGACAAATATGGCCCTTAGATTAATAGGGAACCCTACACAATGGGGTCTGGAGACCCCACTGCTATAGGACTGGGCCAGTCTTGGGTAGTCGGGCTGGACTTAGAACCACTCAAGGGGGAACTCCCTCACTCATTACTTATCCATGGGAGGAGGGAGCTACGATGGACGCCGTCTGTGCGCATACTGTCAAGATCTGCACACAGACCATGTGATGGCCTTGCCATTTCCCTAGGCCTGAGGCATTGTCCTTGACATGACCATCCTGGTGTCAACAATGCACATCTCCTCAGGATTTCATCTGCTCCCCGTGTCTCCCCACCCTCAACTGTATATGCCGAAGCCCTAACCCAGGAGCAGATGGCTGTCTCTGGAGATGAGTCTTTAAAGTTAAATGAGGCTATAAATAAAATGGAACCCTGACCTGGTGGGGTTGGTGCCCTTGTTAAGAGAACAGATGGTCTTGTTTTTCTTTTTCTTTCTAAGAATGTTGAAAAATAAAAATGGAAAAAGCCATCTGAGAACACAGGGAGAAGGTGGCCACTTTCCAGCTAGGGCAGGGCCTCCCCAAACCCCAGACTTCCAGCCTCAGAACCAGAGGCGAGTTAAGTTTTCAAGCGTTTACTCTACCCAGCCTGTGGCTCCTTGTTATAGCATCCTTGCCATACAAATACGAATGCACACATTCTTAGCCTTAAGCTGTGCTAACAACATGGAAGTAGGGTGATTTAGCTCCCGGTCTGCAGCTGCCCAGCGGAGCCACTTCAGGATAAACCAAAGCCTAGCCTTGATGCAGAATGTTGGAACTAGTGCCACATGCACCATCCTGACTTCTGGTTCTAGCTACAGGAGGCACAGCGGACTGTCATCACCTGTGGGGGCTAAGCCTTTGAGGATGACCACAGCTTTGGGACACCCTCAACCTGCCTGGCCTTGTAGAGAATACTGAGGCAAGGCTGTTGAGCACATTCCCTGCTCATATGTTTGGAGACTATTTCTTTAAAAGCCACACTGCAATTAATGGCTTGCAATGTCGCTCCTCTTTACTGGACAAAATTGTGAGAAAGACCCAGGCCCTGCTCTGGAGAAACCCAGCCTACTGTATGAGGGAGACACAGGTAACCACTTCACAGAGGAGCTAAAAGGTAAAGGGATGAACAATCGACAGATACAGGCTTACGGTGGGTGCCTTTCCCAGTCTACCAGACCAGAGCTGGCATGGGGGAGACCAGCTGTTCGGTGATGGTAGGAAAGCCTTGTGACATCAGAATCCTACATTTCCAAGTCTGTTTCACCAAGATGCCAACCCGCTGTTGGCTGTTGACATTCATTATGATTCTCACCTCTATCATAACCTCATTAACACCTGTCGTAAGACTTTCCTGCTCATCTCCGCTAAACACAACAAAAAAAAAGCATGTTCCTGGCAACTTTCCACAGCCCTGCCAGCCTTCTGCATGTGGCAGGGTTTGAGATGGAACAGAGCTGATGTTGGATATGCTGGTCCTCTTTGGAGCATCCCCAAAGGGGAGAGATCTAAAGGCAATTGTAATATATCCTCTTTAGCACCCCCGATGACCCTGGCTAGTCTGTCAGTAGTCTGCTCTGCGGAGCCAGCTGACCCTGGCAGCACTCCTGCAGAAGGTTCCAGTCAGAAGAAAACAGACACTAGACAGAATGTTAGTATTGATTTTACCAGAGCACCCAGTTTCCTCCCCAATCGCTTGCAAGTGCATCAATAAAAGCCCATCTCTGGCTCCCCGGTTCACTACAAGCTATAAAGTGCAAGCTGTGTGTTTCCCTCCCAAGCTTTAAGCTGAGTCCTAGGGACTATGGATGGTATCTAGATGTGCAGCCTCTGGGAGGTAATTAGGTTACAAGGGGAAACCCTTACAAATGGGATTAGTATCTTTACTAGAAGGACAGGAGAGTGAGCTCTCCCTTTCCTCTCCTCCACATGAAGATACAACATAAAGGCATTTGTCCCCCAGAGCCAGGAACAGCTCCCTCCTCAAAAACGGAATCAGTGGGTACCTTGACCTCAAGCACACCCAGGCTTCAGAACTGTCCAATCACTAAATCCCTGGGTTTTTCTGTTCTGTCAGTCTAAAGAGATTAGCATCACATTAGACAGAAATGAGCATTATAATTAAATCACTATTAAGGTACAACTGGGCCTTGAGATAAATGTCACCTCCTTTAGAGACTTCTGGCCCATACATTTAACAACCACAAAAACTGTAATCTGACAGTTATCTGTCTATGCATGCAAAAGAATTCAGAACACATGTCTGTCTCAGGCAGAAATGATAAAAATGCCAGGTAGTTAAAGCCATTAGAGAGAATAAAAGCATGGCATTCTGGAACTGCAGGAACTGTTCGTCTGCTGTGACTTTCCCTCCAGTCTGGACTTTTATCAACAAAGAAGGATTTCCCAGGAAAGGGCAGGGTAGCACTCTCCTGCAAACTGAGGCCCCTGAAGAATTCTAAAATTCATTCAGGAGCAGTGAGGGCTTTCAACAGCAAGATGCTGCATAGCTTTATGTGCCAAGATTTCTCTAACAGCAACAGCTTGCCTCCCCAGATGTCCTGATTCTGTGGCCTCGAATCTGTATTTCCTCAGCCAGTCCCAGGTGGGTTAGTACTAAGAAGAGCAGGGCCTTTGGGGTAGGAGGAGACACTGTGAGCAGGAAGTGAGGTCTTTCAGAGAGCGCCTCTTCAGGTTTAAAATGGCAACAGTTGGTGCTATCCAGCAACAGTCTTGCTGAATAACAGAAACCGCACATCTTGGAAACTGCAGGCAGGGGTTCCTAACCCAGAACCAGGAGGGCCAGCATCTTGCTTAACAGAGAGACGGTCAAGATTAGAGCTGCATCCACAAAACGCACCCTCCACCCCCAGACTCCTCAAAGGCGGCGGTGCTCTGCCAAGAAAATGCCAACCCCAAAGCCTGCATTTTGGAATTATCTGCTTCTGTCATCACCTTCCCAGCTCCCCGTGCTTGTGGGGAGGTGGCAGACAGTGGGGGCCTGCACAGTCTGCCCTGCACAGCTGCCTCCTCTTCCCCCCAATCCCCAACCCCACAGCAGCAGCTCAGCTGTAGGCTGCACAGGCGCAGGGATGCGATGGGGCTCCTTCCTGCACAAGGGCCTCAGCGTGAACTTGGCATTGGTTCTTAAGACACAGCTTCCTATTCTTAATGGGTACTGGTTGGCACACATTTCTTCTTTTGAGAAATCCCAAGCAAGTGTCTGGTGACTTCTTCCCTCCCTTGTAGACCTCTCCCCACTCTGGGATGTTTCTCTGACTTTTCCTTGACTTCTCAGTTTTCATCAATTTTTTTCCATTTTTCTGTGACGATTCTTAATAAAGCCTGCTTCTGCTTTTCGAGGAGAAGAGAGGAGAGGAGAGGAAAGAGGGAGAGAGAGAGAGAGAGAGAGAATGTAGCTTGTCATATAACTTGTTCCAGGGACATTAAAAAAAAAAAAAAAGGCAGTAAGTTCCCATGGCATTTAAGCCAACCCAACTGTTAGCTGGGTGGCAGTTCAAGGGTCGGTGAAGCTGGTGCAGTTGGAAGCCAGCACAGGCTGACTGGTGTGGCAGAAAGTCGTCACAGCTAGTCACGGATTCAAAAGGCAACCGTAGCAGTTGTTTCAGAATAAAGTGAGCAGACAACCTGCAGCTAGTTTTCTTCTGATCCACACAAAAGAAAGGAATAGAGAGATGGCATTTGGCGGCTTTCTCAAGGGGCGAGCCATCTTCAACCGGGGGGGGGGGGGTTGGGGGAGTATACGGGGGTGTATCTCAGTAGAGCTTGCCTAGTATGTGAGGCTCTTGGTTTGATCCCGACATTGGAAAACCACAAAAAGAAGGGAATGCTGGGAGGGTTGACAGAGCAACCTGGAGCCGCTCAGAAACAGGACTGCCTTTTGAGTTTAAAACTTAACAAATCAAAGCCTCAGCAGGTCGTGAAAGCCAGAGGGGAAGCTGGAAGCAAGTGGGAAATGCTAGGTTTGAGTTAATAGATTGATGTTAAATTATTTTACATGTATGGGTTCTCAGCTCGCTTCTATGTCTGTATATCATGTGCATGACTTTGAAGGCACCAGAGCCCCTGGAACTGCAGTCACAGACGGTTGTGAGCTGCCATGTGGGTGCTGGGAGTCAAACCTGGGTCCTCTGGAAGAGCAGCTCTTAACAATTGAGCCATCCCTTCAGTCCTAATTTTTTTTTAAGTAAACTGATTTCTACATTTAGAAGGCACCAAACATCACTTAACTAATCCAAAACAGATTTTATAATTAATTCTTAATAATTTTAATAACTATTAAGTTGATTTAAAATGGTATTTATGGGGCTGGAGAGACCCAAGGTGACTGGAATTAGGTGATTAGAATTCTAAGAGCTCTGCAGGAAGCGAGCCCTGCTCCTGGGATGCCCATCTGATGCTGGGTATTTTGTTTTTGAAAAAATTTTAAAACTAAGGCCGGCAATGGATCAGCTGCAAACCACACCCAAGAGCAGCCCTCCTTCTAGGCCAGGGAGGAGATGAAGGCGAGTGTAAAGCCAAGGGCACCGAGTCCTTAACAGGCTAAGATCAAGTAAGAGGTTTTAATCCCATCTGGATTGGCCTGGCTCAGCGTGGCCAGCCTAATGACCAGCAGCAGCGGTACACTGAGGACAGGAGCGACATTCCCAAGGATTAGCTGGGAGAGGGTGGGAAGAGGTGGATCACAGAGCACTTGTTCAGCAAGGTTGGCTGCAAGGCAGGGGAGGGAAACTGGCAGCTGTCAGAAGTCAGAGTTCAGTGGTGTGTGTGTGTCTGTATGTGTGTGTGTGGGTGTGTGTGTTAGGCAGATACTGGCTCTAAGTGTCTAGGGGTCATGTATCCTGAAGAAATGTTAAGTATGATAAAAACCCACATTCACAAGCCTGGTCCCCCAGGCCCCAGAGGAGGGCTGACAGAGGTGTATACACATGGGTGACAAGGATGTTAACTCAACACTGGGAATCAGCAGTCACTACCATTCCAGGGTCCCCTTCCCGCTCCCCGGAAGATTCTTCAGCTCTGCTCAAGCCCCCAGCCAGCTGTCTCCAGACCCCAGAAAGAATTTTAGTAGCACCCTTTGAAGGAAGCAGCTGCAGCTCAAAGACCTGCAGAGTGGCTGCTTCCCAGAACGCCAGCCATGGTGTGGAGGGACAGATGTCGGGAGCTAGGAGGGAACAGACAAACGACTCAAGAAGTCTTAAGCAGGAAAAAACCAACAATAGAAAACCAAAACAAACAAACAAAAAAACAGGGCTGGAGACATGGCTCAGCACTGGCTGTTCTTCAGAGGATCCGGGTTCAATTCCCAGTACCCATAAGGGCAGCTCACAGGGCAGCCTATAACTTCAGTTCCAGGGGATCAAATATCCTCACAAGGATATACATGCAAGTAAAACAATAATGCACATTTAAAAAAAAAAAATCACAAAAAACCCCAAGTTTTCCTAAGTGCAGAAATACCACAAGCCTGGCTACCTTATAAAAATCTAGATCTAGATTGAAATGGAACGTGAAAAAGAAGTGCATTTTTTTTTTCTCATTTAGACTGAAAATTAGAATGAATTAAGTACAGCCAAATGCAATACTTGCAAGCAATAATAAAGGGGACAAGCTAGACAGGAGCGCATGAACACAGTATGATTTCCATAATGCAGGGACTGGACCAGGCAAAAGTGAATGAGAGGTGAGGCATGTAGTGACGGAGTGTGAAGAGTCAAGGTCAGGACAGTAGCTCTCTGTCAGGTGGGGAGAAAGGGCACTGCTGTGGTCTCCTCAAACCCTCCTGTAACATGCCTGGCTGTGAGTGACGCAGGCATCGGCTGCGAATTAGTCTTTAAACCACACACGTATTTTCTGAACTCTCATACATAATTCATTAGACATTCAAAATTAAAGACAAAACAAAATGAGGATGTTCCTCCCCCCCCCCGCCTCAGAGGGACATTGGAGGGGAGCGAAGGTGCCGAGGTTTCAGAGGGTGTGTGCAGAGGGAATGGAGTCGGGGTTCAGCAGGAGGTAGAGCCAGGAGCATCAGATTTGATGTCATCCCCATGAGTGGGCAGCTGTGGCTTTCAGGCGACATCAACCCTACCAGTACGTAGTAACTCTTGAGCTCCTTTGCACGTCAGCTTCATTCACTCTCACAAGAGCCCTCTGAGGTGACTCTTGCCACGGCTGAGTTGATGAGTGAATTCCTAAGGGCTTCAGCCCCTTGACAGTTGAACCTTGCTGAATTCACGCGATCATTCTGAAAGAAATGAAGGGGTCCACTAAACACCGGCTGAAGGACGAATGAGCTGGCCTGATGGCGCTGTGCATGTGTCAAGGGGTTGGCCATAAGAACAGCCAACAGAAATGGGCAAGAAGGCTTCTCGAGAGTTCTGTGGGACAGCGGTGGGAGAGGGCCGCAGGCAGCCACTCACTTCTTTTGAAGAAGCACAAGTGTGGACTGGGGCTAAGAGGTAGGACAAGGAGGGAGCTGCTTCCAGACTCTGGGTAAGGTGTAGGAACCATCATCGGAGGCTCTGAGGGACACACAGCTCCCAGGATGTCAGCAGCAGCCAGAATGGCAGCCAATGTAGGATCATGGATGTACATGGGGTAGGCGCTGGTCTTTGGTTCTTCAGATGGCTCTAGCAGCGTGGGGGCAGGAAAGCCATGTTCATGGCAGTGGGGCCTGGGGGTGCACTGAGTTAATTAAGTGTTCCACAGAATAGAAAATGAAGGAACAGAACTAGGAAGGGTTCAAATGTTTTTTAGGGAGGGCTGTCTGAACTATACATAGTCAGGGTGTGTCCCAGAAATTAAATACCCAAAAATTTAATTAATAAATACAACTTTTAAAAGCCACATTTTACCTTCTTTCTTGAAATCCCTTGTGGCAGAAAACAGAGCCGTGGCCCTGAGTACTAGCTACTCTTAGTATATGGCACTTGAGGGAACCTGCCTCCCAGCTGGCCTTGGCTCTATTTTAATTTCACTTTACAGATAATGTGGTGATCATGACCAGGGAGGTCACACGCTTTGTGGGAAGGGCTAAGAGGAGGAGTGATTCTAAACAATTACATAAGATGGACGGTGCTAATGGGCTAACACATTGATCCTTTCTCGTATGGAATGTTTAGGGGACACTTCGGGCCCAGTATGGCACTCAAGCATTTTTAACTCATTTCTGTCTGTTACATAAGTGTTTTTCATCTGTCCCATTGTGTTGAGCCCAGATCCTTAATGCTTACCTGACCAGGGACACTACTGGCACATGAATACTCTAATTGGTGCCTGGATCTCTACGCTGCTCCAATATTGAGCCTGCTAAGTTGCAATACAAATCACAGAGGCGGGGTATTACACTGTGATGGGAAACCGCCTCCCTGCCCCCACGCACACACTTTGCTGCCCCCATGTGTTTGAATGTTTGGTCCCTGCATGGTGACACTGTTTTGGGAGGTGGAACTGAGCTTGAGGACTGAGTCACTGTGAGGTGGACCGTGAAGGTGACAGACACCTGCTTCCCTCCCATCATACACTTCTACTTCCTCAAGTGTATGATGAGCACCTGTAGCCTCATGCTCCACTGCCACAAACTGCACCAAGCCGGATTGTAACCTCTCAAACTGTGAGCCAAAGCAAAAAGAAAATTTTAAGTGCTTGTTTGAGGTGTTTTTGTCATAGTAGAAACAACAACAATAACACACAAGGTCATACATTCTATGATAGCTCTGTACAAGGCGACAGCACGATCAGCCGGTGAGCCAGAAGTTTGCAGCAGGAAGAAATGCACAGTTAGACATTTCCAATGAGGTGGGAACCAGACGAGCTATGTCAGCACTGAGTGAGTTGGGCACACACTTAGCTCTGACACGAGTGGAGGATCTCTTCTCAGAAATGCTTCTGAGCTGAAACTTGGTGGTTGTTTAGCTCCCCAGGACATGGGAGAGGCCAAGCAAGGGAATTCCAGACAGGAGCCCCCGTGGCCATTTGTCTCTGAGTGTCAATAGCTGGTGCACGGCACATGTGGGAATGTAAAGGGCAGGGCCCACCTCCTCCAATGGCCTGAGAGGGTGGTCAGGACTCCGAGAGCAGCAGGAAGGCTTGCCAATGTCTTGTAAATCTTCAGAGGGACAGAAGTACTCCAATAGAGCAAACAGGAGAGAGGAATGTGAGCAGCCAAGCTACTGGGAGAGGGGAACAGAGACGGCTAAGGATGAAAAGATGTTCACCTTTATTAATATTCAAAGAAATGCAAATCAAGATGAGCTTACATTTTACACCTGTCATAAAGGCACAGAGGAAAAGGAACAATGCCCAGAGTGAGTGAGAAAAGCAGGCCTACAACAGGCGTCGTGACGCACGCCCGTGATCCCAGCACTTGGAGTGGGATTGGGAGACACAAGTGGATCATGAGTTTGAGGTCAGTCAGGGCTACATACAGACACACACACACACACACACACTTAAATGCACAAACAGATATAACAAGAAAAGGAGTGGGAGGAGGGACAAAGGAGAATAATTGGGGTGAATATGAACAAAGTAAAATGATATATGAAATGTCATACTGAAAACATTACTTTGAATGCTAACCAAAACACCTTAATTTAGAAATGGAAGGCTAAGAACTGGGGATGTAATGCAGTCCGTTGGATAGACCGAATGCAGAGAGCCTTGGGTCTGACCCTCAGAATTGCATACAACTAGGCATGGTAGCACAAGCCTATAACACCAACACTCAGGAGAAGTGGTGACAAGAGAATCAAAAGTTCAAGGTCATCCGAGGCTACACAGCGAGTCTGAATATGATAAGGGACCATGTCTCAAATTTTTTAAACTACATATATGTATGTGTGTGTATATATATATATATATATATATATATATATATATATATCAAATTATATATATGAAGAGGAGTCTGGTGGACACAGCCTCGCTTCCCGTTTGGTTTTGAAGGCATTCCTACAGTAACATGGATCAGCCATAGCCCTGGCTGGGTGGCAGTGACACAAAAACTCAGGTGGCAGAAGAGCAGGCAAGCTCCCCGGAAAGCTACCTAAGGCCTCTTGTACACTATTTAGCAACAAACTTGTATAGCAAATGACCTCTCGCAGTGGCTCTCAGCCTGTGCATCGTGACCCCTGGAAAACACTTACTTCTGACGGTCTTAGGAACACCACTCAGTAGCAAAATTACTGTTATGAAGCAGCAATGAAACTGCTTTAATGGTTGGGAGATCACCATTACATGAGGAGCTGTATTAAAGGGTCACGGCATTAGGAAGGCTGAGAACCGCTGGCCTGTTGGAAGCATCTACTTTGGCATCTTTTGGTCCCCACAAAGTTCCTCATGCTCTACCTCCACCTGGCTCTGGTTCCAGAGCCCCCCAGCTCAGTGAAAGTCACCCTCATCCTGCCTGGGACCCACCTAGCATCAAGACGTCACCCTCCATGCAAAGAGTAAATTACAGGGCCATCTCGGCCAGCAGTAGTGAGTGTCCCCCACTCCCCATTGTGCTTCTTGACACCCTAGAAGAGTGGCATCTTCCCCCATGGCTGCTAAACAGGCCCCGGCCCCACCCAGTGAGCCGGCCTTCCTGCTGCTGCCTTCCTTGAACAAATGCGGGAAGAGGGAAGTGATAGGATGGCGTTCCAAGGTTTTGCCACCTTGCAGTGTCCCAGAGCCTACCTACCCTTCCGGACAAGGGCAGGGTTATGAAGCATGTGCTGCCCAAGGATGTGCTCTATCTCGAAAGCCAGTATAAAGTGGGGATAGAGGTGTGGCTGCCTGTCTGCATGTGTAACCCAACCACACCGAACACCAGCACTTCCTCTTGTTCACTGTCCCTGCCTGAGGAGGCGAAGGACTGACGCTTTCCCATCAATGCTTACTTCTCCCAGTCCTCCTCCGTGCCTGGTCCCTGGCAGCTCCTTACGGACCCCTAGTCCATCCTGGACTGAGGCTAAGGGCAAGTTTAGAATCCAATACACTGAGACTCCAGCCGGGGACACCTGGTGCTAGACAAGCCCTGACAGTCTGCTGCCAACTCTTGTCCTGGCAGTCAGACCCCAGTCATGGGCTGCTTCCCTGGGCCCTGGCTGTCAAGGGCCTGGTGTCTTTATTTCCTTTAAGCATGCACTGCTCGGCTGGTATCACTCCCTCCAGACGAGAGCTGCCTGTTGCTGACCGCCTCCTGTTGGCTCTTTCCTGACATCAGCTGCTCGCCTCCTTTCTACCTGCACTTACTTCTCATCGCCACTGAGCCAACTCACCTGTTTTCAGACCATATGTGTGCCTGGGTTATCTGCCAAGTGTTCCCCTCCCATCACAGGTGCTCCTCCCAGGAGAGGGAAGCCGGTCCAGGGTTTGTCACCCATCATCCCTCCACCCCCCTCCAGCCATTCCTTGTCACAGTTGGCCTTACTGTGTTGTGGTAATCGGCTGATCTATGGCCATTCTGAGAGCCGACAGGATGAGAGCAGTTTCAGCGTTAAAATGTGTTCATCTCATTTACGTAACATAAAAATAGAGAGAGAGAGAGAGACATTTAACAGGATATATGTAAACTCCATACAATGAGAAGTTACGGTGTTGGAGCCTGAGACTCAAGAAAAATGAAATGGAACACAACAACGCTTTTGTGGACTGTGAAGACCTCCCGTCAAGGGTGAGCCCTCCCCAGGTAGATCACTAGATCCGCTCCAGTGCACGCAGCCCTAATAGGCCGAGTGTAGACGTGATGAACTCATTCCAGTAGGAATCACAGGACGGAGAACAAACGAGCCAGTTTTTTCTTTTAAAAGGATAAATTAGGAAGGTTTCAAGACTTAGTGTAAAGCTACCGGGCCAGGAGGTGGGGTGCTGGTGTAAGAGCAGACAGATATGACAGGAAATGGAAGAAAGTCTAGGAATAGGACCACCTACGGAGGGCTGACTGTTTTCACAAAGATGCCAACCTAATACAGGACATAAAACACAGTTCCAGCAAACAGGGTCCATCAATGTACCAAAAAAAACATAAGCTTTGGCTTCCTGGGGTCTGTTCCACAAAACAAGGGCAATTCATGATCACGGGACACCATTCTTTAACATCAGCACACCCACCCAAGAAAGGGCAAGGAATCAAAACAATAAATTATGAAAAGCATGCTAAAGAGCCACCCCAAGTAAAAATTCTAACTGTGTGGGACAGAATTATTCAAGTGTAAGGTGGATGGGTTTCCAAGGAGAAAGAGAAAGACATAACCCCTCCCCCACAAAGGAAATAGTGGAGGGAAATACTGTCGAGCTGGGATGTAGCTCAGCTGGCAGAGTACTTGTCTAGCAGCAAAGGCCTGCTGGCTCAGCCACCGCTCTACCGCTGTGAAGAGACCCTGCCACCAAGGTGACTCTTCTGAAAGAAAGCATTTAACTGGGGGCTGGCTTGCAGTTTCAGAGGTTCAGTCCATTATCATCATGGCAGAGAGCACGGCGGCAGGCAGGCAGGCTGTGAGCTACATCATGATCTGTGGGCAGAGAGAGAGACAGAGAGATAAAGAGAGACAAGACACAGAGAGAAGTCATACAAACAGAGAGAAGGAGGAAGAAACAGAGAGACAGACAGACACTGGGTCTGGCTTGGGCATTTAAAACCTCAAAGCCCATCTCCGGTGACACACTTCCTCCAACAAGGCCACACCTCCTAATCCTTCTCAAATAGTACCATTCCCAGATGACTAAACAGTCAAATATACAAGCCTAGGGGACCATTTTTATCCAAACTGCCACACCCTTCCACCCCCAGCAGCACATAGAACCTGATATAGTGGTGACACTTACAATTGTAGCCCTGAGAGATGGCATCAGGAGTTCAAGGCTATCTTTGGCTAGATAGCAAGTTAGAAGATATGTAAGACCCCAACACACACACACACACACACACACACACACACACACTTTGATAGGTGAAACACTGAAGTTGTCGTCATTATATTAAGGAATAGAATAGAGCAGGGTGACTCCTCTGAGTCCTATCATTAATACTTTAGAGCTACTAGAAATGCAACAAGAAAAATTCTCATGAAAACGAATTACAATTACTTATTTCAAAAGCTAATAATAGGGTTCTAGAAAGAGGGCTCAGTGGCTAGGAGCACTGGCTGTCCTTCCAGAGGACACAGGTTTGATTCCCAACACTCACATGATAGTGGCTCATAACCTTCTATAAATTCAGTTCTAGGGACTCCAATGCCCTCTTTTGGCCTCCTCAGGAACCAGTCGTATACACAGTTCATATACATACATGCAGGCAAACACTCATACACATAATAAATGAATCCAAACAAACATCAGCAGCGACAACAAAAAGGCTTAATATTTCATGAGTAAAATAGGTACTTTTTTCTACCAAATAGGTAAAAGAAAAAATGGGGAAAATGTTGTATTTACAATAAGGGGAGACGTTAAAAATACCTAGGAGTGAAGAATAAAAGCACTATGTCTGGCCCAGAAAAGGTACACCCCCACAGACAGTACCTTCTTTACTTCCGTTTTGACTGGTGGTTTCTAAAGGGCCGGGGGTAGGGACAAGAAGTGGCTGCAAATGGCTAAAGGATTCTTCCAGTCATGGAAGGTTTCCTTAGATGGAGTGCATGACGGCTACATGGTTCTAATCATCAAGGGACTGCATATTTAAGATGGGAGATTGCTAAAGACTACCACAGTAAATGTTAGAACGTGCCACTCAATAACTGTAGTCACAGCTGCAGGCATCAGCATTTGACAAAAACACGCGTGGAGAAGAGAGTGCCTGGCAACGGATTCCCATGCACTCCGGCAGAAGCCAGGGAGGGAAATGACGTGTGCGATCAACAACTGGTTATTCTGCATAACTGGTTATTCTCCAGGAAGGATATTAAATTTTCATCTCACCTCAGAGTATACACCGAGTCTCTAATCTATCTGGACTTTATTTAAATGTAAAATATAAAACAATAATAATAATTAAAAAAAAAACTGGAAGGTGAATGATCCATGAAACAACATGTCCGACCAAGGAGCAGGGGAGACTTTTTAACTGAATCTGGAAACCTAAGCCATCAAGGACAGCACAGCTTTCTGACACTCTATACATATTTTCTAACTTGATAAGGTAAAAGATGTCCACGACTGTTAATGTTAACTGTCAATTCAACAGTCTGGATCAGCGTGTCTCAACCTTCCTAATGCTGCCACCTAATACAGTTTTCCTGTCCTGGTCACCCCCAACCATGAAACTGCTTTGTTACTACTTCACAGCTGTGATTTTGTTACTATTATGAATTGTGGTGAAAGATATTCCAGATACCCGACAATGACCCCTGCGGGGGTTTGCGACCCACAGGTTAAAAACCAGGGTGTCTAGAGTCACCTGGGAAGGATTCTCCTGCATTGACTGAGGCGGAAGGACTGGCTCTCTGCAGGTGACTCCACTTCCCTGAGTGAGGTTGGATAAATGCAGAAAAGAAACTGCACGGCACACATGCATTTATTGCACGCTTCTGACTGTGGCTGGGATGCGACCAGCTGCATCAAGTTCCATGCCTACCTTGAGCTGTGAGCTAAAATGAACCATCGCCCCCCCCAAAACACACATACTTGTTCCTTTCATCAGAGTACTTTGCCACAGCCACAGGAAAAGAAACGGTGCCGCAATAAACAAACAAATAAATAAATAAAAAGAAAGGGTGCCGCAAAAATAGTCACTAAACAAACAGTTAAGAGGCCTGGGAAGACAAGGTCGTGTGAGCGGAAGCAACGATGAGGTGATTCTTGAAGTTGGCAGCTGAGAGTGTGGATTTGGGATGAGCACAGTCTCAGATGTGGCTGATGGAGACACGAAGTGTTTCACCTTTCTGAGAGAAAGTCAGGAAAGCGCTCTAAGGCAGCCAGAGTCACACAGAGAAATCCTGTCTTGAGACCCCTCCCCCCAAAAAAATTAAAATAAAAATTAAAAACCCATGGCTCCACTGTTAGGACTCTACGCATAGAAATAAAGATGCTGGAGGCAGCTACAGGGATGGCCACAGCAATGTTGCTCGTGTCAAATAGAAACGGGAGGCAGCTGCGCTGCTTATCAGTACGCAGTGGATGGATAACCACTCCATCCCTATGAATGTTACATATGTACAGACCTCTTCCTCAGGTTGCAGACATATAATTCACGAAAACGGAAACCCAGTGCAGACACTTGTCATATCTGCACACAGACGCAAACTTGTTCATTTTCACAAATGAACAATGACAAAAATATCTACCTCCACACCTACAGGTACATACAGTGGCACATTCATGGGGCAAACAGGAACCGAGACACGCCACTGGTCACTTCAGGGTCGGTGGTAATGTTCAGTGGGTCATAATTAAAACGCTCATTTAGGAAAATAAGAATATTAACCATTAAAATGATGAACCTGGGGCTGGAGAGATGGCTCATTAGTTAAAAGCACGTACTGAGCTTGCCGGGAAACTGAGTTAAAAGCATGTATTGAGCTTAAAGAGTTTTGTTCCCAGGAACTATACATTAGGTGGCTCACAATCACCTATGATTACAGCCCCAGGGATTCCAACACCCTCTTCTGGCTTCCACCGGCACCTACGGTCAAATTCACAAGCACAGGTGTATACACATAATTTTAAAATAAAAATAAATCTTTAAAAAAAAAAACTATTCCAAAACTAGTAATGGACCTTGTATGTGTGCATTTTTAAGGCTATACACGGGTGCATGAAAGATGGCCGGCACACTGTGATAGCAGCCGTCCTCGGGCAGTGAGAGTTCACGTCTTCCTTTCTCATGATGTATCCTTACGGCACATTTGACTTCTACGTGGTGGAAATGTGGACTACTCACCCCTTGCAGTCTTTTGATCTTGCTCAGCTCTGTCACATGCTGAGCAGACCACATGTTTTACATGTGCTCATCCAGACATCTCTGAAAGGGACAGGTTCCGGGATCCCCTTTTCCAAGATGCTAAAATCTGAGGATGCTCAAGCTTATCAACAAATGACGTAATATTTCTGTAGGGTGTTTACACATTCTCCTGTATGCTTTAGGCATCCTCAGGCTGGCAAGATAAGTCAGTGGGGAAAGGTGCTTGCTGCCAAGGCCGAGGACCCAAGTCCAGTCCCTCAGTGGAAGAAGAGAATCAATGCTGCAAACTGGCCTCTGACTTCCATAGGCACACCAACACCCCTTAAATAAATAAATAAATACCTAAATAAAAAGTAGGATTCTCCAGATTACTTATCCTTTAATATAATGTTGTGGTTGTTTTGAGACAGGGTTTCTCTGTGTAGCTCTAGCTGTCCTGTAACTCACTCTGTAGACCAGGCTGGCCTTGAACTCAGAGAACCACCTGCCTCTGCTGGAATGGAAGGCGTGCACCGCCACGCCTGGCTCCTTTAATATCGTTTTAATACCACCTAAGTGGTTTAGAGTGTAGGAAATGATAGTGGGGTGTGTGACACGCTGAATACAGACAATTTTTTCCCCAGATATTTCCCAGCCCGCAGTTGGCTGAATCATTAGCCATGAAAGGCTAACGATACTTAATTTCTAGTTCTCCTAGCTACACTGCAATGAATGAGGGCCCTCCTGTTCAGAGAGGTTAAGTGGCTTGCCCCATAGCACACACATGAATAACAAACACGCAAGCGTGAAGACACACGTGGTGGCAGCTTTCGGCATCCTTGATGGCAGGGTTCGAATGGGCACTACGAGGTCCCTGCCTTCAAGAATCTCTTCACTGCTAGCATGGCAGTCTATGGTGACTGAACGGGCAGGAGGGCTATACACATCTCAGTGGTAACGTGGGTGGCAACACTTGGCGCTGGGTCCTTGTAAACACTCAGTTATTCACTACTTCAAACATACACACACACACACACACACACACACACACACACACACCATGAGCTACAGTTTCCAGGTTCTGGACTCTCTTTTCCACACAGGGTCTTTCTTGTGGTCCATACCCATTACGTTATAATTTGTATGTCATTAAAAAAATGCCCTGATGACCCCGAGGTCATCCTAAATGTAAAACAACACAAAATCATTACATCTTCCCTTGGAACAAGAGTCTATGGTCAAGTAGGGGCCACGTGTTTCATGTACTTGCTAGCTACGTAAAGCACAAAAGACCTAGCAGAAGTTCTCAAGGGGAAGAGAAATGTGTGGCATTATTTTAATACAAGCCCACAGGAAAGAAACACATTGCACCAATGCACAGGATATTCTTAAACATACATAGACGCTAAAATATATTTTTCACATGTGTCCATGCGTTGTCATTAAGTTTAATTCACAGGGAAAAGAAGGCATTAAGGGCAGTCTACAGACGTAGGACAATGGCCAAGCTTTATTAGTAACTGTAGATGAAGCCTAGGGCTGCTGCTTGTGTCCCATTCCTCAAGCCTAGCAGCCTTGGACTCTGGAAAACCGATAGATGCCAATACGGAAGAGCCAAGGGGGAAAAAATAGAAACAGTGTAATGGCCATGGTCTCAGCTGCCTCTAACCACTGTTTGCCTCTCTCCCTCTCTCTTCTGCCCAAGCTTTTCCCAGTCAAGCTGATCCCACCAGCTCCTCAGATCTGTGGGCTCCTCACACCCATCATTGGTTTGGATGTGAAGTGTTGTCCGCCAGAGGCTCACTTGCCGAGGGCTTGGGCCCCCACCAATGAGTGGCGGACTGCAGAGTAACGACTGCACATCAGTGGGTCCATCTGTGCACGGGTTCGTAATCTGATGGCATTATTGGGAGGAGTGGAGATTAGGCTGTGGGACTGGCTGGAGGGAGAGGGTCCCTGGGAGCATGCCTCTGATGGATGCTCTTGTCCCTGCCCTTCTCCGTTCCCTGCCGCTCTGCTGAGGTGAGCAGCCTCTGCTGCCATGAGGTTCTGTCTCACCACAGGCCTAAAGCCAAAGGAGCCACTCCGCCACGGACCCTCTGACCCCGTGAGACAAAGCAAATCCTTCCCCCTTAAAACTGTTTTCTCAGGTGTCTGCCACAGTGATGGAAACACATCACACATCACCTTTCCCTTTCTGAGCTACTTAGCTGTCAGTCACCATCTCCATCACCTACTTAAAGAATCCTGCTGTGGGATTCGTTCCTGCTCCGGATGGAAAGAGGGGTAGGTGTCTTACGAGCATCCTTTTCAGGGTGTGGCACCAGATAACCTCGGTTCTTCTTCCTCTCCCTCTTTTCTTTGGATGGAGCCTAGGGCCTCACACGTGACAGACAAGCCCTCAGCAGCTAAGCTACAATCCGGCCTTAGCATGCTTGGAGGGCACCTATTTAAAAGTAGGCAGTTTCCCAAATGTCTTGATCTTTATAGTAAAGCAAAAATTAAAAGGGTATATTGTGAACTAGAGTACAGGCATTGCGTTACAGAGTAAGTGACTGAAGCGTGGGGCATCAATGGTCACAAAAGGTCAAGTAATATATGGTTCCGCTTGTTTGAAATGACAAGAATGGGCGAATCACACAGACGGAAGTGGCCAAATGGTTGCCAGGGGGTGCAGAGGCAGAGAGAAGATTCGTGGGGAAGATGGGGAGTGAATGCTGTTGGGCCTTTCTTCCCAAGCAGTGAAAGTATTCTAATACTAGAACGTGGTGGTATCTGTGCCTCTGTGAACATACTGAAGCCCAAGGAATTGCACACAGGGAACTTTATGGGCTGGCTCAGATGACAGGCTTGGATGAACATAAAGGGCCTTCTTCCTCCATGCAGCATGTGGGAAGGGGCTAGGCCCCCCAGACAGGCTCTGTGGACAATACCTATGGAGGATCTTCTGTGGAGAGTAGGGGAAGGAGTCACCTCCTCCCTGAGTGGAGGGAAACCTCCAAGATGCCATAGGGGGCATTTCCAAAAGGAGGACTTAGGGTGGCTCACATTCACTCAAAACAGAGCAAGAGCAAGATGGCAGTGGCTGGACCAACTCCTGGGATGGGTTGTGCATAGTGAAAAAGGCCACACCACAGAGTGCTGGCCAGGCCACCATGCTTCCAATAAGTTCTTTCCCTGGCTCCGCCCCAACCCCCTGCATCTTTGCACATCTCGAGGTCCCCAGCTTACCACCTAGACGGTACCATTAGCCCTCAACAAACCTGTGAAGGCGATGCTAACAATTCCTTAGTTCACAAAGAAACAGGCTTGGGGGATGAAACGGCACACCCCGTCTCTCTTCTCCACATGCTAGCTCCTTTCTGTGCCTGCTGCAGGCACTCAGCAGATAAGGGCAGTCCTGAGAAAGGAAGCTCAAGCCCATCTTAAACATCAGCTCCGAGCAGAGTCAAGTTCTCCTTTCACTGCCTGGTCACTAAGCTTAACTTGCCAGGCTGTGCCAGCCTTCATTCCTGCCCCTGACGGTGGGCACCGTGTTCTCAGACCCTGGATGCACTGAAAGCCCCAGAACTGTCTCATCTTCCCACACAGCAGGGAGATGATTTCATTTCTCTCACAGTGGCCAATTCTAGGCACTACCTGCCAGTAAGAGATCACATCATTAGACAGAACTTACTGATGAAAATCAGTTTTTTCTTTGGGTCTTTTTCGTCTTCCAAATTCTTACTGCAGGTCTGGACTGATGACCTCAGACTTTTTTTTTTTTTTTTAAGTTTTATTACTTGTTTCTGTGCATATGGCTGTTTTACTTGAATGTGTGTCTGTATGCCACATGCCTGCAGAGACCAGAAGAGGGCGCAGGATCCCCTAGCACTAGAGTTACAGACAGCTGGGAGCTGCCAGGTGGGTGCTGGGAATTGAACCTGGGACCTCGGCAAGAGCAGCCAGTGCTCTTAGCTGCTGAGCCATTTCTCCAGGTCCACCTCTGACAATTTTATGCCAACTTTCTCACTCACTCTTTGATGACCAACTTGCCGATGAGGCTGTCTAGGACGCATTCTCTGGGGCGGTAGCTCGGTGGTAGAGCCCTGGCCGAGCACTCAAGGCTTTGGGCTCTGTCTCTAGCACTGAAAAGACCGATCTCTCATCAGATTTGTGATGCTGATCAAGAAACTATCAGGAACTTAGAGCTTCCCTTTATTTAAGAACCATTGCCAGACCCAGTGGCCCACACCTTCAATCCCAGCACTTTCGAGGCAGTGGCAGGTGAATCTCTGAGTTCAAGGGCAGCCTGGACTACACAGCAAGTTCCAGACCAGCTGGGGCTAGAGAGTGATGCCGTATCTTAAAGCGAAAAAACAGAAAGAAAACCCCCATCAGTTACTATGGATGAAAGTGTACTCCACTGCTACCCCAGGACAGGCTACTGTGGACCCAGACACACAGCTTAAAGCTTTGCTTTTTTGCTCAAGAATAAAGAGTTTGGGGGTAGGGGGATGACTTATGAGGTCAAGGTCCCTGGCACTAGGGCTGGCAAACCAAGTTCCATCCCAGGGACCCACAAGCTAGAAGGCGGGAACCAACTCCCATGAACCTGTGCGCGCATACTACAGTGTACAGACACACACAGGCCAAAGTTGTCTGTACCTGCCATGGCACATGTGACTATACATGTGCGAGTGTGCGTGCACGCACACACACATACAGTATCTGGTTACTTTGGAAGAAATGTTACTAATTGAATGGAGGCACAGGAGATTTTGAATATTTGGTCATCTGATCCTTCGAAGATGATTAATATATGTTGATGGGTTTAGCTTGCAAAAAATCATCAAGCTATACATTTAGGTGCTTTTCTGAGCATTAGGTTTCACTAAAAAGTAGTGTGTGTATGTGGGGGGGACGTTTGTGTGTGTATGAGCATGTGTATTTGTGTGCATGTGTGAGCACCTATAGGAATGTGTGTGTGTGTGTGTGTGTGTGTGTGTGTGTGTGCCAGGAAGTACTGCTCAGTGGCAGGGCACTTGCCTCTTATGGATAAAGCCCTGTACTCAATCCCTGGCATTGAAATATCTACAAACATATGCAAGCACACATAGGTATTGCTTTCCTCTTTGACATTTATCTATTGTGGGCACATGCATGACAAGCCATGACCATGTGGGTTCCAGAGATTGAATTCAGATTGTTCAACTTGGCAGCAAGTGCCTTTACCTGCTGGGACCACAAACCATTTGAAAACTCTTTTTTGGGGTGGGGGATTACTAAGTCTTGAACCAGAGCCCTGTGTATGCTAGAAAAGCACACTACCATTGAGCTATAATCCCAGCCCATATATGTATTTTAATATGCCCTCAGCCACTCTATGCATTTCTCCCAAAGTCGCCATTTTATGTACATGCTGTGCCACTTGGGAACTCAGCAAACTTAAGCCAGTCCAAGTAACTTTGCCAAGACAGGAGGATTCTGCGCGTGCTCCAAATAAGTTATTTGATTTTAAAATCCGAGGTGGCATTTGGGCTGTGTAGCAGAAGGAGCGCATCAATCTACATTAGTAAAAATCTACATTAGTAAAAACGAGAAAGAAATCAGCCTCTGATTCAACAGAGGCCTTGCTCTGCAGAAGGACAAAGGGACAGACAGGGCCAGACAAAAGGAGAGAGAATAAAGACCCCAGGCCTGAGAAATCCCTGCGAGCCAATGGCGGATTTGAAATCAACAAAGGGACAGCCTGGAAACAGATCCCAGTGTGATACAAAGGTGGTGTGATTGAGTGCTGGGCACTGCTAACATGTGGGAGACACACACTCACACACAGTCGAGGCAGTGACAGACCCAGAACACTGTGCCAAACCGATGAAAATGGACAGATGTCAGGGGGCGGGAAGTGACAACGCTCAGTTCAGCAAGCAGAAATGCTCTTTTCTCCTCCCTAGGAGAAGCTGGCCATTCACAAAACCTTAACTTCATTTAGCTCAAACCGTTGCAAACTTAAATGAGGAGTCAGAGGTCTCAAAGGCTGGAAAAATTCCATGAAATATTATCTAAAATGGTCAGCCAGTTGCTCTTTCAGCATCACCCAGTAAGCGCCTAACTCTGAACGGTATTGTGTTGAAAACAAACAGATGAGAAAAGAGGGGAAAAAAATCCATTTTAAACATGATGAAATATACCTCTGTGTAACTTTGTTTTGTTTTGTTTTATGACAGGGTTTCTCTGTGTAGCCTTGGCTGTCCTGGACTCACTCTGTAGGCCAGGCTGGCCTAGAACTCAGAGATCCTCCTGCCTCTGCCTCCCTGAGTGCTGGGATTACAGGTGTGCAACACCACCCCGACTCTGTGTGATTTCAGGGCCTACCATTCAATTTATTACGTTCATTTCTGGTTTTCTTTAGAAATCTATTCTTTTTATTTGCAGGTGTGTGCTGTGTGTGTTTGGACGTTCCTGGAGGCCAAGCAAGGACATTCAATCCCCTGCAGTTGGAGTGATCTGCAGCTGTAAGTGGCCCAGTGTGGGTGCTGAGAGCCAGCCTCCAGTCCTCTGCGAGAGCAACAGCCCTTTTAACCACTCTCCAGACCCTAGTTTTGGTTTGTTTATTTCTGAGACAAGGTCTCACACTGCTGAGGCTGGCCTTAAATCTGAAACACTGCCTTAACTCCTGATTTTTTCTGACTACCTACCAAGCATTGTGTCACCTGTGAGAACTGTTATTGACTATAAACCTTAGGCCCAGACAGTCAGATTTTGTGTCACTAAGGTTAGGCTACCATGTCCAGTATCAGCTAAGTTCCTCAGAATGGAGGCTGAAGGTGTGTTGTTTAACATCTGCCGTCAGCTGGCCATAAGCAAAGGCGTCGTTTCTCAATCTGAACGGCTTTCATCTAATCAGTTAAATTAAAAATAAATAAAAAAATAGATAGATAATAAAAAAGCTGACATCCAGAGAAAAACCAAAAAGCGATTTTAGCTTACGGCTGCACCATCAGCTCCTGCCCATATTTCTAACCCATCAGCCTGCCCTACGAGTGGCCAGATGTGCCAACTCCCGTGCCAACTCCCAAGCCGGCTGACAACACAAGCTGTAAGCAGGCTCCTGGGGTTTGAGCAAGGTCAGCCACTTCCTTCTCTGAGGGAGAGAGCCTTTCTATTTCCGTGGCCTCATTTGTAAATTGGGAATAATCACGGGATCCACTCCCATATAGAGAAAATATTTTGAACATGTTTGGAAAGTTAACAGTTCTGTGAGAGCTGTATTTCTTTATGTGCGTGTGTGTGTGTGTGTGTGTGTGTGAAGGTGAACACATATACTTTGGGTGAATATACATGTGGGGAGGGGGACAAAGGTCAATGTGAGTCTCTTCCTCAATGGTTTTCTATTTTATTTTCTGAGACAGAACCTGAAGTGCACCGATTCAGCTGGACTGGCAGGCCAAGGAGCCAGCAATCACCCTCTCTCTCTCCCCCCAGATTATAAACTACATCCAGCTTTTACACGGATCCAAATATAAGGCCTTCATACTGGGTCGTCTCCCTAGCCACAGTCTGTATTTCTTAGCTGGAAAACTTAGAGCTATTTCAGTCCCAACATTTTACATTAAGCACCGTCAATCATCCCACCTGCCAGGACAGAGTAGCCTGGGGACAATACCCCTCCCCCAGAACAGGCTTGGGGTGTTAACTGCTCCTTTGGATGGTGGGGGGGGGGCTGAGATAGTAAGCTAACCCCATACATAAAGGCGATTCACCAAACCCTGGATGAGTGCGCTTCAGGAACATTCCTAAACTCCCCAAGTTCTCAGCTGCTCTAAACAGCTGTGGGTTAAAGACATGCCATTCCTACTATTTGCAAGGGCGGAGCTCCAGAAAGGTGTCTCAGCTACAGCCTGTCCTGGGGAATGAAAGACCAAACGAGGATTCAAAATGTTGCTTCCATAGGCACGGATTATGGGGGACAGTGTGATGGTGGCATCATTTTTACAGGCCACTTATTTGGTGCCAGACCCTGCTCAAAGGTCTCCACAGCCACTGAGTCCTCTCATCCTCTGGTGCATACCGTCCCCACCAACCACACCTACAGTACTCACCTAAGGTTAGACCGACAGGAAATGGTGGCAGCTAATAGAGGTGGCCTGTTCTCCCCACCGCAACACCATCCCTGAGCCTGGATTTTAATAACAGGCCTCTGAGGAAGGAGCTAAGGGATCAAGTGGCCAGAAAGCTCTCAGAGGCTGGAGCGATGCTAAGGGTTAGACAGTTTATTTTAAATAAAAAAACTTCAAAGACCGAAATGGAACAAATCATAAACAGCATACCTTCCCGAATTTATTTCGCTAAATTGACAGCAGCTTTTATACATACATATCAAAGTTCATAAAGTTCATACCTTGACTTTTCAACCTGTTGTCTTCCTGTAAAAGTTCTGAAGCAATCTTAAGCGAGCTCTTATTTACCTACTAACAGTGCAATAAATCAAATATCTGCTCTCTTTAAAAAGTAATGAAACACACTTAATTCTTATTTGCTCTCATATGGCATAAATTTCTTTCTACAGTATTTCACACCGACAAGGGGTTCTGTATGATTGCTCTACAGGATCCCACAAACTCACTCTTTTCTGAAACAGTGGCTTTCAGAGTAAGGGGGAAAAGATACCAGCTCCTACCAGGACCCTGGAAGTTATTTTTATATGAGAAAGACAGACTGGATCTCAAATACCCTAGTCTCACAATTTCAGCCTGCCATCCCTTCCTACCTTTCTAAGTGCTACTTAAAAAGAGTATCTGTAAAAAAAAAAAAAAAAAGAGTATCTGTGAGCACAGTTTGCCTCTGCCACAGCAATTTGCCGGCGGCTCTGAGGCTCTGCATCCTGATTAGAGGAGCTAAGGAAGGACCGCACTGTTGTGGAGGCAGGAGGGTGGAGAGCAGTGGAGGTACCACGCCAGGTTCCCAAAGCTAATTGTGGTCAGCTGTGTAACACCGTGTACCTGTTCCCAGAGACAGGAGAACACAGCACGTGAGGACCAAGCAACTACCCAGACCGATGCCAGTGCCGCTTAGAGGCAATGCTGAAAACCCCTGGGGTTCCTGGGCCAAGTACAAAATTGTGTACCCTATGAGACCTTCTCTGGGGCCACCTGTCTCTGTTCTTCCTGGGTTTTATGTTCTAGGGGTTTCCCAGGAGCAGCCTGGGGGCTGGGGGTGCGGCTTTCTCTCTTGTAGAAGCCAGCTGAACACAACGGTACTCCTCACCCACAGACTCTCCTCCCTGAGGATTGTGTTAGAGCTGTACTCTCATCAGATCAAACTGGATTGGCCAATCTGGTGACTCTGCTTATAATTTGACACTAGGGAGCCTGAGGAAGAACTGCTCAAAGTTTGAAGCCAGTTTGAACTAAACGGCCTCAAAAAAAAAAAAAGGAAAGAAAAGAAAACAACCCCAAACAAACCCCAGCTGGGTGGTGGCTGCAGCATACAACTTTAATCCAGCACTCACATGGCAGATACAGACAGACCTCTGTGAGTTCCAGTGCAGCCAGGGCTACAAAGAGAAACCCTGTCTTGCAAATGAAAACAAATAACAACAACAACAAACTCAAATGTAAACAAATCCAAAATTCATAGGTTTATTACAAAAAGAGCAAACCAACAAAATGTTTCTTCTCAAAATTTTTTCTTTTGGGAAAAAGAAAAGGAAAAAAGGCGCATTTCTTTCACAAGAAAAGCTCTCTCTATTGTCAGTTTTCTGGTTTTGCAATGTTGGAATTCTGGTTTTCATATACCTGAATGAACGTATTCAGTTATATATATCTATCTATCTCTGTATATCCCCATGACTGAATTTATGTATATCTGTATATACGTGGTGTGTGTTGTTTAAGATTTAGTAAGATTTAGTAAAACTGTAGTTAAAAACATCCAGTGAGCAGCATTCCAGTCGGTCTTTGGAGACTGGTTTTGAAAATTCCAAGATTCTCAAATCATCACCTTTTAAAACCAATGATCTCTGACTTACTGATTTCTATAGCTAGTCAAGTCCTTGGAGAAGCGGTCCTCAGGTGGATGACCACCCACCTCCCCGGAAATGACCAGCAGTCATGTCACACTTTAATGCAAGTTAACTTGAGGGAACACCTGAACAACGCCAGTCCTATGCTGTTTTGACGGTCAGTCTTTCACCCCCGCGGTAAAAACATGCCTGCTTTTTGTCTTTTGCAAATCATCGATTTGAACTTTATGCCAAAGAGTCACCTTTAACTTACTAGTCACACAATTACAAAATAATAATAACAACAGATTACAGCTGTTAGTTCACTTGTGAGAGCGCTGCAGCTGACGTGCAAGGCAATCAGACAGTTAGCAACAGCAAGGGCATTTAGACTGCAGACCCCTGTGTATTGACTCTGCCCATCAGCTTTCCTGTGGGCGAGCAGCCATCACCCATACCAGCCATCCCACCTTAGGTCAGCAGACAAAAACGGGTGAAATCTGCAGAAGATGCCCTCGCTTGGGTGTGGTCATCGGAAGCTTAGACTCCCGGGTTGCAAGTTCTAAAACCAAGAGCCGCACCCTTGATGTGCAATCCCCACCACTAAGGCTTCTCCCCAATTTACCTCCAAACTCACCAGCCCCACCCCTACCCCCGAGGGCTCACTGAGGGAGCAGAGCAGCTCCTCCTAGACTTGGGCTGGGGCGGTCTGGACAGACAAAGCCCGCTTTGCACCGCGGCGACCTTCGGCCCCTGGGACTGGCTTGGCCTAAACTCGTCCATAGCGTACCGCGGACAGAGGCGCCGCAGCCAGCGACAGCGGGGGCGGCGGTGCCCGGGCTCCACAGCCTGGGGAAAACAAACGACTCCCACTTGGAATCCCCGGCGGTGCCAGGTGCCCTAAGGCAAACCCCAGAGACCACGCGCGCTCTGAGCTTTCTCCGGCGAGCGTCTTCCGCACCGGCAACACCTCACCCTTGAATCCTAGGGCGGGGGTGGGGGCGGGGGAAGGGGGTCCTCGCTTCGACGACGGGCGGACACTCTGCGGGCTATTGTTCTCAGGGTCTCCTGGGCGGGAGACGCCCCCCACCCGCCCCCCGGGAAGCATCTGCCGCTGGGCAAAGCCTTTCAGCTCCGCGTGAACAGGGCGTGCCGGGGGGCGCTGCGGATCATCCTAAAATCCTAAACCAGTCTCCGTGGGTTGTTCCAGGCTTAGAAACAAAGGTCCTGGTCGCGCCAGCCCTGCCCCGTCGGGGACCCGCCACCCAAGCTCCCGAGCCCTGTCTAAGGACCACGCCCAGCCAGTCTCCGCCCGAACGGCGACTGGCCTGGAGCTGAGGGTCTCCGGGCGAGGACTCGCCCCTCCTCAGATGCCCGCCCCTCCCCCGCCGCAGGCTCAGTCCCCTCCCCGTGCCCGTCTACTCCCCTGAAACCCCGGAGGTCCCGCCCTCCCTCACCTCTCCCTTCCCTCCTCATTCTTCAGACCAGCCCCGCTCGCATCGCGCCACCTGCACGAGGCTTCAGGACACCCCCCTCCCGCCGCCCACTTCTCAGTCCCTCCCAAGCCACGGCCTCCTCCCCCACGCTCGATCATCCGTCCCCACCCAGCTCCCCGTTTTCCTGCTCAAATCCAGGCCTCCGCCCCCCTGTGTCCCCTTCGCAGTTAATCGCCAGCCAGCAACCCTGGCCAGGGGCGTCGATGTCCCTCGCGCACCGAGATCGACGCTGCGCGGCACACTGGGCTCCGGGGCTCCGGCGGAGGGACCCTAGGGCCGCGCCGCAAGGGGCTGGGCAGACGCAAGAGGGCCTTTGTGGTTCCCGCAGGTGCCTCGAGGGCCTCCACTCTTCTCAAGGAAAGAGAATACAGACGGTCGGGGTTCGGTCCAGGTTGGGCAGATCTCAACCCGGAGGCAAATGGACGCGAGGGCGTTTAACTGGGCGGTGGGTGGGAACCGGGGACAGACAGGAGGGCAGGTTGGCCACTGGAGAAACACTCCCCCGCGCTCCCACCTTCTAGCCATTTACTGCACGTCGACTAGCTCCAGCAGCGCGACCGCTGGGTGCTAGGCGTGAACCCCTTCAACCCGGCCGCCTCCTTCCTCCAGTTATTCGTAAATCTCTCCAGCACACATCAAACGCCCAAGGCACGGCAAGGCACCGCGCCGAGCTCTGTGGGCGTACAAAGAACCCGACTAGCGCCCCACCTTAAGCGGGATGGCTGCCCAAATCTTAAACCTCTCCGCAGCCCGGGGAGCCCAGGCGCATCCCAATTCCCTCTCTTTTGTACGCCTCGGGGAGAAACAGGGAGAGGGGAGGATGCTCCAGCCCGCTAAGATCGAGCCCACCACCCTCCCCTCGCCATCACCCACTCCTCCAGGATGCTGCGACTGCGCGGGTCCGTCGGTCGGTCTCCGGGTCTCGCCGCGGCGCGGTAGCTGCGGATGCACGGGGCGGGAGCGGCTGCTAGCGCGCTCGCTCGGTGGCCGCCTCGCGCGCCTGGAGCTGGAGTCCCGAGTGGCGAGCGGGGGTGGGGACGAGGGTGGGGGCTGGGAGCCGCCTGGGCCAATCACAGATCCTAGGGCTCCGCCCCAGCGCTCGCCACCTCACACTAGCAGGTTAGAGGGAGGCGGGACCAGCAGCGCCCCGCATCCTCCGCGCGGCCACCGCCTTTGGGACTACAAATCCCGACAGTCCTTGGTGCAGGGCCGGGGTCCGAGAGGGGACAGAGGGCATGGCCCCAGACCCTCCACAGCCCCCAGCCCTCTAAGCGCCATTCTCCAAGTTCCTTTCCAGTCCCATGGTAACTGGCGACACTTCACAAAGCCCCGGCGCTGGGGCGCGCGGCTGCTCCGGTCCCCTGGGAGGGTGTGGGGCGGCTCCCGAGGACACACCGCCTCCCCTCCCCCTGCAAGACCCCACCCGAGGCGCTGAAACAATGCGGCGGCGGCCGCTCTCCGAGCCCGGCTGGTCTCCACTTGCGCCATTGGGTTAACGTCCTACCGAGTCTGACGCTGTCCGCATTACAGGCTGGAGAGGGCGAAGGTGGTCGGTACGGGGAAACTGTCTTTATAGACCAAAGGAACGGCCCCTCCGGGTCGCCTCCGTTTGCATCTGCCCTTGCTTGAGGTCTCGAACCGGTCACGGTTCGTTCTATGGATGACTGCAGTTTTATCCGGAGCAGCGCTTGGGCGTCTGTGTTCAGCCAGCGCCGATGTCCAAAACGCCTACCCTACTTTGACATCTCCTTTGAAAGATAGTGAACCCCCTGGAAATGCCTGTGTGCGTGCGCGTGTGTGTTAAACTCAGTTCACATCAGCATCATCTATCCTTATTTTCTTTCCCGTTTGCTGTTGTCGTTTTGATAATCTTGTTATGTAGGCACCCTGCTAGCCTAGAACTTGCGGTGGTCCTCCTGTCTCCGTTCCCCGAGTGGTGGAATTACAAATGCACAGCACAGCACCTGGCCCAGCCTTTTCAGGACACACTTGATTTAACCAAGAACAATCCCGTAAAAGGAGCCAGTGGATATTCCCTCTTCCTTACTAACCTACGGCCCAAGCCTTTCCCGGGCTCCGAGTCAGTCTGTAGCTGTGGCGAGAGTTTAAATATAGCTTCAGAATTTGCCTCTTTTCCCTTGCGGTTGTTGCAAAACCGCGTCGAAATGCAACGTTAATCCCGCTCCGCACCCCTACCCTGGGGATCTCCAACTGCTGTTGAAGAAGCGGGTTCTTTCCAGGGCTTCCCTCGGGTTCCGGGGGTGGCAAGGAGGGTGTGAATCGCTTGGCTGCTTTCCTGTGGTGCTTTTCTCTACAGGGTGTTTTCAAAGAAAGTCGCACGTTATAACTTCTGGCGGAGAGAGCAGGAGCCTCAGAATTTTAGCCAAATGTACACCAGGGCGTGAACCCTCAGTCCCCCAGAGAAGGGGGTCCCACCGAGCCATGTACTCTGCCATCCATTCGGGATGAGTTTAGGGCCACACAGCCTTGCATCTAGGGAGTGCGGGGTTACTCCATTTGGTCTCCAGTTCTGAAAGGAAAATGGTTTTTTTCTGCCTTCATCCACAAAAGAACCTCCAGAGAAGCATGGCCATCCTCAAAACACACCCTAATTCTAGAGGTGGGGGGAGAGGGAGGGAGAGAATTGCTCCAGCCTGGGGTTCTGCATAGTCTCCCTAGACTGTCCAAGGAAATTTTTGCAAAAGGCGTTGTGCCCCTGGGTGTAGTGAAACACCCAGCCAGCTCAGGGCAGCTTGGGCCTTTGATCATCTTTTGCCTAAGGTAGAGGGAGCCCCTTAGTGGCAGCAGGAGCTTTCTGCAGCACTTAGTTGCTCATATTTGAATGGGTTTTGTTTGTTTTTTTGGTTTATCCAGACTTCCTACTGCAAACTGCTTTCCAGCTGGCCTGCAATACTGATAGAAATCCTATCCAAACCTGAGGTGTCACGCAGGTATCCTCGGTACTTGATTTTTTGCTTTTTGTTTTTTACTTAATTTAGAACTTCGAGTCTCCTCTATCTGGATCGGAAACCTTGCTCCCGCCACGTTATGGCTAGTTGATTCTGGCAAAGGAGCCGATCCTGCGCCTTAGCTTCTCTGTATGCTACCCTCGGTGGGTGGTTCTGAACGGGGATCTGGGAGTCCAGGACGAAGAAGTGTAAGCTGAGGAGGGGGCAGTCTAGGGGTGTTTGGGAGACAGCTGAGAACCTTCCCAGAGCTTGGCCATCAAGACCATTCGTGGGTGGAGGTGGTGGGAAGAGAGAGTAGGCAGAGGTCGGGGCCAGACCCCACAAACGCTGAGGCTACTGTTCGCAAGCGTGCATACACCAGGTTTGAAACACCCTTCACACAGCAAATGAGAATAAGGACCACGCTGGGGGTTGTAGAAGGAGGATGGAGAGGGTCTTAGGCTCTATAAGCAGGGCTGATTAGATACTCTAGGATACGCCATTCAAGCCATTCAAGCCTTACAGCTTCACCAAGCAGGTGAGAGCACTCGCTTCTTACCAACTCAACTTACTCTGTGGTGCCCCCAAGGTCACACTCATTGTTCTGGGGAACAGAAGCAGAATTCCAAAGGCTATCTTCATGATGCAAAGCCAGCCTCTCCTGCTGCCCCTTGCTCCTCCTCTCATCACAGGAGGCTGACTCTCCAGAGTAAATAGTAAATGACTCCTGGACGGTTCATTGACATTCCACTAACCTCAGACCATCTATCCCCTTCCCTTTCAGCTGTTTTCTCTTCCAGGTCCTTCTGAGAAAAGGGTTCTCCAGGACACCTAGAGGCTCTGTGTTAAGATTCTTCTTCAACTGAGCCGGGCGTGGTGGTGCACACCCTTAATCCCAGCGCTTGGGAAGCAGAAGGAGGTGGTTCTTTGTGAGTTCCAGGCCAGCCTCGTCTGTAGCTTCAGGACAGCCAGGAGTACACAGAAAGACCCTGCCTCAGTCCTCACCCCTTGAAAAAGGTTCATCAGCCTGCTCTTTTCATCTTCTGCTCCCTCACATTTCTAAGCAACAGCCCTCTATGGAGAACACTTCGAGCTCCATTTAGCCATTAAAATAACTGAGCTGAGAGCCAAACCTCTGTGTCCAGGTCAGTGTCATGGACCTGACACTGCAGCCAAAACAGGGACATGAAAACAGAAAAATGGATATTGAGAGAGGAAGAATGGACACAGAAAGCAGGAAGGAAATCTAAAGACCAAGAGATGGAAGTGGAGAGAGAGAGAAGGGGGAGTGTCAAGGGCTGAGCCTACTGTATGTGAGGTCCTACATTCAGTCTCCAGTATAAACAAGCACACAGCAAACAAAGAGACAAGCAGACACAAAAACAGGGGCAGTGGGGAACGAGACCCAGGCTGCCCAGCCTGACACAGGAGACACAGGAGAGAGGACCCAGAGGGGCTGGAGGTGGGTATTTAGAGGAAAGCATCAAAGTCACTGTCTGAAATGCTGAGGGACACCCCAGAAATTAACAGCCATCCCTTCTAGCCTGTGGTGTGATCTTTTATCATATTTTTATTTTTTTAATTTCAAATTTAAGATTAAAGTGTGTCATCTTTTCCAGTCAGAATTTTCAAAACCCACATCATGAGATGATGGTTCCCACAACCACGAGATGATTCTGGCTGCTCTGGCCCTGCATTTGAAATCCACAGCTTTAAACCTGCATTTATTTCACTCACACAAGAGATTCTTTAAGTCAGAAGAAACCTAAGAATTGTTGAGTCTCACAATACCAACATTATGCAGATGAGGATAACAAAGCTTTGTTTTATGCTCTTTCACCCCTCAACAAAATCCACTTGTATACCAGCAAGAATGATATCGAGGGCGAGAAAGCAGCTCTTGGCAGCTCAGAGAGCAAGGGGCATGAGGGATCATCTTTTCATCCTGCACCTGTCATGCCCCGTAGCACACTGCCTCAAAACCCCCCTAAGGAGATGAAGACATTGGAAAGAGCTTGGCCCTCTGCTTCTGAGTCAGGTTATTTATAAACTTTTTACTGTATTTTTTAAGCAGTAAATAATCTATTACTTGATTAATTTAATGCCCTGCAATGGTTAATCTCCGCTGTCAATTTGAATGAGTTAAGTCACTGGAAACACATCTGGGGCGTCCATGAGAGAGTTTCCAGAAAGGTTTAACTGAGGAGGGAAGATCTATCTTGAACGTGGGTGGTGCCATTCAATGAGCTGGAAAAAGGACAAAGGCTTTTTGGGAGTGTTTTTGTCTTTCCTGACTGTGGAGGGAGTGTGAATACAGTGTGGATGGAGTGTGGATGAAGTGTAGACACAGTGTGGATGCACTGTGGATACAGTGTGGATACAGTGTGGATGCACTGTGGATACAGTGTGGATACAGTGTGGATGCACTGTGGATACAGTGTGGATACAGTGTGGATGCACTGTGGATACAGTGTGGATACAGTGTGGATGCACTGTGGATACAGTGTGGATGCACTGTGGATGGAGTGTGGATACAGTGTGGATACAGTGTGGATGCACTGTGGATAAAGTGTGGACACAATGTGGATGCATTGTGGATGGAGTGTGGACGGAGTGTGGATACAGTGTGGATGAAGTGTGGGTGCAGTGTGGATACAGTGTGGATGCAGTGTGGACGGAGTGTGGATACAGTGTGGATGGAGTGTGGACGGAGTGTGGATACAGTGTGGATGAAGTGTGGGTGCAGTGTGAACATAGTGTGGATGCAGTGTGGATGCAGTGTGGATGCAGTGTGGATGCAGTGTGGATACAGTGTGGATGCAGTGTGGATACAGTGTGGATGCAGTGTGGATGCATTGTGGATGGAGTGTGGACGAAGTGTAGATACAGTGTGGATGCAGTGTGGGTGCAGTGTGGATACAGTGTGGCTGCAGTGTGAATGCAGTGTGGATGCAGTGTGGATGAAGTGTGGATGCAGTGTGGATACAGTGTGGCTGCAGTGTGAATGCAGTGTGGATGCAGTGTGGATGAAGTGTGGATGCAGTGTGGATACAGTGTGGATACAGTGTGGATGCAGTGTGGATGCAGTGTAGATACAGTGTAGATGAAGTGGGGATACAGTGTAGATACAGTGTAGATGGAGTGTGGATGCAGTGTGGGCGCAGTGTGGATGCAGTGTGGCTACTTGTCTCACACTCTTGCTCTACTGTAGCCAGAGCGGTTCTTTATGTGATGCCTTCCCTCATGATGAACCACATCACCTCGAGCCGAGAACCCAAATCCCCCCCATCCTTCCATTGTGTTGTCAGGTATCTTGATAGAACAGTGAAGACGGCAATGACACTACATTCTTATGAAGCCAGCTCAGCAATGTGACTAATTATTTCCCTTCCGCAACTTGCTGAATTTTCAGACTAGGAGGCGAAACAAACCCCTCCTTTCATCAATTTCTGTCTGGTGTTTTGTAACATCACAGGTAACTAACGCACTAACTCGCCCGCCCACCTCAATAGTCTGCCTGACTTTGTAGTTCTGTATCTTTATACTGTCCAGTCACATCTCTGATCTTTTTGTTTTATCTGTTTGTGGGGGGTTGTTTGTTCATTTTGTTTTGTTTTGTTTTGTTTTTGTTTTTAGAAGCAAGATTTCTCTGTGTAGCTTTGGCTGTCCTGGACTCACTTTGTAGACCAGGCTGGCCTCGAACTCACAGAGATCTGCCTGCCTCTGCCTCCTGAGTGCTGAGATTAAAGGCATGTGCCACCACCACCCAGCTTCTGGTCCATTTTTGAATGGATGTTGTTAAAGGTGTAATGTCTGTGTCACTATCTCTTCTTTTGCTTGGAGGACTATGTCCATTCGCTCCTGGGCCATTTGTTAAAGACTGCCCATTTTCTATTGAGTTACCTTTGCTTCTTGCTAGAGATTAGTTTCTTAAACTTGTGTGGCTTTGCTTTTCGGAGGCTCTGTTCTGTTCCACTGACATATATTTTTCAAGAAAATGCCCCAATCTGATACAGGCCAATATGATGGAGGCATTTTCTCAATTAAAGTTTCCTCTTCTCAGATGACTCCAGCTTGTGCCAAATTGATACAAACAAATAAATTAACAAACTAACCAACACAGGGCCATTTGTTTTTTGTTTTTTTTTTTAATGTATTCTTTAAAAAAATTTGTATGTGTATACAATGCATCTTAATCATATAAATCCTCTAATAAAACATTTATTTATTTGTGTGTGGAGCTGGACCATGGTGCACACGTGAACTCCAGGGTTGATTCTGTCTACCATGTGGGTTATGAGGCCCAAGTTCAGTTTCTCAGGCTTGGCAGCAATACAACCCAGCCTGCTGAGCCATCTCACCAGCAGGCACTTCATCCTTATGTAGCGTCCACCCCAGTAAAGGTGGCCGCTAGTCAGCGTCTGCTAGCTGGTTAGAAATAAGTTGTAGGAAAGGGTCCAAATGGGAAGCCGAACAGGAGAAAGACCGGAAGTCGTGGTTCCCACCAAGGCCCCACACAGTGCCTACTTGCCTGGACTGGAGGAAGATGAGCCTTAGAAACACAGGTGCTGGGAACACTCATGTGTTCTCTGGTTCTAACTCTTTGAAGCGGCAACAGTATATGGAAATTCTCTCTCCAGCATCACAGGAATGACATCGACTCTGAACTTGCTGAATACCAGTCATTGTGCTGACTGTTCATTCTGAAGCACGGAAATTTTTTATTTTTTGCTTGTTTCTCAGGTCTTGTACCAAGAAGCTTGCTACCTAGGTCAACCTCACCCTCTCTGTCTGGTCCTCCTTGTGATTTCGACCCAAACAGCTCTTCCAGCTCTTGACCCACACTCCCCTAGAAATTAAAAAGACTTATAAAAGCATAGTCATCTGGTCAAATCAAATGTTCACGGTAACTGAACTTTCAAACCCATTTGCTGGAGCCACATCCCACTTCCTCCTAGATGCTCATGCCAACAGCAGGCCAGGGCCCCGGAGGGCTCAGCCAATAGCCAGGACTTCTACTCAATTTCACTCTTCAACTAGAACAGCAACTCAGTTCCCACTGGACTATGTCTAAAGTGTGCAGAGGTGACCCCAAATGGGTCATTCAGGAAGGAGCTGTTTTAAATACAAATTTAGGTGTTTCTTGATTGTGACACACACCCTCAGGTAGGACATTTCCTGTAACTATAATAAAATACTTAAGGCAAAATTTATGAACAAAACAAGTTCATTTAGCTCACAGTTATGGAGCCTGGAAAGTTCTAGAATATGGTATTGACACCTACTGGGTACCTGCTAAGGGCCCTAAAGATGTGGTGGAAAGCACCACAGGGCAAGACAGAGCAAGTGTACTAAGTCAGGTCTCTCCTACAAAGCCATCAGGGCCCCACCCCTGAGGCCTCATCCAGTCCAGAAGGCTCTAGCATGTCCCGAATTCTGTTGTGAAAAGCACGTCCAGCGTCGGTTTGCTCAGCTCCGTCTGCCATGGTGGGGGTGGGGGGAGGGAAGAATACATCTCCCCTGACTCAGAAGCTGCCGTCCAGGCGAGGCTGATGGTGGTGTCAGCTGTGATCCTACTGTCAAGGATGTTGTTGACCTTGCTTTGTCCAGAAATATTCAAGATCATATTAAGCCACCTCAGCTGCCATTCTTTGTTTTTGTTTTTGTTTTAATTGAAAACAGATTCCTCTCTCATACATTACATCCCAACCACAGTTTCCTCTTCCCATCTCCCTCAGATCCATTCTCCCACAAGAGAAGACACCCAAACAGGACAAAACAAGATACAATAAGACAAGGCAAAAGCCTCAGATGGAGGCTGGACAAGGAAGCCTAACAGGAGAAATAGAGTACCAAGAACAGGCAAAAGAGGTCAGAGACACACCTGTCCCAGAAAAACAAACAAACAAACAAACAAACCAACAAACAAAACTCCACCAAACTAACAGCCATAACAGACCCACAAAGACGCTGAGCTTGCTACTGTGGACTTCGTGAGCCCATGTAAGCCCTACTTAGTAGATTTGGTGGGCAGAGTTCTCCTGGTGTCCTCCATCCTCTCTGACTCCTATCATCTTTCCTCCCCCTCTTCTGAAGGGTTCCCTAAGCTCTGAGGGGAAGGACCCGGTAGAGATCTCCAATTTAAAGCCTCTCTCCGAATAATGTCTGGCTGTGAGTCTCTGCACCCGCGCCCACCGCTGAAGAAAGCCTCTCTGACCAGTACTGGAGACGGCCAGGTGCCATTTTTCATAGGAAAACATAAAACTCTTCTCTCCACACCGCCTCTCTTATGTTGATTGGGGAGGGGGGTGTTCTTGTGTACAAATAACACAAGCAGCCAATAGGAGGGCATCTTTACGCGGGCCAAGTTCTGTCCCACACATTCCCATGTTGAATTAACGTGGGCAAAGAGGACACGAGGCTGGAAAAGAGCAGAGAGTTGTTTTTACCATATTTTACTATAGGAGAAAAGTTCTGGCCAGTGTGAGAGAGGTGGGACTGATGACAGGACTTGCCACAAAGCTGTCTGCATTCAGGTGTGATCTTGCCCTGTCGCCCAGGCTGGTCTTGAATTTACAGTCCTCCTGCCTCAGATCTCTGAGTGCACCACCAGGTCCAGCTCCCAGAAAGTATCTATGGTAAGTTTGTGATGTGTTCAGTGTGCCAAAGTGCGCAGTGACCCTGATCGCTACCGGGAGAGCCAATTCTCTGGAGGAAGGAACTGCTGTGGGTCCGGGATTCCGTGGGGGACCTTGAATGTGCCCCTTATCCCCCTAGATAAGGCTTAGGTTGGCTAAGCCCCAGAGTGGATGTTTAAGATTGAAGAGATCCAGGTGAGGTCAGAGGTCAGACCAGAACGGCCTACCCATGGAGAATGGAGATCAAGAATGGGACATAGACCTTCAAAAGCTATTTTACCTGTGTGTGCTCAAAGACAGGAAGAAAACTAACATCTGTCCATGTCGCTGTAAGTCATTCTGAGAACATTGTGTTTTCATGCCATGAGCCATATTTCACCATTCTCGGAGGCTTTCTTCTCATAAGGTCCTGGGTTTAAGAATAACTCCAAAGAATGTTGCAGAAACAGAAATGGCCTGGGAGCATATGACCTGATATTGCATTAAAATTTGCTCACAGTAAATAAAACCCAGTTTGGCAGCTTTAAAATGTGATCTTTTCAAAATTGGATTTTATTGATTTCTCTTTATTGAAGAAGCAGGTTTATTTGCTGTGGGAAAGTTACAGAGAATAAGTTTTTTTTTAAAAAAGAATCCACACTTACATTTCCCTTTTCAGAGAGAATCACAGCAAAAATTCTGGTACCATACCTCTCCCATGTACTTCTGTTTTTTGCCCAGGCTGACCTCAAACACCCTAGAAAGGCTGAATTAGAACTTCTCTATTCTTCCGTGTCAACCTTCCAAGTGCTGGAATTACAGGTGTACGCCATCTTACCTAACTTATTTCTTCACTCTCTTAGCACATTTTTTTCTCATAAAAAAATGAGATATTTTAAATACCATTTATTTCACTTCAAGAAGAAAACCTTTCTGTTGTAACTCATTGTTTTTGTCAGGAAAAAAAAAATCTGAATGGCTTTCAAATATGCAAAATGATGACTGGGCATTCTTTTGTTGGGATGAGACACTGACTGTCCCACGGCCCTTGTTGTCAAGCCCTTAACCACAGTGACCTCTTGAAATGTGATGAGTCTGAGACACACTGGGTTATATGGACTGTTCAAAAGTGCCTTGTAACATAGAGTAAACCATTAGAGAGTCTGTGTTGAAATACTATGTAGAGCCATTGGATTTGGCACACTATGGTCTTAAAATTAGTATCTTTTGAGGTTTAGAAAAAACTGTGACTCTTAGATGTCTTGGAAACCCTTCCTAGGTCCTCCAGATCTTAGGAGCGTGCACTATGCTTTGTCTTTGGACACTTCGCAGCTCAGCGAAAGGTGAAAGCTGCTTGTGGGTTGCCAAATGTGGGTTTGCAAACAGCGCCTGTCTATAGGCCAGCGAATGGATTTTACCCGGAAGAGAGGAACCTGACTTTGGTCCCGTGGAAGAAACCAGTCTTGCATCTGTTAGCAAATTCTTTTCCGTATTCCCAGTTTTCTGTCTTTCTGTCTTTTGGATTTCTCTCTGACCCAATTTGTATAAGCGATGGGTTCCCGCCTCAATAAATGAGTTAAATAAGTCTATGTGTTCCTGTTATATTATGAACCAATCATGAGTCATGATTTTTTTTTTTCATTTGAAAGTGTATTTTAACCATTGTCCTTTAATGGCTGCCATGGTCTTGCCAAGGTGCCCGATGAAGTCACCTGACAAGGCCAGGTAACTGTTGCCAGAGAAACTTACCTGTGGGCCGCTGATGGAGCTTGGTCTTCAGAGTGGTCCCCTATATCCAGTTACTTTTCTCCTTGCTCTGACAGAAGCAACTTGTGAGAGGTTTACTGGAGCTGATGGTGAGAAGGGTCTGTGGCCAGGGCAGCTCTCTCCACAGAGGCAAGACCATGAAGCAGGAATGTTTTACATCTTGGTAATTTAGGAGGTAGGGAACTCTAGACTAGAATTAGAGGTAGGTATAACCCTCAAAAGCCAGCCCCAATAGCATACAATCTCCCAGCTAGGTACCAAAGGTTTCAGAACCCAATCGATCAGTGCTGTTGGCTGGAGACCAAGTGTTCAAACACAGGAGCCTGTGGGAACAGGTCTAATTCAAACCGTAACACCCCCAAGTGTTGTGGGTTTGTCTGGTGCCGCTGTGTATTCAAATGCTTAATAGTGGCCCTCAAGATCTGGTTGCGGTCCAGACCGGTACATTCTCAAGTCATGTTGTGTAAACTTTGCTCCCCAGTTATCTCTGATTGGTTAACAAAGTTTCTGACAGCCAGTTACTGAGCAGAATAGAAGTAGGCGGAGCTTCAGTTCTCAGGGGGTGGGAGGGTGTTTCAGGTGGGGACCATGAAGGGGGAGAAGAGAGACAGAGAGAGACAGAAAGAGACAGAGAGAGAGAGAGAGATTGACATTGACCTTGACAAGTAACTTGGGGAATGCAACTGAGAGGTAGCCAGACTAGCTTAGAAGATTAGTTTAAATCATACCTGCCCAATTATTGTGCTTAAGGCTTGTTTAAATAAACCAACAGGTCTCTTTTTCAATTATTGGGAAGGGCTAGGTGGGTCATAGAATAGCCCTGCAGAATTTAATAAACATTCAACAGTACCCAAATGGGAAATGGGCTCGAGTGGCTTCTTCACCACCCTCTTTCCAGGTTTTGTCTTTCCTTTTGCTTCTCATGCCCACCAGGACAATGCTATCCCCATGGCGGCAGTGACTGCAAATGTGTATTGATAGCTTGAGCATTTGAGAATCCCCGTAGATGGGTGCCAGAACTTGTTTTCTACAGTAGAAAGGAGACAAAATTTCTTTTGTTTATGTGGCTGTTTGGGCACAAATCAATTGAGGCAATCATGCTCTCTGGGAAGAAAAATATCTCTTTGAACTCAGAACTGTTTTTGTTTTTTTGTTTGTTTTTTTGTTTGTTTGTTTATTTTAATTTATTTTTATTTTATGCTAGGGATGGAACCCAGAGACTTAAGCACTGGGCTGGAGTTAGAGCTCAGTGGTAGAGCATCTATCTAGTATATACAAGGTCCTGGATTTAAACTCCTGTCCAATATGCAATCAATCAATTAATTAATCAATCAATCACATAATACCAGAGACTAGTGCATTGGGGTAAGGGTTCTACCTACTGAGCTACATGTCAGCCCCTAAATGTACATTTGCTCTGCCACAAATGCTGCTGCAAATACTGTATGTGTCTGTGAGTCTACGTGTTGCTAATTTAAACTTTTATCCTGACAGCAATAGAATTCTATAGATGTTATGTTGAATATTTTTACTACGGTATTTGGGAAATTTAAAACCTTAGCCTAAACTCTAATAGAGTTAATCCATAGCCATGGATTACTTAATTCCTGATGATATAGAATACTGACACATTAATTATTAATGTAACTTTCAGTCAGACATTGTGCTCATTTTTATGTACTACATAGGGCTTGATGTTTTGTATATCCTAGCTTTGAGGTATGTAAGATGGCAGCTCCATTGCCAGCTGGATTTGGAGTCACCTAGGAGACACACCTCTATCTAAGAGGGAGGTCGCAGAGAAATTTAACTCGGGGAAGACTTGTCCTCAGTCTGCCTGATGCCATCCTATGGGCCGATTAAAAGAGAAAAGAAGGAAGGCCAGCTGAGCCCCAGGGTTTCCCCCCTCTCTCTGCTTCCTGACAATGGGTGCCAAGACACTGGCAATGTCCCACTGCTATGCCATCCTCCTCAGAGCATCGCCAAAATAACCCCTTCCTTCCTTAAGTTGCTTCCTTCGGGTATTTTGTTACAATGAGGAGAAAAATAACACAGTAGCTGAAGGATTCTGCCTGCCTGCCTGCCTGTCTGTTTGCAACAAGGTCTCACTGGAGCCCAGGCTGGTCTACTACTTGCTGTGAGGCCAAGGATAACCTAGTACTTCTAATCCTCTTGCTCCGGTCTTCTGAGTGCTGGGATTCCTGACATGTTCCACTACACTTGGCAGAAGATACGTATTTTTGTCTCTTTCAAAAGGTATAAAAGGGGTGTGTTCAGCTACGCATAGCTGATTGTGTTATGTGCGTTCTTCAGAAAGTACGTCTGTGACAGGCATGTCTTAGTTATAAGCCATTAATTTTCTCTGTGAAATAGAAATACTTTGGCTATAAGCTGTCTTTGATACCTGAAACTGAGAACATTCTAGAGACAGAAAAAAAAAAAAAAAGAGGAAGACTGGGTGTGCGTACTTAAAGAAAAAAATAGAAAGTTTTTCAATAATACAGCAGTTCCCAGGCATTTTGGTCTTAGGACTCTGCATACATTAAAAGTTGTTGAGGGTACCAAAGATCTTTTTACTCATGTGGGATACATTTATTAATAATCAATACAGAAAATTAATTCAGAATTTTTTTTAAAAAGTTTGTTGGAAAAGATGAAGTCACACATATTTTATGAAAAATACTGTTTCCCACAAAAATAAGAAGCGGCATCGTTTGTACTTTTAAATCTTAACGGGTAGCTGAGTAGAAGATTGCTAGATTCACATATCTGCTTCGGCATGCAATCTCACTTCTCACACGCCTTATCGTCTCAGTCAATGCTCAAAAGAAGCTAAGAGGGAAGAATCAGTGTTTTATTATAATGATGAAAATGGTTTTGACCTTGTGACTTCCCCAGGAGGGTCTTGAGGACTCCTTTGAGGTCCTTTAGGTGACACACATCCTCAATCGCCAGTTTGTTTCAGAGCATAAATGACCATAATGAAGAGCAAGATTAAGGAGTGGCTTTTATCTGCTTTAATCATGGACAGCTGCGCCTGAGAAGACACCAGATGAATATTTCCTCGGGAAAGAAGGCAGACACTTCAGAAGCCTATTTTATTTCCCCTGCTGAGTGAGATTTAAGCATCCTCCCTTGGACTCTCCTTCGCTTTTTCTGGTCTATGGATTGTAGCCTGGTTATCCTGAACTTTGTGGCTAATATCCATTTATAAGTAAGTATATACCATGCGTGTCTTTCTGGGTTTGGGTTACCTCACCCAGGATGAGCTTTCCTAGTTCCATCCAGTTGCCTGCAAGTTGCACAGTCTTTGGTTTAATAGCTGAGTAGTATTCCATTCTGAAAATGTACCATATTTTCTGTATTCATTCTTTGGTTGAGGGACGTCTGGGTTGTTTCCAGTTTTGGGCTATCATGAATAAAGCTGCTATGAACATAGTTGAGCAAAATTTGTCCGCGTATAAGAAGCTCAGGGATAAAGATAGAAACTGGCTGGAGGACAAGGCAGAGTCCAGGGTTAGAAACACCGCATCAAAAGGACCCGGGAAGTTGAACAACCCATGGGGCTGGGAGATGATACAACAGAGAATCTGAAATCCAAATCCTGGAGGAACCAAGAGCCAGAGGGATGGTTTTAGGGTTCATCTGCTGAGGCCCCTTGTGTTTTATAGCTGTTTCCAGCCCCCGGAACTGGGGCATGGTCAGTGGGTTCTGAAGATCACAAATGTGAACAAGTCTCCACCTTGGACATGGCCAAGGTTTCCAGGTGTAGCAGAGACGAGCTGCTCTTGTGGGTACCAGAGAGAGCCCCATGACCTGCCCTTGCCCCTGCCCAGCTGGTGGTGAGTACGACATCCAAGGTGGACATGGCCACCTGGTGCTTGAAACAGTGTGGTGACCCAGAAGACCCCCAAGAATCATGGCTGTTTGCACTTCGTGTGGAGAGCCTGGAGGAGGCTCAGGGGGCCTCTATGAGAACTCTGTAACCAGTGTTGGCTACTTTGTGGCTTCCTTTCCCTTCCACCTTTCTCCACTCCTTTTCTTCCACCCTTTCAAAGCCCCTAACACAAGATAGGAGAGAAAAACGGGCACAGGGAAAGGGCACGCTGTTATGGTTAGACTACTTCCTGCCGATGACGGGTGTTGAGCTCCTTGGGGTAGGTTTGATCTTCCTTAACAAACTGCAGCCGACAGTACCTAACCACCAACAGCTACCCTACCTGTTGGAGCTTAATGTTTATATGCCCTCTGAGAAGTTCTCAGAATTTCAGACATCACACACTGGCAGAGACTATCTGCAGCTGGCAAAACTGTGACCCCTCCAGACCACGAGGCAAATTATGGTCAGCTGCTTCAAAGCAGCCTCATACCCCCACATCAGGGATTAAAAAAACATTCTCATAATATTTCTGGGGTATTTTTCGATATTTAAGATTTTTTTTTTCTTATTTAATCACCTTTTTAGCCTGTTCCCAGCCCCCCCCCTTCTAGGCCCACTCTCATGCCACCCTATTTCCACTTCCCCCTCTCCTTCCTCTTAGAGAAAGGGAGGCCTCAATCAGTATCAACCCATCCTGGCACCTCAAGTTTCAGGAGGACTAAGTCTCCTCTCCCACTGGGGCCTGACAAGGCAGCCCAGCTAGGGAGAAGGGATCCAGTGGCTGGCAACAGAGTTGGAGACAGAGTTGGTCCCATTGTTAGGAGGCTCACATATTGACCACGCTGCACATCTGCTACATATGTGTAGGGGGTCTCAGCCATGCATGCTCTTTGGTTTGTGGTTCAGTCTCAGTGAGCCTCTATTTCTGTGTTTTTCAAAGAAACCAAAATTCTCACCACATTTCTTAAGTCTGCTTCCTTCCTGAGAGTCAAATAGCGACAACGCAAAAGAGAAACAGTTGACTTTTACAGTGGTGTGGCTATCGAGGCCCCACCTGCACATAACCCCAATACCCAGCCTGGCTCCCCAAGCTGGACCTGGAAGGAATGATCTACCATTGCCCTCTCTATGTGGGCAAACAGACATTTCTCTACATTTCTCCAGGAAATGTGACAAAAACACCTCAGGAGAATATACGCGGGAGGTGAGTAGGGACAGAGAGGAAACGTGGGGATTGATTGCCTTGTGTCACAAGCAGGAGAAGAGCGACCAGGGAAGCTGGAGCCATCCCACAGGCGTCACAGGGCAGGAGCACCTATTGCACGCCTGGGGTTAGTTTCACTTAGAGCAGGTAGTAGCTGGGGAGTAAGTGTGAAGGCTGAGAGGTTGGGAGAGGAGGGGACAGGGCATGTGTGTGGACAAGGAGGAAAGTCCTTGTGGGCAGCCAGGAGGCAAAGGCAGGGGGAGGTGGAGGGGTGTGTGTGCGTGCATGTGCGTGTGCGTGCATAGGACAGTCCTGAAGGAGCAGATGAGGGGAAGATGTTGGGAACACAGGAGAAATACTGAGTATCTTGATAAGGAGGAAATAGGCACGTGGGTGATGCTCAGAGAGCGTGTCTGAGTGCTGTTCTGGCCCTCACGGGCCTGGCTCTGAAGGTAGGTGAAGGTAGTTATTAGATGAAGGTGGTTAGTAGATGAAGGTAAGTTAGTAGATGATGAAGGTAGTTAGTGGATGATGAAAGTAGTTAGTAGATGAAGGTAAATTATTAGATGATGAAGGGAATTAGTAGATGATGAAAGTAGTTAGTAGATGATGAAGGTAGTAGATGAAGGTAGTTAGATGATGAAGGTAGTTAGTAGATGATGAAGGTAGTTAGTATGTGAAGGTAGTTAGATAATGAAGGTAGTTAGTATATGATGAAGGTAGTTAGTAGATGAAGGTAGTTAGTAGATGATGAAGTTAGTAGATGAAGGTAGTTAGTAGATGAAGTTAATTAGTAGATGATGAAGGTAGTAGATGAAGATAGATGATGAAGGTAGATGATGAATTTTCTTTTTGGCTTCTTTTTAAGAAGTTTGGGAAAAATTATTTTGAGTGCTTTGATGTGCTCAGCATGAAGGCAGCAAGTAAATTCCGGCCATCACAGCACATTAGTCTCCCTACTCTGCAGCTGAGGGTGACCAATCCTGTTCAATAGCTACTGACAACCTTTTGGAACTGCTTAAACCCCTGAGCTGAGGTTCTGAGCCGGGCCTCCTTCTTGTCCCCTGCATCCCTGTGTGACCTCTCAGGTGTGACCGTGAAACCCTGTGAAGGCGATTTGAGGCGGACACCCTGCCTATGTCACCATGCTACTTGCTCCATCCTGGGCTGTCCTCTCCTGGTAACTGTTATATTTTCTGACACTATTTATTTACTTACGAATTCGTACGTAGATATATGTATGTGCGGGAGGTATATATATTTGATGTGTGGAGGTCAGGGGATCTCTTTCCACCATGGGCAGGCTGAGGCTTGAATTCAGGTTTCCAGGCTTGGTGGCAAGCACCTTTTCCTGCTGAGCCATCTCACTACTTTTCTTGGTAATTACCACTGCGGCTTGGATCTACTTGAATTGGCCTAAGGTAACTAACTCACACTCTGGGGATTCCAGACCTATAGCGCCACAGTAATGATGAAAGCGGGTACCATTACTCAGCTCACAAAGACACAGCTCCAATGGGGAAGGTCTGTCATCAGTAAGAAAAGGGATGCCCTTGCCTGGGTCATGAAGCTCCAGGGTCAAAGTCAGGGCCCCATCCTTTCACTCAAGTGCTTCATTATTTCCCGGGGAAAGTGCAGCTCTTGACATCCTGTCCCAGCTGTCATCGGGAAGAAAGGAGGATCAGCTCACACGAAAGTCCTAGAAACATAGAAGGGTCTCGGTTCTTGTGCTCGGCCTCTGGGCCTTCTCCCACTTCTTAATGCCTGCTGCCACTGTGAGCGTCTGTGTGAGGATTTGGGTTTTCTCCTGTGGCCTGATGCTGCCCCCTCCCCCTTTGAATTTTTAGATTATAATTTTAAAAAATTAAAGTACAAAATTGAGTTTCCAGTTTCACACTGTGTTTTGCTCACATTTGCCTCCCCAGCCTTCTCCTGGCCCCCTTCTCCCCATTGTCCTGTTTTTTTGTCACCCTGGAATTAGGGTCAAGCAGTGTCATTTCTGGTCTCTTGTCCCAGGTTCTACAATTCTCTTATTGGATACAGAATCCTTTCTCTGTACATTCCAGTGAGACAACCTCTGAGAGTCTGGACTCCCTCCACACAGGGGCTCAGGGCCAGCCCTCCTGCTGCTCCTCATGGCTGCTGGGGAGGTGTTTCACGTCCTCTCCCTTCCCCCCACACAGGGGCTCTGGACAGCCCACGGTCCATTTTTGTGGGCACACTTCATATGGCTTCACTACAGTACAGAGGCTCTGGTGGCAGGGAAAGCTATTGTCTGCTGAGGCGGCCATAATGAGAGACTGCAGAAGCAGAGTTCTGACATAAAGCAGAAGTCCAGGGCTGAAAGCTGCAAGCCTGAGTCAAGGTGTTATCAGGGTTGGCCTCTCCTGAAGCACCTCCTTGGTTTGCAGGCGGCCATTTCACCCCATGTCATCTCATGGTCTGCCTCTCGCTCTGAATACCCTTCCTCTCCTTGAAAACATGTCATCATCCATGGTCATCAGGGAATACAAAGCAAGACTATAAGGAGTTTTTGTCTCAGTTAGAATAGCTACTGTCAAGGAAACAGACAGACAGACACAGATAGACACATATAGATACACACACATGCATCCATATAGAAATACAGAGATAGACATGAATGAGCACAGACACATACACACAAACACATCACACACACACAGAAGAGGGACAAACAGACACACACAGAGACAGATAGACACAGGCAGACAGAAACACACACAGGGACCCAAATAGACATGGACAGATACAAACATCAAGATACATACACACAGACAGATGGATAGACAGACACACACAGACAGAAGCACACACACTGAAACAAATAGACATGGACCGACACACACACACATAAAGATACACACACATAAAGTCACACACACACACACACACACACACACAAATGCTGAGGAGGAAAGAGAGCTAGTGCAGAATCCTTATATTCTCTTAGTCAAAATGTAAATGAATGCAGTCACGATGGAAATCAGTCTGGAGGGTCCTCCAAAAAATACACTAAAAATAGAACTGCCATATGGTCCGACAATACTAGTCCTGAGTATATGCTCAAAAGGACTCTAAGTCATCAAGACCACAAAGACGCTCGCACATCCGGGTTTATCGCTGCACTATTCACGTAGCCACATTCTAGAACCCTCCTGTAAGTCCATCAACAGATGAAGGGACACAGAAAATGCAGTAACATACAAGAGGATTTTCATTCAAGTATCAAGGAAAATAAAATGATGTAATTTTCAGGAAGCTATATAGAACTGGAGATTATCATGTTAAACAGAAGAAGCCAGACTCAGAAAGACAAATATTACATGCTTTTTAAGGCAAATATATGTGCTTTTAAGGCATGAAAGTTCAAGGGGACTATTTGAAAAGAGCGGAGTGGAGGACAGGAGTAGATAAGACAGCAACTACAATCAAATTATATCATACACATCGTGACAATCTCATAATAAAGATGTTATATCATTTATAAATTAACTATGCAGTAATTAATAATCTACATTAATTAATCCTATCATTATAATGGCATCAATCCCATTGGGCTGGGAGCCACACTAATGACCTCATTTTCCTTTAACTGCTTTAAAGACTCTATGCCCAAATATAGACACATTCTGAAGGTACTGGGATTAGGCCTTTAACATAACGGACTTTTAGGGAACACTTTGATCCATAGCAAGGGCCAAGAGGCTATTTTAGAGGTATCCTCAAAGTCAGATCTCTGTGTCAGGGCAGGGGCGAGGCACAGGGAAGGTCCCCAGCATCCTCTGTGTCTTCTAGTACTAACCTCTAGTGGGCATGAGGGCTTTGGGCCTGCTCATTCTCACAGGAGTCAGGAGTTATGCACCAATGCCCAAGTCCTTAGGAACTACGAGAGTAATTAAGGAAGACTTGATGGCAGGAGGCTCCATGGCTGGGGATCTGAGGAAGTGTGCTGCCTAGCTTTATGTGAACTTGACAGAGTCACTGGAGAGGAGCGAGCCTCAGTTGACAAAATGCCGCAATAATATTGGGCTGTTGGCAGGCCTGTAGGGCATTTTCCTAACTAGTGATTGATGTGGGAGAGCCCAGCCCATGGTGAGTGGGGCTACTCCTAGGCATGGGGTCCTGGGTTCTGTAAGAAAGCAGGCTGTGGGCAAAGTGGGAGAGCTTGTCCCCTGTGGTGTAGGCGCAGAAGAGCTGGTGAGCTGGCCAACCCAGCTACCACGCAGGCCCAGAGCTTTGGGTTGGCCTCCTCCAACATCTACCCCACCTGTGAACTGCTAGAGCATGGAGTGTGTGAAATGACCCATCCTGCAGAACCAAAGCTGCGGGACCTCCGTAACACAGGGCAACAACAGGATATGGGAGGTGAGTTCCAGCGAGGCTCTGGTACTGATGGTGCAGCAGAAACCAGAGACCTCCTTGAGCCAGACCAATGACTCATTGCAATGAACACTTGCAGGTAAAACTGTTTGGGCAAAAGGGTATACACTGTATGACACTGTGACATACGGCAGCTTCCACAGTGGGGTTTTTTGTTTGTTAGTTTTTTGTCTTCTTTGGAGGTGGCTGCAAGGGTGGAGGGTAGATATGGAGGGATGGGGAAATGAGTGGGATTGGGGTCATGAGGTGATATTCACAAAGAAGCATTAAAAAAAAAAAAAAGAAAGAAAGAAAGACAGCAGGCTGAACAAGCCACGAGGAGCAAGCCAGTAAGCAGCACCCCTCCATAGCCTTTGCCTAAGCTCCTGCCTGCAGGTTCTTGCCCTGTCTGAGTTCTGGTCCTGACTTCCGTCAGTGATAGAGTATGGCTTTGGGAGCATAAACCAAACAAACCCTTTCCTTTCCAATTTGCTTTTGCTTGTGGTTTTTGATCCCAGCAATAGTAACCGTGCCTAAAATAGGGAGGGAGATTGTTTAGGCCCTGTGCCCTCTCTCTCCAGCCACTCTGGATAGCAGGATATTGAAGCTGTCACAGGGCTCATGTTGTTCTGAATAGGGATGCTTGTCATGTCGGACAGGGGTGAGATCTGTTCCGTGGCGTCTCAGTGGAGAGGTTAGAAATAGTGGATGAACAGATGACCTTGTAAGGGGATAAGGCAGCGCCCAGCCAATAGAACCGTGGTTCTCAACCTCTGGGTCGTGACCTTTGGGGACTGAATGACTTTTCACAGGGGTCACATATCAGATATCCTGAATATCATATATTTACATTACAAAGGCAATGGCTCACATATGGGTATAGGGCTGGAGAGATGGCTCAGAGGTTAAGAGCACTGTCTGCTCCTCCAGAGGTCCTAAGTTCGATTCCCAGCAACTACATGGTCGCTCACAAATCATAATGGTGGCAAAATTACAGTTATGGAAGTAGGAATGAAATAATTTTATGGTTGGGGGTCACCACTACACGAAGAACTGTATTAAAGGGTTGCAGCATTAGGAACTTTGAGAACCACCGCAGTAAAGATCCAGGCAGAGACCTGGCAAGTTATTGGAGAGGAGGCTCAGGCATGGATATGCCTCTACTGAATGACACAGAGAATATTGCCAAGCTGGGGTATTTAATTATCTTAATTATAAATGTTATTTATTACTCTCATGTAGAGTGGGTGAGAGAGGTTTAGGTGTACTTGCCACAGTTCTGCATGTTGAGGTCAAAGGACAGATGCAGATTGTCAGGCTTGCAAGGTGACAGCCTTTGCCCTCAGACTGAGGGTCTTTGGTTCTGTGAAAGTGCTTGAGAACAGATTTTAATTCGAAGCACTGACTGTAATGCCTCTTGCATTTTGTGGTAGAATCTGGCTCCAATTTGACGTTAGCTGCTCCTGGTTCCTTGCTGTCGTTTCCATGGAAAAGCTGCAAGCAAGCACGGGGACGCCATCGAAAGCAGAGCCATGTTTTCGGTTCTCTGGTGGTGTATGTGAGTGTGAGCCGATAAACAGACCGGGCTCTCTCTGCACATACATTCCCTTGGATGGGTCTGCTTTCCCTGCTGATATTCTGTGCAGTGAGGAATGCTCGGGAGCAATTCTTCCTTCTGTGCTGCGATCTGGGACCCTCTCCATATGGTTCTCTGTAATTGATGGTTTTTATTTTTTATATTTAGTAACCCATAAACATGGAAGATGCTTTACTAGAGAAATTTTACATCTTGGTGAATATGATCATTGATCACACCTGTGAGTTAATTCTTTGAAATTCAGAACCACATTTGAGGTACAAAGTGAGTTCCAGGTTATCTAGGATTAGAGTAAGACTGTGTCTCCAAAAGTAAAAAATCAGAAATAAGAGGTTCTGTACCTAGGTGCTTTGTATTGTGTGATGCCTTATGTAGCATGTTGCTCGAATAATAGCTTATCCAGACTAAAACGAAAGTAGACCATATGTATAGATCCCATGTTCTCTCTCCAAGAACTCTCAGTGACTCTTTTTCATTTTACATGCCGTATGGGTGAATGAAACATAAATGGGGTAATTTTCTTTCTTTCTTGGTTCAGTTTTGGCTCTCCCCACTTTCACTGTTTCCTTATGGCTAGGGCACTGTCATCTGTCTCCGTCAGCATTGTCTTCATATTCCTCCACGGCTACAGCTCCTCTCATCTTCCCCTCTACGTAGGACTGAATAGTCCTGGAGTTTTATACTGCCCTTGCTGTAAATCATTCATCCATCCACCCATCCATCCACCTGCTCATCTGTTCATTCAGTGTTCACTCTAAGAGGCCTGTGCTAGGAAGACAAACACACAAGTAGAAACTGTTACAAAATCCAGCCAACTGCAGCCAAAAGGCTTTTCCTTTCTTTGGGGCTGTATTCGTCTGCTGCTGCCCCCCCCCCCCCCCCGCTTTTTTTAAATCCCAGAGACAGGATTTGTCTGTGTAACCTTGGCTGTCCTGGACTCACTTTATAGACCAGGCTGGCCTTGAACTCACAGTAATCTGCCTGCCTCTGCTTCCCTGAGTGCTAGAATTACAGGCTATCCTCATTCCTAATAAAAATTGGGTGCAAAAAGCCTCGAAGGTCCATCTATTACGATTCTAAAACCTTATGTTTACTGAATTTAGACTACTATATGGTTGCCTAACTCTTTTGAGAAGAATGACACGTGGCTCCTTTGTCACATAACTGTGAACTGGCTTCATTTAAGACCTTAAAATGGGTTGTAGGGTTCTTGGGGTTAGTATGTGTATCTGGGCAATTGGTATCTGCCCTGTGAAGCCACAGCCACATCCTGTCAGCCACTGTTGCTTTGGTCCTCAGCCATACATGCCACTCCCCTGATCTTGAGGTGCATGGTGCCCTCTGCTGGCTGAAGGCTCAGGATTCATGCTTTCAGTCTCCAGCTCCCCCCACCCCCAATACACCCTGCTTTTGCTCCAACATACCATGAGCTGTTTGGCTCCTGGTTGGCTTTTCTCCAGGAAGACTGTTAGATGGCAGAGAATGTAACACCTGTGGTTATCATTGGGGATAAACACCTTGTCAGAACCTGATATTCTTACAGGCCTGAGTTTAAAAGATAGGGAATAGCTGAAGAAAAACTCAATGAATTAGGAAGTAGTGCAGAAGAGATAACATGAACGCACTGACAAGAGGACACAGGGAAGCCTGAAGGAAAAAAGCAGGTGATTGGAAATTTGGAGCAAGAGGACAGAGACTGGGGAGAGGTGATATTTGAAGACATAATGAGTAAGAACTCATGCAAAGACATCAGTCCACATTCAAGAACCATGAATACCAAGCAAAATGAAAAGAAATCTGCATTTAGAAACAACATAATGACACTGCAGAACACCAGAAACAAGAAAAAACTCTTTGAAGAAAAGATAAATCAAGGAAATAGTATTAGCTTCAAGTAGTAATGGTTGGAGTGACATCTCAACGGCAAAAACAGAACCCAGAAAGCCGTGGAGTCAGCGTTATCATGTCAAGAAAGAAAATTGCCAACATGGATTCTGTATGGAGTTGAGGAAATCGTCACAAACTCACAAAGACGGGGAGAACCAGAGGCAAAAGCAGCACTTTTGAAAGTTAAGAAGCAGATAGACAAATAGACACTTGATTTCAGCAGCAGCTAAGACTGCAGGGCCGAAGCTGAGCCAGCCCATTCCACAAAAATTCTTCTGCAGTAGGAGCCATGAGGGTTTGGTAGGGCTGGTTGCAGGGTGACCAGCAATCAAACCCCTGCAAGCTTCTCTCCTACGCTGCCTTTCCTCAGTGTCCCCTCAGATAATTTAGTAGAGGGCCTCTGGATGAACAGAGGCCAAAGCCAGGGACATAGATTTTGCAATATGAGCATCAGTTTTTAAAGCCATCTAGGCCCTAGGCCTCCTCTGCATTCTGTAGGAGTTCAGACCCAGTAAGTCCCAGCCACATACTCAGAACTCTCAATTAGCTTTTTGTCTCCATCCTCAAGCAAATATTGTTAGCTACCGAAGAACTTTAGAGAAACGAGAGCAACCACAGGGAGGAAAAACAAAAACAAAAAAACCCACAAAACTTGGAGCACGCAGTTACTACAAAGCGAAACAAAAACCAGTCACGGAAAATTGTAATGACCTTAACATGGCATTGCTCATGAAACAGGGGCTACTTGCTGGTTCTACTGGGTTAGTCCCTATCCTAACTCTTTGAAGTTCTAACGAAGGAGGCTAGAAGCTGGCCAGGTACATTCCCGGACTCCCTTCTGCCTGCTTCTGATTAGGTTCTTCTGATTAGGTTCTGGGAGATGCTTGTGGGGCCTGGAGAGGAGGAGGAACAAAGCAGACATCTTCCTTTGCTATCTTAGCCGTGCTTTTGGTGGTGGCTTCTGCTGCCAAGCGTGGTGCCTGCTTGGTGTGAGGAGGAGATTCGGCAAGTGCCGCACAGGGCACAGTGGTGGTGAGGACCGTGACTCCTACAGAGCCACAGTGAGGGAGAGTCTGGAACACCAGCAGCTTCCTGATCTTTACTTTGTCTCCTCCAGCAATACGTTTTACTGAGTGAGTGCCAACTGGCATTTTATATATAAAAAAGAAACAGTCAAAAAAGGAAGAATTTGGATATTAAAAATGTGAAAGCAGAAATGAATTCAACGGGAGGTTAGGAAGGAGCGGTGAGATCACCTAGTAGAGAGGGAAGTCACAGGTGGTGGTCCACTCCTGTGATTCTGGCACGCGGAAGGCAGACAGAGCACAAGTTCAAGAACAATCTGGTTACATAGCAGGACCCTGTCTCACACAAACAAGCTGACGAATGAGGAGTGGGCGTTATGTTAGCTAACTGTACTCTGGCCACATACCTGACAGAGCACCTTAAGGAGGAGGGCTTACTTGGGTTCTTGGCTCGGAAGATAACCATCACGGCAGGGAAGGCAGAGGGGCAGAAGCAGCTCACCACTGTATGTATGGCTATCAACCAGGATGCAAGGCCAACCCACGGCCCACAAGCTACTCCTTCAGCCATGCCAACCCAAGCATCCGCAAACCCCCAACACATGTGCAGTGGGGGGACATCTCAGACCAAATCACAACATCCTAACAGAGGTAGAACAAAACAGCTCAACACCAATGGGCTGGGGGATGGCTCAGTTAGTAAAGAGCTCGCCTTCTGCCTTCTGGCCACGAGGACCCGAGTTTAATGCCCAGCAGTCGCATCCCCTCACTGGGAAGATGGAGACAGTAGATCCCTGGGGCTCGCCAGCTGGCGCCGGAGGAACCTCAGACAACTGTCTGACTTCCTCATGCACACACATAAATAAGAAACCTCACACAGGCTCTTAAAGCTTAGAATAAATTGGGGCTAGAGAGATGGCTCAGTGGTTAAGAGCACTGCCTGCTCTTCCAAAGGACCTGGGTTCAATTCCCAGCACTCACATGGCAGCTCACAACTGTCTATAACGCCAATTCCAAGGGACCTGATGCACATAAAATTAAATAATTAAAAAAACTTAGAATAAATAATAACATTACATATAGTTACCAGGACGTAGTAGACACTCAGTGCTGAGAACACTCATCCTGCTCAGCACCTGAAAAAACAATACTAAAACTAGCACAGATGAGCTTTATTTGAATGGCGGCACATGTCCTAATCACTTGGCACATTTCTGCAAAGGGTAAAGTTTATTGAATGGTGAAACCTGGAACTTTGCTTTGGGCTGAGTTCAGTCAGCTTCATCAGTCTGTGCTCACTGCTATTTTCACCTCAGCATCTCAAGTCCAAAGGTAGCACACGCCCCATTTTTCTGGAAACCTCTTACACTGCTTTTATTGACAACAAAAGGGCAAGTTTTTCATCAGTGGCCAATCTGCAGCACTCACTTCTCTTGTTTACATTGCAATTGTTTCAAATGGTGTAAAATGTGCTTAATATTTATTAAACAAGCTTATAACATCTACACTTACAACAGTAACTTATTTCAATCTTTCCATTAAGTAATTCTTTTTTATTTTCTCCCCAAAAAAGCTAAAAATAACTTGTAAAAATACTAAAAACACATTAAAAAACCCCAGATGATATACATTTTATATGACTTATAGCTAAGACTAAAATGTCCACTTCTACAAGACTTTCTGAATGCCTCTGGTAGGAATTTATTGGTAAGAACCAGAAAGATATATTTCAGGCTGCGGATGTAGCTTAACATTACTGTCTATGCTTGGCATGTACAAAATTTTGGATTGAAGCCCCAGCATTGAAGAGAAGGAAGAAAAGACTTTGCATCCAATTCTGCTTGAGTTCTGAAAAGCTGCATGTTTGCTGACAGGCCAACGATGAGCTCGGTCTGGAAGGCATGCTTTTGTATGGCGGGACTGGCAGCGTTTTCTATATGACAGATTCAGGAATTTTACCCACATTTTTCTCCCTCGTATTTTAAATAAAAGTACAAATACACATATGGTAAAAGATGCACATAGTACAGAAAGATTAAAATAGCAATATTTCCTCATAACATGGAAGATCTCATGTGTCTGACACCCTCGAACAGTCACGATCCTGCAGTTCACAAATCAAAGTTGACCTTTGGTCTCATGTCCATGCACATATGGGAGTGGTCTCTTCTTCCTGTCACAGGGAAAAGCCACACAGCCGTCTCTTTTAGAAAGAAGGTTTAAAGGGCAATGTGTCCGCGCTGTTCAAAATCAGCAAAAACCAGGCAGCTCCTCAGGCCCCACTGGTCTAGCTTCACCTCTAGAAGGTCCCGGGTATTGTCTCTGAAATTTAGGAATCAAATTTACTGACAAGGCGTTTAAAATACAAACAAAATAAAACAAAACCTTTCTTTCAAAATTAGGGGATCTGAAGCTGGGCATAGTGGTGCACACCTTTAATCCCAGCACTTGGGAGTCAGAGGCAAACAGATCTCTGTGAGTTTGAGGCCAGTTCCAGGACTGCCAGAGTTATATAGTGAGACCCTGTCTCAAAACAAAAACAATGACAAAAATTTAAAAAACGAGGGTGGGATCTGGTCCTTGAAGAATGGCAAGACTTACTGTCAGAAATATGGAGCATAACTCATAGCTTCATTTTTTAAAAAAATGTTTTATTTAAACTGGGCACGGAGGTGCACACCTGTAATTCAAGCACTCTAGGAGGCTGAGGCAGGTGGATCTCTGTGAGTTTGAGGCCAGCCTGGTCTATAAAGTGAGTACAAGACAACCAAGGCTACACAGAGAAACCCTGTCTCAAAAAACCAAACCAAACCCAAACCAAACCAAACCAAAACAACAACAACAACAACAACAAAAACCCAAACCAACCAACCAACCAAAACCAAACCTTTAAAAAATGTTTTATTTATTTTTATTTTATGTGTTATTTTGGTGTTTTGCCTGCATGTATGTCTGTGTGAGAGTGTATAATACTGGAGTTACAGAAAGCTGTAAACTGCCATGTGGGTGCTGGGAATTGAACCCAGGTCCTCTGGAAGAGCAGTTGGTGCTCTTAACTGCTGAGCCATCTCTCCAGCCCAGCTTCCCTTTTCATAAAAAAGCCTCTCCCTATGTAGAGCTGGCTGGCATCCCACCTGGCACCTGAGTGACATGCTCCTGCCACATATTGGTCTTAAGATTCTTATCCTCCAGTTTGGGCTTCCCAAGACCTGGGGTTACAAGCATGAGCCTCTACACTCAGCTTTTACTTTAACGTTGTACAAAGAGACAGGACGCACACCTCCCAAGCAGTTGGGAAAGGCCAAACCTTTCCTAGGGACCAGAGGTAAGATGATAAGGGAGTGGGGATGGATGACACCCCACATCAGAGCAATCTTCTCTCCCAGCAACAAGCAGCGCCCTCTGAGGAGCAGGAAAGACTTACAGACACAGCACACTGCCAGCTCAGCCAAGCCCTCCCTCGATGCCTCGGATCCTCCTGGTCAGCTGCACGTCCTTGGGGAAAAGAGTGACTCGGCCAGCATGTAAGGACAGGAGGTAGGCGTCTTCAAAGAGGTGAACTAGAAACGCTTCGGCTGCCTGGGGCAGAGAGAGAAGACTAGCATGGATGAAGGGCCTGCATGGTCTTTTCTTGAAGATATCCTGACTCAAAGGACTGAAGGAAAAGGCTGGGGTGAACCCAGTAGCCACCCATCAGACCTCTCCAAACCTTCACGTGTTACACGTTGCTGCTCTCTTCAGGAGGCCAGAAACAGCCTATGGTACTCCACAAGTAGTCCTGTGGAATTCTGGAATATTCTTCCTCCTCTCTGCCTTCATCCAAACCTGCCCCTTCTTACCTCTTGAAGGGCCAACAAGGCCTGGGCTTGCCAACACAAATCCACACCACGACTGAATTTCCCACATATTTCTCTTACCTGTGGAGGAGTGGGATGGGGAACAGAAGAGAAACAGAACAGTGACCAAAGAGTAGATGGTCCCTCACCAAGTATCTAATATATCCTCACTTCTGCTGTTATCTCTTGGCCTTTGATCTTAGGGCCTGGCTAAGAGTAGGTGCTGACTCCCAGGAGCTTAGGAACCAGCATAGCCTATGGGTGGTGAAGAGAAAAGGCAATCCAAGGTAGGGCGAGAAACCAGACAAGAGGTTCTACAACAGTCAGAGGTAGCGAGGAGAAATCAGTATCATAAAAACAGAGGATGTACAGCGCCCCAAAGGGTTAGAGACAGGCCTTCTGCCATGTCAGTGAGAAGCAGAAGGGCTCTCATGCTTGGGAGACTTACAGAAAAGGTGGCCCAGGATGGAGAGGTAGCTCAGTGGTTAAGCACTGTCTGCTCGTCCAAAGAACCCTGGTTCAGTTCCCAGCACCCATATGACAGCCCCACAACTGTCTGTAAGTCCAGTTTTAAGGGATCTGACACCTTCATACTAATGCACATAAATAATTAAATTAAATAAATTATAAAAAAAAAGAAAGAAAATGAAAAAAAAGGTGACCCAGGGCAGACTAAAGATCCTAAGAACTCACAACGAGGCTGAAAGGTTTCTTCCTTAACAAGAGGTCTGTGCTCTTCTGCAGGTTCTTCACTTCCTTAAGCCACAGAAATCTCCGCCTCCTCTGTAGACCTGAGTGAAAGAGTTAGGTCATGGAAGCAAAGTCAAGTGGAAACAAGTGGGCGCTCCGCAGCACAGCTGAGACAAACCTTCACACCAACAGACTTCAACAGGCACCTGCACTCCACCGAGAAGCGGGGACTTCTCTGCTGACATCAGCAATGGCAGATGGGTGCTTAAGAAATGCTCGTTAAATGAATTCGGTTTGCGGTTGGAGCTTTTGGGTTTGTGAGTTAACTTCCACAAAACCTTTCTCAAGCCCTAGTCCCTTTCCAGCGACCCCTCCTGCCCGGCCCCACAGTACTCATGTAGCTCATGTCCTTCCCACTAGACTGAGAATTTTTATTTCAGTTTTTAGGTCCTTTTCTTTCTTCTTAATAGCCGGAAGGAATTAGAGACTATCTAGTATAAATCCCTTGTCTTGATTATCCTGGAGCTCTGGGAAGCAAAGCTAGTTGGCCAGTCAGCGCTCATTAGAAACCAAGGCGGACCCTTGGAAGTGTCAGGAATGTAGGCTTGCCACAGCCTTCGGTAAAAATTCAAATTCTCACTAGAAAATAAAAATACAAATTATAAAACCATTCTGCTCTGGAGCTGTGGCTCTTTGATAAAGTGCCTGGTTAGCATGCACTGCATGAAGCCATGGGTTCAATTCCCCCACAACACAGACAAAGAAAAAAATGCTTCTCATTCTAGTGTTGAAAAAGAAACTTACCTGATATTAGACTACTTAAAATGAAAAATTTAAAAATTTCCGTCTCAGAACCTGAAAGATATGCCTCAGACAGCACCAGAGGCAAATGAATAGCCTGAATTAGATCTAGTAGAAAACAAGAATGCCAAATGAGTTAAGATCTGGAGATAGCTCAGTGGTCAGAGTGCATACCAGTCCCACACAGGATCCAAATTTGATTCCTGGCACCCGTGTCAGCTCACAGTGCCTATAACCACTTTCCTGTGACTTTAGGTCCAGTGGGAACTGATGACTGGTCTTATTGGACACCTGTATTCATACATATGATTAGAAATGAACATTGGAGCTGGAGAGATGGCTTGTTGGTTAGGAGGACCAAGGTTTGGTACCCAGCACCCATATGGTGGTTCGCAACCATCTAACTCCAATTCCAGCAAATCCAACACCCTGCCACCTGCCTCCGATCTCTTTGGTATGTATTTTTATACACACAGATATATATGTGTGTTCATGTACATATATGTATGTATGTCTACATATGCAGGAAACACACTCACATACATAAATACTAAACACCACCAAAATCTTTGTGTTCCAGTAGGTGTTCTGCCTGCTCCATGTGTGTGCCTGGCACCTGCAGCCGTCAGAGAGGGAGCAGGTCTTCTGGCTGTAGTTGTTAGCCACTGTCTAGATGCTGAGAATCAAACCCTAGTCCTCTGGAAGAGCAGTCAATGCTCTTAACTTAAAAAAAAAAAAGATAGCTGAGTTAAATTCAACTCAAGTGTCGGTTCTTAAGATAAACAAGACATTAAATACAATAAATGAGTGAAAATAAAAAAGTAAACGGCATAACAGCAAATGTAAACAATAACTGATTAAAATGAGCATGCTTGACTAATTGAACAGCTTGGCTAGACAATTAAGAAAACAGAAGCACACGCGTGGGCCGTGGGTGGAGGAGCTCTTGCCTTGCACACATAAGGCTCTGGGTTCTATCCCTAGCACTGTAAAATAGGAGCAGTTAGCTTCAGAAAAGTCCTTCAAGGTCCAGCCGGGAAAGAGGATTCTATCCCAGGCAGTGAGGAGCGAGACAAAGGCAACAGAAGAGGGGAGACAAGGCAGGGATGGCCCCGGCCAGGCGGGTGGCGGTGGAGACTCACTCATGGGTGAAGTCAGGATCGTGGACCAAGGACACAGAGCAGTGTTCCGGGGACTGGGGACATTGAAGACAAAGAGGGAGGACCCTGGTCCACCTTGGTTTGCTGTTGCTGCGATAAACCCTATAACCAAAAGCAAGCTGGGGAGGAAAGGGTTTATTTGGCTTACATGTTACAGTCCACCATCAGGAGAGGCCAGGGCGGGAGCTCAAGGCAGAGACCTGGAGGCAGACACCACGGGGGAAAGCTGCTTACTGACCCTCTCTCCTAGCTTTCTTAGCTCAAGCCCACCTGCCCGGGGTGGGAGGGTTGGGGAGGTGGTGGCACTGCCCACAGTGGACTGGGCCCTTCTACATCAATTAGCAATTAAGAAAATGCTTCACAGACACAGGCCAGCCAGGCTGACAGAAGGGACTGCTCAGCTGAAGTTCCCTCTTCCTGGGTGACTAGGTTTGTATCAGGTGACGGCCGAAGCCAATACGACGACCATAACTACAAGATAAGCTACAGGGCGCTGCCTTCTCCCCACCACCAGCCGGATCCGGCTCTGGAGGCTGTCCTTAACAAACAGGCATGCCATTCACAGAAAACAGAGACAACGCAACCAGACAGCACCAAAGGACGTGACTGACCCACGAAAGAAAGGAGCCAAACTCGACAATCCAACTATACCTCAGGGTGAAAAGCAGAGAGAACTGGGTGTGGCGCTGCAGGCTTGCAACCCGATCACTTGAGGGGCAGAGGTAAGGGGCTAGCCTGGGCTACACAGCGAGACTGCATTCTCTCTCAAAAGAGAAAGACTTTGAGAAATAAAGAGGAGGATGAGAGCTATAAGATTCATGATGGGGGCTGGAGAGATGGCTCAGAGGTTAAGAGCACTGGCTGCTCGTCCAAAGATCCTGAGTTCAATTCCCAGCAACCACATGGTGGCTCACAACCACCTATGAGATCTGGCCTCTTCTGGCGAGCGGGTGCACATGCAGGCGGAACACTGTGTGCATAATAAATAAATAAATAAATAAATAAATAAATAAATAAATGTTTTTAAAAAAGATTCATGATGTAAGAACAAGCACTTATGAAATGGAACTTATCAGAAATAACATGGAAAGAACTGGAATCAAACACACAGAAACTGTGACTCCAAAAGCAAACGTAAGTAGTTGGGAGCCAGTGAAGAATTTCAGGCAGGCCTTATATACTAAAGATCTTCCCAGCCAGACCCATAGACTCACCTACAATTCCAACACCTGGAAGGCAGAGATAGGGGTGTGTTGAGCTTGGGGTTAGCCTGGTATATGTACGTGACAGGCACTGTCATGCCAGAAATAGTTTTCTTTTATTCTGTGTGCATGGGGGTTTTGCCTACAGGTATGTCTGTTTGTACAGTACCTGCAGAGGCCGGAAGGATCCCCTAGAACTGGAGGTACAGAGGGTTGTCAGCTGCTATGTGGGTACTGGGCGTTGAACCTGGGTCCTCTGGAAGAGCAAGCCGTGCCCTTCACCTGAGCCATCTCTCCAGACCCCTCTTCCCCAAATTGTTTTTTACTTAAAAAAAGCAGCATTCCAGTTGCTGTGCAAGACAAGAACTGGGAGTTGGGCAGTGGCTGTTGAGGAGGTTTCTGCTGTGTGTGGCAGGGGAGGGCAGGAGGGGAGAAGAAATGCCAGTGGCTTGAACGAGGCTGAGGGGAGACCAAGTGTGCAAAGGCAGAATTGCTGGGACTTGTGGGGTTAAGAGAAGAGAACACCTGCCAGGATTCTGGCTTGAACAGTTGGGTGGTTGTACTATTCGTTAAAATGGAGAAGATGATATGAAGAGGCTAAAATGAGTACTAGTCACAAGGTCAGCTTGGATGTGTAAGTTTGACAACTCTTAAGAGTGTTCATGGGCTGAAGAGATGGCTCAGGGGTTAAGAGCACCTGGCTATTCTTCCAAAGGTCCTAAGTTCAATTCCCAGCAACCACATGATGGCTGATGACCACCTATAATGAGATCTGGTGCCCTCTTCTGGCCTGCAGACAGAATACTGTATACATAATAAAACTGTTTTTTTTTTTAAAAAAAAAAAGAGTGTTCACACAGAAAGGCAGAATATATACATACATATATATATATATATATATATATACAAACATATATATGGTTTTTTTTTTTTTTTAGACAAAGTTTCTGTATAATCCAGACTGTCTTTCAGCTTACCCTGTTCTTGCCTTAGCCAAGAGCACTGGGATTTTAGCTCTCACCTTGCTGAAAAAGATATCCTGATCTGAGTTGCCAATGTACTCTTACCAGCGCTTACAAGACACAGGCATGGGATCACAGGGGCAGAGGCAGGCAGGCAAAGTGTGCGCTGCCATGTTTTTGGAGGCATGACTGTGATAGTTGCTGACAGTCCTGACGGTCACTCGAGTGTACCAGAAGTAGGGGCAGCAACTGTGGGAACCGGGAGCAGACTGGGCTGAATGCAATGTGGCGGAGAACTGGGGAAACAGGCACATTCTGTGGAGCCTTACCAGGCATGGCTAAATGCGAGGGCACCAGCCTGCAATCCAGGAGGCGGAAGTAAGTTCTGAGTTCAGAACTTACTTAAGTAAGTTCTTAAGTACCTCAAGACGTTCAACAGATAGTAGCTATGAAGAAAAGGACGGAGAAACGAGGACTACAGGGAACGTGGTGGTGGCGTTAAAGAAACACAAGTAACTTCCTCAGGATTGTAAATACTAGCGCACTTTGCCTCTGCCAGCGTAAGGCATTTGGGTTGCGTTCTAAGTTCAGGTAGCAAGGACAACACAAAGTCCCTTTAGACGTAAAAGACAGGTATGTCCAAGAGTCAGGTAGAAGAAGGGGGACATCTAGGCAAGGCGGGTGGGTGGGAGGGCTTAAGCGGACAGATGTGGAAGAGGGAGGAAAAAAAATCACAAAACAGCTGGAAAAGCAAGGCTACCAAAGGCAGTAGGATAGCCAATAAGAAGCGAGCCCATCTGAGGTAAAACTTTTCCCTAAGAGTAATGGAAGTCTTCTTCTTCTCAGGAAATCGACAGCAAACATCATCCTTCAGCTCTGGCAGCACAACAAACATGACCACACTGTTCCCTTAGGGCCTCTCTATACCTAAGCAAGTAACAGAACGTAGTGGTGCAATCCAAGCACTGGCGAGGCAGAAGCAGGCAGAGCTCTGTGAGCTCGAGGCTAGCCTGGTCTACACAGCAGCTATCAGGCCAGCTAGCCAAGGCTACCCAGTGATCCCTGAGATCTTGTCTCAAAATTAAAAAGGCACAGCGGGTTGGGAAGGTGTTGTTCTACAGCAGAGCCCTTGCCTAGCAAGCTTGGAGTCCTGGGTTCCATTTCTAGCGCTGCAAAGATGATGAAAAGTTGGGGTTGGAAAACCGGCTCGGCAGTTAACAGGGCTTGTAGCTCTGGCTCCCCGGGTTCCGACGCCCTCTCTGGCCGTCGCCTGCATCCTAGCACATGGAGCACATACTCAGACAGACAGCGAGACACACACACACACACACACACTCCCCGGGCCGGCGGGGAGGTCACGGCACCAGCCTCGGAGGTTCAGGGCAGGCCCCGCTTACCCACACGGGAGGTCGATCGCGAGGGCCTGGGGTCCGGGCTGGAGGGCCGCCTCGCCGGGGTCCTCGGCTGGCGGCGCGGGCTCGGGCTCGGCCGCGAGGGCGTGCGGACCGGGCTGGAGGGCCGCCTCGTCGGGGTCCTCGTTTTGCGGCGCGGGCCCATGGCTGGCCGCGAGGGTCCGGGCTCCGCCGCCTCCGCTAAGGCTTCCGGGTCTCGGGGCAAGAACGGGACGCGAGAGCGAGCCAACCACGGGCTTCACGGACGCCGGAGCTCCGCCGCCATCAGTTCAAACATCCAGCCGCCCCGCCCACCGCATTTTTAAAATCCCCAACTCCGCGACTCTCAGTGGCTGGCTCTGGAACGCCGGCATAGAGCGACACCCGGATCGACCAATGAGATTAAAGGTCTGGATGCAGAGTCAGCCAATGGGTGCTTGGAGAAGCGGGTGGAGGCGGGGCTTTCCTTTGCTTGTCGGTGTCTGACTGGCAGGACTCGGTTTCAGAGGCGCCCTCTGGGAAAGGGACGGTTCCGTCCTGCTGCGCGTGGTGGGCTTGTTTTCCTCAAATGTTTCATGCTTTCCTATCAACGTTGGGCTGGCTTTAAAAATGCCGAAACGGCATGCCCAAGAGTGTGACCGCTCCGCACGGCACCCGTGACCTTCCCGAGAGCAACCGGCAAACCTGAAGCCGAAGATTAACTGCGTGAACTTTTCAGAAGATAGGGTAGTGGGGACAGCCAGGGCGATGGGAGCTGAGGACAAGGTCCAGGCAGGGCAGGCGCCAGTACTATTCTTGGACCATGCTGTCGAACACAATGACGGAGCTGGCCGAGAGAAGCCGGCTTTTCCCTGGGAGTAATAGGAATACAGGTCATGTCTCCGTAATTAGAATATAGAGAATTTCAATTTCGTCATTTTGCTTGAGTTTGTTGTTGTTGTTTTTTAATGTTCTACCACGAACGTGGAGTCTAATCAGGAAAATACTTACATAATCAGTGGTTTCATAGAAGCCTGGTGCAGCATTGGGGTAGGTGGTGTGAAATGGTGCAGCTGCTACGCAAATGTGTCACGGTTCGAATCTGAAATGTCCTCCAAAAGCTGGAGGGCCGCTTGCTGTCCCCAGGAGCGGCAGTGTCCAGGGGTGGGGACTCTGGGAAATGACTGGGCCATAGGCACTCTGACTTCATCTGTGAGTTCCTGTAACCCCAGCACTTGGGAGGTAGAAGCAGGTTTATTACAAGTTCAGGGGCAGCCTAACTACATAGTGATTCCGAGGCTAGTCAGAGCTATGTAGTGAGATTTTTTTTTGGGGGGGGTGTGCTCCAACCAACCAACCTTCCAACCAAAGACTGATGACGGCTCAATGGCAATGCATGGACCTCATACACAAGGTTGTGTATCCAGTTCCCAGAATGCTACCCACAGACACAAAATTTAAACACAGAATAAATATATGGTCCGGAAGTCCATGTTAGATATCCAAGAGAACTAGAAGCAGGGATTTCAGCAGATATAGGTATGCTCACGCTCACAGCAGTTTTACTAATAACCAGACAGTGAAAAGTACCTGTCCATCAGCAAATGAATAAAGGAAATGAATATACAATGGTGCATTGTTCACCTTAAAAAGGGAATTTCTGAGATATGCCACATGGATGAACCTTGAAACCAACATGCTAAGTGACATAAGCTAGTCACAAAAAAGATCACTAGTCCGTGATTCCACTGACACGAGGCAGATTCCAAGAGTGGTAAAATTCATTGAGATAGACATAAAATAGTATGGTGTTTGCTAGGAGCTGGCAGGATGGGTAAGGGAGCTATTGTTTACAGACAGTTTCTGACTGGGAAGTGAAAGCAGTTCCAGAGACTGATGGTCATATACCATATATGTTCTTTCTTTCTTTTCTTTTTCTTTTTTTTCTTTTTGATACAGCCTTGGCTGTCCTGGACTTGCTTTGCAGTCCAGGCTGGCCTTGAACTCACAGAGATCTGCCTGCCTCTGCCTTCCCAAGTGCTGGGATTAAGAGCGTGCACCACCACACCCAGCTCTATGTATGTTCTTAGTACATCAAAATTTTATACTTAAAATAAAAAAGAGAGGAGAGAAAAAAAGGTCCTTATAGTCAAATCACAGATGATGATCCCGCCTCATACCTCCAGTTATCCAAGTCAACGAGGACGGGAGAAATCCTCAGCAACTGCTAATTAGACAGAGACAAGCTTCAGTTAGGAACTCTGCTTTAGACAGCCCTTTATTACAGCAGAAGTGGAATGCTAGATAGAAGACGGAGTCTAGGATTCATAAGAAACTGCTGAAGCTGTGTGCCTGTGGAACAGCAGTGGTGGGCAGATTAAGGTACAGAGGAAGTGGTGCTTATTAATGTGCACATTTTGGCAGACTTTGGTTTTTGAACTAGTTGAACTACTGGTGTGTGTGTGTTTTAATAAACTGAATGAAAACAAAGTGTGCTGAAGAAGTCCTGTGAACACTAGCCATCTCGTCTCTGAGCTCTACAAGAGCTGAATGGAACAAAAGTAATAAACTGTAGATCACAGAACCCTCACAACTATTGGGGAAGTTCAGCCCAGGAGACAGAAAGGGAAAGACATGAGTTGGCTGTGCCATCAAACGTGAGACAGACTCCCTCAGCCGAAGCTGACATCATGCAGGAATGAGCAGGTGAATTGGGATTTGAACCTGGCACCTAGCAGTGGGGTCCACCTTCTTTGGCCACACCATTGTTTCTCGTGGTGCTTTCACTTTCTTTACTGAAGAGTGAAGTCGGGGCAAATGCACATATCTGAAGTCCTGGCCTCTCTGGAGTCTGAGAGAAGATCATTTAAGTTCAGAGTTCTGGCCTATACTGTGCTTGGCTGATTTGGTATCAACATGGGGACCTGGGAGTTGGGAACCATCAGGTTGCTCATGCTAATCGGAAGAGATACACTCTGGCTTGGGCAACACTGTGAGAAGTTACGGGGTGGGGGTGGGGAGACAAGAGCAGTGTTAGTCTGACTCAAGGGGCGATGTCTTTGAGGCCCCACCACACTCGGCTTGAAGTTTTTTTCTTCTGTATTTAATATATTACTCGAGAGGTCTGACGGCTTGAAAAATGTCAATGCTATGAGCATGGTGGTCATAACCACCTACTTGGGAGGCTGAGGAAGAAGACTGAATGCTTAAGGACTGCCTGAGCTACAGGGCAAGCCAAAGATTGTTCTGGATAACTTAGGAAGACCATGTCTGAAAATCAGAAGTGATAAGAGGGACAGCGATATAGCTCATTCATAGAGGGCTTGCCTAGCAAGCATGAGGCCCCCTGGGTTCAATTTTCAACACACTCACTCACACACAGGCATGTACATAAACATGTACAGATACACCCAACTTTCATGGTCAGAACCCACGGTCCCACCTTGACTCAGCCCAGGAGCACGGCTTGAATGCAGCCTCTATACAAGCTTTTCTATCAGCTTGGACCCCAGCTCCCAGTTTGCTGGCTCTGAGACTTTGGGGACTCACTTGCCTGCCATACTGATAGTTTTGTTCTTGTACAGTACAGGTAGTGATACTTGTTTCGACACTGGGAGAGTTCACTGACTAGGAAGTCGCTTTTCCTTCTTAAAGACTATCTTGGACTATGGCTCTCCTTGCTGGTAATGGATCCAATTTATCCTGCTCTAGCGCTACTGGTATAAGATGGGGACAGTGTTTTCCTGAGTTTGTCTTGTGGCTTCTACATGCATACACACACACGTATACATTTGCTTACACACATGTACTTGAACATGCACATACATACATTCACACACATTTAAAAAGGAGATGGGGGTGGGCTGGAGAGATGGCTCAGAGGTTAAGAGCACTGACTGATCATGTGAAGGTCCTGAGTTCAATTCCCAGCAACCACATGGTGGCTCACAACCATCTATAGTGAGCTCTGGTACCTGCTTCTGGTATGCCAGCACACATGCAGGCAGAATGCTGTAAAAGTAATAAGTAAATTTAAAAAAAGGATTCCATTGGCAGTGCAAAGAGGAAATGCCTAGAGGAGAAGGCAGGGCAGTTACACTGTTCCTTTCAATGCTTAGGGAAAGCAGCAGCGGTGGAGCATTGTTTTTTTGTTTGTTTGTTTGTTTGTTTGTTTTGAGGAACCCCAGGGCAATGAATGAACTCTTAACCCCTAGGATCCCCATGCGGCAGACCAACCTCATGAGCCTCTCCAGGCACAGGGAAGCCTTTCTCAAGCCCAGCAGTGGGAGAAAGGGGCACAAAAAAAAAAAACAAACAAAAAACTACAAAATCCTGATTTCTGGGTTATCAGTTTTATCTTGTGGCAAAGAATCTAGTTATGGCATTATATAAACCATAAATAGCAGCAGTACAGAATGCGGCCCAATGCTGCACTCATACTCACTGTTAAGACAGGATTTCAAAAGTCAGTTCCGGACTACACATAGGCCACTCCTCCCAAATCCCAAATGCTTTAGTGTTTTGTTTGTTTTTGAGCTGTCACTCAACCTTTCCCAGCAGCAATGCTGAGATTAAGGGCTGGAAAGCTATAGTGGCACTGCCCCAGAACTCACTCTTGGGAGGCAGGCTTCATTAACTGGGGGGGCAGCGGGGGGTGGGTGGGGTGGGGAAATAGGCTACTTATACCTTGGGGAGCAGGTAGAGGCTTTCCGGGTGAGTGTACAGTTGGCTGGGAATGCCTCATTTGCATGAGGATATGACTCTGTAAGAGGGGAAGTTTAACCTGTCTGACTACGTGGCCTCCTCTGGTGGGCAAAGGCAGGGTGGGGGGACACGGGACTGCATGTGCCAGGACATGAAGACCCTGGGCAGAGGAGGGAGTGGTCCTCACTCCTATCACTCTCAAGATTTCCGAGGTTGGACCCTTCTTGACCCCACTCCTGCTCCAGACTGCCTCCTCCTGGTTCCATTGTAACCCAGGCCCCATATTTTGCCATGCCTAAAAAGGTGTTCAATGTTCAAGCTGGGCAGAGGTGTGTTGGAGGTACCCAGCTGCTTGAGGTTGCAGTTCTGGCCCGGACCGGATAGCCATTAGTTGTTAGGAGCTGCCGCTAAAGGCTGGCACTGAAGGCTGAACTCCCTCCTCTCGCCCCTGCTCTGACTTCACCTGGAGAGTGCCTTTAGATTACAGACTCCCCTAGCCACACTTTACATATGGCCTCTAACACAGCTCCCTGCTTGCTCGCCCCTCCCTGTGCTTATCTATATGTTAATCAAGCACTGACTTTCTACTCTTAGGATTGGAGTGTGCTGTATAATGCAAATCAAGCATCCTTGAAGTGCCTAGTTTCAATACTTGGTGCCCCCTAACTACTCTGCGGTCATATGTTCTTTGTTCTCCTGAAGTTGAACTAGCCATCAGCTGTTCCCAAGGCCATCCAGACACTCCTAACTTCCTGGGCTGCTTCAAGACAGCCCCCAGGTGGGAGAGCTACAGTGGTGGCACAGCATTCGGGAGGCAGAAGCAGGTGGATCTCTGTGAGTTCGAGGCCAGCCTGGTCTACAAACTGATTTCCAGGACAGCCTGGACTATTATACAGAGAAACCCTGTCTCAACTCCCTCTCCCTCCCCCACAAAAACATGTTCAAGAATGGTAACCCAAACTTCTAAGATTCAGAGAGAAACCCTGTCTCACCCCCACCCCCCAAATGTTTTAAGAATGGTAACCCAAACTTTTAAGATTTCTGAGTCTCCTGCTATCTGGGGTTAACAGAAGATGTTGGCTGACAGGCATGGTGGCACATGCCTGTTTAGCATGAGTGGGGTATCCCATGGCAGGTGAGATTCTATCTGCCAGCTATGGTCTCTCCGTCTGTGGCACAATGGGACGGGCAAGGAAGCAGGGCACCTGGCACTGTTTGTCACAGGCTGTGACGTGAGAAAGCCGTTTCCATTCTGGGCATCAGTCTTTCAGTTTTTGAATTGCCATGTGTGTATGACATGTATGTGAATGTGGGTATGTGTGCTACGGCATGCATGTGGAGGTCAGAGGACAAAGTCAGGAATCAGTGTGCTCCTTCCACTGAGGGGAGGCCAGTGGTTTAATTGCTGAGCATCCCCACAGCCCTGGGCTCTAGGTCTTCACTGGAAGGAGTAACTGGTGTTTGTGCTTTTGACATTCAACATTTATTCCAGATGCTACTCTTAGGCCTCTCTTAGGCCCTTTCTCTTTCCGAATATTGACTATTTTCCATTTCTTTTTAAAATATAAAGTCCAAAACAACATTGTGGGGGCCCAGTTTTTGTTTCTGTACGAGGCAGCTGCCACACTGTCTCTGCCATCTTGAGAAAACGGGTAGACGCTCATTTCCTTCTCCCGGTGAGACACACTAGGAGAAGCTCAAGTCTCTGGGACTCAGGGCTAATTAAACGGAAAAGTTCCTTCCTTGACACACCAATACAATCTATTGGAATCAAAGGTAAACTGAGGGCCTTGCTCATCAAGGACTCCTTCCCCTAACAATCTCTTCAAAGAAAGAGGTTAGTGTTTTGTTTACTATGTAGCTGCCAGTCAACCATTCAATGCCATAGCAATGCTGGGATTAGTGTTGCCAGGGCCCTGTGGCTCCTGCTGCATTTTTTTCTATTCAGGGTGAGTTCCTGCAGCGTAACACCCAGCCATAGAAATCCACCCTGAAGACCTACAGAGACTCAATAGAAGAGTGGGACCACTTTTGGAACCAAGACACACAGGGCTGGAAGGGATGCTGGCTATGTGTATACCACTTACCCTTCTGGGAGTGCCATGGCTTTTCCCTCTGTGCATGCTTCTGCAGACATCATGAGAGGGAGGGGGCATTAAGCATTTAACCCATGCTGGGGATGCCAATAAAGGAGAGCCCTGTAAGTCTGCCATCCTGGTGGGCACTGTGGTCTGGATTGCTGGAAGTGGGGCTGTGAGCCATGCCTGCTCTAGCTCTCACTAACAGTCACACAGACGCGTAGATCAGGGCTCTCCCAGGTCTTTGGCCCAAGCTGATGGCCAGACACAGATTCCTCTTGCCAAACAGGTTGCAATTCTGGACTTCAGTCTCCTTACCTTAAAACGGAAGCTCTGCTGGTGGCAGATTCCTGTCATTTCAGGCTGAGGCAGAAGGACTGAGTTTGAAGCCAGCTCTGGGTTACATAGGAAGTTGAATGCTGGTGCTACACAATAAGAAAGACCTTGCTTCAAACACAACACAACGCGACTCAACAAAATGGGTTTGTGAAGTGACTTCTAAGGGCTGCCTGGACTCCCCCTATAGACTTTCCCAGAGGAGCCTTGGAGTATGAAAAACAGAACATCAAGACATCAAAGAAGTGTTGGCTATGATGACGTGCACTTTTAATTCCAGCACTGAGGAAGTTAGAGACAGGTGGACCTCTTGTGAGTTTGAGGCTACCCCGGTCTACATGATGAATTCCAGGACAGCCAGGGCTGTACAATGTAAAAAAAAAAAAAGATAAGAAAAAAAAAAGAAAAAAAAATCACAAGGAGTAGAGGTACCTTTGTACCACACCTCTTTTCTGAGGCTAGTGACAATCAGAGACCCACAGGATGTTGGGGTGCAAGGCACCAAGGGCACATCATGTATACCCTCGCTGCAGAGTGGACAGGCCTGGTGCACACACCTGGTGCACGCACTGGGTCTGCAGCACACACTGAGTCTGCAGCACAGCCTGCTAGGTTCTTCACACAGGCTTAAGGAGTATCTCTCAAGTTTGGAGAATGTGTCTCTTAGTTCTGATGTGAGCCTGTTCACTGATGTCTTTGTAGCTTATGCCTCATAAGCTAAATAATCTACCATGACAAGTTAGTGTGTAACACAAAAATACTGGGGTTGTAAATTCCTGCCAGTCAAGTTCACAATTTGCTTCTAGTGCAGCAGAACTAGAAGGAGGCTGAGAGCGACTACCATATCCAGGCCCGTGGGGGCCGCGTCCCAACATCACAGGCATCAAGAATAAAAGAGGACCTGGTGTCCTGTCATCCTCTCTGGCAGCAGCTGCCCAGAGGGGTCAGTAGGGAGGGGTGGGGCAAGGGCCTTGGGGACAGGGCACTCGTGGCCCACCAGTCTGCATGGCCCCAGCCATCCAGCGACAGCAGAGAGCCCACGGTGGGCTCAGCTGGCTTCATTGATGGGAGTCCGGCTGTCACCCAGCAGTCTCTCTTGCTCTCCCTCCTGGGTAGGGAGGCGGCAGCCACTGGACAGGCAGGCCAGCAGCGGACGGTGCAGCCCATTGTAGAGGGCAGCGCCCAGGAGGAGGATGAGGAAACCAAGGATCTGCAGGGGGTGGAAGACCTCCCAGCCCAGCGCGAGGGTCACGGCCCAGATGACAACGGTGCGCAAGCTGTCCAGCACCATGCGGGTGGTGGCGCTCAGTTCCTTGGTGACGCTGATGCCCGAAAAGTTGAAGAAGGCGATGCTGCTGATGTTGCCCAGCAGGGCCACGGCGATCAGCGGCTGTCGGCCCACCTGGCAGAAGGCATCCAGAGCATCCTCCAGCGTCCCCCGGGGGTTCCCGCTGAAGGAGCCGGCTGGCGTGTAGTACATGGGTATAAGGAGCAGCGAGAGGATCACAAAGCCAAAGAAGCCTGGGGGAAGCAAGGGAGTGCGTCACATTCTCCACCCTCCCCGGGGCCTCCCGGCACGGCCCACAGGCAGGCCGCCTCGCATCTCTGAACCTGTGTTCCTGTGGTCCACTCCTGGGATCTGTCCGTCTGCCTCCGTGTCAAACCTATACTGCATTCAAATGACTACTCACCGGCTCCCAAACTCACAACTAGCAACTCACGCCATTGCCCTGCCAGAAAGTCTCTCTTCCCTCCTCCTGCCTGTTGGGAGTTGTGGCTCCAACGTCACCTTTCCTGTCCCAAGAGACTGAGAACTGTCCAGCAAAGGAGGTACCTGCCTCTATCTGGCTGAAGCTCAAGTGTGCTGTCTGGCCCCTTCCTGGCTGCAACCTCCTCTAAAGGGGTGACTCGCTCGTTTTCCCCTGTCTCCTCTCCCCTGACCCATGGCCTCTATAGAGGCCCGCTCTATCAAGCAGTGGTCCTGCGCTCCACTTTTACACATTTCACAGCACAGGCCGCCTCGGCATGCCTGTCCCACCTGCTACCGCCCTCCCCGAGGCCTGCACCCACACGCACCCTCAATGCCCACCGCCCTGAGTGGGTGGATGTCGTGCTTGTACACAAATTTCTCCTCTAGCACCATCTGGATGGCAACGATGATCTGGGCCATGATGATCAACAAGTCACCTGAGGAGAAAGAGGCTCACGTGAAGCAGGGCTCCCTGGAACCAGGGTGGGGGGCGGTGACAAGAGGATCCAGGGACGGAGTGGCAAGTCGGTTGCCCGATTTTTCAGGGTTGACTATGGGTCCTGACTTCTAGGCCTGAGGGTAGGACAGCAAACACACCCGGGGTTCCAGAGGTTCAGAGACCTTCCTCGGCCTGAGAATTGCACCTGGGGTAGGCAGGTCCTTTCAGGAGCAACACGCTTGAGACAAGACACTTCAGGTTTAAATGGGACTCTGGCTAGAGCTCATCATTGTAAAATGTGCCACGGTAGTTCCTCCTGGGGTCTGGGTTGTATGTGTCCGTAACTGGTCCTTCTGTCCCTCTCCAAACCAGCAGTTTGGATTTGTGAGCATGAGCTGCAGGACCGCACAGGCTCCTCATGCTGCTTGTCTCTCTTTCTTGATGCAGTCATATTCTTCTGGTCTCCCTCACACTTCTACCCATCAAGAGTTGGTACATGGTCCAACCCAGGACAGACACACACAGACACAGACACACAGACACACATGGCAGAGCATGGATCAAGCTGGGGGATGGCGTCATGCTAGACTTCCAGAGGGGAGGGGACAGGAGAAGCAGCCTCCGGTTCCCACCTGACCTCACCTGTGATCACTTCACTGAGCTTGTGTTCACTGTCATGCTTGCTCAGGAAGTCAGCCAGGCCAACCACCACCAGTCCCGCAATGGTGGTCAGGATGCCCAGCCACTGGCTTGGCAACAGCCTTCGGTTCAGGAAGGCCACTGAGAACAGGCCTGTGAAGATGATCACTGCGCCCCGCAGCATCTGGAAGCTTGAGGCAGTGGTCATGTTCAGGCCTAGCAAAGGAAAGAAAGTCGTGATTATTGGAGGTTAAGGGCAAAGGCTGGCTGCCACCAAAATGTCCCCAGAGGGTAAGGAACAAGATGAGCTTGGCCCTGAGAGTGAAGTCTGTTGGGGAGTGATAGGGTAGGTGGGTGGTGGGTGCTTAGTCACTGGTGGTCCCGTAAGCATGGCCTCCCTGGCCAGGTTACTTACTCACGTACATGAGGCTGGTCCCAGTCATGTCACACAGGGCTGGGGGCAGGAAAAGTAGGGCGGAGAAGGGCTGCTGGGGCTCCACACTGGAATCTGACTGCCTTGTGGCTCGGCACTGGAGCAGGTAGAAGGCAGCGAGGCACGAAAACTCTCCCAGGAACATGCCCACTGCCTGAAGGGATGAGATTTGAGGACTCAGCGCTGCAGGGTCTCTGGGGCCGCCTTTAGTGGCACTGCTTTTTGTTTAATATAGCTGCATTTCAGAGCTTACCTAGAACCTCAAAATGTCAAACAGACAAAAGCAGAACAGCTCTGACGCCATCCAGGGGCCTGTCACGGGGACCCCAGGACATCTCACCGGACACCCTGTGGGGGTGTGGCATGGCGTAAAAATCAACCCACTGGGCCAATCTTTTACAATCCAGACACAGAAACAGACTCAGACAGGTTCAAAGGCTCCTGGAAGGGCTGAAAGCCAGCTGCTAACACACAGGGGAATAAACCTGAGTCTTCCAACTCTGACCAGAAATAGGGTGTCTTTCATTGTCCCTATCCCCATGAAATTCTGGGCTCCAGGGAGATGTCCAAAACACTGGAACTAATACATTCCATGTGTCAGGGGGGTCATGGTGAGAGCATGGCCGTTCATTTGTCAGGACTCATGCAGACCTCCCACAGAGGACTATGCCCCTTCCAGAGGTGCTCTTGAGACTCTGGCCCTATTCTGGGAGAGGAGAGAGGTAGATGGCTTTGGGGGAAATCAGGGTCGCTTCATCTCTTGGTCAGGAAAGTGACTGGCCCCCAGGGTGCCTGGAAGAAGCCTGGGAGATGGGCAGGAGGGTATGGTTGGTACCTGGAGGAAGGGGTGGCTGAAGCTGTGCTCCTCGCTTCCTCCACAGCCTTCAGCTTTGAAGTTGTCAGCCCACCTGCAGCACAGAGACGGAAGGTCAGACGGGCAGTAGCACGATGGGAGTCTCCGCCAGGCAGGACTCACAGTCAGCCCCAGAGGAGCCTGTCTCCATGGGGAGGGGTTTTATGATATATTCCATCAACTTATGAATGCAGAGTCACAGCACTTGTGTGCCTGCAACTTATAGAAATCAGGTATTATTACATTAGTGTTGTTTATATGAAGCATGTTATAACCACTGCTTCTCAAAATTAAAGCCACGGCTTGAAATTTAGTTTATTAAACATACACATGGCAAAAAAGGAGGTGATTTCCCCCCCCACACACACACAGTCTTTTTTAACCTCCAAGACAAAGTCTCACTATATAATCTAGGACAGGAATAGCTAGGATGGGAAGTGGAAGGCAGAACTTCTGGGCAGAGAAAGAAACTCTGGGAAGAAGAAAGAGGAGGGTCGTTTTGGCAGGAGACACATGAAAAGTGGCCAGACGGGGCTAGGTGGTTGGGTTAAATTAAATGAGCTAGTTGAGAGTCTGCCCAGCTAAGGCCTAGGCTTTGAAACTTTAAACAGTCTCTGTGCCGTTATTTTTGGCTGATGGGTCACCAGTGTAGAGAAATTTTAATTCAGAACATGGCTGTTCTGGCAAGAGATTACATCCAAAGACCTTTTAGGTCTTTGTGATCCGGCTGGAATACAAACATGCCTTTAATCCAAGAGACAGAGGTAAGCAAATCTGGTATAGAGCAAGTTTCCGGTAAAGAAAAGCTTAGGTCCAGGCATGGTGGTACATGCTTTTAATCCCAAACAATGAAGGTAAAGGTAGTTTGCAGAAGGAAGCACCCATGTTTGAAAGTGATGCCTAATTGAGGCAGAAAAAGTAATGAATCAGAGAAAGATTTGACAGAACAGGATATGAGCAACTCTCACAAGAAGAGAAAGGGAAGCTACTTATGGGGCAATGCAGAGAAAAGAGGCGGTTTACTGAGACAGTAATAGAGAGAGGTTGCAGAGAAAACTCAGGTGAAGACTGACTAACCCATAAAATGAGAAGAAGCCAGGAGATTACAAAAGATTGCTGGACTTAGTTTGAGGCCAAGCAGAGCAATTAATAGGCTGAGAGAAAGGCCAGACTAATTAAGTCAGTTGGGAGAGGAGTTTTGAGTCAATACAGTTGAGTTGAGCCTGCCAGCCCAGAGCTCAGCAAGAAGAAGAAAGGGTGAGCTTATTAAGCAGTTAAGTCAGAGGCTGAAAACATTCTGGGCCTAGGTTAGCCTGTATGGAGGCTAGAGGCTTCCAGGACTAGGCCTAGGTTAGCAGACAGAGTCAGTAAGCCTTTGAAGACAACAACTGAAACAGGCGGATAATTTACACACCAGGGTCTTACAACAACCAACCAACCAAGCCTCTGATCTAGAGAGGCACTCAGGCCCAGGACATGATCGCTGGATCTCTCACAGCCCGGAGAGCCCTTCTAATGCTTACTAACATGTGCGGCACCCGACCTGGGTTAGCATGCCAGTGAGTGCCACCACAGATGGAGACTGATGGTGTAATCGGTCTCCATCCAGCTCTGGGCTTCCCAGAACACATCAGACATCTTACACCTATCATTCTGAACTGTTGCCACCTACACGCAAAATGGAAGCAATTTCCTCATCGTGGTGCTGTACCTTTCAATTACAGACTGACACTCAGGAAGACCCTCTAGACCTAGACCTAGCAGTGTGTCCATTACCCAGGACACACTGGGCTGCTCTGCAGCTCACACCTAATGCTCCTTCTGGTCCCAGGCTCACTGAGGTCTGAATGTGTTTAGCGCCCAAGTCCATCCTCCACCCACTGCTCCCGGCACACCACTGCACAGCCAAGAGGTTCTGCTGAGTGGCTGAGCCTGCCAGACCCTCGCTTGTGAGTGTGATAGGTGCTGTGACCTCATGCCCAGTGTCCATGAAACTGACTTCCCACAGTCTGAGGTGGCCCCTGATGATGCAACAGCAACAGTTTTGTAGGCAGTTGGCTGGCTGGCTGCCCAGCTGAGACTTTCTCATTACAACCTGTCCAGGCTTTCTCCATAAGGTAGGCCTGGTTTGTCTGGACAGGCATTGCTTGGCTGGCGTCCCACTAGAGAAATGGAATCTCTTTGTATCTAAAAACCTCTCCAAACAGGTGTCAGCTCCCAGCCCAGTCCGTCTTTTCAGGCCTGGGAGGAGGCACGAGTAGGGGTCTTGGCTCACCATGCATGTTTCAGAGACAAGATCCAAAGTGCAGCCTTAAAGTGTCTGAGGAGGACAGCCATGACCCCTAAAGTCAGAGGGCGCTTTGCTGCCAGGAAGTGCTTCCCCAACATCTCTCCAGAGGCCCTCCCTGCCCCCAGACATTTCTTCCTTTGAGACAGGGTCTCATGATGTAGTCCTGGCTGGCCGAAAACTAACTATGTAGACTAGGCTGGTCTGGAACTCACAGAGTTCCACCTGCTTCTGCTGTGGCTAAAGGCGTGCACCACCACAAACGTGGCTTTTCACCAATTCTTTGAGTACCGCCTGGGCCAGGCCTGCACAGAGCACACTGCATGGGAGGGTTGGATTAAGCCTCAAAGGGACCATTGTTTTAGAGGGTGACTCAGGCTCGGGATGCAGAGAGAAGTTTGGGTATTTCCAATTGACAACATGCACATCTGTGGTCTAGCTCTGCTGCAGTTTACTGTCGGAAACAAAGAACACTCAGGAGGCTCAGGCTTGGGTCACAGAGGCTGGATGGGGTCCAGGGATTCCCAGGCCAACGTTAACAGGTGTCAAAAGTAGTAGATAACGCAAGCCCTGTACTCCAGGGCTCTGGCAGGTGTTCAACTCATGCCATTTTATTTCCCTTTCCTCTTCCATTACCTGTGCAGCCATTACCTGGGTGGGGTCAGAGTGGCCTTACTGGGCTTTGGCTTACAAGTTCCTTGGGGAGCATTCGGTCTCTGGACACTCTCTGCTGCCTGAGGCAGAGGAGTTCTGGGTGGTGTCTCCAAAGTCCCACAGCTATGACATGTGGAACTAAAAAAAGCTTGGCATCATCATGCAAAACCCCTTATTTGACAGATGGAGGTACTTAGGGTCTGTGACGGGCCAGAGGACTCATCGTGTAAAATAGGGCTGGTAGCCAGAGCTGGTACTGGGAATGCTAACATCTAGTTCCGTGCTTTCTGGCTCTCAACCTTTCCTAAACCTTCTTACTCCAGACCATTCCTCCTGAGGCGAGGAGAAGGCCAGCCCTGCAGATAGGACTCTGTTCTCTCTGGACATCTTCTTCTGAAGCCCTAGGAGCGTATGCTCTCTGCTGGCAGAGGCCAGCTTCTCCCAGGGTTCCCTGAGCCTCAGCAGGCAGGCTGTGTGGTGGGGAACTCTGCTGGGTGCTGAGTCACTTGTAGCAGGACTTCCTTGCCCACACTCAAAGCTCATCACCGCTGACGGCAGAGACTGAAGAAATGTCTGCAACGTCCAGTCAGTGCTGATTCCTGCAGAATTGCTGCCATTTCCTCCTGAATCCACAGAATGTCAAACCAGTGAGACAGAATCTTTGTCTCTCATCCAGGGGTCTTCAGAAGGACATGACCTCCCCCTGGGCAGGAGGCCCATGAGGATACACGGTGGCCAGCCCTCCCCCAATTGCTGTTGGTGAGAAGACCTTCCTACAGTTTTGTGGGGGGAAACAGGGCAGAGACTATCATACCCATTTTTACAGCTGAGGAGACTAAGGCTCATAGAGGCCCGGCGCCTCCTCTCACACAGCTTCCAAATCTCGCAGTCTCTACATCCTACCGCACTGACCTCCTAACAGGCTCTCTCAAGCTGGTCCCATAGCCACACTGAAGCAACAATGCCAAACCACTCATAGAACCCAATGGGCAGGGGCAGTGGGTGCTCTGTCTCTAAAGAGGCCTGGTGATACCATGTGGGGTCTCCTGCCCACAGGTGGAGGTAAGTCAGGCTCCTAAGCCCCTCCATGGTTGTGTGAGCTCTTCAACCTGCAGAAGCTGGGCATGGGACTGCCTCAGGAGCTTCGGAGGGAGCACGAGGTTCTGTCTGACCCTGGGTTCTTCCTCTCACAGAGCACCTCAGCTGGATCTGGATCCTGAGGCTCTGAAATGGGTTCCAGCCATTGGCACTGAATCAGGCAGACATACTAGCTCAAGGATATATATAGTCAACAAGTGCCTGGTGAGGGGATGAGGAAATGGCCACTGAAAGGAGAAGAAAAACTTCCCAGGGAGGGGACCTTGGCCAACACCCAGACAGGGGTGTGAGGATTATTCAACGCTGCAATTCAGGCTTTTCTCCCTCTGGGCATGTGATAGCTCTCTGTGGTCTTCTAAAAGCTGCTGAGAGGGCAGAAGAGGGCTGACCTGTGGTCCCTGCTGGGTAGGCAACACATGCTCTCAGGCGCTTCATCTGAAGCTGCCAGGGTCCCCAGGGACTTTGGGAAAGGCAGCAATCAGCTCCTCTTACACGTGAGACATGCAAAGTCTGCCAAAGGCTCTTAAGATGAGCAAGTGGGACGGCTGACAGGATTCCCTGGCCTGTAGAAGCTTGCTCTCTAGTCCCATCAGGAGGACCCTGATGGTGGGGGTGGGAGTAGGAGGTGCTATTTCTAGGACTGCCCCTTCTACACAGTGTGGGAGCTAAGAGAGGACACCCCACAGAGCCAGGACTTTTCAGCAGTACAGCCCTAAGGACTAGGATGAGAATGGGATTAAAGTCTTCAGCCTGGGTGCCAATCCCTCTTGACATCAGTAAGCCAAGTCACAAAAAAGCAACTTCTTTTGAAGCTACTTTTATAAACTGTAGGGATCAGACTGGATGGTTTCTGCTCATAACATTAATGAGATGCCCATGGGCTTGGTGGTGTCTGACTGTAAACCTAGTACTTGGGACATGAAGGCAGGAGGGTCCTGAGGTCAGGACAGCTATAATTCGAAAGATAAATTAATATATAATCAATCAGTCTCCAGAAACGGATGGTGAGATACCCACCCCGACTGGTAGCCAAGTGTACAGATTCGAGGATTGACTCGTTCAGATCGAAGCCCTCACTTTCGAAGTGAGTTCAAGTTGCATGTAACTGAACCATTTGGTGCCTCAGTTTCCAATCAAGGGACGACGAACTCAACTACTTCTCTCCCTGAGCTCATGCAAAAGTATGGTAAGGTAGATAGCCTGTAACCTGGCAGGCTTGGGTGCTGTGTCTTGGCTGCCCTTACTGATGTGGCCATAAAGAGTGTAAACCACCAGCCAGCAATGCTGTTTTCAACCAGGAGCTCACATCATGGTAGGCTAGTTGCTCCCCCACCCTCTTTCTCCCAGAGTATCTTTCTCCCTGTTTACTTTAGGGCACTGTTTACAGTCCCTCTGGGCCCCTACCTCAGGATGGGGGTTGGGGTCTCCTGAGAGGCCACACACTAGGTAGCAGGGCAAAGGGCAGGATCAAAGGTTAAGACTCTCACCTGGGAGCCTTCTTCCAGACTCTCCAGCAGCTTCAAAGGGTGGGGCTTCCTGGGACTGAGGATGCCTTGGCTTCCTACCTGACCGGTTTGGAGGTTTTTAAAGGAAGGACTGAGTCAGCTTGGTTTATCTAAGCAGCAAAATGACCATTTGGATTCTTCCTGGGGACAGCAGCCTGGACAGGCTAATAGCCACATAAGAGGCAGTCCTTGGCTGGTGTGATCCATCATAAGACACCGGAAACAAGCCCAAGAAATGCACAGGCCCCACTCTGGGGTGACTGTGCCCTCTTTTAGGAGAGGGGAGAGTTTCCCCGCCCCGTGACTGGCGTATGTATACACACCTGTCTCTTCCACCTGGCAAATAAATATCTCAGCACCAGAGAGTTTCTCTTGTCACCTCTTCTCTCCCACACTGTAGGCTCCTTATGAAGTGACTACTTCTCTCCTAGGCAAGTGACAGCTTTGATAGACTTTGTGAGGTAAAAGAAACCTGAGAAGTAAATAAGAAACGGCTACACAAGGCTCGAAGCCAGCTAGCTTCTCGATGCACAGAAAGCCCAGGATGCCCAGAGCTCCTCCCTAGAGGTCAGGAGACCTTTTATTGGGCATCACCACACCAACTCCTCTTGCCTAGCAGGGCCCAGTTAAGAAACTGAGGCCTGACTTGGAGAGGAGCATGGTCCACTGTTGTCTATGTACACACTGGACACAGGATGGGTGCTGCTTGCTCCTTTAGATGGTGAATATATGAAGAAAGGCCTTGCCCTGAGGCGGAGGCAGATAAAGTGACAAAGAACTGCCAAGATCAAGGACAGGCCTTTCTGCTTAGCATGGAGAGGGCCACGTTGGGTTTCTCAGCTTTGTGATTGCTTGGTCCTTAGCTCCCAACCTCTGAAGACTGTTACTCCCGCACACCTGAGCTGAAGTACCCAACTACCTTTCTGGTTTGGGTTAAGGACCCTTCTCCCAGCCAGACACTTTGATCCCTGTGGCTTCATTCTGTCTGCGACTGGTCTCTACCACCTGCCTTTGTGCTGGTATTCTAATCCTACCACTTTCAACAAGCCACTCCTCAGGACGGTGTGTCCTCTTATCATGGAGGGAAAAAGTCCCGTTGGGCATCTGAACAAGCCACTTGCAGTTGGCCATTCTCTTTCCTGCCTCTAGACCTGAGACACAAAGAGTCCCAACCAAGCATCCAAGATGCGTCTCTCCCTTTCTTTCCCCATGAACGACCCGTGGTCAGCTTCTCCCGACCTCACCATCCCTTCAGCTCGGCCACTGCAGGAGCCCCCCGGACCCTGACGCGCTCAGTCTCTGGGCACAGCAACCAGAGCGCCGACAGGAGGAACCGATCCAAGCGTTCGGTTCAAAGATGAGGAAACTGAGGCTCAGAGACAGAAGTGACCGCGAATCAAAGCGGCCTTCAGATGCCCGCATTCTCACGGCCTCTCACTAGCGCATCTGAGCTCTCTGCGCTGGTGGGGCTGGGGAGTAGCGGACAGGCGGAGGACAGGACAGGGCGCAGGGTGTCCGAACCCACGGGCCCAGCAGGCCCCTCCCGGCCCGACCCAGACTCACTTTGCTGAAAGCGTATTGATGGAACCGGTGACCAGCATAAGCCCGGCCAGGAACAGCTGGTACTTGGTCCAGGCCATAGTGGGGAACACGAGAGATCACTTGAACCAGCACCTCCAACCCGGGTCTTCGACTCAAGAGCTTCCGGGCCGGGAGTCACATGATCCTCACTGGGTCCCGCCTGTTCCCGCTGGCCCCGCCCCGGAGCTGCTGCGGGTCTGCTGCTCTGGAGCTGGAGAAGATCGGACCCTGCAGGGTCCCTGGCCAGGCTCCCTTTGCTCTTGTTTTTATTTTTTGGCACTGCTGGTGCCTCATGAGTTCCAAACGAGCCCTGTACGTCCGCGCGTACACTCCCAGCTCCTTGGCCTCCCAGTTTGTAAAATAGGCACTTGGGATCATGCAGAGATGCTTAGGCGGTCTTAGAGACTTTTTGAGAGATTGAGCCTGGCGATTTGGTAATCAGCACAGCGTGGGAATCTTCTCTCACCAGGGAACTGGAGGCCTGGGAGATGTCCCTAGGGATTCCAGCCCGTTGAATTGCACACATCTTTCAGTAAAGGGGCATTAGAGTAGAGTTCCAACTTCCAGGAAGGTTTTTTTTACAGCTAAAACCCAAAAAGAGCAAACTGGGTTTGTTGGCAATCCCAGCACTTGAAAGGTAAAGGCAGAATGATCAGGGCCAGTTTCCACTATATAAGGAGTCTGAGACCAGCCTGAGACTAAGTACATAAATAATTAAAATAAAACTAAAACCTAAACCCAGAGAAGGCCAAAGATTTCAGGTCATGCGTATGAGTGGCGCTCTCTCTCTCTCTCTCTCTCTCTCTCTCTCTCTCTCTCTCTCTTTCTCTCTCTCTGTGTGTGTGTGTGTGTTGGGAGTATGAACTCAGGTTTTTTTGGCTCCCAAACACTATGGCTTCCGTATAGTTTCTGCACTACACTTCCACACTTACTTCAGGATAAACAGTAAATACTGGTCAGAGGCATCCGTACTAAAAGACCAGCCCTAGGTTTGTGTGTAGAGGATTTCTAGCATTTAATAATTAGTTTTGGAGGCAGGATCGTGTTATATAACCCAGACTGGCCTCTAGCTCATTATATACTCCAAGATGGGCTCCAGTTCATGACTGGCTTTCAATTAAAAAAAAAAAAAATGACAGTGCATGTGGAGATCAGAGGCCAACTTAGGGGAGTGGGTTCTCAGGTGCCAGCTGCTCAACTTCCTCTTCCCTGTCAGTGTAATCTGCAGCACATGCCCTACCATAGGTAAAAACAATAAAAGCAACAAAACCCAAACACCCTTGATGGCCACTTTCACCAAGTATACATATTTTTTCCATTTCTGAAGATCCTGTTATTGGAGGTATTAAAATAACATCTCTGATCTCTTCTTCCTGTTTGCCTTGGGCTTGTGAACATGGAGAGTGTAGATGTGGAAAAACCTTCAAGGGACTGTAACATCTCTGTTTTGCCAGATGAGGTAGAGAATGCATTATAAGCGGGGTCTTGAGGTTATCAGAGAGAGAGAAACATCTTTCATATGAAAAGGGCCGTGTGTTGGATATCCCAGAGGCATGTGAGTGTAGATCATGTCTTGAACCTACAGAACTGTGGAGAGCTCTCAGGGAAAAACCTGTTTTCACCCTGGCCTTCACCTGGAGACAGGGGTAGGCAGGATGTTTTGCCAAGTCCACTTGTGGTCGAGGTAAACGAGTTTGACTTCTCCATGAACCCCTTCAAAGAGTGGAGGTGCTCTGCTCTGACTATGAAAAGGAATTGTGGAATAAACCACTGTGACAGTTTCTACCAGCAGTCCTCTTGAACTGATCTTGTGTGTAGTGTGTTATTTCTTTATTTTCTTTCAGTCCTCACTCCCCACTCAGGAAGTGTTCGACTCTGCCAGCAGGCTCCAGCACAGAACATGGCAGAATTTTCTTTTGTTAGAGATTACTTTTTTCAGTTACGTCAGGGATAAAAGATCCAAGAGGGGACTTCTGAGCTTTGTGTCATTTCAAATGAAGTCATAATTCATGCAAAACTATTTACTGAGACATTGGAGACATAGATGAAACAACTGTGTCCTAAAGGGACAGCATCTGCCAGCCGCCCCTCCCCTGGATGGGAGGCAATGCTGGGCCACAGTTAGTGGGATTCTGTACAATTTTCCCATAGGTTCAGGCCAAGGATACTGTCATAAACATTACTAATGGCATCGGTGTCACTAGCCCGACATGATGTCACTAGAACATCTCTGACTCTAGAGCCACATTATAAAATGAATTTGAATTTATCATATCATGCTGTAAGCATTCGTCAAACAGCTGTCCCTGGCGTCTGGTACACAGGCGGATTTATTGGCAAAGGCACACAGAGCCCACTGAGTGCAAGGCCCATAGTAAAGTACCGGCTCCCAGAGTGCCCAGACAAGGTCACTGCCTTCAAGAAGATCAGGATGCAGCCGGGGAGAGGGATGGGCACTGACCTTGCTCTGTGTGAGAACCTATAGGAGGCAAAGGATGCCGGAAGAAAGGATAATTTCCTTAAGGCGGCAGGGGCAGGAGCCAGGTGATGACAGTGACAATCAGAACTATGTTAGATCTAGTGTTCAACCCTGTGTCCAGAGCTTGACCTCTGCCTCATTTTTCACGGCAGCCTGCCACTGAACTAGCCCGTTCCACCTGAAACACCAAACGTAGTAGAAAAAATTTATTGGCAAAGAAGCCAAATGTGGAAGTGAGAAATGACTTCTTCCTCTACCTCTTCCTTCTCCCTTAAGACAGGAGCTCATGTCGTCCAGGCTGGCCTTGAATTTGCTACAGAGTGCTGGGATTACAAGTGTGTGCCACCATGAATAGATTTTTTATCTTATTCTTCCTACGGTTCTTGGTCCTTGGGAGAGGCTTCTCAGGCCTTAAGTGTAGACACTGCCATGTGTCAGCTCTTTTCATTAGCATGGGTGTGGCCCATATAGCAAGGGCTTTAGTCCTGTGCCGCTGGAATCCAGGAAAGGAGAAAAGTATAGCTCCAGGTGGAGAGGGCGTGCCACATAGAAAGACTATGTGGATATCCTGGATTGGCTGCAGCCCTCCTTCCAAGTGAGTGACTTACAGAGAGGGTCCAGTCCTCACCTGGACCGGACCTTGGAGATGAAAGCTGGGGTTAGCATGTCTGCCTGTACGAGGCAAGGAGATGGAGTAAGGCGTTAGGGACCCAGGAGATTGCAAGTGGACTGATATGCTTCCACATAAGCTTTACACTACTTTCCTTTCTGTAAAATGGAAACAGTATTCACAGTTTGCATATCGAGAGAGACAGAGTGAGCACAAAGCAGCCAGAAAGGATCAGTTTGTAAGATCTGGATCCATCCCAAAGGCACCACAAAACCTCAGGCTGGGCTTTCAAAAAGCACCTGTCTCACTTTGCACACACTTAAGTCAGGCTGCCTTAAACCAATTTCAACAAATTTGCATGTTACCTTTAAAGGGCCTCTACCTTCCAGGGCCAAGTAAATGCTCACCGCAGACTCTGTTTTTGTATTCAGAGCCGGCTGCCAGTCTGCCTGCGGCTTGTCTGAGAGCCTGAATATTTTCCCGACCAAGCACATTCTGGATTAGGAAAAAAAAAAATGTTTTTTCTTGGGAAGGACATAGATAGATGTACAGACAGGACAAGTCAGACTTGATTTTTTAAAAACATTTTCCCCCCTGTATTCCCTTGAGTCATTTCCCCTCCTACATCCTGTTCCCTGATTGGAACATGATTTCCCCTCTGGAAAGGCTGGGTATGCTGCTCATCCCGCCTTTAAGGTAGTATGGAGAGGCAGCCAGCCACCTGCGGTTGTGGTTGGATAGGAGAGCAAGGGGCTTGAGAGAGACAGAGTCGGAAAAGGCTCAGCTATATCTTGGGGGAGATACTGAGGCAGGGGAACCACGTCAGGTCTGACAAGCTGAGTGTGTGGCTTGTCTACACCATGGGGAAGATGAGTTAGGACTGTCTACAGCAGGGGAGTGTGGACATTGATATTCACTAGCTCAGCTAGGCTGACTTTACAGCTGGTTTCTATGGTGACCAGAGATGATTAGGAAAAAAAGTCACTTGCTTCCTCCAGCTTCAGGCCCACAGAAGGCCATTCTTAAGTGTCTTTTTCTTTCTTACCTCTATCCCTCTGCCACCCGCTCTCTTTCTAGCCAAATGCTGATCACTTGTTTCGGGGTGAATCATGGGATTCCAGAAGTTGGTGTCTGACTCTCTTCTTGGAGCAGAATCAAGGCAGATTCAGCTGAACTGCAGTCTCCATTAAACCTGATTTCAGGGGAGGAGTGACTCATATACCGCGGTCCTTGTCACTTACAGACAGGGACACATTCCGAGATATGCGTCACACGTTCTGAGATATGTGTCATTAGGTGCAAATGCGTGAACACCACAGGCTGCTATCAAATACCAGCATGGTCACAGGGTCACTAGGTAATATGATCTGGAGCTCATTGTCAACAAGTTATTATCAGCTCCTGACTGTAATCAGTATGTCTCTAATACTACCCGGGACGATACAAATTCTAAACAGGATTAGTTATAATTATTATGTTTGTGTCTGTGAGTGTGTGTGTATTCCTGGAGGCTAGGGGGCAACTTCAGGTGTTGTTCTTCAGGCTCTTTTCACCTTTTTTTTTGGGGGGGTGTCATTTTCTCTCTCTCTCTCTTTCTCTCTCTCAACAGAGTATGGCCTGGAACTTGAAATGTGGACTAGACTGGCCTTGAACTCTGCTCCCTGGCCACTGGGATGAGAGAGTAAATGACCAACCACAGCAAGCTTCATTTTTCTTTTTACTTTTCTGCTTTCTTCCTTTTGCTTCTCTGGTACTAGGAACAGAACCAAGGCTCTCTGTATGCTAAGTACATAGTTCACTGGGCCCCTCATCCCTCTTTAAAAGGAAAAAAAAATCCCTAACATCTATTTTCTCCTTACATTCATTCTACCCCAAGTGGAGACTACTTGTTGGGGTCTTTGTGGCTCTCAGAGCTGTGGTTGTAGCCAGGAAAGAAGAGCATTCAGATTTTACCCAGAAGACAGAGCCATGGCTGAGTAAAGTGTCCATTTCTTTCCTTAGGGACAAGGAAAGAAGCCACGGATGCTACTTAAACATGAATGGGTTATCTACTCCACTCTAGTTTGCCAGGAGCACTGTCAAACACCTGAGCCATGACTCAGTTTCCCTTGGCCATGGAGGTCACACCTTAGCTCTCACTTTCTTTCATCTTTCTCCCACTGGCCTAGAAATTACCAAGCAGGGTAGCCTGGCTGGTCAATGAGTCACAGGGGTCCTCCTGTCTCTGCCTCCCTGGTGCTGGCATTAGAGATCATAAACACAAGCCTGTTTTTTAAAAAAAATTTTTTTTCTATATACTGTTAACTAAATTCCTGATAGTTTCTTCCTTTCTTGTCTCTGTTAAGTCTCTCACTGACACAGCAGTGCTGGAAGTCTACCTCAGCCTGGGAGCTGAAGCTTCAACTTGAACACTTTTCTGATTGGGATGAAGGAAAGAACCCACTTTAGCAGTTTGGGGCAAGGTACTGATAGGAGATTTTGAGACCCAGACAGGCAGAAAGCCTTCCTTATTTTTCTCTAACCCACTATCAGTCAAATAAAACACACACACACCTGTTAGATTTTAATACAGCCTTATACCTTGGGCTGGGCAGATATTTCTACCTACCCGATCTCACCTTCTACCACCCAGCCCCCATCCAATGCCATCATCCATCTTAACCAGTCCTATCTGGGCTACCTTCCATCAGTAATCCCAAGATACTTGCTTATATTCTTCATCTGGGCCTTTTCATGCCATTATTGGAGTTCTTCCTCCTGGCCCAGGCCCATTCTCTTAAACCCACGCCCTAGCCACACCTACATCTTTTTGCTCTGCCCAGCAATAGGCCGTTTAAATCAACCAATCAGGTATAATGTCTTAGGCAGGTTTACACAAGAGGGATAGGTGTATCCAGGGAGTAACCAGATCTTGAGGGCAGCAACCAGCATCAAAATAAAGCCTCAGAGCAACCCCAACATATGGAGTGTTCTGAGATCTGAGAAAGCACAGGTATGAGTCTCCCTGGGAAAACCTCTCATCTGGTTCAACTGCCTCACAATTTGGATTTGGAAACTGAGGCCACACCAAGGAAACCCAAACTCACCATGCCAAGGAATACCCTCTTTCCTAGCCATCATATAAAGAGAGAAACATCTAATGATGATCTATAGAGACACCCACCAGCCAGCCACCCAATAAACCCACCAGCCCACCACCAAACCACCCAATACATACGCTAGCCCACTACCAAACCACCCAATGTACCCACCAGCCTACCATCAAACCATCCAATGCACCCTCTCCTCTGACTTCGGCTCAGTTAATTTGAATCATGGTTCTTCCATGCCAGCTCTGCGTCTCAAGCTAGCTCTAAACCTAGAACCAGCTCTGTCGCTGGCTGTGACACTAGCATCGTATCTAGCCATCGTATCCTCTGTGCACTGTCAGCTCTCTGTTATCAGAATCTTGAGCAAGAGACTCAGATATGAGGCCCTAGCATATCAGGTCATGCTATTTATCTTTCCCTTTCCCCCCAAAAAAACAAACAAACAAGCAAACAAAAACAGAGAAAGTAATGGCGGTCAATGAGAGCCAGGTCAGGAGCATAGATGGACACATTCGTACGACATCAGAGTTAATTGATTAGTTAATTAATTTTGAGACATGGTCTCTCTACATAGCCTTGGCTATCTTAGAACTCACCAAGTAGACCAGGCTGGGCTGGAACTCACAGAGATCTGCCTGCCTCTGCCTGCCAAGTGCTGGGATCAAAGGCATGCATCCTACATTTGGACATCTGGATGTACTGGATAATGATAAATGAACACGCTTTGTCAATTTTTGTTGACTTTATTTTTATTTTTAATTATGTGTATATGTGTGTCTCTGTGTGGGTATGTGGTCATGAGTACAGTGCCCAAAGAGTCCAGAAGAGGGTGTTGAATCCTCTGGAGCTGGAGTTACAGGCAGTTGTGAGTCATCCAGTGTGGAGGCTGGAGCCCAAACTTGGGTTCTCTGAAAGAACAGAATAAGCTCTTAACTGCTGAGCCATCTCACCAGCCCCAATTTCATTGACTTTAATACCCAAGTACTGCCAATTTTACTTGACAGGCCATTGGCAGCCATTTTTTTAAATTCCAGTCTTAATTACTAATACTAACTTTTGATTACACTTTACACTTGAAACATAAGGACATGTGACTACATAGTCATATGATAGATTTATGTGTATATAAATATATGCATGTAATAGTTATGAAAGTGTTAAAAAGGACAGAGGGCTCAAACAAGGGCTCCCTGAAGGAGATGGCATGGAGCTGACACAGTGCACGGAGAATCACGGCAAGTGGCTAGTGTCACAGCCCAGTCTCAGAGCTGGTTCTCGCTGTGGAGCAGGCTTGAGATGCAGATCTGGGGTGGAGGAATTGTGATTGAAACGGGCTGAGCACAGAGCTGACAGTCTGTGCTGAGAGCCTGCGGAGCCCACTGGATGATTCCACGATGGGCTGGTGCGACCCTATAGCTCTTTTTATGCAGTCAGGAAATGGAGAAAACTAGTGTTATATAAAATGGAGGAATTCAGGGCAAGGCATAGCTGGAGAGTCACTCTTTTGCACAAATAGGCAGTGACTTAGAGCAGGCCACAGCCTGAGCTCCACAGTGGTGAACAGGAAGGAACTTTAATCAACGTGGCTGTATCAGGAAGACAAGGGAACCAGTGCCCTTAGCACTGTCTGTTGGGTAACTGACAGGAGCTCCCAGGTTGTATAGTGAAGGAATAGAATGGAGAGGCAAGGAACACACCTAGTTAATCAGTCTTGGGTAAACTGTGGTCTGGTTGATCATTATGTCAGGATTGGTCAGGTAGCGCCTTGTCCTCTGTAGAAAAGCTGCTACTGCCAAGGTGACGGTGATTCTTGTCACAAGATGTTTACGTAACCACTTCTGGAATCCAAGGTGATTGCAGGAGCAAAGGAGACAGATGCAAAATGGAGGCAGAGATGCCAAGTTTTTGTCTTTTGTGTTTTATGTCTATTAGTGTACTTGAATCATACATAATGGTTTATTATGACACTTTCATATGTATATAATGTCTGTTATCCCCTCCCACCCTTACTGATGCTCTTTCTCTTCTCACGTCCGTCCTCTGCTTTTATTTGTCTCTGTGTGTGACAGTGAGTTTCATTTGGGTTGTTCCCAGGCACACAGACATCTCATCGGAGGCTACACTCTTGAAGAGAAGGCCTTTCCCTCCACCATCCACCACCAACAGCAGATAAACTCTCAGCCCTTCCTGCCTGAGAGCCCTTCCCTGCCCCGTGACAGGATGCCAGGTCCAATGGCTATACCATGCCTTGGAAGCCTATATTCCACACCACGACTCTACTTAGTGGACATGTATGGGTATGTGTGAAGGTCAGAGAACAACATGCAGGAATTTGTTCTCTCCTTCCACCTTTGGGCCCTAGGGATTGAACCAGGTCACCAGGCTGGGCAGCAAGCACATTTACCTAATGAACCATTTCACTGTCCCGAGTGGACACGAAGGTGGTGGCCACAATGCTGGGAAAGGATACACTGATATTAGGACAGCATATAACCTCAGAAGAGGCCAATTTGGCTCTGTCTACAGAAATCACAAGTGTCCACCCTATGATTTAGCACGAAGCTGCCATGTTCCTCTGGGCTACATGCTGCTAGACATTTTCTTGTTGTTGCATGGGATAATTTGTTTATATTTTTGTCATGCTAGAGTCTTCTGGTTTATGAGCCAAAAGTGAACCCTACTAGGCAACCTCACTGTGTACATGTAACGATCTGGAAAGTCTGGCTGAATATGTGGAAACTGATAGTTGGGTGGTGAAGTCCTGGAGAGAGAGACTCATTCTCCGTAGCATGCGTTTTTGTGCCCTTTGCATTTGTAGAGCACGTATAAACTTACCTGTTCAGAAAGGGAGCAGAATAAAAACCAAATTCCAGAAACAGAAAGTTAGGGCATCCTTCAAATGGGACCCCTCCTTTCATTCAGTTCTATTAGATTGAAGGCTGCACCCTGCTCCCAGACACACAGCTTGTAGCTCATCAGCCAAGCATGGCTCAATGCCCAAGAATTGTGTGATGGTTCAGGAGTATGGGTTTCAATTTGGTGTGCAACTTAAGGCTGGTTGCAGCCGGAAGGCGCATGCCTTGGATCCCAGCACTCAGGGAGGCAGTGGCAGGAGGATTGCTTTGAGTTCGGGGCCAGCCTGGTCTACAAAGTGAGTCCAGGATAGCCAAGGCTACACAGAGAAATCCTGTCTCAAAAAACCAAAACCAACCAAACAAACACAAAAGGCTGGTGGCTTTCTTCCCCTTCACCTGGGCCACCAGCTCTGGAAGGGTTTCTGCCGTATTGCAGGCTGTTTAGTCTGGGCTTGACAAGCTCTGCTAGCAGCCACTAGATGGCGAGCTGACCCTGCCGCTGGATGATGCTGGGCCAGCCAGCCTTTAAAGCCGCTTGTGGGTCACCTGAGGCAATTTTGGCACCAGAAGCAAACCCCCAGCAGAGGCATTATCTTGGACATTATGGTGCAATTAGCTAGTTCAGAGAGGTTCAGAAAAGCAAGAAGTCCCAAGGGTTCAGCTTCATCAAGGGTCAGAGAGGAGAGAAGACAGCCCAGCCCCCTCAACCAGGATAGCAAGGTGGCACAGCCAAAGCCTTGAGAGACCTAGGGTTTGGTAGGAGGCTCCTTTCTAAGCCTTTCATGGCTGAGAGAGCCTCGGATGTGTAACCAGAACTGGGCCAGTATGTCGGCCTCTCTGAGGCTTAGATTCTCATCTGTGAAATGGGTGTGATAGTCATAGCTCCCATATGGGGTTACTCAGGTAGCTTATGTCCTAGACACATGAAGGAGTTAGTATGTGTAGCTCATAAATCACAGGACAGACCCTCTTCAGGGGTTGATGTCCACAGACCTCTGGGAGGCAGAAGGGCTTCTGGGAGGAAGGCGCATGGCCGGGGTAGTGTCTTCCTACACTGCGGTCTGCTTGTTGGGTTCTGGCTGGCAGATATAGACGTTCTCCAGATTTTTTCTTTTTATGGGGACATGTGAGGAAAGTAGTGAATGTCTTTGCTTAAAAGCAGTTCTGTTTAAGGACCATCAGATGTAAACACTGTGGACCAAGGAAAGAGGATGGCCTTTTAAAGGAGTTTCTGGTCAAAGCCTCATTTAAAAATCGCTGGAAACCACTGGGCCTGGTAACGTTTGATGTTAGTGACTCGGGGCAAAATGACCTCTTCCCCAGAGCAGATGTTGGAGAGGGAAGATGGCAAGTGGGCTGGATGCCTCAGAAGGATGGTCTCGCCTGAGCGAGGTGCTGCTGACCTACCGTGTGGGTGGGGCTTCTGCTCAGTTCTCCTCCTTCTCTCAGCTGAGCACAGCTTCCTTGCAGACTGTGTGCCTTGAGGAAAGGGTGCTTGCTTTTTCACCCCAAGCGGCCCTTTGCTCCCTATGGAGGTCAAACCTCCCAGAAGGTACCTCTCTCCCCAACATACTGCGGATCAGCTAGCTTTGGTCACGGTGGGGTGGAGTGGTAATCTGTTCTCCTTTCTTCAAAACAGATCTGAAGTTGTTATTTCCCCAGATCGGTGCTTCCAAAACATTCCCGTCAAAATGGAGCTTCCCTGTGCCCATTGCCCAGGGTTTTTCCAGGGATGGGGGACAGCTAGCTCACCCTGGCAGGTGGAGTGGACAGTTTCAGCTGCCTGAGGGCCAGTCTTGTGTGAGGGGAACAGGGCAGCGGCTGAAGGGGGAGTGGGTAGCACTGAAGGACTTCCTGGTTGGTGAAAGTCAGCTGAGGACCGGTGAGGGTGTTGCCTGAGTTGGGGAGGTCGAGCCATCCCATCCCGAAGCCAGGAGCAGCAGATAGCCCAGGCTAGCGGGTGGCAGGAAGAACAAGAAGACACTGCCTTCCAGGCTTTGCTCTGCATCACTTGGGTGACCTAGCGAAGTCACTCCACTACCCTGAGCTCTCTGATCTGTGAGACGGGCATGGTCTTAAGGTGTCTGACCTGCCACAGGATAGGTCAAAGCAGCTGCCTTGTCTGTGTTATGTCACTTGCACTGAGCTCTGTAAGCACCGGGGCACAGGCTTCAGGAAGTCTCCAGTGTTGTGAGAGCAGAAAGATGGTGTGTGGGGGGGGGAGGTGGGTTCTAAGCCCAAACCTCCCATGATAGTGGCCACATGCTCTTCTCTTGCTAAAGATTCCTTGACCAGGCCTCTTTTCTTGATGTTCAGAGCACAGCATATGGACCTATGACCTCATCCTTCCTCCTTTTTAGGCTCTACTTCCTGACGGGGCAATGAGACAGGTGGGTAGAGAGGCCTCCTTCTCACTCTGGCCAAACATTGTGGAGTGTTGCTGATGCTACCAAAGGTAAGAACGATGAGAGCTATCCTATCTTCACGCCTACTGTGAGATCACTGGGGGCCTGCCTGACTTCTGGACAGCTGTGGGCACCCCCAGCTTCATGTGGGTGCAGTGATCAGGTTCTGACCATAAACTAACAGGCTAGAAGGGAGAGTCCCCTCTTTCCCTTCTCCATAAATCCATGTGGTTTGCTGGCTCCAGCCTGGCTGGCTCTCTCTCTCTCTCTCTCTTCCTGTCTCTTCTCTCTTTTTGCAAGGCATTGGGACATGTTTGCTTTAGCTTTCTGTGCTGAGGATGGACCCTCATTCACAATAAAAGGTCAGGACAGATGGTCCCTATCTTGCTTTTTCAGTAATGGCACACCCAGGGAGGCCTTGAACTCATGGCTCTTGTCTGAGTCCCCTGTAAATTCTTCTAGGGGGTTTCCTCATGCTTCTTAGACCCCTTTGATGCTGACCAGAGAGAGTCAAGTTCCTTCATTCTAAGCATTTCAGCTGTGGAACTTTAGACAGCCACACCTACCTATGTGTGATGCCTTCACTCCTACAGTGGGCGGGAGTTTGCTTCCCTTCTGGCTTTGAGGAATGAAAGGGTCAACTGTGGAGCCTTGCAGGTATCAGGGGTGGTGAATCACAAGGCCTATCTTACCTCAGATCAGGATGGATTGGGAGAGAGAGAGAGAGAGAGAGAGAGAGAGAGAGAGAGAGAGAGAGAGCATATGCATGTGTTAGCTTCTGCTAACAGTTGTGAGTGTGTGCAAGCCAGGGGTTGACCTTGGGTGTCAGTCCTCAGGAGCTTTCCAGCTTGAGATGGGATCTCTCACAAGTGTCAATGCTGCTGAGTGGACTTCCCTGGCTCCTGTCTCTCCCCCTGCTGCTTTGTGGTTACAAGCTTGTGACACACGCTTGGCTTTTTTAATGGGGGTTTTGGAGGTGCAATTTAGGTCCTTATGTTTGCATGGTAAGTGCTTTACTACCTGAACTGCTGCCCTAGCCCATCTGCTAACATTTTATATTTATATACCTGTCTGTCTATTATCTATACATAAATACATAAACCATCTGTTTATTTATTCACACATACATCCATTATCTATCTATCTATCTATCTATCTATCTATCTATCTATCTATCTATCTATCTATCTATCTATCTATCTATCTATCGCTAGAGATTAAATCTGAGGCCTTAAGCTTGCCAGAGAAACGTTAAGCTACACTCAGGTCCCCAGATGCTGCTCATTATTGCTATGTGAGGTGCAAACAGTCTGGCAGCAGGGTATTCCAGGCAGGAGTCTGGTCCTGGTGTCCTGGGAACATCTTCACCTGCCTGCTACCATTCCCAACCACAGGCTCACTCCAGGGGAGATGGTATCTTATGGAGAGATATGTGGATCCTCTGAGCTTTAAGGAGGTGGAGGAAGGAACCCAGAAGCTAGCTAGTGCCCACCTTTCCCAGCCTCAGCACACTTCTGGAGGCCAAGGATGCCACCGATTTGCTCTTTGTCCCCTTAGGTTTATTTTTCTCCCCCAGATCCAGCCTCTGCAGCCCAAAGGGCACATCTCTGTAGCAAAAGAGCAGTGGGGGCTTGAGCTCTAGTTTGGAATTAGAAGGGAATTTAGGTACCATCTGTGTGACAAGCCAAGCTTGCCTAGGCTGTGCTTGCACACTCCTGGGAACAGGTATCACTGCCTCATGTGGCAGCCCTACCCTCTTAGTAGGGTGTATGGAGCTGGGTCTGCCCACCCCTGCTCTCTCCCATGAGCCCCTCTCCACAGCTGGCTCGCCTTCCTCCACCCTCTCAGCAACCTCGGCATGCCCTCCTTAGACCCTGGAGGGGGGCTGCCCATCTGTTCACTGTGACAGAGGCTAGGGGCAGGTGACAGCAGGCTCCCATACTGTCTCTGATGCCAGATCAGAGATCAACCCCGAATCACGAAGGTCTTGGGAACACTGGCATGATTTCCCCATGGCCTGATGTCATCCTATCATCCTGTTACTCCGTCTTGGGGTCAGACAGGGCTGGGTTCAGTCTCACCTCTTTTTGAGGTTGCTGCCCTGCTTAGGGCCACTAGTGCCTGGGGTAAGGGTGTAACAAGCCTGAGAAGGCAAGAAAACCAGGAAGTGGCTCATGTGGTGGGTATGTCGGTGTCACTGGAGTTCAGGCCGGAGCTATGACTCCATACCATCCACAGCAGCCTGAGGAGTTCTTAAATCACATTTCTCTCTCTCTCTGCTCCTCTCTCTTTCTCTGTGTGTGTGTGTGAGACAGAGTTTGTTCCACAGCTTGTGTGTAGAAGTGAGAAGACAATTTCCATAGTTGGTTCTCTCCTCCTCCACATAGGTAATGGGGCTGGAACTCAGGTTGTCAGGCTTAGTGGCAAAACCTCCTAAAAACCTCCTCTGGGCCCCTGCTGATTCACCTCTACTCAGGTGAAAACCAGGTTGGCTGGCCTCAGACTCAGAGATCTGCCTGCCTCTGCCTCCCAAGTGCTGGGATTAAAGGCACGTGCCACCACTGTGAGGTGAAACCAGTATTCTCGACTTGGCCTCAGAAAATAATTTCAGGACTATCCAGTGAGCAGCAAAGTTAGAGTTTATTAAGAAAAGATTTTTAACGGGGCTTTAAGCACAGGGGTTACTGGGTGAGCCACTCAGAAGGACTGACACTCATAAACATGGGCTTTTCAACAGAGTCATGCCTAAGGGTCTTGACAGGAGCCATCTACATGATTTTGGAGGCTCTCAAGTTACCACTGAGGGGGTTGTTAAATGCCCCACTCTGTTTTCTGGTGGATCAGATCATGCTGTGGTCCCTCGGGAGCCTAGAACAGGATAACAGTCGGATAAGGTAAAACTATGGGTTGTGAGAGTTTCACAAGGAGTCTTTGTGAGCTTTCCAGGGAATTGCAGGTTTGCTACTGCAGAGAAAGACAGGCCATACTCAAAGGTTCTATATACTTAGGAGTTGAGCAGGGCTCCTTGCTGTGTTTTTTTTTTTTTTTTTAAACATTCTCCTTCGAAACTGCTCCCTATAAAAAGAATATTGTTTCTGTGTAGGCAACCTTCACAGTAAATGGTTAATTGTGATGGGACCCCTTTAAAAATGTTGATTAACTTATTTTGCATGTGTATGAAAGTGTAGTCCTGTGCACGTTACACAGCACACACGTGGAGGTCAGAGGGCGACTCATGGGAGTCGGTTCTCTTCTGTCACCTTGCGGTCATCAGGATTGGGCCGCAGTGCCTGTACTTGCTAAGCTTTCTCACTGTCCCCAAGCCAGAACTCTTGACTCTCAGTTGGAGAAAAGTCTTCAACTGGACTCGGAGGTGAGGGCTCTTTTCCCTACCCATGTCCCCTTAGCTTCTCCTGTCTTTCTATCCTGCCTCAGAGCTATACAGCCTTGGGTTTGAGACCTGGTTCTGATACTTACCAGTGACCTAGGGCAAGTGAGTTGACCCTGTTGAGTTCCATTCTAGCCTTTGGATGCAGCTAATCACACCTCCTCCTGCAGGGGAGGAAGGAGGCCTCCACCCCCGCCTAGCCCATCTTCCATATGCATTTCCTGAATACAGCTTCCCAAACTTCCTAGACGCACCAAGGACATCAAGTTTCCAAGTTTCCTGGGGCAGTTTCAACCCTGAGTGCGGGTTCTTTGTGCCCTCCACTCAAGGCTCGATAAGTTGCCTAGGCAAGGAGCTGAGTGTGAGCTGGGAAGGCTGAGCAGAGCTCAGGACAGGGGATGGGGTGGGGACTGAGCCCAGCTTATTGATGAGGCTCAAATAAGATGGTGGCTGGGGGTGCTGAGCTGGGCAAGGAAGTTCTTTCTTTCTTTCTTTCTTTCTTTCTTTCTTTCTTTCTTTCTTTCTTTCTTTCTTTCTTTCTTTCTTTCTTCCTTCCTTCCTTCCTTCCTTCCTTCCTTCCTTCCTTCCTTTCTTTCTTTCTTTCTTTCTTTCTTTCTTTCTTTCTTTCTTTCTTTCTTTCTTTCTCTACTTTCTTTGGTTCTCTTCTTCTTTTTCTCCTACTCCTTCCTCCTCCTCATTCTTATTCTTCTTTCCCCAAGATAGGGTTTCTCTGTGTAGCCTTGGCTGTCCTGGACTCCCTTTGTAGACCAGGCTGGCCTCTAACAGATCCACCTGCCTCTGCCTCCCAAGTGCTGGGATTACAGGCATGCGACACCTTGTGGGGCAAACAGCTGTCTTCTTCTTCTTCTTCTTCTTCTTCTTCTTCTTCTTCTTCTTCTTCTTCTTCTTCTTCTTCTTTTAACCACAGGGTCTTATGTTGCCTAGGCTGGCCTCAAATTTGCTGAGTAGCTGAGGATGACTTGGTGATTTTAAATTCCTGATCAGCCTGTCTCTACTCTCCAAGTGCCAGGATTACAGGCATGTGCCCACACACCTGGTTTATGCCATGCTGGGAATCAGACTTGGGGTTTTGTGCATGCTCAGTGTACACTTTGCCAGCTGATCTACATCTACAGCCTGCTATTTTCAGAAAGTTCAAGTCCCCGACCCAGGTTGTGACATCCCAGAGTCTAGGGAGTGGTGAACGTGACTGGAACCCAACCACCTGCCAGCTTTGATTAAACAGACTGTTTCAGAGTATACATAAAAGGAAGAGGTGAGGAGCTGGGCCAGCAACAGTTCACAAAGAACATGCTGGAATAAATGTCATCTGGAATTAAGAGCCTCCTATCTGGTCCTGTCCTCTTTGATATTTTCATCAAAGGCTTGAATAATGGCCCCGAAGGCTAGATTATCAAATCAGGGGGAGTTGTGGATCTGGGAGGGGGGATATCGATGTGTTATGGGATCAGGTTTTGACCCTGAAACATCCTGGAAGGCCTGGGATGCCGGTATAGTCCAAGTGTTCAGTCTTGTACATAAAATAGAGTCATAGCTCTCCTGTCCCAGCACAGGAGAGGCCCGGCTGCAGAGGATCTGTAAGGCACCCTAACATTTTCTCTTACTCTCAAATTTTCCACCAGAACACACAGCCAAGGACAAAGAGGTGTTTTTTATTCTTCCCAGTCCAGGCAACTAGCAGGAGGAAGGAAGGCAAAGAGGGAGGATGGCTGCAGTTGCAGGAAACTTGGGGATGAGACCCAGCTACATGGGGCAGTGGGACTCACCCAAAGAGCCCACAAGAAGGAGAGGGCATCCCTTCTTTGGGTGTTGTCCTTGATGAGGGTATGCTTTTCTGTTTCTGATGGAGGGACAGAACCAGCAGGGTCTCGTGACACTATCTGGCATGGTCAGAATGCATGAGTGTCCTATGTGCTGACTGGACAATGGAAGATGGCCAAGGGCTGGTTCAGGGACCAGAGGAGGCTATGGGACTCTCCAGGGGCAGCACTGTGAAAAAATCAGCTTGCCTTTCCATGGAAAGGTTGGGAGGGGCTCCTGAAAGGACTCTGGACCCTAGTGGGTGCCAGCACCTGCATCCTGGCCTCAGAGAGGGTTCCACTGTCTCCTTTGTCATTCTTCCCAGCTGGCTGTGGAACAGCCAGAAATAGAAGGAGGGGGCGGAGGAGAATGCATCCCTCCCATGTCTAAGTTCCTTACCCGAGCCTGAGGCTTGGTCTGTCCTGGGAGCAGGGAACATATCAGTGTTCAGTAGATTCGATGGAAGTTTCCAACCGAACTAGACTGGACTGGGGGTGTCTTTATGCTCAAGAATGGCCACAAATCTTTGTGACTGTCTCTCAATGTCCTTGGAAAGACAGGAATAAGAGAGGCAAGCTAGGCTAGTGCTAGGCCCCGACGGGAAGATGAACAAACCACACAGCAACCAAGTTTTTCCTTCCCTGTGGCTCCCCCCAGGGTTAGGCTGTGTGGTATCCCAGTGCAGAAGGGACATGGTGCTTTTTTAATAGTCAGAAGCAGAAAATGCATTTGGCTCCCTCACCTTCCATTTCCCATGACAAGAGCTCCTTCATTTAGGGGCTCCTGGCTTTTCTCAGTAGCCTAGCAAAATCTCTTTGCCTTTCTCCCTCTACCATCTTCACCGGGTCTACAATGTTTCCCTAAAAGTCACAGGCTGGCTACCACACTTCTGAAGGGCACATAGGCCTGTCTAGTCAAAGTATAGGGGCATTTCCGCTCCTCTGATGTCTTCTTCCAGGAAGAAGGCCTTTCTCAGCAGACCCACTAAAGAGCCAACTGTCCCAAACCGAGACAGGACTTAATGCTAAGGTTGCTGGGATAAGCTGAGTCCCTGGGCTTGGGCTTGGGGAAGGATGGGCCTCTGAGAGATGTCAGCACTCTGTCGTCCGGCAGGAGACTTGCAGGAATGGCTCTAGCTTTGGTAGCCCACTGGATCTGCCACCATGAGTCTCCTGGCAAACTCCAGCGGGGTCTTGGTGGGTTGTGAATTCAGTGGAGGCAGCTGTCTGAGAGTCGGTGAATGTCTGCCTTGCATTCCTAGGGGAATGGCATTCAGAGTGGAGGAGGGGGTGAGGGCCACCTCTGTCTTGGCTGGGTCAGTGTGGCGCATTACACCCCTGTGAAATGCTGAAGCTGTCCTTGAGCAGGGCGTCAGGCTGGTGGGGCATCGAGATGCGTGTTTACAGGAAGGGGGACAGAACAACTGGGTATTTGATCTGAGGAGGCCTGGAGGCTCCTGTCTATGTGGAGAGCCATTTTGACCTGTTTGGATGACATCATCTGCCCTCCAGTGACAGCCTCAAGACACAGCTCTTGTCTCAGTGGAAGGAAGGCACGATGGTCCTTAGAGCTGCCATTTAGTGGGAGAGGAGGTCACTCAGAACATGGTGTCCTGTGGGCTGAGCTGTTCACCAGCTTTTTGCTTGGGGAGGGGCTGAGCAGCAAAGCCGGCTGTGATGCAATGGGAAGGCTGAGCTCAGCCCCGGGTCCTAGACAGTGCATCTTCCAACCTCTGGGGCCGTCTCTGGAAAGGGCCAGAAGGACGCCTTGATACAGGGCTCCTGGCAGGCAAATGTCTAGAGCTCTGTTGTTCCTTGTATTAAGGCAGAACAAGAGTCTTCACTTAAAGAAGGGGTAAAGTCCAGAGTGAGGCCACAGGGCCTGGCAGACTCCCTGCCCGGGGTGGGGGGCAGTTCTGTTCTTCAGGGTTTAACTCTCACTTTGTGTCTAATGGCACCATGCCTCTCTAGCCCTGATGCTGGAGAACTCAAATCTCAGGCCTTCAAGGACTTCAGTCTGGTCCTGGAGTGAGACCACAGTTCCCCTCCCCCGATGGCCTCTGCACAGGTGCCCTATTCCTGGCAGCAAGGTCTGTGTCGATGAAGATGTATAGAGGTGGCTTGGGTCAAAGGCATGATCTTTGTCCCTTCCTGCTCTGGGCTGGGATCATTGCCTGGACATTCCACTGACCTTGGTCCAAAGCCCAGGGCTCAGGGTGAAGTAGGTGAAGAGTCCCTTACTCTCTGTCCCCGTCTGCCAATGGCTTCTGGAACTGTGTCCACCTGGATCCTCCCTAAGCCTGGGAGCAGTCCAGCCCACTGAGAAGCTATAACCAAGAGTGCCCTGGCTGTCTCTGATCTCTCAGGACCCGCCTGCTGTCCCGGCCCAGCCCAGCAGCCACTAAGGAGACACTCCAGGCTCTGCTCAGTGCCTCAGATGCCAACTTCCATGATCTTGGTCACATGGCAAGACCTTGACCTTTCTCATCAGGGTGTTCACTCTTGTTTAACTTACAGTGCTGTCCTTGTGGCCAACTGCTGTCGACGTGGACTGTCCGATGCGTGTGTCACTGACTGGAGGAGATTAGAGAGACCATCGCCATCACAATCCCACCCATGAGTCCCCCATGCAGCTGGGAGACAAGGGGGTGTGAGTCTCCTAGTTTGTCCAGATGTGATGGAAATTTCCAGCATAAAACTCAACTCCAGGATGAGCACTCTCCTCCAAAGTCAGAAACAGAGGAGCCAGATTTTGTGTGTGTGCGCATGTGAGTGTATGTGTATTGGTGGATGTGTGTGCGTGCATGCATGTGTGAGTGCGTGAACTGGGTGTGTATGAGTTGACAAGCCAGGATCTATGGCTACTAACCTTGGCTGTACCATTATCTTGCTTCATGACCTTGAACCTATCATTTCTTTTCTGTGAAGCCAGTTCCTTTCCTCTGAAAGGTAAGAGCTGGTCCTCTGATGTGGGCACCGGCTCCCACACACATTTGTCCATTTCTCTGTGTCCTCTGGCAAGGAAGGTAGGGGTGGCTGGAGGTCTGTTGTCGCAGCGTCATGAGAGGACACCGAGCCAACCTGAGACTGAGTTTGGTAGCTTCTGACAGAGAAGGAGCCATGTTCTCACTCCCAGTGGCCAAACCTTTTCTAATGACAGTGACCACTTCGAGGCGGTGTCCAACAAGATGAGTGAGGATACATGCTTCATCCATGCAACCGTCAGCCTGGGTCCCAGGCTTGGCTTTACTACCAACTCACTATCTGTTTTTGGACCAGTGAGCTGCTCTGAGCCTTTATTTATTTTTTTTAACTTGGTTTATTTAAGCTTAAATTTACTTATTTGTTTGTTTGCTTATTCATTCATTCATTCACTTATTGAGGATCTTACATAGCCCAGGTTGGCCTTAAACTCACTATGTAGCCAAGGATGACCTTGAACTCCTGATGATTCTGCCTCTACCTTCCAAGTGCTGGAATTATAGGCACATGACATCTTTATACAGTTCTGGGGATCAAACAAAGGGCTTTGTGACTGCTAGGCAAGTACTCTACCAACTGAGCTACATCCACAGCCCCTAAACTTTCTTTAGAATATAGTTTATAGATAAGAGGGAAAGATGGGACCTATTTCTCTATCAGTGATACTGTGACAGCTGAGTAGGTCCCAAAGTATGTTCTGGGAGATCTGGGCTGTGAAGAAGTATCAGGCATATAGGCGAGCTGGTTTTGTATGAGTTTGAGTGGCACCAGCTTAACTAAATAAACATGAACAATGGTTTTGTTGCAGAACTTCTAAGAACTTCTACTAAGTTAAGAATTTTGTGGCGTTCCAACAGTAGGTGACGTGTGCAGCCTTCTACCAAATTTGTCTGACCAAGGACTGTCCTTCTCTTCCTTCTTGGTGTTTTGAGACAGGCTACAGGCAGGCTGGCTTCAAACTCAGGTCACACTTCCTGCACCAAGCCCAGCTAAGCACGTTTCTCACGAGTCGCCCACTGCATACTTAGAGAGGAGTTGTCAGGACATCCCTCTTTTCCTCTTGGCTCCCAGGAAGCTTGCTCCCCTGGATGCTCACCCAGATCACCACGCTGGTGGGAACGCAAGACATTTGTTCCTGCTCCCTCTCTGGGGTAGGTTTTCAACCTCCATTTCCCTGTGTCTTTCAGTGCAGGCAGCCTCAGAGTTGAGGAGGTCAGGATTGGCACTGTCTGGACATGAAGATCCCATGTTAGTGCTGAGCTCTGGGGAGCCATGGGTGGGGGCTGGGGTGCAGGTTTTCCTCTGGGAATTCCTGCAACGTCTGTTTGTGGTATCTTTGCCCAAGCGATGTTGAAAGTAGGGCAAGAGCCATCATTTTTGTGTCCTGAAAAGTGCTGCTTAAGAAAGTACAAGTGACCTTGTGCTGGCCACCACTGATTTCCAGAAGGGCCCACTCCTGCCGACGCTGCATTTCCTAGAACTAAGAGAGGCAGGAGCAGTAGGCCTCTGAGCCCTGATGGTGATGAAGTCGTTTTTAGGAGTGGGTAGGCCAGGGTTCTGCTGTGCCCACCCTGAGGCCAGCAGATTACCAATGAACAGGCTCTAGAACCTGCCTGTCACTTCAAGGGACGGCCAGAGGTGCATCCGAGGGAGGCTGGCTGCATCCGGAAGAAGGCACAGGTTTTCTGAGCCCAGAACCTCCCCACAAATATGTTCCATCTCTCTTCAGTTGGTCTAAGTAAGTAGAAGGGAAGACCAGCGAAGAAGTCTCTGGCCCCAAGTCTTTGTTTCTTAGGGCATGTCAGTCTGAAGGCAGTAAGCTCCCAGTGGGTAAAGAAATCAGTGGAGTGGGTCTCAGCTAGCATTTATAACAAGGAGGAGAATGGATATGCACACGTTGAGTGTGATAGGGTGGTTGAGTCATGATGTGCAGAGAGGTTGTGGTGTCAAAAGGTATTACGATGGTTCATGCTCAGGGAAGCCTGGAAGCCACTGGCCAGTTGATTCAGGTGCTGGTACCAACTGGTCAGGGCACATCTGCTTTCTACATACCTGTCTTGGACTCTGAAGTCCATTCCTCAGCCTGAGGTGTCCCTCTAGACTCTGGAAAACACACCCTAATAAAAAGTATTTGTGATGTGCCCATCTTTAAAAGGGATACTATTTTGTGTGTGTGTCCATTGGGGCGATGGCCTCTGCTGAGGGAGGAGAGCATGTCACTCTCAGAAATTGGGGTATGTCCCTTTGGCGTCTGCAGGCCAGGTAAGGAGGGAAAGCCGGGACTCGCCAGCTCTGCTTCTCATCCTGGGTTGCCATTTGTGGCTGTGTGACTCAGGGCAAGTGGCTTGCCCTCACTGGCCTCATCTACTATGTACAGAGGGAGGAAAGGACCCAGTTGTTTCCAAGGACACTTCTCAGGTCTTGCCCTCATAGTCTGTTCCAGGATGATGTTGAAGAGATCTGGATCTTTTGTGAAAATTCCAGGGGAAGCCAGGGTTGACTCCCAGGGTTCTATACAAGGCTCCCAAAGCATTCTGATAAGCCCTAGGGGAATGGAGTAGTCACATGTGCAGACACTGGTGGGGATAAGGTGAGTGGATGGCTAGGCAACAGTTAGGGTGACCAACGACAGAGGAGCGGGAACCAGAGCCTGGTCTCCATGGACAGCATTTATTAGGTGCCATTCTCAGTGTGAAGACAGATGGGCAGGAGCTGCTGAGGGGGGCCAGGGCAGCCGCAGCCTGGGGACTTAGGGGCTGCCCGGGTGAGTGTGGGGCATGTCACCCACACATATTGCATATTCTGTGGCAGTGTGCCCAGGCATAAGGCATTGGGGAAGCAGAAAGGCTGCCTGCAGTGGGAGGGGGTGAGACAGGAAGTGACAGTGGCCTTCTAGTTCCCTAGGCAAGACCCTACAGGAGACCAGCAGTCCCCCATGCTCAGACCCCTAGGGCCACTCTGCTGCCTTCCCCACCCTCTCTGTAACTTTGGTTGTGGCTCCCTCGGATCTGACTCTGACGGGACTCGACCCCTCGAGGGCAGGGTCACACACAGGACAGAGGCAGCCAGCACTGCCTCCAGCCCAACATAAACACAGACAGCACCTCTCCAGCTCCTGGGTCCTATTCCCCTTGGCCCATAGGCCGGCTCTTCCACATGAACACGGGGTACACAAAGGCCAGCTTTTTTCCACCTGAGCATTCCCACGGCCTGGAGGACATGATGGGGCTCCCTCTCTCTAGCTCCCCAAATGGTCAGGCTGGCCTTACTCAGCAGTATGGAGCTAGGCCTGGGAACAGTGAGTGGAAGGCAGCTCTGGGGAGGGGGTGGTGGTGGGAGGTTTCCCTTCCCCCTTTTCACAGTTCTGGGGATGAAACTCGGGGGCCTGAAGCACACTAGGACAGTGCTCTACCTCCGAGCTACACCTAGAGCCCCACACATACCCTTCTGCTGTCCTGGGCACTCTCCCGCCTCCAGCTTGTCCCCGGTGGCCAGCCAACAGTCGGCCACTCACCACCTGGGTTGCAGGTGGAGGAGGTAGAGGGCATACCAGGTCCAATACCTTCTTTCCCCTGGAGGGGTGTTCCTGGCTGCAGTGGAAGGAAGCCTCACTTGCAACTTAGGACGCAGGTGCTCTGGCTTCTAGGCCAGAGGTAATGTCCCAGGGCATACCTGTCAGCGTCTGGGCTGCTCTGCCCAATCCCTGAACTTGCAAGAGTTCCAACTCCTGGCTTTTAGTCCATGAGACTCAGTCATGCTTACCTTGGTCCCAAGGACTTCCCTGCCTGTGAACGGAGACAAGGGTCCATTTAGAGCCGCAGTCTCTGGGCTAAAGAGTAGCAGAGACAGAGCACTGGCAGTGGCTCTGGCTGGGCCTTTTGATTCTGGTTTAAGCCCCAGCTCCCTACACGATGCCAGGGTGCTGCCTGCAGGGGCTTTGCTTCGGAGAGCAGGCTGAGCTGGAAGGAAGAGCACTTGGGCTGGGAACAAGCCTGCAAATTCTTGTTCCCCTTCAAGACTTGAATCACCCTGGGCAAGTAATTTTTTTTTTAACCTGTTTTCCTCTTCTGAAAAATGGCCATAAGAACTGCCCAGGTGACTTAACCAGAGTTATTACACTCAAATGAATGAGTAGGTAGGATGGGGTTTCTGGTGCTAAAAATCACTATAAATGGAAGAGGAGATGAGCAGCAGCAGCAGCAGCCAGGGACAGCAAGCGGGAGACTGTTTCAGATTCCAAGGGCAGTCCTGGAGGCTCCCAGGAGCCTGAGAGTGGTACCAGGCCCCAGGTAGCTCACCTACTACTGATGTTTGCAGAATGGGAAGCCACAGTTTTCGGCACTCTCTTCACTCTAACTCCTGTGGCCTGCCTTTTTTTTTTCTTTCTTCCTGTCCTGCCCTCTGGGGACTAGCTTTAGGGACTGCTGGGGTTTCCTTTTTTTTTTTTTTTTTCTTTTTCTTCCATAACTGCATAGCCATGCAAAAAACAGAAGGTAGTGGACACAGAAGGCGGTGAGAGGCTTGGAGACAGCTGGGGATGAGAGAGCAAGGTGGGACCGAGTGGGGGAGGGGTGACCTGGACAAAGACACCCTAGGCTTTGGAGAGCCCAGGGGAGGTATAAGTAGAGATGAAAAGAAAAGAAAAGAAAAAAAAAAAACCAAAACAATACAGAAAACAAAAAAACCCAAAACCGAGAACATTAGTGCCCATACGGAGGTGAGGGGTGTGGGCCCAGCAGGGCCTCTGAGGACTAGGGAGCTTCTCAGCGGCTCCCAGTGGCTGCTCTCCCCACCTCCCCTACCCCCCAAGTTTCACATTTCTCGGAATTCATCAGGCTCTGATGGGGGCTCCAGGGATCCTCAGAGCCCGGCCTCCTGCTGGCTGGTGCAAGCCCGCCCAGTTGGAGATCTAGGGGCTGGGGAAGAGTAGAGGTGGTGGTGGCGGCGGCGGCGGGTTGGGGACTTCCCACGGGGGGCCCCCCCGAAGGCGTCTTTGGGAGGCGGCCTCCTGGCCAACTCCTGCGGCTTCTGCAGGGAGGCCCCTCCTCTCCCCCCGCCCCGCCGGCTCACAGGTGCTCCGGGCCTGGCTGCGGTTCACACCGAGCTCCTGCGCTTCATGAGGCTGCGGAAGGTAACCAGGCTGTGTAGGCCCGTGGACACCGAGCTGATGGCCGAGTGCTGCGTCCCGCTGCACAGGCAGGGGTGCGAGGGCGTGTCGCTGTAGCGGCCGCCGCCTCCCGGCGACGAGTGGCTGTGCTCCACGCACGTGTCGGAGGTGGAGAGGTCCCGAGGGATGATCATGGGGATGGAGTACTGCATCTTCTCGCGGCTCTTGTACCAGAGGCACGAGCACATGGACTGGAAGTGCAGCACCTCGGCGTAGACGTTGCGGAAGCCGCCGCCGCCCACGCCCACGCCGCCCGCGGCCGCCGGGCACAGGACCGGGTCGCGGGGGCGCAGGCCGTCGCCCAGGCTACCGCTTAGGCAGCTCAGGCCGCCCAGGCCGCCCGCCTGGCCGTTGTGCGTGAGCAGCGCGCGGTGCTCCGCGTCCCGCTTCTCGTCCTCGGCGTTCATGGTCATGAATCGGAGCACCACGAGGTTGAGGAAGGCGCCGATGACCGTGAGGCCGGTGAGGATGTACACGAAGCTGAAGGCCACGTACTGCGGCTGCGTCTGCAACGCCTGGTCCTTCTGCAGCGCCACGTAGTCGCCGAAGCCGATGGTGGTGAGCGTGATGAAGCAGTAGTAATAGGCCTGGAAGAAGGTCCAGCGCTCGTAGTAGGAGAAGGCCGCGGCGCCGATGCACAGCGTGCTGACGCACGACACAAAGCCGATGAGCACCATGTTGGCCATGGACACCTCGGCGTGCCGCATGCCCAGTCCCTTCTTGGCACGGTGCAGCAGGTACCTCACGAAGGTGTTGATGCGCTCCCCCAGGCTCTGGAACATGACGAGCGTGAGCGGGATGCCCAGCAGCGCGTAGAACATGCAGAACACCTTGCCCCCGTCTGTGCTGGGCGCCGCGTGGCCATAGCCTGGAGAGATCCGGGGAGAGGAGAGAAAGCACAAGCTGTGGGGCCGGCCAGGCAGGGGTCCCTCCTCCTCTGCCCACTCCCTTCCCTCTCCACTTGAAGGTTCTTCACCTGCTCCCCCCTCCACCCCTCCACCCCCTACCCCCCTTCCTCACCCCACTTTTTTTTTTTCCTGCCTCTCCGAATATAGACCAGGCTGGCTTTGAACTCACCACATTGATCTTCCTGCCTCCCTTCCAAGCGCCGGGGTTACAGGCACACCACCTTGTCCGCCTCACCAGGCTATTGAGGCTACCTTTTCAACACGTGAGCACATCCGTGCCCGGGTGCTTTGGGCTAACCTTTTGTTTGGAACACCGGAAGCACTCTGGGATGATCCTCCCAAAAGGCAGAGACTTTTCAGGTCACACTGCCAGGAAGTTTAGCAATCTTGAGTTTGAACTTGAATCTGCTTTCTTGAAAACATGGGTGTCTTGTGCCTCGTGGGGGGGGGTGGTTCCTGGTTCTGCTGGGGAGTTTGTCGGTAGGCAGCTGACAGTGTGTGTGTGTGTGTGTGTGTGTGTGTGTGTAGAACAGGCTTCTGGTCTAATACCTGGGGGCTCTGCCATGCCCCCTGCCCTCTGTGGGCCCCAGTGTCAGTGGCTATGGGGCAGGTGGTTGGATGGAACGGCTTCTGATGCAGTGATTCAGAGGGAAACTGAGGCACTCAATGGCCTCTTGCTGGTTTCCCTGCTGCAGCCAGAGTTTAACGGGTGCAGTTTCCTGGGCGGCTGGCCTAGCAGTGCCCTCGCCCCAGCTGGGTGAATAAGTACGTGAGAGGGTGCACCCGCCTGAGACTGGGGTCTTTCTACAGATTGGGTCCAGAGTTAGGCTCTGCTGTGTGCATGACATTGCCCTTGGCAAGGAGGGGTCCAGGTCTTTCAGGTGTGTCCCTGTCACCAGGTAGGCCATCTCTATGGTCCCCTACTCTTCTGCCCCAACCTTCCTCATCTGTGCGTGTGCTTCTCTCAGAGGCCAGCCAGGCAGAATCAGAACTGCTTCTCCGAGCTGACCATCAAATGACTATGGAATTTCTGCCCCACACTGGGCAGAGTAGTGCATGCCCGAAACCACAGGCCGAGGCAGGAGAGCGAGAGCTGGAGAGACAGTCTAGGCTGCAGAGCAAACCCTTCTCAAAACAACATCTTCCTGGCCACCGGGGGGGGGGGGGGGGCTGCATGGGCCCATCCTTGGGTATAAGTTCTGGCCTTTTCACTAGTGGTTTTGTGACTTTCTCTCTTTGATCATGTCTCTTTATTGGAAAATGAAATATTTTGTTCTGGCCACTTGCTTCTCCCACCAATCCAGTGAGCGTAAACACTTCAGTTTTTATTAAGCGAATTATGAGAATGAAAGAATGTGAGCAGGCTTTCCAAGTTGCTCTCTTTTCTGGGTCTTAGGAAATCTCAACCAAATGCTGTGTCTTCCAGGCAGTCTTCCTGGGTTCCTCCTAGCTGAAAGTGATCAGTGTTTTATTTGGGTGACTCTGAGAAGGCTCATCTATGAATTCTAGTGCCCACAACTACATAAAGCTAAATATTAACTTGGGGGTTGCCCAGGTGAGCCTGTAATGGCCCCCTCTAACTTCTATCTTCTAAGGGAGTCCCAAATACACATCATGACTACATTGCAGCCCGGGATATTACGAGTGTTTTCTGATCTGAGTTCAAATCCTCCTGTCTATATAAAACTTTTCTGAGCCTTAGTTTTCACATCTGTAAAATGGGGCTAATATATCCCAGCAAGGGCTTTGGGGGAATAAGTGAGATAATGTATGTAATGCACTTAGCCTAGAGCCTGGTACATCTCAAATGCCCAACAACAGCTCGCTGATTAACAGTGGAGGAGGTGGCAGAGTGCTCTCACATTTCTAAAAGGTTGCCAGGCTTAGGAGTAGCTGCATTCCAGTGGAGCCACCTTTGCCGGCCTAAATTCTAAAGCTTGAATTCTAAAGCTCAGGGAGGTCTGGGAACAGATGTTTGGGGAGCCAAGGCTTCAGGACTGTCCTTAGAATGGCTCCCCAGCCCCCACGGCGGCATCCAGCCAGTGGCTGTGTCCCTTCTTCTGCCAGGGGCTACGCAGTCGAGCTGTTGAGCCACGGTGCTGGCCCATCTGCACCCCAGCAGGGTGAGAACAGATTGTGCACGCCAGCTCAGCCCCGCAGCCAGACCACAACTCACCTCGACAGCTGGGCGTGCTACCAGCCTCTGCAGCTTCTCCTAGCCTTCCCTGTCCCCCAGACCAGCGTCACACAGATAGGTATGGACCCCCATTCCTCCCTGGATACGACACTGGGGCGGAGCTCCACACAGAGTGCAGAGCGTGGTTATGGCCCTGGCTGTGTGACCCCGGGCAAATCTTGTTCTGTCTCTGGGCTCACTTGCTTTCTGTGCACTTGGGGTCCAGAGCCGTGACCTAAAGTTGCTATTCCGTGCCCTAAGCACTTGTTGGAACTGCATCCGGAGCAAAGGAGATGAGGCTTGGGGAGCCTGTGGGGTGTACAACTGTGAGGGGCCCTTGGGAAAGCACCTGAAGATGCAAGGTCCTGTGTGTGTGTGTGTGTGTGTGTAGCCATCCATAGCCCCTCCCAGAGGAAGGAACCCTTCTATACCACCCGTCTGCCCCGCACAACTTGTCTTGGGTTCCATTAAAGACTCCTGTTCTTCTGGAAAACCCAGTGCCCACCTGCCTGGCATCCTTTGCCTTTATACACAGCTTATACAACAGCTCTCCTGCTCCTCCCTGCTGGCCATGGTCCTCAGGCACTGCCCTGGATCCTCACCTGGCACCCAGAAGTATCCTCTACGTCCCTCTACGTCCCTCACAGCACTTTCCCCCTCCACCCTTCTGCTCCTGCTCAGATCCCCTTTCCTCCCGGGAAGGCAGTACCCAGAGCCTAGCTTTAGCCATAAGTACACAGCCAACTTGGTGACTCTCAGATTGAATGACTCATGCAGGCCTGACCAGAGGCTCCTACCAGGGGTGGAACCAGAGCCTGACCTTTGTGGGGCAGTCGACAAGGCTGGCCCTCACTCCCTACCACGAGCCAGGCTCACTAATCAAAAGCTCTTACCCTTCCAACACCATTTTAACTTTGCCCTCATGAACATCCCCCAAGGTCACGCTTGTGACTGACTGTTCTGCAGCTGGAGTTGAGACGTCTTGGAGGGTCTTTTTGAGTAAGCATTTCTCACTCTGCATTCGTGCCAGTGCCATGTCAAGAAGGGAAACTGAGGCCCAGAGAGGAGTGTATTCCACACGAGGCCTCAGCTTCGGGCACTATCTGGAGCCAGATGAGGCACAAGTGGGAACGGGAGGGTGCTGCCGGGAGATGCCCCAGAGACAGAAGCTTTTCATCCTGGGGCTGAGGGTAAGCATGCCTATCCCTTTGTCTGTCTTACTGTCACTGGGTGGAAGGGCAAAGGAGCCACGAGGACCTGCTGACGTGGGTGCCTAGCTTGGAGGACTGCCAGCTAGGGTGGAGCCAGTCCCAGGGGACCCTGGACTTCTGGGAAGTCACCGGGAGTTTGGCCAACCCTGTACCCCTGCAGCAGGGAGGCAGTGTGCCTAGTTTGGCTTTGCAAGGGAGAAGGTAAAAAAGAATTACCCATTGCTGCTTCCTCAAGTCTCTGGTTGGGAGGGGCTCTACTAGTCCCTCCGGGCACAAGCACACACACACACACACACACACACACACGGGCTGGTCTCTGAGGCTGATTTTTTTGTGGGTACCGTCTTCCAGTACTTGGGCCAAACAGCTAGAACTCATATCCCGAGCATAAACCCTAGTGCCTGCCTCTCCAAGCACTTGGTAGGCTGTCCCGGTCTTGTCCTCTCCCCATCTCCCATCCTGACTCTATCACAGGTGGGCTCTTAGTAATCGTTTGCTCCAGTCCTCGGGTTGTATGGATAAGCCATGGAGGAGCAGGGAGGGAAAGCAACCTGTCAAGGCCTAAGCCAGCTCAGCCCTGCAGCCAGACCACAACTGTGCTCGGTCACTCCGCCAGGGCTGGCGACACCCCATGGCAAGTGACTTAGCTAAGAGATGGGCCTGGGCACGGAATCCACCAGGACCAGCAAGATGGCTTTATGGGAAAAGGCGTTGGCTGCCAAGCCTGATGATCTGAGTTTGTTTCCTAAGACCCACATGGTGGAAGGAGATCCCACAAGTTCCTCTGACCTCTATACATGCACCATAGAATATGTGTGCAAGCATACACACATACAGGCACAAAGGCACACATATATACAGACACAGGTATGCACACACACACACATGATAAATAAATGTAATAAAACTCTAAAAAAAATTCAACTGAGGAGGCTGTGGCTGGACATAAATGTTAATTATTAGCATAAATATTTTAGGGTAGCCTCAGGCCTCTGTTCTCATTTCTTCCTGGTGTCGGGAACTCAGCCATTGGTTGTAGCACTGGCTTCCAGAGGACCTGGGGGTGGTGGTGGGGGCTGGAGGGGCTGGGCCCTCCCTCTTACTTCTCCCAGTGGTCTGGCTCCTCCTACTCAAAGCAAAACTGTAAGCGCTCGCTTGCTCGAGGTAATGGCCTGGTCTTGGCCACCTGCTCCCACTGGCCTCAGGAGCATGCTAGCCTGCCTGCCTGCCTGCCTCCCTGCCTGCCTCCTACCCTTGGCCTAGCTGGCCCCAAGGTGGGCTCCTGGCCACAGCTCGAGTAGAGCAAAGTGTGTGGAGATGGATGGCTGGAGGCTCGGGTCCGCCCTGAGCTCGGCTATGACTAGCTTTATGTCTTGGGCCGTCTCTTCCCATCCCTGGTTCCCACCCTGCCTTTTTTTTTTTTCCACTTTCCTGAATGTCTTTTAGTGTTTCCTCTGTTCACCCACCCACTCACAGGATCAAAGCTTCTGTTTGTGAAGTGTTGATCAAATGCAGTATTTTACTACATGGAACAGGCGCCGGGCAGATGATCATTAAGACTCTAATTAGTTTATTCCCCCATCAAAATCAATTAAGAACACACCTGTCAATCAGAACTTCAGATTAGCATGAGATAATTGATTCTGTGAAGCTGAGTCAAGTTATCCTTATATGTTGGAAACGCTGCAGATAGGTAGGGAATCTGCTGCTCAGGGTAACAGAAAGAGCTCAGGCTGTGCAGCCAAACAGCTCTTAAACTTGGACAGGCTCCGTAACCCTCTGAACCTCAAGTTTTTCACCTATGAAATGGTATCGATACCTATGAAGGTATCGACCTCGTCTAGTTCTGGGGATTTGGTGAACTGGTAGGTTTGAGATGCGAATGTGAATATACTTGGACCCCTAAGATTGCATGCACATCCTAGGTGTTTCTTAAGGTTAACTTCCTTAGATACCAGCTCTGTGGTATGTTAAGGGTTGGATAAGGAAAGGGTTGCTTGACTCAATCAAATTGGGGAAAACAGAGACTAAACAGGATTTTTCATCACGTGGCTTAAGCGTCACAGGGTCATACCTAACTGTGTTCTATGCAGAGCTGGGAGAATGTGTTATATTTCTCAAGCATTTGATCACGGAACATTTTCTCACGCTGCTGATGGCGAAACTGAGGGTTCCGATCTGAGCACAGCTTGGAAAGCACTCCTCTGTCACACCAGGAACTTCTAAGGTCTTTCCTCCCGGTCAATCTCTGACTCTGGGTCTCTGATCCCATCTCTGGGCAGATTAGCACCTTGGCAGTGCCTGGCTATACCCTGTCTCCTAGCAGACCTGCTTATCTAGAGTAAATACGGCCCTGGCCAGGGCTAATGTTTGTCCCCGGGGGGAAGATGAATGAGGTGGCCTGTGGTCAAGACACCCAAAGGCTTTGCACACTGGGTTGATGCTGGAAATGGAAGGAGAGGCCGGCCTGTGGGTGCTGCCTGGGTTTGGAAAGCAGCAGGAAGGCAGTATGGGCTCTGGGGAGGCTCCCCTCCAGCACGTTGGAGGAGGGATACCGGAAGGCCTTGCTTTCTGTGTGTGGAAAGGGGCAGTCAGGCTTGAGCCTCGAGTACCTGGAAAAGGGCATTTAGGGACCTCAGAGCGCAGTCTGGGGACAACAGCAATGTGGAGATAAGACACAGGACCAGAATGGGTGCGTTAAAGGAGATGAGGTGGAAGGCATTTGGCATTGGTACCTAGGCCCTGCAAGGAGGCTGGCCTAGTGGACATTGCAGAGAGTGCAGGTCATCTCTGGCCCTTTGGGAGATCCACTCAGACACCATCTTGTCTCCGAAGCTCCTAGGGCTTCCTCAGAGCACCAGAACGTCGCTCCCTCTGCCTGCTCATGCCCTCCTTCTTGTGCACTCTTTCTACAGAGGAGTCTGCAGGGTTCTGAGCCCTCAGGTGGTGGTGAGTCCCTGTGGTGTTGTGCACAGAGCCTGGTGGGGGCGGCTGGTCAGCAATTGCTGTTCTACCTGGAAGACCGAGTTCTAGAAGGTAAAGGCTCTGGAGCAGTCTGTGATGGTGACCCCCAAATACTAGCCTCCTCAAATTCCCAATTGCAAGGAGAGGTGGTCATCTCAGGATCTTTTGTTGACTCATAGCCCTGGTCCTTGCTATACACCCCTTCCCCCCCTTTAAAATGAGGCCAACTCAAGGCCCCAAAATAATCCTACTGCTGCAGGCCTGGCTCAGCCCAAAGCTAGGTCTGCGAAGCCACAGGACTCCAGGGAGCTGGGTGGGGATGAGCATGAAGAACTGGGTCTGGGGTTTGTCACCCTCCAGGCCAGAACAGTTCTGCGACAAGGCTCCCATCTCTTCTCTCCACCCTGCCCCTTCCCAGGGCCTCTTTGCTCCATCTTGGTCTCTTCATTTTCAGCGCCTGGCCCCACTCTGTAGCAGTGGGCCTCCTCCTGCTCCTTTCTGACTTCCTGGCTTTCGCCCCCTCTCTTGAGCTGTCTCCTTCCCACAGGTGTCTGTCCCTGTTACTGTCTGGGGACCTCTTAGGCAGAAGAGCTCTGGCACCCCACCCCCAACCTCCCAAGCCTATGTGGAATGGGGGGGAGTTGAGAGGGAGGGTGCTGGTGTCATGGAAAATCCCTGCAGCAGCCAAGGTCAGTGTTTGCACACACAGTCTGGCCTGCAGCCAGGCCTGCCTCGGGCTCAGCTCCTTTGGGCCATCCCCACCCCCCACCCCCTTAGGCCGCCTTTGTGCAGGGGCCTCATATGTCTAGAGCAGAGGCTTCAAGCAGGGGCTTTAGGAAGGGCCCATGCTGCAGTGTGGGACATTAGGTGGTTTCAACATGCCCATTTTACAGAGGAGTAAACTAAGGCCTAGAGGGAAGCAGAGGACCAGATCCACACCACAGGTCTCTGACAGAGTGAGGACTAGAATATCCTGGCTTACCCTCTCAGCCTTCCCCAATGCTGCAGAGAGGAGCAGCCTTGTTCACGCCACAGGGACAAGGAACAGTAAAGGCAAGATTAACAGTGCCCTCCGATTCAAGGGTAGCTTACTGTTGGGCTACACTCAAGACTGGAGAATGTGGCCAGGAGACGTAGACCAGATGATCAAACCAAGGTCCTTGATCTCACGACACACCTTCCACTCGAAGTAAATCAGATGAATCCCTTCAGAGGAACACTTGAAGGTTCAGTGTTTTCCCCAAAGCGGAGGTAATTACGGCACTCACTGTCGAGAGAGGTGGCCGGCCGGTTTGGGGAGTGTTTAAGGTAGGGGCAGAATGAGGGATGGAGGTGAAGACCCCGGTGACACTGTCATGAGTAGTAGGGACCAGCAGGTTCTCCCAGAAGACCAGTCTCACATACACAGCAAGGTCCTTAGAGATGCATCTACCCGGGACCCTGAGGTACCACTTCCAGGAATCTCTGCTGGGAAAATAACCAGAGATCCGAGCAAAGATTTATGAACGCAGATGTTTATAGCAGCATTTTCATTGTGAAAAATTGTAAACACTCCAAATGGTCACCAATAGGCTTTAGTTAAACATATTAAGGTATATTTATGGGGTGGAGGACTGTGCAGCCATTAAAGCGCTATTCCTGAGGAGTCTCTTAATTACATAGAAAAACCACTGTATTATGTCAACAACAGTAGGCACCGTGCTTTCTGTATGGCGGGGTCCTATCCTAAATCTATGAGGACAAAAAGTACGTATGCATAAATGCAGCGGAAAAGCTAGAGGTGTTGCGGAGAGCCACACAGAGTTTATCTGTGAATAATGTGCTTATTATTGATTTCAGTTTTTCTTTTCACACAGTTTTACATGCTCTACAGAATGTTTTTCTTTTTTTTTTTTTTTTTTTTTTTAGTACTGAGGGCTGAGCCACATGCTAGGCAAGTTCTCTACCGCTGTGCTCTCTATCCCCCAACCCTCTATTACCTTCACAGGCAGAAGCGCATTAGTGATAATAACAATAGTAATCTATGTTATTATTAGCCAGGGTCTTACCACATTGCTCTAGCTGGCCCGGGACACCTAGGCTCAAGTGACCCTTCTGCCTCAGCCTACTGAGTGCTGGGACTACCAGCATGCACCACTGTGTGGGCCTAGTCAAAATGACAAAAATAACTGTATCTAACAACAGCAAAATCTTCCTGGCATAAGACCACCAAGAAGTTTGATTGCAAAGCGAGAGTTGTCTTTTGGGGCAAGGGTTAATGTTTGCAGGGCTCAAGAGCAAGAAACTGTAGCTGGGAGGCAATGGGCAGCCCTGGGCAGCTTCTGAGTAGGAAAGGGGCAAATGCCCAAAGAGCTATCACTGTGAATTTCCTCACACCCCTGTGTGGAGACGGAGCATGGGCATGGCAGTGGAACATGGGGAGCAGAAGGCTTCATTGGGGTTCTTCGGCATAGCCTAGCTGACGAGTGTTGAAGCCTGAGCTAGAGAGGAGCAGAGAACTCAAGGGTTAAGGAAGGGCTGGGGGGGGGGGAAAGAAGGGACACAGTGTGAGGGATGCCCCTGCGGTCAGGGGCTAAACTATAAGCTACCTGAGACTGGGAGGGGTGTGAGGCTCCGGAGGACACTGCTACATGGAAGGACAGACACCCTGGGAGTCCCGGGAAAGCTAACACTCCGTAGGCCCCTGGCATCCATCTTAGTTCAGCCACTGTCCCAGGTGCTGTGACAGAGGCCTGTGGCCTATATGCATCTTAATGGCCAGATAGACAGCTGTACTGTGTGGCCACAGGCAAGACCTTGGGTCTCCCTGGGCTCCGAGTGCCTTTTATGGGCTACGAAGGAGCTGTCCTTAGGTCGCTTAGCATCTAGCATTCTGGACTTTCAGAGGAGCCACAACTTCTAGTCCCAAACCAGAGAGAGGTCTCAGCAGCAGCCATCTCAGGGGATTCTTGGGTGCCTGAAGCAATGCCTGGGCCTCTGGCTGCACCTCAGGCCACAGCCAGCATTGTTCAAATGCACAGGAGAGGATGAAAATCTGAACGATACTGCCTGGCTCAGCTTTGCACAGTAACAGTTCTTGAAGTGGGTGGGGGAGGGCAGCCAGAGACCCAAATGCCAGCTGTCTGTGCCCCCCCCATCCCCGATAACCTCTCTTCACAACAGCTTCTCAGAGTCAGGGGGAGGCAGCCGCCAGTCTAGAGCATTTTGGAAGTTCTGCTGGTCCCAAGTCTCCTACTGTTTTCTGAACCCCAAGGCACCCAGATTTCTATTTTTACTCCTAGTTTTACAGACTTGCCTTCAGTCTCTCCCTTCCTTTTGCTCTTTTACCTCCAGATACTTCCTAGTCATGTCTCACTTTGGCCTGTCTGGTTTTGGGGCCTCTGGATGGCGACTCGTGCTTCTCAGTAACTCAGCCCTGGCAATAGCACTGGACCCAGCCACATGTTTATTGGGCATTTTGGTTCCAGGTGCACACACACACCTTGATCTTCTCAGAAATCTTGTGAGAGATGGCTTATCTCCACTTGACAGATGAGAAAACTGAGGCACAGAACATTTTCATAATACCTACACTCCTGCCACCCCACCATAGCTGGTGAATGGCAGTCAAGGGACATGCTCAGGCCTGGCACTGTGGGTGACCTAGCTGACAGCACCATGGATTGTGAGTTCTAGAAAGTAGTTGACCAAGATCTCTAGGGAAGGAGACATAGATAGGCTGGATAATTTGTCAAGGCCATCCAGGTCAGGGACAGAGCTAGGTCTCCTCAGGCCACACCCTATTCTTTTTGGTTCTCATATCAGTGATGCCCTGGGCTTCTGGGGTCAAGGATCAGGGTCCATGGGACATCTGAATGGGACTTTCATGAACTCTTCTCTTACTGTTTCTGAAGAGGTAGCATCAAGGGATGGACAAGTAGCTAACCACTTGTTAGCTACTTGATGGACAAGGAAGTAACTACATCTATAAAAATCCTTCCTCTCCAGCCTCCCCCACCAGCAGTGGGTCCAGGCTCCACCACCAGCCTGAGGCAGAGAGCAGAAGGTGGCAGGTTGAGATTGTGGAGGAGCTCAGTGTCAGTCCTGGAAGAAGACACTGACCTCTGGCAGAGGAAGGCTGGGCACCTGGGGGGGCTGGGCCGGAAGCAGGCACCCCAGAAGGCCGTGACGCTCTGCCAATCTCAAGAACGTCAGGTGGAAAATCAGTATGACAAGCATGGCTTCGTCCCCTTAGCTTGCCGTAATTGATTAGCTGAGCCAACCTTCCGTTAGCACCTCTGACTTTGTACCAGGCACACGACTAAGTGCTGAGGAAGGATGCAGAAATGGAATAGCCAAGTCGTAGTGCTTTTCGAGAACAGACTGGCTGGCAGGCAGGTGGGAGGAAACCGAATGGCAGAGAGCTGCCCTAGGAAGCCAGGAGCCCTGGGAGTCGGTGCCAGGGGTGGGGACCTATCCCCTGAAAGTGGGACCAGGAAGCCAGGACAGGGAGGCAGAAGGTTCAGCATCTTTGCAAAACCCTAATAGCTGGGAAAGCCGTCTGTTCTGCTCTGGTGGCCTCTGGAGGTGGCCCTGGACACCTGTAAGCAATACCCAGAGCCAGGGTGGACATCTGGCTCATGTCCATAGCAACTTTCAGTCTTGGATGTCACTTTATATTGGATCAAGGTCAATATCCGGGGTCATTCTTTGGTCCCGCTCTTCCTTTCTTGTTATTTTGCTTCTCCCCATTAACAAACTTAATTGTAGAACAGTTTTGGGTGAATAGGATGTCCACAAAGGCGGCTCTCTTGTGTTTGTGTCGTGTGTTCCACTTTTCCCACATTACCTTCTTTAAGAAGCCCCCTCCTGCTCTCAGTCTCTAAGGGTGCACTTGGCCTTTCTTAGTGACTGTGGCTGGCGTGGTCACCCCTAACCACAAGCAATGTTCCTATGAGTAAAGGTGCTTTTATTTAACACCACTGGTCTTTTTTTCTGCATTTTAAATTAATTGTTATTATTTATTACAATTTATTTACTTTGTATCCTGACTGTGGCCCCCTCCCTTGTCTCCTCCCAATCACACCCTCCCTCCCTCTTCTCCCCCTATGCCTCTCCCCTAGCCCATTAACAGGTGAGAACCTCCTCCCCTTTTATCTGACCCTAGCCTATCAGGTCTCATCAGGACTGGCTGCATTGTCTTCCTTTGTGGCCTGGCAAGGCTGTACCCCCAGGGGGAGATGATCAGCGAGCCAGTTACTGAGTTCATGCCAGAGAAAACCCCTGTTCCTCTTACTAGGGAATCCACTTGGAGAATGAGTCTGTGGGCTACATCTGAGCAGGGGTTTTAGGTCCTCTTCATTCATGATCCTTTGTTGGGGTATCAGTCTCTGCAGAGCCCAATTTTTTGGGCTTTGTTAGTCTCCTTTTGGAGCTCCTGTCCCCTCCATGTCTTTCTATCTCCCCCTTCTTTCATAAAATTTCATGCATTCTGCCGAAAGTTTGGCCATAAGTCTCAGCCTCTCATGGTATATACTCACTTATAAGTGGTTATTAGCCATATAATACAGGATAAACATACTAAAATCTATACTCTTAAAGAAGCTAAACAACAAGGAAGACCCTAGGGAAGATGCTCAATCCTCATTCAGAAGGGCAAACACGATAACTATCAGAAGCAGGGAACAGGAAGACAGGGAACAGGACAGGAGCCTATCACAGAGGGCCTCTGAAAGACCCCACTGATGGAGGTATCAAAGCACACTGTCTTATGGGAGGACTGTGGGCCACTAGCACAGTATGGCCCTGAACACTTAAGGACTTGGAGAGGTTGTTAGGGCGCAGGCATGGCCTGAATTCTGCTTCCTGCCCTCCCCTCCGTGTGGCTGAGTTTGGGGTTGCAGCTGGGAACGCAGCAGGGTGGGATGCAGGAAAAAAGGAAGAAGGAAGCCCACTGGCCGGAACACAGCCTAGGGTGGTGGCACATTTTCATTGTCAGCGTGACACAATCCAGAATCACCTGGGAAGGCAGTCTAACTGAGGGATTGTCTACATCAGGCTGCCTTTTGGGTATGTCTTTGCAGGGATTATCATGATTCCTGTGATCAAGCTAGGAGGACTCACCCATTGTGGGTGGCACCATTCCCTGGGCTTAAGGCCCAAACTATATAAATGTAGAGAATGGGCCAAGCACCAAACAAGCATGCATGCATGCATTTCTCTCTGCTCTCGACTGTGGGTGTGATCTCCCTGAAATGATGGATGGGAACCTGAAACAGTGACCTAAAATAAATTCTTTGTCCCTTAAATTGTGTGTGTGTGTGTGTGTGTGTGTGTGTGTGTTTCCGGGGCAACCGAAATGAAACTAAAACTCCGGGCTTTTCTGCTCTCAGTGCCAGGGAAAGCAGGTACCCTTTGTCAGAATCTCTCCTCCTCACCATGACCCTCTGGCCAGTACCAGTTCTGTTTTGATGAGAAAACTATGGAAGGCTCAGAGAGGTCAGCGTATGAAAGTAGACAAGATTAGGACTCAATCTTAGTCTTTGGGGGTCTTCAAAGTTCAAGTGCTTTGGCCACCCAGCCTGGCCCCCTGGGCCATTTACCTCGTCAATGGAATGCGTTTATCCTGTCCAGCAGACCTTTGATAGTAAGCCCCTCACAGAAGAGTCCAATAATTGAGACACCTCGGTCTGACGGCCCTAGCACCTGTGTGAGCCATAGATGCTCAGCTCACATGACGCTGGAAGAGCTTGTCCTTTTCAAAGCTTTTCTCTCCTGAGCCTGGTCCCTGCTCTCTGCCTCTGAGGAACCTGCAACTTGGAGGCCACCAGACCCTTCCTTCCAGAGAGCACCCCCTGGAAGTTCTCCAAGGAAGCCCAGAGAGGTTTCAGTACGGCCCTGAGACAGAGCTAGGTGTGAGGGCAGGAGGTGGAGGGCAGGTGCCAGGGCCAGAGGAGGCCATCTGTGGAGGACTTGGTGAGGCTTCTGCCCTTTCCTACCTCTTTGGAATGGTCCTTCCTGCCAACAGCCCCAGTTTAGGAAGCGTCTAAGCAGACTCTCTTTTTTAATGTAATCGTGGACCAGGGCACAGTGAATGGAAGCAGGGTGGGGCGCAAAATCCAAGAGGACATACATCGTCTATATGAACTATTGTTAAGGCTTGGGCTCCCTCCACAGCTGGATTGGGGGGGTGCTGGGTAAGCTTTGGGGAGCTGGGCTGCAGGGTAATGAAGATTTGAATCCAAGCTGATGCCATGTGAGGCAAAATCATAAGCAAGTCAGAAGTAGGGACACAGAAGCCAGAGCCTGGCTGAACAAATAAAAGACAGGGATAACTCAGCCTGGAGACTGGAGGGAGGGAGGAGCCTGGCTCTGGCTGCTGGCCTCTGACCTTGGCTAAAAGCTAGTGCTTCTTTGCAGAAGTCCTCTGCTTGCCCTGCTCCAAAGAGGCACTGGCTAAGTTTCAGGCCCTGCAGATGGGAGGCCCAGCCCTGCACACTTCATCCAGGGTGCCCTGTGTGGTGAACACTACAGAAAGGCTGGGCCAGACTTCTGGAGGGTCGTATAGGGTGTGTGAAGCTCTCTACAGTGGGAACATGCTAATCCTACTGCTCTGCAGCCCCGTGAGACCCCAGGGACGGGGCAGTAGCCACGCCACCGCTGGGGACAGGGGCAGTTTCTCCCCAACGAGAACTCCTACCGCACACACTGCATCTTTGGTCCAATATGACTAGCCAACTGAGTGACACTGGGGTTTGAAAGGCTGTGTGGAAAATATCTAGTTCAAGGCCTGGCCCGTGTGTGTTGGAGAATCTTAAGACATAGGAGATGTTATTAATATGCCTGTTTCTTTTTTTCTCCTCAGCACAGCTCTGAGTTGCCACTCCCCACTCAGAAATCTTCTTTTTTATCCCTTGAATTTACACAATACAGTGAAAGGGTCCAGGTTCAGTACACAGGCTGTAAATCTAGGACCTGCTACTTCCTGAATCTCATAAAACTCTGAGCTAGTCTGTACCAAGGGTTTCCTGCCAGCTTTACCTTGGAGCACTGCTCTTCCCGGACTATTTGCTCGAAGCGTGGCTACAGCCTGGAGCTCCCTCCTGGATAGCCTCTGTCCTCCCAGATTAGATCCGGAGCTCCTTCCCCCGGCACACCTTTCCTGTCCCTTAGCTGATAGAAGGGCACCTTCTGCTCTCCCCACTCTCTCTGCCAGGCGTTGCAGTGTGGGTGGAAGCAGGCCCTTCTTTCTCAGGCTGGCCCTCTGCACCCAGTGACTATGGCAGAATCCCAGCAGATGTGTGGAGGCCAGTCTTGATGGATGGCCTGGGTGCAGGGAGAGGCCTTGGAGCACCCTTTCCCTATCACCTGCTCTCTACTTTCCTTCCTGGTCATGGCTAGTGGCCCAGACAGCACTGGGCTGGCAGGGAATTCGGGAGCAGATGCCAGGAGCTGTGAAGGGAGGCTTTTCTTAGGCTCGGCACCCTCCCCAGGGCTCAGGAGCTCAGATCGTGGAGGCTGGCGTTGCGCCTGGGAGAAGAGGGACTCTAGGCAACAGGGACTTCGGCCTGTAGCAGCTGCTGGAAGCCTCTTTCTCCTGAGCCCAGTCTGCAGATGTGCGAGCCTCACCCTCAACATTCACTCATGCATGCAGTACCTGCAGGTGCACACACGGATGCCTGTGTGTGCGTGCGTGTGTGTGTGTGTGTGTGTGTGTGTGTGTGTGTGTGTGTGTATGCTGGTCACACACATGCCCCTCCCCCCACGGGTGCACACATACACACTGCAGCACATTGCCTGCCTTTATGTGGCCTCTAAGCATGGCTCTATCCTCTATTCAGGGCAGAGTGCAAGAACAAGATGAGCTACAGGGTGAGCACTCTCAGGGAAGCAGAAACTGAAGCTGTAGGGAGGGGTCCTTTGTGGAACTGCTGCTGTTCCTGTCCGAGTTACCTCTACTTGAAGGCCGTGAGGGGTTGGGGCTTCTTCCTCCTCTGAGTCCCCTCCTCCAGTCCAAGGGGACACAGGCTCTGCTGAGAGGGTCCAGTCTAAGGAAACACGCTCCACTCACCCCTATGCCCCATTGGAAATGCTCCCGTGAAGAGCGGGATTACAGGGCCCTGGCTGTTCCTTCTCAGTCCCTGTTTGGAGATACCGCCTTTCACAAAGAGTCCAGAGGCGGACACTCAACCCCAGTCCGACTCACCCAGGCTAACCACTCTCTCTGACCCCTGCCCTCTTGGCCTTCCCAATGACCTCCACTAGCCACCCGTCTTCCTGACCATCCATCTACACCTTGGTCATGGCCCAGAACAGATGAACCGGGCCTACCAGCACCTAACAGGAGTGACTTCCTGGATCCTGTGGGCTAGTCACGCAGTCTGGTTATACCTGTGTGTTCTGAACTTGCTAATTATGGTGCCAAGAACTCCAACTCAGGCGGCCTCCCTAGGACCAGGCGGCCTCGCTCAGGACCAAGCCCTTTCCAGCTGCTGCTCACAATGCTCTCTGGCTCCTTCCTTTCCTCTCCGGAGTCCCAGGGTAGAATCCAGGCAAGCTGACTTTCTCTGCACTTGACTTTATTCAAATGATTAAATGCTTCTGTCATCATTCCTCCTCCCCAGTTCAAAACAATACTAGCTAACATTTATACAGCGCTTACTACGTGCCAGGCACTGCTCTGAGGAAGCTGATATATGTTCCTCATTTAATCTTCCAGCAATCCTATTCAGTAGGGACTATTATTATCCCCGTTTAAAGATGTAGCAGCTAAGCCACAGAGAGGTTAAGTACTCGCTCAAGGTCACACAGCAAGTATATGGTGGAGCTGGACCCTCCCTTACACTGTCTGCAAGTGTCTGGCAACGGGAAATGAGAAGAAAGGTCTCTGAGCAGCTGGGTGCGGGGTGACCAGGAGCATGCTTCTCCCGGGAGAAAGGACCCAGAGCGCTCTGGCGGGAGGGTGGGGGGCATCCTGCCCACGTGGGTGTTAGTCACCACCTCCCTTGTTTGCTTGTGGCTCACTCTTGAGTGCTTTGACAGCAAGTGAGACGGGTGTCACTATCGCTCATTCCACTGCGAACCGAGGAGGCTGAGCTCTGGTGGCAATTCGGCTTGGTCAAGGTCACACTGTGCCTGGCATGGAAACTTCCCGGGGTTGGGTGCTTGCCTGCCTGCTGCTGCCCTAGGCTGGAGTCTAGGTTTTGGTATAACAGAAGTCATCCAGTGAGGGCTCGGGTAACTCTAGCTCTCAGTGGGAGACTCTAGGGGAAGGGGTCTCATCTTGCCCGGCTCCATTCCTGGCCCAAATTGGCACGGGCACCTGGGAAGGGCAGCCGGCCAGCCACGTGCCAATGTTGCTTTAAAAATAAACCCGGGAAGAACGAGGCTTAAAAATAGCCCTGGGGATGTGTGAGCAGCTAATTACTACTGCAGCCCCCTGTCAGGGCTGCAGGGAGTGAGCTGGGCTCTGTGGTGTCTGGGCGCTGTGTCCTCTCTGCTCACATCTTCTGGTTTGTGAACCAGGGAGAGGCCTTTCCAAAGCAGCCTGGGGGAGACGGGGGCCACAGAATCCTGGAAGGTCAGGCATGGGTCCCTTTCAGGGTACTGTGAATAATGTCCGTCATTTCAGAGATTAGAGAAGCAGTGAGGCTGGGCCCAATCCTGGCACTCAGGGTTGGGGCAATGATGGTCCTAGCTGTGGCCAGGATTTCTCCATTTCACATTGTCTTTGGGTAACACCTAAGACTTTCACCTGGGAAGAGCTTCTGAGGTCCTGAACCCCTCCCGTCTCTGAAGTGGGCGTGATAGTGGTAGACAGGAGGCTGGTGATACTAGTGACTCCTGATTTAGGACTTGTGATAACCACTTTTCAACTGTTTCTTTTTCCACTCAGGAAAGAGTAGAGGGTCCTTCTGGCTGAGCATTGCTGATTGCTCCCAGACACACCCTTGGGTCTCCAGTGCTGGGTGGGGTTGGACTAAATCCCAGGCTCTCTGTCTCAGTAGGTAGTCAAGGCAGGACCACACTTCTGCAGGTTGATATTCCCTAAGGATCTTGGATACTCTTCCCCACACCATCCCTGACAACTTGTGGATAGGGTCCAGTGACTGTGAGGGAAAGATACGGGGCCCAGTTGAAGATGCATCTGATCAAAGATGACAGGCATGCAAGGATCAAAGAGAAAAAAAAAAACCAGCTTTCTCAGAGGAGGGGGGCAGAGGCTGCTGGGAGCTGACAGGAGAGGTCAAAGGACAGGGATGGTGGGGAGAAGGGAGGGCACAGAGCTGGCAGGGTTGTAAGGGAGGGAGCTATGTAGGAAAAACTGAGCTGCCAGCCATGGCTGGGTGTCCCAAGCCATAAACTTGTTGGGCCTTGACATCATTTGCATAACAAACCATAATGAACCTAATGGCCACTACCCCTGGCCTCTGCAGGAGGTTTGCAAAGCTTTGGCCTGCAAACAGGAGGGGCTGCCATGCTTCTTCACCCTGCCCCACTCCTGCCTCTCTTCAAATGTATTCCACATTTCCAATTCAGGATCTACAAGCATAGAATAACATCCACCTCCAAGGCCTTCCTTTTTTTTTTTTTTTTTTCTCCTGGAAGGATCTGTAGAACATGACACTTCATGGTCAATGTCCCTTTGACCATGATGGTGACAAGTCCACTAGCTCTCCCTTTGTGGTCTCCTGCGGTCTCCCAGCATCTGTGGGCAAGACTGACTGTGCTCTCGCTCTTGCAATGCTCCTCTTGCCTTTGGGAAAGCACTGTTCTGAAGCTCATCCCTCCTTCCCTTCCACCATCTCACAGTCAGGGCCTTATCCACCGTGGGCAAGCCCTTTATCAGTAAGCCACACCCCAGCCTGTGGGATTCCACGATAGTGTTTCTTTCTGTAGCCCAGGATGGCCTCCACCTCTCAAGCCTGCTTCCACCTCCCGTTGCTGGAAGATTCCAGGCATCTGCGCCAGTACCCTCCGCCCTCTGGCCTTTCTTGCTTGATCTCCCTCTCTTGCAGGAAGGCTGTTCCTAGTTGCTCTCATGCAGCACCTGGCTTTCAGTATTATTTCTATTTCCTGAGTTTCTGTCCTGGCTTTGATTTCTCCGTTAGTGGCAGGCTTGCCTTCACAGGTTTGTTGAAAGATTAATCAGGATGTCTCCAACTGCAGCCCTGAGTCTCTTTCACAAAACCTGTGACTCTCCAGCTTCATTTTTTTTTTTTTTTTTAATCTGGGAAGTGATCAGCCTCCACCCGTTACTCAAGTCAAAGACCCAGGACCAGGCCTGTTTGTTCTATTTCGCTCTAACTCCCACAGGCTGATCTCTTTCCCCTACATAGACATCTTCCCCATCATAAGTCCCATCTACACTGCTTCCCAAACGGCCCTAATGGGGCAGTGAGCATCACCTCCCCTGATAGTCCCTGGTCTAGTCACAGCTCTTCCTCGTGAGCTATACACTATAGCTGGCACAACTTCGATGGAATGATTCTGTACAGTTTTAATTTTTTAAGTATTTATTTTTGACACATGTATGTATAGTGTGTGTGTGTGTGTGTGTGTGTTCGCAACTTGTGACCATGTGTGCACAGTCGTGTATGCCCTGTTTCACGTGTGGAGGTCAAAGAACAACCTGTGGGAGTCAATGATCCCCTTCTGTCATGGAAGTGGAGCATCAGGCTTTGTGGAAATCACCTTTCCCTGATGAACCATCTCTCCAGGCCAAGATGAGGCTTCTTCATTACAACAAAATTTAGTTTCTAGGTTCTGCTTCCCCTAAAAAGTGGATACCCAGGAGAGTGGAGGTTGCTTTTTCCTGTGCCCAGTCTCTGGGGTCCAGGACAGTCCCGGATGTGTAGATGATGTTTGCAATAACCAGGTGGTTGGAGAAATGACCGTGTGGAGTGTGGGATGAGTGAAGAAAGTCAGGATGCCTGGCTTTGTCCATCCCACTCCCTCCTGTTCTGTAGCTCTACCTTATCTCATCTGGAGGAGGGGAAGGTTGGGTGGAATTACTAGTGTGCAGAGAATCTGAAGGACCCCAGGGATTCCTAGGATGCTCTACCTAGCCCATCTGAGCCTCTATGCCTTAATAAAGCCAAGCCAGCCACTCCCGTCCCTATCTCAGCACGAGATGGAATGAGTGTTAGGGTAGGCTCCACAGGTCCTTGCACCTCTTCACAAGCTTTCTGACACCATAAACCACTGGGAGGGCTCAAGGGACTGGGGTCTCTGGGTGGAGCTGTGAAGATTGGCCTGTCAGCAAAATGTCAGCTGCCAGGGCCTTGGAGGCCTTGGAGTCATCCCATCGTCTGGATGGCAGGACTGGCCATTTGTTCACACCCTGGGTTGTCTGTGGCTGAGAAGACTCTGCAGCTTTCCCCCTGGCCACCGGGTCAGAAGGCACTGACAGGGGTCAGCAGGCTCCTGGCACCAGGCTGTTGAGGCCCCCGGAGGAGCTGACAGCCTAGAGCACCTCCCCTTCCCTTTCCAGCGGGAGGCTCCCACATTCCAGTGGTCCCATGGGCTGGGGCAGTGGCCTCTCTCTGCTGATAAGCTGGACACTGGCCACAGCCAGAATCACTCTCTTTCCAGAAAGGGGTGACTTGGAGGTCCTGTGTCGAACTCTATTCTTGGGACTGGCTAGAGAGGAAGTCCTTCCGGGGCCTGGGCACCATGGGGTGAAGTGGGGACAAGAGCTTAATCCTGGGCAGTGTTCTTCCCTGGAGGATGCTGGGAAGGGAGGCCAGGTAGGTCCAGCAGAGACTGACTGAACTCTTAAGACTCTTGAACTTCTCCCAGCCGTAGCTTCACAGGCAAAGCTAGAGTCACGTGGGACTTGCTTTAAATCTTACAGCCACCAAGAAACAGAGGCACAGTGGAGGGACCACTCTCACTTTCAAGGTCCCCTCTGTCCTTTGAGATGACCTTATCATCCCCCGCGCCTCTAATTTCCTCAGCTGCCCAAAGCTAAATTCTTCCCCCCCCCCGGTTCACAGAGGAAGCATGCCTGCCCGTGGGCCCACTGATTAACCCTGTGGGGACAAGAAGACAGCAGGAAAATGAATGTGTGCAACTCTGAGGGCATCGAGCAGAGGGAAGGATCCCTGCACCCACGTTCTAGATACATTCTCTCTGGCCTGGCTTGAAGGAGGCCCCGGAGAGGGACTCCTGCTCTGGAGCCCTGGGCTTCCTCTGATCCTGGCAGTGGAAAGCCCATGACTTAGAGGGTCAGCCATTTGTTCTCTGTTGGTGGGGCCTGGGCTGTGCTGACCCTCCCCCCCCATCCCTGGGCTTATTTGAAGGTCAGGCTAAGAGCAATAACTGAGAAGGAGGGAGAGGCACAGGCTGTCCCCGGTCCTCTGAGACTGCTTAGTCTGTTCTAGCACAGGGGAAGTTGAACGTGTGTGTGCGCGTGTATGCAACACACACATCCACCAACTCCTGCCCACTCTGCCACTCGACTCACCCTACAAGTATTGCCTTAGAGCTCACAAGGTTTCTCCTTGGCTACACTTCAGTGTTTCTTAGATGCTAAGGAAACCAAGAAAGCAAACTAACTTCTGTGGCTGGCGGGAGCGCCCAGCGGCCCAGGGACAGAATGCTGTCCCTAAGAAAGTCTCTACTCTTTCCAGCGGCAGACTCCCATTACCTGGGAGTCTTAAAACAAGCCTCAGCCAGGCACGGTGGTGCACGCCTTTAATCCCAGCACTCGGGGAGGCAGAGGCAGGTGGATCTCTGTGAGTTCGAGGCCAGCCTGGTCTGCAAAGTGAGCCCAGGACAGCTAAGGCTACACAGAGAAACCCTGTCTCAAAAAACAAAACAGAATCAAAACTCACCTAGCCAGGTGGCGGGCCTGTGATCCCAGATACTTAGGAGTATGGGGTAGGGGGATTTTGACTTCAAAGCCCATCTGAGCTACACAGTGAGATCAAGGCTACCCTGGGCTATCTATTGAGACCCTGTCTGAAAATAAAATCAAACCCCAGGTTTAGGGTAAAGCAAAAACACGGCCAAGCAGTACAGAGTTCAGTGGTAGACTACCAGACTGGCTGCAGGTGGTTCTAGGTTCAGGCCGCAATATGGCAGAGGTCGTAATAAGGCCACATGAACAAAATAGGAATGAACTCTCAGGATATGGGCTCATACCACGGCTCTGGCTCCAAGAACTGGGGTAGCCTTCCTACATTGTACCTGTCTTCTTCTCACAGGGGGGCAAGAACGTTGCCCAAGTCACGCTCAGCATTCTTCTTCAGTGGCTCCTTTTAAGGAGTGTCAATTAACCGTCCCCTGTTCAGTGGGACGGCCTTTACAAATGCATGTCTGAGACAGCTTCCCACAACACTGTCCGTTGTCTTCCAGAGACCAACATGTGTCTGTGTGAGGTCCACACTTCTGTGGGAATGACCCAACCCCAGCTGTGGCCTGGGGCACGGGGCACTTGTATCCTGGGAGAAGGGGTCAGGTCAAGGTTGGAAGGTCTAGCCTTGCCATTACTCAACTACGGAGTCAAGTCCAGCCTCTCTGCTGGTAAAGTAGGATAAAGATGCCCACAGCTTGGGCTGATGTGAGGCTTGGGTGTGATGGAGTCCTGCATGCATAGAACATGGCCCTGTCTGCCACTTGACAACCAGGGCGATGTTCCAACCAAGGGTATGTTCCCTTCCCAGGCCTCAGGACCCTTGTCTGTAAAATAAAGTTAGAGAGCACCTCCTTCTGGGGCAATTGTGAGGTCTGGGTGAGCCTCCCTGAAAGGGCAAGGAGACTAGGCTTTGTCCTGAAGGAGAAGGCTGTCCCCATCTGGGAACCTGATGTCTCTCTCTCTCCAGGCTGTCCCATGGGGCTTGACTGTTTACAGCTCTGAAGAAAGGGCCCCTGATGATCCTGCGACCCACAGACTGAAATGGGACTTTGCAGATGGGTCTGAGGTGGCCATTTCAGAATTGGAGCCATGGCCAGGAGAGAGCCTGCAGATTGATGAAAAAGGTCATCGAGTCCACGGCGAGCTTCAGAGCTCACAGCTGAAGTCAAGCAGGGAATGCCCAGGGTCAAGGAATGTGGACGAGGGAACGACATACAGGAGAGGAAGGGGAGGCTTGGAGCAGGACCCTGGGACCCTGCAGGAAACGCCTGTACCGTGTTGGATGACATCAGGCCCTGCAGCTCGGTGCATCCCCGTGGACTTCTGGCCTGACCTTCAGAGTGGACTTTTGGTTGAGAAGAAAGACTGTGCAGGAGGAGGGGGTGCACGCAGTGCTGCTCGGAGACTGGCTGAGGGCTGCTGGGTAAGCAGGCTGAACTGAACGGTTTGAACTCTCACCCACAGGTTTAGCTGGGTGAAAGGTTCAGCTAGGCACCCACTGGTCAGAACGCAGGCCAGAGCCACCAGTTAGCCATCCCTCACAGGCACGGCTTGTCAAATCAAAGCCACCCATCGGCTGCTAGAGCAGCGGTTCTCAACCTGGGGGTCGAGACTCCTGAGGGACTGTCAAGTGACCCTTTCACAGGAGTTACCTAAGACCATTGGAAGACACAGACATTTGCGTTACAGTTCGTGAGAGTAGCGAAACTACAGTTCTGAAGTAGCAATGAAAACATGCTTATGGCTGGGGGTCACCACATGAGACACTGTAGTAAAGGGCCTCAGCATTAGGGAGGTTGAGGACCGCTGCTCCAGAGCCTTGGGTGACCTGTTCCTGGACTGCCCCCTTGCTCTCTGAAGGTCACACCGTCAGTTCGCACCCCCAAAAGCCCCACTCAGCATTTACCATCCCTCCACCCCGGGAGACCCCAGACCCATCTGAGAGGCTGTCTTTGGAGTCAGCACACATACCAGTCGACTTGGACTTCCCGGAACTAAGAGACCCTAGCTCCTTGAGGAAGCACCTGCTTTTAGCTGTCTGCTCCTGTGGGACTTGATACATAGCCTGGCATACAACCTCAGGAGATTTTAGTGGCTTTTAATACACCAAAGAGGGAATGCCAAAGCCAGTGAGCCAGTTTTATTTGGAAGGGGTCTCTAATTCCACTCTGGCTGCCCAAATGTTCCCAGGGGAACAAAGACTCAAAGCATCTCTGGGTAGGGATGAGACTTAAAAGCGGGTCATCGCATCTACTAGGCTAACACATGTGCAGTGTGATGGTCCTAGCCAAAGCCCCTAGTTCTTCAAATGCCAGTCTAAGGACTGCTAAGAAGGTAAATGTGATTACAGCCCACATTTGCAGTCCAACATAATCAGTTGACTTTGAGTTAAAGGAGCACAGGCTAGCCCTAGGTTATGACGGAGGACGATCTCTTCTCCCAGGTAGCCTGCCCAGGTCTGACTCAACCACCCGAAAGACCTTCTGGATTAGCTGAAGAAGGCATTTGTCCCTGAACATGGGACATCTCTCCACCCATGGAAAGGGGCAATCACACACTGAGGGGACTTCCAGCCTGACTTTTGTGATGCCATGCCCTGTAGATTCAGCCTTACCAGCCCACCGTTCCACCCTGTGAGGTAGGTCCTTGCCTGTTCATGCTTTGTTTGTACCTTCTGTTGGTTCTGTTTCCCTGAAGCCTGCTGGATGCGTGGTGGTGGTGGTTGTGGTGGTGGCGGCGGTGGCGGCAGCGGTGGCAGGGGATGGGGATAGGGTCAGGTGGGGCGAGTGTGTGCGTGTGGGTGGGTGGAGCTTTTACCACATGCACAGCCAATGTCTTACATGCTCCTTGGAGCTCACCACCTCTTGAGACACAGAAGCTATCTTTCTCTAATTTCCACAAGCCTCTTTCTGCTGGTGTGCGGTCAACCCCACGGATCTACTCAGAGAAAATCTGGTCCTTTCCCTTGTCATAGCCTGGAGGGATGTGAAGGGGAAATTTTTTTCTTCATAACCGTCTGTCCTGCAGGTTTTTTTCTTGGGGGTGGGGCGGGCCAACTCCATGCAATCTGGAGTTATCTTGGATCAGGAACCTTAGCTGAGAAAATGTCTCCATCAGATTGCCACAACCATGTCTGCGGGGCATTTTCTTGATTAATGATTGATGTAGGCAGGCTTAGCTACCACTCCTAGGCAGCTGGTCCTGGGGTGTGTAAGGAGATGCAAACCAGGAGATGCAAGCCAGTAAGCAGCACTCCGGCATGGTCTCTGTTTCAGCTCCCGGTTCCAGGTTCCTGCTTTCGGTTCCTGCCTGTGGCTTCGCTCAGCAACAGATCTGAAGGCCAAATAACCTTTCCTCACCAGGCTGCTTTTGATCATGGTGTGTGCCACAGCAACAGAAGCGCCTTCATTTAACACACTGCTTTGTCCTCCGACTGATTCCCCAGGTTATCAATGTCCCTCTAAAGTCTGCAAACACAGGTGGCCTACTGGGCTGAGAAAAATATTTGTGTGTGTGTGTGTGTGTGTGTGTGTATGTGTGTTGTATATTGTATATATGGCCACCTGCATTTTACACCATATTGGTGCAATGAGGCTGAGCGTCTTGAAAGGCCATGGGACAGGACTTCTCAGGCTTTTCCTGCCTGGACCCAACCCAGGGGAGGCCAGGCTCCATTTTGACTGAGGAAAGGATTCCCCAGCTGCTGCTCCTAAAAGGCGATTGTGCTGCACTGCCCTTGGGGACATTGGGCAGTAATACAGGCTCCCAAATCCACATGTTCAAACCCAATCTCCACCATGTTGACGTTTGGAGGAGGGGCTTTGGACAATGAGGATGGAGTCCAAGGCATTAGTGGCCTTGTAAAAAGAGACTGGCCTGTCTCCCTCTCTCTTTGGTGGAGAAGCTGGGGCTAGGTCTGTGACCTCAGTTACTCAGAGGAAGGAGGATTACAGGCCTGAGGTCTCCCTGGGCTGCTCAGCAAATTCAAGGCTATCCCGTGTAATTTGGTTACCCTGTTTCAAAAGTAAAAATAGGGGCTGGGGAGATGGCTCAGAGGTTAAGAACACTGGCTGCTCTTCCTGAAGGTCCTGAGTTCAATTCCCAGCAACCACATGGTGGCTCATAACCATCTATAATGATATCTGGTGCCCTCTTCTGGCATGCAGGAGCACCTGCAGGCAGAACACTGTATACATAATAAATAAATCTTTTTTAAAAAAGTAAAAATAGATCCCAGGAGCTAGTGCCTCAGTAGAATACTTTGCTTGCATGGGTGAGGCCCTACATTCAATCCTTGGGTTGAGCAGGCAGGGGAGAGGTCAACTAAAAATCAGGAAGAAGGAAACACACCATTCCTTACCAAACACCCAGTCTTTGGGCACCTTGCTTTGGGATTTCTCAGATACCAAAAACTGTGAGAAATAACTGGGTGTTTGGCAGCCACATGAAGTCTGTCACCATTTTGTTTTCTAAGAGCTCTGGCACAGACCAAGACAGGCAGAGGTCAGAAGGGAGAAACCAGCTTTTCATGGGTATTTAGTTCTCTATAGATCTCAAGAGTTTGTGTGTACATGTATGTGTGTGTACATGCATTTGTGTGTGTGCAGAGGGGAGGGAGGAGATTCTTAGCAAACAAGGGCTAGCAGACTACTGGTTGCCACTAACCCCACAGGGTAGGCCCTTCATTACTTCCCTGTCTCCCGCTTCTGTGCTCTCCCTTTCCCCATCCCCAGTCCAGCTACTGCACGTGGTTCCTAGGCTCCACGTCTCGTCCCAGTGGAGTGAGGCTCAGCTTCTCTGAGCCCCAGGGAAGCCCCTGTCTAGCCGCCAGGTCCCATCCTATGGGCTTCTCAGTCTATTAGAACCACAGGCCCCACTTCGTGGTTTTCCAGGAGCCAGGCTTTCGCGTTCTTTAGGTCTTTGCTTCCCCAGGGGTGGGTGCTGCCACCAGCAGGAGAAATGCAAGTCTGTAAACCCTCCAGCTCCCCAGCTGGTGTGTGGCCACTGCTGTCCCTCCGCTATCTTTCCTACAGAACGAGTTTGGGAATAACTTTTGCTGTTGCCTCTTCATCTTTTGCTTCCGGGATCAAACCCAGAGCCTTGGGCATCCAAGTGCTTGACTACTAAGCCACATCTCTGGACTTTGTTCGCTTGTTTGTTTATTAAAATTCCTGCTGGTGTGCACATTTACCCTCGGAAAAAGAGGGCGGAGGGCTGGCCGGCTGGCCCGTTCCTTCAGCTTGGGGGCTGCCACTTCGGCAGACTTCCTCTTTTGCCCCATAAGCTGCTTCAGTGGTAATCCCCCCACCCCTCCCCGACACATGATTCATTCCCTCTTCTGCCTCTTTCTCCAAGACAAAATGCCACTTGAGAAGGAGATCTGACCCTGGTGTGGGATTCGGATAACCTTTGTCATGACTCCAGGAATGTGTTGTGTTCCAAACCACGAGGTTGACGGGTGTCATTCCATGTCTGTGTGTATTTCTGGAATCTTTGTATTACTTACAGTTAATTCAATTTTAAGCAGTGTGGCTCATGGATCCCTAGCATCCGTGTCCCTTGGGGCTTGTTGCAATGCAGACTCTCAGGCTGTGCTTCAGAGAAAGCAATTGATTCAGAATCTGCTTTTAAATCAGGGCGCCTAGGGCCAGCCCATCACGGGACAAGCACTGAGTTAGGGAAGCCCTAGGTGAAGCCTGACTCCATGGAGATGAGAAACCAGATGCTCGCTAACTGCCAAGGGAGAGGTCTGCCTTCATGGGTGGGAATGGGGGGGGGGCAGAGAGACAGAGACAGAGAGCTGGAGTCCTAGGCACCATGCTCATCTACTACTTTTCATTCCCTTTTAAAGGGACTTTGACGTGTTATTAAAGAAAACAGAAGTGGGTACAGGGGTGGTAAGAAACCCTTTTGTCTCCTTGGGTCTCTCTGAGTTCAAGGCCAGTAGCCTGGTCTACATAGTGAGGTCCAGGACAACCAGAGCTAAACAGCGAGACTTTGTCTCAACAAGCAAACAGCAAACAGAAACCCCTTTTGTGAAGAGTGAGGATGGAAAAACAGCCTTGGCTTGGCCCCGCCAGAGACGGGCCACCAGACCAGAAGGCATCCCCTGCCCTCTCAGCCACAGCTAAGGCACACCAGCAAACAAGGAAGTGAAGAATTGGCTTGTGGCAGTTGCCAGGGCCTGGGAAGCTTCAGGTGAGGGGCAGGTCTCTGGAGACCCCTGGCAGCTGTCCAAGCACAGGCAGTTTCTAAACAGCGAGAGAGCATGCGTGGCCTGGGAGGTGGCAGCGGCGGCAGCTGGGTGCTCAACTGCTCACTGTGCTGCCACGACAGGCATTTGTCATGTGGCTCTCAGAGGACCAGAGGCTATCGGAGGGTCAGAAAACAGGGCTCCAAGCCCAGCTCCGATGCTAACTGTGTAACCTTTAGCAAGGCCCTTCACGAGTCCTGTGAACACACACAAAAAGGCTTGAGCTAATTCCCCTTTGGGCAAAGCGTTCTGTGTAATAGTCCCACTGCCCTGCATTCACCCTGGCACCCATGCTCTACCCTACACCAGATTCACACAGAAGAAATCACAAGAGTCTCCATGGGAGGGATGGCTCTCAGAAAAGATACCGTACTGAACCATACACATACCATACCCATACAGGCCTGGCTGGGAAAGGGGTGCGTTCTGGGGCTGACATTTATTTCTGTAGTGTCTTAGGCAAATTTCCAAATCTCTCTGAGCAGGGCAGTGTGGGAACGCCGGTGGGGAACAGCAGGCAGGCAGCGCCGGGCCTGGTGCAGACACATGTCAATTTCCTGAGCCCAAGGCCAGGATGCAGGGTGGGAGAGGAGCTGTCTGCCCCGGGTCCTCTGCAGAGGTTTGCCTAGACTGGCAAGATCGTGGCCTCTGTTAGAGCTCTCCCCTGGCTGCCGGCTGGCCGCGGGGAAATGATTTTCAGTTTTTGAAAATTATTATAAAATCGACTCGCAGACCCACGGTTTGTGCTGCCAGCTGAAAGCTGTTTATAGTGGTGATCCACATTACATTCATCTGGGCTTGTTTATGTTTTCCTTTGAAAATACTTATTGTGTTTGTCCTGTCCCCACTGTGGCCAGTCGTGTGCCTGCTATTTCTGGCTTATCCTCGCCTCCGCTCCCTCCAACACCTCCAGCTCCCCCCTGGAACGCGTGGGAACCGGATGGGCAAGCAGGAGGACCTCTGGTGAAATGTACCCACTCTCAGATGAGGAAACCGAGGGTCACAGAGAACCAGGAACTGATGTGGGTGGAACTAGATTTTTTTTTTCTGCCTTGCTCCAATCCGTAACAGGGTCTTCCAGCACAGGGACCTTCACTCTTCCTTGCTAATTTTCTGACGGTCTGTCTGCCTGCTTAGAGGGGGTGGCATAGCCCTTGAATCTGCATGTCAGGCAGACTCCAGACATGTTGAAGGAAAGGGGGATTCCGGGTCAGGCTCTTGGGAGAATAAGGCAAAAGGATGCAGCAACTTCCTAGTCCTGTCCTCCTCCAACCTGCTTCACTGACCCTATTTATTAAGAAGGTAGCTTCGCCATGGTAACCCTGAAGAGACAGAGCAGTTCCCTCCATGGGAGAAGGCAGACTCCATGAACAGTAACATTAAGGATAGTAAACATTACAGATACTATTATCGACTCTACCAGGCGCGTTCTTTGCATGAAAGTATTATTTCCTGCTGATAATTTCATTCTCATTTTATAACTGACAAAAATGAGATCTGAAAGACTTATTGGCTTGGCCAGGACAGGGTAGGAGATATAAGGTGGGCTGAGCTGAAGCCAGGAGCTCTGGTTGCCCCATGAAGGCTTGTGGAGTGGCTAGCCTGTAGGTGGGGAGCGAGGCAACGCTGAAAGGCAGCATGGTGTGGGCACCGCAGGCTGGTCATGAGTTTCATCAAGCACTCAACTGGCTCTGTAACCTTGGGCAAGTTACGGACCTCTTTGAGTGGTTGGATGTTCCCTAATATCCCTCTCACTCTTTTATTATAGGGCTCTGTGACTTGGGAAGTGGCAGGCCACCTCTGGGAAAGATATGAAAGGCACAGTTTCCCTCTAGGGCCACCTGCTTGAATTCAGTCCCAGGGTCACCATGCTGCGTGGTGAGCCACAGCAGGCTGTGCCCAGCAGGGGTCAGGCTAGGAGCCAGAAAGCAACGACACAGGCTTCCTGTCAGGGCTCCACCGGCAGATCAGTCACCTGGTCTCTTGTTGCCTTAGAGCCAGAAAGATTCCCAGGCTCGCCTTGAGAGAACCAACACCTGTGAGCCTGACACAGCCTCGGGGGCACCCAGGTGCCAGGCACAGATCTGTCTCTTGGGCCGTTAGGCGATGGGAGAACAGCAAGCTGTAACAAGAAGCTCCCTTCTTCTGGGACGCTCGGCTAGGGTGGGCCAGCTTGGATGTCTCGGTGCCGTGTGACCCAAGGGTCTGGGCTGGGTTTGAGATGGAGAAAGAAACTGCTGGCAGGAGCCAGATAGGCCTGCGGAGTCTGCACAGGTGCTCCACTGTCAAGCTCTGAGGCCGCGAGTGAGTGGCTGACTTAAAGCCTTCCATTGCTTAGCTGAAAAGTGGGGGTAATAAGGTCAGTGTTGAAGGACTGGCAGGACTTAACGAGAGAATACAAATGAAGTGTCCAGATAGAGCCTGCCAGAGCGTAGATAATAAAGGAAGGCTGCCATTATATTGTGGCTACTGTGGCAATAAAAATAGCACCATGGAGCTCAGTGGTGGAGTGCCTGCCTCCCTAGCATGCAAGAGGTCCTGAGTTCCATCTCCAGCATTGTGAAACAAATAAATAGAACTAAACAAGAAATAACAGGTAAAGAGGCACTGGGGGCCCGGGAGTCAGATTTTGCACCCCCCCCGTGTGACTCCTATCCCCCCTTCTCTGTAGGAGGGACCATGGCACCAGCTGATCCCCAGGCCCCTTTCCCGCTCTGGCTCTGACAGCTTTGGGCTATGAATAGAGGGGGCTGGGGCCTGGAGGAGTTTGATGACTCAACAGCTAGGGAGAGCGAGGTTTCCCAAGGAAAGAGTTTCCATTTGTGTCTGGTGAACTTGGGGAGCAGGGAAGGAAGGGTTTCCTAGCTGTGAGGCCAGGGATGAGGGGGTGGGAGTGGAGAATGTGACTAACCAGGTGAATGACTAAGTTGGACCCTGCTGACCTTCAACCAATCAGGGCTGCTCGTGAGCATCCTGCAAGTTGGCATCGCTGGGCACTTGGTAGTTCTGCCAGGCCTGGCTGGGCCTGGGCTTCATAGCATATGGAGGCAAAGGAAGCAGCCAAGAGCCCAGCGGGGACACAGCCCTGGGTATGGAGTTAGAAGCCCCAGCTTCCCATTCTGAGTTTGCTGCCCAACAGCCTGGTGGCTCTGGGCAGGACATCCCTTCCCTTCCCTCACCTTTACCCACTGCTCTAACAAAGCTAAGAATCTCTGCCCTGGTCTTGTTCCACACTGATTTGTGAAGGCTGAAATCCAACCAAGTGATAACACCATGTGGCCACTAGATGCTGAGTGAATGAGAGGCTCTTTCACTGTCCCCAGTCTTTCCCAGTGGGATCGGGCACAAGATGGTCCCAAGGAGGCAGATGGGTCTGGAGGAGGCTCACAACATTCTCACGTAGCTCCCCTTCCAGGCACCCTATCACCACCCCAAGACAGCTTCCGGCTAGGTGGCAGAGCTGAAGTGAGAGGTGACAAGAAGCTAGGGATGGTTGAGCAGGATAGGAAGTAGGACTTGCCAGTCTAAGATGGCATCTTCCTTCTTGACCGGCACTGTAGAAATACCAGCAGAAGGGTCTTCCGTGCCAGCTCCAGCTCTTAGCATCCATCGGGGTAGGAACCATGGACAAATTGGAAAGCAACAGCAGGGTTGGAGGGGAAGGGTAGTGCCTGTCCATTTGTGCACACATTAAACCCACCAATAGCATTCCCTACTGCTCATGGCTGTTGGGCACCATGCTAGCTCTCAGGAGCACAGAGATAGGATTTGCCTACATGGACATTAACACAGCAGCATGGTGAAAAAAACAAACCAAAACACACTCCTTAAGATGTAAATCAGCGTTTAAAAGCACCCAGTCTGGGTCACTTAGGTAATCCTGTCAGTAAATTCTACTGCAGTCTTCAAGAGCAGTGGTCCTTTGAAACTTGAGTTTGTTGTGGGTTTAAGCTGGACCTAGAAGGCTGGCTTGGGCAGCAAAGGGAAAGCAGGAGAAAAGGTGTGTCGGGTGTAAACAGGTGAAGTCTTCTCTAAGAGGTGAGTTGGAGGCTCTAGAAGGAGGTCATCCAAGCAAGAAGTAAGGAGTAAAGTCAAACATGAAGGCAGAGCCAGGGCAAGGAGCATGGGGCACTGAGGAGCCACGTGGGCTTTGGTGACAGGGTCAGGGACAGCCTTGCTTTGGGAGTTTTGTTTTGTTTTCTGGAAGCATTGTCCATGGGATGCTATCTGCTGTGGGGATGAGGCTGAAAGCAAGGAGGTCATCTGGGAGGTTACTGTGAGGCTGAAGACATGGGGACTTAGAGGAAAGTTGCACTGATTGGGGAATTGGTATGGGAAGGTAGACAGAGGTGTGCACAGGACCCCCTTCTGATTTACAGATCCTAACCTGCTGTGAAAGCCAGGCAGGTGGCAGTGGGATGTGGCGGGAAGGGGCCCAGACCAAACCTGCCCTTTGGGTAGTTAGTGTCTGGGCGTACTCCCTCCATGGATGGATAGCAGCAGAGCCTCAGAACAGAATTCTGCAGTGGCTAGAGAGTGTCCAGCTCTGTCTTTTATCTGCTTCCACTCCTGTTGACTCCCAGGAAAACACTGCCATCTTGTTACAGGTTTTGCCAAATGGCAATGAGTCCCTGGGAGTTCGGCCAAGGCAGGGAGTGGGGGTCAGGATGAGAAGGAGTGGGGAAGATGGAGGAAACAGCTCCTGGAGGCATCCCAATGGCTCGGGGGAAGGTAGGGTCCCAATCTCAGAGTCCAAGCACGTCAGGGCTGGGAAGAGCCCTTGACATCATTTTGGCCAACCTCTACATGTTTGGGACATGAGCCCAAGATCCAGGCAGGAGAGGGGACTTGCCCAAGGTCGGTCATGCAGAGGGTTAGTGCTAGAGCTGGGCTGCAACCACAGGGTCCTAGGAGTGTTTAAGGTGTGTAAGCCTGGCTGGACACTTCAGCGACATGGTGAAGGGCCTGGCTGGAGATGCCTTTCCTGACAGCCATCTATTCGTGCCTCTCTCTCTCTCTTTCTCTCTCTCTCTCTCTCTCTCTGTGCGTGTGTGTGTGTGTGTGTGTGTGTGTGTGTGTACCTGTGTGCCATGTTCTCATAGGATCCGGGTGTGCTGTGGCCTCCTATAGCATGGTCTGCCCTGGCCTTGGAAAAGAAGTGGAGCCATTCCTGTGAGGTGACTGTTTTACTGGGACACTGGGGAAGAAAGCTAACAGGACCGAATCTGAATTCCAGCCCCTCTGCTCTGCTGCCCTCAGAGAATTACAGGCCCTGTCTGGTGCGGCCCAAACTCACACACCCACACCCACACCCACACCCACACGGACACAGGCACCCCACCCCCTCCCCAGCAGCACTCAGTCGCAGTTAGAGAGTGGCCCCGCGTGTTAGAGAGTGCAGCGTTCCCGCATCTCCGTGCCCCCACAACGCCCAGCAGGTGTGGACACCCGGGTGCCCAAGCCCAGTGGCAGGGACATGGAGGAGTGGCGCGCTCCCTGGATGCTCACTCTGGGTGCCCAGCCCCAGGGCCTAGCCCGGCCACACCCCTCCTCCCGAGCCTCGGCTGGCTGCTCCTGCCCCTCTCACACACTTGAGTCCCCTGGGGTCCTCACACAGCCCTGCAAGGCCAAGTTAGGGTTGGTCGGGCTGGAGACAGGTCGGAGTCAGGGGTCCCCGCAGAGCAGACACTCCGGGCTGAGCCCCGGGCCGCTGAGAGCGCGCGGGTTCGGCGGCCCGCCCCGCTCCGCAGGGACCCCCTCAGCCGCGGGCGGCTCCCCAGCATTCCGGGTCCCCGCCCCCGTCCCCTCCGGCGCGGCGAGTGTAGTTACCGATGGTGGTGATGACGGTGATGGCGAAGTAGAAGGAGCCGGCGAAGCGCCACTGCACGCCGGCCTTGTGCGGCTTGAGGCGCAGCACGACGCGCTCCAGCTCCTCGTAGCCGCCCTCGCTGAGGTTGTAGCGCGCCCGCAGCTCCAGCTGCCGCAGCTCCAGCTTCTGCCGCTCGATCATCTCCGGCTCCGACTCCAGCGCGTCGAACACCGCGGCGCCCACCAGCAGGTAGGTGAAGGTGCACACGATGAGAGCCAACGTGCGCACATTCTGCCGCTTCATCGTCCCTCCCGGGTCGTTGCCGGCCCTCCGGCGTCTCCGGCCCCCGCCCCGGCCCCGGCCCCGGCCCCGGCCCCGGCCCCGGCCGCCGCCGTTGCTCCTGCCTCGGAGGCGGCCTGGGGCATGGCTGCGCTCGCGGATCTCCACGCCGGGCACCAGCTCCGCACCCCGGGGCCACCGCCGCCGCCGTTGCCGGCCGCCGCGGAGCTGTCCCTTCAGCACCACCCACCGCCCTCCTCCGCCCGCCCCCGCGCCCGCCCCCCGGCCGCCGGCCACCACCTCCCGCCTGCCCTCCCGCCCAGCCAAATAAGGACTGGGGAGCCGCGCCGAGGGCGGGGAGGGAAGGGGGAGCAAGCGGGAGAACCCGGGCAGGACAGAGGCGGGAGCGAGAGAGAGCGAGAGGGAGAGCGAGAGAGCCGAGGGGGGGGTGAGCAAGATAGGAGAGGGAGGGAGGGAGGGAGGGCGGGAGGAAGGGAGAGAGAGAGAGAGAGAGAGAGAGAGAGAGAGAGAGAGAGAGAGAGAGAGAGAGAGAGAGAGAGAGAGAGAGACTGAGATCCAGCCCGCTAGCCCCAGAGAAAACTAGGCTGGAAATAGATAACTACAAGGAAGGGAGAGGACCCAGGGCAGGGGTCTGTGTGTGTGTGTGTGTGTGTGTGTGTTAGAGGAGACAAACCAGAACTACACACAGACTCAGAAAAGGAGATGCAAAGAGAGGGACGGACTGAAACAGGGAAACTTGGGAGAGCTTGAGACACAAATGTCCTGAAAAGGGCCAAAAGGAGGAGTGGAAAGAGCAACCCCTCCCTTTCTCTCCCCTTTGCCCCAGTCGTAGCGCTGAGGCTGGAGGGGACCTTGGGTCCTACTGACCTACTCCTTAGCACACGGATCAGGAAACTGAGGCACAGGAGGTGAAGCGGCTCATAGAGAATCGGTGACAGGGCGGGGGCTCAGTCAACCCCCTCCCCACCCAGGTCACACTTTCTTCCCTCTGCTCCAGCATTTGGCTTATCTGAGAAGCTGGCAGGGATTTGCTGCGGCCCAGGGCACACGTGAGCCAATACTCAAGGGAAAGACTTCTCTCCTGACACTGAGTCCCTCCCGGGTTAGCACCGGGCACTGGGGACTGGCTGAGAAAGACAAGGCCGGTTGCTGAGGCCACCTGCCCATCTTGACATTCATGGCCCTTGTCCTATACCAGTGTGGCGGGCAGGACTTGGGCTGGGCACACAGAAAACACAGGATGCCACCTTGAAGCATGGAACAGGACTGGGGATCTCGCTGAAATTAGGGGTGGGGTGTGAGGTGTGAGAGTCCAGATTTAATAACTCACTGACAGGCTGGAGAAACAGGGACAGGGGTCCCTCTGCCTCAGTTTCTTCATTTGCCAACACAGGGATCTGTAGCGATGAAGAGGAAAGCTGCTGTGGGGACCCAGGCAAAGAGTTTACTGCCCCTTCTGGAGCCCCACAGCCTTATCTCTTCCATGAGTTGTCATGGCAGATGATCCCCGTGGCCTTACTCAGCTCCAAACAGCTCTGGATGTGGATGGGCTGAGAGAGCAGAATGATCGGAATGCAAATCCCAGTGCCAAGGAGGGTCAGACAGCCCTTCACGGAACCCTGGCATAGGCCACATAGAGAGACGTGGAAGAGGCCCAAAACCCATGGCTCGGGAGGTAGCTAGCAAGGAAGGGCACCATCTGCCACATTCTGGGCTGAGATGTCACTGCCAGATACCACTTCTTATCCGAACACACCTCAGAAGAGCTACCAGCCCATTCACTCCCCAAGGATGTGTCCTTGTAGCTTTCGTGACATGCCGCACTCATGACCTTAACCTTTACCTTGGTCCTCAAAGGTAGGTCTGCTTGTAATTAGGACCGTTGTGTAGATGAAGAAACCAAAGCTAACGGCGATACAACCAGACAGGGTCACTGAGCTGAGAAGAGATTTCTGTCTGTTTGTTACCCAAGCCCATGCTCTTCTCCTTGAGGCCTTTCTTTCTCCACCTGTAAAATGGGTCTCATCATTATACACTAGTAGTCTCCTGAGGAGTTGGCTTTAAGGAATCAAAAGCAACCATATGTTTGCAAGGAGAGGACATGAGGCTTTCTGGTGACCTTTACTCTCTTTAGACTCGGGGGTCTAGAACACAGCCTGATGAGGGGACCCGTGTCCCCTCTCCCCACAAAGGAATGCTTTTCTTTTAGCCTTGGATGCCTGTTAGAGATTTCTTTCCCTGACATTCTTGGGCTGCAGGCAGAAGAACCTCACCCTCCCCAGGTTCCTATGTGCTTCTGATGTGCTGGTCCCTCACCAAAATCTCTCCAGAAGCCAGTTTCTCCCAAGGTCTGTCTGAATGTGCAAGTGTCTCCTTAGAGCCGGGCTTCAGGGGGAACGCTGTCAGGGCTTTCCCACTTCTGGCTGCCAACCCCAGACTGCTATACAAATGAAAGGCAATGTGATTAAGTGAGAGAGCTTTAGGAAAGGGGAAGAGCTGTCTCTGGGGCAGAACATTTATTATTAATTTTAATGGAATTTGTTCTTGCAGCTCTTGGGAACCAGAAGGACTCTTAGAGATGGTCTCCCTCAGCTTCCTCATGTTGTGGATTAGAAAACTGAGGCCTGGACAGTCAGGAGAGGGGAAGTGAGGATCCTACAGTGAGCTGAATGGGAACAGTGCTTACACAGTATCCATTATATATGGGACAAGGACACCTGTATTGCATGTCCCGAGTCCCGGAGGACAGCTTGGCTCTGCCCATCCATCCTGTCACTTGCGGAGGGAGGGCTGGGATGAAGGAGCATTCTGGCACTGTCAGGGTTTTCAGTCAGCCCTTGGGACAGCAGGTATGATTTCAGCCATCCTCTTTCTGGTGAATGGGGTTGGACTCTACCAGAGACCTAACAACGTACCCCCTGTTCCTTCTGCATAGGACCCTCGGACCTGCCCACGCCTGCCCACACTCGGCTTGGCTCTGCCTGTGTCTGCTGCAGTGTTCGAGGTCAGCCACTGCCTTTCCTGAGCCTCTAAGTGGAGGGTTTGGGCCAGAAGACATCAACATGCCTTTCGCTTATAACATCTCATGACCTTCCTGGCCTGGTTACGTCTGTGTACTCAGTCCTCTTGAGAATGAGGCAAGAAGGGATCAGCTACTTCTTTGAAGACTAGTTTGTGAGGAAGGAAATGGCAACAAGGTTAGGGTAAATTGTTTCCCTTCACTGCACACTGAACATTAGACACAATAATTTCCAGCCCCACATGCCGCCCTACCCATCTGTAAGCTTGGGATACATCTGTGTTCTGTCATGAGACTCCTAGGGCTCCAGAGTTCCCATTGATGAGATGCTGGTACCTCCTTGCCTCTCCCACCTTCTTTTACTTCCAGACCCAGGCTTCAAGACCCAGCTCAAAGGCCACTGCTTCCATGAAGCACTTTCCAGTCACAGCTCTCCCCCCGACCCCATCTGAACTACTGGCTCCTTTGTGCCTCTGTGGACTTCTGAGCCTCCATCCCTCTTGCTAAGTAGATTACTTGCTCTTATTACCTCCCCACTGGCTTGATATCGCTTCCGGGGTAGAGACCCCCCTTTTAAAACAGTACTTTCTTCCCATAATGCTTTGTATGTGCATCAAGGCTGCACTGCATATTTCCTTAGGTCCTCAGGACACAAGCCAAGGCCCAGAACTGTCCTGTCTCTCCTGGCTTTGCATCCAGCGTGGGTGTTAAAGGGACTCAGACAGGTCCTGGGGCAGAAAGACCTCCGCACCCTGCACCCATGCCTACAGACAAGCTGGAGCAAGTCCTGCCAGGGCGGAGAAGGGCAAAGACAGACTCAAATGTCTGCAGCGGTAAGGAGGGGTCTGGTGTGGCACGAGGGCATTGACCTGACAGTCCGCAGGCTCGGGCTTTGGAGCAGCTGCTGCCGGGTGAATCGGGGAAGCCGTGTGGCCTCCCTTTGCCTCAGTCTGTCTTTCTGAGGAATAAAAGCATTAGCTCTGTCCCAATGATGCTCTTGCTCATTTTACAATAATCAAGAGTGTGAGTTTGAGGGATGAAAGCACGGAGACACCTCATTCCACTGCTTCTGATTCCTGCTGCATGGATAGTTTTGTTGGAGGCTGGGGAAGGGCCAGTGAAGGAAGAAGTGGAGAGACTGACCTGGAGTTTGTCTAACCCTGGTACAAGGCCTGACCCATCAGTTATGAGCTAGCCCAGACCCTTGGGGAAGTTCTGGTCCATCCTGTCTAGAGCAGACCGTAAGTTCCGCAAGCCTTCCTTACCTAACTCAGGAGTGAGTAAGCTTTAGCACAGTGAGTTTTACCTTCAGTGCAGCAGCCAGCACTAAGAAGGTACTTTGCAAACTTTTCTTGAACCCTTGCTGCTGACTCCAGTTCCCTAGGTGGGTTGGTGAAACCTGGGGCTTCAGAGAAGCAAGCAGAGGCTGGGGAAGGGGCTCAGGGCCACCTCAGTATCAGCCAGGAGGGAAGGCCTGAGTAGGAAGAGAACCAGGGCTCCAGGGCAAAGGCAGAGAAACAGGATTCTTTACCAAAGTCATGGCCCCAGACAGCAGGTTCTGGGTGTGACTGAGGTTTCTTGGTCCATCCCCGGAGGCAGTGAAGTTAGGGATTAGCTTGGCTTTCCAGAGCATAACTGGCCCCACAGCCACGGCTTGCATTTGTCAAGAGCCACTGTTTGTTTAACATCTCAAGCCCAAGTCAAACACGAAAGGCAACTGTTAGCAGAGCCGGGCTCTGTGGGCTGCTGGGAGAGAACGGGGCTGGGAAGCTGGACACCTGGCCCTCTCAATCGTGCTCTAGCAGGCCAAGGGAAAAGGCTGTCTCAATCTGGAACAGATGAGGGCTCAAAGGGCGCAGAACCCCAGCCCCTTAGAAGAGTGAGGACCAATTGGTCTCAGACACACTGCTGGGTGCAGGGGTGGGGTGGGGGTGGGGGAGCTCAGGTTCGCTCCTGACCGTCATTTGCATAGAGACTTAGTTCTCGCTTGTGGATGTGCTGGGGGCTGTGGCTAGGACCCATACCCAGCAGTGGCCGCAGTGTACCCGCCCCCTGTGTGTTACTAAATCCTGCCACTTGTCCTCAGCCGGCTATCTTGGTTTCTCCTCTCCCCAGCAGTGTGGGAGCTTGGCCGCTTCCTCCTCAGCATTGCTATTACTCACTTTCTGATTTCGGTGTCGTTTCCAGGCCTCCCTAGTTTCTCCACAGACTCCTCCTTTTCTTTTTTTCCCTTTCTTCCTTAGAACCCTTGCATCCTCGCGCTTGAAGCAGGGATGCAGGGCAGACTCAGCCATTGTTAGGATCTCAGACAGACCAATGGGTAAGACTTAGTGACTCCTCTCCAGCCTGCAATAGGTGGGCATGAGCACGTGTGTGTGTGTGTGTGTGTGTGTGTGTGTGTCTGTGTGTGTCTGTGTGTCTCTGTGTGTATGAGGTTGTGAGCTTTACTGTTTCAGCTTCTGTTCTGGTCTCTTCCCCATCTTCTATCTTCTAAGCCTTCACATTTTCCACTCTACCCATCCTCTTTTCTTTCATTCAATTACACAATTGAAGCCAGAGAAATCCTTAGACCTCTAGTACTCTGAAGAAACCAAGGCCTGACAAGGGGAATGGATCCCTCCAGGCCTTGAGGCACACAAGGCCCGAGCTGGGACTCGTGCCCAGCTCCCCTGGCTGCCTTATCTAGAGCCTCGAGATAAGTCCCTGTCCTTGCCATTGTTACTGCAAGACTCAAACCCCCAGATTGTCTTCTGGAGAGATTCTAGAGTGGCCATGGCCCATCTTTCCAGACGAACATGGAGCCGCTGAAGAGAAGCCGGAGATGTCGTCAACAGCTCACAAATCTTGAAATCCTTCTTTGCAGGTTTATGGCTTCTGAGAAGCAGAGGCAGACTGTTCTCAGCACCAAACACAATAATTATAATAGCACTCGCAATGATTAATCAGCCAGTGTGTATTGAGTGGTGCTGGGCAGGCACGGCATGGCGTGTGTGTATGTGTGTGTGTGTGTGTGTGTGTGTGTGTGTGTATGTGTGTGTGGTGTGTGTTGGGGCAGAGGAACAGGCAAAAGTGGTGACTTTGCTCCGATAGGCAGGCTGTGGATGTCTTTCCCCTTAATGGAAGGGAGAAAAGCACCACCACCGCCCTTCTTGGAATTGTCATATTCAGGGGAATCTGGGGCTGTCCAAGACTGCAGTTGTTCTGGCTCGGGCAGGATTCTGAGTTTTACAGGCCCAGCCGCAGAGCTCCAGACTGCATTGGGAGCAAAGAATTGACAAACAAGAGCAGGTTTCAGGCCTGTCAACCAGATTAATGTGGGGCCTTGCCAGAATGATGTTCATGGCACAAGTGAAAGAACTTGGAATGTTCAGCCTGGAGAAAGACACAGGGGCCATGTGAGTTGCCACACAGGAGGCATTAGCTTTGTCCTGTGGGGCTGAGAAGGGACCGGTGAGCCGTGGGATGATGCAACCAACAATCAGCCCAGCACAAGATGGAGTGTCCTCTCTTGCCCAGGAAGGCACAAGCTGGATGACAGTGACCTTGTGGTCAAGAGGCCATGCAAACATAGTCTGATTGATCTGCTTTAGAAAGATTCTTGGAGCTAGTACCACACCTGGCACATAGTATGTCTACGAGAAATGAAGGTGCTGGGTTCAGGGGTTAGGTTAGATGCTCTTTGGGATTCAAGCGGGTTCTCGCTAACATTTCTGGGGCAGTTCGTCTATGCCAGGCTCTTTGACCCTCCAGCCTGGAATGTTGTAACCCCTGGCTGCCAGCCTCTGGAAGGGCTGCTATGGGGGTTCTTGCTGCTGAATCTCCTCAATGCTCTTTTCTCTCGACTACCTTCAAGCCAATCCCAAGGCCCACCCACTCCATCCTACACGGGACCACCTGCAGAGGTCCAACATGCAACATGCCCAGTAGCCCTGGGGCCTCCGCAGAGGAAATGGGCCTGTGGCAGGCTAATTACTGGGAGCTGATTCTATTAAGAAGATAGCTCGCTCCCAGCAAAGCAATTACACCTAATCAGCCCCTTGCAGCAGCCCAATGGGACAGCCGTGTGAGCCAGACACACGTGTGAGCAGGGACATCAAAGCAGCCCGGGAACAGGCCTGGTGGGGTCTTCGAAGGCCAAGGATGCCCCCAGAGTGATCTCAAGCTGCCTAGGAGGCTCCAGCAATGTGAGAATACACGGGGTGGGGGAGCACCTCAAACCCCTGAGCCAAGATGGGGCTCTGTCACAGAGGAGCTGAACTTCCCTGAGGAGGACGCTTCTCAGATGTGTGCCTTAGCTTCCACAGAGGTCCAACTAGCAGGTCAGACTAGAGAGGATATGTTACAAGCTTGAAACCCTCACTGGTTTCAGTTCTCATCTGGGTTAAAATTACTCAAATGAACCCTGTTTGCTGAGCTAGAGAGGCATTTTAGTCAGTAAATCTCTTGCTTTGCAGGCGTCAGAACCCGTAGTCTAGCCCCACAGTCTACATTAACAGTAACCAGACCAGAAGGGGCATGTTTGTAATCCCAGCGCTGGAGAGGCAGAGATAACTAGATCTTTGGGCTTCTCTGGCCAGCCCACTCAGCCTTCTTTGTCAGTTCCAAGCCAGGGGGAGACCTTGTCTCAAAACAAAAACAAGAAAATTAAATGGACAGTGCTGTAAAAATGAATGAGAATAAAGGTTGCCCTCTGGCCTCTACATGGGCGCGCGCGCGCGCGCGCGCGCGCACACACACACACACACACACACACACACACACACACACACACACTTCACATACCTTACCCTCATGTTTAAAATATCCAAACATGGGAATGCATATTCCAGGATCAAGTTATTTAGGCTATATCGTAAGATTTCAGTGATTCTCATTTCGTGTGTATGAGCATTTGCCTACACGTAAGTACGTGGGCCACACATGTTGGTGCCTGATGCAGAAGAAAGTGCTGGACCCCCCAGAGCTGGAACTGAATGTCTATGAGATTCCCTGTGGATGCTGGAACCAAACCCAGGTTTTCTGCAAAAACAGGATGTGCTTTTAACCAACGAGCCATTCCTTCAGCCCCATCAAACCATGTTTTTAATAAATAATTCGAATAATATATATTTAGAGTATATATACTATTCATATTCATACTTTAATGAAATTTTATGAAATGAGTTTTTCCTCCAAACTCCCATGCCTTTTTTTTTTTTTTGTAAGCTGTAATTCGGTGACACCTGGGTCCCAGATTCAACAGGGAAGTAGGGTCAAGTTCAAGTATGAAGAAGTAATGGGGATAGGGTTCCAGAAATGAAGGGTGAGCAAGGGGCTGGGGGAGATGCTGGCCATCCAGTGGCTATCTGTTCAGTGGTTCACGTAGCACTTTCCTTTCCCTAAGGAAGACTTCCCTTTCAGAGAGTTTAGATGATGAGGAGGGAGCTTTTGGAACATCTATCCCTTCTGGCACTCAAGCCCTGGGACTCTGGGCTGGTACCAAGTTATTGGTGTGACCCAAACCCAATAGCTGGGCTGACCAGCAGAGGCTGGGGGGGGGGGGCGGGGCCACACCAGGGCAAGGAGGCAAGCTGTATCTATGGTGGGTCTATGGTGAAGATGCTGTTAGCAGCGGGGCTTGGGGCTGCTCTACTGCACAGCTCTTTCCTCTGCTGTGATGGTCATGACCATGGCATTGGGAGGAGGATGGCCTTGTAGGCCATGGGGCCGCCTGATGTCCTGCTTTTTCTGGCTCTAGTGATCTCAGATGACTGGCACCCATGCACCTGGACAAGTGACTTGGTCTGTCCTCTGAGAGGAGCTCTATGATTTATCAGCATCCAGGGTCCTTGTGAGGCCACAAGTGGCCCTTGGGCATCCATGGTGGGGATAACGTGGAAAAGTGACCTTGACTGGGGAAAAGGGCTGGAGGAGAGACGGTTTCTCTTGGGTGGGGCTGAGGGGAGGAGAGGGAGAAGGTGACAGGCTGAATCAGGTTTGAGCTTCCTGCTCCTCAGCAGCTGCTCACCACTTTCCAAGAGAGTGGCTGTGAAGAGGATCCCACTTTGTTCCCATCTGCTTCCACTGGTGACAGACAAGAAGGCCAGCCTGGGAGGCGGGCGGCACCGCAAGTGCAGCTAGGAAAACTTTGACTGCTACCTGGAGACTGGGGGACAGGAAGAGGGGAGCACGCAAGGTGCCTGACAGGGTTGTCACACAGTGAGCTCATGGCTTTCTTGGCTCTGCCTAGTCACCAGAGTGATCTCATGTCTTGCCTCATTCACCTTATCCCAGCTCCTTTAAGGGTATTTTTCTCTGCCATTCAGCCAAATGTGTTGGTCTCTTTCTTTTCTTTATACCAGAAACACATGGTACTAGGTACACAGAGGCTCATGTTTAGCGCCCCTGACTTTAGGGGAAGGGGACCATCCCTGCTCTGGGACCATCCCTGCTCTGTAGAGGGCACAGACGGCTACGGAAGCAACTGTCTAAGGTCTTGCAGTGGGCCAGGATTCAATCTCTGATCAGTCTGGCTCCAGCCTGTGCTTTTCCCTCTCGGCCATGCTCCTTTGCTAGAAAATGACTGAGGGCAGAGCCAGGCAACAACAGGGGAATCGGAACAGAAGGTGCTGTTAACGCTGGGCTGGCACACAGGGAGAGCTCAGAAAAATGCTGTCACATGAATGAATGAGAGGCTCTGAACGGAAGATGCTGGGCAGGTCCAAGACTCAGCATCTGGGTTTACCATGGATGGACAGACACTCAGCTTCGGATGGAAAGCAAGTCCGAGATGTGAGCAAGACCTGGGGACTCCAGCTCACACAGGGGCTGGGAGAGAAAACTATCAGTGAGAATAGCTCTGGACCCATCGAAGGTGGAGATGAGGAAGGGAGGCAGAGCTATCTTGGCACGGCACTTGGGCACCCAGCCCAGGCAGGGACTCAGAAGGTCTCTGTGTCTGTATGAAGCCAAAGGATATCATTGGGGGCTTCGAGCTGGTGCCTGGAGAAGAATGGTGTATCCAGGCTTGTCAGACCTGAAGGGGAGGGAGCATCCCACCCGTACAGATCAAGGTTGCCACGGAGAGGCAGGCACATGGTGGGGGTGGGAGATCCAGGCCATGAGCTGCCTAGATCTCTGCTCATCCAGAGATGGTGTGGTCCAGTGAGCCATGGAAACCACAGCGTGGCAGGGAGATGGAGGTCAGCTGGGAGGCAGCGCTCAGGCAGAAGGGCACACAGCATCAGGGAGATGGAAAAAGTGATGTCGTTAAGGAACAATGTGAGCCAAAGGAATGAGCTGTAACTGGCTGGATCTAAGAGGACAAGTGGGAAAACGGCTGCCAGACGCCCATGGGTGTCTGATGATGGCCTGCCACTACCCTAGGGAAGGGACTGAGCCTCAGCCCTCGGGGTTAGAAGGAAGTTGCCCGGCAAGCCTCCTGATCCTTCTCTGCCCCTCAGACCATGCTCTGCGCCCCTTGGTCTGTTCAACAGTGCATGATAAATCGAGTCCCAGCAGACCTCCTGTCTACCATGCACTGCCCTGATTCTCCAGAGAAGACCCAAGAAGGTAGCAGGAGGTGGAAAGAGTGCAAGTTCTTAGCTCTGTGAGGTGGCCTGAATCCCTTCCATCCCCCAGCTTCCTGGCCTCTCCTCCTCAAGAAAATGGGACAAGGAAGCTACTGACTCAGGTTTCTGGTCCCTCCTTTGATAAGAGCTGGGAAAACAAAACAAAACAAAACAACCCCATATCACCAAAGGGATACTAGCCTGAGTAGCGCCGGCTGAGTGCGGGACTTCTTGGGTCTGTCCTGGAGTGGTGGGCTCTGTGGAAGTCCCCTGAGTCCCCTGAGGAGGGGACTCAGCAGCACTGAGGGGTGAAGTGGAGGTATGTGGTAAAGGCTGAACTGACCCAAAGGCTCCCCTAACAGATGAAGAAGAAGCGAAAGCCTAGAGAAGGCCGGGGCATGTGACCCTAGCATGTGGGTTTCGTTGAGGTCAGGTGCCATTACTACTTCTGAGTAAGAAAAATCTTTGCTGAGCAGAGATAAGAGGGTTCCCATGACAGCCAGAGGGTCCACAGAGAGCAGAGACCTGTGTGGATTCTGGCAGTCTGGAGGAGCTGGAAGACATTTGTTGGTTGCAGTCAATTTCGGGGACCATGGTTACTGTGGATGGAGACCCCATCTGTTCTTCTGCTGCCCTGTGAGGCGCAGCATCTTCATATGGGGGTTCTCACCTGGTATTTGGGGGTAAAGGAGACTGTAGGTCTGAGGGAGGGGGGCTATAAAAAGTAGCTGGTTCCAAAGGCTTGATTAGGGCAGGCAAATGGCCACACCAAGGCCTCTGTCCAATTACCAATGATATTAATGAAAATGGGCATCCCAACCTTGGGTTTTTTTGTTTTTGTTTTAAAATCATATCTATCCATATGTGGTCACACTATTCTTCCCACTTCTCCACAGAAGAAAGACAGCTCCTGGGCATACTCAGAGTGGCAGTACCCTGGCGTAGTCCCGACTACACACCGCGGCCTCTCCTCTCTGTGTATGCCAGAGTCCCCATCAAAGGTTGTGCTTGTCCCCTAGCTGCCATCCAGGACAGCTCCCCTAATGGCTTCCATTAGCAATCCTGTCTTGACGCCGGTGTCTAAGCCTTTTGTCTCTTGAGCCAGACCAGCTATCTTTCCAATAGCAGGGAGAAGGACAGAAAGGGACACTTCTGGAGAGAAGCTGAGACAGAGCAGGGAACTGAGGTGTGGAGCTGGCCCGAGATTAGGCCAGGTTCTGGGCATCGCTGTCCTCAGGTCCAGCAAGGTAGCTCTAGAGCTGCAGGGGTAGGCGGCAGGCTGAGAATCATTGCTCTGTTTTCTTAAGCTCCCAGCTGGGACTAGGAACACCAAATCCTCTTTGAATAAAACAGAAAAGGGATTTTAAAAAAATCAAGACATTAACCTTGTGAAACCAGGCCCCCCACCCCCACATAGAGATTAACTTCTTCCCCCAAGCCTTTTATTTTAGTTTTCATCTCCATAAACATCTTAATTCATGCCGACATCACAGCCAGCCTGGATTACAGATGGATGTAGAGGTGAATGAAACTGTTACACACACACACACACACACCTGGAAACAGGAGAAAAGTACAGTGAATGAGCTGCTGAAGAGGCAGGATTTCTTTCCAGAGTTTGCTTTCCTCACCTATAAAGGGAGCAGTTAGTCCCAGAGATATGTGTCTTGGTCCCTCTGCAAACTCTATCTTCTCTGATGGTCCCTTCCCCAAAGTCCTCTATGCTGCCAGAGAGCCAGCTACCCCCCACACCCGTGGTGACACGCTGTACCTACTAAAAGGTTCACTCATCACCAGCACTGTATGGCACTCCCCTTTCTAGACCACAGGTTCCAGCAGGGCAGGGACAAGCTGTCAGAGTGCCCTGCACCCGCTTAAGGACACGTCCTGTACAGGTATTTGTAACTAAATGATAGTTCTGGAAGTTGCTCTTTAAGCACACCTGGAATGGGGCTCAGCACCTTATATGAAATCTGGACCCAGATCTTGACATAGGGTCACTCTCCTCTTGGGGTGAGGGGTACCTGACCTTTCTAGAAAGTTCTTCCTTTTCCCTCCTGACTCCTGAGAGCTTCTGAAAGCCTCATTTCTTTGGAAACCTTCCTTCCACTTGCCAGCAGCAGCACCCCAATCAAGCAACAGATTTTCGATGCACGTTTTTGGTTCTCCCTCCCACCTTCATCTGACAAGACCAATCATTTCTATCCCTTGATTATGTTTTGGTTGGAGGCTGCAGCCAGCTGCAGTTATTCTCAACTCTGAGTGGAGACGAGGGTCATTATGGGGGAGCCTTGCCTTAGTGGGGACCGGGAGACAGGTGCTGGGTTCCTCCATGGTTCTGAGGTCCGGGGTAGAGGTAAGACTCTTGCAGGGCTCTGGTTCTGGTTGGGTCAGAGGTCAGGGGAGTCCCACTTGGCTTTCATTTTGGTCAGCATTCCTCAAAGTATTCTCAGAGACCAAGGGTCCCTTGTGGCATTCTGTAGGAGAAAGATGCCCAGGCTCAGATACATTTGGAGAACTCAGCTGCACCCCAGCCTTTGATTGCAAGCTGCAGAAGTCAACTTGCCTAAATTAAGCTCAGAACCGATTTATTCCAAAGACCTTGGGTAGTTCAAAGGACCTTCTGTAGGGTCAGAAAGTCAAGGCCAGAAGGGAAGCAGCCAGCGGCAACACTCAGTTAGGCCTGATCCCAGGAAGGCCGCACTGCTGAGCAGACACTTTCAGCTTGGGCTACCAGCTCTGCTGGCACTGGCATTGCCTCTCTACCCCACTACCACTGCCAGCTTTTCAGAGGAAAGGTTGCCATTGCTGCTAGAACTCCCACTTCTATGCAACGTGTTCTGCCGAACCCTCTGTGCACTTGGTTCTTCTGGGAGAATGTGTCTAATTGGTGGACCTGCCTCCTAGATTCGAGAGAAGCTGGGACAGTAAGTTGATATTTTCAGCCCCTCTGCCTGAAGGCAACCTCTGCCTCTTTACACATGAAGTGGATGAGGTGGTTTGAATGAGAATGGCCCCCCCGAAGCTCCGTATGTTTGAATACTTGGTTCTCAGTTGGTCGAAAAATTTGAGACGGAACAGGAGGCGTGGCCTTGTTGGACGAGATGTGTCACTGGGGGTGGGTTTTAAAAGCTGTATGTGTCCGTCAAGCTCTCCTCTTCCTGCTTGTGAATTGAGAGGATCCATCAGCTGTTGCTCTAGCTGCCTGCTGCCTCTGCTCGCCTGTCATGGACCCTAACAACTCTGGAACCATAAGCCCAAAATAAACCCTTCGATAAGCCACTTTGGTCATGCAACAGAAAAGCAACTAAGACAATAGGCAAGAAGAACCAGTGCTGGGTGCCCTGCCAGGATGAAGAACAGGCAGGGGAGGTGGCAGAGTACTTGCCTTGCAAGCATGAGGATCTGAGTTCAAGACCCAGCGCCACGGAAGGCAGGGCAGCACAGGTTGGTACTCCCACTCCTGGGGAGACAGAGGTAGGTGGATCCCCAAGGCTCGCCAGGCAGCTGCTCTGTAGAGCTTCAGGCCAGTAAAAGACCCCGTGTATTAAAAAAAAAAAAAAAAAAATGGATGGTTGTTCCCCGGTCTCCACATACACTCACGCAACACATAAAGAGCAAATCCTCACTACACCTGGGACGTCTTTAGGAACTGTGCTGTGAGAGAAGGCTTTTTGACCTCCTCACTGTTGGTGTTCCAGACCGGCTGTTTCCAGGTTGTAGGCTGTCCTACACATTGTGAGGATATCAGCTTCCAGGCCTCTGCTAGCTAGGTATCAGTGTCATGGCACCCTGCCAGTTGTGACAGCTAAAAATGTCTAAACACACCAACAAATATCTTACCGAGTCCCCCTCAGCTGAGAACTACCATTTATGAGATCCACAGGGAACTTGCAATATATTTGAGAAATCAGGATTGGGTTTTTCTGTTTTTTTTAAATAAAACCTTTTCCTCTAACACTCTGACTTTGTTTCATAGAAGTTACTTTAGGAAAAGCTGGCTGGCAGCTGGGGCCTTGGCTCTCGTTTTCGTGGGAGTGGGAGGTTGCACATACCAAATGGCACCCCATGTCTTCTTGTCACCGCTTTCTCCACCTGCACTCTCCCTGCATAGCCTGGCGTCTCCCGGGGGAGTCCGGTTTCGTGAACACTGAAGCTCCAGGGAGTCGGGTATGCCTGGAGAGCATACCAGGGTCGGAAGGAGGAGGCTACAGAACACCATTCAGCCTCTGGATTTTCTTTTCCCTTTGGTTGCGAACTTACCCTGCAGGCACACATAGTGCCCTGACTACCAGTGGCCTTGGGAACAAGCTGCCTGCCCATGGCTGTCCCCTGGGGGCCTACCCCTATGGTTTGACAAAGGTCCTCCTAGGCTCAGACTTCAGCCCAGCTGGTTTCCAATATGAAGGCCTAGCCTCCTTGTCTGTGTTTTACACTAGGTCAACGCTCTAATTACTACCCAAGGAATTCTCTACAGGGTCAAGCACATATGCCTCAGCATAGAAAACATTCCTTACACTGTGATCAGGGGGCACAGGTCTCAGAAGGGTGTGACAGGCCTTGACTTTGAAGATAGAGCTTTTGGAGTTGCCACTTCTAGCCCAGCATGGCATGAAGCACGAGTCCCCAAATTTTCAGCTGACCATTCTGGAGATTTCTGTGACCTGGGAGTTTCCTTACATGGATGGCTCAGCCCTTGCTTGCAGCTTCACCTTTGGCTGTCTTTCATGCGGCTTATGGCTGTCTCCCGGCGACCTTGGTTCTTAACCTTGGGTACAGTGAGAACAGATCAGGGTTAGACAAAGCTGTATTTGATCTATTTTGGACATGTCACCTTTCTCTGTGTAGATTTTTTTTTTAAGTGCTTCTTTTCTTCTCCACCCAGGATTCTGTATTTTAGGTTCTGACAGGTAGCTGGTGGGGTGGTAGAGGGGGGGGGGCATGAGGCCTCCGTGAGGATGTGCCCTGGGATGCATACTCAGGAGGCAGGAGAGACAACTGGAGTGAAAAGAGGGGGTGGGGGCGGTCTGAAAACGCCCTGGATCCCAACCAGCTAGAGGATGCGCCAATGGAAAATTCCTGCTGTGTGTCAGAGGCCCACCTGGCCCGGGTGACAGCCGGCCAGACACACAGGCCTCACGACATGTTTAGATAGCGCTTTTCTGCCTCAGCCAGAGCTCCTCTGACCCTCACCAAGGCTTCTCTTGGAAAAGTAGGGTGGGCTAGGCTGGACTGCTTGCCTGGGCTCGGGAAAGTGACTGATGGCTCAGGTTCTAGAATTCTAGATCGTGGGAGAGAGAGCTTTGATAAAGAGCAAGCAGCGGTAGGTTCAGGCCCAAACCAGGCTTGCACTGAGCACTCTCTGTGACCCAGGAACGGCCATATGCAGAGTTCTCACCAACTCAGTGTCCTGCTGGAGGGAAGCTACAATCTCTGGGACTCCTTACTGGTTCTGGGAGAGGTCAGGGTCTTATAAGTGGCAGGTATTTAGGGCAGTTTCCAGTCGAGATTCTCTGGGTCTGGCAGAACCTTTTGGTCCCAGGGTATGGTACTGGCCTGACCCATTCCTCAACTCAACATCTTTGAGTCTGTGAATGCTTCAGGGACCACACTGCATTCTGTGATGTAGACTGCGAAAATCCCTGGCTCTGACAGTGTCCAGGGTTGAGGGGCTGTTAGATTTCGCATAGATCTTATGCTCCTGGTTTTTTCTGTCTGGGGTCCAGAGCTCAGCAGAGGCAGCCTAGGGGCAGGGAGGGAATTAGGAGACATCTTTAGCAGCCTGGGTGAATCAAGGAGCTACAGGTTCACTGAGAGACCCTGTTTTTGTTTTTTGTTTTGTTTTGTTTTCTGTTGTTGTTGTTGGTGGGTTGGTTTTTTAAACAGGTAGAGGGCGATAGAAAAACCATCATCTGGCCTCCGTGTGTACAGGTTCACACCTCCACTTCTACATCTGCGACATACATGTACACACACACACGTACACACACTCACAGCTGTGTGCATGTGCACGCGCGAGTGAACAATCTGCTTTGGAGCTGAACACGCTAGTTAGGATGGACCTGTAAACACAAACTTCATATAAGTTTGCCTGACCTGAGATTCTGACAAGGCCCAGTCTGGGATAATAGTCAATTCCCCATGGTTATGCATGTGGGAAGTCTCTTGACTAACCTGGACCTCTTTGACTAGACTCCTACCTCACACCCACAGGGAGTCTCTCTGAGACAATTAGCATCCAGTGGAACACCAAGAAGACAGACCCCCAGGGCTCCCTGCTTCTGAAGCCCGCTTGCTCCCTTAGGGCCTGGTACCTTGTGTCTTCAGATTGCTCAGATCACTTCCCAGGACTGTATTTAAGGAAAGCTCTGGATTTCATCACTTATAAGCCAGGGCATGGACAAATCCTGGCCCCAGGGTTCAAGCCCAGCCTTGGCTACATAGTAAGTTTGAGGGCAGCCTGGGCTATATGAAACCAGGTGTCTAAGAAGCCTTAAAGCAGCAGTTCTCAACCTGTGGGTTGCTTTCCCTTTGGGGAGGGTGTCAAGTGAGCCTTTCACAGGGGTCATGTATTAGATAGCATGCTTATCAGAGATTTACATTATGATTTATAACAGCAGCAAAATTACCGTTATGTAGTAACAACAAGATAATGTTATGATTGGAGGTCACCACAACACGAGGAACTGTATTAAAGGATCACAGCATTAGGAAGGTTGAGAACCACTGCTCCACATGATAAAGAAACAGAAAAGGAAGCTGAGCCTTGAGTGTCTTTGCTGAAGGCAGAGTTGGGAGGGAGCTTAATCTCACAGATACGTTTGGGTTTGGTGGAACATTTAAAAACAATCATTGAGTCGTTGACTTTTCCAGGGTGGTCCTTTGATCTCAGAGCTGAGGGCATACTCTGATTTATAGGGGACAAGACTGTAGCAGCTTTGGGAAGGGTTCTGCTTTCTTTTTTTTTTTTTTCTTTCTTTTTTTCCGTGCTGGAACTCATGGGAAAAGACAGAAGCAAAGGACTGTGCTGGAATGTTGGGAGTCAGGGAGCCAAGAGAGAGGTCTGCCTGGAGAGGATGCGTCCATCTATCTTTGGCTACAGACCCTTGAGCAAAGGGTGGGTGGGAATGAGAGTCCTGTTTTCTATCACAAAGTTCAGCCATGTCTGTCAGAGTGAGAGAGAGAGAGATGTGCTGGGCACTCGCTCTCTCGTTGAACAGACAAATGGTATACACCAGGGTATACACCTAAGGGTATTAAAGCTAGTGGTAGAATCTGGCTTAAGACTCATTTCTTCTGGCCAAAGTTTTGTCTCCCCAAGACACAGGCAGCAGTGTGTTTCAAGGGACAAGGGCATGGGGCCTGGGAGCAGGCAGGCTTCATTTCAGGTCCTGCCACTGCTGGTATTAGCTGAATCTCAGTGTTCTTATAAATAGAGTGGACACGGTCAGCGACACTCTAGGGCTAGCTGTTTCTAAAATCCAACTCTGCGGTCACAGGAGGTGGCTAGCTCTAATGGCGCTGTGGTAGAATGGCAGACGTTGGAAACGGGCGAACCCTACGAATAGGACTTTTCTCCTTGTTGGGCCAACTGTTAAGCATTTACCAGCATAACCCCAGGTGTGGTTCTTACCAGCCAGGACTGAATATTAAGGCAAAACGCATAGAGCTCTTACCACATGGCTAGATTGGAGCAGGAGCACACACATGATTATCATGAAGCCTTATCATGTTATATCCCATCATTCGCTCAGCAGTTATTCGGCAAGAATTGCTTTCATATGGATGTAAACGTACAGGTAGAAAAGGAACTTTCATTCGCCTGCTTCAGTGGTTGCTTGGAGGCTTACTGCCTCCTGCTAGGCCTAATCCTGGAAGCTTCTGGCCTCTGTACAATCTCACCTAGGCCTAGAATGTTTCAGCCTCTGAGACTTACTGCTTATAATAAACCACCCTTTCTTTTTCTTACTGAGCTCTGGCCTGGCTGCTTCAACTCAGCTGTCCTGGCTCAAACTCATTTCCCAAGTAACTTATTCAATCTGGCTTCTCTCTCAGCCTCTGAATTGCTCTGCTTGGCCTCAAACTAACTCCAGCAATCTGTTCTAATCTTCTGGCTCCTTCTCATTCTCTGGCTCATTCAATTTTCACTTGAGTTCTCTCTCTTAGCAACCTGTCTCTCTATTACTGTCCCCATAAAACTCCTCCCCTCTCTCTCATTGCCCCTTACGTAGCTTCCCTTTCCTCTTTCTCCTCCTGAGAGTTGGGTGTATCCCATTCTCTCAACTCTTTCTCTAATTTGCCCCTGTTTCTGCCACTCAATTAGAGATCACTTTCAAACGTGGACGCTTCCTTCTACAAACTGTCTTTAACCTTCATTGTATGGGATTAAAAGTGTATACCCCAACACCTGGATCTAAGCTTTCCTTTGCCTGAAACTTGCTCTGTACCAGGCTGGCCTTGAACTCAGATCTGCTTGCCTGTGTCTCCTGGATTAAAGGCATGTTTGTATTCCAGACGGATCATAGACCTAGAAGGTCTTTGGATGTGATCTCTTGCCAGAGCAGCCATGTTCTGAATTAAAATTCCTCTACATACAGGTCCTCCGTCTACTCCCTTAGAGTCTCAGAAATCTGAGGAACCATGAAGAACCTTAGGGACCATTTGGCCACCATTTGAGCCTTTCCATCTCTGATGAAGAAACTGTGACAAGAAGGGAACAGATTCATGACCAAGGTCACTCAAGCTAGACTCAGATTCCAGATGGCAGTGTTCCACACAGGCATGTGTCTCCAATGGCCGGACTGCCTTTCAGCTCCTGAACCGGGGTAAGCTGCCGGACCCTGGCAGCATGGCTCCTGCCCCGGGTACAGAGAAGGGGGTGTCTACTGGAGGGACCACGTGTGTTTTTCCAGGAGAAAGCACACGAGGTAATGTGACCCACTGTGCCTACATCATCAAGTTTCCTGAAAAGTTACTGTCTTCGTCTACACTGAAGCCTTTACACATTATCAGATCTCCGGCATCTTGTCAGTTAGTAGACACGAAGGAGCCTAGATTCCCCAGGCAGATCCTTGGGCCTCTGTGGGCAATAGAGCAGGAGGGAGGCTGATGGGCCAGGGCTGGACCCAGAATCGTAATCATCTGCAAGGCCTTGATCCTTCCTCTTCTCCTTTCTTTTCTTTTCCCTCTCTGTACTTGTTCTCCAGGCTTCTCCCCAGGCCACCGGAGCCTGCTTTGGTGCAGGTATCAGAAACACCTGGGGATTTCTGCCTGTGGGTGTTCCTTAGCCAGTGATCAGGGATGCAGATCAATGGGGGCATGCAGAGAGCTGGATCGCCTCGAGTCTCGAAGAATTGAGCTGCCGCCTTCGTCTGTGGCTCTATGTAAGAAGGGGCCTTTCTTAAGCCTCTTGCTCACCCTGTCCTACTTTCCCTGCCCCCCCATCCCCATGGCTTCTGGGGAGCACCTCCTCTACAGGTTCTCATTTCTGGGATGGCTCCTAGGAAGTGCAAGCCAACACACCGGCTTTATTGTTTTTCAGCCACTTACTGTTACTTGAATGATGGCTATGCCTCTCTTTTCTGTGTGCCTTCCCTGGAATGGGAGCTCACAAAGCAGGACCTGTATCCACTTTGCTCGCTCCTGCTCTCCCATGTCCAGAGAAGTGGAAGGGAATCTAAAGGAATTAGGTTGAAGGGACTTCCTCGGTTCACTCTCCTGATGATGTTGTGAAGAAAAGTGATCACCCCCATTTCAGATATGGTTAATGTGTATACGTATGTATACATATATGTGGTTAATCTCGGTTGTCGAATTGGTGAAATTTAGAATCACTTGGGAGCAGGCCTCAGGGATGCCTGTGGAGGGTCATCTTGATTGGGTTAGAGGTGGGGAGATTCACCCATGGTGGGTGGCGCCATTCCCTGGGCTAAAAGGGAATGTGAGCTGAGCGCAGGCATTCATCGCTCACTTCTTCCTGAGTGCCGATGAAATGTGTCCAGCTACCTTGAACTCCTGCTGACCTGCTTTCACCACCATGGTAGACTGCTCCTCCAATTATGAGCCAGAATAAACCCCTTGTTCCTTTACTGTTGTCAGAGGATTTAGTCTCAGCAACAAAAAAGTAATTTCAACAGATGCATTTTCAAAGAAGTTTAACCACATGTCTGGGGTGACCCATGCTGCATTTGCCAGCATCCCTGTGTCTGCAAATCAGGCTTTAAACCCACTTCCATATTTGCTATCTCTAGAACGTCCCTCATCCCCGGCCCATCGCCTCAGAGCTGCTAAAGTAGCTTCTTTCACCAAGGAAAACTACCATCCCCGTGGAGCTGAGCACTACAGTGCCCTCTAGTCCCAGACAGCTTCCTGGTGGTTCTTTTTCACATTTGTTTTTTGTTTCTTTTCCTTGACATCTTCAGAGTGGAGTTTTCTTGGTATCTTTGCTTCCCTAGCACCTACGTTGAGCCCATAAGAAGCCACCTATTGAAAAATGTTGGTTGAATAAAGATGGGAAGGAAAGGAGAGAGGGAGAAGGAGAGCACAGGAAGAGAGAAGAAGATGTTCTGATTAAGGTACAGAGAGGATAAGCCCCTGTGCACGGGGAGGACGCCGCTGAACACAGGCCTGCTGTCACATGCTGGTGCTGGGACAGCTCTGATCACCAGTTGCCCCTTGAGCTCCGGGTCATGCTCTTGGTCAGAAGCAAGATGTGCCATGGCCCCTAGCAGCAAACCTAGTGCCCAGCCAGGCTTTGGTGGATAAACGTATTTATGTAATTTTGTGATTAGGGCGTTGTAAAGACTGAGTAGAGTAGTACTTAGACTAGTCCCGGGACCGCACGCACTGTCGGTCAGGTGAATTTTCTTCTAGACAAACCTATCACTATTTCCGCACCACTCTGCCCTTCCCCCTACCACTCATGTCCTCTCAGGCCTCGGTACCCTTGCCTACACTGTCTCTTCCTGGAATATAGTCTCTTCACTGTTTTCTCTGAAATTTTTTTAATCATTCTTCAAGTCTCCTCTCAGAGTTGCATCACTGTCTCTGAAGACTGTGGTTCTCTCAGAACATCCTGGGGCTTGCTCCCATGGCCCCTGTATTGGTGATGGAGGCAAGATTCACACTGCAGGAGTTGCGTGCTCATGGGCCTGTGTGCCTCCAAGCTCCAGGCCTGCTCCCAAGCCATTTAGCTAACTCCCAACACAAATGGGTCCTGGTAAAGAGCCAATACTGTGGAGACATAAATTTTTCCAAAATTTATCTATAAATTCAATAAAAACTGCAATAAAAAACTTAACAAGAGTTCTAAAAATGTAATTTTATAAGCTAATACTGAAAGTCATCTACAGGGGAAAAAATGGACGAGAATATCCAAGCAAGTTTTGACACAGAACAATGAGGATAAAATGGCTCTTTTAAAACATTTACTACAAAGTGATTAATACAGATTGATCTTTGTTTATGAGCAGGTGATCTAATCAATGGGACCCAGTAAGAGACAGATCCATAAAAATCCAGTATATACTAAAGGAACATTTTTATTTTATTTTATGTTATTTTTGAGGCAGGGTCTTGCTCTATAGCCCCAAATAACCTTGATCTAGTGAGGATTTTCCTGCCTCAACCTTCAGAGTTCTGGGATTACAGATGTGCACCACCACATCTGGCCTAAATCAGTAAGAAAATACTGTCCAAAAAAACATTTAGGGACAATAGAGTTCCCAGTCAGGAAAAATCAGGTTATGATATTGGTAGCGTCTTTACCTTCTTGAAAAGAAAAGTCCTTCTAGCTATTTCAACAAGCAAGCAATTTGTGGAATGTGTGAGCTGTAGTTTGAATAGTGTTTGTCCCATCTGAATGTCATATTGAAATATGACTGCAGCTGTGGCAGAGGTTGGAGGTGAAGTTTTTGAAAGACAGTGAGGTCATCGGGAGAGATCAATGTGTTTCTCAAGGGAGAGTGAGTTCTCGCTCTCCAGGGACTAGCTCAGCCATCAAGAGAGTGTGCTGTTCCAAAGCAAAGCTGCCCTGTGTGATTGCCCTCCTCTGCAGGTACCTGCTTCCCTTTCTGAATTCTACCATAGAATGAAGCATCATGAGGCTCTCTCTGGGTGCTGGCGCCATGATCTAGGACTTCCCAAGTCACCAGAACCCGCGAACTAAAGAAACCTCTTCTTCCTCCTCCTCCTCCTCCTCCTCTTCTTCTTCTTCTTCTCTTTTAATAAATTACTCACCACGGGTAATTCGTTATAGCAACAGGAAATGAAGATACATGCAAGAATTATAGTGTTGAAAAGAAAGAAAGTGTTTAGGTTGAATCTACAGAAAATTTCCATAGCCACAATACAGAACCAAGCCACTGCAGAAGATGATGTCTATGCCACGGTCTCAGAGCTGCCAGAGAGTGGCGAGTTTTTGTCATGGATTATCGCTCTAAAGCACACCGCCTTGGTGGGGATCCGAGCTAGGCAAATGGATGCTCTACTACTCACTGCTCAATGAAGCAGATACTGAGTGAGAGGCGGGGGGTGGGGGGCAAATAATTTTTCAGGATAATGACTGCTAAAGACTAAGAGAAGAGGAAGCAGAAACAGAAGGTTGATCAAGCTCTAACTCTGCAGAAAGGAAAAGAAGGAGCAGCCGCCAGAATAAGGCCCCAGACAGGTGAGGAGAGTGTGCCATTGTGGAGTGCCCATAGGAGATCTCCATGGTAGGAAGGTGTGGCCAAACTCTGGCTCCCTGTGCATGCTCAATCATCGGCCCTAAGCCATTCCACAACCAGAGCATTTCTGGAAGAGAAAGAAAGTCTAGGAGATGTTGACAACATTCTAGGTACAACATTTTAAAACATGATCCAGAAAAGGAGGAGTTGCTAAGTTGCTAAGATGTGATCAAAATCAAAGTTTTCTACCTTGAACTACGGGATACCACTGCACACCTAATGTGGCTAAAATCCTAAGCGCTGACAGCACCAAGTGCTGGCGAGGAGGTGGAACATGAGCTCTCATTCATAGCTGGTGAGAATGCAAATGGTACAGCCACTTTCTAAGGCAGTTTGGCACCTCCTTACAAACCCAAACAAAATCCCTCCATATGCTCCAACAATTATGCTCCTAGGTATTTGCCAAAATGAGCTGAAAACTTTGTCCACACAAAAACCTGTATGCAAATATTTATAGCAGCTTTGTTCATAATTGCTGGCAAGGAGAAGCAACCCAGACATTCTTCAGTAGGTGAACGGCAAACTGCGGTATGTAAGCACAATGGGATATTGTTCATCGATGAAAAGAAGGCGCTTATCAAGCCTCAAGAAGCCATGGAGGGAATTCAAGTGTATATTGTTCAGTGAAGGAAATCAGTCTCAGTGTCTATGCTTTGATCATATGACATTGTGGAAAGGGCAAATTACAGATATGGTTAAAAAAATGATGGCTGCTAATGGTTTAGGGGAGAATGAGAGAGATGAATAAACAAATTCAGGGCATTTTTAAGGTGACAAAACGATTCCGATTGATACTACAAGTGGTGGATAAATGACACTAAACGTTTGTTGGTAGCCATAGGATTGTACAACCCAAAGACAAATCCTCATGTAAACTATGGATTTTACTTAAAGATGTTTCAGTACTGGCTGATCAATTGTAATAAGTATACTATAGTAATACAAGATATTACCGTAAGGGATATTAGCCTGGTATGCAGGGTTGGGGGCTCAGAGGAAACACTGCAGTTTCTTCTGCAGCTTTTCACATACCACCTATTCTAACCTTTGATTTAAGATCAAAGCTTTTGTTTGTTTAGACTAGGTTTTTTTCTGAGGAAAAATTGGAAGCAAATGTAACAGTCAGTAGTGGTGTGACTTTCCAGTTTTCTCGGATACTTCTAAATTGTGCTTATTTTCCCAGTGTCCCATCTAGACTAGTATTTGCCACTCTCAAAAGTATAGTAAGTACGTAAGGATTTACATGGTCACCATAGACAATTGGGAAATAATACCTGTAAAGCAGTAGGAGAAAGATAATCCAGAAGAACAAAGCGGTTTATAGGAACAAGGTGAACCTTTAGACTGTTTATAACCATATTTAAAGTGAATTTTTTTGTAGGAAGTGTTTAGTTGGATCATGGTTTATCTTCATCATCCTTTTAACTGGGATGTTTAAATCATTCATGTACAAGAGTATGGTACATGTATTACTGTTGGGAGTGGGTCTATTAACAGCATGTAAAGCAGATCTCAAGCAAGGAGTATTCCTAAGGATAAAGAAATTCATTTCACAGACTCTGTTCATCAAGGGGATGAGGTGACACCCAAGACATATGTGTCTAAGGAAACTTTGAATTACATGAAACAAACTGGTGGTCAGAGTTGGGACTATTCTTATTATGTTGGGTTTTCATTGGCTTCTTTAAGTGCTTAGTGAACTGAAGGTTCCTTTAAGACTAGTTTTTAGCTGCTAGTTTCTCTGATGTGAGCAGGTGGGATATCTGTCTGTCTTGGTGTAAGAGTTCTCTTTTGTCTGTTAGCTCACCGGCTGCAGGAGTCATTTTCCTTGAGAGTTAAGTGCCCTTGAGTTATCAAGGCCTCTTTAGGTAATTTCATTGCTGCCTCCTTCTGCTTCGTTTGTGGGGATTGGTTTTCTGACTGTTGATGATTCCTACATCGGCTTCAGTTTTGCTACCTGGAAATTTTCTATTCCTTGCTTTTGAGCTTATGTTATGTAACATTTTGCTCTTGGAACAGTCTGAGAAATCCCCACGTCCGACTTGATTTGGGTTTCGATTAGACAACTTAATAGGTCTCCCACAGCAAAACCTTGACGCCAGCCTTCACCCTTCCTCTCTGCTTGCTGTCCTGGAACTATAACATTATAGTAAGTTGTTCTTTTTTTTAACTGGGAGGAGAAATGGCTCTGCCTTCCTGGTGGAGACTAAAATTCGCTTGCAGAAGACACACTTTTTGTTTCGGAATCCACCCCTTGACCCCTGTGTTCTATCAATAGGAAACAACCCTCCACCCCACCCCGGTGCCAGGCTTGGTGAGTATGGGAAACCACTGGGGGAGCCCTAAAGAGATTTCTGACTCTGAGACGTGAATACCCTTTAGCAAAAGACATTTGGAATTAGTTAAATTATGCCTCTGGGGACTGTTTACTTAGAACACCGCCATGTCCTAATTTGGAGTCACACTATCCTATGCCTGAGGTTGGTGTGTTCTCACAAAGTTATAGATAATACTCTGGGACCAGTTGTTTGCACAAGATTGGGGGCTGGAGTGGAGAAGAATGTGGAAAGAAATGTTCGCTTTTACAGATGAAGTGGAGGCTGCCCAGGGCAGCACGTCCTTGACCTGGGAGTGGGTATCTCACCTGAGAAGCTACGTTTCAGCTGACTTCCCAGCTTCGGGGGAATCCCTCATGGGTATCTTTTTTTGATGCTTCTATCATCAGCGATGCAGGGAAGAGGTCAATTCTGAGGCAGATCTTGGATCTGAGTGAGGGTGGGGGGGGGAACAGTTCCTGAGGCTGCCATAAGATTGGGATCACTTAGTCCCGAACTCTGTCTAGGGATAGGAGACTGGGGTAGGCCCAGTGGTGAGAGGAATAATACCCCTGAGGTAGGATAAGGCTTGGGAAGGACTTCAAAGTCAGTTCCATTGCAGCCACCTCTGGAAGCAGCGATTAGCCAATTAGCCATGCTGGGGTGGGTATCTTTCAGGGATCTGTGTTGTTTCTGGCTACATTGATGAGAATTAGGGGGAAATGGGCTCTGCTTTGGGAGGAGGGAGTAAGGACTGGCCAGCTCTGGTGGAAAAGGCCTAGAAGAGAGTGAGTGATCAGGAATAGCAGGTGAAGCTGAACAGGAAGCAGGCCTGAGCACAGAGTTCTTTGTAGAGTATTCTATGGAACTAGCCCTTATCTCCTGAGCCATGGTCAGTTATGAAAGGCTATCAAAAAAGAGGATGGTGGGGCTGGAGAGATGGCTCAGAGGTTGAGAGCACTGGCTGTTCTTCCAAAGGTCCTGAGTTCAATTCCCAGCAACCACGAGGTGGCTCACAACCATCTATACTGTGATCTGGTGCCCTCTTTCTGGCTTATAGGCACACATGCAGGCAGAGTACTATATACTGTATAGATAATAAATAAATAAATAAATCTTTAAAGAAGAAAGAGAATAGTGTAATTAACCTTGCACTATCCAGAAAGAAAACAGCAGATTCTCTCAAGATCTGTAGGTGGACATAGGGAACATCTGTGTGGTTCGTCTACCCGGCACCGTTTCTGCCCTCCCTGCACTGATAGAACCTTCTGAAAGGAATCTATCTAATGTGCTTTAGGTGGATCTGACTGCAACCTTCTGCAAACCAGGGAGTGTGCTCATACTCAGCCCAGGCCAATGGGGACATCAGACCTGGCCATGTCTCTGCTTCAAGGACAGGGCTGAGTTTCAAGTCTGAGTCAACTGATTGGGCTAAAACTCTTCCAACAGACTGGCTAGGGGAAACCATCTTTTCCTGATGGGGTCTCTAAATAGAATATGAATCCAGAGCTACTGATGACTAAGAAGGCTTCCTGCCACGTGAGGAGAAAATATTTGAGAGATGGTATGGTATGAGTCAGAGCCTTGAGAGTGTAGTTTGGGGTACAGCTATGGATCACATAAGTGAAGACAGGCCACTGGAGAAGAGAACTCAGAAGATGTTGGTAAAGTCCTGGATCCAGCCATTCTTGAGGTTGATTCAAGCCTCTCTTTAACATGATCCAATAACATTTTTCTTGCCTAATCTACCTTGTTTCATTTCTTTCCTGTGTAAGCAAACGTCATCACTAATGGCCGTGTGCTTACCTCCCTCTTTCCTTCTCCAGACTCCATACCCCTGATTCTTCTTAGATGGAAAATGGTTTCCAGGGCTTTTCCATCCAGGTCCTCATGCTCTGGATGGAGATGCCGCTCTAGCTTTCTGGAGAAACATTCCTCAGCGTGTGGCACATTGAAGTACATGATGCAGAAAATTGACAGTCCTGACATAGGTAGGACCTGCTGAAGAACCTCCAACATGGTTTCTGTCTGAGGTAAAGTATGCACACTTCTGTAGAGAGCACAATACTTTGAGTTAGCTTCAAGGAACACTGAGATCAGCAGCTGGGCCAATCTCAGTTTCCAGGCGAGAGAAAGGAATGTGCCCTCCTTTACAGTCAAGAGATCCCAGGACCGCCCTGAGCTACAGAGGAAGCTGCTCAGTCATCTTAACTGGCGGTTAATGAGCCAATCCATAATTTAACAGAAGTTTTAGGAAAGAGCGGGGGAAGGTGGGAAAACATGGAGGAGCCAGGCCTATTTATGTCATGTAGGAAAAGGTATGAATGTACTTGTGTGGGCACATTTACGTTCCTGTGTGCGCATGTGTGCATGCGTGTGTGTGTGTGTGTGTTTGTACATGCGTGTGCATGTGTGTGAGTGTGTGTTTGTACATGCGTGTGCATGTGTGTGAGTGTGTGTTTGTACATGTTTGTGCATGTGTGCCTAGCAGAGAATGACAATCCCACTTCCCTCTCTCTCTGGTGAAGGTTCCTGTAGTTCTCGGATAACATAACTAGAGAAAAGACCTCCCTAGCAGACCTGATTTAGTCTCCGAGAGGATAGCCTCCTCTACAAGGCCCATGTTGCCTGCAGTGGACTTCAGGAGTCCTGCTCTGTCTGCCTTCTTCCCTGCCAGTCAGTGACTTATGTTCAAAATTAAAACCTGAATGCATAGTGGGGCCATCATGCCTTTCTATGTACGAGAGAAGGTAGATTAAGCCCTCAAGCAAAAGGAAATCTGGACCGGTCTACACTACCTCTGGGGTTTGATCCCAATCCCATCTCTAATAGCCTGCTTCTCCCTCGCTCCCCCTCTCTCCCTCCCTTGCTCTCTCCATCCCTCTCTTTCTTTTTCCCTCCTTCCCATTGCTCCCTCCTTCCTGGGACTATTTTCTCTTCTTTTTATTTTTATTTTATTTTTTCTTTGTAGCAAGACAAAAGTAAAGCATAGAGTTCTTCCCTTGATTTCCGTCAACGAGGAAGGTGTGTGGAACATGCTTTCTCCACACAGAACTGGGGAAACTGCACTGCATCTTATCGGAAAAACATTGCATACAACTCACATCCTCATCTTCTCACAAGCTGTCTCATCTCCTTGAGCCTCAGACTCTGTCTCCCCAGGCTTCTGTCTCCCACACTACAGACTCCCTCGCCTCTCTACGAAGCCTCTGTGGAGTGCTTCAGCCCTGTTCCTGCTCCAGCCTGCCTCTGGGCCATGTTCAGAACCCCACATAGGACCAACTTTGAAACTGCTTTTTCCTTTAATGCAATCATTGTCCTTTTTAGTCCTAACTGGCTTCCCCTATTAGTCTCCACAGGCATCTAGAGGATGGTGGCCTCTTTGGTATAAATTATTTGTCTCTTTGGTATGAATTATTTTCAGACGAGGGACAGAGGCCCAAATTGGGAAAGGGTTGCTCACCCCTCAAAATGAATTTAGAACACAGCCAGCCCAGTCTCCTTGGAGGGCAGACTTAGTTAGAATAGTGCTTATGGTTGCTTGAATCGTGCCTGTTTCTTTTTTCCTGGCCAAGGTTGACCAGAGCCTTAAGATGTTTCCCCAGCCCACCTGGCTGTGTGTCGCATCCTCCCAGCCTAGCCCCATCATGTCACTCGCCAGCACATTCCTAGTCCCACCCTGCCTTTCCAGCTCAAGAGCTTCCTGGAAAAGCAATGCCCTCATCTCCCAGGTCCTGCTACCTTCCAAGATGAAGGAACAGCCATGGCCTGGAGCCATAGAGCAGCCACTTTCTGCCTTTTCCGGATCTCCTAGGTCCGTCTCTCATACCATCCTGTATGGCCAAGGGTCTCCCACAGCTAGCAGTTCAGACCCATGATCATTAGCCTCAGCAGGTCCCCGGCCTCTGAGAAGACACTAACTGTTGAGAAGGTCTGGGGAAACACTCGTTTGGTTTGCCCGGAGCTCTGCTGTGTTCTGAGAAGTCAGACTGGAGTTCGGACTGCCAGGTGCTGGAGAGACAGAAGACTTTAGTCCCTCTGCTTCTAGCACAGGTCCCTGACCAATGGGCCAAGGGCCAGGAGCCCATTTGAAGTGATGGGCAAGGCTTCCCCAATCTGTCCCTCCCCTGGGGGGAAAAAAAGATATTTGACTAAATGAGGCCCAGAGCCAGTCCTGGTCCTGGAAAGGAGATTATTGTTTCCCTGACAGGAACTTCCAAGGTGCCTGGAGCCAGGTATCCTGTGAGGCCAGAGGCTATTCTGAGCCTCCTTCCTCCCCAGCCTCCTGCCATGTAAGGATCTGTTGTCTCAGGAGCTCCAGGATGCCAGAGTTTGAGAAACTGGAGAGACTAGTGAAGCCAGAATGGGGTGACTGAGGAAGAGCCACTCAGGATAAGTCTGAAGAGCTATGAAGAGACGCCTCAAAGACCATGCTGAGGCATCAGAAATTATTCTCAGTATGATGGAAATTATGAGGAGGTTTTCACGGCTGAGAAAAGCCTCTTCGTCCACCAACACAGTTTCAAGAACCTTCTTTTCTAGAGGTATTTCCTACTTACACGTCTATTGCTCAAATTCCCAGAGGCCTTTGGGCCAACTTTCTACTTCAGGCTCTACTGGTCTGATAGATAGGTACCTTCTTCAGTTGGTTTTGCCTGGCTAGTGACTGGCATTCTTGGAAAAAATGAGGCAGAGATGGGGGCATGAGAGACTGAGAGAAAAGTAGAGTAGCAAACAAGAGCATGGTACCAGGGACCTGAGGGGACATTCGCTAAATGAAAGTTAAGTCCTTGCTCCGGTGGCTGCCAAGGAGAGAGAGATAGCTGATGAGAACCACATGCCCTGAGTAATCGACCAGGGGTCCTCCTCCAGCACATGTGTGTTGACGGCGTTGCTGTTGGTCTCCCATGCAATGGAAAATCTCCTCTTTTAAAGGATCCAGTGCTAAGAGGCACTCGAGACAGACCACGTTTCGCAATTAAGTAGTTTACAAGGTCAGACAAGGAAGGAGAAAATAAACCAGCCGAAAGGTCTTGCTCAACAAGAAAAAAAAAACTGTTTGAAAGTTCAATGTTATGTTCTCAAACCGTAACATGGGCTCTTTCTATTATTTGGTTTAAAACAACAATAATGGAACCCACTAAAAGGTGAACCTTTGCAAGGGATGCAGAAACAGTTAGAAGCGGCTGACGCAAGGGCCAGAGACAGCACTGTGGTGAAGAGGGCTTGCTGCTCTTGCAGAAGAGCCGAGTTCCCAGAAAAACTACCTGTTGGTTGCAGTTTTCAGGGGATCCAGCGTTCCCTCTGACTTCCCTGTGCACCTTCATTCATGTCCATGTGCATGCCTGTCCACATGTACACACATACACACACACACACACTTTAAAAAGTAAAAATAAATTCTAATCTCCCCCCCCCCCCTTTTTGAAGAAAGAGATTGGTGTTCTTTAGTGGCTACTGTACCTCCTGGCATTTTAAAGCAATTTTGATTAAAAAAACAAAACCTTATCATTTTTTTAAATGATAAAACTTAAACTCATTTTAAGTTGATCTTGAAACTAAGACGAAACAGACAAACATCTCTGCTGTCCACTCTTAATGTGAGGAATAGAATTCTGATTTCTTCCTTCGACATCCAAGTCCCAGCACTGGCAGAGGATCTGCCTGAAGTTTTCGATTCAGGATCTCGTCTCTGGTCCTGCCTCCCCATTTGCCATCCATCCTGTTTGCAGGCTGGACCTGTTGGGCCTCATGGCTACCTACTGGGCTGCCCTTTCTCCTAACTGTAGAGGGAAACTGTTAGCTTTTTGGGGGGAGGGGGAAGATGGGGTGCCGAGGACCGAACCCAGGACCTCATGCCTGCTAGTCAAACCCTCTGCCACGGAGCTGTACCCTCAGCCCTCGTTAGCCATTTTTAAAGAGATACCAATTTCCAAATCCTATGTATTACATCACCATTTTCACCTGCTCCTTTTGGTTTCAGCTCCCTGTGAAATTCTGCACCTCGTCATCTATTTTCTTAACCGTATTAATCGCAGCTATTTTAAAGTCTGGATCAGAAAAGCCCAAGATCTGGATCCCCCGTGGGGCATTTCTATTATGGAGACACTCTGGGATCTGACTGATGTACCTCTCATCACAGAGGATTTATTTTTGCCTTCCCGAAGGCAGTTGGGAAAGCGGAAGGTCACCCTAATCCGGCCTGGGATTGGGCCGCTGTGATGCTGGCGGTCAGACTGCGGGGGCTGTTCTATTTCTGGCTCACCCTTCCTCCCAACACCTAGCTTCGCTGGGGTTCTAGGTGCAAGCCTGCCTGTTTGTTAAGGCCCTTGCTTTTCGGTGGGCTATCAAGATCAAGATGGTCTGCCACAGCTCTGGGAGCTGATAACAAACACGGACTAGGAGGCTCCTCTGAGCACCGTGCTTCATTTCTCCCAGGGATCCTGGCCCTCAGGTCTTCCTTGCCTAGCGTTTTGGCCTCCTCGCCTATGTCCCTACCTTAAGGGGTGGCAGAACCCTCTCAGTAATCCCTCACTCTCATTTGTTCTGTAGTTCTGTGACTCCTCAAGAACAGCAGGACTGAGCGCCACCTCCAAATGCTTCCCCTTTGGGGACTGAGCCCTCCGGTACTGACTACCTTCAAGGAGGAGGCTTTAGATTTTGCTTCCAGTGGGAAGGCTGGCCTCTGATAGGCTGTTTTGCCATTCCAGAAAGTGGGGTGCTTTATCTGCTCCCTTATAGCTACTGGTGAGCAGGAACCCTGGTTTTTCCATCCTGGGATCCCTTGCTGATATCACCTGCAGCTTTCAATGCCACCTATGCCCAGACATTCCCTCATGTCTGTCTGTAGCCAGGAGCTCTGTGGTGACCTAAATCCCAATATCTCTTGTCGCCATATGCCTACCACGTAGACATCTCAAACGACATATTTTAAATCTTGTTTTTCCACCCAACTCTTCAGCACTCCCTTCTGTGGCTACGGGGGTCAGCATCCTGGGGGGTCACACACAGTTCATGCTCCCTCCCCTCCCATATTCCATCCCTCTTGAGATGTCACATGATGTCATTGAGTTCCCTCAGACATCAGCCTTGTCCAGGCATCCTGTGGCTTACTTGGTAGTCTCCTCACAGCTCTCCCCAGCCTCGTGGCCTTCATCCAGCACATTCACCAGCCACCCTACGTATGAGGAAGTGAGACCTTGAAAACAGAAATCAGATTATGTCATGTCTCAGCATGACTCCCTACACTGACTCCCCATCATTTTTCACAGAAAGCATTGGTGGCCCATCTGCCCCAAGCCATCTTCTGCCCCTCTCTCCTGGCCCTTGACCTTGACTCATCAACTCCACAGCCTTCTCTGTTCTTCCAGCACCTCATTTCTTTTTTTTGGGGGGGAGCCTTCTTTCATGCTCTTGTATTACCAGGAAGCACTTTCTTTCACGTCTGCCTCTGTTACTGTTCTCTCAACTCTAACTCAATGTCCTCTCCCCAGAAAAGCCTCCCTCAGCCTTGGATGAGATAACTGTCTTATCACTGTCACTCACGCCCCTGCTCTCTGGCCACAGCACGGGTGTTGCTCCATAGATAAATTGAATGACCCAACAGTTCAGCTTTCCTTCACCAAAGTCTAATCCCTCAAGGCCAACAACTGGGTCTATCTTGGTCACCTCTCCACCTCCAACACAAGTGAAGTACCTGGCACACTCTCAAAGAGTCAACAGTAACCTTATGACTAACCCTAGAATCCAAGTAGAAGAAGCCAGGCACGGTAGCAATGCTATATTCCCCAGTGCTGGGATGGCAGAGAGATGCAGATCTCCAGTGCTGGCCGGCCAGCCAGCCTAGCCTGCTTGATGGGTTTCAGGGCAGCGAGAGACCTTGACTGGGAAAAAATTTAAAAAGTGGTGCCAGAGGAATGATTTCTGAGGTTGTCTTCTGGCTTACACACACACACACACACACACACACACACACACACGGGGGAGGGGGCGGCGGGGAGAAGGAGGAAGAGGTGGAAGAGAGAAGAATTCTCTAGCTAAGCCAGTCTTACTGTTGAGTATGAAGCATGGGACAGGAGCCCACAGCTCTGAGTTCCAGTCCCAGGCCTGGTACAAACCATGACAAGCAGCACTTATTTCATGCTGCATGGTTTACGAGGTATTACCACAGACAGGATCTCATGAGATTGATTCTGTGGCGTTCAGCAAGCTGCTTTTGAAGGTCTGTGGAAAAGGAGAGACCAGACTTCCAGGACCAGTTGGGCAGTTTGCTCCTGCATCCTAGGCGAGTCTCAGCATGGAGCTCAGCCTGCTTCTCTGTAAAGCCGGGGTTCTCAAAGACTTGTTGCTAAGGTCTGGCTATGACACTTCCAGATTAAAAGTTCAAAACTGTTCCAATGAGAGAGCAAGTTTTTGGAGTCCCCTTTCTTGTCCTGTAGCTAGCTGCTCTCCACTTTCTCAGGACCTTCTAGGATGGTGTCAATGAAAGCAAACTCTGATACAGGCCTTTTTTTAGGTCTTTTGAGAGCTGATCCCAGGATGGAGAGACAGGTTGCTATCCAGGCATGTACCCCTCTAAGAGCATGTTGAAATCTAGACCTAGACCTGCTGAAATCCTAGAGCTGTCTCCCCAAAGCACTCCTAGCTCCCATCTCCACTTGGCTGAAGGTCACCCAGGACCATCACATGGAACCTAGCTGCTGTCTACACATAGATGGAGGGGATTAATTAATTAATTAACTAATTAATTATATGAGTGGTTTGCCTGAATGTATATCTGTGCTCCATGTGTGTAGAGGAGTGTCAGATCGACTGGAAATGGAGTTACAGACAGTCGTGGGCCACCATGTGGATGCCAGGAAAGGAACCCAGGTCCTTTGCAGAAGCCGCTGGTGCTGTTAACAGCTGAGCCATCTCTCCAGTTCCTCAAGATTTCTCTCTTAATAGAAAATTCCAGGACAGAAATTGAAGGCTGCAGAGTTGGTGAGGCAATGCTCAGTCACTGGGAGATGGCTTACGCTCACGTGGACCTGTTCATGTGACAGTGCCGGAAGCCAGGGTGTGACGTGGGACACCGTGGCATCTGATGCAAGTTGGAAAAGGGCAAGGTCACCCTTGTCCACCCAAGAATGTTTCCTCCGTCCTCTGTCCCCAGTCTTTCATGTTCTTTGAATGCCAAGGATACTCACTTTTTTTTTTTTTCCTGAGGAGGTTTTCAGGATCCAGGGCCATTGAAAACAGGGGTGTCTGTTATCCAGGCTAAGAGAAGCACTGGGAAGCAAACAGCTGTGTTTCTCTGGCCAGTCCCTGAGCGCCATCAGGCTGGACACTGGGATGAAGTGTCCTGTGCCAGGCAAAGCAGTGTGAGCCTCTCTGTGCGGGACCCTTGCCAGCCTTCCTGGCGGCATGGCACGTGCCCTCTGTCTTCATCAGCGTAGGAGGGACTAGAGGTAGACAGGACTCTTCCCCTATTGCTGTTCCTTTTTCCCTTCTGAGGCAGGGACCTCTCCCTGAGACCACTGATTGGATTGAGCTAGGATCACAGCCGCATGCTCAGGACTGTGCCCCCCCCCCTCCCCGCCCCCTTTCTGAACTGGATAGATACCAGAGATTAGAACTCGGGCCCTTGTGCTTTCATGGCAGGCACTGTGCTGACTGAGCCATCTCCTCAACGCCTTAACATTTTAAAGTCTCCACCCCCCGTGTGTGCGTGTGTCTTTATGTGGGTTCTGAGGAACAAGGCTTACACAGCAAGTGTCTCGCTGCTCAGCCGTCTCTCCAGCCCTTCATTTGCCTTTTCATAAACTCGAGTCTCTGCTCCCGTTAACCTTCCCTTCTGATGGTCAAATGTCTGGCTTATTTTTGAGAAAGGAAAGGGGACATGGGCCACTAATCTCAGCCCCCACCCCACCCCTAGCAGTTTATTTCCCCCAGGCAATGTGAACAGGAGAGACGAAAGGAAAAGTAGCGTCTTAGAGGTAGGCTAAGGGGAGAACACCCACGAAAGTCTAGATCTCACGGTATCGTCTGTCCACATCGTCTGCGCTTAGCCTTCTGGGTAATGTGGGCAGTGCGCTGAGGCCCCGGTTCCTTCTGACTCTGGGGAAAGCACCAACAGACGAGCTCTGCATCAGGGGCTAGGCTGCTGAGCTCCCCTGCCTGCTACACCCTGTCTCTGGGGCTTCGGGAACCATCTAGGGACTTGCACATAGGACCGCGGAAGCCTGGAGTTCTGCCTTGGCGCAAGCGTGTAGGATGAGCACTTGCGCTCAGCACTGGGCTGGTCCAGGGCTTAAGCCGATGATCAGGGCAGGAGTCTAGACGTCTCTGCCGTGGGAAGCAGGGCGGCTTCCAGATTCCCAGGGCTCTAGGGATGTTTCCAAGCACCCTGGTACATTTGTCCCAAGAGCAGCCCTCCTCCGAGACACCCTTGTCACCCTCATTCTTACTGGCGGTAGCCTTGGAGAAACCAAGATGGGTTCCCGAAGGCCTGCCACTTGTCAGGGAGGAAATCACCAACTCCTGCCTGCGGACCAAGCTGACCAAGTGTAGCTGACTATTGGAAGCACGCAGATCGGAGCCAGCCGGCCGAGTAGGGAGTGCTGGCTGCGGGTGGGGCCCCTGGGCTCAGGGGACTGCGCTGAGGGCATAGATCTGAATTCCCTCACACATTTTTAAATAATATTTATGGTGGCTTACAAGCATTGGGTGAGCACTTGAACACGCCTTGTCATTTTTAAAATAACAGCTTTAAGGTATAATTGACGCCCCATACAATTCACTCCCGTAAAGTATGTAACTTCGCGGGTTTTAAGCTACTCGGGGTTGTACCACCATTTAATTTTAGAACATATTCATCTACCCATAAAGAGACTTGGTCCTCATTTGCATTCAGTCACTGCTGGTCTTCCTGCTCCTTAGCCCCTGAAAACTACCAGTCTACTTGCTGTCTGTACGGATTTGGCCACGTCTGCACATCTTAAGCAGGGGAGCCATGCATGCGCTGTATGGTCTTGGTGTGTTTCTAATGCATGCTGTTTCGTGGGACCATGCCTCACCCATCATAGCACCAAGCACTATTCTACTTTATTGATTCGCACAGGTTGGTGGGCTTCAGGCTTGCTTCCACTTCCGGCGATTGTGGAGTTTGCACACTGCTGTTTTTCCGTTTAAAGCAGCCATCCCGGTGGGTGTGAAGGGGCAGCCTAGTGTAGGTTTGCACCAAGCCCCCAATGGCTAATGATGTTGACTTTTCATGGACTCCTAAGCCATTCCCTTATCTTCTTGGAGATATGCCTATTCATATTCTTGGCTCACTCTAAGTCAAATTAAATGTTAAAGGTTTATTTTATTTTAAAGTGTGTGTGTGTACATAAATCCAGGTGCTCATGGAATCCAGAAGAGGACATCAAATCCCTTAAAGCTGAGTTGCAGACAGTTGTGAGCCACCTAATGTGGGTGCTGGGAACTGAACTCTCGGTTCCTTTGCAAGAGCAGTATATACACAAGTGTTCTTAATCACTGAGCCATCTCTCAAACCCATTTCAGCTCTACCCATCACCCCCCTTTTTTTCAGTTAGCTTATTTCTTTGTGTTGTTAAATTGTGAGATTCCTTTACATAGCCTGGATGCCAGTCTTTCCAATGACTGCTGAATTTGACAAGACAAGTAAAAGTAAAATCAAGTTGGGGCAGGGGCTGGAATTTCAAGAATCTGTACAGTTTCCCGAAAAGTGACAGAAACCTGTGTCAGGCCCGCCTCGATGCTCAATTTCACCTCTGCTAAAATCACTGTAGGACCAAGGGTGTCCAGGAGCACAGTGGGCTGGGGGAGGGGCACAGGTTGCCTAACACGCTGAAGGCAGAACCTCACAGGGAGAATTTTTCTTTTTCCTTCTTTCATTCTCTTCTTTTTAAAAAGCGTGGTCTTTTATTCCCTGGGCAAATGAGATGGTGCACATAAAAGCATTTGGAACTGTAAAGGGATATGCAAATGCAAGGTGACATTCTTATCGCTGCTATTGTTATTGGTGAGAACCAATAAAAGGACTCTAGGATGGAGTTGCAGGGCTTTGGGGATGGGGGGAGATGAATGCGGGTGGAGAAGGTGAAAGCAGGAGGAGCTAGCAGGGCTGGTGTACCTTGGCTTTCTGTGTGTGTGTGTGTGTGTGTGTGTGAGTGAGAGAGAGAGAGAGAGAGAGAGAGAGAGAGAGCACAGAGAACCTTGTAATTTCTGGTGCATTCCTCTACCACCTGTAAAAATTATTCCCTTAATATTTTTCTTTAAAAGGGCTCCTATTTCTTTTCATTAAAGAGCTATGTTTATAAGGGCATCTTTATATCCCAGTTGTAAATGACAAAGCCACATCATTTTCAGAAGGGAAGGTACCCTATAAAACAAACATGAAAAATCCGTACGGTGTTCTGCAGTTCTGGCTGGGTTCCACTGCCTCCTGGGCCTGGAACACTGTCCCCACCTTCCCAACCTCGCTCCGCGCTGTCACTCAGGCTTCTGTTCCAATGGCTCTCTTTTGGACACTTTAGGATGCCCAGCAGCTCCGCTGTTGGCCTCCAGCCTGGCCCTTGTTTTCTGTCTCTTGTTGCACTGTAGCTTCCTGAGGGCTGTGGGTTCACATTCCTGGAGTGTGCCTGGGAAGGGCAAGAAGTAATCTGTGTTCTTCCCCAGTCTCCCTGTCTAGCTCTGTAGGGGCTGTGTGCGGAGCTAAGGGCTCTGGGCTGCCTGGCAGGTCTCTCCTCTCCTGTTGCTGTTCTTTTAGCAAGGGTCAGTGGGGTGTGAAAGACACAACAGCCTGGTGCCAAGTTGCTGCCCCTTGTGTAATCAGGATGCCTAAGAGAGACTGGATGGAGAAGGATGCAGCCTGCCAGGGTGCCATCTCAAAGACCCCCAGGCTTCCCTGGGTGTCCTAGACCTGCAGCTTGCCTAGCTCCAGAGCACCCCTTCAACTCATCAATTCTCAAGTCCCCAGAGCAAGGGAGCAAGGATCCCACGAGCTTCGGCGAGCAGGAGCGGACCCAGCTCTGGGCAGATGCACCTGGCAGTCTCAAGGGGTCAAGTTTGGATGGCATTTAATGAGCGCCTGCCTGCGAAAGGCCTGCACGTCCTCCAGGGCTCAACTTTTAAAGCAATGTTGTTTTCCCTCTTTCAAGTGCTCAGTTTACACCAGCCATTTTGATTAAACAACAACAACAACAAAAGCTACAACTTTGTCATTCTTTTTCATCCTGGCAATTTTAGAAAGCAGGCACTTCTAAGTCTCGTTTTAGAGATAGCAACTGAGGCTCACAGTAGTTTTATGATTTGTTTAAAGTGACAAAGCCCGGCCTTTGATATTTCAAAGGTTTAGGTTCCTGACTACCACATACAATAGCTATTAAGTGTCACTGTATACAACCAGGCAGGTCTGGCCTACAGTTCAAAGGCTACATGTACTGTAAGGCAGCTATAAATGTGGCCCGCAAAGCTGAGGACTTACTTGAAACATTGCACAGTTTTCAAACCTGAACTTCATAGGTGTTACAAAATCAAGGGGTAGGACGTGCCTGTCTTCTCGATCTGCAGTTTCTGTATAGTCATGTTACCCCTGTTAAAATGGCTTCCAACTCCAAGGTTGTGCGCGTGCCTGGCGTGTGTACATGGGAGCCAGGTGTGCGCATAGCGTGGGCCCATGGAGAGCAGATGTTTCTTAGAGGCCGTTTCTAATTCTTAAGAGTTGCTTCTCGCCAGGGTCAGGCTAAACGCCTGGCACGGGGGCCTGTTCAGTAAGTGAAGGGGTGATGGTCAGACTTCCTTCTTCCGGGCCTTTGCTTCTGTACAGGAAAGATAGGAAGCAGTGTGCAGGTGCATTTCTAGAGGATTCACCATGTCAGAATCCCAGACCTCTCCCAGGACAGGCTGTGGTTGGATATGCTGTAGGCAGAAGAGTACTGTCGTGTGTACCATGAGGGTGGGTATGCAGAACAAGTCCCCTGGAGGAGAACCAGGAGAGGACTTCCGGGAGACCCCCAGAACTTCAGTGCCAATGGCAGTGCTGTGTATCTTCTGGCTTTTGATTTTTGCTTCTGTTTCGTGTGTGTGTGTGTGTGTGTGTGTGTGTGTGTGTGTGTGTTTCCTGATTCACAGTCTGGCCCCATTCTACCTTGCTTTCTGTCCCCCAGAAAGTCAGAGTGTGAAGCAGGAGTGCTCAGTCCACGTGCCCTTGGCCAGAACCAGAGCAGCTCTGCGGCTCAGGGGCTCTGACCTCTGCCCCATCTTGGTAGTTTTTTACCTTTGACCTCATCTATGTGTAGAATCCCTTTGCGTCATCCAAATTGGAATGCACCCTCTGCTCCTACATGGACTCAGACAGATGGCATAAAGTACCCTTCTGTGTCTTGTAGGCTGTCCCCGGAAGTCAGGGTCTACGTTTCCATCTCTGTAGCCCACACCCCGCACAGTACTCGGGATCTGGCTCTAACACTTAGCAGGCACTTCCTATGTGTCAATAATTGTTGCATGCATCAACTCAGTGAATCCACCAGGGTCCTGTGACTATTGTCCCCTTGAAGAGGGAAGGGCAAAAAACATCACAGAGGTCGCATAGCTTGCCCCAGGTCACACAGAAAGCACGTGGCAGGTCTGGGATTCAGTCCCAGGCATCGTGACTCCCTGAGTCAACAGTCTCAGGACCGCTTTTGGCCTGCCTTTCTGTTTGTTGTTTTGGAGGTGATGTTTCTTAGTCAGGGCATCAAAAAAAAAAAAAAAAAAAAAAACCTGTTTGCCAACTCAGGGGCAGAAGGTGGAATGCTGGTTACCATGGCAACCAAATCAACGGACTGTACCAGCTGCTGAGGCCTTGGAGGCAGAAGTTGTACTTGCTGGCAGGAGGAGGCTGGGTTGGCAATGGGGCAGTGTTTGAGGTACCAGATGCAGTGGGAGGACCTGGAAGAGTACCAGGTGGGTAGTGGGGTCACGAATTTGGTACAGAACCAAGAGCTTCCCAGCTCTGGAGGAACAAAGAGGAGGGAACTCTTGCCTGAAGCTCTGGAGTTTGCCAGGCCGGCAATGATGCCTCTTGCCTATGCTAAACTTGTATCCACGTGATTCAGACCAGCACCTTCAATCCTCTCACCCCATATCTCTTGCCCCAGAGCCAAAGGTTTGGCTGGGATTGGATTGAGTCGTAGGTCACCTCTCTGATTTGTTGCAGGCTCTGACGTTCCTGACGAGAAATGAGATTCTGTGGTGAGTAAAGATCCCGGTCCTCCTTTCCCTTTCCCCGAGCTGGGTTCTTTCCTGATACGGTTTCATGCTGGCCCCGAGGAAAATGAAGAAAGGGTTAGAAAGTGTAGGATGAGCCTGTTGGGGCCATTCACTGGTCCAGTGAAGTTGGAAGCATCATGGACACTCATTCTGCTCCCTGTCCCCTCTTCCTGCTGCCACCGTCCTCAGGCCTCCTTCCAGAGCCTGCTCTGTGCCAGATACAGTGGGAGCAGAGAATGTGTTCTCAAGCAGGACTCTGCCCCTTGGGAAAGCTCTTCACCAAAGACTTTTTCATCCAGAATGTTGATGTGACAAATAGCGTCACAGGGCATGGGACGACCGGGGTAGATGTCCTTGTGGCCAGGTGCTCAGCAATGCTGTGTGGTGTATCAGGAGCTTTCCAGAACACTTCTGAAGGAAGACAGTGAAGAAGGGAATGAGGAGACCATTTAGACCTTGCCCTGGACACACACACACACACACACACACACACACACACTTTGTCCTCATTGGCGCTTCTTGGACTGACCTGTCCCAAACACCACAAGCATTAGACTCTCCAGGCACAATAGAGGCAGCTAAGTAATGAAGAGCTTTGGAGACTGGGGACAATCTTGAGGTCCTGCTTCCTTTCCTTTTAAAAATGTTACTTATTTACCTTTTTCCCCCATACTGGTAATCAAAGCTAGAGTTTCACACGCGCTAGCCAAGGACTCTGCCACTGAGTCATACTCTGAACTCACTTTTCTACATAGAGAGGAAAAAATAAAAAATAAAAGGAAAAACTCCAAATGAGCTGCATCCTACTACTCACCTAATCCCTACTGATATTTTTCTAAGAAGTAACATATGCATGAAAAACTAAAACAAGAGGAAAAGAAACTTTTAAAATATGGCTAGGAAATTCAAATAGGACACAGGTTCTGAATGAAAAGCCCACGTCTCCGTTCTCTCCCGGGTGCCCTTCTTCCTGACTAAGCTCAGGCTGGCTCATTGTCGGCTTATCATCCAGGCTCCCAAGAGAACTGTCCAGGCACATATCATGAATCCCTCACCCACTTACATCACTGCTTCCTGTGCCTGCATCTCATTCGTTTTGTTCTGTGCCTTTGTCTTTTTTTTTTTTTTTTTCTTTTCTGAGTCGTCCTCTTTGCCAGTTTTTATATGAAGCATATAGAAGAAAGCCATTCATCTTTCCTCAGTGGCTCTGGCTCTTTCCCCCACTTTGATGAACTGTAATCCAATACCAGACCCTGTTGTGGATATTATTTAGCCTGTTGGGTGGTTGTGATGATGATGGTGAAGACTTTGGGAGAGAGAATATGGATGGCATTTCCTCTTGAGCATCATTCCCCCTATTTTCCTTTGCTCTGTGTGAGCCTCCTGAGGTCCTTGGAAGCAAGTAGTCCTTAGGGAGCCCTCTCTCACCTGAGCTGAACACCCAGGTCTTGAGCTGGCAACTTTCAGATCCTCTTCCCAGCCTACTCCCATCCCCATCAAAGGTGCTTATAATGGTTTGGATGTAAATGCGCTGGCAGGCTCGTGTGTTTGAACACCCCATCTCCTGCTGGGGATGCTATTTCAGGAGGTTATGGAATCTTTAGGGTGTGGGGCCTTGCTGCCGACAAATGTAGGGCTGTAGGAGCGGATCCCGAGGGTTGTGGAAACTTCTGTTTCCAGACTCTTTTTTTCCTGATCCACTGGGATTTGCTAGGCCTTCCCATAAGTTCCCCAGGACTAGAGACCCAACATCCCAGCTGCCCCAGCCACCATGTTCATCTCCACCATGAAGGGGGTTACACCTTTGAACCATGAACCAAGCAAACCCTCCTTCTCATAAGTTATTTTGGTAAGGTATTCTGCCAGAGCAATGAAAAAATACAGTGAATTTATGTAACTGGCCTGACAGAAATAAAAGATATTCTAATGAGACACTGTGTCCATCAGTCTATCAGACTATTCACAGAACAGAGCGCTAAGAAACGGGAATCTTCCCAGGAATCTCTTGCTGGAGAAGGAAAAGGTACCAGCTATAAGGTGAACCTGTCTCCGGGAAAGAGGTCTAACCACTTGTCAAGCCACTTGACAGGATGAGACTGGAACCCAGATAATGATGGGTTAGAGGTGGGTGGGACCCCACTTTGACCAGTTCTGCTGAGCTGTGCATGGGTGTGTATCCTCGGCTGTCTACCTGAACTTCAACCTTGCTGAACATGACCTGGAGAGCCGCTGGATCCCTTTTGTCCCTCTTCCCAGTGTGGCCATGTTGAATAAATCCTTTTCTATTTTCTACTATTGATTTGGCTCCTTTGATTGGCTTCTGAAGGATGAGGGGCCAAACCTTGCTCGGGGGAACAGTCTGTGAACCCCAAATTTGATGACACTTCCCCGTGGAAAAGGCGCAACTGTTGAAATGTTGCTAGGGAAAGCTGTGCGTCAGCTCAGACCTGTCCCACAAGCTCTCTTGAAGCATCTCCCAGCCCACTCTAGCTGGTGGCTCCATGCCTGAGCACAATAAGCCCAAGCCTCACTTTGGGTAGTTCCTGCCAGAAGGCTTTGGGCCCATGGAGAAGAGAGTTGGGCGGGCAGGGAATGTTGGGTACACTGCCTAATGAAGACATGGAGGACGTGGTGGATCAGCCCCTACTCTACATCTGTCTCCAGACTGCACACCTTCAAATAAGATGAACAAGAGCAGGGGGACAGAAACCCCAAGGTGGCAGGGTGATACTGGAGAGGGTCCTGCTCCCTCAGTAAAGGTGACACCCCAGCCAGAGGAGATCAGAGCCTGAGGAGCAGCTGAAGATATGGACGGCGACCTCAAATGATGAAGGTGCTCGGCTGCTGTGTTTCAAAATGAGAAAGACACTTTGACTTGGTCATTCGACTTGCATCATGATGGCCCAGGAAACAGATGCTGATTCACCCACCAGCAGGATTCCATCTTGAGTGGCCGGAGCCTTCATGGAGAATCTTAGAAGTATGATGTTCAAGATTACACGATTAAATCAGGAAAGCAAAGGGCAGGGAGCTTGCAGGAAATGAGCATCGCTTGTCTGTCCCCTCTACCAAAGGCATGTTTTTAAAAGAAGGGGAAAACACACACACACACAAAACATAGATGAGAAAGGCCAATGTAAGTATGAGAAGCACCAAGTAGATAGATTCTAAAACAGACTCAGTTGAGCAGAAAGCTGAAAGAACCCGATCTGCAGGGCCTGGAGTGACAGAATCAAAAGTCAGGAAGGCCTAGGGAGCTGAGAGCCTCGGAGGAGTCTATCCCCTGCCTATGATCCACTTGGCAGTCCTGCCCGCTCCAGTGGAAGACCAGCTCACCATCTGGATAGGAGTTCTATCCGGGCTGGCTGCTGGGCCCACCAAGCACAATGAAGAGCAAGGGCTCTCCCACTTAACCTTCAAAGCCTTGCTGTAAGTCTGACTTGAAGGCCAAGGACCTCTACACATCAACGGGGAAAAAAAGAGCACACATCATCCCACCATCGTGACATTTCAGAACTCGGAGAAAAAGGAAAGAGCTTCCACAGGGGAGGAAAAAAATACACAGTGGGTATAGAATCAGAACAGCTTTTGGCTTACATGGGAAGACATGAGCCTTTCAAAACTTCTAGGAAAAAGTTTCCAATCTAGAATAAAGTTCCTAGCTAAACTATCAATCAAAAATGTAGGTGGGATAACAATATTTTTACATGCAATTAAATAAAGGGTATACACATATCTGAGACAGCTTGCTGAGGATTTGATTATGAGCTAAAATTAGTAACCAAACACAAAAACACAGTGTCCAGAGAAGAAAGGATACTACCATAGGGGATGGAAAATTTAATTGCAAGGGTGGTAATTAGGAAAAGCTCAAGCAGGACAATGGAAACAGGCCTGGAGAACAATCGGCTCTTTCCAGAGCTGCTGAAAGTTTTGGTAGATAAACTAGTGGTAGGTTCACTGTAATCTAAGAAAAAGAAAACAAAGCAATGGTTAACTCTGGGAAAAACAAAAGGCTTTGCAAGGAAAAGAATGTAATCATGTTACACAGGGGAAATGAGCCATGAGCGATGCTTGACTAATAAATAAAATATAATAGCAATACGGTAAATACAGAATATCGATTCAGGCAAATTGTTTTAAATTGGGACATCGGGAAAGGAGACGTAGCCAGAGAAATAACTCCTCCCGTTAATAGGGACATGTCATAAGATAATGTCTGTAATGAAATGTTACTGACAAGTGAAAGCATTAGCATAGTACTTAGAAATGTTATATAAATATTAAGAAAAAAAACCAAGAGAAATAATAAGTTGTTTGTAAAATGCCCCTGGAGAACAGGATAGATAAGTATGGATACAGAATATAAGTCATCCTGACCGTAGGCTGTGTAGTGCTTATGTTTTTAGCCTGTTGCCGTGTGTTGCTTTGGAAAACTAGACTGAGGGCTGGGAGAAGCTACTGACTTCTGGAGTAAGGGATGGCTGGTCATACACGCAGATGCAGGACGAATCCTGGAAGGGAAGAAGACCTGCTGCAAGCCAACCAGCTTGTCAGAGGCATCCAGGGTCTTGAACATGTCTGAGTTAGGGGTGCATCACAGCTAAAGGAAGGAAACAGCTTCGACACTGATCCATGCATGGGCTCAGAAAGTGCTTAGTTCTAGTTCTAAGGGAGAAAGGACCATTATGAGCCACGATGGTCAAGTTAGACTACACCAAGCCCTGGTCACTTTTGAACAGTTTTTCTTAAGTGGACTCAAAGATGGTCCAGGTGAATGGTGGTGGTCCACTGGTAAAAAAAAAAAAAAAAAAAAAAAAAAAAAATGGGGAAGGCAGTGATCTGGATAAGATGTCTCACCTCTTCTCCACATGAATAAGCACATAATGGGTTACCAGATCCACATACACTGTGACGTGAGCCCTGGTCCACTTGGCTCAGGCTGAGCCCTTTAGATGAATCCATGACACTTGGAATCTCTGGGTTAAGGATGGGTTGAAGCATCGTTTCCAGCCCCTGCTCAGGCTGATTCATCCATCTGTCCTTCCTTCCTTCCTTCCTTCCTTCCTTCCTTCCTTCCTTCCTTCCTTCCTTCCTTCCTATTGGGGACTGACCATGGGGAAACCCACAGGCTAGGCAAATGCTCTCTATGAAGCCACTCTTTTGTGGCTAAGCCACACTAGGTAAACTTAGAATCCTGGAGAGTCCCCAGACATTCCAGTCTCCATCTCCTGATCTACCTATCAGCCACTGGAGTTCCCTGGGAAAACTGTGGAATATTGCAAGTTTTCTTCCTGGGAGCCAAGAGCCTGGGTTGAGGCTCAGCTCTGCTACTTTCTAGCTATGTGATTGGGCCTCGGTTTCCATGCTATGAAACAATGTGAGGGGGGATTCAGGGCCCAATCTTACAAAGCCATCATTAGGCCAAGGAGATAACGTGTCATGGTGTGAGCACTATACACTCAGCTCAGGCTGAGCACACACAGCTGTTGCTACTGCTCCATTATTTCTTGTCTGCAAATGAGGAAACTGGCTCAGAGAAAGACAGTGAGGGGTCTTTCCTGGGGGTCACACAGCTTGGAAATGAAAATCTGTATGTTTGGGCTAAAGAAGGGCTGTTTATAAATATCTGTGGGCTATACCATAAGGCGATAGGCTATTGGCCTACGGGATGAAGGAGCCCAGACAGCTGAGCCCAGGTGGGGACGAGAGGCTTACACTAAATCTCTGATCTTGGTCTTGCAGGTCCAGGAGAACTGTCAGAAAGCTTTGTAGAACCTGTGTGTTGTTCTGGGCTTGAATAAGAACCCCGAAGACAAGCAGGGTACAGACCCATTTACAAATTCCTGCAGAATTTTAACAGAGAACTCCAACTGAGACTCACTAAACTAAAAAGTCAGAGGCAGTGGATGATAGGGTGTCAGAGAGGGGAACAGACTTTCAGAGTCACAGATACCTGAGTGCAAGGACCCAGACAGGGGAGTCACCAAAACACTCATTTCACATGGGAAACTGAGGCTGTGGGTTGTGAGGCTGTGGAGAATCTGAGGTCCAAGGTCACATGGAGAGGTAGCTCTCAGCAAGGCAGACTGTGAGCCCTTCTCTTGTCTCAGAGCCAAGTGTGGAAGCAAGCCACACCCAGGCTGCCTGGCTGTTGGCAGGCTGAACGTGTGAGTTTCTCAAATGGCCTTGACTTTTGAGTCCATTAGTGATTAATTCAGAGCTCCATTTCAAGCTGGCTGATCCATATTTGGAGGAGGAGAACATTCTGTGGCAGCCGAGATGCGGCCGTGATTCATCTGTGGACAGCTGGTCCCTGTGGCTGTCTGGGAAGGCATGGAGCCTGGGCAGGGCCTGGTGCAACATCCTTGCCCAATGTGTGGAGATGGGTGCACCGGGCCCCTCTCCTGGGGTGGGGGTGGAGGTGTAGTGGACCCCTCAAGGGGAGACATCACAACTCAAATAACCCCATTTTAGGGCTCAGTCACCCACCCTTGTTTCTTCCCAGTTATATGACCTTGGGCATACTAGGTAAACTCCCTAAGCCTCAGTTTACCCATCCACAAAGAGTTTACTACACCGCTCCCACAGGGACCATTGGGAAGATGTTAGGAGGGCGACATGTCTGAGTATGCCTAGGGTACAGTGTGTGGTCAGAAGAAGGTTGGTGACAACTGCAGGTCTTCCCAGAACACCTTCTCTGGGCTTCTGGGCAAGAGCTCTGGTGTCTGCAGCTCACGTTTTAACACCCACAGCCATGTGACATTGGGCAAGTCAGAATCAACCTCCTGTTTCCTCTAAAGGAGTGGCCCCTGCCTTGCTGGGTCCTCGCTATGGCACAGACGGAAGAGAGGTCACCCTATGTACACACGGCCAGCGTGTGTCGACAGGAGGGCTTAAACCTAGTGAGGAGCTGGGGAGATGCTCAGTTGCTTTAGTGCGCAAGCTTGATATCTGAGTTCAGTCCCCAGGGCCTCTGTGGAAATGCTAAGCAGTGCTTTGACTCAAGGGTGGAGACACAGAGACAGAATCGCCACAGCTCCGTGGCCAGGTTGCCTAGCCGAGATCTGGGTTCAATGAGAGGGATGAAAAGTGGCAGAAAGAGACAGAACACCCACCCACCTCTGAACTCCATGGGCACAAGTACATGGATTCTTAGCCCCCGTCCCAAACTCCCCCATTCCACACCTAGCAAAATGTAGACTTTTTTGGCTGGTCATGATGGCCATGACACATGCTAGCACTTTAAAGGCAGGGGCAGGGAAATCTCTATGAGTTCAAGGCAAGCTTGGTCTGTATAGTGAGTTTTAGGCTAGCCAGGGCTACATAGTGAGACCCTTTCTGAAAAAAAGAATGAAGGAAGGAAGGAGAGCAGGAAGGAAGGAAGGAAGAAAGGAAGGAAGGAAGGAAGGAAGGAAGGAAGGAAGGAAGGAAGGAAGGAAGGAAGGAAGGCCTGCAGCAATTCTAACAGCGTTAATGACAAAATGCTCTCTTTGCCTGTGACTGCCTGCCCCTGCTCCTTTAGAGGTAGCAGGGATAGAACCTCTAGCAGGAATGGCTTTCCTTCCTGTTGATCTGAGGTGACCCTTCCCATCCCACACCTTCTAGAATTCTCTCCCAACCTTCTACACCCTGCTTTTTGGCTCCCCCTGAATACTTACAGAGAACCTCTGGGGAGAGTTCAGGGTCCCTTACTAGATCGACAGGGTCATGCCTCCCTCCCCTCTCGCCCCCATCTCCAAACCTTGGTCCACCTCCCATTTGCCAGGCCTTCCCAAGTCAGCACAGAGCCACTGAAAAGGAACTGCCTCCCATTGGACGGCCAGGAATGGAACCCACATCTATGGTCTCTGCTCTCACACTTAGTAGGGGAGGGAAAGGATTTGTCTGCCTCATTAGTCAGCATCCTGGGAGGACGAAGACAGCATCCTCAGCTTCGGTTCTGGGAGGTGATGGAGGATGGGGAACCACTGCAGGGGCTGTGGGAGGCATCTAGACAACAACCATTCCTGCCCAGGGCCTGAGGTGCCCCTGTGTGGGCTGAAGCTGCTGCCGGTGGTGTCCTGGAAGGACAGACTCAGCTGAGAGCTGTGCTAAGGTTGTGAGGACAGGGGAGACAGATCCTAACTGTTCTCTCACACCCTCCAACTTCCCGATGGGGCTTCCCCGGGGCTCAAGCCCATTTGGAAGGTTGGAGGCCAGCGAGCTGGTGGCAGTGGGGTGGACACTAGCCTCCCAGAGTGCAGAGCTGCGCATTGTAGGCGAACAGACCTTGGCTTGTTTTTTCCCTACTTGTCCATGACTGACACAGGGTGCTTTCCTAGTCAGTGAGCTAAAAAAAGGAGCAGAAGGTGGCTCGTCATTCTCTTGTTGTCGGACAGTGGCCTGGCCTCTCCCTCTACCCCTGATTCTCTAGTCACAAAATCGTGCCTGGATTCTACACCTAGTCACAGGGCCCTAAATCCCACTGACTGAAAATTCACCTGTGTTTATCTGGGGGATGTCAGTGGAGAGACTGTGAGTTAGTCGCTCCAGAAGCTGAATTAAATTGCTAGTTCCTGGTATTCCGCTGAGATTAGAGTTTTGATGCACGAGAAAGGCAGAACGGGAAAGGAGTGGAGGGGAGAAGGATAATTTTGAAGCAAAAGGAGGATCTTGAGAGAGGCTGGAGGGCTGCTGAGATGACTTAGCAAGCAGGGTATTTGCTGCCTGGAAACCGGGGTCAGATAACTGGGACATGCAAGGCATAAGGAAGAACAAGCTTCCAAAAGTTGCTTCTAACCTCCTCATGCATGTGTGCATGTGTGAATGCGTGTGTGTGTGTGTGTGTGTGTGTGTATGCGCGCACACAGGCACACACGAAATAAAAATGCAATGGTAATAACTAAAAAGAAGGCTGAGAGAAAGTCTGAGTGACATGAGAATGCTTCCTCTTTTATAATCTAGCCCTGAACACACACACACACACACACACACACACACACACACACTTCACTTACATTGAGTTTGCATCACAAAAGAGCTATTGATGGCTCCTTTTTCAAATGATGAAGCCAAGACTCAGAAACATTAAGCAAGTCACCCAAGACCACACAGCCTTGCTGGATCTGCTGTCCGCCCCCTCCTCCACTGGCTGCCACAGTCGCCGGCCTTGTAGTCCCAGGAGCCTGCTTGTGGGCAGACCCTACTGTCCAGGATGGGGTGAGAACACAGGCTAAGGGTTTGTCCTCTCTTGGCCTGGGGCAGGATTCCTTCTTATTGTCTGCTCAGTGGCCATCCAGCCACATCCTGCTGTCTGTCATTTACAAAGTTCTGTCTGCCTACTGATAAAAGAGAGGCATGATAAAGGCAAGAGGTAAGCTGCTCAGCTTTTCAGTCTCTGGGGACCACTTGCTGCCAGCTGTCTAGCTTGGCTGTCAGGCTTCCCAGCTGTCAGCACACGGACTTTGAACCCAGCTCCTGTGTTCACCAGGTAACCTCTTATCTCCATGCTGAGGATGGAACTATCTGGATATCCAAGAGAGAACTAAGATGTCTCCATCCGTTCCGGAGGGTCAGGAAGGAGCCATGACAGAGTCCTGTCAGCTCTGACATCTGGGAGTGAACACCATGGAGTTTGGTGGTCCATGTGACACAGCATAGCATAGCCACTCACCTTTCCTCATCCCCAGGTCGTTTTCATACCCCCACTTCGAACATGAGAGGATTGGGGGATGTGTCCTGTTCCATGTCAGGAGACTTAGTCTCCTCCTCTGAATGAGACATCCCTACACACGCCAGCAGGGCACTCCACAGCCCTTTTTTCCCATGTGACCACTATGCCCCTCTTCTTTCTCCTCAGCATCCATGACTCCTTTCTGAAGCTCTGCCCCTCGGGCAAGCACTACAAGGAGGCCACACTGACCACGGACCAGGTCAGCTCCCTGCCGGCTCTGAGGGTGAGTCCAGGATGGGGAGGGGCTGGAGGTGTGGAAAAATGAGCCTTCCATGATGAGGGTTAAGGAGTATCAGCTGGTACCCTCACTCCCAAGGGCTCTGGGATTTACAGGCAAAGGGTCCATCAGGATGTGGCCTTCAAATACTTCTCACACATGTCTATCTGTCCCCCTTGGTTATCAGACCTGGCCAGACAGGTGACCATTGCCCTCTCTCAGGTGAGGCCAACCCAGCCAGATCCATGACAGTTACCTCAGGTCTCACAGTTGGAGGCTCAGCTGGAGGCTCTCCCTGGCCTGCTCACAGGCCTCCCACTCCTAAGCCTCCCAGGCCCTTCTGAGCCTCATCTTGTGATCCACCCTTTGCGGCTTACCACACTCCACCTCTCACTGACCCCGAGACCCTTGCACCATCTCATTCCTTCTGCTGTCCTTTGTACCCCAACTGAGTGTGTGGGGTTCCACACAGAGCCACGAGAGGCCTTATGGAAGGTGGCTTTTGCCCTCCCTGTCTTTTGTTGATGCCACTTTAGGAGACATTGCTCTTATGGAGGGACAGAGAGTTTTCTCAGGTTCTGCGAGAAGCTAGGGGAAGACAGGTGTGGATCCTGAAGGCTGTCCCCTTGCCTGCCTTTGTCCATTCCCTGGTGTTTACAGGGAAGAGAAACACTCTGATTTCAGCTCTTCCAGTAATTCTTCATCCATCTATGTGTCCATCCATCTGTCCATCCGTCTGTCCGTCCATCCATCCACCCAGCCACCCTTCCATTCATCTGTCAACCTGTCTGTTAGTCTAACCAAGCTTCCATCCATCCTTCCATCCCTGTTGCCAACCTCCCTAAGCCAGGGCTGCCTTCAGGGCTGCCTAAGCCTTGTGCAGCCATCAATGGCTTTGAATGAAGTCCCTCACATAACCCTAACCTTTCCTGAAGCAGCACCAGCTTTCTTCCTTGTTTATGTTTATCGGTTTGTGGAAGTTTGGTTTTGGCGTTGTGGTGTGTGTGTGGCTCTTGAGAATGAAGAGGGAAACTGCACAGGGGATGATTTTTGATTGTATCAAAGGCTGGACATACCAGCAGGAATAACCTGCCCATTTCCCTCTGGCTTTCTCTACTTGACCATAGCTGAATCCTACACTACCTGTCCCAGGACAGGACGGACAGGCAGGTATGTGCACGTACAGATGCACACTCTGCTCTTGTGGAGCGTGCTCAGTTTCTTCCTCTGTAAAATGGGGGGAGCAGTGGGGTGACCCAGCAACCTGCCGCTCTCAGCAGGACCCCCAAACCTCTTAGGGACAGTGGCTTGAAACTTTGTTGTGGAAAGGCCCCACCTTCCCCCAGGGCAGCCCGGCCACACCCAGAGCTACGCAAGAAAAGGACTCCCCAGTCACTCTGAGGTTTTAGTTAAAACTTGTCCGTGGTTTGTGAGAGACAGTCACGGCTCCCAGACTTCCTTATGCGTCGGCACAAAAAGATGCTTTCTAATAGTCAAAACTGCCCAGGGAAGGAGCTCCCCACCACCAAAAGGGGCCAACCAGGACATGCCAGCAGGCCCTTGGCAGGGGTATTCTGGCATCTACTTGGTACCAAAGGGAGCCTGGACTACATGCCTTCTCTGATCTGTAGTTCTGGCTCTGCGGTGGGTCTCGTTCTCTTTGGGATCATCCTCCACACTGTGTCCTCGACTTTATTCCAAAACTGAAGTTTATTTGGAGCAGGGACTAGAGATACCAACTTTCAATTTTTCCAAGTAAGGACATTTAAAAAAAAATGTGTCACCCATAATCACAATCAGTTCACTTAAAAAATAAGTTAATTTTAGCCAGACCTGATAATGCATGCTGTAATTCCAGTGCTTGGAAGCTGGAAACAAGGGGATTGGGAGTTCAAGGCCAGCCTGAGTTACATGAAACCCTGTCTCAAAACAACAATACAACAACAACAAAAAAAATTAATTGAGTAAAACACACACACACACACACACACACACACACACACACACACACACACAATCATTTCATCCCAAAAGCAAGAACCTTGTTTTTTTTAGTGGTGGTGGTAGTGGTGGTAGTTTTTTTTTTTGCATTTGTTTGTTTCTCACTTTTTGTCTTAATCTTTTTCCCTTTGTCATCTGTTCTAACAGCCATGTCACTGTCCTCCTGCTGGACTTAAAGCTGTACTCTTGTCCCCTTCTGTATCTCCCAATCTTGGACAAGCAGCAGCCTTGCAGCCCAGGGATGGGAGCCTTGTGATTCACACCACCCAGAACCTTTCCTGTGATAGGAAAGGCTTAGAGAAGGGGTCCCAGCAGACTGTAGGGAGTGGTGTAGCGTGGTTAGGGGATTTGAATGGTCTATGAAGAGTGAAGTTTTGTTTTCTGGCTTGTTTGTTTCATCATGGAAAAAGCAGACTCGTGATTTAGGGAGCAAGGCCCGAGAAGGTTCCGGGTAGCAGAGATAACCGGAAAAGCCTGTGGACAAAGGCTCCTACTGGTTGGGACACTGTGCCCCTTTTCCACGTGGGGTTTTATGCTCTGTTTGTCTTCTGTATTTGATGTCTTTAAAAGTCAATTAGCTCAATGTTTCTCTTCCTGTAAATAATGATCTTGCTTTCTGTAAACACTGTGAGTGTGGCATGGCGTGACTGAGGTTTCTGGTTTCCCGGCCCAGTGTCTTTGTGTCCACCTGGGATGGCTGCGGGTGGCAAAACCTGACCAAAGAAAGAGTGGTCTGAAAGGGTGGGGAAAAGGCTTATACCCTAACCAGACCATCTCCAGCCTCTCCCCGCCCCCTCCCATCCCAGCTCTCTAAGGAGACATTAGATGGCTGTCTGAAATCTCAGCCTTTGACCTTCTTCTGGAGGTGTTTAGCTCTCACCGCCCCCTTCCCCATGACATCCCATGTCACCCCCACTCCCGTGACTCCCCAGTGTAGCGATTGGATGATTTAAAGTAAAGGAACATTTGGTGTTGCATAGTCAGTAGTAGTTGTTATTTTTAATAAAATGCTTGCAGCAGGCTACTTTACTGAGAAAAGAAGTTTATTGAGTTCAATTCCGGAAGCTGCAGGCTTCAGTGAAGGGCCTCCCCTTGGCTGGGGGTCACATGGATCCCTCTGTGCTTGTGTGGTCTCTTTCCCTCTCCTTTTAAAGCCTCTAGAATTCACTCACAAGGGCCCCACCAGAATGATTTTATCTGATCCACTCACTTCCCCAAAGCCTCTCTTCTGGGCTCTGCAGTGCGATTGGTTTTCTACCATCTCAGTACCATTAAGATAAAGCTTTTGGGGAGCAAGCTCCTTCAGTGATCAGAGACGAGGGACAACTGTATCCAAACCGTTAGAGGGTGTTTCTATCAGAGCTGAGCTGAGAAGTAAAATGTGGAGAGTTTTTTTTTTTCCTCTGCACATTTTTGTTGTTATTTTTTCTGGCTATGATAATTGCTTTTGTTTAGTTTTCTTTGTAACACATCATTAACTCATCACCGAGGCTCTACCAATTGTTTAACTCTCCAAGAGTGTTCAGCAGGGGGATTTTCTGTACACTCTATTTCCTTCGGGAAGTTTTCCTTGGCGCCTTATAATTGCTTCAGTCGGGACAGAGTTGCGCTTTGACCCCAGAACATGTCAGCATCCTAGGTAACACAGCTTCCTGAGCCATTCAGGGTCTTTCCACACCTCATTTGGACTGCATATGTCTCCCTCCACTCCCCTTCCTTTGGTGGGACACCTCCTTCAGTTAAGGGTTTGACCTCTCCACACATCTGAACATGTCCTTGTTTTCCCTACACACTCGACTGAGCATTTGGATGAAATTGGGTTATAGATTGGAAACCATTTTTCTTCAAGAAGTATTGCTTGACTACAGTTTAGCTCTCATGTTTGTTAGTGAGAAATACAAAGCCTCTCTGTTTTATGTGTGTGTGTGTGTGTGCAGTGTGTCCTTTTGTTGTTGTTTCTTTGTTCACTTTTAGTTTCTTTCTAGACACTTGCTCATTCATTGGCTTCATGGTGTTGGGGTTACAGCCATGCCTGGCTTTTTAACACAGGAGCTGGGGATTCAAACTCAAGCGTACATGTTTGCAGAGCAAAGAACCCATAGCCACTGAGCCATCTCCGAACCCTCATCTTGTATGTGATAGACTCTTTCACTGGTCTGGGACTCATCCATAGGTCTAGGCTGGCTGTCCCTCAAGCTCCAGATGTCTGTCTCCACCTCCCCGGAGCCAGGAGTATTACAAGCAGGACCACCATGCCTGGCTTTTTGACGTGGATTCTGAGACTCAAACGCAAGGCTTCATGCTTGCTTTCCAGACTCTGCCGTCTCTCCAGCCCTTATCTTTTCTTTCTAGGCTTCTTCAGCTTTTACCTTTCAACCACAATGAGTTTTTCACTCTTCCTTTTAAGTATTTGATTTCCAGGAGCCTGTTTGTGTTCTCTGCCTCTTCCTTTCTTGAGTAACACCCTCCCACTTTCCCTAAATGCACTATCTTCTCTCATCTCCCCTTTGAGGTACTTTTTGCCATTTGCTGCTGGGAGTCCTTGCCTTTCATGCCAGAGGCCTTCCCTTGGATATCTGGTAATTATTTTCTCATAATGAAGAGTGCAAATGGTTGCCAAAAAACTGTTTCAAAGCTTGAGCCTGTGGGTGGTGTCTGTCAACTGGAGTGCCAATGGAGAGTGAGCAGAAGGGGCCATTTTTTGAGGATTCCCTAGAAACACTGGAGTGTTCTGTGAGCCAGCATCCTAGAGCCAAGTTGAGAAGCAGGCTGGATGCATCTGAGTTTGACGTTTGTTCAGTTCCCAGTCCTTAATGGAGTCTGCTGTCCCCCAGAAAGGCGCTGATTGGCTCTCATAAGAGAAAAGCCCCCCATCTTTGGTAAGGCTGCAGACAGGCAGTGCCTCAGCATGCAGCACAGAAGGCTCCAGAATTCTAGATGCTCTGAAACCCTTGCCACCAGCCTTCCATGTAAGATGCCTCTTTCCCAGCACCACCAGGGTGTGCAGACACAGAGGCTATAGAGAGCAGGCTGTTGTCACTTCTCCCATTGTGATCTCAGGTCCTGATTTCTTGTCTCTCTCTACTGGTCACTTACAGCTCATTCATCCATTTCCCAGCAGGTGTGCCTGCTGACTGCTGTTCTCCTCTTGTGTTCTGCATTTGTTTGTATCTCCAAGAAATCCCTTTATTTCCATTGCAGTGAGTGCCAGAGGGCATGAGGTTAGGTGCAAGTGTTTGCTGCTCCTGGGTAAAATAAAAGGGCACAAATGCCAACCTTCCTGTCACCCCAGCATCTCCCACACATGGCAGCCATCTCACCAATCTTGGTCTTTTCCTTCCCACTCAGCACCTGACAAACGCTCCATTTGGTTGCTGCCGTCAGAGACCCGTGCCTGAACAGCATCCTCACACCAGACACCCAGCAGGGCAACAGTGTCCTCCCTCACCTCCAGGAAGGCTCTGCCCAAGCATTCCCAGGGAATGGTGATGCTCTGCTTTCATTATGGAGAGGAGGAACCATGGTTGAGAGACTCTGTGTGTGTGTGTGTGCACGTGTGTGTGTATGTGTGTGTGTGTGTGTGTGTGTGTCTGTGTAGAATGCCTGGTACAGAGGGGTGAGCAAGCACCCTTCTCACTCATTGCAAGTAGAATATTAACCTCTGGCAGCTGGCTGTGCACCAGTTGCAGTTTCTAGCCTTACAGAGCCTCTTGTTGGGGGAGCTTTGGGAAAAGAGAGGAGCTCACCAGACCCCCTCTTTACAGAGCTCTGATTCTAGATCCTAGTGTCCAAACCTGGGACCCCAGTAGTCTTACAGAGCCATTGTGGGTGTGGACCCTCATAGACAGATCTAGCCAGAGGCCTTAGATGTGCTCCACCGTTGTTCTTCTCTACTTCTCAGGCCAAGGGAAAGGATTCCTGGGGGGCCATGAATGTCTCAGGGTGATGCACCCTCCCCTCCAAAGGATCAGGGAGACTTCTTAATACATCCTGGGACTAGGCCAGGGCAATGGCTGAATACTCAGAGAATCCCTGGTGCACCCGCTTGGATGGATGGATGTCTACCCTGAGATAGGCTAGGATGTCTGGCCTAACAAAAACTGCCACATAAGTGGCAGTCTCCTTTCCTCCTCCTGAGCCCCGAGCTGGAAGTGGCCTTTGGGTCCCCGGGCTCCTTTTCCATGGGAGATGGCACAGGTGTGAGTGATTCCTTCAGTCTGGGGGAAGTTGGGTGGGAGGGAGGCAGTGCCTACACGCCCAGGGTCTCCCTGACTGACTATTTAGCAATCAATTCGCTCACAACTACATCACGCCTGCCAATGTGCTTGCACCTCCTGAGGCAGAGGGGCCCTTCAGGAATGAAGAAGACCACATTGGCACGTGAGAAGGGACACATAGGATGACAGCCCCCCTCTGCCTCTCCTCCTCCCTGCTCCCGAGCCTAGGCTTTATCCAAGCTCTGTCCTCAGAACTCCTCCACACCCTGAAGAAACACATCATCAGAGGGTCCTTAGATGAAGAGCCACTTCCTAACACCTAGGACAGCCCCAGGAGTGCTACTGTCATCCAGTGAGCTCAGTGGCAGCAGGAGGGGACAGCTGGGCCTGGTAATAATCCTCAGACTGTATTTAGGCCACTGTCCTGAGCCCCCCTCATCCTCTCCTATTTTTTTCTGGTGTGCTATAAAAATAAATAAATTTAAAGCAGCAACAGATTGGATGGGAACAACAATCCCAGTGCCTAGCCCCATATGGCTGCCCACTGTCCTGGGTCACATCCTGTGAGTTGTTACACAGGCTGCCTAATTTGAGTCTCTCACACTCTCTAGGCACTTGTGCGTCTCCCTATCCTACAGACAAGGAAACTGAGCAGTCAGAAGCCCCACCCACACCATCTAGTCCCCCAGATACAGGAACACAAGAATCCCATTTGCTTTCCCACATCTACGGAAGATGGCCCCAAAGCGAGTGTGTGCATGTGTCTGTTGAGAGCAGGAAGCAGGACGGGGAAGTTTCTGGCTTGGGTGGCTGATGACAGATTCTGCAGGATGCATCCTGTTTCAGGTCACATTTGGGCGTCTGAGTTGGTGGGGCTGGTTCTCTACGCAGTTCTCTGCAAGGTCCCTTCTGCCCTTTAGCGCCCAGTCTCTCTGGCTCCTGGGGCAGGCCTGGGAATTGTCTGATTACCAAGTCCCCAGACTGGGCTCCACCCCTAGTCCCCAGACTCCTGAGTGGGGCAAATGTTCCACTGAGAAAAAGGAGAGAACAAAGAGCCGGCGGGACTCCCAGGCTCCCACCCTGAAGCCCCACCTCCAGGGGCCTGAGGTCACTTGGAGCTTTTCGCCCATCCAAGACAAGCAGCTGGATCTCAGAGATAAATAAATACTAGAGGTCGACCAGAGACCCACTGCCTCTCCAAATGGTGCCCGGAATCTCTGTTCTCTGCTCCCTCAAGGGCTGCAAAGCATCTGTCCACCAGGCAGAGCTCAGGCCAGCTGGCTGCTCCAGCCCGAGGCTCCTACCATCCTGAAACCTGAGCCATGCCCAGCAGGGTGTAACTCGTTTAATCTGCAGGATAACTTCGAGGAAGAAGTGGTACCCTCCTTTTGCAGCGGGGAAGATCAAAGGGGTTAAGCAGCTCATCAGTCCGAAGCAGAACCAAAGACAGCAGTCTAGGCCTCCAACTCTTGATCCCCAAGGCCCCACCCGCCTGGCCCCAGTGGGAGGGTCCAGGCTCCCCGAAGTCGAGTCAGAGCTGGGAGGGCAATTTGGCAGCTGGCTCACTCCCTGCATTTTCAAGCATCATTAGATCTTTTTTTTTTCTGACAACTTCATCAGTTAGCAGGGCTTGGAATTGGCAAAAATCCTTATTTAGACATTCAGCCAAAGAATGAAGGGGTTTGTTTCAGAAAAAACTCAGTGCTGTGGGAGGCCATCTCTGTTCTGGACTGAGCAGTCTCAGAGGGGCCCCGGGACTGAAGGGCAGGCTTGGCCTTGTCACTGACTCTCTGCAGGCTTGGGTACATCACTGGTCTCCAGGCCTCAGTTTATTCATCTGTCATGTGGATCCACTCCCACCTCTTACCAGGTAGCAAGGAAAGCTGGGGAAGATGAAAGAAAAGGCTGAGTTCTAGTTTCAGCTTTGCTCATCTGATTTTTTTTCTCCGGCTGGAGACAGGGAGTCCACAAAGATACCAAGCACTGCTTTTACCTCATCCCTGCTGTGGGAGGTTTGTATCCTGTAGCCACTGAGCGGCCCCAGGAAATGGGTAATAGACAGACTTTCCCACAACCCACCTGGTACAATTACTCAATCCTTCATTCACTCATCTTGGGGCTGGAGCCGAAAGATATATGTTTTCATTTCCTCATCTCCTCATATGCCAAATAGTATTGGGGTATCTCATCCACCCTGGGGAATTACCTGCTGCTACTGTCTCCAGAGAGGGGTAAATTGGGGCATGGAGTCACCCAGCCAGAACCCAGCAAAGACTAGAATTCAAATCAGGATGTGTAGTCAGGGTCTAACCATCCTTGCCTTTCACAGCTTAGCACTTCCTGGAGGTTTTTCCGAGCCAGGCCCTCAACTGATTCTAAAATGATTCAGGATTCCTCAGTTCCCAAGGGCGGAACATTCTCCACGCTGTGAAGCCCTAAGACGCGATTGGTGTTACGGAAAAAGAAAAGGAAAAAGCTTCCGGGCAAAGCGCTGCATTTCTCAGTGCCCTTGCCTATGAGACGGGAGCGAGGCATCCTCACTGTAGGTTCATGTAAGGATCCTGTCACAATGCATATATCGTGCTTGCTGCTCCTCCCCGGAGAAGTTCTGGAGTTAGGCCGGATAAGCTCCACTGGGAAGGCTGAAGGAACCGGAGGCCACACAGAGGAAGGGTCCTCCCAGGTATCTGAGGTGGTAGGGGCATCCTGTGACCAGGCTAAAACAGGTACCATCTGTGTGTGTGTCAGGTACTGTGTGTGTGTGATACTGTGTGTGTGTGTGTGTGAGAGAGAGAGAGAGAGAGAGAGAGAGAGAGAGAGACTGTGTATGTGTCAGGTACTGTGTGTGTGTATGTGATACTGTGTGTGTCAGGTACAGTGTGTGTGTGTGTGTGTGTGATACTGTGTGTGTCAGTTACTGTGTGTGCGTGTGTGATACTGTGTGTGTGTCAGGTACTGTGTGCTTGAGTGTATGTGCACATCCCTGTATGCTTGTGTGTCTGTGTGTGTGTGTGTGTTTACTTTCTATGCAAACCCCTCCTTCCACAGTGTAGATTAAAACTCTTTTTACTATAAGACTTGAGCCCAAATTCCCAGAGTAGTGAGGGAACAGGCATTGGAGGGTCTGAGGAGGGGGCCTAAGGGCCTGGAGGCTTGCTTGTCCTACACCCCAGGCCCTGTCCTGCCCTCAGAGTACAGGATAAATAAGCCCTCCTCAGCTTTTCAAGAGTGCTGGTCCCCGGGGCCTTCTCAAACTGCTGGCTGGAGGCTCTATTCCCCTCATGTCGTTGCTGATAACTTCATTTGTGCCCCTAGAGACCTCAGGCTGGTTTAAAAATAGAAAAAATAAACAACATTGTTCCTCATGCCCCCCCCCTTTCCCTTCAGGCTTTCTAACGAGGTGCTGGCTGGGCCCGCCAGGGCTCTTTTCCCAGGGTTTTTGACCCTGTGCCTGCTGCCAGCCTCCACAGGGACTAGACACCCTGCAGCTTTGAAGGGCTTCCCTGTGGCCTGAGCATGATGCAAGCAGAGAACGATGGTACCACCTACCTTGTGCTATTCATCACATCCCACAGAGGGAGGTGGGGACATCTCCCAGGTACAGAGGGACAGGCTCAGCTATGAAGGGACCTTCTAGGGGATTGTTCCATTTTTCTGGCTCTGGCGTTAACCCCTTTCAGGAGGGCCGTATTCCTTTTTTTTTAAAATACTAACTGCGACTTGCCAGAACCCAGCCTCCTAGGCAATCCAGGCTTGCTATCTAGCATCCCGGTCTTTCACTGGCAGCCCGTGTCACACCTCAGTTTGCTCTGTCTGAAAAATAGACCAAATGGTAGTTAGCACCTCATCCCACCCCAGAGGGTTTAATACTGGCTAGAGGAGAGGTGCTCCAGGGAAGTGAATGGGAAGTAGGGACCAATGGTCTGAGAGGGTTAACAGAGAAGGAGGAGGGAGGGCATGGCTGTGTTCTATGAATGGTAGATCCGTGAAGGGAGTCTCCCATCTCACACAAAAGAACTGGAGAGAGGTAGGTATCCCTAAAAAGTCACAAGGAGGAACTGAAAACCCTACTCGTAGAAGTGACAGACAAATTAGGGAATTCTGTCAGAAGAAGGACTTGGGACCATAACCACACGAGCCGGCTGATAGCTTGCAGGGGACCTGCTCCTGGTGGGCACCCTAAACTTGACCGGTAGTTGGAGCTGAAACTTGGAGCAATGGTGATTAAGTGCCTTTGATATCTGAGGACCCTGCACACTGAGGCCAGCTAGGTTCTGGGAGAGAGGTCACTCTTTCCTCACTTTGCCTGAGGCCAATCACCAGAGGTAGATGGTGGCCCATCTAGTGTCAAGAAGACTGAATGAAGCACCTGCACTTAGAAAACAGCTGAGGGGTGGCTGCTTTCCCCATTTCTAATGGGAGACCTTCCCCATTAGAAATGACTTCTCTCTGGAGATGGCTAAGGGCCTGTCTTTGTCCTGTCCCATACTCCCATGAACTGATACCCACAGGGGGCAGCCAGAGGAACAGCTGGCAAGGAGCTTTGAGCATGGAGTGGCTCCTCTCAAAGCAGAGCCCTGCTCTGCCAGCTGCCCTTGCCTCTTCTTTCCCAGTTATATAGCTCCCAGGACAGGAGGAATTGCCCAGGCTCAGGCCAGCGGGCGATGTGATGTATACACCTCCCTTGATTGTCTCCTCCTCCGAGAGGCCCCTGAGTATCAGGAAGCCATGGGAAGATGTGGGAAGAGTTCATTTTCCTGGGTAGATACCCGAGGGAACAAAAGGCCCAGTAAGGCTTCAGGAACCTTGTGGAAAACCACATCAGAACTGCTAACGGGTCCCTCCTGCCTTCTATTTTGGAATGTCTCCGGAAAGGTAAAACACAGATGCCCTGAGATGCAAATGACAGAAATGGGTCATGTTCCAATGACCTTCCCTCCTCACCAAGCTCTCTTCTCAGCAGGACTCCAGTTCAGGCTGCCACCCTTTCAAAGCTGCTAGGGTGTTTAGAGCCAAAGGCTTCGGCCCCAAGCAGCTCTAACAAGCCAGGCTTGCTCGCCTCATCTCAGTATACCGACGAAAGACACAAATCCTAGCGAAAAGCAGAGAAGGGAGATTTATTCCATGCAGCTACATTAGGAAGCGGAACAAACAGGTTTGCTGACTTCTAAGATTTAGGCTTAACCAGAGCAAGGGGCATGGGTGAGCAGGCAGCCTGGTCAAGGTGTGGACCTGACCATACTTGTCTCAGCTCCACTGTCTTCTGCAAGATGGTTGGATAAGTTGTCAGAACAGTGACATCTCTTTCTAAAAGCCAAGCTGCTCTCTGTCCAGCACGAGGCTTTGGATTCTCCTCCCCCCCAGCATGAGGCCCCCTAGGGGAAATTCTAATTTCTTAGGTTCCATTCTTTCAAGTCTGATAGCCAAAGTTGGGGAGGGGGGAAGTGTCTCTCTTCAGAATATCTCTGCTCCTGCTGGGATGGTTACAGAGAAGAGGCGGTCAGCCTCTTACTGGGTCTGGAGGCGGGGGAGTCCAGCACTGCCCCAGCCCAGCCTTTGCTTATGAGCAAACCAAGCCAAGAAGCAGCCACTGGGAAGGGAAGGGGGCTTGCTAACCCAACTCCCGGCCTTCCCAGCACACTAGCTCTTTCCTGGCTTGCTTTTTATTGTATTGTTAAGGGTAGTGTGCAAGTAAAACACATACACACAAAAAAAACCAATTCCTTGACACCCATTTTCACAACATACATTTTCATTTTCTAATTTCTCTTGCCATCGTTTCCCCTGGCCAAGCTTTATTTTACAACAAGGTAGATGTACCTAGATGCAATCTTGTTTTTTTTTTTGTGTGTGTGTGTGTTTCTTTCTCCCCATTAGGCATAAATGCTTTTTTCATGTTGCTGAATAGCCAGCGTGATTGTGGTCTGATGGCTGCGTAATTGCATTGAGTTCTAATTGACCAAACAAACCCTCCCTTCATGGCTGAGCAGTAACACTCTTTGCAGGGGATAGTTATTTTTCTGCTGCTATAAATAACATCCCAGTAAACACCCTCATGTATTATTTTCTTCATTTTTTTTTTGAGAATTATTTTCTGAGTCTAGACATCCAGTTTCTCCTTGGAGGCAGTGAATAGACAGGGCTGTCCACTCCAGAAATTAGAACGAAGTAGGCCATTCACATGAAAATTGCATTGACTATGTAGCAACATGAGGAAAAAGTTATAGCTTGGTGTGTGTCGGGGTTGGGGTGAGGGGGAAAGGATAGCACAAAACAAGGAACTGGGGGATTTAAATATCCTCAACTCAATATGAAAAGATAGGATCCTGAGGCATGCAACTAGAGACTTCTCTTTAAGTGGCCATTGTCGCAAAAGGTTGCTCCATCCATAGCTGTGCATTTGTTGTCTCTGCTCCATTTTTTTTTCCACCTGCACGAACATTCCCAGCTGTGCTGTGCTAACACAGACCCCCGAACCGGGCTGGAGTCCACAAGTTGAGCATTTCTTGCTGTGTAGGGGGCTCAGCCTAAGACCCCTATGCCACTGTCTAGCTAGTCCTGTCCTAGAGGAAAAGATTCAGAAACCACCGCATGTCTGAATGTGGCAGATAAGCTCAGCTGCCCACTGCACCCATTGCTGGCATCCGATGGACACTTGCCACTCCTTGCCTGGTCCGTGAGTTGGTGTCAGCACTTGTTTTAGTCCTTAGCTTGACACCTCCACACACCTTCCGGAACATGCTGGGAGAGAATGGGTCAGAGAGAGCTGGGACCAGATTCTCAACTTTCTTCTTACCTCATCTGGTCCCTTGCCTCCTTCCTGCCTTTCCGTGGTCAGTATGACTCTCACAGTCAGTATAATTAGCCATAGCTACTTCCAGGGTTGCAGTAAAAGCAGTGATGGGAATGCAGCACTTAGGAGGTGGACCTACAAAGAGCTAGAGTTTCTTCTTTTCCTTGTCGTTCTTGGGGCAACGGGGGTATGGAGAGGGCAAGGTACCCAGAGATCTGAGCCAACAGAAGATACCAATAAGTACCCAGGTAATGATGCCTCATGGCTGGCTAGGCCCTAGAGTTATCTGAGAAGGGGCGTTCTCATTTGAGAAGGATGCCTCTGAAAGGCTGGCCTGTAGCCAACCCTGTGGAACATTTCATTAATCAGCGGTTGATTCGGTAGGGCCACCTCCTGGGCAGGTAGGACCTGGGGTGTATAAAAAAAGCAAATGGAGCAAGCCATGAGGAGCATGCCAGTAAGTGGCACTCACCCATGGCCTCCGCATGAGTTCCTGCCTCCAGGTTTCTGATTCCCCTGGGTGACGGAGAACACGCTGTATAAAGGAAATAAGCCCTCCTGCCCCCAAGTTGCCTTTGGTCATAGTGTTTTACCAGAGCAATAGAAAACTAAGACATCAGTGATCAAAAACAGTCTGGTGGGAGTGGAGTAGTGTCCCCAGGATAAGAAGAAAAAGGATAAGAAAGTTGGGGCTTCGACTGTTGGACTGAAAAGGCCCTTTTTTAGGTTCTTACTTCATGATGTTTAGAGAGCTATGGACCATGAGGCAGGGTGGAGAGAGGGTGGGTATGGTGGCAAACACCTATGATCCTAGCACTTGAGAAGTGCAGGCAAGATCATGAAGATACCAAGAACATCTGAGGCTACATACCTAGGCTCAAGACCACAGATTTCCTGAGACTTGGTTTCCAAAAGACAAAATACATACATACATACATACATACATACACACATACATACACATATACATAAAATCACAGATGAAGGTATCTGGAGGGGCTATTTCCCACTGAGAACTAAGGTGTAATTCCCTTTTTTTTTTTTTAATTTGAGTTTTGTTTTATCTGGGGCAAGGTTCACTCTGCAGGCCAGCCCAACCTCCTACTTATGAAAATCCTCCTGCCCCATCTTCCCTGGGTGGGGATTATAGGCATGAGCTGCCTTGGCTAGCCCACTTCCATTTTTATTGGTTGATTCACAGTGACGGCAAAATAGATCATTTGTCCTTTGCCTGGATCCACCAACAAAAAGGAGATTGTGTGATACCGGGAACCTACCTCTTACAGAGTGGACAGTGACATGGGCCCCAGTGTGCCCCGGGCCAGGTGACCCCAAACACCTGTAAAGTGATGTTGCTGCCATCTAGACGCTCTGGGGGTGGGCAGACTAGCTCTGCCACTGGCAGCAGACCAAAGACTCCCTGGGCAGCAAAAGGCCTATTCTGGAAACTTCCTAAGGGTCCTATGTCCAGGCTGGCCTTAGGCAGCTGGCTTCCTCACAGAACTTAGTCTCCTTCTGTCTGTGGACTCCAGGTGCAGAGTACATCATAAATGATGTTTGTATTGGCCTCCCTGGGCTTTGTTTGTATGTTCTCCAGAAAGCCGGAGAAACTGTCATTAAGCTCCCAGCCTGTAGCACAGGAGCTGTGTCCATTCACTTCGCCACGCAACAGTGCTAAAACAGAGGAACCGACCCTGACCATGGAGTCCCAACTGGGGTGCCAGGGGCCACCTGCTCTGAACAAGAACAGAATTGGGGTTGCAATGGCTGGGAACTGCCCTCCCACAATTCATCACTCTGTGGGGGTACACTGCCCTCTCTCCTCCTTGCCTTTTGTACTTCTTCCTGGGGGAGGGGGAATAAGGGCCAGGGGTCAGGGGCCCTTGCTTCTCCTTCTGCCTCCACTTCACATTCACTCCAAAAAACTTTTGGCCTCTTAACAGAGATTCACAAACACTGCCCTGGCCAAGCCCTGAAGTAACCACAGAGGGTTGGGGTGAGGTTGGGTGGCTGCAGAGAAGGCTTACATCCCTCCATCCAACCCTCCCCCTCTCTCCTCCATCTACCCTCCTCCCCTGCTGCCTCCTACAGAGACTTTGGGCCTCCCACCCTCCTATTAGGTAGCATCTGTTCTCCTCAGGCCCCACCCACAGGACCCACCCTCCAAGAACCAGTGGCTCCAGAATGTCAATGCCAATCGTTTCCCCACAGTCTTCATAATTAGATGAAACGGCAAGGCCATACAGCACGGAACTAGAGAGTCATTTCCACAATGCCAGCACTTTATTGGGAGTTCTGGCAGAAGCGTCTTCGTCAGAAGGCAGCCAACAGAAACACACTTATTTATTTATTTCTTACCTAAATGTGGCAAACATTGGAAAGAAGGAAGGAAGGGAATAGCAGTTACAGGGTATGTTTGAAGGAGAGACGGTTTGACGGAGGTAGAAGAGGCCGTGCATTGCCTTTGTAAGCTCCTTGGAGGGGAGGAAGGAGGGCCTTGGTGGGTGTCTGGGCTGAACCAGGGTTTTCAGGCTGGTGTCTGCTCTGTGCTGGGTCACTTTTCCTGGCCCACAGCTCTGTCCCTTCTTGCTTGGTGGAAGGCTCTGTCCTGGTAGGAGTAGGAACATCCAGTGGAGACAGCCCAAGAGCATCCTGTATCTTGCCTGCTATTTCCTGGTATCGTGGTGGTCACTGGAGCCTTCCGTGTTGTCTGATCATTGGCCACATGCAGACTATCTGAACTTAAGAATCAGATACGTGTGCCAACTGATGAAGGCTGACTCAGAAGGACCACTGTGGTTAAGAAACTGGGATTCCCACTGAAGCTTCCTTTAGGCTCAGGCTTGCCTGTAGCAAGTATAAACCCCCGTGATTCTCTCCTCTGACTGCAGAATGAAGCAATGCCCAGGCAGGTATGAAACCCATGAGCTACATCCTGGCATGCTGGCTCAGGCAACAGGCTTAGTCCAAGGTCACACTACATAGTTGTGACTGCGGCAGCGTGACCATGATACTGACGGGAGGCTGGCAAAGAGGGCTGGTGTGATAATGCTACAGAACATTCATCAGTGGCCTGCCAGTACCACACACAAACACGGTGTCATTGAAACTACACACACACACACACACACACACACACACAAAACAAAACAAAACAAAACAAAAAACCCATGAGCAAAGTTCTCATTCTGCCCCTTTTTATAGACAGCGAAATAGAGAGGCCCCAGGGTCTACCCAAAGCCACATAGCTTTTTTTTTTTTTTTCTGCTTTGATTACCCAGAATCTTGAATCCTGTTTAGTATGTTGTGGAGTTGAGTCAGTGAAAGTGCTAATAGAAGCCAGGTGTGGTGGTGCACTCGTGCAATGCCAGGACTCCGGAGAGCAAGGTGGAAAGGCTGCAAGTTCTAGAGCAGCCTGAGCTGCAGTGAGGTCGGTCCTGAAAGAAGATAACGTGAGAACGGACACTTCATGTAACTTGTGGAAGGCTTGCTGCTCTTGTTTATGGCAGATGTTTGACAACCAGCTGAGGGGACACTGGCTTGCTGGTTTCTTCCTTTTATTCTTTTGCCCGTTCGGGCTGTACAAACAGAACACGGAAACTGCGCAAGCTGGTCTGAAGCTGCAACGTAACAAAATTTCATAGAGATCAAACTAAAATTCATTATGGGGGTGGTGAGATGACCCGGTGGGTACAGGGCTGCTTGCTGCCAAGCCTGATGACTTGAGTTTGATTTCTGGGTCTCCCATAACAGGAGAGAAGTTGCTCTTCGCCCTTCACACTCATACAAGCAAGCGGTGCTTGCTTGAGTGTGTGTGTGTGTGTGTGTGTGTGTGTGTGTGTGTGTGTGTAAAAATAAATGTAATAAGTTACGCTATGCTTGGCATGGTAAAAGGATCAACAAGAATTTGAGGTCATCCTTGGCTACACAGGGAGTTCAAAGCCAACCTGGGCTACATGAGAGCCTACTTTTTAAAAATAAATGAGTTAGCTTTTCAAGAGCCAGTCCACTTCCAGAACCTCCGCTTGGTTCACTGTGCCCAAGTCTCCCACAGCTTAAGCCTCAACTCCTGCAAGGCCCCTGAAGACTCAGGCAGGAAGACCTCTAGAAGGCCCCTCAGGGAAGCGTGAGGTGTCTGTGGGCCTGGAATCTAGGAAGAGGCTGGCCTGCTGGAGCCCAGCCAGCCTAGGCCTCGTGAGCTCACAGTTGTTTAATAATATTTAATGTTTTTACTGCCTCGCTCTCCTATTTGTTCTCCCAGTGATCTGCCTCCAGCTGCCGGCAGGACGTATCCCAGCTTGTCCCTGCCAGCCCATCTGTCACCAGACGACAGTTCCCACAGGACCTTTAAGAAGGCAGAGACTAGTGGGAATGACGCCTCCCGGGGCCTGTCTATAGAAGAAGGGCATCCACCTGCCTGAGCTTCAACCTATGATTCCCACCCCGCCCTCTGTCCCCTGTTCCTGCCCTCCAAGCCCCTTCCCCCTGCATGTTCCCACTCCCAAGCCCCTGAAATGGGCACTTAGGCTCGCAATCAGGGCCTCTGAGGGGCTTCAGAGTCCAAGTTCAGCCCCACAGCTGTTCTCTCCTCTGCAGCTCCACTTATCCTGTGGAAGCGTCTAGGAGAAGGGGTGACAATGAGGATCCTGAGGCAGGAGAGAGCCCTCGGCCTCACTCTGGGTCCTCTTCTCTCCATAGCATCTCCGGGGGTCTGACTGCATCTTCTCCCTGAACTAGCCTCAGCTCTAATCTGTTTCTTCCTGATTTCCCCTTCCAGGCGGTTTGTGTGTTCACCCTCTCACACCCGACCCTGTCCTACATTCCATCATGCTTTGCTGTATGCAGTAGCCCTGGCTCATCGGCCAGTTCCCTGTCCACGGTTTCAATTACCCACAGCCAACCGTGGCCTACCAATGGTGGTATTTCGGTGGTCTGGAAAGAAATAGGTCTTTCTTGTTTTCGTTTTATTTTATTATTTTTAAAATTGTGTGTGTGTGTGTGTGTGTGTGTGTGTGTGCGCACAGTTGTTTTCAGAGGCTGGAGGTGTTGGATCTCCCCCCGTCAATGGAGTTACAGGCAGTTGTGGGTGCTGGGAACCAAACTCAGATCCTCTGCAAGAACAGCCAATGCTCTTAACCCTCGAACCATCCCTCCAATCCGTAGGAATAAGTGGTTCTTCCGCTTCAAAGACTGTGCCATTTCTGAGTAGCCTGACGGAATCTCCCTTTCTGGCTGGAGAGACAGGAACTTTCTGTCTGGCCAGCGTATCCACACTGTGTATGCTGCCTGCCTGCTGACCACTCAGCAGCCTTCTGTTATCTGAGCATCTCTGAGATATCGCGGAGCTTGCACAAGGCTTCAGTCCCACCTTGACTTTCCATGTCCCCCGAGGATAAGGGCGGCTGTGATGCCTGGAAAGACTTCAGGCAAGGTGGCTTCTCCGCCATGCTGGCCTCCCCTCTCCATCCCCCCACCGTCACAGTTTGGTGACTCACACTTAGGCACTGTTACAAGGACTTGAGTTCGGATAGGAGCTTTGCATCTTCCTGCCCTCAGATAAAGTGGCATTTTCAGCACCGCTGACCTGTCCCCTGAGCCCCTGACGGCTGACAAGGGCATGGGATTCTGGGTAATACCTTGAGCCCCACATTCCCTGGGTGTAGGAACATGATTTTGAGAAATTTTCTTGGGGTTTAATTGAAGATTCGAAGGACTTCTTAGAAGCTCTGTACCAAAAGCATCCGCAAGGCTCTTCACGGAAGCAGCAGATAGCCGGGGGGGGGCACTCCTTCCTGCGAACCCTGCTTTCTCACTGTCAGACAGAGAGCCAGTGTGCAGCCCTCCACCTCTCCGCATACAGCAGGCGCTCACTTGTGTTGGGTTCGTGACTTTACCGTGTGGTTCTGACCCAATACTGCCACCTTCTGGTAGAAATGTTCTGGTGCTGAAGGGCTGCCCCAGGTTCAGATCAGGAAGCAGGAATTCCTCCCAGGCAGAGACTAACAGAAGAGGGACCCACAGAGAAGAGTCACTGGGCTGCTCCGCTCTCCAGGAGCACAGAGCTCCATCAGCCTGTGTCCCCCATGGCCCCGCTCCTGCTACCAAGCTCTTCCTTTTCTCTGGGACAGCTTCTTCCCAGGAAACACATGGCTCAAAAGCAGCATGGCCTTGGGCTCCACCATCCCCTGGCTGGTAGACTTGCCCTCCAGTTACTCTCTCCCCTCAACGGGTGAAGGACCTTTCAAATACTTTTTTCAGTTATCCTTTTCTTTTTCACTAATTTCCTGCTATTTCCCTGTATGCACCATTTTCACCAAAACCCCACAACTTTTGATTGCTTTTATTTTCATTTAGCTCAAAAATACATTCTCTTTTTTTGAGGGTTTCCAAATTTTTTTCTCCATTGTTGATTTCTAATTTAATGTAATTACGGTCAAAGAACATTGCACATACGATTTATATTCTCTTAAATTCAGTGACTTGCTTTTTAACCCAGAATCTGGTCTATTTTGGTCAATGTTCTAAATGCACTTGAAAAAAAAAATGTTTATTTGCCGTGATAGGAAGGGCTTTCGAGAAAATATCAATTACATCCTGTTGGTTGATAGTCTTTTGTGTTCTTCATGACTTTTGGGATCGTTTACCTGTTCCTTCCTTTACTGGTAGAGAAACGTTGACATTTCTAACCATATTGCAGATTGTCTCTTTTCTGCTCTCTCACATACGTATCATTTCCGGTCTCCTCGACTCCTTTGTGTAGACCCCAGTTTCTTTCTGCTACCTTCCTTGTGCTTATTCTGCATCCCTTCCTGGGATGCTTTGTCTAGCTCTGGTCTGTTGCTACCAAGTCCTTTCAGCGCTCTTTGTTGGCCTTCGTGTTGGGAGGACGTCTTTGCTAGGTATAGAATTAAACATCCCTAGTGTCAATTTATCTTTATTCCCGCCCAGCTCTTCCTTAGCACTGGGAAAAGATTCTTTTAGATGTTATTTTAGCATTTGATTTTTCTGTGTCTTTAGGTGTGTCTATTTGTGGAGCATCTTGAGTGTGTGTGGTTACAGTTTACAATCATTTCTCTTCTAATGTTTGTTTGCTTTGAGACAAGGACTCCCTTTGTTGCTGGTGTCAAACCCTTGAGCTCATGCAGTCAATCCTCCTGTGAGGATTTAGCCTCCTGTGTGCTGGGCTTACAGTACACACCTCTGAGCCCAGCTTCCTCTACCTTCTAGGACACAGGTAGTATGACTATTGTTGTTATTTTACTGTTCATGCCCCCCCTGTTATTTGAGTCATTATGGACCCTGTTTTCTGCTGGTGTGGCTCTTTTGGCATTTTTGCATGACTGTTCTTTTCTTTCTAATGCTAAGTATTGTAAATTTTCTATTGTAACTATCTAACGTTGAAGCTGTGCATACATTCTTGAGTTTGGTTTCCAAATGTGGTTCGTTACTGCAACGTTTGGGATACATGGGATTTAGAAGGCAGGTTCTGTTTCCATTTCACTCAGCCTTCCCTAATGTCAGTATCTTACAGAACCATGGTACACACCTATCAAAACTAAGAAATTTGGAGCTTAGGAGATCATTCAGTCAGCAGAGTACTCACTGCTAGAACCTGAGTTCAATGCCAGGAGCCAACACTTAAAAAACAACAGCAACAACAAGCAGGCACTCACTGGGGAAGCACACGCGCTAAAAGCGGAATGACACAGAGAAGACAGTATACGGCCCCTGGGCAAACGGTGACACACATGTGCGAAGCCATACCTATTAACTGGTAATCCCAGGGCTGGCCCGGCAAAGACCGACAGCTCCTGGAGCTCCCTCCCTAAAGGCCACAGCCCGCATGGCATACTCCAGGCCAGTAAGAGACCGTCTCAAACAAACAAAGTTGCTGGTACGTGGGAGCAACAGCAGAGGTTGTTCTCTGATCTCCATAGACAGGCCCACGCATGTGTGCACCTGCAAACACACACACAACACACACACACACACACACACACACACACACACACACACACACCCCTCATGTCACCCATCAGTGTTTTTAGCTTTTGTAGTTCTCTGTTTGCATATAGTAAAAATAACAGAGTTCATGCTAATGTCCTGGCTGTCACCCCCATACCGCTTATCTGTAACTTATCTGTAACATTGTAGTTTACCTACCTGGGGTTTATCTTTTGAACTTGGGAATAGTCTCAGAATCATCCACCCACAACCCCCTGTGAGAAGCAAACTCCCCAGGACCTCAGAGGAAAGTGTGGATCTTATTCTCTTTGCCTCTCCAGAACCGAACTGAAACCCTCTTTTTGAAAGTATCTCCATCAGTGCTTCTGCCTGTCTGCCCTTTCAGGGAGGTTTCGGCCACACAGCCGCAGCGCTTTCATTCATTGCAGGCCTGGTGCCCCTTCCGTGCCCACAGCTAGCACCTGGCTAACTGCCTTTAATTTGCACCCAGCGCGAGCTCACTCCTGGGGTGTGCGGTGCTGAGGCTCTGAAAAACAAACAAACAAACAAAAACAATCGAGTGGCTGGAGAGGTGGCTCTGTGGTCAGGAACAAGCACTGCTCTTGCAAAGGACCGAGTTCAGGGGACTCGGCACCTACCTTCGGCAGCTCACGGCCCCTTGTAACTGCAGAGGGATCTGACAGTTCCAGCCTGCACCATACGCACATTGCCACACATAGGCACAGACAGACACAGTCAAGATAAATAAATATTAAATATGTATTTAAGCGCAAAGAGGCTGGATTTGCCCACACTGCTCCCCCCCCCCTTCTTCCTTCTACCTTCCTCACCCCCTTCCTTTTCTTTCTTTCTCACTTAGCAGCTCAGACTAGCCCGGGTGAACTCTTCCTCCTCCTGCTTCCGCCTCCTGAGTGCTGGAGCTACAGGCATTGTGCCAGGCTCAATATGTAACCCTTTTAGTCTGATTTCCTTCGCTCAGCAAAACCCATTGAAAGATCTTCGGCATTGTGGCGTTCGTCAGTGGCTTTTCCTCTCTCTGAGTCACATTCTGTCTCCTAACTGTGTCTCAGCTTGTTTATCCATTCATCTCTTGAGGAGCATATTGATTGTTGTAGCCTGCCTTTTTATTCTCGTAATGATGTCTTCTGAACAATGTCATTTTTCAATTTTAGTATACTCAAATTTATGGAGGTTCCCCCTATGGTTAGTGCTTTTGTACATTGTTAAACAATCTTTGCCTCAAGGTTAAGAAGATATTCTTTTTTTGGTTTTTTTTTTTTTTTAAATAAAAGGCTGACTACTAGTCTTATATTAGTCTATGGCTCAGCCTGAGATGGCTTTTGTGGTTTTTTTTTTTTTTTTTTTTTGTGAGGTAGGGATCAAGATCCATCATTCCTTTGTGATACTGTCCACCTGCTGAGCCCCGGAGGTTGGTGACTGTCCTTCTTCTGGATACATTATAGCGCCTTCTCCACCACAGATAGGGCACATCTGGTATTGGGGTGGGGTGTGGAGAGAGAGGCAGATGCCTAGAGTTCACTGGCTAGCCATTCTACCCAGTTAGTGAGCTCTAGGCTCAGTGAGAGACCCCGTATCAAAAACTAAGGTGAAGAAGGCTGGAAAGATGGCCCAGCAGCTAAGAGTACTTACTGCTCTGCAGAGGACCCGGGTCTGGCTCCCAGCACTCACATGGTAGCCCACACCCACCTATAGCTTCAGTTCCAAGGGTTCTGATGCCCTCTTCTGATCTTCCCAGGCTCCTACACACATGTGGTACACGCTGTCAGCAGAGAAGAGTATATCCGAGGCTCATACACATTAAACAAACAAATGACAAATATTTTCTAAAAGTAAGTTGGAAAGTGAGGAAAGAAAATCCCTGACGAGGGGCCGAGGAAAGGGCTCTGTGCTTGGGAGCAGATACTTGCTCCCGAAGGGGGCCGTGATCCAGCCCCAGCACCCATGTTAGGCACTCAGGACTGCCTATGACTCCAGCTCCAGGAGGATCTGATCCCACCGGCCCCTGAAGACACCTGCACTCGTGTACACACACACACACACACACACACACACACACAATTAAAATTAAAAACAAATCTTAAATGTACTTTTAAAAAGAGAAAATATCCACCGCTGACATGTATATGCACACATGCGTATACACCCACACGGACAGGTACGCGCACCACTACGCGCACCACATACGCGCACACACAAAATAATAAAACAAAACATTTCAAAAAAGGTTTAAAAACAGCCACCAGAACTTAAGACTGAAACAGCAATGAGAAAGTTTAAATAAATAGTATTGAGTCCTTAAAAACAAAACAAAGCAAAAAAAAATACCCCACGGTGTCGTAAAAATCCAAGTGCATCTGTGATGTCATTATTGAGTCAGTGGCATATTTTTATGAGCATTTTCCCCCCCAGCAACTGTAAAAAAAAAGCCCTTCTTGACTAGTCATTAGCTAGAGAAATGGCGAGGAGATATTTTTAAGCTAAGTCCAAATATTTTCCCTCTGACTTTCATCATCAAATCAAATCTCTTGTTCAATAACTTTGAGAGGATCCTTAAAAAAAAAAAAAAAAAAAAAAAAAGTTAAAAAAATTTTTTTTGGCAGGAACTGCAATCTTTTTATCAACAAACTGTAGTTTCTGTTTCAAAAAATAATCTGCCAGCATTTGGGGTTTATTTCCATCTCCCTTGGTCTCATCAGGCAAAAAAGGAGATTGCGCTGCTGAGTTACCTGTATAAATTTTTGCGCTGACATGTTTATATTCCCCTTGTTCTGAACGCCTTCAGGCTCGGGTACACGTTATTCCTGAGATGAAAGCATTACTTTGTCAATTGTCACTTCCTTCCTCCCTTGGAGGATTGGGGACTTTTAAATGAGTGTGAAATTTAACGCAGATGATAACTCCCTGGATACATCCCAAAATTTATGGGTTCGGATTTCAGATTGCTAACCTTAATAGCATTTAAAAAAAAATCTGGAGCATGGTAAACTAAATGGGACAGAGAAAGGTTGAGGAGTGGGGACCTGAGATGGTTGAGGAGAGGGGACCGGGGATGGTTGAAGAGAGGGGACTGGGGATGGTTGACTGATTCCCCTCTGCAATGCCTCCCTGGCTACGTTTCTGGCTGCCCCCAGAGAGATTGGGCAAAAGGGTCCCCAGCCTTCTGTCACTCGGCTTAAGGTAAAGAGACAGCTGCGTCCCCAGCACTTAGAAATGTCTCTCTGCAGGGCCATCTCCAGCAGACTCCATCTGGAACTGTGCAGACTCTAAGTGAAACCTCCTTACGGATCTCAGTGTCTGGCCATCCCTCCAGGGAAACAGAAAGGCAGGGAGCCTCGGAAAGTGGGGAGCTGCCTTTGTTTGGGGTAGAAGCAGGCATGGGACACTGTGTTGGTACTCCAGGAGGTGTTAGGGTCAGATCCTGGGCCCTGGCAGCCTCCACGAGCTAGGCTTTCCACCACCTGTGCCCAGGAGGCCAGTTAAAGAGGCATGCAACAGCAGACAGCAGAAAAAGGAGATTTGTTTATTCCATGTGGTCGCATTGTTGTGAGAAGGAATAACAAAGCTGTCCAGCACCCCCTCACCTCCAGCTAGTCTATCTTTTGGGTCCTGACATGAGGTACAGACGTGAAACTACGCAGTCTCCACAAAGGTGTGTTACTGACCATCACTAACTATTTGCTTTTTGACTCCAGTCTCTCCTTAAATGTGGTCTGACAAGTTGTCAGAACCCGAAATCTTAACCCAGGAGACAGCTTCCTCCTCCGGCTGGCAGCCACCTTCAGCCTTTCACTTCTCTTGGCATGAGATTCTGGGGGAAATTCCTGTTCCATGGGGGTCCATTGCTGTCAATCTGATCACCAAAGGGAGGGACTCACATGTCCCTTTAGGACATCGGGCCTCAGGGATGATTGTGTGGACAGGCCTTGCTGTCCTCTGGAGAAGTGTCCCATTCTCCATGCTCTGGTCCCTTCTCCTTCTCCAGCCTGATGGCCCTATCTCTCCCCTCTCCTAGCTTCTTCCCCCTCTAGCTAGTTTCACCTTCACTGCTTTTTAGTCTAGCTTTCATTGTTTTTGCACTTTGTTGAGAAAATGATTTTATTAAAAATAAAGACATTCAGGGGCTGGAAAGGTGGCATGGTGGTTATGAGTTCTTTCTGCTCTTGCGGAGGACCTGGGTTTGGTTTCCAGCCCCCACATGGCAGCTAATAACAGTCCATAAGAGGGTGGTCTAGTGCCCTCTTCTGGCCTCTTTGGGCAATGCACCCATGTGGTACACATACATATTGGCAAGACCCTCACACACAAAATACAATTGAAAAAACATTAATTTACCCTGTATGTGTGTGGGTGTGGGTGCTATATTATGCATGTGGAGATCAAAGGACAATTTGTAGTGTTTTCCTTCCGCACGTGGGTCCTGGGAATCAAATTCAGGTCATGAGGCTTATCAGGAGCATAAAAATCCACGGGACCATCTTACACCACAGCCCCACCCCCTGCCAGCTTATCCTTTAAAATCTTATTGTAATGTTTTGAAATAAAGCTATGTAGGGATCTAGTTTGGTTGTTTTATTTTTTTTTAACTGACACATAATGGGCATATTTATGGGGTAGAGCTAGTTTGCTTTAGTTTTAATAGCTGTCATAACTGACTCAAAGAGGAGAAGTGCATCATGGGATGCATGTACTAAATCACAGCCCTTAGTTTTTATCCCCATCCACCAATTAAAGGCTTTCTATTGAACTGCGGTAGGAATCATGTTTCTTCCTTTATGTCAGCCAGTGGTTTTACAAGCTAATTGGGAAGCTTTACCTTTTTATATTTTTAAACAGACTCAACATCCATCTACATCATTTGGGCAAATTTCAAACAGGTTAGAAAGAAAAAAACTGTTTCTAATATTTACAGGCATGTCCATGTAAACACCCTTTGTAGGCTGCTATCACAGCTTTAGCAACAACAGCAACAAAACGCCACTTCAAAACAGTCTCTCTGCAAAAGCGGTTTTACAATGGAGACGCCTTCATGGTACAGTGAGTCACCTAATTTCTCTTGAGTAGTCAAACGAAGTTGCATTTCCTCTTGGTGAGCAACAGCTGTGTATACATTACAGACGGTAAAAAATAAATAAATAAATAAAAATATTATCAGCAAATTAATAGGTGGAAAAGTGCCAACCACCGCTTGCCATTGTAAGATCTCAGCAAATGTGAAACACTTGTTTGCATGGGGAAAATATGTAACTCAAATATGGACGTCTGGCAAGTTTGAGAGTGCTGTCTCTCTCAGCCAGAGGGCCTCCCTGGGCTCGGAAGGACGCTCAGTCGCTCCTGATGCTCTGCTCACAGATCCTTGTATACATGTTGCTATAAAACTCTAAAAAGGAAAAAAAACCAAACCAAACCAAAACAAAACAAAAAAACCCTAATCATATTGGCGATTCCTGCTGCATCTGGACAGACTGCCCTGGTCACAGTAGCCTGAAGAAAATCTGCGGAGAAAATTAACATTAACTCACCATTTTCTTTTTTGTTTTGTTTTGTATCTTGCCCATCACCGACAGACTTTTCATCAATGATTACACTCAATTAGTCCAGAAGTAGTGGTGCGGTGTGTGTGTGTTGGGGGGTGTGTGTAATATGTGTGTGCGTGTTCATGTTTGTGTTAGCATATGTGCGAGGGGATAGGTCAGAGGTCAGTGTCAGGAGTCTTGCTCAATTACTCCCTAATAGCTCTCTAATTACTCTCCATAGCCCACCAGTTTGGCTTGCTGGCTGGTGGGCTCTCTCTTAGCACGGAGACTACAAATGTGCCTTCCCACACCTGAACCCTTATGTGAGATCCAAACTCAGGTCCCCAGGCTTGCATGGCAAGCGCTTCGCTGGCCAAGCCACGCCCACACCCTCTGCTTTTGGGGGGTTTGTTTTGTTTTGTTTTGCATTTCTTTTACCCCAACATAATGTTTTTATGTTTGGCTGTGAGCCTAGCCTTTAATGGCTGAGCGATCGCTCCAGCCCATAATATTTGTATTAATTATTTGGGAATTTCATACAACGAACCCCAATCACATTCACTTCCCATTTCTCTCAGGTCCGACCTCCTATCCTTGGCCCCCTCCACACTTCCAAAAAAAAACAACCCTCACCGAGTCCAGGGTGTATTGCCTGTATACTAATAACGAGAGACGCTGAAGACTGCTGTGACAACCTCCCCCCTAAAGAACAGTCCAGACAGGAAGCTATTGAATCCTTAAAAATTGCGATAAAAGTGCTGGAGTGTGGCTCTTCGCAGTGGTGGTTTCTGGGGTGGGGGTGTAGGACTCAGTTATCTTTAAGGGGCTGGCCACTGGGAGTTTGACCATGCTTTTGGGGAGCTTTCACTATATAGTCCAAGTCAGCCTTGAACTGACAGTCTTCCTGCCTCAACCTCCCAAGGGCTGGGACTACAGGCCTGTACCACCACACAGGACAAGAAATGGTGTTTTTATTAAAAACTCACTTTATTTATTCATTCTGTAACAGCTTCCTCTTTAGTCGATCAGAGACTCGTGGCTCTTCGTGTAGTTCATTATTAAAGTGAAATCTAGGAGATCCAAATGAGAAACAGCTGTCCTTTCAACTTTTTAGCAGAAGCCTTGGCGATACGAGACCCGTTCCCCCTCTTCATCTTCAGAAATATTTTCTCTGCATTTTCTCAGGTTGTGTTGTGTGTGCTATTAGTCTTGTCGTCATCTCCCAACTTCTGGGTTTCCAGTCTGAGACAAGGGAATGTATATTCCGGGAATTCCTTCCCTGGGAAGATATAAACATATGCGCTGTCCGTATAAGGTCCCACCGACAAGGCGAAGTACCCTGCCACCAGAGAACAACCTCAGAAACCAATGAGTTTGAACGGCTGAGGGGCTGCTTCCAGGATCACCAGTGACCCCGCCATACTAGAAAGTCCTCGCCCAGCATGGATGCCGGCTTCCTTATAGCCACACAGATGGAGGCCCCTTTATTAGTCTCCCCTAGCTTTTATACCCTAGGTATCCCAAGACCCCTAGGTCCTTTGCAATTAGGAAAGGCTGGGAAGATTGCCTGGAGGCTCAGGGCAGGGTTCGTGACCTACCCAGTTTCTCCTCCTCTGAGGAAACAATTGGTAGCCAACAGGCCCTCTCTCAATGGTTGCTTGAAAACGGGCACTGCTGGTCTAATGGAGATAGTGTCTGTTTTGCTTGGAGAATAGCACACTACGTCACTCTTCCGCACCCCTCCCAAGAGCGAGAGTGAGCTGATCTTTCAGTAACCATCCCCTCTACCCCCCCATCTCCCCACCCCTTCACACTCCTCCTCCCCCCTCCGGCCAAGCCCTAACACCATCACCACCATCAACCCCCTCACTCCCAGCCAAGGCTGGCAGGAGAGGAAGACCTCATCTTGTTCCTTAGCTGGAAAAGTGCTGTGGTGGAGAGCCCACTGACCTACCTGCCTTGTGCCGGACTGGACACAGGCACAGAGACCGGAAGCAAGGGCATCTTGTTTGGTCTGCCTGGATTCTCAAGCCTTCTCTGTGCGGAGTAAAACTGCATCTCAACCAGGAAAAGGCCTCGGCGCTGGCATTTTCAGGCTGTTCAGCTTTATCTGCGTTACAAACATTATCTTCAATTGTGGTCTCCTTGAGGGAGTCTCGTTCAGTCATATACCCATTTGTGAGAGGAGTTAATGCAGTTAAAATTTGGTCACATAATTGATAAAGCCACTTAGCTAGGTACTTGGGACACATCATACGTGTTCAAGCTATCGGCGTCCATTAGAGACAGGGAAAGCAGGTATTTCTGGCTATGTCAAAGGAAAAGGATGGGAGCTCCAGCCTGAAGCCAGCTTGGTATTTTGAGGGGCTCAGCCTGGATTCCCCTGCATCACAGTCATTACTGGAACATGTATATGATATATGAATCTATTTCTTTATAGTATGTTATATATGTGTGTGTATGTATATGTATACATGTATACAATGGACCCCCATGACCTGAAGAGCTTACAAAGCAGGTTGCCTGGTGTTCATTCACTAAGTACCACCCACTCTTGAGACTCACACAGTTGAAACATTGTCCCAAAAATGCCAAGGCTGGAAGTCCAAGACTGGGTGTAGACAGGGTTGGCTCCTTCTGAGGACTGGGGGAAAGGTCGTCAGTTCCAGGCTCTCCTACCTTGCAGGGCTGCTGGCTATCTTCGGTGTTCCTCAACTTGTAGAAGCTTCACCCTCGTCTCCGTGTGGCAGTCCCCAAGAACCATGTATCTGGGCCCAGCTTCCCTCTGTATGAGGACAACGTTGTATGTCATGAGAGTCCCTCCTCTGTGTGATGTCACTTACAGAGCTCTACTTCTGAATGAAGTCATATTCTGAGGTGCAGTGACTTACTGCTTTGACACAGGAATGCTGGGGGGACACAACTCACCTATAAGGTGGTCCTCCACTGTAGACCTCCTGACAGAAGGCTTCTGAGGGGGAAAACCCGTGTGCATGTGTGCTATTTATGGAGCATACGCCACGCAAACACCACAATGTGACAATCACACTCTTGACAATTTTTAGAACGCCGGTTTTGTTTTGTTTTTGAGACAAAGTCTTGCTGCATAGCCCTGGCTGGCCTGGTATTCTCTGTGTAGCCAAGGCTGGCCTCTGACTCCCAAATTCTCCCCCCTCGGTCTCCCGAGTGTTGGGATTACAGGTGTGCACCACCACCGTATCAGACTCCGATTTTCAGAACACTTAGCATGAGATGCATCCTCTAAGAGATCCAGGTACCCGGCACAGAGCTGGGGACTACAAGCACAATGCAGTATAGCTGATTCTTCGTCTTGCGTGGAGAAAACTCTACAACTCTCAAACATGTGTTTAAGAATGACTCCAGGTGACGTGTATGCTTTACAAAGTCTGAGAAGCACAGGGCCACCTGAGGCGACACGCAATGTCCCGTCTCAAACAAATGATGAACAAAAGAAAACCTCGCATTTGACTGTGTAGCTGAGTTCTAGGAGAATGAAAGAAAAAAAATCTCAAATGTTAACAATGGGGAAATGAAGCCAGACAGCTAAGTGTTGGCTGGTCCGGGGCGGCTTTAGAGCCAGCATAGACCAGCGGTTTCTCAACCTTCCTAACGTTGTGACCCTTTAATGTACTTCTTCATGTTGTGGTGACCAACAGCCAGAAAGCTATTTTGTTGCTACTTCATAACTGTGATTTCGCTACTATCATGAACCGTAATGTGAAGATCTGTTTTCTGGTGGTTTTAAGTGTCCACTAAGGGGTCTCAACGCACAGGCTGAGAACCACTGGTGTAGCCCCTTGGCAGTTGATTCAAGCCAGGCGCCTAGGCCAGGTGATAGGCCATTGCACAGCTGAAGCAGAGAGGCTGGGCCAGACCCTTTTGCATGAAAAAGTGGAGCTCTGAAGAGATGCCTTGTCACAGAAAAGGGAGCTAGAAAGACGCCAGAGAGCCGCTTCGACCGATTAGACGTTTGGAATCCGGGGCTCTGCTGTCCACTCATGTCTGCTCTGTGTGGTTCCAGGATCCTGCGGCTTAGGCAGGGTACATATAAGAACAGGGATTTGAGGGGGGTATTAGGTGTTAGGGTTTGTTTTGAAGTACAAGAGAGAGTTGGAGTTTGATAAGGTCCGTTGTCAGGCAACTTGAGAACTGGCAAGGGTGGGGACACTGAACAACTGGAGAAAGGCATCCTGGGAGGTGGGAATGGATGGGGAGGGGGCCCACAGAGTGAGCAGAGGGTGTGTCAAAGCTGAACTTGCTGCTTTGAAGGACGGCCAAGCAGGGTTCTGTGCGGTTCCCCCGCTGCAATCTGTGGGGATCAGCTGCCACTGTAATAAGGTACTTGAGAAGATCGTGTAAGAAAGGGCCTGCAGCTTTAGAGTTTCACCCATTGCTCTGGGGCCTGTGGTGAGGCAACACATTATGCCAGAGGGTGAAGAGAAGGGAGCTGCTCACCTCATGGTACCTGGGAAGCGAAAGGAATATGAAGGGGCCAGAGTCCCATGATCCTCTCTGAGGACACCATCTCACCAGCGTCCTACCACCTTTCACTGGGCCCTGCCCTTTTAAGCTTCTACTACTTCCTGAAGGTCAAACCTGTAACACACAGGCTTTGGGGAGACAGTTATATCCAAATTCTAGCAAACTCTAATGAGATCTGCCCCCTCACCAGAGAGCCCTCACCACCTGCCCATTTCCGGAACCCAGGGGGAGAGTTGCAAGCTAAAATAGCAAGCTGGGTCTGAGCTGGCACAGCTGGGGCATCAATCCTATGTGGAGGAATATCAGCTCACATGCCAAGGCCAGGACCATTTTTTGAGGGAACCAGAGTTTCATGGTCCTCGGTAATTTTGGGCTCTAATTTGGGGTATGTGTGTATGTGTGTGTATGTTTGGGAAGGGGTGAGGTGGGATGGGGCTCTAACCCAGGAGCTAACACATGCTGGGCAAATGCTCTACTGCTGAGCTTCCTTTCCAGCCTGGGAACCTAATTTGAAAACGTCTCCGATGGTTCTGACATCTGTGGTAGTTAAGCAGCAACTAACACCTCCCATTGGTTGAGTATTTACGAGACACGGGACAATTTTTCTGCTTATTCCTCATGGCAGTCCTTCAAGGTAGACATAATTATTATCCCTCCACTATACAGAAATCCTCAACTCTGAGGGATAGGTAATGGGTGTATCTATATGACAGTTGCTCCCTAATTACACAGCCTTAAACCTAGGTCTGTCCACTGCTACGTCAGTATGTCGATACTGGTTAAATCTGGCGAGCTGGTTATAGATGACTTTTTTTTTTTAAATCTATTTTTAAAAGCTTCCAAGTTTTAAATATAAAATGGAGGGAAATTTAGTAGCCATAAAACAAGAACAACAACTCAGTAACACAACCAAAAAACAAACCATTGGAATGTGCCGAAGGAGGTGTGGGTGAGCAAGGTGATGCCAAGCGAGGCCCCTTGCCCTGGGTGGCCTCATCACACCTGGGGACCAGGTGTTACTTTTCAGCTTGTTGCTCTTTTTGCCTCAAGCCCATGACATGCCACTAGAGACGGATGGGAGAGGCTCGGGGAGGCAGCACCCTGATCCTGATGGACCTCGTCTCCCCCACCCCCATCGCAGGTCAATCCTTTCAGAGACCGCATCTGCAGGGTGTTCTCCCACAACGATGTGTTCTCCTTTGAAGACGTGCTGGGCATGGCATCTGTGTTCAGTGAACAGGCCTGCCCCAGCCTGAAGATTGAGTATGCCTTTCGAATCTATGGTGGGTACTTTGGTTGGGGATGTGGGGGGTGCTGAAAGGGCCAAAGAGAACCTGCCACAGTAGCTCATGGATGGGATTTATTAGGTCTTTATGAGTATATATCATGTTTCTTAAGTACTGTGACGTCACAAAGCCGATAGAGAATCTCTGGTCTAGTGGACTGAGAGGCCCTTCCCTCCGTGTCATCTCTATTAAGTGGCTTTTATTATTGCTGTGGCGGACTTACCTGACAAGAAGCAGCTTAAGGGAGGGAGGATTTATTTGAGTCACTTTGAAGGCACATGGTCCATCGTGGCAGAGAAAGCATGGCATGGTGGCAGGCAGCCCACAGGAGCTGGACCATGTGGCTGGGACGACTCACCTCCTTACACGTTGGTGGAACAGGAATCAGAGGTGATGCAGGATGTTGTGGTAACCATAAGCCTTCAGTCCTGCCCCTTAAGAAATGCATCCCCTCCCTGGCTAGGTTGCTCATCCCAAAGGTTCCAGTCTCCCAAAACAGTGCCAGCAGCTGGAGACCAAATGTTCAAACACATGAGCCTGGAAGGGCTATTTCAGGTTTGAATCATAACGCCACCCAAGGGTACTGGGGTCGCCGGTGTGCGGCTGTTTGATGACTTCTCTCTGGGCAGGCCAGAGAGAAAGAGCAGACACACATGGGTGGGAGGGACTTGGGCTTGTCTGGCAGGAAGAAGATTTAGAGACAGGAGCACTAGAACCAGCTCTACACACAGTGACTGCGTAGTCTCAAACAAGTCATTTCATTTGACTGGGAATCAGTTTACCCTTCTCTAGAGGGAAGGGCTTGAGTGAGATCATCTCTGAGGTCTTCGGGATCTGCCCTTCACTTGGCCATGCCTGCTTAGCGCGGTGGGGTACTCTCAAAAGCAACCAAAGAGAAAGAATGAAGGAAATCTTGACCTGCCTTCCTGTAATAGTTCATGATGGCATACACCTGCAATCCTAACACTCGGGAGGCTGAGGCAGAAGGATCACACGTTTGAAGATAAACTGGGCTTCGTAGTGAAACAGTGTCTTGAAAAGCCTTGGGCTAGTGCTATAGCTCAGTGCTAGAATGCTTGCCCAGGATATACAAGGCTCTGGATTTGATTCTCAAACTAAACAAACAAACAAACCCCCCAAATTCTCCATAATCTGAAGAAACTGAGTGGTAGATAGGCTTGGTAGACTGAATTAAACCCAAAATGTCAGCAGTGTTTTGGAGAAATATAACAGAACTCAGAATCTCTGAAACAAAATATTTACAGTACTCCAAGTGAAATCTAAAAATGACCTGATACACAAGAAAGTTCTTTTAAATCTTGCTGCAGCCTCCAGAGGGGAGACTGACTCTGACATGACCCAGATACTAAAATTCACTGATAAAGAGTTTTAAAGCAGCATCATAAGCATCTTCAGTTCTTCAGAGAAGCAGAAGGAATGCGAAAGAGAAGGGGACAAGGAGGAGAGATGCAGAAGTGGAGAGGGAAGGAGAAGGGAGAATGAAAAGATGAGACTCTAGGGATTGGCTTAGATGGTTATGGTGGCCAGCAAACCCCACAAAATGCAGTGGGTGGGGCACCCAGGAAAGACGTGATTTAATTCCATCCAAAGGCACAAGACCCAAGAGTGCCACTGACCAAGGGCAGAACAGAAGAGAAAAGCCCCTCCCTCCTCTGTCTTCTGCTCGATTGGGACTTGGCTGGACTGGATGATGCCCACCCACACTGACGAATGTGATCTTGTTTTTTAATTTTTATTTGTTTTTTTTTTTGTTTGCTTGTTTAGTGTGTGTGTGTGTGTATGTGTGTGTGTGTGTGTGAACGAAGTGCTCAAGTAGGTAAGAATCCTCTGGAGTTGTGGGTAGTTGTGAGCTTCCCGGGGTGGTTGCTGGGTACTAAATTCAGGTCTGCAAGAGCAGTACACACTCCAAACGGAGGAGCCGCCTCTCCAGCCCCTACTTTATTATTATTATTTTTTTTATTCTTTGATGACTTCATACATGTGTATAATGTGTTTTAGTCATTTCAACTCCCATTCTCCTCCTTCCTTCCTTGACTATTCCTACTGTACCTTAGCAACAAGGGGCTCCCTCCCATCTTCCTGTGTGTGTGTGCGTGTGTGTGTGTGTGTGTGTGTGTGTGTGTGTGTTGCTTACATGATTGTGGCTGAAGGGTTATTTCCTGAAGCATGGGCAGTTTACCAGTGGCTACAGCACTGAAGAAAACTACTCCCCCTCCTCCACAAGTGTTAACTGCCAGGAGCTCCTGGTCAGGGTTGAGGCCTGAGGCTGCTCCCCCCGGCCTTGAGGGGACTCTGTCCCACAGACCTGAAAGTCACCTTCTTTGTTCAGTTTACTGATTCAAATGCTAATCAGTTCCAGAAATCCTCTCACAGACACACCAGGAAATACTTTTTCTCTGCCTTTATCTGGGCAGTCCTCAGCCAGGTCAAATTGACTCATAATATTGACTATCACAATAACCACCATTTCCAATAAAGGAAAAGAAAATCTATTCACACAGAAACGGAGAGATATGAAACCTCAGCTGAAAGCTACAACAATGAGAAGGAATTTAATAGGCTGTTCCTAGTAGCATCGGCCTGTTAAGTCCAGCTGCTTAGGAGACTGAGGCAGGAGGATCCCATGTCCAAGGTGTGCCTGGGCTACAGAGGGTGTTCAAGGCTAGCCTGGGTAACTTAGCAAGTCTATATTACAAAATAAAAATTAAAAAGAAAGAGAAAGAGAGAAAGAGAGAGAGAGAGAGAAAGAAAGAAAGAAAGAAAGAAAGAAAGAAAGAAAGAAAGAAAGAAAGAAAGAAAGAAAGAAAAGAGAGTGCTGGGACGTAGCTCAATGGCAGAGCACTGGCCTAGGCCTACAATAGCCTTTAGGTTCATATCCTATGACCAAATAAAGCCAAACAAACACAAAAACACATCTGAAATAAAAGTTCAGCAGACAGCCTCAACAGGAGAATTGAGATAACAGAGGAAAGGCTGAATTTGAAAACAAAGAGAAAAAAATCTGAATAACGGAACAAATATTGAAAGAATTAAAGAACAGAGCCTCTGGGACGCGCTGAGTTAGAAAGGTTGAATATACAACCAGATGATCCAATTGGAATCTCAAAAGCAAAGGGTAGGAAAGACATTTGAAGAGCTAATGGACACATATTCATAGTGACCCCAATCCAAATAAAATCACACACCCATATACTCTTAGCTCAGCTGTCTCTCTCCCTGTGGGTGTGGGTGTGGGGGTCCTCTACAGCTTCCTCCTTCCTTATCCCAAGCATCCCCAGGGAGCATCCCCTGCGTCCCAAGATTCTTAGCTCACTAGTCACCACCACAGTTCTGTCAGATATGGCAGCTGTGCTGACTGAAGTCCCCGTCACGCTCTCTAGGACAAGACAGCTCCTGTAGCAGATCACTGACCCAGCTCAGCCCTCTCATCTCAGCCAAGCATGCACAGGTTGCAAGTCGTAGAAACTTAGCTCATGAAGCAACAGATAAGAAATAGTGGATCTTAGTGTCTGGGTTGGGTTAAAACAAAACAAAACAAAACAAAACAAAACAAAACAAAACAAAACAAAAACACCCAAAGCTCATGGTTTCAGGTGCCATGCTTTATGGTTTCAGGGTACCTGCCATCTAAGAGTCTAGGCTTGGCTTAATTGCCTAACCTCAGACCCTTGCCACACAGCCTCCCCAATGTGGCCATTTATCATCAAAGATAACAGGAGGAAGAGCCCTTGAGTCACCTTCTGTTACAATGGAGTCTTCCATGGCATAATCTGACTGTGAAAGTGACTTCCATCCCATCACACTGGCCAAGTTCTGTAGGCTGGAAGCAGGTTACAGTCTCTATCCACACCAAACAGCACCAGGGTTATACAAAACCACCAAGAGGTGTGGATTATTGGGGGTGGGGCATGAGACACATGCTCATGTAGCCCAGGCTGGCCCCAAACTCACTGTGTAGCTGAGACTACCTTGAACTCCTGATCTTTCTGCCTCTGCCTCTAGAGAACTGAGATTCTAGGCAAGGACCATCAAACCCAGCTCCAGGCATCTGTCTTCTGAGAGGTTTCTCTCCTTGCAACTATGGACCATACCCACCAAGAGAAGTATGGATAAGAGAAGGCCTGGGGTAGAGCTGTGAGAAAGCCAGCCAACTTCTCTACACAAATGCTTGAATAATCCTCTTGTTCCTCAGACCTGAGCTTTACTCATCTGCACCCATGGGCTGAAGATGACTGCCCTGGTGTCTGCATGTCCCATTGATCATACTCTAACTGGCCACAGGCATCTGCTTCTCCCTTTCAGTCCTTCAGAAGGGGCCAAATGGCTCAGCCAAGCCAATGGTCTGATGATACCTTGGATTGGATGATCAGCCTTGCTCGGTCACCTACAGCCAAAAGAAAAGTCAGAGTCGGATGAATAAACACGGCTCCAGAGATGAGCACACTTCTCAGAGACAGAAAAAGCTGGGTACTGTGGTGTAATCTCAGCACTGGAGCAAGAAAGCTGGAAGAAGCAGGAGTTCAAGGTCACCCTCCCATACACAGTGAGTTCAAGGCCAGCCTGAGATTCATGAGACTTTGTCTTGACAAAAGGAAGGAAGGAAAGGAAGGAAGAAGGAAGGCGGAAAGAGGAAGAGACGGAGAGAAGGGTGTTCTGCTGTCTTCCCATGGTTCCCAGAGCCCAATAAACAAAATCCCCAAAACACATCATGGGAGTAGACTCTCATGAGCATCTTCTAAACACAGGGCCAACTTTGCTTAGAAATGAGAATGTTCAGTCTTCAGAGGTCAGACTGAGTGATTGGGGCCAAGTCAGAAACCAGACACCCCACGGCACCCTAGCCCAGCCACCAACAGTGTTCTCCATTCTTCTCCAAGCCCCTGACGCACAGTTACTCCCCTTCCCCAAGGATCCCCAAGCAGAAAAGCTTAACTTCTCCATGCAAATCACTGGTGCAATTAGAAAGAAAGGACTCAGGTCCCAGGCTGCCTCAGTGCACCCAGACAAGTCAGAGCTCTCCGTCTGGAGATCCCTGTGTGTACGCAGCTGTCTGCTCAGTGTGAGACAGAACTCCAGGACCCTCCTGTCCAGTGCCTGGAACAAAGAGGTTGTTTGGTAAGTGATGGTCCATAAGGAGGAAAGAAGAGAAATTAAGAAGGCCTAAGAGATGGACAGAGGAGAAGAAAGTGTTGACAATGGTCATGGTAGTCAACCTTGCAAAAACTCAAAGACCTCTCAAGGCCCTTGAGCTGATGAGGTTCAGTGACCAGGCACATCAGTGCTGCTAGGGAGCGTACCAAAGATGAGGACCCTTGGCACCCCTCCCCCTTGCACCCCAGATGCACATTACCTCTTAGCAAGACACCCTCCCCTGCACTACCACTCTGCTCCTGAAAAGTCTAGAAAGCCATTTTTTAGCCTCCTGCCTCCCAAACCTGATCGCACACTCTAATCACCTGGGAGTTAAAAACAAAACAAGAAACAACTTGAGGTAATGGTATATCCTGGTCGTTGGGATTTTACAAAGCCCCCTGGGTATTTCTAACGTGCAGCAGGTTTGGAAGCTCCTGCTCCAGCTCACTGCATCCGTTAGGATTGCATCCAGCTTCATGTAGCAGTGTCCCTGGTTTAAAAACCATCTGTAGTCAGGCAGTCCAGGGCTAGAATGATGGCTCCAGAGAGAAAGCAAGACCCAGAGTCCCCTAGGCTTCCTCGTCCGTGAAGCCTATCTATCGTCCTGTTGTCCTCATGATCACAAAATGGCATTGTGCCCATAGACTTCTCATCTTTATTTTAGGCAGGGAAAGTGGTGTGTTGGGAGGAAGGAGAGGGACGGGGAGGGGTTGGAGCAGGACTAAAGATGAAATTTACATCCAAAGACACAAATAAGTCAACTCTCTTTTCACAAGCTTTCTTGGAACTGGACCAAGACACTTCAGTTTATATTTCATGGGCCAGAATGATGTCATGTGGCCATCCATGGCTGCAGCAGCGGGGCCGGTGTCCTCTTGAACAAGAACTGTTTTGAGAATGGCTACTGGTTAAGACTCCAGCGGGGCTAGAGCACCTTTGAGGCCTGGAACTCACCTCCCGGGAACCCGTTGGCCTCTGGGTGATCCATGACTCATCTCCTCATACCTCCAGGAAGGTTTACCACCCGCCAGAAGGCCACACCTTCCTGGTCCAGTTGGCACCAGCTATGCATTCTCAGGCAGAAAACAAGTAGCAGGTCTTGCCACACCTTCCTGAGCCCTGACCCAACCACAAGAGATGCCAGTGGCTAGGTGAGGCAGTGGAGGAAGCCTAGGAAACCTGTATTCAAAGCTTGCCCTTGGTCTGCAAACGATGAGGTTTTTTTTGTTTGTTGCTTACAGCGGTGCTTCGGAGGAAGTGTGGTTTGGAGGGATTGGTGGCTGAGCCTTAACCAGTCCTCTAGGCTCTTTTGGTGTTGAGAAACAACTGAGAGCCCCCACACCCAGGCCTGGGTGGTTGACCACAGGCTGTGAGTCCCAAGACTGCTGAGTCAGCATAGACTGGGACCCAGCCAGCATACAGACTCCCTAGCCCTTTCCCAGACTGCTCTGCCCTTGCACCCCCAAAGGACAGGAACCATCCAGGACTACATTTACTCTAGCAAATTATTCTGTTTTCAGATGGCTTGGGACCAAAGCCATGTCATTTTCTGAAGTCTCCGCATGTGGGAGCCAGGCCAGCAGGATGCCCGGGGACACTGCAGGGGCTTGCGGAGAGGCTGCGGAGTTTCTTACCGGCAGTGTGGTGTCACTGTGGCCGCTCAACACTTCCGGTGCCTCCACCCCTTTCGCCTGCTGCCCTTGACTCACTTCCTGTGGTGTGCAGGGGTTATGCAGGGAGAGCACCCAAGAGCAGCTGGGACCAGGGCTCCAGCCACGGACCTAGAAATCCAATCAGGGGTGTGCTGTACCTTGCACACACACTCTGCCTTTGGGGACAGGCATTTCTTAGCTCTGCCATAGAAGGACTCTATGGTACCAGCACACTCTGGGCCTTGGTTTCACTAACAGCCTGCTAGCTCTAGCTGCCATTCTTCAAGGTGGAATGCTACAGTCTCTCGGGTTTTCATTTTCAGTGCTTAACAATAAGCAAGTGATGGAGAATTAAGCCCTGGCTACGGCTAATAGGAATCTTCTGTATTCCAGACTCATGACAAGGGATGGCTATGTGTTTCCTGTTTAACCATCACATTGTAGAGACACTGTAGTTTCCATTTTACAAACTAAGGTTCAAATAACAAACTGAGATTATATATGTATATATGTGTGTGTATATTTCATACATATATACATTATATCTACTTCTGCTCACACACACACAACACACACACAGATAATATGGAGAAGCCAAGAAGTAGCTGTCCACACTGATTCTAAGACTCTGCAACATTAGGGATCCAGGATCATCTCTTCTGTTGCTTTGCCTTCCATTCCCATGGTTCCCTTATTGTCTCAAAAACCTTCCCAGAAGTCATTTGCCCTCTTCTGCTCACATGTCATCCTTCAGAGCTTAGCCATGTGGCCACCTCTTGCGGCAAGGGAGTCTGGGAAACACAGCGTTCTGTTTGGGTTGGTGGCTGTCTGTAGTGAAGGCAGTTGTGAGCAGTAAAGAGCATAGATCTCCTGCAGAGTCTGAATGGAAGGATTTAGTCATGTCCCCGTCACTTATCAAGTGCAAGTGGGCGTCCATTCATCCATTTATTCACCGAGACTCTGCTCTGTGCTGGTGCCGGGCACTTTCCTCAGAATGAGGACGTCAAGCTGTAGGGATATTGCTCCAGCCCCTGACTCTATGAGGGCACAGCCGGAGTTCTTGAAGCCAGCCCATTAGTACTTCAAACTGCAAGAACTATTGTCACACGTCCCGAGAAGCTGAGACACATGTCCAGCTAGGACACTCGGGCAGCTACTACACAGGGACAGAAGCATGGGAGGATACCCAGGGATCTGGGTTCCAAACCCAGGCCACCTTCCACTCCTCTCTCTGCCTGGCTCCGGGCCTCAGCTTCTGATGTCTGAAATGGAGATTCCCATAGCATGGCCAACATAGCCTCGTTGTCCTCTTGGCAAAGTAAGACAATAAAAAGGTAAATGGTGAGGATTCAGCAACTTAAAAGTAGGTCGCATCTGAGCACACAGTAGGCACGCGCTCTGTGCTTACAATGATTGCTATCATTGTTGCCTGACTTAGTATTGTCTACAGCTGGCTCTGCAGCGGCATGCCCCACCCCCTCAAGCCAGCCAGGCCCCCATGACCCAGATTCTAGACCCACCCAGGGCAAGTGGGCCCTACTTGGCCTCCCAGAGACTTATGGGAGCTGGTCCCCGGGCCAGGGACTCAGCCTCCGTCTCCTCTGCAGATTTCAATGAGAATGGCTTCATTGATGAGGAGGATCTCCAGAAGGTAGTGCTGAGACTGCTCAACAGTGATGACGTGTCCGAGGACCTGCTGACGGATGTCACGCAACACGTGTGTATCCGGAGGCCAGAGGGCAGGGCCTGGGGGTCCAGGTGGCCACCCAGAGCCCCCGGACATCTGGCCATCTCCTTTGGAAGGGATCCAGAGAAAAGCCTGGAGCAGCTGCCATGGGGTTGGGCGCCCCGAGAAGTGGGCACACAGTGGGGAGGACTCTGCCCCATCTGTCTGTCCTCCCAATGAGAATCTTCTATGTATCCTCCCCTCCCTCCCACCTGAGAGCACACCCCGACACACACACACACACACACACACACACACACACACACACACACACACAAGGGCAGCTGGGCTCCAGCGATTTAGCACCAGATGAACACATCACATGTCCTCTCCCATGCTCCTCATTAGAAACACAGTGCCCAGGCGGCCTAGCAACAAAGCATAGAGACAGCCCTGAAAACCTAAGATGGGGCAGAGGCCCGGGTGCCCTCGGGCCACGAGAACCCCTGAGTGTCTCAGGTCTGGGTGGTACCACCTCCTGACTCAGGCTTCTTACAATGCCTGTGTCTGGCTGACAGCGTGAATGGGGCCTCCTGTCCTTACCGCCACCTGCTGTTGGAGGGCTCCGTGGGGACAGTCCTTCCGGGAAAGTCAGCCCATGAAGCCTCCTCCACCCCGACCTCAGCTCACATACCTTCACCTCTCTGTGGGGCAGAGCCCCTGAAACACCCTGGCACGTGGCAGTTCCTCTACACAGACCGTCTGTTCCCCTTCTCTTGGGACCCATCTCTTGTCAGACCCAAGGCTCTTCTCCAGCCTGCTTCCTTCCTCCAGGTCCTGAGCGAATCAGATCTGGACAACGACAACATGCTTTCCTTCTCCGAGTTCGAGCATGCAATGGCCAAGTCTCCGGACTTCATGAAGTAAGGCATTCTTGAGGGGAGGGGCTTTCCAGCAAGGCTGGAGGCGGGGAAGGTTCCTTAGTCTCCCCGGACTGACGGCGATCTCAGTCTCCCCACGGAGGGCATAAGTTTCCAGGGCTTCGCTGATTCATTCAGAAACAGCTTTTGACAACCTCCCAGCCTTGGGGAACTGAGACAGGAGATGACAGGGTTCCAGGATTTGCAAGCCATGTGGCTGGTGTGACCACAGAGACACTACCCCCGATGGTGAGAGCGTCTATGTATGTATCTCCTGCTGGGCTTCAGATCTGACCCAAACATAACCCAGTAGTACCCAGATACGCCGGGAGTTGAGGGTCTCCTCAGAAGTTAAGAGCTGACAAAAGAACAGAGATGTTACAAGAGAAGCGAATAGCTCCACCTGAGAGCAGAAGGGGCCTCAGCGATCTGCGCTCCAGACCCCCCTCCAGATGACTCGTCCTCTGTATCTCCAAGGCCGTATTTACCGGTCTTCTGGTTCCTTCCAATTCAGAGCTAATGCATCCTCTCTAGAGACGGTCCATGCCATGACTGAAAGTCCTATGAGTGCCCTTCCTTATGCTGGGTTGGCCTCTGGTGACGTGTATTGTCCCTAATGCTTGTCCCTTGATCTCTTAGGAAGGATGGTTTTGATGCTGAGGAAGGATGATGACCCTTGACAGCCTAATAAACCAACTCATAAAAGGACAGAACAGGCTCTACCAAGAACCCTGGCAGGCATCCAGATAGCTGCATATTCTCGTCCCCCTCTCTCCGTTTCCTTGACCTATCTCTACCTCCATTATCTCTGCTTCTCTGCTCCTCCAAGTTTACCTTCCATGGCACACCAGCAACCTCTGGGTTGTTAGACCTGGAGACATCATGTGTCATGGCCTCCCAACAGTTTGTGTCTGTTTGATTTCGATTTAATTTCAGTGACTCTTAAGTGACGTCTCAGCTCAACTCTGAATTCCCCAAGAGGGGGACTCTGATTGGCCCAGCTGGATGGAGATGAACAACTCCATCTGGCAAGCAGAGGGCTGCGGCTAGGGCAGAACCTAGAGACATCACGCTTGGAATCACTCCTATCACAGGAAACTCCTCTTCCCCACACAACATGGGCACTGGGACCCTATTTGCCTGGCATCTATGTCTGAATCACTCCCATTTCTTTCCATTGGCTCCGGCACCCTAAAATTCAGAAATGCTGTGTCTTCTGGTGATGCTAAAAGTAGCTTAAAGACAGTCCAGACACCAGAGCAACAGCTTAGTTGGGAAACTGCCTGCTCTGCAACCATGAAGATCTGGGTTTGATCCCCAGTGTCCATGTTAGAAGTGTGGTGGCATGAGCTTGCGATGCCAAGGCTCGGGGGCTGAGACGGGAGGACCACTGGGCTCCCTGGTCCCACCCAGCAAGAGGTGGGACAAACAAAAACACCACAGAAATAAACCAGGTAGATGGATCCCAAGGAATCACACCTAGGGTTGTTCTCTGATCTCCATGCCCGTACATATGTGCACATGCGCCCTCATTGACACTCGTACACGTAACACACACACACACACACACACACACACACACACACACACACACGCGCGCGCGCGCGCACAGTTTGAGTTGGCTGGGACCATTAACTACAGAAGGCCTGCTAGGACAAGATGTGGGGGCTCAGATAGCTCTGCGGCTCTCTTTCAGCTCCTTTCGGATTCACTTCTGGGGTTGCTGACACGGAAGCAATCTCCTGGCTCAGCAGCTTCAAGGGAGACCTCTGGAACCCACCTTCACCCAGGCACTGTGGGATTTGAAGTGTGGCTTGTCTCTGTCCCTCCTTCACCTCTAGAATATTGTTTACTAAATAAAAAGAACTGTTCTCCTGAGCCCATCCACATGCCGCTTTCGGAAAGCAGGGTCCTACGTAGGGAATGGGTGCTCAGAGCTGTTTATTCTAGGGCTCAGCCTTGCCAGCAACTCCTGGCAAGCTGGGATGACAGTCTCCTTGAGGACAGAGTTCAAACCTCAGCCCTTGTCAGAGGAGGGGCCTGATCCAAATGGAACAAAGTTCAGAAGGGAAATATTTGTCCTTGCATCGCCGGGAACCCACCCGAGACCCGTCGTCTCCCGGAGCAGATTGTCAGGGATGTGCACATAGCTGTCATTCCAGCCGGCGCCTGGCTTCCCTGTCCTCCTCCCACGGAGAAGACATCTTGGCCCTGCTCGCCACCATTGGGCCCTGGGAATGGGGTGTGTGTGACCAGCATGTAGGGCTTATTTGCTTTGTCGTTCAGCCAAGCCCTGCGGTGGATTTGGCCACCCCGGTGACACTTGGGGTCCAGTTGGCCGGAGACTCTGGGACATGGGAGGAGTTCATCATAGGAACTTGTGGGATCCGCCAGATGGGCACGTGTTTTTTCTCATCTATGTGGTCCCGAGGGAGGGGCTGATTACGCAGGAAGGGTTATTTTGCCATGGTGTGCACTTGAGTCCTGTCTTCAGGTCTTGACTCACCTGTTTAACGGCAACAGGGATCTATCGATTGGCGTCATCTTTATCTGGCTCGGGAGGGGCTGGGGTGTTCGCGGAGCCCAATGGTATGGTACACTCCTGAGCTGAGATCTCCTCCCAGAACCTTCCATGGGGCTGATATGTCCTACCCTCTGCCCCGGCAAAGTCTCCAGGGTGCTGGAAGCAGTCGAGTTGTAAGAGCAAACTTTGACCCTCAAAGGTGGACTAGGTCTGTCACGGCCTTGACACCCACTCCCCACGGTCAGTCCACCTCACTCCTCCAGCTCTTCGAGAAATAAGCTCAGGCTCATGTAGATACCTCATCAGCCAACTCTGGCCGGTCTGTGCCGAATACAAGACGTTGGCTGCTTCAAACAGCTTTCTCTCTCTCTCTCTCTCTCTCTCTCTCTCTCTCTCTCTCTCTCTCTCTCAAGCTGCCCTTCTGCCAGGCCCTTGGGGATCACAAGACATCACCCCCTCCCCCCACCCATCTCCACAAAGGTGGAGAAACCAGGACCAGGGAGCCCAAGAGACCTGGTTCAAATCTCGTCTGTGCTATTTCCTTACCGTACACACTCGGGCGATTGTCTCAGCATCCTGGGAGTTCCACACCTTCATCAGTTAAGAGGGCAGATGCTTTCCTCAAATTCTCGTAAAGACCAGTTAAATAACACCAGGGCTCCAGCTTGAATTCCTTCCCTCGTGGGAGGGTTATTTTGATTGTCAATTAGGTTGCACTCAGGAACACCCAGGGAACTAGTGACTTAGGCTTCTGCAGGTGTCGGCGAGGGTGTTTTCAGAGACAGCTAACTGAGGGTGGGAGTCCCCACTGTGAATGTGAGCGGCACCATGGGACAGGCTGGGCCCCAGGCTAAGTAAATGAAAGAGGAAGAAGTCAGATGGGGCGAATGTTTGGGAGTCACGCCACCCGCCTCAGAAACAGCTGGGTGTTCTCAGTTCTACCATAACAGCAGATGGAAGGCCTCCATACCTGGGTGACCCGCTGCCTGGCAGCCTTCTGAGCCTGACCTTTGTCAGCCCCAGCAGCCCCAGCTGCCTCCACTTGGAAGCAGCTGCATGGTCCACAGTAGCTAGATGCTGCTTCTTGGTTTGAATCCCTAAGGCTCTGCTCTCCCCAGGCACTCAGGATGCCTCCTTGCATGGTGGCAGGATCCAAAGGAGAGGCACCCGGGATGGTTGTGGCTGAAGATTTTATTGCAGGAAAGCCAGCCTGGTAATGCCAAGGCTCCCTGGCATCAGCCACCTGGACTTCAGGCTCTGAACTCGAAGTAAAGGTTCCTCCTCTGCCGCTCTTGAGAGGAGACTCTCTTCCCCGATGGGAAGGTCTGGGAGGTCCTAGTGTAGTCAGGGGCCACTCTTAGAAGGTGCCACTTACTCTTCGGACTCAGAGGAGGCCTGAGGGTAAGGACAGGGCCATGGTTAGGCTGTGTGCCCAGGGGAGGGTGAAGGATGTTCACCATAGCCCCAGGTAGCCACTATAGTTTTGTGGACCTGAAGCCATTCAGCAGTGTGACATCTGCTAAGTCCCAAGGGCTTGGGAGAAAAGTGGCCTGGTTTCTGGTCCTGTCTCCTGCTGGAAACAAGCCCACATAACAAAGAATTGCTGCTGCTATCACCCTCTTGGCTCTGCTCTAAGGACTAAAGGAAACTCTACACACAGAGCGCTTAACGCAGGGCAGGGAGTGGCACTCAACCGTTACAGGAGATGGAGGCTGCTGCTGCTGCTGCTGTGGCAAAGATGATGGTGGTGACGGGTGGTTCAAGAGGGTCATGATGATGGTGAAGGTAATGGGAATAGTGATGGTAATTATGAAGATGGATGAGGTGAGGGGTGATGATGATGGTAATGGTGATAGTGATGGGATGATGGTGAAGGTGATGGTGGTGGTGGTGATGATGATGGTGATGGTGGTGGTGATGATGGTGGTGATGGTGGTGATGATGGTGGTGATGGTGGTAGTGGTAGTAATGTGATGATGATGGTGATAATGGTGATGGTGGTGACGGTGAAGTTGATGGTGGTGATGGTGGTGATGATGGTGGTGGTGATGATGGTGATGGTGGTGATGGTGATGATAATGATGGTGGTGGTGGTGGTGGTGGTGGTGGGTGGTGATGGTGGAGATGATAGTGATGATAGTGATGGAAGTGATGATGGTGGTGATTCTGGGGCTGGAACTCCAAAAAGGTAGAGACTTCCCAGGCTACAGAGCTGGTCACTGACATTCCCCAGCCACTTAAGATGAACTACCTGAGTCAGGCATAGCGCTGTCAGCAGCACACGCTGCCAGGTGATTTGTAGTGAAAGGGAAATAAGAATCTGCAGATTCTAGAGAAGCACATCTGTCAGGACCTCAGGAGACCTGTCCCATGAAAGGCTCTGTCTCGAGGGACACACTGGCTCAGAGATTATTAGAGAGATGATCAACTCAGAGGCTGAGCTGACCGCAACAGACATGGGTCTCTTTCCAGACTGAGCCTCCAACCACCAGGCCATATGGGAAAAGCTCCTGGTTCTCACTGGACTCAGTTTTACTCGTTTATGCAACAGACCCATCTCTCTGTGTTGCCGAGAGGCGCTTCTAGAGGCAGTGAGATAATTTCTGCAAAGTCTATCAGACTGAGGGAACCGTCGCTTTATCTATATCTAGATGCTGAGGCTGGGGCTCTTGAGAGGCCGGTAAGGGTTAGAAACCCCAAGCCTCTCTGCTGACCTCCTAAGACTGGCCCCCCTCACCAGACAGAGGGAGGTGGGTTGCCAGAGTGGGGGCAGGGATGGGCTTGGATGCTTCCTGGTCTCTAGCCCAGGCATAGGTCACCTCCCACCGCAGCCGTAAAGCACCTGGGAATAAGCGTGTGACCTCTGTGCTCACGGGGCAGGAGAGAATGACACTGCCTGGATCACCTTGCAGGGCAAAGTAGGTCTTCCCTGGGCATGGGCAGAGGATCTCTCCGGTAACAGCAGACGTGAGAGCTAGGCTGAAACACTTTCTTACATCTTTGGCCTGGATAGTTGGACTTCTAAGATATTTTCAAGTCCTTGGTTCGGGACTAGGTTCCCAGCACATCCCAAACTGGGTTCCATGGGAGGGGGCAAGAAGGCGAGGGTGACAACCCGTCCCTGGTCAATGTAGTGTCCTATTCATCCACCAGAGGGCAGCAGCGGCTCCAAGTTTGCACCGGTGCAGCTTTGAGAGGGGCCTTCGCAGAGGAAGCAGTGGGCAGGTTCTCACAAGCCAAGTATGGAGTATGAACCCGGCCAGGAAAACGCCTTCTGACCCTCCCACGCACGTCCCTGGCATTCTCCCTCCACCATCCTTGCAACGCAACTGTCTCCGCACGGCGGCTACCGCTGTTAGGCTGTTAATTGGGTCTCCGTGTCAGGGATACAGGGCTGGATGAGGGGTAGGTGGCCTGAGGATCTGTGTTTGTTGACAGCAGAGCGGAAGAGAGGGACACTCACAGGTGGGTGGGCAGGGGGAACCGCTTCGGCTCCTTCACAGGCAGTTCGAAGAAGGAAACCGGATTCTCGGTGCCTGTCTTGTCCCGGTAATACTGCCGTTGTTGCTGTGCCAGCTACAGCTCCGCCGAAGAACACACAACAGGTTGTTACCGTATCACCCGCTCCCAGAGACACCTGGTCAGCGGTGCACCAGCGGTGGTGGCTCAGTCTCCCCCAGTGCTCCTGGGACAGTCCCCAGGGACCCTGAGGACTCAGCTCTACTGCTAACCAGCTGCTGTCCTCGCAAGCAAGCCTCAGTTTCTCCTGTCTATCAGGGATCCTGACACCCACACAGCAGTCCTGCTGCCCAGAGCAAAGGAGCCAGAGCGGCTAAGAGAAGTCTGAAATGCCAGGTTAACGTGTGCCTGCACAAACATGCCCTAGGCACACCACGTCGCACAAGCATGCCCTAAGATCTGCTTCTCCTTCACTCCTGGAACAGGTGTGTCTGTGTGAGTCAAAATGGGGAGAATGGGGTCATCTACTCGTCCTGTCCCCTGGGGAACTTCCCTCACTCAAGTTCCCTGCTTTGGCACGAGGTGTTGTCTGTGTCCTTCCTCCCAGGCAGGAAGACCGTTTGTGAGGGAAGATGCCACAAAGCACAGGGTTCCCAGAGCATAGCAGGAAATGAGCCCTCCTCGTTCCGACCAAGGGGACGCTGGGTAGGTATGTGCATGTTGAATCAGAGAAGCAAAAGCCCTGGGCAGGGGTGGGGTGGATGGCTCCCCTTCATCTTCATCTCTTCATCGTGGGGCACACTCTTAGGGGAACAGGGACTGTGGAGGGTTAGTGGGTATGGGGGAACTTCAGTGGGGCCTTCATGTATTTTCCTGGGGCTTGGTTTTGGCCTTTTCTTCCAGTAAGAGGTAAACAAGTAGCCTGCGCCGGCTACTTTTATGCCTACTTGAGACAAGCTAGAGTTATCTGTGAAAAGGGAACCCCAGTTGAGAAAATGTCTCCACCAGATTGGCCTGCAGGCAAGCCTGTGGGGGAGGGGGGCACTTTGTTGATTGATGATTGATGTGTGTGGGAGGGCATTGTTTTGTGCCACCTCCGGTAGGCGGTCCTGGATGGCGTAAGAAAGCAGGCCGAGCAGCCTGCTAGTAAACGGCCTTTCCCCACGGCTTCTGATCCAGTTCCTGCCTCCACGTTCCTGTCCTGACACCTTCTGTGGAGGACAATGGTGTGGGAGTATAAGCCAAATAAACCCTTTTCTCCCCCAGGTTGCTTTTGGTGATGGTGTTTTATCACAGCCACAAAAACCCTAACTATGTCAAAGCCCTGGAGTCAAAAGGCAACAAGGAGCAGAAGGAAGGGGCAGGGGTGTCCCTGAAGGTTCCCCAATGACACGGGCTGTGGAGTGAGCGAGACAGAGCTGCAGAGACTCCTGGAATACACAGGCTCCGCTGGCCCTGAAACTCTGAAAAGGCAACCCCCTCCCCGGCCACGCGGGCCTTCCCGGGCTGGAGCTTGGGTTGGTGGGGTGAACGGCTCACCTCATAGAAGTTGTGGATTTCAGAGGCCCGCCTGCTGTCCTGGTTGAGTCGGGTGAGGGTGGGCAGGAACCCCCAGCGCTCCCAGCTCTGTGTTTCGTTATTCATCATCACCTGGTGCTGGTTAGGAGAGAAGATGGTGGGAAAGCTGCCTCCACTGAGTAGAGCACAGCTCCTCTCTGCGGCCGCATTTCGAAGGTCCTGGAAGTACTTGAAGGTGATGTTGCCATAAGGGGAGCCAAAGGAGGAAGCCACAGTGGGGACATGGCCATTATACCTGCAGTGACAGTGGGGAGGGGATGGGCAGAGGAAGATACAACTTCATGACATCTGAGGCTAGTCCTTTGACAATTGAGGGTTCCTCTGTCCCTCTGGCTGAGAAAGGATTCTCAAAGAGCCCTAGCCTGCTCAGGACTTTGGGGGAAGGTCAAGTGAACAGGCCTCTGGCCTCTCCCTTGTCACAGAGGTCTTGAATGAATGGTTGTCTTCCAGAACCGCCAAACACCCACGTGTCTCTCAGGGAGTCTACAGGCAAATCACAGGCGTGGATCCTCCAGTTCTCCAGGAGCCAGCTGGAAGATTCTGGGCCTCTGTCTAGCCCTGACCTTCTGTGTTCACCTCATTATAGGGTGGAGAGAGAACAGGCTGATGGGCCTCAGCAGTGAGGGTTTGGTTTTCTGCAGCACAGGCCTGGGTCTTGTTGCTGTGAACCAAAGCTCCCAAAGAAGCTGCACCTTCAACTACGCTGTTTTCAAGGCTGAGTAACTGATTATAATTTCAATGACTGGGAAGTTGGAACGTTGCAGGTCCAGATCCAAATAACAGTCTACCTTGGGCTATCGGTAGCCCAGTAAACAGCCATTCCTTGCCCGACTCTGTGTCTGACTTAATATCCAATGACTAATAGGTAGGCAACACCCTTTTGAATGCGTGAACTTCAAGCCCTATTTTCTACCAACCAATGGCTAAGTAAGAATGCCATCAGCTAGCAGGCGGAGCCTATTAACAGGAGATGTTGCTTCAAGTACCTACTCAGTGCTTCCACCAGTGTATTTTTAAAGTGTCTTGATTTATGACTTTGTTCTGTTACTATAAAAGCTTCATAAGACCATTACCATGTTGGAACACAGAACTGAGGGTAATTTAACTCTGTGTTCCAGGCCCATAGATAGTCATATTTGGCTCTGCCATAAAACTCTCTTCTCTCCTTTGCAATGAAAATTGTGTTGTTGTTAGTTTTCTTTTACTAAAACTTATTTTTGAAACTTCGTACGTGAGTACCGAATTTACATCATTTCCATCCTTCCCCATTCTGTCTCTTCCTATATCCCTTCCATTCCCTCTCAAGATAATTGTGGTTTTCAAGTTGACATTCCCACGGCCTTACAAGGGGCTTATTCAAGTGACTTGGGGGCCTTGACCAACTCTCAGTGCTGCCAAACGCCCTTGAACAACTCTTTTGATGTCAAGGAGGCCCAGCAAGAGGGACAGATGTGAAAGCAAAGACTTGGTGACTCTACTGAGCCGGGAAACCTTTGGCTACATGAGGCTTACAGAGAAAGGCTGCCCGGCACGTGCTGGACAGGGCCCAAAGCTTTCCAGCCAGCACAGTCACCATCACCGGTCCCCACCCCTCCCCACCGTCCAACATCAGATTCTCCTTCATGCTCCTGTTGCGGATGCTGCTGCTGCTGTTGCTGACCTCCCTGCTGTCAGGCAGAGTGCGTCTCTCCGCCACCCTGGACATGTCACTTTTGATTACCCTACTCTTGTTCCCACTTCCCTCATCATTCGTTTGAGTCTCCTCATCACTTTTTGTCATCCTCAGATATACATGTATGTGTGTGTGGAGAGACAGAGAGAGAAAGAGAGAGAGCAGGCATGCGTGGAGGCCAGAAGTTGGTGCTGGGTTCTTCCTTTGCTCTTCATCTGACTTTTTGAGACAGGGCCTCTCACTGGATCCAGAGCTTACATGATCAGACTGGCTTTCTTGTGAGCCCTGCGGAACATCCAGACTCCCAGTGCTCAAAGCATTGGTGTGTTCTGCCATATTTGGATTTTTAACTTTTTGTGAGGCAGCTGAACTCATCAGACCTTCAATCCACCCTTCTTAGGTATCATTCTATTACTATAAAGAGACACCATGACGAAGGCAGCTCTTATAAAAGAAAGCATTTCATTGGGGGCTGGCTTACAGTTTCAGAGACTTAGTTCATTATGATCATGGTGCAGAGCACAGCATGGGAGCAGTACTCTGATCTATAGACAGAGAGGAAGAAACAGTGGACCTGGTGTGAACTTTTGAAACCTCAAAGTTCTCCCTAGTGACACAGTTCCCCCAACAAGGCCACACCTCCTGATCCTTCTAATCCTTTCAAACATCTCCTCTCTCCAGTGACCAAGTATTCTAAAACCTGAGCCTGCGGGAGCCATTGTTATCCAAGCTGCCACATTCCACTATGTCCACCATAGACTTGGAGCCACACCATAATGCAAAATGGGTTTAGTCCGACTTCAAAAGTCCCTGTAATCTTTCACAGTCTCGACACTGTTTGAAAGCCCAAAGTCTCTTCTGAAACTAAAGCAATCCCTTAACTGTAGCTTCCTGTAAAATCAAAAGAAAAAAGCAGATCACATACTTTCAACACAACATGGCACAGATGATACGTTACCACTTCAAAAGGAAGCATAGAGAGGAAATACTGGGCTAAACCAAACCTAAAACCAGCAGGGCATACTCCACACTCCTCCTCTCCACATCTGATGCCAAAGCGCTCTTCAGATCTCCAACTCCTTTCAGCTTTTTGACTGCAACACCTCTCTCTGTCTCTGTCTGTGTCTGTCGGTCCGTCTCTCTCTGCCTCTGTCTTTCTGTCTCTGTCTGTCTCTCTGCCTCTGTCTGTTTGTCTGTGTCTGCCTCTCTGTCTCTGTCTCTCTGTCTCTCTCTCCGGCTGCTCCATGACCAGCCTGCATCTCTTCCTGTTCAGAACCCTACATCTCTTCAAGCCCTCCACCAGATGGCGAGCTCCTCAGACGAGGAACGGGGATTGCATTTCACGTATCTGAGTCTCTGGTTCTTCAGACCTGGTCTGGCACATGGTATGTGGGGAGAAAATAAATTGTTGATCAAGCAGATAAAAAGATGAGCAGATTGGGTATCTGCAGGAGTGGGGATGGGCGCAGTCGACCCTAGATTAACAAACCCCACAAGGACCACCTTCCAGGGACTTTTCTATACATGCCCTCAGACAACTACCCTCCATGGAAACTGATGTACAGCACACTCTGGGACAATCTCGCTTAAGCCCTGATGGTACAAGGAACTGCAGCTTGTTTGTTCCTACATTCCAGGCACTCATTCTGCCCCAAGGGTTCCAGAGGTGCAGGCCTAGAATAGCAGTATAGATTATAGATTGTAGAATAATAGTATAGATTATAGTATAAATAGTAATAAATGATTTCCTTCACAGTATCTTCGGGGGGGGGAGGTAAGAAAGCCATGAAGAGTGGCAGACAGACCTGTTGGTTGCATTCCATTGTGGTCAAAGTATGCCAAGCCCCTCTGGTTCCTGGTCCTGTTGTTCCCGCTCATGGGCCTCCTTGGGACCTGGCAGCAAGAGTGCTGCCTGGACCAGAGCATGTAAAGTATCCACAGAGCAGACCAAGCTAGGAGATCCCATCACTGGCTTCACCCGTCTCTCTGCAGCCCCTTCCCTCTATTCTTTTACTTCACGGGCTCTGGAGGCTTTTTTCATTTTTTCATCCATTTCTGAGCCCTTTCTTCTGAGTCCTCCTGGACTTCCCGCTGACAGACACGCCCCTGCTGAGGTAGAACCTGAGGGCTCAGGAGTCTCTGTCACCCTCTCCCGTGAGCCCGAGTGGCCATGTCAGTCACGCCCAGAAAACAGATTCCCCTCCTCTACCATGGCTCTCCCCCCTGACCTTCAGTCCCCCTTTCTCGCCCCACTAGCAGGTCTCTTCTGTTGCTCCCAGCCTCTGCCCCATCCTCCCTGCCATCTTTAATGGCTCCTTTTCTCCTCCCTTCTACCCTGCGCTTAAGGATGTGCCCTGGCTTTTCCTAGACTGTAAAACTCTGTAGCAGGCTTTCCTGCCCCTCGCATCCTGCCCTCTCTCTTTCTCTATTTCTCCAAGGCTTTATCCAAACACCCTCTTCCTGCTGCCTGCCAGTCCAGGCATAGGACTCTCAGCTTCTCTCCAGCACCATGTAGGCCTGCCCGCCTCCAGCTCCCCACCACGGTACAGTGGACCAAACCTCTGACCTGTAAAACAGCCCCAATTAAATGTGTCCTTATAAGAATTGTTTGTGGTCACTGTGTCTCTTCACAGCAGTAGAAAGCCTAATTAAGACACCGCACTACTCCAGAACTGAAGGAAAGAGTGCAGGGAGGGAGGAAACGAAAGGGAGAGAATGTGGGCAGTAGGGCACGCTTTACAGGAAGCTTTACAGCCAAGCGGCCGGCCAGCCCTTTCTCCGCATGAAGATGTCGGAAATAAAGTACTCACAGGCTCTCCCTAAAAGAAGTGTTCGGTGACAAACTCTGCCAACCAAAAGGTGATTCAAAGGAAAACCTAAATTCAGTAAGGAGAGCGCCTCTGTGCAAATGAGGGCTGGTGATCTTCCAACCTACTTAAGAACACAGCTAGGAATAGCAGCCAGGTGAGCGATGCTGGCAGAACAGGAGTGAATGTTATAAAACCTGTCAAGGTAAAAATAACTTGAGCAACCAAAATTGAAAGGTGGGCGGAAGGGGAGATGGGAGCTCACTAAGTACGTCTTTCGGCAGCCAACCCATGCCATGGAAAAAGGAAATGCCATGGAGAGTACATGACAGAACGACTCTCTCAGCCTTTGTCGGCTTTCAGTCGCTTTCTCCCTGCCCTGCCCCCACACCCAAGGATCTCTGAGGGATTCATATCTTTTTTTCTGATGAGTTGACATTTATTTAGAGTCTGCCTAGTCTTTCCTTTCATCTCAGTTTCCTTCTCTTACATTCTACTGAGATTGAATTTCACACTTTTCATTTCGAAATAGCAAATAGGGTCTAATTGTGTATATATATATATAATCGCTTTTATGCGACTCCACATCTGTCCTTCCTCTGGTCCCTTTTTCAGACCTAAGGTGGGGGTTTACCACATGGTAACTCTGAGTGTTGGATTTAGAAAAACTTACTGCTTTTGTCTTTGTATATGAGTTGGAGAGAGAGAAAGGCAGAGGTTAAAAGTCACTTTTCTGGAGCCCACTGTGTGGTGACACAATGCTAGGGCATGGGGACTATAAGCTCCAACTCTCAGGTAGAAGTCACGGTGTCATGAGGTTGTGGCCTTTCTACCGTGCATGGAGGCAGTGAGGACCAGCTCCATCCCAAGTTGGATCAATGGTCAGGGTTCCCGTGAAAAGCCAGGAGGGAAGGCCACTCCAGTGAGTGGGTACCAGCAGAGCTCTGTGGAGGAGTTTCATGTGGGAGCTGGGAAAAGGGTGTGGGTTTAGGAGAACCACAAACCAGGGTATTGGAGATGTCTGGTTCTATTTTCAAAGACAGACTCCCCGCCGTGAGACGCTGCCATCTCTCAAGCACTGATGATGCCTGGGTCCATCTCCAGCCCCGACTATTCTGCCCACGGGAGCTCACACCTTGCTCTCCACACAGGGAGCCTGCCTGCCTCTCCTCCTGCCCAGGGTCATAATCCTGCCTTTGTGACCACCACCCCATTCAGGAAACAGTGGTCTGCTGCCTCTTCTCCATCACCCTGCACACAGATCTCTTTTGGTCCCCTTCATATACACCCACACCCTACTCTTTCTCTCTGCTTTCTTCTCTCCCACAGCTATGCTCACCAGGACAACCCCAATTCTCCAGAGTCTTTCCTCAACCAAACCCTTAGCCCCTCCCCATAGCCTGTGTCCATGACAGAGCAGTCTTCTTCACTGTGGCTCAGGTCCCTCTGGATACCCAGATCTAGCACAGGCGCGCACAGTGTCAGTGTCGTAAACCTCTGATGCTCTCAGTAGCTCCTCCATCTGCGGGACTGGTCTTCTGCCCACCAGGGTATCTGCTATCACTCTGAGTTGCCTCCCTGATCTCAGCCTGTATCCAATGTGGATCTTCGCCCTTGGGATTATAGTCCTTATATTTAGACTCAAGACCGAACATATCCTGGCTAGTGTTTTGTTGTTGTTGTGTGTTTGTTTGTTTGTTTGTTTTTGTCAACTTGACACAGCTAGCCACCTGGGAAGAGAAAACTTCAGCTGAGAGAATGCCCCCATCAGATTGCCTGTAGGAAAGTCTGTGGATGTATTTTCTTAATGAGTGATTGATGTGAGGGGTTCTCCCCCCTGGGGTAGGTGGTCCTGGGTCATGTAAGAAAACAGGCTGAGCAAGCTATAGGGAGCAAGCCAGTAAGTCAACTTTCTCTGTGGTCTTTGCTTCATTCCGTTCCTGCCTCTGGGCTCCTGCCCTGCCTGAGTTCCTGCCTTGGGCTTCCCTCCTGTAAGGCAAACTGACCCTTTCCTCCCCAAGCCAGTTCTGGTCAGTGTCTTATCACAGCAATAGAAAGCAAACTAAGACAGCATGCATCTATCTCTGTGCTCTTCCCATGCCCCAGCCCCAGCACTCACTACATGCCCATGGGAGGACAGGGAAGTCCAAATTGCTGGGGGCACAATGACCCCGGTCTGTTTTAAAAGAAGTTCAGCTTTTCTGAGCTCGTGAAGCATCCCGCCCACAGGGCATTGGGCTCTTCAGAAGAAAAGAGCTGTGAAGATGAGGCTTGTTCTTCTCTTCACCACCCCCAAGCTCCCTGCCAAGCTGCTCCTCTGCTCCCTGCCTTCCCACCTTCTCTGAATGCCAAGATATTTGCATCCCAATAGAATAGAAGCCCCCTCCTCCGCAACTCCCCGAAGTTCTGCCTGGATTCCCTGCTGAATTCTCAGTTCTGCCAGGTGTGTGCTTGGGCACAGGTTCTCATTACTTAGTGCTCAGAGGACGCATTAAAAAGCTAGGCACATGTCCCGTGGCTGTGCCAGGATGTGTGGGCCTTCGACAGGCCCCACAGGGCCCCACAGGGCTTTCCGGTGCTCTGTTTGTGTTGGCGCTGTGACCCAGGGGAAGGGCAGGTTTTGTAGCAAAGCGTCAAACAGCGGCACAAGCTCTTCTCCTACCAACCCCTTCTTCTGTCCTTGTCCTTTTATCTGCTCCCATGTTTCTCCAGCCGCCTGCACACACCAACCAGGAGATGCTGAGCCAGGTTCCTGGGCCAAGACCACAAATGGATTCTAAGGCCCATGGTGGATCTGTGTGTGTGCAGGGAGCAATCCCATCCCTGCCTCTGAAGAGCACCGGCTGGCCCCATAGCTGACATTAAAATTAATTACTGTGAGCACCAGGGATCCCTTGAGCAGCCTTATTAACTAATTAACTTGCTGCATTCGGCATGTTCCTGTGCTGCACACAGCTTCTTCTGCTGTACCTTCCGCTGAGGACGCTGCTGATGGCATCCTCCCACCCACACCCACCCCCTGCCAGAACCTTCCAGGGTTCCCCACTGCCTGTGGAATTAAGAACAAAGCAGGCCAGCTTCTGGGCAGCCAGGAGGTGGGGCAAGGGAGGGGAGGGAAGAAGCTGCTGGCCTGTATAAGAGACCTGTCAACCTCTTTCTCAACTCTCCTAGTGAGGCTTTCCCACTCCAGCCAACTGGACTGCCGCTTTGAAATCACAGACCCTCCGGCCCTTGCTTTCACTCAAGCCACCCCCTCCATCCAGAGGGCTTCCTCCCCTCCCGTTCCGTGATCCTGTCTGCCATCCCAGGCTACGTCAGGTACACTGCTGTTTTTCTTAGGCAGTACTGAGAACGGAACCTAGGCCCCGTACATGCTAGGCAAGTGCTCTGTTGTTGAACTAATTCCCAGTCCAAGTGCTCTCACCCCCAGGGAGTCTCTCCTGGTCTGCCCTAGGTCATATGTTCAACTTCCGTTCAGTTGTCTACTCTTTGACCTCTTCACATCTTAATGCACTTGAAATGGTCTAAACTCTTGGGATATTCTCTCTGCTCCTGTTTGTGTTCCTGCCATTCCCACTCAGTAGGCGCTCCACAATGATTGGGTTAAATTGGCAAAGGGAGGCTCATTTTGAAGAACCCATCTTTCTCTAGGAAGGGAGAAGAACCTCTGATTCAAAGCCTAGCCTTCCGGGCTCCTGATGCTTCCTTCTCAGGGCTCCTTTCATGCCCTGTCTTGTGTGAGACGCACCCTTACCTAAGAGTTACCCCAGCTCTCTGAATAGCTCAGGGAGGAGGAGGAGGAGGAAATAGCCTTGGGTCAGAGGTGCTGAAAGAGGTGAGGGACCACCATGGGAAGAAAGGTAGATGGCTTGTGAGAGGACCTCTCTGTCCCCCAGGAGGGGGGCACAGGAATGGGACTTCCTGAAGCAGCAGAGTCTAGAGCAGGAGAAGAGGCCTTGCAGTCTGATGTCTGCTTGAATGCCCCTCCCACCTGCTCATGCAGCTGGGATGAGGCTGACGGAAGGTAGCCACCTGCGAGAGCCTGCAGCCGGGGCTGGAGCTATCACTGGAAGATGCCTTTTGAAAGACGCATACACTGCTTTCCTGTCCCTTCACAGAGGTTTTCCGCACTGGAATCACCCAGGAGGGTTGGAAAACCTCACCCTTGTGCTTAGCCTGATCAATGGCAGAACCTCTACACGTGGCCTGAGGAAAAAGAGAAACCAAAGCTCTCAGGAGAGCTAACAGTGATCCAGCTGAGACATCCAGCTGAGACAGGCTTTGTTTCCTACTCCACAACAGACAGGCCCACCTCAGAGACCGCATCTCCTTCTAGGCCTGTGCCAGGCTTGCCCGGAGCCCTACCCAACCCCATCCTGTCCACTATTTTTCCCACCTTCTCTATCTCACCCATGAAGCCTACAGGCCCCAGGGAGCTGGCAGATGCAGAGAACAGTTTGCTGACACATAGCTCAGGCTGGCCTCAAAAGGATGGTTGCTACAATTTCCAAAATGTGCCTGTTGTTTAAAAAAGCTAGTATTGAAAGATAAATGAATAAATAGCTAGTATAAAAAAACTGAGTTACTTAAGTTGCAATTAAAAGAATTGTATGAAAAACTAAGTTAATAAGTGTGCAAAAAAAAAAAAAATCATTAGTCCCTGATCCTATCACCTGTATTCTCTGGTTTTTATCTATTAGATTTTACAGTGAGGACACAAACATGCCTACTCTTCCAGGAATATATATATATATATATATCCAGGTAGTCAACTTTCTATATTCATTTTCTCCCTGTACATATGAATTTATGATAAAGTTTAACTTATAAATTGTATACAAGAGATTAGCAATAACTAATGGTATCATGGGACAATTACAACAGCACACTGTAATAAAAGTTATTTAAGCTTATGAATTATTTACCTCTGGAAGTTTCCATTCCTATTTTCAGACAAGGCTGAAATTTGGTAACTGGAATTGCTGAAAGCCTGTGCCCTGCTTTAAGAAGCAGGTTGGGCATGAATGAGTGTACAGAAAGTGTGGATGGAGGTAGAGACCCAGAGAAGGTGTCAGCCACACCTGGCCTGAAGGCAGGGCTAGTCTTAGCTCTTAAAAAGGCTCATGGTCCCAGGGCCAAGCGGTCTCTTCCAGGACACTGTGGCATGCAGACCAGGTAGACATAGACAGTATCGACAAAAGGTTTCTGGACAGTGCGCCACTCAGGAACAGCAAGAAATAAAACAAGTCACCCCGATAGCTATCCGAACACTGCCAGGATCATTGTCACAACCACCATCATAATCATTATCACCATCACCCTCACTATCACCATCATAAGTCTCATTTGGTGCTGCCTCCCCCCCCCCACCCAAGAGCTTCGGACTTTGAACACAATAGTGGCCTAATTAACAACAATAGATAGCAGTTACCAAGTGCAGGCCTTGGTCCTGATTGGCTGATTTACTTTGTTTTAGCTTGCACACCATTGTCTTCTTTTAATAGATAAGTAGAGCTCAGTGAGGATGAAGACATTGCCCAAGGTAAAGACATGATGGGACCAGGATTCCCTGCTCCCTCTCTGCCGACTAAGTGGGAACTGTGATGGGCTCCATGAGGGCTTGGGGTGGATATTAGGATAAAGCAGAATACTAAAGCTGAGAGGGCTCGTTGAGTGGCCCTGGGCAAGATGCTCGTTTCTCCTCTTGGTGGCTATGAAAACCTTTTCATTTATTATGGGGGCGGGGAGCAATGCTGCCTGTGTTTAGAGGTCAGAGGACACCTTTCAGGAGTGGGTCTTCTTCTCCTTCTGCCATGTGTGTCCCAGGTATTAAACTCAGATCATCAAGTTCCTTTGCCAACTGGGCCATCGCACTGGCCCATGGAGAGGGCTTGTGAAGGGCCCAGCAGAGAGTGGCACTGGCACATTCTTGGGGCGGGCAGTTCTGGCGTTACTGCTGGATACCCGGCTCCAGCCCAGCTCTTACAGTCACCAGCAGAAGCATAGACCCCTTCCACACACACCCCCCCCCGTGACCTCCACGCCAACATCTGAAGCAGCAAGGAGCCGGGCTGTGAGATCTGTGTAGTCCCAACCAACCCAAACGTCCTCTGCCTGTGGGTAAAGCTACAAAGGAGGTGACTGAACAGCCAGAAGAGACTGGCTGTTCTTTAAAATCTGTGATTTCTGTTTGAAAAAGAACAGAAAAATAATAATTATCCAAGCCAGCTAGGGAATCCTGGAATCTTTCATCGAGTTAACGGAATTGCCTTCTTTATGGCCCACACGTCATCACCACTTCTCAAGGCATCATAGAGCATGTAGACATGTGCCGTGTCTAGAGAGGTACTCTGGGGTTGCCGGGAAATTACAGCTTCCATGGCTTCTAGAGTGAGGGAATTGTGGGAGGGGGCTGCTGGCACACCAGGCCTTGCCCCTGCAGGCAGCAAAGAACCAAGAGGTCTGACCACAGAAGAGCTTCCAAGAGCCTGCGGAGCAGTGGTTCTCGACCTTCCTAATGCTGCGACCCTTTGCTACCGTTCCTCATGTTGTGGTGACCTCCAACCATAAGATTATTTTGTTGCTATTTCATGGCTGTAATTTTGCCACTGTTAGGAATCGCAATGTAAATATCTGATAAGCAGGATATGCCTGTTATGTGACCCCTGTAAGAGGGTCATCTGACCCCCCCAAAGGGATGGATCACCACAGGTTGAGAGCCACCGCTGTGGAGGTGTAAAAAGAGTAAGATATCAATGTATGAAGCCAAACTTTGTGACAGACAGCCGGAACGTGGTGGAAACACTGCTAGCCTTGGCCACAGGAGCGACCTTAAACTGTATCTTTAGTATTTACACGAGGGCCAGGCCTGATGCTATAGGCGCTCGGCACCAACACCTGGGAGGCCGAGGCAGGAGCATCAAAGGTTCAAGAGCAGGCAACAGCCTAGCCTACAGCAGGACCTCGAGGTTGTGAGACTGTCTTAAAATTTTAAGAAAACAAAGGAAATCTAAATAGAAAACTGGGGTCCCTCAAGGGTAATCTCCCCCTCCTTTGCCTTCGTTCCCCGGGATCCTATAACAGCTGGCACACCCCCCCAAGAGCACTCAACATTTTTCCAAGTGAGAAAGAACGAACAGGCAAAGCCCGTGGCCAACTGATCCAACATTCCTGGCTTGCCTTTGGGAAACTACTACGCTTTTGTAAGCCAGCTTTGTCTGATGGGAAGCGAAGTAGCTCTTGAGCTGTCAGAACAGCAGAGAAAGGTCCCATCCCAGACAGGCTGGATGGAAACTGGAGCCCCAGAGTCTGGGTAGGGCAGCTACCTCATTGTGCCCTGTTTCTGCTTCTCGTTCAGGAAAACAACTCATTTTATGCAAAATATACTGCCTTCTGTTGGTGCTGCTGGTTTTCATTCTGCAGTCTGCTCAGTTTGCAGGAGAGAGTATGTGTAAAAAATCAGGTGGCTTGTGCACACTACCATCCGTCAGAGGCTGCCCTGCCAGATTCTGCAAGCCATGCCCACCCAGTATCAGTCCCTCCTTCAATCCCTAAATACTCAGCTTCCTGGAAAGCCAGGCACTCCCTACTCCTCCTCACATTATTTCTCTAGGAGCCAGGCAGCTTGCTCCAAACACACATTTTCATCTTCTCCTTCTCCTTCAGGCTGGCCCCATCCATAACAGATGGCATTATCCTGGGCTAATTCTCAGCCATCAACTTCCCCAGCCCTGTCTTATATGGCAGAAGCTGTGAAAGCCAAGAGGAAAAAATTGACCAGGTGGTGTTCCTTGAAGTCCCCAAATCGGAAAGGCGGGTGTGTGCAGAAGGGCGGAAGAGGGTTCTGACCGGCCAGTTCAGGTGTGCCAGGGTGCCTGGCGGCTTACCCAGGCATGAGGGCGGGGGGCACGAAGGAGACCCTGAATTCGGTCAGTAGTGTGCCCGCGCTACGGGAGGCCATGATGGATGCTGCGTGCTCCTGCGCTGCGGCTCAGCTCAGCCTGCAGTAAACAGCCGGCTGGTCACCAAGCAACCACCATGCCTGGCAACCCGAGTTCGTTCTGGGACGATTGCGTCTCTCTCGCGCGGTCAGAAGATGCTGCCCCATCCTCGCAGGTTACTGTGTAGCTCTGGCGTCCAGCCTAGGGTCACTCCTACTGCGCTCAGATACAGTGCAGAGGTAAAAAGGCTGAATGGCCAAGAGGCTCTCAGTGATCAGGTTTGGACCGAGAGGACTCCCAGGACTCCCTCGGTCCACGGAGCTCCGGAAAGTGGCACGTATGCTTCCCCAGCCCTGTCATTTCAGCGATTCTCATTAATTTTATCTCATTAATTACCTCTCCTCCCTCCCCTCAAACTTTCTTTTCCCGTGCTCCCCAGCTCCACGGGGGAGAGCTGTGTTTGATGACTCCCGCCTGTAATCCCATCTTCAGAGGCTGAGGCAGGAGAATTGCTAGTTTGAGGGTAGCCTGGGCAACTTGGTCAGACACTGTCAGGAGCAGAGGAGAGCCAGGAGGAGGAGAAGGAAGTGCCTGTTACGGTTTGGGTCTAGAATATCCTTCACAGGCTCAGATTTTGAGCCTTGTTTCCAGTGGGTGTTACTTTTGAGATAAAGAATCAGATAAGGCCTGGCTGGTGCCACCAGGTTATGAGGGCCTCCCTTGGAAAGTTATGTCTTGGCCCTGGGTTCTGGCCTCACCCTGTGTTCTGGTCACTGAGATATGAACAGAGCTGTTCTTCCTTGCCTCCCCGCTGTGATCCACTGACCCTGCTCTCTCACACAAAGCTCGGCTCCCTTCTGTTGCTTTAGCCCATTATTTTGTTAGGGTGACATGGAAGTAATGAGTACAGCATGTGGGTCACACCTGCCTCAGGTACCGCAGAGAGGGGTCTGCACTGTTGATCGGGCTGCCCTTCAGCCATCAAAGCCCCGACGTCCACATGAGGTTTGCCGTACACGAGCCGTCTCCCTCCGTGAGGCCTTTTCACTCCTAGGCAAATCCAGGTCCCAGCAAGCAGCTGCTCAATATTAGCCATCATGACGAGGTCGATGTCTTCTCCTCAGATATCCAGCAGGGAGAAGCGTCACCCTCACGGCTGGACCCTGTAGGTGGCAGCTGATGAAGACCACAGACACTAATGAGCTCACAGGATGCCGCTGTAATCAGAACTCTCCAGGGATGTCCTCTGACAGATGCCAGAGAGTGGGGGCGGGGGGGAGGCAGCACATGCTGTGAGACACACACACACACACACACACAATCAGAACAGTGGAAGCCCAGCGTGGCAAAGAAGCCACAGGTGTGCGAGTGGCTGCCAGATCAGTGGAGGACATGTCATCCCGTCATACCTGTGGAGACGCCTGTGGAGACATGTGCTGCCTTACGGAAAGCATTAGGCAAAGCTGTTTTGTAAAGCTGACCTGCGGCTCTGATGTGATAGACCTCAGGAAGACCTCAGCCCTCACTTCCCTATCCCTGGCATCCCAGCTGGCCCAGCTTGTGGACATATGCCCCTCCTGTACTGCCCTGGGCTTGTTTTTGCTTTTTTTGTTCGTTTGTTTTTCTTCATAGACTCTGAGTCAGTATCTGGGGCAGCTTCTGGAAGGGTTGACCGATGGAGTCATGGTATGTGCTAATTTGCCTTCATCTTAGAGATGGGGAAACTAAGATTTGGCAAGGCTCCTAGGGTTGCCTTGTAGGATTCTCTCCTACCCCCCAACATGCACAGGACTGTGAAAGACCCCTTGAAAAACCCTTTACAGCAGAGAACAACCAGGGGATTCTCAGGAAGGGGGTCTGCTAAGTACCACCAAGCCTTCCAATCAAAGATGAATTTGTGTAATTTTAAAGAGACAGTAAACTTGGTTTTTAAACTCGTAGATATTTTCTCACATTCGGCATGTGAATTTTCTAGGAATTTTCTAACTCGGGGTAGCTGAGTATATGTGGGAAAGGTGAGCAGAGATTGGCAGAAGGAAGAAGAAGAAAGAAAAGGAGAAAATAAGTACACAGAAAAAATAGGGAAAAGAACAAGGAAACAGTTGGGAGACTGGGAAGGCTCTTGGATGTCTGTGGGCTACTCCACTGAGGAGGAGAAACTCAGAGGAGAGACTCCATGCTGTGAAAGTTGAGCATCTTCTCCCTTTAACCTTTCAACCTTTTTATAACATTTATCGTATCTATCTATCTATCTATCTATCTATCTATCTATCTATCTATCATCTATCTACCTATCTATCTATCTATCATCTATCTATCATCTATCATCTATCTATCATTTATGTGGAGAGGACACATGTTCTTCCCACTCTCTGTCCGTGTGTATACGTGTGTGTGTCAGGGCAGTTGTTTGTGTAGATGTGTATGTGGCCATGGGAGCCTTTGCTGCAGTTCACATCTGAAAGCCAGAAGTCCAGTTGGTCCTCTCCTGCCATGTGGGTCCCAGGGATCAAACTACAGTAAATCAGGTTGAGCAGCAAGAGCCTTTACCAGCTGAGCCATCCTGCCAGCCTAAAGCCTGTAGGCTCTTTTGGACAGCACCTTGAGCTTCTAAGCCCCGTCAGTAGGTTGGACATCTCGCTGTTACAGGATGGCCGGTGAAAATCACAGGCGAAAGGATCTCCCTGGGGTCAGCAACCCCGGGACTGTGCGAGATACCTGGACCAGGAGCCCCACAAAGGGGGTCCCAAAGCCTGCCTGAGTGCTGGTCACAGTCACCCTGGCAACAGGCCCCTGATGAGCCAGGCTAGGAAGCATGAGCAAGGTGAGGAACATCCCACTAAGATTGAGCAACAAGAGCAAGGGTGTGCCGACCCCAGGGTCAGGGGAGCCAGCCCCCAGGGCCCCTTTTCGTACAAGCTGTTCTTAGAAGAGGAGATGGGCAGGTAGTCTTCTATTGTTCCGTGGATATCCCTGTACAGGTGTCCCTCTGTCACCTCTAGCAGCCAGTTAGAGCAAGGAGCAATGCAGCTCCCCTCACTGGAAACCACCCACCAACTGTGTCACCTCCCCCAGCTCTTTGTCCCCAGCCTGGATGGATTAGCTGGTATCCTGACTCTTACACACTGTCCTGGCTAGCATAGAAGTGGCCTCTCATCAGGGCATCTCCAGTCATGATCCCCATCTCCAGACCAGCTACCTGAAATTCAAACCCAGGATCCCAAGACAGCATGCCGGGGGCACAAACAGCGCGGGGCCAGGTGCTCAATGCGCTGCTACTTCTAATGTTCGTATTTCATAGGGGCCAGCCCTTGGGTGCCTCCTCTAAGCTGCTTTCCAGACTCTAGGCGATATATTTTCTCTCTCTTTCTCTTTCTACCCACCCCCCCTTGTGTGTGTGTGTGTGTGTGTGTGTCTGTGTGTGTGTGTCTGTGTGTGTCTGTGTGTGTGTGTCTGTGTGTGTGTGTCTGTGTGTGTGTGTCTGTGTGTGTGTCTGTGTGTGTGTGTCTGTGTGTGTGTGTGTGTGTGTCTGTGTGTGTGTGTGTCTGTGTGTGTGTGTCTGTGTGTGTGTGTGTCTGTGTGTGTGTGTGTGTCTGTGTGTGTGTCTGTGTGTCTGTGTGTGTGTCTGTGTGTCTGTGTCTGTAGTATGTATGCATTCATGTTGTTTGTATTTACGTGTGGAAGACTGAGGTCAACCTCAGTTGTCTTGCTTGGTCACTCTCCACCTTACTCATTTAAAGACAGGTCTCTGTCCTGAACCTGGAGACGATTGATTCAAATCGGCAGGCTGGCCATTAAACTCCAGGGATTCTCCTGTCCCACCCAGAGCCAGGTTGGAAGCCCATGCCATAGTACCCATCTTTAACATAGACGCTGGAATCCAAACTCAGGCCCTCAGTGCTTGCGAGGCAGACGCTTTACCGACTCACCCCGGTGAGGCCTTCTAAGCAGCACAGCATGATCTATCCAGAGCTGCCAAGCCTGTCCTGACCACGACCCCCAGGCCTCTGAGCACCCACAACCTTGGTGGCTAGCTAGACAGAACAGGGTAATGCCGAGAGACAAGTACCCCAAGCCAAGCTGAGGTCATAAAGTTCCTGATCCTCATGAGAAGCGTCCTGACCCCACACTCACTCGTGCTTTCTGCAATCTGTTGGCTCTGAGTGGCACCGTTTGCTCAGACCTGCCAAGCGGCAGGAGCTTTCGTTCAAAGAGCTGGGAGTAGACACCTGAAGCTGGACAGGGCTTTATTTAGGGGCTGGTGCTGCTGAATAATGAATTCAGTGTGCATTCCTGGGCTCCTGGCTGCATGCACAACACACACACACACACACACACACACACACACACACACACACACACCACACTATACACATGCTGGGCTGACACCTCAGAGGGGCGGGGCTGGCAGGGCTGCACGGCTCTGCCGAGCTGAAGGAGCAGCTCGCTGTGGTTGCCTTGGTCTCTGTGGGCAGCAGCGGGAGGAGGCGGCGGCAGCAGGAGAAGAGGGAGGCGTGTGAGCCACGCTCCACCAGCTAGCTCCTTCCCGCTGCTCTGCCTGGCACTGCCCAGGCTCTCCTCGCCGGCATGGCCCTCATCGTCCACCTCAAGACCGTCTCGGAGCTGCGAGGCAAAGGCGACCGGATCGCCAAAGTGACTTTCCGAGGTAAGGGAGCCCCCGTCTCGGGGATCCCAGTTCTGCAAGCTGGCCCGGGCCGGATTTTGTGAGTTGATAGGGATGGGAGAGGGTTAGGAGGAGGGATGGCAAAGTTCTAGCAGGCACAGGCTACGAGGCTTTTTAAGGGTGGCCACCTGCCCCTGGCCTCACCAGCCTTGAGGTTTCCTACGTTAACCCGGGCCAGCATAGCAGTGTCCTGCAGAGTGCAGATTCTTGGCTCAGCGAGGCAGAAGTGAGGGGTCCATCCTGGGATAACACTGACCTGGCCCAGCAGAGCCTCCCTGGGATCCCCTCTTCTCTTCCCCCAGTTTTCTGCCTGAATGGGAATCTAGGCCTGTAAAGAGTGGCTGTAGAAACCGTGACAGCCAGTGGCACTCTGCCCTCCAGTGTGACGAGGATAGCGGTGGCTTTTCCTTGCTCCACTGTGTTCTGAGATGGGGACATGTCTCCAACCTCTCCTCCGTGGACTCCTGGTCTCCTTCAGCTCGTGTGTTATGATCTGCTGTGTATCAAATCTGGGGGGCTAGTAATGTGAAGATGAGCTTTGGTCTGAAGAGCTGCACCTGCTGAGGCTGGGAATGGAGTTAGCATGCAGGCGCAAGTGTGTGATGCAGAGAGGTAGGGATCCGTGAGCACCCTAACCACGACCGGGAGCCAGCAGTCAGGGAAGGCTTCTGGGAGGAGGCAATGCTCGACTGCTGGTTGAGGGATTGGCAGAGGGAGCACGCAAAGAGAATGATGACATGAGAGGGAAAGGGAACAGTGTTCCCTAAGGCTGGGAGCAGAGGGAGAGACGGAGGCTACGTGAGCCAGAGCTCAGAGAGCGCAGAAGCTCTGCTCCAAAGAGCCAAGGAGCTGAAGGGGATCCAGCAGCCCACAAGGAGTCAAGCAGAGAAAGGCGGGGGCCAGGCTTATCTCTGTTTGTGCCCACCTACCTCTGCAAAACACAGTTCAGCCTGCCTCGCCACAGCCAAACCCTCTGGTCCAGGGGCGTTTCCTCAGCCTTTAACCTCGCCAGTGTGGCATCTTCTCCCCAGACCTGCCAGGAGGGAGATCTGAGACTCAGAGAGTCACTAGACCTTCTGGTATGAGCCTCCAGGCACCCGTGTCACCCACACAGGTCCTGGGCTCTCCTCCTGCAGCCTGCTGTTCACAGAGCAGGGGCAAGTTCCTGCCATGTCTGCAGGCAGGAGGGACCCGAGGGTGGGCTGGGCCACCTACTGTTCCTTGGGCCACCCCAGCAGCCGCTTTGCCTGCACTAGCCTGGCTCTCCACATGCCACCTGCCGGCTTACGCTTAGAAAAACAAGCACGTCCCGTCTGTGTCACACACAGCCCTGCACTTAGAGTCTTAGCGCTAGGTTGCTCGGTGGCTACAGTTGTGACAGGACGGACCAAGCTGGGCAGGGGCAGTGTCCTTCACAGAAAGAGAAACCAGGGTCCAGAAACCCTCTCAGGGGATTAGTGGAGGGGTAAGGACAGTGGCCATTCTGTCAGGTCTACATTTTGGCTGTTGGGTCCTCCGGCACCCACAAAGGGTGGGCATCCTGTCCATCAGAGACTCATGTTTTTCTTTCTTTATTTGTTCTGGTGGGGAGCAGCCCTGGGGACTTGAACCCAGGGCCTCCCACATGCCAGATAAGCCTTCTCCTGATGAACCATATGCGTGCCCCCTCCTTTTTCTATCCTTGAACCCACTCTATAACCTAGGTAGGCCTTGAACATATACTCTTCCTGCCTCAGTCTCCCGATCCACCAGGCCCAGCTCCCACCTCTTCCTTTGAGCTACAAGACAGAACACCCAGGAATTAGGCTGTCTGTAGCCCATGCCCTCCATATAGTCAGAGGTAGGGCCCCTGGAGCAAGCGGTGAAGGGCGGACAGAAGATACAGTCAGGTTTTCAAAAAACAGTGGATGGCAACTACGGACACCCAAGCCCCAGCCAACGCTGCTATTTCTGCGGAACTGAAACAGCATATCCCTTTCTAATGTCTACAACCAATGCCCAAGACACACTGTATTAGGGAGAAACGAGAAAACGGAGCAGGTAGAGGGGTCACTGGTCTCTCGCCTCCCCAAACCTCTCAAATAAAGCAGGTGGCAGATGGGGTGAGCGGCAGACATGGGCCCTAAAGGTGAAGGGGAGAAAGGTCCTGCCCCGAGGGCTTGCAGGGAAACAAGGAGGCATGGACCCCACCCTGCGTCCGCTAGCATGGCCGGACTGGGCCTCCCAGCGGCAAATAGGATACAGCAGCCGCTTGCACGGAGTGGCTTTCCCACCTGAAGGGGCCATCCATGGAGCAGGTAAGGGGGGGAATGTTTGCAGGTTTCTGGTTTCTCTGTTCTTACTTCAACTCTAGTACTCTCCAAGGAACTAGAGCCAAGGAACGCAGGGTGGGAGCTGTCTGTCTGTCTACCTTTCTTCTTTTTGCTCAGCTCCTATGATCCAACACACACACACACACACACACACACACGCCAGGATCCCAGTAGTAATCTTTCATCTTTACAGCCAACCCTCCCCAGCCTTCTTGCCAAAATACAAGGTTGAGAATTTCCCAGACTTCTCCGCATTCACCTGGACCGCTTGCCAGTACAGAGGTTCTCTGTAGCAAGGCTTCCCATGTGGGTTCATCTTTACAGGCCTGCCCACACCCCAGATTCCATCCTACTACAGCAAACGTCCAGCTGGTTCCCAAGATGCCAAGGGTTTCCCGCCAGTGGCCATGTTCCTCTTTGTGGTAGAATGACCCCCACCCTCTGCCTTACAGAAGTCCATCCTGCGCATACGTCAAGGCCCGGCTCATGTGCCACCTCCTCCAGGAAGTTCTCCCCCTCCCTTCCACACCCTGTACAGCCCCCCTGTAGCTCTGCCATAGTTCTCCTGTGGGCATGGGTCACGCTCTGTGAGCCCTCAAGGCAGAGAGCAGATCTCAGTTGAATGCCAAGCACACTTCTTTCTCTGAGGTCTTCACTAGCTTGTTTGTTGCTGTTTCGAGTCAGGATCTCACGTAGGCCAGGCTGGCCTTGAACTCACTATGTAGCTGAGCCTGATGGGGTTATAAACATGCAGCGCCACACGCCACACCTTTCACTGTTTAATGGTTTAAACTATTCCACAGTGGTCCCATCACTCCTTGGCTCAGCTCAGCTGTGAATGTCACCAGAACATTATGATATGAGGAACACCAAACTGAAAAGAGGCCTCAGGAGAAAAGAGCCAGGAACCCTGACTCACCTTCCTTCTATTGGCCTCTAGCTCAGAGAACCTTCTGAGTCCCAGAGAAAGGCTCATCTCTCCCTTCAGCAAATGTTGGGGATGGTCCAACCCTGTAACCATGTCACTCAGAGCTCAGCAGTCAGGGAGTGCTTCCTGTTAGGGGAGGCAAGGCTGGCTAGGAGAAGCAGCTCCTAGCTGGGTCTTGAATGGCATCTCTGCATAAGTAGGTACAGGAGACATGAGGATGGGCTGTTGAAGGCAAAGGCACTCTGGATGAGAGAGCAGACTGGACACTCAGCCAGAACAACAGCTGAGAAGCCAATCCTGTGGCTGGAGGCAGGGGAATGGAGGTGGCAACTGTTGCCTGAGAATAAGATTTATCCTAGATTGCAGTGTGTGTGAGAGAGAGATGGAGTGAGAGAGAGAGAGAGAGACAGAGACAGAGACTTCTCTCTAGAAATTCTCTGCCATCCCCAGTATGGGATGCAGACTATCCAAGACCCCCATCCTCAGTATTTCCCAGGCTGCCTCAGCCATCCTGGCACTTCTGCTCTTGGAAAATGGGGCAGATGTCACTATTTCTGAAGGCAGCATAAAGAGGGGCTTCCTGAGGACAGCAGCTGCAGCCCATGGCAGGCAGGGGCCCAGCTCTGTGGTTTTGACATGAACACAAGGAACGGGTCCCCAGCATCCACCCATTCCAGTACACCTGGGGGACACCTTGCCTAAACCCAGAGTTCTGAGAGCTCCTCCCTTCCTCCTCCTCCTCCTCCTCTTCTTCCTCTTACCCTGAATAAGCCCCAGCAGACACAGATCTGGCAGGAAGCAGATACGGCACCCAGAACATCACCTAGGCCTTCCTGCTTTGATAAGAGAAGGCATTTTTCGTGCTCTGAAAATGACTGTAAAATTGTCCTCTGCTACAAAGGCACACAGTGAGAGCTTCTGGAAATGTATTTAGAGGGAGCCGACTTGCAAATGATCCCCTAGAGCATGAAGGCTTGCTTATCATGTCCATCTTTACTTTACTGGCAAAAAATAAAAAATAAAAAATAAAAAAAGCTACCTTTCTCCTACCTACACCCATTCCTTGGCCAGAAAAAAAAATTATAATAAAAAACTTCAAATATGTACAAGAGGAGGAGAGAATAATCCTATCCAGTTTCAAAGTCCTCACCTCATGGCTAATCTTGTTCATGATTCCCCTTCTAATTCCCTTATGACAATTATGCTGAGGAAAAAAAATGTTTTATTTCATCTAGAAATTGTCAAGTCATAGCTATTTTTAAAACCCACATGTTTTACCGTTCCTTAAAAATGAACAATTCCTTAGTACTGCCAAGTACTCAGTCCACGTCAATTTCCTTTGTCTCCTCCATGTGGCAAATTGTTTCCTAGCTCATAAAAGCTTCATTTTAATGTGTCTCGTGAATCAAGTAGTTAATCACCCATTCGCCCATTCACCCATTCATCTGCAAATGGTATTTGAGAACCATCCATGTGCTCAGCACTGCTCTAGACCCTGCAGGATAGCAAGGAGGCCCTGGAGGGGAAGGGCAGCCCTGCCACCATCACTGTGAATGTGCGGAGGTTGTAGAAAGGGCAGGGCAGAGTGCAGCGGCCAAGGAAGGCAGAGCAGGCAGGACAGGGGCTGGAGTCGGGGTGGCAGGTGGGGAGCAAGGGGGTAGCATCCAACCAGCCGCTCTGCAGAGGGTCCAAAGTGGGGTATCTGGAGTGGACGTCGGTGGGAAGGGGGCTATGCTGGCTGGTAGGGAGCGGTCCCTCAGGGCCTGGGGGCGGAGAATCTCAGCAGGGACAAGCCTACAGAACAGACTAGTTGGGGGGCTGGGAAGATGGCTCATAGTTAAAGTGCTTGTCACACAATCGTGAGAACAAGAGCCGGACCTCCAGAACACGTGTAAATACAAGGTGTGCATGGTGGCTGGCCTGTAATTCCACCCTGGGACAGCAGAGACAGGGATCTCCAGGGCAAGCTGGAGAGAGTAGCCATATAGGTGAGCTCTGGGCTTAATTGACTGTCAATGATGAACAAGATGAGCGCACGTGATACAGGATGAATCCTGACAAGCAAGCACACAGGTGCGCCCACACACATGCAAAATATACACACACGTGCAAAAAATGGAAAAAAAAAAAAACACGTGCACACACAAAAAACACTGGCACAGTCTAGGGCGAGGCGGTGAGCTGGGATCTAGCAGCTGGCAGGGTGTCACAGAGAAGCTTGGAAACACCAAACAGCGGATCCAGTGGGTCTTGGTAGCACACTGAAGCCTTTGAACTTTGCTAAGCAGATATGGGGGAAATGCATGGGCTGAGGAAAATGCGAAACTTAAGATCCGGTTCAGGAAACAACAGTCCATTTGGTCCCAGACTGCAGAGAGGAAGCCGGGGCAGGGTGCAGCTAGGACCGTGGGATAGAGGGAAAGGGTGGCCTGCCATTCAGAGGAGGGGCAGTGCAGAGACGGGGTGATGGAGAGGGTAGGAAAAGATGCCTCTGGACAGAGGGCAGGTGTGGCTTGTGGACCCCAGGATTTGGGTTTTGAAAAGCAAGGATCAATAGACTCAAATAGGACTAAGATCTTCCCTGCTCTTGCCTCTGCGATGACCCTGCCAGCATTCTGTGTGGATTCCTGGGTGAGGACAGGAGAATAATGGGAGGGAAAATGATACTTGAGACAGCTTTGCTGCTTTGAGTGGTCCTCATCTGGTCTCCTGACGGAATGCTGGCAAACACGGAGAGGTCAGGCCAAACTCCTGGTGCTGTCAGCATGCGTGTGGGCACCACCAGGATTGGAGCCCCGGCCACTTCCGGCAGCAGCTGGTCAGTCAGCAATGGGAATCACTGTGCAGCCTGAGGGCAGGGGGTGATCCCACCCCAAGGGACTGTGATGCCTTGCCAACTCTGTTAGTGTTTTCAGGGTGTCTCCACAAGAAGGTACCCCACTCTCTACCACATAGAGAAAGACAGGTACCATGGAGTCCCCTGTCTTGGTTTGAGCTTCTATTGCTGTGGCTAAACACCAATGGCCAAAAGCAAGTTGGGGAGGAGAGGGTTTATTTGGTTTACACTTCCACATTGCTGTTTATCACCAAAGGAAATCAGGGCAGGAACTCAGGCAGGGCGGCAACCTGGAGGCAGGAGCTGATGCAGAGGCCATGGAGGGGTGCTGCTTCCTGGCTTGTTTTCCCCCGGCTTGCTTGCTTATAGAATCCAGGACCACCAGCCCAGGGGTGGCAGCACCACGATGGGCTGGGCCCTCTCTCATTGATGGATAACTAAGAAAATGCCTACAGCCAGCTGTTACAGAGGCAGCTTCTCAGTTAAGGTTCCTTCCTTTCGGATGACTCTAGTCTGTGTCACGCTGGCACAGACCAGCCAGCACCCCCTCTCAAGACGGTCCAGTCTTAGACAGCTCAGCCTTGGTCGAATGTTAGTTGCCCGTCTCGGGGAGCCAGAACCCAGCACGATTGCAAGAGGTGTACCACCCATGCCACACAGGGAAAAGAAGTCACACGCGGTTCTCATGCGGATCTCTGTTGCACAGTTCTAGAAAGGGCTCCTTCAGCAGAATATCTTGTGATACTCTCAACTCAATAACTGTTTCCATTTTAATTATTTTGTGTGTGTGGGTGTGTGTGGGTGTGTGTGGGTGTTTTTTTTTTTCCAAGTAAGTCTGTGTACCATGTGTGTTCCTGGCATCTGCTGAGGCCATAAGAGGATTTCAGATATTGTAGAACTGGAGTTACAGTACAGATGGTTTTGAGCCACCATGTAGATGCTGGGAATCGAACCCAGCTCCTATGGAAGAGCGGCACCTTAACCATTGAGTCATGTCTCCAGCCCTTGCTTTTTGTTTTGTTTTGTTTTTAATGTAAAAGTTCAGGATAAAGTCAGCATTGGGCTTGTAACAATATTTTTACTCCATTCGAGAATGTCAACGCCGTCATTCTTCCATCATGCCTCATTATATTCCCAGCACCTGGCACAGAAGGAGTTCCCTGCCCAGCATATGGATTGCCAGGGTCACAGCCACCTCCATCTGTCTCTGAATTGGGAGATCCTAGCTCCCAGCCTCTGCAAGCCCTGTCCCAGGCTTCGAGGCAACACTGCCTTCTTCTCTGCCTCCAAGATCCGGCCTCAAAAGTGGGAACCATTGTGGTCAGCCCTCGGGAGGTTTGAGGCAGAGAAATGGGGCGCAGTAAGTTCAAAAATGGCTTAAGATCTTTGCCCTATCCCACCCCTCAGATGAGCCCTGCCGAGTCTGACTTCCTGGTATTAGCAGGGTGAGGAAGGGGAGATGAATGGTAAGATGATACTTGAGTGAGAGTAACGGGAGATCAAGAATAGTGACAGACTGGGCCTTTTCTTAGTGGAGAGCTGGAGGCCCAGGGAGTCTCTGGTGTCCCGAGCCTGGCTCTGTGAGCAGCTGTTTCTAGAGAGGGCATGAGTTAAGGCACTTGAGGAGTATGCTTATGGGGGGGAGGGGCAACTTATCCTGAGTTGAATTTCCTTGTCGTACTGTGCCATCACCTGTCGATAGGAAAGTGAAGAGCAAACAATGGGTTGCTTCCAGAGCAAATTACCAGCAAGCAGATACGAAAGTCATTAGGGAGATGGAAGAGCTGATGCACCCCTCCACCAACATCACCCTAACAGGGGTTTCTGAGGTCTGACGCCTCAAAGCTGAGAAATGCACATTTGTCTTGACTATCTACGGTGCTGTCATTGTGACAGGCAAATGATGCGGAGCTCAGGTGCCACCACATTTCAGAAGACTGACAGCCCAGACTGACATTGGCTCAGCAAGCTTGGCAACCCAGGTTGGAGCCACAGAACCCATACAGAGGAGGAAGGAGAAAACCATCTCCATAATGTTGTCCCCTGACCTCCGCGTGCGCAACGTGGCATGTGTAACCACAAACACATATCATACATGCACGCTAATGAGTAAGAAAAAAAAAAAAACTTGAAAGTGACATCCTGTACACTCACAAGGAGAGTCAACCTTTTTGAAGACGGGATATTGTCGTCTGCAAATGTACTGCGCTGCATTCATAGCTACTGTGGGACACAGAGGGCCCATGGGTCTCAGGGTGGACATACCAACACAGCGTATGTGCTTTGGCCACACTGAGATTCACTATAAAATCAACAGCGTTTTGCTGTCTTTTGAAGCCTATAGAGCCACAGGAACCAACTCAGGGTAGCACTAGCCCAAAAACAGATAACAGCCAAGTGGGTAGGACAGTGTCTGGGAGTGGATCTCATGTGTATACAGTCAGTTGATCTGAAGTATTTCAAAGAGCTAGATACCCACATGGGAAAAATAAACTTCAAACTCCTGTATCCTTCCACCCGAAAAGACGAACTTAAGATAGATTACTAAAGCTAACGTTAAAAGGGGCTGGAGAGCCGGGCACGGCGGTGCCCACCTCCATCCCAGCTCTCGGAAGGCAGAGGCAGTTGAGTCTCTGCGAGTTTGAGGTCAGTCTGATCTATGTAGCGAGTTCTGAGGCAGACAAGGCTACACGGAGAGACGGGGCAGAGGGACCGGAGGGACGGCCCAGCCTGTTTGCTGTGTAGGGCAGAGTGCAGATCGCTGTACCCGTGTAAAACAAGGCTGGATCTGGTCTCAAAGCACCAGGAAGGCCAGGACAGAGAGGAACAGAGACATGAAGATTGCTGGAGCTTGGGGCTGTCAATCTAGCAAAAACAAACAAATGAAAGAACATGAACTCTACGTTCCTTGAGGGACCCCGCCTCAAAGGGGTAACAGTGATAGAGGGGACGCGCTCCACCCTTCTGGAGCCTCTGCACATGCATGCATGCAACAGGTACACAGGCGTGTGCGCACACCACACACATACATATGGAAATTAAAATTTAAAATAAAGCCAAACAACAAAAAACCTATAAGCTTATAGAAGAAATTTTAAAGTGTGTTTGTTATATTCTTGGATTCCACAAAAATTTCTTAAAACAAAACAAAACAAAACAAAACAAAAAAACGCCCACACATTGTAAAATACAAACCTCCCCAAACTAATAAATTAGATTTTCTAATAATTAAAAATTCCTATTCATCACAAAATACATTTAAGAATATGAGAAGGCAAGGCACACACAGGATGAAAATACACACATCAATGCAAATTAGTAACAAAAAGACAAATGGGCAAACTTTTTAAAGTATGCCAAAGACTTAAGCAATACTGAAAAAGCGTGATAAGCATCATTAAAGATACAAACATCAAAGTTACAAGAGTTATTATCTTATGGGCAGGACAATAACTAGAAAAGTAAGCCTCACACTCACCAAATATATGTGGAATGTAAAATCGCTGGATTTTTCGTACATTGTGATGGCTTGTGAGATAGAGCCATCACTTTGGAAAACTCCTTGGCAGTTTCTGATAAACTTATACAGGTATCTATCTATTGTGCCTGCAATTCTGCTCTTAGGCACTCCCCTCACCTCAAAAAGTGAAATATGTGTATGAAGGAGGTTTATTTAAACACACACACACACACACACACACACACACATACACACACCAGGTTTACTCATATTAACTCCCCCAGTTTGCTTTCTATTGCTGTGACAAACACCGACGAAAACCAACATGCAAACGGAAGCGCTTGCTTGGCGTAGAGACTGCAGTCCAGCCCTGAGGGAAGCCAGGGCGGGAACGCTGCTTACTGGCTTGCTCTTCATGGCTTGCTCACTCTGCTTCCTCACACACACCAAGACCGCTTCCCCAGGGGTGGGCAACACCCACAGTGGGCGGGACTCCCCCACAACAATCCTTAATCCAGAATGTTGCCAAGAGGCCAGTCTGATGGAGGTAACTCTTCAACTGAGGTTCCCTTTCCCGGGTAACTCTAGTTTGACAACTTAGGTTGACAAGACAAACAAAAACAGCTGTCTAGCAATAACACACTATCAGAAGCAGTCTAAAAGTCTATCAGCAGAACAGCCCGACAGGCTGAAGTGTATCCATACCACAGGCTATTAATTGACAGTGAAAATGAATAGGTTGGCCCACCATATGGATGAGATAAAAAATCTCAAAAAGAATGTTCCCTTTTCTCTGGTCAGACTTTCCTAAGTGATACACTCTATTTACATCTATAAGCATTTACAGTCGTGTGTGTGTGTGTGTGTGTGTGTTACATGTAGACGAGCGGTGGCTTAAAGTACATGGGAAGATGTGTGTGAATTAAACGCAATTGCTACAAGGTTTTATAACAGGGACTCCAGCTACCACAGGTTTAGATATCCACAGGGAATTGATTCCAGGACTTCTCGGGCACTGAGAACTGCTGGGCTGATGTACGTGACGGTACGAACGAGCCAGAAAAGCACCGACAGAAGTGAGACACACATCTGGGGGCTGGAGGATTAGCTCAGTTGGTGACATGCTTGCCCTGCAAGCACAGGACCTGGCTCAATCCGTGGAACCCACCTGGCATGGTGGCATGCACCCATAATTCCAGTGCTGGGGAGGCGAATCTGGAGGATCCCAGAGCTCGTGGGCCGGCCAGTGGCGCTGTTCCAAAAGAGATGCTGGATGACGCTGGAGCAACAACTGCCAAGGATGTCTCTGACTACATGTACACACACACACACACACACACACACACACACACACGCACTTGCGTACACATGAACAGGCACACACGCATATACACAGAAGCACCGTCTATCGGATACCATATAAATGATGTTTAAAGTACGGGGCGGGGGGGACTGGGGCGGGAGAGATGGCTCCATGGTTAAGAGCACTTGTTGCTCTTGCAGAGGACTTGGGTTTGGTTCCCAGCACCCACCTGGTGGTTCACACCTGTCTATAAACTCCGATTCCAGGGGATATGATGTCATCCTTTGACCTCCGTGGAAGTCAGGCACGCATGTGATGCACACACATAAAATGAAATAACAATAAGCTTTAAACAATGGAGACGGGACACAGTCTTTGATGACAGAAATTGGAGCCGTGGTTAGCTGCTGACAGCGGCAGGCAGGAGTTAACCGGGAAGGGGCTGGGGGAGATTTTGAAGAACTGAAGATGTTCCATATCTCGACTGTGTGGTAATTAAACAAGTACGTGCGTTTATTAGGACTCATTAAAGCGTACCCTTAAGATCTGTGAATGTAAATTTTACCTAGTTTAAAAAAAAAAGTCATAATCACACTTAAAATACCTAAAACTTGAATAAGATTACAGGTGAGTGAAAAATTGTTTCTAATTACATGTTGCTAAAATTACACCCTAAGTGTGATTCAGAGTTGAGGGGACAACTTATATATTTAGCACATAACTTAAAGCAAAGAAGGACTGCTCCATGGAACGGGAGCTGTTTTCTGCTTAGTAATAAAATATGTGCAAATGCTGTTCTGAGCACCATCCTTCCCGTTTTGTGGATGAGGAGATTATGTCAGAGAGAAGTAACTTGGTGGCTAGCAACTCGCCCAAGAGTCACAGGAGCAGAAGGACAGCTCAGGAGGCCAAGGCACTTCTGCAAGCCTGTAGGTGTGAGTTCGGTTCCCAGAGCCCTCTTAAATTAGGGAAGAGAGCTGGCTCGACAGGTGCCCATAGAGTATGCCACCCCCCCACTTTCAGCATGCATTCATACTCAGTAATAATAAATACAAGTTTTCAATATCTACCCAGTGGCCCTGTGCTCATGGAGACTCAGACTTGCTTCAAAGCAACTTCTTGCTGACTGTCCCAAGGTCCTGAGACGTTAAACTGGCTGAGCATGATTATTCCCACATTACAGAGGATGCTTATGAGACACTATGGGCAGGGCCCACCAGCTCCAAGGCTCTAAGCCGTGAGTGGCAGCACCGGGCCCACCCCTGCTGAAGTCTCCCTTGAGCTCAGAGCTGTCATGCCCGGGTTCTTGGTGAAGGTGGGGGCAGCTGCCATCCAAGGAAGCAGGCTGACGTGGAGTAGAGAGACGGAGATTGCAGCAGGGACTCTTTCAGAGAGTTGCTTTGGGGTAACAGGAAGCGGACAGCATCAGGGGAGGGCGGAGGCCTTGGGGGACCTCTGCTGGGCCCATCTCAGAGAAAATGCATGGTGAAGTAAAGCAAGGAAAGAATTAGGACAGGACTGAGTGGCAAATAGCATTATGCCCTGTCTCTCAGCCCACTTGGAGCAACAGCGGCCAGAGGGCTAGATCCTAGCAAAACCAGGTGGTGGCTGGATAGTTTTGGGACTGTCATGCCCTGCATTACCGAGCCATCCTGAACTGCCAGCACCAGTCTCCTTTCTAGGTGTTTTTGCTGTTGCTGTTTTTCTTAATTCAAGGTCTTATGTAGCCCAGGCTGGACTCAAACTTTCTATGTAACTGTGCCACTTAGCTCTGGTCAACTCAACACAAACTAGAGTCACTTGGAAAGGGGTTGGATCAGTTGAGGCATTGCCTCCATCAGATTGGCCTGTGGACATTGCTCTTGATTAATTGTTGACGTGGGAGGGTCCATCCCACTGCGCATGGCCAGGTGGTCCTGGGATGTATAAGAAAGCGAGCTCTGTCAGTCATGAAGAGTGAGCCAGTAAGCAGTGTTCCTCCACAGCCTCTGCTTCAGGCTCTGCCTCCTCCAGGTTCCTGCCCTGAGGTCCTGCAGTGGCCTCCTTCAATGATGGACAGCAATCTGTACTCTAAACAGAACCCTTTCTCCCCGTGTTGCAGATGGCCAGTGTTTTCTTCACAGCCACGGAGAACCAAACTAGGCCAGTAGCCAAGGGTGACTTAGAGCCCCTAATCCTCCTCTGGGCCCTACTTAGGTCTTCTGTCAATGGCCGCTTTCTGAGAACAGACCTGCCGTTTCCCCCATCACCTATCAGGATTCAGTGCACCACGGCCAGCTCCATCATCAGGACTGCTTTCTCAGCTCCACATCCTTTGAAAACGTGCATACATTATCTCCCGGAATCCCCAGCTCCCTGCCCAAGCCCACTGGAGACCTAGAACCTGTTATCCTTCTGATATTTGTATTCATGCCTGGCTAACTCCTGCCTTGACCTGCTAGGCAAAGACTCCTCTCCCCCTCTTCAGGGCTTTCGCTTCATGCCGGCAGTCTAATTCTACCTTATATAAACGCTTCTCAGAGGCTGACAACATCTCTCCCTGCGGCTTGTAATAGGCTCTTAAAGACAGCATCCAGATTTTAATTATCTCAGTTCAGCTTCCCTCCATGAGGGCTGGATGGCAGGGCTGACACAGGTCCAGGGGAGGGGAAGACCCCTTGCTGACTGTGGAAATGAAGGAACTGATGGGCTATCAGCCCTCTGTGCCTGCCTTGTCTCAAGGGTCTGTCTCTAGCAGGGCCAACTGGAAAAGAGAACTTGGTCTGTGCGGGTAGCATATTTTGGGCTGTGTAACCGTATCCCTTGAGAAGCTAGGACGCCAGTCACTCTGCACATAACACAAGCACACGAGGCTAGCCGCAGGGTGGGCATTTTTAGATGGCAAATGACATAAAGGTTCATTCTATTATGATCCTGAACCCTTCGAGTCGTGCTGGGAATATCAGATGGTACCCACGACACTCTGAGCTCAGCTCCGCACTGACTGGCTGGGGACGGGCGGGTTCATTCCAAACCAAACAGCTCAGCCATAGGAAGGAAGGAGGCTGCCGTTCAATTTTCCATCTAACCTCCTTCTCAGCTGACCCCTCTCCACTCGAGGAAGAGGCTATTTTCTTTCAAGCTTCATTCTCAATCTAAAAGGGATTGGGTATTAGGATTGTTAATGGTTTCATCTGAGGCCATTTAAAATGAAGCCGAATGTCACTCTCTAAGGCTGGTGGAGGATGAAGTGGATGGTAAGTGGAAATGAACTTGAGCATTATGAGGTCCACAGTCCCCAGCGATAACCCGGAATGGCGGAGGCCCAAGAACTGCTTGCTAATCCTCCCAAAATGTGGCTCTTCCAAAGTGTGTCTGTGTACCTTGCTTTTTTTTCCCCTAATATATTGCTCTTTCCACTGTTTCTGCGTGATTTGTTTAAGGGAATATTTACATTTTCATGATTATATTACATGTATATGGCGGGAGAGAGAGTCCCTGCCTGACACTGTTCCTCACAGCTTCACCCCAGGACCCAAGACAATGAGGTTTTTAGTGCATCTCCAGGTGGAGCCGAGCTGTGACGTGTGCACTCCACAGTGACTAATTTCACTGTGTTTCATGGCCCCTCCACAGGGCAGTGAGAAACAACGGAGCACTTTCTGTACACTCAAACCCAGCAGCACCTCACAGACCTCACCTGCACTCCCACGGCTGACTTCCCCAGGCTTCCATTCCCAGGGACCCCAGAGCATAGCCATACCCAGGCCTCATTAAGACCTTATAGGTTGGAAAGGCCTTTGAGTATTCAGAGCAGGGGTCCTTGGGGAAGCCAGACACAACTGCGCTCACCTGATTCTCGAGTTATAGTGTGTGTTGCCTGAGGGAAAAATTAGCAGGCGCAAAGCCGAGATGTCACGGCTCGCGCTTTCTTCTCCTCTGTTAGCTGCCTTCCAGTGCACGGTGGAGCCTTTTCGATTTTTTTTTTTCCTCTTGTTTTGTCCCTGGCTAGTGCTAAAGACTCTTTTCCATCCCGTGTATTTCCCATCCACTTTCTGTGTGTACGGCTTCTCTGCGATATAGCACGGTCATTATCCTCTCAGATGGAACCAGGCAACCATTTCCACATGCCTCTGCCCCTTCCCCCCCCCCGACACACAATCACATCTCACACACACGCTTGCTTCTGTGAACCCAGCATCAAATCCCTGGCTCTCTGGCCCCGGAAATCTCTTACTAAACAGAATAGAATGGCTGAGCTAGCGGGGCATAATAGCTCACCTCTGGAGGACAGTTGAGAGTTCAAAGCCAGGCTGGGCTAGAGTGCCACAGTTTCAGAAACAACAGATGAGGCCACTGAGGCCAGAGAATCCTAAAGGGAACAAGCCCAGCCTCTCTGCTCACTACTCTCACCCCTGACATGATGAGGGCCAGCGGGGTCATCCCTCTCTTGCCTAGCCTTGGTACCAGCCAAGCAGGGCCTTCAGATCGTCTGGATAGGAGGGCACAACATGTTTCCCTGGCACCCAGCCATGGCCGCCAGTGATAGCCCACACTAACTCCCAGGTGGGATTGAGTTCAAGTTAGGCAAAGCTTTCCATGAGATAGACCGCTGGTTTAAGTTGGTGAGGATTTAAACATATTTCCCTTTTGCTCACAAGGCTGAGGGAAAGTATGATCTTTAAGAGGGAAAAAAAAAAAAACACCTATATGCACAGGTAGGGATGCAAATCAGAGACAGAGTAATATCTAGTATACACAAGGCCCTTGTTTGATCTCCAGACTTCTCTCTCTCTCTCTCTCTCTCTCTCTCTCTCTCTCTCTCACACACACACACACACACACACACACACACACAAGCCAGACAAGATGCTTGGGCTACACACAGAGGCTGTCTCCAAGAAACAGGGCAAAACAAATGAACAACAAGAGAAACCTAAACAGTGTTTTTAAACCTATATATACTATACATAACTTAGAGTGAAACCATGAAGCCTGTGTGTGCTCGCAGCATCTTCTCCTTGTCCCACAGAGATGGCCATTTAGCGACAGTGGTCTTTTCATATGGGTGTGTAACACAGAATGAGTATACACAACTGGGAAGTTGTTTTTGCTTAAGAAACAGGATCCTATCGCACCGCTGCCTTTTCTGGAATGCTAAGTTAATTGTAAGTAATAATTTCATCTTCTCTACTTGGTTTCTTCCTGATAGGAATTGCAGCCCTTCTCATGGGATCCCAACCCACTGTAGAACAGCACGCACCCTCCCTCTTCTGTACCGTCTCTGTGTCTCACGCGCACTGGTATCCTGGGCATGTTTTATAAGACATTGACTGGGGCCTGTGCCAACCCTGTGGCTTCCCCTTGACCGTCCGCTGAGGGTGGGATCCTGTGGTGTTGAATTCGTGATGCTGCACATCAAGAATTCCAGTGAATGTTTCTCAGTGTGGTTTGGACTAGTAGGTGTCTCCTCTTATTGCCACTCACACCCCTCAACCTGCGCCCCAGCCCCCACTCTCTCCTAATTCGATTCTTCCAGGAACTTGGCCCAGGCTGAATAGGTCTGAAAAAAAGGCGAGTTCAGCCTTTCCACGCAACAGTCCCCATCTGAGGTGTGTAGATGGTCAGGGTGGGGTGGGGAGGATGGTCTGAGACATCCATGTCCCTTCAAACCCTCTATTACATGAACCATGGGGAGGAGGAGGTGGCAGGAAGAAGCCAGCCGAGCCTGTCTTCTCTGCAAGGGAGCGGGGAGCATAGAAACGGGAAGGGAGACAGAGGAGGGCGAAGAAAGAGCCTTGGCTTTGGGTCCAGAGACCCACGACCTAAGCGCCGGCTGGTTGTGTTAGCGGCTGGCTGAAAGCTCTTTTGCTCAGTTCTAAAGGAAATCATGAGCAGGCAAAGCTCCCCTGGAGCCCCCACAGCTTCAGTCCCAGCGGCTCCCAGCACCTGGTAGGGTCCCCTACCCGATCCCCCAAATTATCAGCTACTGGAACTCTTCAGTAGTAAGAGCTTGCAACTCCTGAAAGCTCTCCATTGCTCTCCGCTGGGCTGTGATTCCCTGACCGCTAGGCCACCCTCAGAGTTACTAGCCCTGGCTACTGGTCACTTTCAGTAGCAGCAGCCTTCGGTGTAACCAGCCATTGGTGCAATGAGAGAGCTCAACCTGACAGCAGAAATCATCAACACACAAAGTGGAACAATGTGAGAGGAATATTATTAGGCCGGGTATGGTGGTACACGGCTTTAATCAGGAGGCAGAGGCAAAGCGGTGGCGCTGCTTAGACAAAAGAGGTGGGCTCGCGCATGCTCAGAGTCCTGCTGGCTAACTGCAGACTTCTACAGTCAAGCCAGTCTGCGCAGACATTGTGGGTCCGCCTGCCCTGGCTGGCTGTCAGTTGGTAGAGGCTGGGCTGCTTGAGGACCCAAATGAGGATCTCAAAGCAGCAGGTCATCCAAGAGGCTGTAGGATGGGTCACCTGGGACTGCACAGGACTTTAAGACTTAGGGGAAGTGGGGCCCTTTTCTTGCCCCTAAAGACCCCAGCCACAGCAGTGTGTGTGGATATGGTCACAGAAGAAGGCTAACCACAAATCCTGACGAGTATCCAGAGCCTCCCTACCCTATCAGCCAGGCTTCTGCTGGACCAGCAGGGCTGGGAGCTACAAAAGGAGACCAAGGGAGTCTCCAGGTAAGTGGTGAGATGAGAAGAGTCCCAGGTCCACTCTTCTAACTCCGACTAACATGGGCCTTCCTAGGTTTTAGCATCCCGTTTATAAAATTAAGTCAACAATCTTTGGCTGCTAGAAGGCCAGGTAAGAGGTTATGTGTGGGGACTCCCCTCCTGGAAAGAACTGCATAGCCACGGGGCCAAATGCTGTTCTGACACTCTCAGGATGAGGCGTGTCCCCACTCATCAGCTACACAAGCCTGACTCTAGGGTTCCTGTCTCCACAGGGCAGTCCTTCTACTCCCGGGTCCTGGAGAACTGCGAGGATGTGGCTGACTTCGATGAGGTAGGGTATGTGGGTCCCTGCCTCACACCTCTCCAGCAAGCACCCCTCTCTGCCCTCCAGAGGGTGTGCAGGCCCTACACCCCGGGTGGCTTGTATGTAGCAGCCCGTCTCTGAGAGACTTCCTGGGAGGAGGCGCTGGTGGGTGCTTGTGTTCCACTCATGCGGTGTGTATCGGCTGAGCAATGGCTGCCCCTTTGCTCCCTGCCGAGAAAATACCCACGGGAGTTCTAAACCTCAGGGCAAGTCTCTCTGGGGGGGTCAGTGGGGTTACCATTAGCGTCCCATGGTATCCTTGGAGTAAGCAGGCCGCGGGGTCTTCAATGACACCCATATCACACAGGACTCACCTTTTATAAGAGCATTTGTAAGAGCGCACTTTAAGAGACCTCTACTGTCTGTGTTCTCAGAAGCTTCCAGGGTGAGTACATCCACACACACACACACACACACACACACACACACACACAGTGGCTCCCTCAAAGCTTACTTTTCTTTTGGACTGCAGCCTCAGATCGTTGAGTGTCTATCACTTGTTCAGTTTGTGCCGCACCATCCTGTTGGCCCCTGTAAGCCCTCACTCTTGCCCTTCGGTATGTACGCATACATACGTGTGTGTTTTCTCCCTGGTCCTCGTTCTTTCCCTCCCACGCCACCATTCTAATGTAGTCAAGGAGTGCCTCTTGGTGGCCTATACATTCTTGCAAGGTTTGGACTGCTGTAAGCATATGTGTGTTTACTTAAATGACAAGGCGTTAAATAGTTTCGTCTCTACTTTTCACTATATACTGTTTCTAAGTTCCATCTGTGTTGCACAGAGCTGCCTGGGACACAGCCAGTGCAGGGCGACCAACCATTCTGCTTGGGGTAAAGAAGGTTCTAGAAAAGCAGACTTCTGCTGCTAAAACAGAGCCAGAGGAAGGGGGGGGGGGGTGTCCCGGGCAAGCTAGGATGAGTTGGTTACACGCCTTCTACCAGGAAGAGTCCCTAGCTCATGGCACTGGAAAACAGAAAACAGCCTCCGTGCCTTGCCTGTACTCACATGTGAGTGTCTCTCTGGGATGAGCACCAGAATCAGAAATCTCAGGCTCACGGTGACACATTTCACGTGAGCCAGTGCATTCGCAGCCTGTGCTCCCACCGGCAGAGAGGACACTTCCTTCCTGAGCCCACATTCCCACCTACCGCTGGGGTTTCCCAGGCCCCTGATTTTCCGCAGTCCAACTGAGAGCTCTTACTTACTCGGCAGACCTCTGATTAAATGGAATTTGAGCATCTCTTGATAACGTCTTTAGTCTTTTAGTTTCCTCTTTTGCAAATGGCCATGCCCCTTGCCATTTTACCAGTTGGGATGTCTGGGGTGTTTCATTTGTTTGTTTGTTTGTTTGTTTTGTTTGTTTGTTTCTTACTGATCTGTAGACCTTCTTAGGATATCCTGGCTATCAGTCTCTGTTGATTTCAGACGTTAGAAATGCCTGCTGCGGATGTAGTTCAATGGGGAGAGCGCTTGCCTAGTATGCACGAAGCGCTGGAGTCCATCTCTGGCACTGTATAAACCAGACGTGGCTCTGTACGCCGGCAATACAGCACTAAGAAGGTAGAGGCAGGAGGAGCAAGAAGTTCTGGCTATGCTCAGCTGCGTGTCAAGTTCAAGCCCAGCCTCAGATAGATAAAATCCTGTCTGGACTGAAGAAGGGAGAGAAAGAGAGGCAGGGATACCTTTTCTATTAGCACTCCATTAACTAGGTCCAAGGTCCGGCTCTTGATCTGTACGTTTCTCCCTGGTGTTCTGCGAGCCGTGGGTCACTGTGTTTTGAAACTGTTATTGGTTGTTCATTATGGCTTTCTCTGCTTGTCCCTTCTCTCACTTACTAGCCTAGGATCTCCTTTCTTGTCACCCCCCCCTAATGTTTTTTCATTGATTTCTATCTTATTGGGTACTAAGATCGCCACCTAGGTATTTGTGGCACATGACTATAATCTAGGATTTGAGGGGCTGATGCAGGAGGATTAAGTTTGAAGCCCTTGTGGACTTCCTTTTAACACACACACACACACACACACACTGCAAATCTCAGCTTATTTTTCTCGACTGTCTTTTCAATTTCTTTATTTTCAATATGTCCGTGTTTTTAAGTTTAGATAGATTTTCTTAAGATTTTTAGATCTTGTTTTTTTATTCATATGAGTGTTTCTGTTTTTTTTAAGATATTTTTATGTGTATGAGTTTTATGTGTATTTATGTGTTTATCTGAATATGTGTATGTGTACCGCATGCATGCAGTGCCCACAGAGGCCAGAAGAGGGCACTGGGTCCTTCGGCAGTGCAGGTACAGATGTTGTGAGCCTCAGTGTAGTTGCTGGAACCAAGACCTGGGTTCTCTGCAAGAGCTACCAGTGCTCTTAATCCCTGGGCCACCTCGACAGTCCTAATGTTTCTGTTTTCTAAGCGACAATGTTACACATTTCCATTTATATTGTGGCTACAACCACTAGGTTTGTCTTCATCATGTTTTATATTTACAAGTGATTTACAAGTGGGTTCAACTCCCAGCACCCACATGACAGCTCACACCTGTCAGTAACTCCAGTTCCAGAGCTTGACACCCTCACACAGACAGGCATGCAGGCAAAACTCCAATGCAGAGGAAATAAAAACTATTAAAATAAGTCTTTGCTATCTATATAATGTCACTGTTTATTAAAGAAGAGAGCAAGTTTATATGCTAACGAGATGCATGTGTTTGTTGAATCTAACACCATAGCATTCAAAAATATGTTGATTTGATACATACTGAGGAATGACAGGAGGAAAATATTAAAAATTTTTGCTTCCGTAATTAAAACATTGTTTCTCTACGAGCAGGAACGCAGAGAAAACACTGCAAGTCATACTGTACAAGAGTCTCGGTCTGAAACATAGTGTTTTAGGCGTTCACGGGCATTGTGTGTGTGGTATGGTGGCACATGGGCTACAATGTTTGTGTGCCTGTGTGCTCAGAGCCAAGGCTGAAGTGAAGCCACGAGAGGCAGCACACGTGAGCACTGCCAGCTCACATTCCTTCCATGTCTGCTTTTAAATGGGCTTTTGGTCATAGCATGTTTAGAAGCCTTCAGTGCTGACCATTGTCCGTCCCCACCTTCATCAGTGGGGTCCCATGTAGGGTCTCAACCTCAGCTTTGGGAGTTTGCTTAGATTCTGGGTTCTAGCTTTGAGGATGTGCAGTTTCTTTGTCTGTTGTTTGCCTGGGCCCTCTTTTTCCTTTAAAACACAATTAATCTTTGTAAAAAAAAAAAAAAAAAAAAGAATCTCTGATTGGGCTGAAGAGATGGCCCAGGGGTTCAGAGCCCTGGTTGCTTGTCCAGAAGACCTGGGTTCAATTCCCAGCACCCACCTGTCAGTTTATTACCATCTGTAACTCCAGTTCTGGAGGATCCAACACCTTCTTTGGGCCTCAGTGGGCACAATATGTATGTGATACCTAGGCATACAGGTGAAATACTCATTCATAAGATGAAAAAGAATAAAAATTAAAAATCACGGACATCTTTACCTCTCAGAGCACTTGAAGGATCCCTTGGACTCTGTCCTCTTCTTGTTTGAGCATTTCATGTGGAGGAGTCATTCTGTCTTTTTGCAGTATGCCTTCCCAAGCTCTATAAATCTGAGAATACCTTTCTTATTCAAATTTGGGAGTTCCACTAGATAGAAAATTCTAAGTTAAAGATTCTTTTTTTTTTCTCACAATTGCAAAAATATAATTTTATGCTAAGGTTAAAAAGCCTGAAGGCCCTCAGATCGTTAAAACTCCATAGGCAATCTTCTTTTCACTCTTGAAAAAGAGGGAAAAAAATGCATAAATCTAGTATCTCATATACATGCCATGTTCTTTTGTCTTTGATGTGTATTTAACATATATATTTGATATATACATATACACGTACACATACTTGTATGTGTGCCATGCATGTGTGTGCATGTGTGTGTGTGTGTCCTTGGAATTGAACCTAGACCCCTGCACATATTAAGCGAGTGCGGTCACTAAGCTATACTCTAGCCTGTCCTGGATAGTCTCTGTTTCTTTATTACTATTTAGCTAGTTGTGGGGTTCACATACCAACACACCAAGAACACATGTGGAAGTCTAAGAACGACTTGCAAGAGACAGCTCCTCCCTTCTACCGGGTGGCCTTGGGGATCGAACTCAAGCCACCAGTCTCGACTGCAAGCCCCTTTAATCCACTGAACCATCTCGCCAGCCCCTTGCCCTGGTTATTCTTAAATTTTATCATGACAGGTCTAGTTGTAGATTTTCCTTTTCACTCCTGTTCCGCAGGATTTTGTGAGCCTCTGCAAATTTATGGCTTTTAAACCTTTGTTTATTGATTTTCTTTTAAAAAAAAGTCAGTAATTTCCCCCAATTCTTTATTAAAACCATTGTTCTCTCCTCTGAGGCTTGAATCGTCAGCTGCCACATCTCTGGGCTTTTCCATTGTTTGTCTTGATCCCTCCTGCTGCTTCCTGAGGAGACACTGCTGCTGTTCCTTCAGAGCACTGTTTGTTCCTTGATGTGATTCCTAGTCCTCATTCCAGACTGCTAATACCTTTCCGTGTGGCCCACGTGCTCTGCTACTGTGCTGCGGCAGGAGCAGCTCTCCGTGTGCTTTCTTTCACGGGAGATGTACTGTTCAAGGGCCTTCGCTTTCCTCCGTGCAAGGTGCCTGTATGGGCCACACTGCCTGGTGTGAGAGTTGAGAGAGAGGCACTTTGGGCTGAGAGGAATGGACTCGGGTCCCCACTTATGTGGGACCCCCTCCCTGGAGTTAGGGTTTCCTCTTGGAACCTTTGAGGAGAATCTCCATTGGCTGTTACTCTGGGGTTCAGTGAGAGACATGAGCTGCGGCCTATCAACACCCACTTGTGATACTGCCCACCTCAGCAGCTTTATCAAAAGTACAGGTGGCAATGCAGCAAACTTTTCCTCAGTCTTTGGTCTCTTTCTCACCCGGCTCCTCCCCTCCCCTCCTGCCTCCAACAGCCACCAGCTCAAACAGCCTAAGCTATCTTTTGGTGTTTGCGTCCCTTTGTCAGCTTGGGATCCGTCTCTCCCTCCTGCTACTATAGTTCCTACAGGGTTGACTTTGGAGACCCAACAATCCTAAGTCACCATCTTGGCCTAAGCCAAGAGGTCAGTGTGGCCCCCAGAACGGTGTTTGTCCTTCTTTTTGGTGTTTACCTCTCATGTCTGGCTTCATTCTGAGAAGGGCCTCGTGGAAGTTCCGTTGAGCCATCAGGCTGAGGAACCACCCAAACCACTTATTTTTTCTCCTCCTGGGCCAATGCCATGAGGTAGAGCTGGGGGTTCAGGCCCAGAGCTGCAGATAGGAGAAGCAAGGCTCTAGCCTGCCCTGTACAACCACAACCCCAAGGCCACTGCCTCCACCCTGGGTGTGACATCAATCCTGGGACAGCCTGACTCCTCGCCAGTACTGTGGGATGTTCCTTTCCTGTCTTCCCTGCCCCCTTGCTGGGCAGCTTTCAACTTCAGCTTAGCCCCCGCTCCCACATTTGCAGAATCCTGCTGGGGATGGACATGCCGTCCCTCTGGAGAGCACAATGAGGGGCAGCTGTGATACAGGTACCCAGCTGCATACAAAGCTCACGTGAGGCTGCTGGCTCCGGTCCTCACCGCCTTTCCTCAGCGGGGGTGGGGGTGGGGGCTCTGGATCAGATTCTCACAGGCCTGCCTTCCCAGGCCTTTGGCAATCAACTAACTACCCTCTTTCAAGACTCCTAGGGGCCCTATCAGCCCAAGCCTCAGGCAGCCAGCAACCTGATGCCCCTTCCAAGGACAATGCCGCCCCTTTCCATGCCCTGCACCCGGGACACCTGAGCCACAGATGATACATGACATTCAAAGTTAATCACCGTGTCCTTCCTCTTTCCAGAGCAGCCCAACACCGGTCAGGTGGAGGATGTCCTCGGCTGGACATCTGGGCCAGATTCCGAGTGTCAGCAGGGTCCCTGAGATATTGGGAGGGACAAGAATGTTCCATCTAAGAACTTAACATAGGGCTGCCTCTGGGACAGGGCTCAGTGACCATAGGGAAAAGGCAGAAGCCAGAGAGCTGTGGAAGACACTGCCAGGATCCAAGAGCCACCACCACATGGGGAGAAGCTTGCTACCTGGCCTTTGGGGGTGGGGCGGGAGTAACTAGGAAGTTCCTGGTTCTTACATAATGGAGACCCATCGGTACGTGTGGGGACAGGGTACAACACTCTGAGACACCTTCTTCCATCTGTTGCCCATAACAACCCACAGATGATGACACACAGGCCCAGAGAGTAAGAGTCCCTTACAAAGTGACAGCATGGAAGTGGCCACAGCAGGATTCTGGGTGGACACACCAATGAAAGGCTGTCCCCGGCTTCAGGATTGGCTTGTCCAAATGAACCAGGCTTTCCTTCCACCTCTAAAAGGGTCCCATAGCCTGGCTGCTACTAGTGCATCTCCCGCAAGGCAGGAGGGGCAACTCTTACCCCCAGAGAGATCCTGGAGCTATAGCCCTGTCCCAGGTCCTACCTTCCTCCGGCTATCCCTGATAGGACCGACCTATCAGAGGTTCCAGAACAAGTCTGGGAAAGAAACTGTTGTGAATACTCAAAGGGTCTCTTCTGTCCCTGTATTCTGCCAGGGCCTTCAGGAACTGGCTTAGAGAGACACACATCACCGGGGAGCCTGGGAGTCAGGAGAGGAGGGTTTTGTTCCTCTGTGAGACAATGTTTCTGGTCTTGGACTTTTCCATAAAGTGAGGAAGGGGTTCTCCTTGCCAGGTGCCACGTAAGACTGACTGTCACAAGGCTAAGAAAATGGAATAAAGGCAGGAAGGGAAATGTGCTTCTGCTAGGGTGAGGAATCCAAGCACGGGAGGGGCCCCTGCTTGATTCAGACGCAGGTAGGAGAGCTGCTTTGGGCTGAGCAACCTGAGCGGGCAGGAGGGAAGGAAAACAATGCCCCTTTAGCAGCAGTGGAAACAGAGCCAGGCGGGTCGCTTTCCTAGGGGCTGGAACCCGAGATCCCTCACTGAGCCGCTGACTCTGAAGAGGCTGATGATGCAGGAGGCAGTGCAAGGAGAGGGGGTGGGGGTGGGGCACCCCGAGTCTGTCTGGAGTCCAGCCTGGTTTGGCTTTTAACACAGGCACTACCTCCCCCTCCCCCACAGCCATGCCCCACCGCCACCCCCAATGCTAAGACCTGAGCCCATAGCGTAAAAGGCAGAGGGCTGCACCTGAGCTCTCTGCTCCATATTACTGGCCAGGTCACAGGGAGTCACGCCAGGATTTGCACGCCAGTCCGTCTGATACCAGGGCCAAGGGTGGCTTGCCAGGTGGATAAGTGATTCAGTGTTGTCCTCAGGTGCTCAGTCCAGGAAAACGTAGACTGTGCCTCCTGAGTTCAGGTAAGGGACCCGTCTTTAGCCTGGGCAAGGGACCTGGGCCTGTCTGCCCACTTCTGCTTGCACCTGGAAGTCATAGGCTATGAGTGCCAAGGGAACAGGTATGTGCTGTGTCTTCATCGTTGGTCTAACACAAAGCACTGAAAACGTGGATGCCGCTAGCCTGGCACCTGCAGGCAGGCCTGTGTCCAAATCTGGAGTGCTCAGCAGGGCTGTATCCGTGTGCACAGACTCCTAGCCCAGCCTTCAGGATAAGCAGTAGGTAGGGCACAGACTCAATTACTCGAAGGAACCTTAGAGGTCACTTAGTTGAGCTGCACTATTTTACAGCAGCTAAGGGGGTCTGTGAGGAGAAGCGGCTCCCCGAGACTTCCAAAGGAACGCAAGCATAGAACTAGAACCCAGGTCTTTAAGCTCCCAGGACTTTCTATTAAGCTATGAATCTTTACAGAAAATCTCAACTTTCAACTCCCCCCTCCCAAAGCACGGGGTATGCACCTTTTGAGAATGCTAGCCTGCCGACAGGACATCCCACACCCCATCGGGGGGGCAAGCTTGGGATGATCCAGGTCATCCTCCCACACATATCAGGGAACTCTGTGGAGTCCCAGATCCCTGAGGCTGATAGGATACAGAACACCATGCCCTGGCCACCACCAGCCAGGTTAGCCTAAGCCTGGAGCTGCTGAACTGGGTCAGAGCTGGGCACTCAAGTGGCTCCTAAGACTCTTCCAAGCAGAGATCATCTTTCCTTCCTCCATCACTAGTACCCACCCCCCAGCTCCTGTAAACAGCCCCATTGCAAGTCGCTGTTTCAGGTCAGTTTGTCTTCTGAGCCATCTAGGTACATCCCCAGGACTGGGAAATACCCTGAGTCCCTCTATCCCTGCATCCCTGCACCCCTGCATCTCTGCACCCCTACATCCCTGCACCCCTGCATCTCTGCACCCCTACATCCCTGCACCCCTACATTCCTGCATCCCTGCATCCCTACACCCCTACATCCCTGCACCCCTACATCCCTGCATCCCTACACCCCTACATCCCTGCACCCCTACATCCCTACATCCCTACATCCCTGCATCCCTACACCCCTACATCCCTGCATCCCTACATCCCTGCACCCCTACAACCCTATACCCCTGCACCCCTGCAACCCTGCACCCCTGCATCCCTACATCCCTGCACCCCTGCAACCCTACACCCCTGCACCCCTGCACCCCTGCATCCCTACATCCCTACATCCCTGCATCCCTGCACCCCTGCAACCCTACATCCCTGCATCCCTACATCCCTGCATCCCTGCATCCCTGCACCCCTACATCCCTGCATCCCTACATCCCTGCACCCCTACATCCCTACATCCCTGCACCCCTACATCCCTGCATCCCTACATCCCTGCATCCCTACATCCCTGCATCCCTGCATCCCTGCACCCCTACATCCCTGCACCCCTGCATCCCTGCACCCCTACATCCCTACATCCCTGCACCCCTGCAACCCTACACCCCTGCACCCCTGCATCCCTACATCCCTGCACCCCTGCAACCCTACACCCCTGCACCCCTGCACCCCTGCATCCCTACATCCCTACATCCCTGCATCCCTGCACCCCTGCAACCCTACATCCCTGCACACCTACATCCCTGCATCCCTACATCCCTGCATCCCTGCATCCCTGCACCCCTACATCCCTGCATCCCTACATCCCTGCATCCCTACATCCCTGCATCCCTGCATCCCTGCATCCCTGCACCCCTACATCCCTGCATCCCTGCACCCCTGCATCCCTGCACCCCTGCATCCCTGCACCCCTACATCCCTGTATCCCTGCATCCCTGCATCCCTGCACCCCTACATCCCTGCATCCCTACATCCCTGCATCCCTGCATCCCTGCACCCCTGCATCCCTGAACCCCTACATCCCTGCATCCCTGCATCCCTGCACCCCTACATCCCTGCATCCCTACATCCCTACATCCCTGCATCCCTGCACCCCTACATCCCTGCATCCCTGCACCCCTGCACCCCACTGGAGTCACTCACAGGTCTGCTACACAGAAAATGCTGAGTAAACATGTGCCCCTGATAGGGTGTGGTGGCTTGGGACCTCTGGGGCAACAATGTTTGGCTCAGCAGGGCCAGGATACTGGACTTGGGGATGGAGTGGAGCAGGATGTTAGGTGGTAAGTTGGATTTCATTGGCCCGGTCTCCAGGCAATCAGTTTTCTGGGCACTTCCAGAGATAAAAGGCACTAACCTCAGCTGCAGTGGCAACAGGAAGAGACTTATGCTAACACTGCCCAGGCTGGAGAAGTGCCCTATGTCCCCAGAAGCCTCTGCAGCTCTGAAGTGTGTGTCATCAAGAAGCCAAGCCTTGCCCAGATCCTGGAACAAATAGCACAATAATAACAATTATAATAAATGGCTCCATTAACTGAATACTTCCTGTGTCCTGTCTGTATGCCAGAAGCCTGGCCAGCCTCATAGTCACCCCAAAAAAACACGCTCCTGTTTCACCCGTGCTGTAGTCCCTTCTATTGCTTGAGACTTGTTTGCTGAGAAGCTACTGTGTACCAGACCCTGTCAAGGATGTAGGGAAGCCCCGGTGAATCAGACAGCCATGCCTCAGCTCGCCTCCTGCTCTGACTCCCCTGACAGTGCTCATCATGACATTCTGGGAGCCAATGGGGAGGAGAGGAGCAAGAGAACTGGTATGTGTGGAGACCGAGGTAAAGGCATGGAGCCCAGCTGCGCAGTGGTGAGAAGCGATCTTGACCCCAACCCGCTAAGGAGAACCACGGGCGGCATGGGATAACACCACAGTTATTGCTGTGTAACAAGCACCCCATCCCCCTCCCCGTCCTTAGTGACTGACAACGTTCTGAGGCTTCTGATTCTGTGGCTGTGGCTGTGATAGTGTCGCTGCATCCATCTAGGGCCTTTCTGTCTCCTCCTCTGGGCCTCAGATCCTCCAGGGCCCGTCTCCCCACACAGCCTCTCTTCCAGCAGGATGGCCTGGACTTCTTCACGTACAGCTAAGACAATGAAGAATGGAAGCTTCCAGGTCGAGGTGCCTCAGAGCCTCACATCTGTCGCCTTCTGTTGGTTAAAGGCAGCCATAAGGCCAGCAGCAGCACAGACCCCCATCTTGTGACAAGAGAAGTCACAGAGAGAAAGGGGAGAGGGGGACTGGGCGCCACAGAGGCAGCAGGCACCCCCAGATCACAGCAGGGTCACCACTTTCCCAGATTGGCCTTGCGCCTGAGCCGAGGTTCAGTGGTGTAACCTCCATTCCACAAATAAGGGGACTGGGAAGGGAGGTGACTCTCCAGGTTCTCCTAGTTGTTTAATATCAGCGCCAGGCTTTGGATCTAGACAGCCTGCCTCTTAATTAATAGTAATTAATAAATTTAATTGATAAGCTATGTTACTGGGGCAAGTTCTAAATCTCAGTTTCCTTATCTGTGAAGTGGGGTGGTCAGCACTTGACAAATAAGTGATTTTGCAGCTAACGGTCTAGAAGGATAATCAGAACCACGGTTTCTCTCCTCCTCTCCCCACCCCCCGGACCTGGCCTCCTCTACTGTCCCTGGCTCAAGAGCCAGTCCCGTGTCAGGGAGTAAGCACTGAGCTAAGCCTGGAGATTGGAGTTTTAGTCCTGCCTCTGCCATCAGCCAGCTGAGTGCCTTTGGACACTTCTCTCTCGGCTCCTTGCAGCAGAAAGGGCATCTTTGCCATGTTGCCAGAGGCTCATTGATAGAGAGCCGTGCCCTGAAATTTACTGTCAAGGTAGAAAGCTCACCACAGAACACTTCCCCTTCAGTCAAGCACTTCAGGAGTTGAGCAACATTATCTGGTTGGGGAAGGTATGGTGAGCAGTGGCTCCTGGGAGCCCACAAACCCCTAAACTCTCCCACCTTCTCTGGCTGGGTTCTCGGCATCTGTGTGTATCACTGCAACTGGAAAAAAAAAAAAAAAAGGAAAAAAAAAAGGAAAAAGGAAATGACAGCCAAAATGAGACACTGAGAAATGAAATCAGGATGACAACCAGCAGCAAAGAGACGTGAGGCATGGAAAGGCCAAAGCAGATAGAGTGTGAGGGAGGCAGAAGCAGGGCAGAGAAGAGCCAGGGAGACGCATTGGCTACATGAGCAGAGGCCCTACAGGATAAAGAGACAAACCTTAGCAAATAATGCTAGGTTTCATTTCTGCAATGCTATGTTCTCCTTCTGTATAACACTCTGTCACTTGTGTGATTTCATTTGGTTCTTGCAGCAGCCCTGTGAGGCATGTATTTGACTTAGTCTGTCTTTTGTGTCTATAACAAATTAGCCGAGACAGGATCATTCCTAAAGCATAGAAGTCTATTAAGGTTGGGAAGTCCAAGAGCATGGCCCCGACATCTGCTCAGCACCTGTTTAGGGCCCTTTTAATGTATCATAGTATGTGGCCTGGCATCACACAGTGAAACAGAGCAAGTACCACACGGGGCCTGGATCCCAAGTACAGATTCTGGGTTTGTCAGTATCAAAGTGGGTAAGGCCCTCAAAACCTTTCTAGAAATCAGGCTAATGGCAAACCAAGAATGAGAACCAGTGAGGAAGAGAGACAGAGACACAGACAGAGACAGAGAGACACAGAGGCAGGCCTCCATGTCCTGTCAGCTCTTGGGACCCACTGAGATACACCCCAGTGGGAAGCAAGCAGAAGCCAGTACTTTCTCTCTCTGAGTCCCCTTGTCTCAGCTCATCACCTCCTCTCCCGACACTGCTGCTGCCGCTGTGTCCATTTAAAACACTCCCTCTCTGAGGGGGCCACTTTCAGCATCACCTCCTGTTCCTCCCACTCCTCCTTCCTTGCCAGTGCCAGGAGCCACCCACAGCCCCCAAGTGGAACAAAGTACCTACCTGCTTCATCCCCAGAAACCCAGCCTCCATGGGCCCTCTGTGCCCTCCTGTTGGCCCACGGCTACTGAGTTGAGCCTTGTGGAATGTCTTTATCTCCCTAGAGTCTTGTCTAAGCAACTTTAAGGACACTCCACAGTCTGTGGAGCTGAGTTGAGCAGAGCTGCCGCAAGCATCAGAGCAGGAGCCAAAGCTATAGTGAAAGACCTGTGGGCTTCCCAGGAGCCCCCAGCCTCTACACCTTCTCCCTCTCATGTTCACACAAGGGTTTCTGTCTTAGTCAGGGTCGTTATCGCTCTCATGGAACACCATGATGGGGAGGGAGGGGTTTGTTTGGGTTACGGTTCTACTGTGCATCATTAAAGGAAGTCAGGACAAGAACTCAAGCAGGGCAGGAATCTGGAGGCAGGAGCTGATGCAGAGGCCATGGAGGGGTGCTGCTTCCTTATAGAACCCAGGACCACCAGCCCAGCAATGGCACCACCCACAACAGAGTGGGCCCTCCCTCCCTCCCCATCTATCACTGATTAAGAAAATGCCCCACAGGCTTACCTTCAGCTGCATCTTATAGAGGCATTTTCTTAATTGAGGTTCCCTCCTCTCTCCAATGACTCCAGTTTGTGTCAAGTTGACATAAAACTAGCCAGCACAGTTTCCCTGGTCCCTGGCCAGTCCTGAGAGAAGATGACACGAAGGGAGATGATACTGAGCAGCCAGAATGACCCTGTAAGCCCCAGCTTTGTCCAAGTTGGCCCAACAGAGGATACACTCCATATTTACCTACAGAGACAAGCCAGTCCTCTTCCTGCCCATAAGGCAGGATCTCTGAGGGGTCAGGGAGCAGAAAATGCATGTTCTTGAAGGTGATGGCTTCCCACCATTTCTCTAGGGAGGACCACAAATGTTACACACGGGATGCAATTCTTTTCTATCTTCTTTCTTTCCTCCCCAGTTGTCTTTCTTGTCCCAAAAAGGAGGAAGGCCATGTGAGGGCTGGAATGGCAGACTCAGAGAATTCCTAGGAAGGTGCCTGGCTCCGCCCAGCGTTGGCTTTCCCTAGAGAATGATTGGGTCCTAGTTGCCATCTTAGGGCATTCAGAAAAAAAAAAAAACTCACTGAATTTCCAGTTCGTCCTTATTATTGACTTGGAGACGTCTCCAGGGTGTGGATGGAGAAGCAGTAGGTTGAGCACAGACTGTGAGACTGGCCCACATAACACGGAAGAGCTGCAATATGTGTCCCTGTTGTTCACACCGCCACAATGGAAGGATGACCAGGGCAAAGCCTGGACTGATTCAAATGACTTTGGAGACAGCTGAAAGGCAGGACTCCAATCAGCTCGTCCTGAAACCAGCTCCCATCCCACCGTCTGTGTTTACCAGAGTCCCGCCACACACACACCCTGGCTGTCACCCTTCTCACCTCTCACAGGAAGCTCACAGTTGGGAGTCAGAAGTCCTTCCTAGGCCTAGGGTCCTCCACTTACCCTGTGACCTTGGCGGCCTGCCAAACCTTCCTAGCACCATCTTTGGAAGGGGAGTGTGCAACCATAGTACCACACAAGGCGGCTATGGTGACTGAGGGAGAGTATGGATGCCTTGTCCCGGGGTTCCCGGCCCGCCTGAGGGGGTCACCCTGACTGTTAGGAGGCCCCATCTCATCACTCGTCGCCTCCCTGCTATTTGTACCCAAGGCCACAGCTGTCTCTCTCTCCCCAGACGTTCCGATGGCCGGTGGCCAGCAGCGTTGACAGGAATGAAATGTTGGAGATTCAGATTTTCAACTACAGCAAAGTCTTCAGCAACAAGTAAGTGTGGGGCGCGCTGGGGGGCCTGGCCTGATTCTTGGACTCCTTTTTTTAGGCTTAAAATCAAATCCTGTACTCTGAAGCCATTCTTAAAGGCCTACCTAAGAGGTCTTGCGCTGGTCTTTGCTACTCATCTTGCTCCTTTGCAGGGGGAAGTCCTCAAAGCATCTTGGCCCTTCCAGCCATTGTCAACCTGGAGCACCTCACCCTCCTGTGAACCCCTCAATTACCTGCTCCTCTAAGGTTGCATGCCCCTCTCTGAGCTTTTTCTTAGACATACTGTAGCCCATCAGAGAAGTTAAAAACCAAAAGGCTGTTACGTCCTATGGCCCTGAGGGTGAAGTTGTCTTACAGAGGCTGTTCAGTGCTGTGGTTTAGGAGGCAAACATGGTCTCAGACCCTTGGACCAATGATTTAAGGTGTGGCCCTGCACAGGTCATGTAACCCTCCTGAGTTCTAGGCACTCATGTGTGGAAAAGATAAGAATTTGTCTCAAAACAACTGTGGGAATGAAATGAGATAGATTTGTTTGTTCATTCACTCAACATGCATTTATGAAGTGCGAACTGTATGTCATGAACTGAACTAAGTACCAAAGATGAGAGAGCTGCCTACCATCATGGAGCTTCCACCCTGTAAATGAAATGCACCTACCACACGAGCGTCACCCTACAAGCTGATCAGTCCAAGTAGCCTCATCCTTCCCTGTGGGCGGCACGCAGATTTTGGAAGGTGCTAGAATGGTGGTAAAACGAGGCACTGTGCTTGGAGTCAGAAATTCATTGTTCTCATGTTGTGAGCCTCGCCTTTAACGGCTGAGCCACCTCTCCAGCCCTTCGTCGCTCTTATGTAACCTACAGGAGATCATAGCTGAACTGCAAGGTATCCCAGAAGATGTGACAGGGCTGGTTCACTGAAGACTCTGTGTGACTCAGCAGCAGGAAGTGAGTGTAGACAAGGAGAGCTGACTAAACCCTGGGTCACATTAGGACTAGTATGATTGCCACAGAGGAGGCCAAGGGCCCACTCTTCTGGTATCAGTTGCAAAGAACCCCGGTAGGCACCCCCTGTGGTTGTCTGTGGTGGGGACTCTAATTCTCTCCCTATGGTAAGTAGATACATGCCTCAAAAGGAAGCCCTAGGGTAATTTAGCTACTCACCCACCTGCCTTTTCATCCGTTCATCCATTTTTTTCATTCATCCATCCATCCTATCCCGTCCCATTCATGCATCCTACCTACTCCTGAATTCTACCTATCCCTTCATCTCATTCATCCATTCATCCATTTAGCCCATCCATACATTTCATCATTCACCCATCTATCCAGGAATCCATTCAGTTAACCATCTGCTCATCCTCTGTGTTAGTCATGAGTTTTGAAAAACAAAGGGGGTGGGGGGTCAAGGTACAGTCTCTGTCCTCAAGAAGTTTGTTTGTCGTGGGAAGAGGAAAGGCACAGGAGGACCAGGCTGCGTTACTAGGAGAACAGACAGCCAGAAGAGTCAGAACTCTGCAGCATCCATGCCATCTCAGGAAGCAGTGAGTACCCGCGCCTGGGGGAGGTGAGACAGACAGACAAGTCTTAGAGAAGGAGTCTCAGGCCTGCTGACAGGACCAGAGAAAAGATGCTTAGAGCACAGAGGCCTTCTCTTTGCCTCCAAAGGATCGCATCACTCAGTCAGCTTCTTCTGGTATCATAATAAAAAATTTTGGAAAAGTATCCCAAAGATAAAACATGGCCTTCTTATCTGGTGTGAGACACCCTGTGATTAATAAGGCAGGGAGAAACAGGAACAAGAGAAGGGCTCAGTACAGACCAAGCAGATGTGGAGGAGGTCAGAGTCAGAAGCCAGGGAGGATACCAAAGAACTCCAGCCAGGCCCTGTCCACAGATGCTAGAGCCCCCAGGAGCCCTGGAGCTCAGCAGTAAAACCTTTACTGTACAGAAAGGGAAGCTGAGGCTCAGGGCACATGGAATTCATGTGAGAAGGCCCTGGAAGATTTGGAAGAGAACATATGTTTTCCACCCTTTGCTAAACGTCTGGAGCTCCCAGCAGCCAAGACATATGAATGTGATGGAGGAAACTGAAGAAGAGGTTGCCGAACCACCTACAGCAGAGACTGCCGGAGCAAACATCAAAGCACAGCGAGCCTGAGCCCATCAGGACTCCTGCTACAGACAAATCAAAGGACTGGGAAATTCTAGGGGGCAATGGATGACTCTATAGCAAATCTACCAAACATTAAAGCTCATTTTAGGTTTTCCTATATGCCAATAAGAGGGAAGATAGAGAAAGCGTGACCTGCCTTCCTAAGAGTGCCCTCCCTTCCCCCACTCCAGAGAAATCAGGAGTCACATGGCCCCCAGCCTAGTGAAGGATGACCTAGAGACCTTCCAAGCCACTATTGGCCCAGATCTAGGATGGAAAGAGGAGCCATAGGCCAACTTGGGAGTAAGGTGCTTGGAGTTAGGTGGGGCTCAGGGCTTGCTACCTTGGAGTTAAAGCCAAAAAAGAGGCCTACCTAGTTCTGCCCAGTGGTGTTGGGAGCTGCCAGAGTAGACATGGTACAAGGGAGGAAACCTCCTGAACAGGAACCATAAGGTCTCTAACTGTGCTTGGCCACCTAGAACCAGGGCTTTCTCCAAAACCTGGGACTCCCATGAAAACATATTAGGGTGTATCAGGTAGCCATACCAGGACTTTAAGGGGCCATGGCTCCTTTCGCCAAGGATGCCAGAGGCCTTGCATAATTCAGGAACCATAGCATAGTGGAAGCCAGCCTGAGCCCAGGGCACTTGACACCAGCTCCCAGGGGAAGACAATAAATTATTGACAGAATTCTGGTGCCCAGTTGCTGCTGTGTTGTGGCCAGTACGTGGGCCCATCTTCATCTGAGCTCTCCTCCTCCATTGTCCACCTACCTTACTGAGAATCCTGGCTTCTCCCAGGCTCCTCTTTGGGGCCCCCATGAGGGATGCCCTCTTTCTAATGCGTTTGCTGCTGGGGCCACATAAGGGATATGAGGCCAGGACAGTAGGTTCAGGAAATTCTTTACTGAGATATCAATTGTCCATTTCAAAAGTTGCTGTTTTATGATTTGTTATCATTTGTTTATGCATATTATTTGAGGAAAGGAAAGCTGTTAGTTATACACATATCACCACCACCATCACCACCACCACCACCACTTTAAGAGCTTTAACGGTCAGGGACAGCCTGGATCTGTTGCCAGAGCCCAGGTTACAGAGAGGACCCTGGCTGAGCCCTCCACAGGCAGGCCACACAGGATAGCAGGGAGAAGAGGCAGTGACGCAGAGGGCTGCAGCATTGCAGAGCTGGATGTCCACACCAGCATCCAGGGGGGTGGGCAGCGTCGGTGCCTGAGGAAGGGAAAACACAAGACTTGCAGAGGTTGCAGAACCAGTCCGAATCGCCTAGCTGCCAGGGAGGGGCGTTCCCCTGAGGGGCTGCTCAGTGAAGCGCTTGCACTGGCTACGCCTCCTCCCTCAGGGAATGACAGATTGCACATCCAGAAAGCTTGGCCTGGGGCGTAAGGAAGGGGGGATTTGCCAGGAGGTCACTTTGCTGCCTGTTGCGAGCAGTGGCGAGTGGGCCAGCAGAGGAAACAGATTGCAGTATTAGCATTGTCACCTTTGTGTCTGGAAGAGGTCTGAAGGCCTGAGAGAGGGGTCATTTCAGGGCTTCTGTGCACGCCAACCCCTCCTCCCAAGCCCCTCCCAAACCTAGCATCTCAGACTGCAAGGGAAAAGAAATCTAGGAGACTTCAGAGGCTCACTCTAAGCAACCGTAGGGGAACGGCTCCCTTCTGCCCCCTGGGGGGGATTAGTCACATTGCAGCACCTTGGTAGATCCTAGGCACCTCTGGCTACCGTTGGGCATCTAAGATTGAGAACAAATGTGCCTGAGTTCCAGCGCTCAGCAGTTGCCTGGCGGGGCTTAGTGGGGTGACAGTCAGCAAAGGCTGAGAGTTGGACAGAGATTCTTGACGTGTGCCCCAATGGGACAGCAACAGCACACCCGGGTGCTTACAAGTGCACATGCCCAGGGCCCTCCCACCACCCTCTTCAGCCTGACGTGCAGCCTGCAGACTCAGCAGATTCCTCTAGGGACTACACCATTAGAACGTTGAAATTGGGTGTGCTGTGAGTATTTGCACCGAGGAAATTGGTAAATGCTGCAAATCGGCAGGTGCCACTGAGTGTGTGAGGAGTTGGGGGTTCCCCAAGGTTCCATTTATGCCACTGAAGCACATGAGGGTTTCATAGAGCCTGTCCATTCCTTCAGGCCCACTTCCAGGATGTGGCCAAGCTCAGTTCTCCGCCCCTTCTCCCGATAAAGGTAGAACTGAAACTCCCCGGCATGGCTTGGGACCCCCTGGACCCCAGTCCACCACTGAGCACCCCTCCACCCCCATGTGCATCTGCAAGCTGAGGAGAAGCCAAGATGGGACTGGAGCTTCCAGAGCTTCTCTGGGAAGAGTCTAAAAGCTCCAGTCAAGATTCGGCACTGTGAACAGCCTGCCCTCAGGGAGCCGGGCAACTCAGCGAGCCTGTGAGCTTAGGAGGCAGGCGCGCACTTTCATCTCTCACGGCTGCTTCCACCACATGCTCTGACACAGCTGGGAGGACTGTGGGGGAGGACATGCATGTTCATGTTATGTGTGCACATGTGCGTGCAAATGTGTGTCTCCTCTCTCTGCAGCTCCGTCTTTGTCTCTGTGTCTCTGTCTCTCTGTGTGTCTCTGTCTCTGTCTCTGTCTCTCTCTCTCTCTCTCTGTGTGTGTGTGTGTGTGGCCTCTTCCTCTATTTCTCTCTACCTGATTTCTTGAGATAGGCTCTCTCACTGAACCTGGGGGCTCACTGATTCCCCCGGACTGTCTGGCCGTGATGGGCTCTGGGGACCCACGTATCTCCACTCTCCCCAGTGCTGGAATTAGAGGCAAGCACCACTGCTCGTGACTTTGGGGGGCGGGGCGGGAGGATAGATGCTAGGGATCTAAACTCAGGCCCTCCTGCCTGTGAAGCAAACACTTCACTCGCTAAACTACAACCCTAGCCCTAGAATTAAAAAGAGAAAATCCCCTTAGTATGTTATAAACAACAAACATGTCTATGTCAGAGTTCCCCTGGTAACGCATCTCTCTCATGTTTGTCATTAATTAGCTGTGTCCCTGTCCCCCTTCTTGGCCCCGCCTCCCTCCTCTACAAACTTCAGGCAGCAAATGTGTCCCCCAGATTGCTTCCTAAGTTTCACATACTCTGTGTGCCTTGAACCCTTTTTTACTCCTGTGGAGATGGTGCGTGTGCTTCCCACGGGCCCGTGAGGGTAGCTCTCCGACTACCATGCTCCCTCCCAAGGCAAGAGCCTTCCAGTCTCAGGGCGAGATGGGGATCCCAGTCAGCACTTATCAGGCACCCACAGCTGCTCATTCATAAACCCAGCAGACTCTGAGGACTCTGGTGTGCAGGAAACACCAAGTGGAGGCTAGGGGTGGCGTGCGCAGTCTGCTCTGTGACGCACCACAAGCGACGATGGGAACACAGGTGGAGTGAGTGAGTGTAGACGAGCCTGTCATTCAGGAAGTGAAGTTGAAGTCATCAGCTTAGCTTAGGAGAAAACGATGACAGAGAAAGCCTGGGTGAGTTTCCCAGGGCAGACGCCACTCATGAAAACTCAGAGCTGGATTTCAAGCTGGGTTTCTCTACCGCTCTGCTCCAGTCAGGAAGTAGAGACGAGGAGCATTTATATAGCCAGGGGTCTGGACTGGGCTGTGGTTCAGTGGCGGAGCGTTTGCCCAGCATGATCCAGGGTTAAGTATCCAACACACACACACACACACACACACACACACACACACATATGCACACACACATATACACACCACCACCACCGTCATCATCATCAGAAGCCTCGGCGCCTCCCCTCCACCTTCCACTGTGGCGTCTGGAAGCTTCCATACTGCAGGAGATCATCTGCAGCCCCCGTGCTAAGTTCCCTGTCTGAATCTGTGGCTGTCACTTAGAGTTCTTTCTACTCCAGAGTTTTCCAGGGGAACAGACCACACATACTTGTATGGGGTCAGGTACCCTCACAGCCCATGGTTCCTGGGCTACTGTCTCCAGTCCCAGCCTAGGGTGTTCAGGGTTCCCTCTGTCCCCTCGGCGGTCAGACACTGGTATCAGCCTTGCTCTCTTCGCAGGCTAATCGGGACCTTCCGCATGGTGCTGCAGAAGGTGGTGGAGGAGAACCGTGTGGAGGTGACGGACACACTGATTGATGACAACAATGCGATCATCAAGGTAGGTCCGCCGAAGAGTCACTGGCCTCTCCCATCAGCCTGAGAGCCTGCACCTCCCACCAAGGATGGTCTAGAGCAGTGGTTCTCAACCTTCCTAAGGCTGTGGCCCTTTGACACAGTTCTTCATGCTGTGGTGACCCCCGACCATACAGTTGTTTCCACAGCTGCTCCATAACTGGTTTTGCTACTGTTAGGAGTGGTGATGTGAGTATCTGTGTTTTCCTGGGGTCTTAGGCGACTCCTGCGAAAGGGTCATTTGACATCCCTACCACCACCAAAGGGGTCGAGACCCACAGGTTGAGAACCACTGATCTGCAGCATGCTCCCCGAGGGACAAGGGAGGTAGGAGGAGGAGGATATCAAGGGAGCTCTGCCAGAGCTGCTCGGTGTAGGGGCTGGTGTTAGAGTCCCTGTAGTCTCTCTCAAATGGATACCCAGCTTCGGACAGGAAAGCCCTTGATGGCCAGTCTCCCCAGCATTGCTCTCTCTCTTAGTTGCCTCTTCTGTGACTCCACTCAGGGGCAGCTGGCACTGTGAAAAGGAGCCTGACCCTTGGATATGATACTTCTGCAAAGTGAGCAAAAGTAGATCGGCCTCACAGGGTTGTTCTAAGGGGGTCAAAGGACACACAAAGAAACTACCTAGAATGCTGGATGATGCATAAAGAGCCTTTGTCTCCTTACCTCAGTTCTACCCCATGCAAATTAGGGCTATGCCTTCTCGACGTGGTCCCTCCACTACAAGTTCTGTTTAACATCTGCACTCCACTTTCTCCAGAAGAAAAGTCCAAGGCAACTCCCCAAGACTCCCCTCTCTAGGGTAGCAGGTGAGGTGTTGGGAGAGTTGGAAGAAGCGCAAGCTATGCAAGGTTATAGGAAGCCTAGCTAACTTTGTCACTCCACCAGAGAGGTCCCCTTGTGCCTGTATACAGCCTAGGTTCTGAAGATGAGGAAGTGACCTAGTCTTTGCGGGCACCAAATGATTCTATTACTTATATATACTGAGGACCCAGAGACCTCACACCCAGGCTTGGGCCCAGAGATCTGGGGCAGCCCCTTGACTCTAGGCACCTGGAAAGAGGAGAGCCAAGTGCAATGGGTCTTGTCGAGCTGGCTGAAATCTTGCACGTTGTCAGTCTCACTCAGCCTTATTTTCTCATCTGCAAACTGAGGTGCGAAGGTCCCCACCTAGTCTTCAGAGCGAGTAAAAGTGCCTCCAGATGCCACAGGTACCAGGGGACTGCTGTTGCCAGTCCCTCTGCTCACTGACCCTCTCCCTTCAGACCAGCCTAAGCATGGAAGTCCGGTATCAGGCCATAGACGGCACAGCAGGCTCCTGGGATGACAGAGACTTCCTGGGAGATGAGTCTCTTCAGGAGGAGGAGAAGGACAGCCAGGAGACAGATGGCCTGCTACCTGGCTCCCGACCCAGCACCCGAACATCCGGCGAAAAGAGCTTTCGCAGGTAACAAGCTGGCCCCCTCTGTCAGCCCACTGCTCCCCCCCAAAGGCCTGGAAAGTTGGTGCCTGGAACCAGTGCCCCAGAATGGGGCTGAGCTGTTATAGAAATACTTAAGAGTTGGGAAGATATTCAAGCCATCTCTCACCTGGCTCCCAAACCCAAGAATGCAGGAGGCTCTAGTCAATGGAGGCCACGCCCACTCCAGCCCTGAGGGAAGCAAAGGGCTGAGAGGTCTAATCTAGAGGGAAGACTGGAGCTTCTGTCCTCAACAGAGAAATGGGAAACCGAGGCAGGGGAGGAGACCTTAGTTTCTCTGGTCTAAGAACCAACAGTGCCAGCCAGACCCAAGCAGCCTGACCTCTATTTTGGCCCAGTGAAAAGATTCCTAAGACAGAGGCCTTCTGTTGCTAGAGTAAGGCTAACAGTCCTGGTCAGGACCTGGCCACCACTCTGCTGTGAAAAATTTGTCCAGGCTCTTCTATATCTAAGATTCATAGCTCACAAGCCCCTTACAGGTGACAGTGGGCTTTGATAGGCCTCACCTCCCTGTAGGGCTTTCATGAGAGACAAAATGCAGTTGCATTACTCAGGGGACAGAACTGAAGCCAGAGAAATATCCCTAGATACCCAAGATGATGAGAACACCATGTAAGATGCTTTATTTAGACCTCTGCCTAGAAGCCAGGGGTATGGTTTGAGAACGAGAGTCCCTTGCGTCATTGCAAGCTTCTCCCTCCACTTTCTTCTCGGGTGAAGTTTCCTCAGCCTGTGTGACAGAAAACACATAGGCTCTCAGTTAGTGAACTGGAATTACAGTGCTGTTGTTAGACCTCCTCTCATCACCAGCCTACCTCCCAGACACGAGTTTAAATAAATTCCCAGGACTATGTGCTTTGGGCCAGCCGTATTCCTCCCTGCTTGGTCCAGCCACCAACGTGTTGTTGATCCAAGGGGATATTCCAGGTTAGAAATGAAGAGCCCGGTGTTGACTGACAGCAACAGGTTCTTCATCCTGGACAGTGCCAAATGTCAGGAATATGTTTAGAAGGTCTAAGAGGGTGAGCAGAGACTGGATCGTAGATGAGGAGATATTAACAGTGGCCACCACATGAGGAGATACTAAGACAATGGACACCACCTGATAGAATACTAACACAATGGCCACCACCTATCACCATCTTCCAACAGTCCTTGAAGAAGAGTTGGGTGGGGCTTGTTCTGAGTGAGTTCTGAGACGCAGACCACCCACTGTAGAGAAAGGAATGGTGGCCTGAATCAAGAAAGCTAGCTCCATCTGGTCTACCTCAACTTTGCCCTCATCAGCTGGGTGACTCTGATATGTCATCAACCCTTCTCTAGGTCAATGACAGGAATAAATTAGTTTAGAGAGTAAACATGCAGGCTCCCCTCCAGTCTAGACTCCAGTGGAGCTCAGGGTACTCAGGGACAACTATGAAAACAGCTTCCCTCAGGGGCTGCCCTCAGCAGAGAGGCAGTAGAGGACAGAGAGCATGATGTGGCTCAAATAAAATAAGATTCAAAGGGTACTTCTCAGACCCCCAGAGAGTCCTGGTCCAGGAAGGTGGAGCCAAGCCTCACTGCATAGCGTCCTGGTGTTCTCTCCTCTCCCTGCCTCCCTTGCCTCTCCCAGGCCAGAAGGAGTAGGAGGAAGGCTTCCTCTTAGGGACTGGGGTTGGGGAAGAGCCACAGCACAGCCAGAGCTCCTGGCTCCCAGCAGGTGTCACCACTCTGGTTAAAGGAACATATGTGGGCACACTCCTTCCATAGCTGCCACCTGGAGCTGCCATCACCTTCAAGGTGGATGTGGCCCCCTTCTCCTCTCCTCTGGACCTAGCCTTGTAGCTGGCAGCACTCCCTCCCTCTGCTTGTGTGGTTTACTCTCTCCTGGGCCCTGAACCATCACATGCCATGTGAGTTCCCCTGCTCACTTCTCGAGTCTCTGCCTTCATCCAGGGGCCCCTTGTCTCTGCCCACTTTTTACAAAATAACCCCAAGGAGGTGAGTACACCAAGAGACAGTACAGCTGAGTTGGGAGTATGGAGCCCAAGGGCCGGCTCTGCTGTCTGTAGACACATTTCCCTAACTGTAAGATGGCTCACCCATGCCCACACGAGAATTAGGAGGAAATGCAGCACTGCATGTGAGTGATACCCACTGTACATGGAAGGTGGGTTACCAGCCAGCATTGTCCCTTCAGACTCCACGTTACCTCAACCCCACCTGTTTCCCCTCTGAGCCCTACCTGACCTCTGGTACAGACATTGTTACCAATCTGATTTTCATCCATCTTCTGTTAAGGGCTCTCCCATTGATGCTCACCAGAAATTCAGCTATTCTGGGCAGGAATAAAAATCTCTCTCTTGCCGGGTTTGGTGGCACATGCCTGTAATCATAGCAGAGGCAGAGGCAGGTGGATCCTTGTGAGTTCTGATCTACAAAGTGAGTCCAGGGCAGCCAAGGCCACACAGAGAAACCCTGTCTCAGGGGAAAAAAAGAAAGAAAGAAAGAAATATCTCTCTATATATCTATATTTTTATCACTCTCTTTCACACTCACACACACACACACACACACACTTGTATGCATTTACATGCACACACATTCGCTGCATGGTACCAGGGATTTCCATGGCCCTGGATGTCAGCCTCTGTTGCTGACACCGTCTCTTGGAGTCAAACCTTACAAAGGAGCTTCGGCTTCAATTGCATAGCTAAACAACACAGCCTTTGGCTTTCCCCAAGATCCTTTGTCCTCTGAGGCTCTCTCTCCATCTCATCCTCTCTACCTCACCTAGCCTCACAAGCTTCTACCACCTTCAGCTACCCAGGCCCCCCTGGTCCTGGGGGATGTCTAGGTAATTCCTATGACATTTTTTCAGAGGTAGGTTGTGACCGGGGCCGTTGCTCTTGTCCTGCCTATGGGTATCCCTCCACTCCAGTGGAAACCTGTAGCCCCTTCCTGTCTGGAGCTGAGAGTAGCTGGCCTTGTGCACGTAGCAGGGCTCTGAGAAAGGGGCGCATGTGTGTGGTAAGGTGTGTGCACGGTGCTCTACACACTCACTGCCTCCTGCTCTGCTGCTACTTCATTGACTCTCATGGGCCCCAAAGAACTAGGAGACTCTCTCCTGGCTCCCTTCACTGGGCTGGGAGCCAGTTCTGCAATGGCTGCCAAGGAGCCAGCAGCCCCAGAGTCACAGCCATGCGGGGGTTTTGGAGTAAAGTGGCTCCAGGGTTCTCCTCTCCTTCCAGCCACTCTACCTGAGGTTGGGGCCCCCACCCTCAGCCTCTGAGTAACCCAAGTGAGGCCAAGATGTGCCTGGGTCTCAGCAGGCCTTAGTGTTCCCAGGAAGGCACTCTACTGTCCTCCTCCTTTCTCTGGATGCTCTTATCAGTTCAGGGAGCAGTGGGGGGGGGGCAAGAGAAATCATTCAATGGGGCTGAAAGTGGTTCTCCCATGAGAATGCTGGCTGAGGATCAGGCCTTACACAACTGGCAGGAAGCGCCAAGAGCACAATGTGAACTGTAGGAAGAAATCCTGTCATGTCTAGGGCTTCTCAGGAGGTTCTGTGGCAATGCAGGCAGAAGGTGAGGTCACTGCTTGCCAGCTGAATGGCAGAGGGCTGCCTGAGCCTCCACCACCCTCCATAAGAAGGAGATGATGATAAGGATGACTGCCTTGTGGGATGACAGCTTAACCACAGTGGTGCCTGTCTGAGCCAAATAAAATCATGATCGTATTCTTTCTTCATAAAACCAGCCCTTCCCCTACTCCGTTTCCACTCTTAGAAAGTGTGGACCTGTCATGGCCTTGAAACCTGGAGTATGGAAGGAGGGGAGACAGAGGAATTCTCCCTACATCCTGGTAGACATGACACCTCTCTGAAGCAGACAGACAGACAGACTTGGGCTGTGACTCTATATGGAGGCTTCCAGGCCTGAGCTATCCAGGGCCTCACCTAGGTCTGAGCCAGGAGAGTGTGAGCAAAAGGAAATAAATCATAATGATTATTGGCTCCCCCCGCCCTTGATCCTCATTGACTGGGTACTGGAGAGGCTTTGTGAGAATGCTCCAGTTTCTGGAAACATCTTTAAAGGAAGATGGGAGTACAGCTCCGCTCTGCCTCTGAGCTTTAACGGTGGCCTGGTTACAGCACATTCTCCCACTTCCCCATTTTTCCTCTCAGTGGCTGAATGCCCCGTCTTGTAGCACTCCGAGCCCCATCCCTCAGATAGGCTCTGCCCACTGTGACCCTGGAGGACCCCACAGCATAGACACTACATACCCCTTGGAGGGGACCGAGGGAGGAAGAAATGTTAGGACCCACAACTCTGGAGTCACCAGACCTCTCCTGGGCTAAGAGCAGACTGGCTGGGCCTGGGGCCATGACACTCCTACACCGAAGACTTAGTCTTAAGAAGGGACCAGTGGGATAGGGAAGGCCCTGGGGAGGAAATGGGGCTCAGCAGGGCCAGGGGCTAAGGTTGTAAGGGTCTCTGGTCCTACTCTCACTCGAATCCCCTTGTCTCCTCATTTCTTCCCCCTACTCAGCAAAGGCAGAGAGAAGACCAAGGGAGGCAGAGATGGCGAGCACAAGTAGGTGTCCCAGGCCAGGGCAAGCCAGTGGTGCTGGCACTCCACCATGGGGCTCCAGGGGGAGGGGATGGGCTGTCCGAGAGGGCCTAGGAGGGGCTGTCCTGGTGGAGTAGCAGAGGACATACAGGGTGATGGAGGTCCTTCCACCAGAATACGGGGGAGGAGAATGGGAGAGGGTGGCGATTGCCAGGGAAGTGGCCGGACCTCTTCTTTCCACTCTGGGTTTTTGGAAGTGATGCTTCCTCTTTCAGAATCTTGTTCTTCCTCTACTTCGCTGACCAGTTCTCCGGTCAGGCCCTTGATCTTCTTCTGAGGGAGGACTAGCTAAAGACTAGGGAACACAAGAAGCCAGTAGCCACCTTCCAGCCTAAGCAGGACATAGGGCCTTGGACATCCAAGGAAGACAATCTCTGCACCTGTGGTTGCAAGGTGTAGTCAAAGCCCAAAGTACCATAAGCTGGGCAGGGCAAGACTGGCCTGAGGTGATGTACTTGTAGGCTCCCCAAAGCACACTGTCATCTGGAAACCACACAAGTTACAATAGTTGAGGTCCCTAGGGCTGGCCATAGTACAAGGGGACTCTGACTTTTGTGCATGGTGACAAGTGCCAGTTCCAGAGAACAGGGAAGAACTGGCGGGGGTGGGGTGGGGAATCTAACTTCCTACCCTCAGTTCACAATGGAACCAGGAAGTTAAAAGTATCTACCTGTGCTCGAAGCCAATTAATTCTTCAAATGCTGAAAACCCAGAGGTGTATGTAGAATTTTCCGTGTATAGAAACAGAATTCCAGAGACATCAAGAGATTAGCCCAAAACTGTGGTCCCAATACTTTAAAAAAAAAAAGAAAGAAAAAATAGTTTGCAGTTGTGTCTATAGTAGTTGAAACTGATCCTGATGGGTGTGTGGGCCTATGGTAAGGTCCTGGGGGACTTGGAGCCTCGTTCGCTGGGTTGTACTTGTAACGCCTGGAATAGTTGCACAAGTAGTAACCCTGACCACAGGGCGGCACAAGCAACACACGGTGTCGGAAGGTGACACACGGAGAGATGGAGCCAGCCGTGTGGCGGCTTCCGAGAAGGGGCCAGTGCATGGCAGGGCTGAGAGAGGGAGAGCCAGCGGTCTGAATCCCAGCATGGCAGAGAGGTGATGGAGACTTCTCTCAGGGGGAAGGCTCAGGGCTCTAGGTTTCTCTGTGGCCACTTAGATGTCGAGGGTTTGCCTAGGAGGCACAGGCGACCCGCCTTCTCTCCCCCAGGCCCCATCTGAGGTCACCAGGCCTCCGTACCCCTCCATCTCCCAGTCTGTCAGATGGGCTTGACCCCTGTGAGTGGGGTAGACCGGCCTCACGTGGCAGGTCCCCAGGACAGGCTGCCTTCCTTGCCCTTCCCCATCCTCTTTCTTGCTGTCCCATGACCAGATGAAATTAAGTCAGCTAGGAGGTAATATTATTTTAATGTCTACGGGAATGGGAAATGGAATCTCTAAGATGCGATTAAGCAAATTGAAGCTCTTTAGCCCGAGACAAGAACACTGTGAGAAGAGCCTGCAGATCATGACAATTGTGCTGCCAAAATGGTTGGTTTCTACTTGTGCTGCAGGGAGATCAGAGGAAGTAGATGTGAGATGTAGCAGAGAAAATGTAAAATATGACCCAGGAAAGAAGTGTTCCCCATGGGTATAATGGACTGTGGCATAGCTGCCATGAGGAGATGGGAAGTATCTATTCTTGTGATATTGTTTGCTAGAGCTCTGCAAAAGGACTGGCAGCCAGAAAGAAAGGAGGAGCCAGATTCCCAGGCACTCCTAGGATGGGAGGAGCACTCCAGGTTCTCACGGTCCCTCTGGTGTAAGAGGGACACATGTACCAATAAGCCAGATTCCCAGGTAGTCCCCCTGAATGGCTCAGTCTGGGCCAGAGATGTAACTTAGTAGTAGAGCCTTTGCCAAACCTGTGTGAGGCTCTGGGACTGATCCTCCAGCTCTGAAACTATAAATTAAGGGCTGGAGAGATGGCTCAGGGGTCCAGAGGACCCAGGTTCAATTCCTAGCACCCACATGCAGCTCACACTGTTGCAACTCCAGTTCCAGGAGACCCAACACACAGGCAAAACACCCACCATGCACATAGATTAAAATAATAAAGGATAAATTAAGAAATCACACATACGCACACACACTCAAAAAATTTGAAGTCAGTCTGTCCTTCGCCCGTGCAGGAAGCTATTCAGAACAAACTAAAATCCAACACAGTTTCAAGTACATTTAAAAGTATACGATTACCTGTGTCTGCAGGGACAGGTAGCACCTGTCCATATCCAAGCACTCAGGAGATGGAAGCAGGGAGATCAGGAGTTCAAGGCCAGCCTCAGCTTTATATTGAGTCAGAGGCCAACCTGGCCAAACCTGATGACCTGAGTTGGATTCCCCAGAAACCACATGGTAGAAAGAGAGGGCCAACTCCTGAACACTGTCCTCAAGAAGGAAAGGAGGGAAGAGAAGAAAAAGGAATAATGTACCTGGGGAATGGAAAATCAAAGAGATGAGCCCATTGGGGGCAGTTGGAAAGATGCCCTCAGCTTAGAAAATCTGGCTGTGTAAACAATGCAAAGAAGCAATGTAGATCCCGCCTCTCATGGATAGTCCGGGTATCCTGATTACCTGAGGCATGAGCGGGTGAACCTTGACCTTTTCAGTTGAAGGTTCTTGTGGAATAGGAACCCTAGCTGGACAGTGAGTGGCTCAGTCTCTAGTTCATTTGCAGTCACGCCTTCTAAGTCACAGCTTCCAGAGTAACTCATAGAGCAAAATCAATAAAGCACTCAGGCTGCCGGATTCCCCTCGGCAAATGTCCCCAGGTCATAATGAATATGCAGCGTCCACCCCCGAGCCCTGTGTGCATGGCACAGCTATCTCGACAGACTCCTAAATGGAGCCGTGGAACAAGGTGAGGAAATTGCTAGGTACATAAAGGAAGACATTACAGTGACTACACTGACTTTAAGATCTTTTCTCTGGAGAACTGTCAGTCTAGACACACCATTCTGACCATGGTGAATGCAGCCACTGCAAGCAAATATGACCCTCTGTCTTCACCTCCCCTGCACTCCTGATTGTCAAGTTTTTTTGTTTGTTTGTTTGCGTTTTTGTGCGCATGCATTTTTGTTGTTGGTGTTTTGTTTTTGTTTCATTACATTTATTTGTTTGTTGCATGTTTTGTGTGTGTGTGTGTGCACATGCCATGGCATTCATATGAAGTCAGAGGACAACTCATGGTCCTCAGTTCTCCTCTTCCGCCCTGTGGGTCCCAGGGATTGAACTCCGGTCATCTGGTTTGCCAGCAAGCACTTTTACCCACTGGGCCAGCTCTCCAGCCCGTCGTTGTCCTTGTCTGTTCATTGTATAAGACAGGTGTCAAGCAGCCCCGGCAACTGCAGGTGTGGCTGCAGCCGAAGTGCCAGGGTCGTTTGTAGAAAGAGCCCATTGGAGAAAGCACTCATTCCCAGATTTCTCAAGCATACTGTGCTCGTGAATACAAACTCGCTTGGTTGAAGGTCTCTTTTCACAGAGTTGACAACTGGCTTGTTTCTGTACCTGCTTCTCACTCCATCCTCCCTCCATCCTCCCTTCTGCCCTACTAGAAGAGATGCAGAATTAGATGTCTTAAAATAGAAACTTAAATCACAAGTTAATTTTTAAAAATCCGTCTCCATTGTAAGTCGACAATCTTTAAAGTGGCCTGAGTAAACTAACTTTTTTTAAAGTTGCCCTTTGACCTTTGACCTCTGCCCTTTGCCCGGAGTGGAGTGCACTGCTCTCAGGGACTGGCACAGTAGATAGGGCCCTTTCAATAGTGAGTTACTGATGGGACGCCACAAAGGTCAGCAGATACAATGGCACCCTGCTCTGCTGCCCGCAGGGTAGAAGGCACCACGGGCCTGGAGCCTGGACTGAGAACTGTGGAGATGGTGTCCACCACCGCACACACCTGCACCTCTCATCAAGAAACAAGCACCATTTTCAGACCTCCCGGGCCATGCTGCCAGGGAGCCTGTTTGCCTCGGCCGTCACCTGATGCAGTTTTAGGAGGAGGGTTTCCTTCTTGGAATTTGTTTCAGGGTACACAGTACAGGTGGTTGTGTTTAAGTATGGTCATTAAAAGTCTCCATTTTAGCCAGGTGGTGGTGGTAGCAGAGGTGGTGGCAGTGCAGGCCTTTCATCCCAGCACTTGGGAGGCAGAGGCAGGCAGAGCTCTGTGAGTTCAAGGCCAGCCTGGTCTACAGAGCAAGCTTGAGGACAGCCAAGGCTACACAGAGAAACCCTGTCTCAAAAAAAAAAAAAAAAAGTCTCAATTTTTACTCTGAAAAATGTTTATTCTAAGAATAAAGTGGTATTTAAATTAAAGGATCATAAGAGTCTAAGAGTACCCCAGGTCTTGAACTTAAGCTGTTGTATGGGACCAGCTTCAGAAAGCCGTGCAGTCTTTCTGGGCGTCTGGCAGCAGCCCAAGTTCCAGACCCATATGCAGAGCAGCTGTGTTCTCCAGGGCAGGGCCTCTTCTGACCCGCTTAGCACTCTTAGCACCATCTGAGAACCCTTCCCCAGGGGTGGGGAGTTTGTAGCCAGGGCAGGCCGCCATGGCAGTAGCCCTGTGTAGCTCACACATGCAGAGGACTAGGACTCTAGGAACAGCCAAGAACAGCTTGCATGAAGGCAAGCACTGAGAGTCCTGGGTCGTCCAAAAGAGAAGCCACAGGACGGTGAGGCTGGACAGAAAGGAAGTCAAGGCTGTGACAGGGTGGCACAGCTGTGGAGAGAGAGTGGGTGCCCACATGAGCCATGCTTCCTAAGACTGGGACTGTGGCAGAAATCTGAGTGCAGCTGGCACCCTGTCCTGTAAGCCACCTGCTAGGGAGAGAGCCCCCAGGATGCTTCAAGCTAAGCCAGGCAGGATGACCCCTTTCCCACCTCCAAACAACCCATTCTAATCCTGATCACCGGCGATTTACCATTTTTATCAGAGTCTCTTCCAAAATATGTTGAGACTTTGGTCATTTTTTAATGAGGGACTCTTTCTAAGTGACACCCTTTCTGCAAATGAAGCTGGTGCCTGAGCCACCGCCACAGCTGCACCTGCCCTGCTTCCTGGTCACCATTTTGCTCACAACGGATTCCTGCTCAGAGAGCTCCTGATCATGAAGGCAGTGCAGCCAGGACAGTGGAACTTCTGCAGGCCTAGGGGACAGGAACTTCAGGCTTTAGCCTCAATTGCTCCACTTCCTGTAGGACACAGAGATGATTTTCTCCTCTCTGAGCTTCAAATCCTCACTGGCTGGATGAAGAGATAGATACTCATGCCCTTCACAAGGGCTAGCAGAGTAAGCATGTGCATAAGCATGAGGGAAGCCATTAGCCCACAATTGTTGTTCAAAAGGAGTATCTCTTGTTGGCCATCCCACGTGTTTATACGGTGTGTGTGCTTGTGTGTAACCAAGTGGATAGCAATTGAGAAAGACATCTGGCTCCAAATGTTCATGCACACCCATGTACCCACATGTATGTGGACATGTGTACACACAGGCACACCATACATGACAGAAAAAAAAAAAGACTCTACCAGTTAAGAGATTAGAGAACAACAAAGAAGATACCTGCACCAAATAATAATGCCAAAGATAGAAGCTTCCTTTAGAGAGGCCCTTCCTTCCCCTTCTTCATTTTAAACCCATAATACCAGGGAGAGCAGACAAATCAGGCTCACCAACCTCTCTCATCCATTTCTAGGATATCAATAAACCAACAAATCAATTAAAAAATCAATAAGAATTAATAAATAAACTTAACAATAAATTCGTGAGTGGGCGCCACCTGAAAGGAGTGGTCCCTGTCCACCTGCCCATCACGGGATACAGACATAGCTCACTCTGTATCCGGGTTTAAGATAGGGCCAGGTTTGGAGAAGGAGACTGATCCTCCAATCCCAGGTAGAAGGGCTTGAGATTTTCAGACCATCACAAGGACGGAAAGGTCTTCCCCAACCTCGCACTGTACAGCTTGCAGAGCTGTACATCCCCGAGCTTCTGCAAGTAGAGGCTGACCCAAAGTCAGTGGGCCTCTCTAGAAGCAGGTTTCGGGTGGGCCTGTTCCTACCCCCACGGGAGCCTGCAGTATGGCAGCCACACCCAGGAGGAGGAGAATGGGAAGCACAGGGAATCAGGTGTCCCTCTTATACAATATGAATGGGGTAATGGAACACCGCACCTAGCCCCCACGGATCCTACTCTTGCTGTCTCCTGGCTCTGGGGACCTCAGGCTCTGCTGACGGGACATCACTGAAGGGCTGTGGGGACCCCTGCCTCCTTCCCTCAGCCCCACTGACTGTAAGACCTTTTGCCCCAGCTCAGGGGCCACACCACACCAGAGGAAGAGGTAGGCGCTGTGGGCTCTGCCGTGAGTTCTGAGGGCTAGGTAAGAGAGGGGTCGGTCTGCAGTAGGGAGGCATAGGCAAGAGAGGCAAGCAGGAGGAGAGAAAGGCCCTTTTCACTGGGAGCTGAAGGGACTTCTCACAGCACAGAGAAGAGAGACAGGGCAGACTGACTGTACCGAAGCCACCTGAGATCTGACTAGCTGGCATCCATGGCTCCCACCTCAGCCTCAGACTGTCCCTCTGAGTCTCCCAGACCTATGTATCTGTTCTGACGCTGTCTCTGGGCACCTTACCCTCTTTTCCGGTTAGCTCAAGTGGGGGTACATGGACAGGAAGAAAGCTGAGAGACCTTGCAGATCTTGAGAAGACAGGGCTGAGGTCAGGCCGAAAAACTCAAGACCCAGCCCCACTCCAGGCCACTTCCCTGGTCAGCTGGGACCCCCATCCGCCCTTCATTAACCCGAAGACAGTGCCAGGGAGGAAGTGTCCTATGTCCTTGGGGGTTCATGGCCCCTAATTTGGAAGGTATCTTGGGAAAAATGGATGAGGTCGGGGGCTCCATCTCCTTTTTCTCTGAGTTCCCCTAGGGACTGCCTCTTGTGTTTGTGCTTTTCCGGCATGCATCTGTCTCCTCCCACCTCATTCTGGGGGTCCCCCTTTTACAGAGCGGGAAGGAGTGTATTCTCGGCCATGAAACTCGGCAAGACTCGGTCCCACAAAGAGGAGCCCCAAAGACAAGGTAGGGAAAGTGTCCTGCCCACCCTTCACACAGCTGCGGCAGCCACTTCTTTCAACGGTAACCATCCTTGAAGCCCGCCCTGGTCTGGTCTCAGAGGGCCCTCCTTTCCCACTGGACACTCCCATAGACGCTTGGGCGGGCTCGGACTCCCATTGGCTGGCCTGGAGGTTAGCCTCTGCCAATGGGTGGGCTCCTTCTCCCTACATTGAGTGTTTAACTTGACAGGAACCCAGAGGTTTGTTTGTGTCTGTTTGCTTTAAATTAAAAGAGAGGGTAGCAAGAAAGCGCTGTGCTGTGCTGTGCTGTGCGGTGCCTGGCAACTGCAGGCACACCCACCTCAAAGACAGGCCACTGGGCCTGAGGAGCCGGAGTGACCTTTGGTGCTTGGTTCCCCTAAGAAAGGAGGCTGGAAGGCTATCCCACAGCTGTTTAAAAGGAGGCAAGAAGGACAGGTGAACGATAAGGGGGTCCTCGGGGTGACGCACACAGCTTTGTGCCATCAGCGTCGGGGCTCTCCCATGTGGCCCACTGGTCCTAGAACTCTCCTCTTCCCCAGCCAGTTTTGGCTGTACTCTTCTTGGATGGAGGGTACAGCTTCCTGCTGAAACCCCAACCTGCCATGCCTGGATGGCTTTTTCAAATCATGACTTTGTCCCCCTGGATTCCCAGATGGTCATGCACATCTTTAATTCCAAGACTCAGGAGGCAGAGGCAACTGGGTCTCTGCGAATCTGAAGCTAACCTGGTCTACACAGAGAGGCTCAAGCCAGCCTGGGCTGCATAGTGAGACCCTGTCAAAAATAAAGAAATTAAAGAACGCCAAATGTATGGGTGGCAGCATTCCAAGCACGCTCCATCAAATAAACCTGGAATTTGGCTCTCCTTCTTAGGAGACAGCCCCAAGCTAGCATCCACCCGCCCGCTCTTCCCTTCTTCCCCAGATGAGCCAGCAGTGCTGGAAATGGAGGACCTGGACCACCTAGCCATCCGGCTGGGGGATGGGCTGGATCCTGACTCCGTGTCTCTAGCTTCAGTCACGGCTCTCACCAGCAATGTCTCCAACAAACGGTGAGCCTCCCAGAGACCTGTATCCCACCTGCCACCACCCTATCAGGCAGGACCAACTTGCCAACCTTGAGATTTGGGGGCACAGAAATCAGAGTCCGTGAACAGCTTCTCCACAGCCTCGCCCTTTCTTACTGTCCTTAGATGACCTCTCTCCCATCTCCCCGCAGAGGCAAGGCAGCAGCAGGTCCTTGAGCCCCTGTGGGAGGAGGGACAACACAGAGCTGATCAGTCCACAAGTGACTGTTCACCCAGTGACCATCTCCCTGTTCCTTCTATCCCTGCTTCGTCTTCTCTGTTGATGCCAGGGAGAACATCTACCCTCCACCCACCCCCAATTCTGTTGGCAGAACCGAGTGTTGGAAGACCACAGTTTTGTCCCTCTGGCCTCTCCATCTCTCACACCAACCTGACAGTCCATTCTCTCCTCCTCAGGTCTAAGCCAGACATCAAGATGGAGCCAAGTGCTGGGAGGCCCATGGATTATCAGGTAGGTGGGCACCAGGATGTATGGGCCTTACAGATTCCAGCCAGGTGGGCATGATAGGCTCAGAGGTAAGAGCCGGGGGGTCCTAGAGAGTCACAGCAAGGTGTAAAGACTCAAAGTAGGCTTCTCTTTGAGGGTCATTCTTAAAAGCATCTAGGCAAAGGCAAACCCAAAGAAAAGTTTGTGATCTCTGTTTGCGCTGCTCAAAGATCCTTGATTCTGTGTCATTGGTGAAAATCCTAAGGAAACGGGGGCCTGGGAAAACAAAAGGAAACACACACACACACACACACACACACACACACGAGATGAGTTTTGGAGAATGTTGGGTGCATTTTTAAATTATTCCAGCTTATTTTATTTTATTTTATTTGGGTTTTTTTTTTCAAGACAGGGTTTCTCTGTGTAGCCTTGTCTGTCCTGGACTCACTTTGTAGACCAGGCTGGCCTTGAACTCAAAGAGATCCACCTGCCTCTGCTTCTGTAGTGCTGGGATTACAGGCATGCGCCACCATGCCCGGCTTCCAGCTTATTTTAGAGCTGGAAGTAACATCAATCCCATTTTCCCTCTTTATTGTGTCTCTATATTTTCTTAAACTAGTAGTTCTTTGTTTCTAAAGCTAAATTTAAAAGGGCTCTGACCAGGAGGAGGGTTGTGTTTATAGCCACAGAGCAGGAGGAACAGGAGCTGAGCAGCGCTGGTGGCTGCCGACACAGGCCTCAGCGGCCTCCGCTTTGCAGGCCCAGAGCCTCCGCCTTGGCCTTTGTCCCAGCCTGCAATCAGACTGTACAGCAGGGCTCACAATAGACAGGTGTACAAGCCAGGAACACCTTATTATGAGGTGAGAAGAAAGGCAAGAGAAGGCGTCTCTCAAGACAGGTCCAGGGACCCAGCGCGGCTCCAGACTCTACCTGAGAGCTAACAGGACCCTGGTACGGGTCAGACCCTGTGGTGAGTACAGCTTGATTTTCAATGCCCACTTCCCAGGCCCCATGCTCACTACCCTCGTGCACAGACAACTGCCCCTCGCCTCCCTCAGGTCATGACGTAAAGGGCTAGATGGCATCCACTGAAAACTATGCCTGCTCGTCTTTCCCAATGATTCACCTCGACTCCCTCAAGGCTTGCTTTGGTTTGGTTCTATCCAGTAACCATTTACCCTGGCAGTTAGCCCCAAGTAGTGTCCCATGGTGCCACTCTGAAGCTTTAGACACCTCAAGCCCTGGAGAACCTTGGAGGTTTGCTAACGTTTACCCCCTGACTCATAAAAACCCAAACACAGTGTCCTGAGGCATCAGGGGATTTCTCCAGGGGACTGAGATCTGAGGGAATTGCTTCTTCTATGTGCAGACCAGAGAGCCCACTCATATGCAATGCCACTGGCCTGCTGTGCAAAAGCACATGTTAATGCAATTTATTTTTTAAAAGCTTATTATAAACCAGGTGCTGTGTTAGGAGCTGAATAGGTGTCTCCATTGAGATTGTGTCTTTTTTTTTTTTCGAGACAGGGTTTCTCTATATAGCCTTGACTGTCCTGGACTCGCTTTGGAGACCAGGCTGGCCTCGAACCCACAGAGATCCTCCTGCCTCTGCCTCTGCCTCCGTGAGTGCTGGGAGTTGGTCGAGATTATGTCATTCTTACAACTATAATTATTACTGCACTTTCACAGTAAGAGCTGAACCAATGCCAGGTGTGGTGGTGATTGCTTGTAATCACAGCACTCTGGGAGGCAGAGGCAGGCGGATCTCTGTAAGTTGGAGGCCAGCCTGGTCTACAAAGCGAATTCGGGATAGCCAAGGCTACACAGAGAAGCCCTGTCTGGAAAAACCTAAAAGAAAAGAATACCGAGCCAAGAGTTACAGGGCCACTGGTCTTGGGTAAATCAAGGCCGGAGGCGGAGTTCACAGTTAACCACAGTGAGAACCACTGTAACAATTGCTCCCTTAGGATCCCTGGTTCCTTGGCTCAACAATTACTTCTTCTTCTCAAACTGCTTCCTGCCGGGGATTTTTATGTCCCAGGTCAGATATTTCTCCCTCCAAAGTCTTTAAAACCTTCTGAATTAGACCAGTTACCCCATCTCACCCCGCAGCGCTGTGTCTCCTGATGGGCCCATTCACAGCTCACCTGCGCATATTTATCCACTGCGCAAGAGGGAGCAAGGAGGATTCAAATGCAAAACATTTTAGCTTTCTGACAAATACGATGCACAAACCAACAAAACCAACAGCGACTTCCCTCCCTCGGGAGCTCGGCTTTAGTTAATCAGAAAGACCTCAAAGCGCATGTGGCACTGGGAGAGAGGAGAGGAGAACCTCTCAGCAGCGCTTTGGTCCAGATGGGAGCCTGAGGGCCAGTCCAGCTGTGAAGGCCAGCCACCAATGGAAGGAGGCCTGTGGGAGGAGACTCCAGGGTGCCGTATTCTGCGGGCAGTCTAGAAGAGACAGAACATTAAATTCTTCCCTGATTGTTGGTATTTTAAAGAGGACAAACCACCGTCACCTCCCTGGGGAATGTGCACTTTGCCCAGCAGGGCACAGAGAGCTGGCAGCTCTTCTTGGAGCCTGGACTCTGTCCCCTGGTCTCTCTTCCTGACACTAAGTCTTAACACGTCACCTCCAAACACATCTCCAGTTTCCAACATCACTGAGTCTCCCAGGCCTGACCTAGGCCCCCAGTCTCTGCTGTACTTCTGCATCCCTTCTCCTTGGCCTCTGCGTCTTCGTATTGGCTTCCACTCTATCCTCCGGGCCACCACTAGAGTGATCTACCTGTCTGGTCATGTCAGACCTCTGACCCTGGAGACCAGGGGAGATGGAGAATGAGAAGAACAGCAGTTGCAGGGCTGTGCGTGGGTATCTGTGTCACCCCTCCCCTCTAGCTTCCCCTGACACTCTTGATGCAAGCATGAACAGAAGTCCCCAGAGCAGGTCACAAAACACCATTATACTCGGGATCCTTTGGGACATTTGAGAAGATTTTCTTTTTCCCCACATTGTTTTCTGTGATAGTTTTGGAGAGGGCTCTTGGGAATTCTGGCCCTTGCCTCAACAGGAGATGGTGGATTAGTCAAAGGTGTCACTCGTGCTTCTCTCTGCTCCCAGGATTTCCCTTCTGGAAAAGCTGTGTGTGAGATGGAAGTTTCTTTGTTCTCATGCAACTCTTCACTGGCATTGTAGTTTCTGTTTCCTCAACATTCTGTTGACTGGATGGCCCATCCCCTCCTGCCAAATATGAATGACCACATTCTTACTTTTAATTTCAATTTAGACACACACACACACACACACACACACACACACACACACACACACACCTGAAGCAGGGCTTGGGGAGGCTGTGGAGTAGCTTCCCTTCTGCCCAGTACCACACCCCTCTCCTCTGTCTCCCTCCCAGGCTTCCCCTGGGACCATTCTCGTCCAGCAAAGCACAGCCCCCTCTCATGTCTCTTCCCCCCATCTCTTCATTCCTTCCAACCCTCTGTTCTCCTCTCTTCACCCGCCATGTCTCCCGTCAGCTCCTGACCCAGCTCACTGCTGCTGGCTCAGCTCCACTGCAGAAGGTGGAAAAATGAACCCTGAGCAGAGGAGGGGACAAAGGATGGAATGCACACATGAAGACCAACCACCCTCCTGGCATGGGGAGTTAATCTCAGCTGGCTCATCCGGCCAAAACCATGCTTGTCTGTCCTACCCAGTCTTGAGTTACAGCAAACCTTCATCGGGGTGGGGGGTGCTAGTTGTAGAAAAACAATAATTTAAACATTTTGCTGCAAAAGGTTTATGGGGCTGGAGAGATGGCTCAGTAATTCAGAGCGCTGGCTGCTCTTCCAGAAGACCCAGGTTCAATTCCCAGCACCCACAGGGCAGCTCACAACCTCTGTAATCCAGCTTGAGTGTCCCTGACACCTTCATATGACATACATGCAGGCAAAACACCAATGCACATAGAATAAAAATAAATACATTTTTATGAAAAAGGTTTCTGGAAAGTAAAATTCTATGCACTACTGGGCAAAGAATATTCCAAAAGGACTCCTTGTTTTTCTTCACAGTAAACTTCCTGGAGCTAAGTTAATTAGCCCTGTTTCCTTTTTGGTTCCCTGAAGAAGTGATGACTACTGAGACTCTTTCAAGCGTGGATCCTAAGCATTCAAACCTTGGCCCCATTGGCCTCCTACACCCCAGAATAGAAGCAGCCACTCTCACAGTTTAAGGGTTCCTTCAGCGCACAGTTGCGGCTGCATTTCTGTGCTTTCTTGGCAGTGGTCTTATTGGTGTTGGGGTTTCTATTTTCCTAGCATCGTTTCTGATGTGTGGATTTTTCTTGGTCTTTGAGCTATTTATAAGACCTTGAGGAACACAGCAGATGGTAATTTTAGTAAGGACTCTTTTTTATCTAAAAGGGGAAAATAATTCTCCCGAGTAAAATCATATTTAGAAGTTGCATCAAAGCGTAACAACCGAAGTGCCAAAGACCCAGATGAGCGACACAAACAGCTGCTCTTCCAGTCCAATTAGCTAGCAGGAAATGCTGACAGCAGGCAGGAGGCCTTGGGCTAAAATGCAAGTTCAAGCATCCTAGGGGGCATCCCACTGACCCTGCCTCCTCGGGAGATGACCAGAAGGAGAGGTAGCTTCGGTCTGAGAGGCCACTTACTCGGCTGGCTCTCATTCCAAGGAGCTTTCCCCAGTGTGATGCCTTGGGTATGCCTCGTCTCATTTAACCCTCACTAGCTAGGGTTTTAGCTCGGAGCTGAGACTACGCGGCTCAGTGAGCCCACAGGCTCCTCCGCATCCATTCCTGGCCATGTGTCAGGGGGAGGCGCAGTTCCAAGACCAGCAAACCAAAATCAGTACCTGTTTGTATTTTGCCATGGCCACCCTCATGGGGACTGACCCCGCCAAATCCAAGGCGGGAGCTAATGGCCTGAAATGAAGATTCCTTTCCCCTCTCTTTTCTTACTTTTTCCCCCTTTTCACCTCCCTTTCCTGTCTTTCCCTTTCTCTTTCCCTCTCTCTTTCCCTCTCATTCTCTCTTTATATATTTTTTCTTATTTTTTTCAGTTTTATATATGTACATATAAATACATCTTTTCACGTATATGTCTCTTTATGATACATCCTTTATCAATGCATATCCTTATATGTATTCGCATATAGAGATATAATGTAGCTGGGCGCGACGGCACGCGCCTTTAATCCCAGCACTCGGGATTCAGAGGCAGGCAGATCTCTGTGAGTTCGAGGCCAGCCTGGTCTACAGAGTGATTCCAGGACAGGAAGGGCTACAGATGGAGAGACCCTTTCTCGATGAAAACCATATAGACAATACCTCGTCCTGGGGCCCAGCCCCATGCCCTGGCAAGACCAGACTCTAGGATTACCGAAGCGCTCCATGCAGCCCCCTCTCTCGCTCCTGCAGGTCAGCATCACGGTGATTGAGGCCCGGCAGCTAGTGGGCTTGAACATGGACCCCGTGGTGTGTGTGGAGGTGGGCGATGACAAAAAGTATACATCTATGAAGGAGTCCACAAACTGCCCCTACTACAATGAGGTCAGTGTCTCCACAACCCAGGGTAGAAGAGGGGCCTCCTGACATGGGACCGGCTGGCAGTTTGGAAGACAGAGCCACCAGCCCCAAGGTGTTGGCCCGCCCTCTTATGGCCAGCACCCTAAAGGCTGCAACCTCTGAACCCCCAGTATGGACCTCAGTATGGCCCTCCTGTGGCTACAAGCTAACCAGGCAGCCGCTAGCAATGCCTGTGAAGCCCTCTAGGCAGTCACCGCTGCTGTCCAGGTACCCTAACCTCACGCCAGCCCAGCCCGCGTGCCACTGGCACCGTGAATGAATTCTTCCGGATCTGTCCTACACACAGAGCTGTCTCAGTACCTGCCCAGGTGGATGCTGTGGCCCACTGCACGTGCGGGGACACTGACACTCCAGGACCTTGCTGCCCTTTCTACTAGGCCACCTTCTTGGTCTCCTGAGCCCCTAATAGGCTTCCCTCTCAAACACAACCTTGACTTTGGCTCTGAGAAAGAAAATGACTGCTGCTCCCTCCGCTTGAGACCACATGGTGGGGGAGGGGGAGTTGAGGGAACCTCAGTGACTCAATAGTTTGCTCTCCCCATCTTACAGAGGAGATAACTGTCTACTTCAGTGACTTCCGTTAGCAAGGAGTGCCAGGCTAGCTCAAATGATGTGTCTGTGTGCTGCCCCCTGAAGTGTGTGTGTGGAGGGGCTGCGGGTGTCCTTGGGCAGCTGTGAGGCCTCCAGCTGTGCATGTGTAGGACCCAGGAACACTTCTGCATTTCAGCTGAAGCTTGGCCATGTAACCACGGGTTACTACGTTCCAAGCCAGTGTCCTGCTGGCCCCCACGGCAGGCTATCACTGTGCAGGGACCCTCCAGCCCTGGATGGAATCGGGGTATTCAAGCTGGACCTCTCTGATCTTATACCAGACACATTCCTGACTAGAACGCCTCTGTAAGGGTCCACTTTCCTCTCGAGACTGTGGAGATAGGTTCCAGTGGCTCTCTGGTTATTTCATAGTGGTGAAGCCACATTTGGCTGACCTGGGGGTTCACCTTGCATCAGATCCATGTATTTCAGAGGTCAGAGGTCAGCATCCTCTCTGTGAGCACTAACTCTCCTCAGCTGTGGTTAGTCACTCATGTTTCTATCCTCTAGCGGGTGAGGAGGGGCTGCAAATCTCCCTCAGCACTCTCCCAGCTCAGAGCCTGCAGTTACATGGAGGGCTCAGCATTTGAATGCCAGGCCATGGTGCCTAGGGCAGCATAGGACCTGCAGAGCTGGCCGCAGCACGGTTTCCACCCTCACGTGTCACTTCCTGGCCACAGCTGGACACCATCCCCTCCCCTCTGCTCATCTCTGACCATCCTCCATCTCACCCTGGTCACGGGCGTGCTCTTCTGTACAAAGCCAAGTAGCCCTGATTTTGTTTCTGTCTCTTCCCTCTAAACTAGGGTTTCTTAAACTCAGCCACTTGGGTATTTTGGGGTGGAGAATTCTGGATTGACCCAGATACTGAGACCACAAGATGCCGATAGCAAGCCTGCCAGCTGTAGCAACTAAATATTCCCAGATGTTGGCAAGCGTTCCGTGGGAATTAAATTTGCCCCCCGTTAGGCCCACTCCCCTGCTTTGTGTTGCTGTCATCCTTTGCAGCCTCAGAAATGGCCTCTTTCCCCTTTTTTCCTCTTCAGTAAAAAAGTGTCTTGGGGTTTCTGTTGCTGTGATGAGACACCATGACCAAGACACAACAAGTCTTAGAGAAGAAAACATTTAGTTGGGGCTTGCTGACAGATTCAGAGGTTTAGTCCATTGTTATGGCAGGAAGCATGTTGGCACATGGGCAGACATTGTGCTGGAGGGGGAAGTGGCTGAGAGTTCTAAATCTGGCAGCAGGAGGAGAGAATGACACTGGGCCTGGCTTGAGCATTTGAAACCTCAACGCCAGTCCCCAGTGACATACTTCCTCCAAAGCCACACCTATTCCAACAAGGGCATATCTTAATTCTTTCAAGTAATGTCGTTCCCTTCCAGACTACGGTGGCCTTTTTCACTCAAACCACCACAAACAGCCCTCTAGCCATGGATAGGCATTGCTTCTGGAAAGTTCTCTAGGAAGTAGGAATCTTCCTTTGGCTCCACTAGAGCAGCAGAGGCTGGTAGGAACCATCAACCAACTTAGCAGATCTTTAAGCAATCCCAAGAAAGACTCCTGCTCAGAAAATACAAGGATTGTGACTCCAGCCAGCTCAGAGCACTTGGGGTTCTGCCTCCACTTAAGCAGCTCTGTCCATGGGCCAGGGCCAGCTCTTATGCCCCTGGCCTGGTAGCTCACCAACATGGCTTTAAGCCTGCCTGGGAATAGGAGGCCCTTGACTTTTGTCCTTCCACACTAACATGGCCACACACGAACCAACACAGACCCCCCCACCTTTTCCATATGCACATGTGGTCTACCTGACCAGCCTATGGCCACTGCTCCTCCTTCCACCCAATCGATGTTCACCTGTCGCCTTTGCCATGACTCTTCTGTTTCTTCATCCCAAAGGATCCAGCAGAGTACGATGACCCTAGTTCTGTCTTGGCTTTTTTTTTTTTTTTTCCTGGCTCTTTCCTTCTCCTTTGCCCATGTGGCACAGATATCTCATGCACACTCAAGGACAGGAACCCAGAGTCTGCTAACCACCATGTAAGGATGCTCCAGTTTCAGTGGGATCTCCAGAGATCTCCTGTTAACTCCTGTTAACTCACAGTAGATGTGGGAGCTGTCCCCACCTTCTCACTCTCTGTCACATCCTTCGTCTCACTGCTCCTCCTCCCCAGGAGCTCTCAGGACTCTCGCCTGCTTCACAGTCTCTCCACAACCTTCTCCCTAGCTTCCTAACTTGCCACGGTTTATCGACTGATCAAGAATATCTGCTGCTTCCCAGAGCCCTGTCCTGGGCAGGCTTCTGCTCTGGTACTCTTCTCAGGCACCTCCTCCATTCCCACAGCTTCTGTCACCAGCCTCATGCTGATGGTTCACTCCCAGATCCAGACTCCAGACCTGCAGACCCTCACCCCAGCCAGCACCCCTGAGGCTTACCAGCTATACACAGTTAACATTTACCGTGCCCTGACCAAGTGCAACACTGAGTCCTGTCATTTTGATTTTACAACCACGCCTCCCTGCTTCTGTGTGATCCCCTGGTTTAGGACAGCATGGCAGCCCACATGTCATTATCCCCACAGCGCAAGGGTAAGCTGAGGCTTGGCAAAGGGAGTGAAAGATCCAGCAGTAAGAGCTAGATGCCACTGGCTTCATAGATAGCACATCTGCCCACAGCTGTGTTAGCTGTAAAATAGGAGCATGACGTTCAACTACCATGTCACAGAATCAAGCAGGCTATTGTGACTATTGACTACTGCAAGGACTACCTGCTCTTGGGATATTTACTCTAGCCAAAGCCCCCTGTTAATCTTGCCTTCTTGGCCCTGCCCACAACTTCATCAAAGCAGCAGTCAGTGTGCTCCTTGCCTACCCCCCTTCCCCCGTTCCAGTGCACCTAGGACAAGGATGGAGCCTGTAAGTGAGCATGGAGGCTCACACTGCAGGCGAGAACAGTTCACACACGGCAGCGATTTTCTTTTGTGGCTAAGGAAGTGTCGTCGTACCCAGAGTGAATCATTCTGAGACTCCCTGTATTTGCCTTTTAACACTCCTCGGGTTGGGGTTCGTCTCCCAGGCGGCACTGAGGTCTGGTGGTCACCTATCTGCCCTTCACACCATGGTGTACCTCATAGCCAATATCCTGCTCGATTCTGCGATGTGGTAGTTGGTGTCCATATCCCTGTTTCACAGATCTCTGGGGGACATACCAAAGAACTTGTGAGTTAAGTCACGAGGACCAGAACTGGTTTCCTGGCCCCTTGGCCAGGCCCTTCCACACCCAGCACTTATTCAGCTTTTTGACATTGTAGCTTGATGTCATCTACAAATATGGCGGGCTGCCTGCACCCTGAACACAGGTAGTAAGTAGATTGTTTCATCCCCTGGTAGTAGAGCACCCAACCTAGGAGATGGGTTCCTATGCCTCACCCATTCAGATACCCAGAATTCAGTGGCTCACCGCTACTGCCCATGTGAGCTTTGAGACTGCTGGGGAAATGGCGGGATGTGGGCAGGTACTGCTCGGAGGGAGGGGCTGCCAACAACAGCACTTTGGATCCTTCCCCTTTGCAGTACTTCGTCTTCGACTTCCACGTCTCTCCTGACGTCATGTTTGACAAGATCATCAAGATCTCGGTGAGTGGAGAGCAGCTTCAGCCAGCAGGCTGCCACTGGCCTATGCAGGATGGTGGCACAGCTGTTCAGAACACAGCAGCCCTGTGCCTGGATGCCTGGGTGGGCAGAGGGAACACAGAATGGATATTGGCCCCCTCTTGCTCGTTCAGCTGGATCTCTCTGTAGAATGTAAAGCCTACTCACCCAAACCTAACAGTGGTGAGGGGAAGGAAAGAGTGTTGGGCAGGAGGGGCTGATGCTGACCCTCAACAAACCAGGCCTGTGCCCTGCCAAATACCTTCCCACTTTACTATGAACCATGGGTCCCTAGAAAGATACAGGCAACACTGTCTTCAGCAGGCCCTGCTCCTGCCCCTGCCCCTACCCTCTGGCCCCCAAAGGCTTCTCCCTGCCCAACCTGACTGGCTGCTGGTGATCTTGCTCCAAAAGGTGATCCATTCTAAGAACCTGCTTCGAAGCGGCACCCTGGTGGGCTCCTTCAAAATGGATGTGGGGACTGTGTACTCCCAGCCTGGTGAGTAACCCCCGAAGGATGGGCCCGGAGCACGCAGCTCCAGAAGCAGTGTATGAGGTTGTTTCTGCTGTATTGACTCCTGGCTCACCCACAAGGGGCATAGACACAACCCACCGGCCCTTAGTCTGCAGCCTTGGGGGGGGGGTGAAGGGCTGTGTACTCTATGCACAGGTGTCCAAGCCGTGTGCGCCATATGATAGATGTTTACCCATTATGGGGGGAGGGGCCTGGGAATAACGGTACAGAGAGGCGACCTAAATACGTGTGGCCCACGAGAGCATCACCTCTCCTGCGTCCTGTGAGAGGGCAGTGAAAGGCCTGGGAGGCCCACCCACGGCCTCTGGCTGGCCCCTGCTGAGCAGAGAAGACTCCACCGTCCTTTAAAAAACCCTGTCTCCCCTCTGACAGTCAACGGGGGCTCACAGAGGTGCCAGGGTTTGGCCCAGCCAGTCAGCTAGGGAGGGGGACACCAGAGCAGGTATTTCAGAGAACCCGTGAAGTCACAGCGTCTGGTCTCAACGTGGTGACAGTTGATGGCAAGTGTGATACAGCAACTGTGGGGAACTCTGGGCTCTAAGACACTTTTAACGAGGGACTCGGGCCCCCTGAGGAGCAGCCGTGGCTGAAGAGGCTGTGTCTGATTAATCACTCCACAGGCTCCCGTGGCCAACATTGTGTAGAGCTGGCATGGCTGCCACAGGTGATAGTCTGCAGCAGTTCTCAACCTGTGGGTCGCAATCCCTTTGGGGGTCGAACCTTTCACAGGGTTGGCTTAAGACTATTGAAAAGCACAGATGTTACATTATGACTCATGACAGTAGCAAGATTACAGTTATGAAGTAGCAACCAAAATAGTCTTATGGTTGTGGGGATCACCACAACATGAGGAACTGTGTTAAAAGATCACAGCGTTAGGAGGGTCGAGAACCACTGGACTAGAGGATTTGTCACTACATGGCCAACTTGGGGATGCCCATGTCCCCAAAGTGAAACTGCTGTCAATAATACAATTTTATTCCACGCTGTCACATTTGACCCTCACAAAGTAGTTAAAGATACAACAGCATCCTTCCTACTCTACAGAGAAGCCAATGATGAAAGAGAAATGAGGGGGTTTGGGGGTACCACTGACAGGTAGATGCACTTTCTTGTGGCCTAATAACACTCAGCTAGTGCCCGCTGTAACAGTGGGGAAATGTGAGTCTAAGGCTATGTATGTAGGGGAACTCACAGATCAGAGCATTCCAGATGTGTGACGCCTTCAGACAACCAGGCAGGTCCCTGTTGAGACAGACAGGTGGGCTGCTGATGTATCTCGGTTATCGGAATGCTTGCCCGGCCCACCTGACAGAGTGAGGTAAATCTCAGCACCATGTAAACCAGGTGTGCTGACGCGAGACTGTAATTCTAGCACTTGGGAGGTAGAGGCTGGAGAATCAGAAGTTCAAGGTCATTCTTAGCTATTTGGCAAGTTCTCGAACCACGATTCATGAAAAGAAAGAAAGATGGACAGGCCCGAGGTGGTAAGGGGACTTACCCAAAGTAAGAAGGAGAGCCTGTTCTCCTGGTACCTAGGCCCTTCCCCTGCCCCACACAGGGGAAGCCTCCAGGGAAGAGCTGAGCTGGACTCCTGCTGTGTGGCTTCCCAGAAAACAGCTCAGCCATACTGCATAGGTTTGTGTGCCGTCCCGGCATCTCTCTGGAGATGGCCTTCTGTCTAGGCTGAGCCTCAGCAGACACCTCAGCTAAGATAAGGGGGGTCAGGGGGCAGGGGCAGAAAGCCAGTGGAGAGCTTAGTATGCAACCCGGTGATTGAGTTCTGGTTGGCAAAATGCTGCTGGGGGCAGTGGGTAGCTCACCCCTTAAATCCCAGCACTCCAGAGGCGGAGGCAGGCAGATCTCCCAGTTGGAGGCCAGCCTGGTCTACAGAGAAAATGCTGCTGTTGTAAAGGAAGTGGCAGAGCCAGACCCTGGACCAGACACATTCCAGCAGGTCTCACTTCCCGGTCCATGCAGGCGCCATTGTCCCCATCTGACAGTGAGGAAACCGAGACTCTCCACGTTTAAATTGCTGGTCCAAAACTACAGTGGGAGTGAATGGCAGATATAACTCGAGCTCAGGCCTTCGCGGGCCCCAAGTCCTGTCTCTCCACCAGCGTAACCGCTTCCAGACTTACTGCCCCCATTGAGTCTGCCTCTCTGCCCCCTCTGCCAGTCTGCCCCTCTGAGCCAGCCTGGTCCCCTCACAGAGGCGTGGCCTGTACTTTCAACATCTCTCCAAGTTTGGCTCCATCTCAAGAGCAGGAGATTGTTCATTGCTGCCCTCTACTGGGGATGGATTGTAGTCGGGGAGGCCAGAGTGGCTAGCCTTTTCACAGCCAGCCCTGAGCACTCAGGCAGGGGTGTCAGAGCCAGGCAGGGGAAGCTGGGGGGCTTCTCCATCTCCCCAGCTCCCCCAGCTCCCCCAGATCTCCCAGCTGGACACCACAGCACCCAGACTAGAGGCCTCAGAGTCCACACACCCAGTGTGTACCCCACAAGAGCACCCCTCAGCTGCATATGTGCTCTCTAACCGGAAGTGGGATACTCACCACCCATATTTCAGACAACTCTCTTTCGTGTATGACAGACCCAAATCTGTCACCTGTATTTTTTTTTTGTCACCTGTAATCTTCACCCATGTTTTCAGGCTTGTCTTCCAATCACTCTCATGTTTAAAGGTAAATTTTGTGTTGCCCAAATCTTGTTCTTTCCTTGCTAAATCCCCTCAGTTACACCCAACCATGAACACGCCTGTTAAACTACCTACCCACCCAAGCATCCTGTCCACAGCATAACAGACCCTGCTATCTGTTTATCCACCACTCTACCCACACGTCCCCAAGGCCAGCTGGCAGCCACACTCAGCCCCCATTCATCTCCCCAGCCATCATGTTACCCTTCCTACCTGTGCTCAGAAGCATAAGGTTCTAGGGCTATAGGGCACCCTCCTCCTGGGGCCACCACCTCAGCAGAAGAGCTCCAGTGACTCCAAGCACTAAGGTTTCCCGGCCTCTCATCACCCTGGAATCTCATTTGACACTGCTGTGGCCTTAACTGTCTTGACAGCTGGGCCAGTTGACTCACACACACACAGGCCGGATTCTGCTCCCTGCCCCAACCTTACCTCAAGGATACCACTGGGGTCAGAACCTTGGAAGACACAAGGGAAAGGGAGGGAAGCAGGGTGGGGGTTTTGAGCACTCTGGAGTTTCTATACCTTCAGGAAATTATTAAGGTCTCTCTAACACACACACACACACATACACACACAAACACACACACACACACACACACGCCTACATTCTCAGTAGCTTTAAAACCAATGCAGTGGGGCAGAGATTCCTAAAATGCCTTCTTCGCTGACACTTGTAACTTGCTCCACATTGTCCTGTGTCCTGGGGACGCTGGAAAGGCATTGTAAGTCTGTTTTAGTCTAAGCATGGAGACAGGCAGTGCAGAAATGATGACAGTGAGGTGGGAGGCATGTATGCAGGCCTCTGGGAGCACCAAGAGGTCAGAACCCATCCCTCTGAAGTGCTCAGGGGGAGCTGCGTGGAAGAGGAGAGCCTGGACAAAGTGAGTAATTCCCTAGCTAACCGAGGAGGAGGAAGGTGAAGACAGCAAACACAATGGCCTAGGGTCTGGCTCCGCCCAATCAGGGAACACAGCGGCAGGACTACCTTGCCAAACCTCTGGGCTTCACCTCAAGACACAGGAGAACTCAGAAGGGCTGAAAAATGGAAGTGGTAAGGGGAGTGTTACTATTTTTAAAATGATGCCACACATTTACAACAGATATGATATGAAAGAGTTTGTTGGATGGAGATAGATAGAGAGAGAGAGAGAGAGAGAGAGAGAGATGGTGGGGGAGGGGCAGCCTGACAAAGAGTGGGGAGAGAGCAAGAGAGGAGCAAGAGAGCAAGAGTAAGAGAGAGAGAGAGTGTGGAAGACCGGTCACTGTGCCTGGCCCAGATGATGTCATAGGACACAGGTACTGACGTAGGATGTTGTCAGGACCCTAAGGGTCCCTAAGGGAAGGCCAGTTGAATTGCCTACACAACATAACAGAGAGCCTCTATTTCAGTGGGCCCTATGGGCGGCTATGTGGGGCCAGCCATAGCAGGGACCATAGGAGAGACTGCAGGCTGAGACAGGGACTTGGAAGCAATTCAAGTGCTCCTAGGCAGGGTCTTGCCCGGCCCTCTGGCTGCAGGGGCCCCTCTGTCTTCACTGGGTAGGCGCAAGTAGAGCTGTGTCCCCAAGCCTCCTGGGCCTGAGGCCTTGAGCTTGCAAGGCCTAGCAGGCACTCAGCCTGGATGTCCTGTGTCCTGGCCTGGGATGGGGACGGCAGGTGCAGCGTCCCTTCTCCTCCTCCCTCCCACCGCAGAGCACCAGTTCCACCACAAATGGGCCATCCTGTCGGACCCCGATGACATCTCCGCCGGGCTGAAGGGCTACGTGAAGTGTGATGTGGCTGTGGTGGGCAAGGGAGACAACATCAAGACACCCCACAAGGCCAACGAGACAGAGGAGGATGACATCGAAGGGTGAGGCCCCAATCTCCCCTAGAGACCTGCACACACCGCCCCGCCTTCGCCCTCAGGAAGGTTCTGGAGTGAGCCCAAAGTTCTTGCCATCATCCCCTTACTTCCATGCTCTACCCTCCAGCCTCTCCTCCGGGGCCCCGGGCAGTGTGGCTTCCCAGGGCAGTGCCCTGACATCCAGACTGCCAACGGAGAAAGCTCGCGGGGAGAAGAGATGTCTGCGGCGACGAGTCCCACCGCGGCCAGGGCCCAAGGGTTCCAGTGGCATGGACCCAGCACAGCAGAGAAGTGTCTCACTCAGTGTGCCAGGCTCAGGCACTGCAGGACACTGTCTGGACTCAAAAAAAAATAAAAATAAAAAAAAATAAATAAAAATAAAAAAGGGCTGGGATCCAATGAGCCTGGGCTGCCCTAGGCTGGGAGGGGCCGGCTCCTGGTGAGGTTTCTGTCTCGGGAAGAAAGGTGTCATGAAGCTTTGAAAGTTGATGCCACACCTAACCTCCTGCACCACAGTTTACTAAGCGCCCCACACATTGAGGCCTTCCTGAGAAGTGGCTGTTAAGATTATCGCCACCTTAATGAGGAAGAAACTGAAGCTCAGTGAGATGGGAAGCCTTCCCCAGAATCTTAAAAGAGGATAGGTACCACGAACTCAGATCTTTAATCAAAGTCTGGGTCCTCTCAAATGGTCCTCCACAAATTATGACAAGCCCGGGTGTGTGTGTGTGTGTGTGTGTGTGTGTGTGTGTGTGAGAGAGAGAGAGAGAGAGAGAGAGAGAGAGAGAGAGAACATATGTGCAAGCATGCACTGCTTTGTCACATCTCCTGACCCTCATCCACTCTGCCTCTCTTCCCATCATACTCCTTGCTTAGCTCTCAGGCTAATGTCCTAAGGGGCCAAGAGGATTCTCTAAGCCTGGTCCATGACACACTGCCTGTGCTCACAGGAACTTGCTGCTCCCCGAGGGCGTGCCCCCCGAACGTCAGTGGGCCCGGTTCTATGTGAAAATTTACCGAGCAGAGGGACTGCCACGGATGAACACAAGCCTCATGGCCAACGTGAAGAAGGCTTTCATTGGTGAAAACAAGGACCTCGTCGACCCCTATGTGCAAGTGTTCTTTGCCGGACAGAAGGTACCGGGGATGGAGGTGCGGAAGGATGGGATGGTGGCCTTAAAGTACAAGTGAGGGATTGGAGGAAGAGGCAGACCAGGAAAAATCTGGAACTGCCAGCCAGAAACACACACACACACACACACACACACACACACACACACACACACACACTAGCCCTGACTTCATCTCACCAGGGCAAAACGTCGGTGCAGAAGAGCAGCTACGAGCCACTGTGGAACGAGCAGGTCGTCTTTACAGACCTGTTCCCCCCGCTCTGCAAACGCATGAAGGTGCAGATCCGAGACTCCGACAAGGTCAATGACGTGGCCATCGGCACCCACTTCATTGACCTGCGCAAGATTTCCAACGACGGAGACAAAGGTCAGCAGCTCAGCACAGATGTATCCGGGCGGGAAGGGGGTGGAGAGGGAAGAGTCAATGAGGCCCCTTCTCTACAGCACCTCCAGGCCTCAACCAGACAGGGCTCTTAAGGGTCTTATTTGTAGCCCTTTCCTCCAAAGGACATAGTAACTCAGGGTGGCTCGGAGCCGACTGCATTTGGCCTTTGCACCTGTGTTCCCATTGGCCAAATGAAAATAAGAGCCATCGTACATTACAGCGCGCACGCTCTATGTATGTAATATCCGCGTCTTCACTAGCAACTGGCGTGAGCCCATCTGTGGGCCTGTGGGGACTGGCTGTAACCCAGATTCCAGGAACTTGCCAAGCACAAGGACACAATGAGATAGGATGGCACTCGTGTACCTCCTCCTACTCCCAGCAGATTAGGAGGCAGACGTGATACCAAATGACCAGACCAGCAGGCATAAAGAACAAAAACGCATATAGGAGATACCAGAAGAGGTGAATCTGGACATGGAAGATAGGCTTGTGCCTCCAGGAACAGAGAGAGGGTGGATGGAAGCCCCTGCTCGGCAGGGGCTTCTTTGGGGTGGGTAGATGCACGGAGGGTTTGTGACAGTGGGCGTGCGACACATTGAACATGCTACAGCCACCCACACGTGCACTTTAGATGCCAGATTCTTGTGTGAATTGTTTCTCAATTTTCTAACGTTACGTTTACAAAACAAACAAAAAATTAAATACAAGAGCTGGGGAGATGAGGATCTGAGTTTAATTACCAGAACCAAGTTTGAAAAAGATAAAAGGAAAAAAAGGAGGGAGGGATGGCATGCTCTCGTAATCCCAGCACTAGGGAGGCAGAAACAGGTGTGTGTCTCTGGAGCTCCCTGAATCCCAGCCAGACTAGCTGGGAACTTGCCAAGTTCCAGGCCATTGAGAAACTCTGTCTCAAAACAAAACAAAACCCGAATAACAATGCTTGAGGAGTGACGTTTGAGATTGATCTCCATATGCACACAGTGCATTAATACACATACATCATACACACACACACACACACACACACACACACACACAATGGTTTTGTTTGTTCATTTGTCTTACCTTGTAGACCAGTCTGGCCTTGAACCCACAGGGATCTGCCTGCTAGGATTAAAGGTGTGTGCCCACATCCAGATCCTGGCAAAAATAACTGTTTAAAAGAAAATTCTGTAAAGAAGAATTAGAGTCACGTAAGGCAAGATTTGTTGACTGAGGCCCAACAAATCCTAAGCTTGAGAGAAGAGGCTTGTGTCAGAGACGGAGATCAAGGCTCCTCTCCAGTCCCAGGTCCTAGTCAACCCACCATGGTCACAGCCAGGAGCTGATGACCTGTGAATAACCAAGAGAACACAGAGAGGAGGGAAGGTCCCCTCAGCAGGAGAGGCATGGTAGACGTACATCCTACACAACAAAACAAAGTGTATGGGATCCATGAGGGGGGCGAGAAGAGCTAGCAGCTGTCCACAGTGGCGCCTACAGCAGTGGGGAATGGGCGCCCGGCTGTCCCTCCTCCTCCCCTCAGCAAGGCAGAGAATAAGGAGCCACCAGAAGGCCCGCTCTGTAGGCATGCACCTGCCTGGCGCCCAGCAGACAAACAGCCCTGAGCTCACCTCCCGGAAGTCCATAGAGATCCACGCATCCTGGGTGAGCCTTGGACGTGACAGTCTTCCTGTCTCTCCTCGCCGCTGCAGGCTTCCTACCGACGCTCGGCCCTGCCTGGGTGAACATGTATGGCTCCACACGCAACTACACGCTGCTGGACGAACACCAGGACCTGAACGAGGGCCTGGGCGAGGGCGTGTCCTTCCGCGCCCGCCTCATGCTGGGACTGGCTGTGGAGATCCTGGACACCTCCAACCCAGAACTCACCAGCTCCACAGAAGTGCAGGTGGAGCAAGCCACACCTGTCTCGGAGGTGAGGGCGGGGCTGTGCTGTGTCTGGCCCTCACTCGATCCTGAGTTCCAGTTTGTCCCCATTGCTGCCTTGTCTGGTCAGAGGCCCTCACCTGACCCTTTTGCAAGACCTCAGTCCTCCTCTCCTGCCGACCTATGCTCTACCCAGAGACCCCAGTAACCACCAGCAAGCAGTGATACACCACCTCCGACCCTCTTTCTCAGCCATGGCTAGCCTTGTGTCTACAGAGCCAGCCATTCTCCCAAGGACAACGAGGGCTTGAGTCTGGACTTCCTGGCCCCAAAGCTGGATGGGACACACCCCAGCTGCCAGCCAAAAGCCTGTCTACAGCATTAGCAACCTGACCCAGGCCAGTTGCCCCACTGAAACTCAGTGCTGGTTTTAACTGCCTCCCCCACAGGGCTGCACGGGAAGAATGGAAGAATTTTTTCTATTCGGAGCCTTCCTAGAAGCCTCAATGATTGACCGAAAAAATGGGGACAAGCCAATTACCTTTGAGGTGACCATAGGTGAGTGCTAGAATTATGAGGGAGGGTTTCAGGCTTCCGGTTGTCACTGCTGGCCCTGGCTCCGGGCTACAGAGAGTGGACAGCATTGCTGTATTTCCCCTGACTGTCCTCAAATGCCAACAAAGCACCCCTGGTTCTTGGGAGTGTACTTGACCATAAAAGAGGTCACGCATTTCTCCACCGATGGGGCCTACTGGGACTAGGACATTAGAGGAAAGAAGGGGCACCCCATGCACACAGCACTCAGCGGTGGAGAAGAGAGAGGAGAAATCCAGGCTGTGTTCCTGGTTGGGCACAGCCATCATCTGAGCTCTCCCTTCTGGAGACATGGGACCTTTCCTTGGATGCTGTTATCTGAGCCCCATTCTCTGTCTTAACCTCTCCAAGAGATTTACGTGGAGGGTAGGGTGAGTGAGGAGAGGAGCGTGGGCTTCTTGCAAGCCACTCTTTGCCCAGGAAACTACGGCAATGAAGTTGACGGCGTGTCACGGCCCCAGCGGCCTCGGTCCCGGAAGGAGCCTGGGGATGAAGAAGAAGTAGACCTGATTCAGAACTCCAGTGATGATGAGGGTGATGAAGGCCCAGACCTGGCTTCAGTGTCCTCCACCCCACCTACGCGGCCCCAGATAACAGACAGGTGGGCCCCGAGACTTGCCCCAGCCTCCAGCGGCCTTGACCCTCGCCTCCCGGGGCCCTCGACCTCCGCATCCCTCAACCTCCCCCTGCATCCCACCCCAGGAACTATTTCCACCTGCCCTACCTGGAGCGCAAGCCCTGCATCTATATCAAGAGCTGGTGGCCTGACCAGCGCCGCCGCCTCTACAACGCAAACATCATGGACCACATTGCTGACAAACTGGTCAGAGCCAGGCAGGGGCGGTGGGCTCTGGGAAAGGGGGAGCATGTGAGGGCCTCGCCTGCTAGACTCGGGCTCTCTATCTGGTCACGTGTCTTGAAATAGAGAGAGGGGGTACACCAACAGGTCCCAGGCTCTGGGGTAGAGTCTCTGCAGGACCCACCAAGGTCACAGCTCAAAAGGCTGCTTCCTGACAGAGCTGAGAAACCGTGACTATCCACAAGTTCTCAGTTTCTACAACAGGCCCTGGGGAACTGGTGGCTCCTTTGTACTTTACATAGAATGATCTGCATTGCTAGGTTTCTCTTTCTGGGGGGAATGGGAAGGACCTCTGGGGTGGAGGTCGGGGGAGCCAAGGCCCAGAATGCACTTGCAACCCTGGCTCACAGGAAGAAGGTCTGAATGACGTTCAGGAGATGATCAAAACGGAGAAGTCCTACCCAGAGCGCCGCCTGCGGGGTGTTCTAGAGGAACTCAGCTGTGGCTGCCAGTGAGAAGACGGACGGGGAGGGCAAGGAGGGACAGGGGACACCAGCCAGGCTGGGCCTAAGCTCTGGGTCTCCCCTACCCCTCGCCCTCTGCAGCCGCTTCCTCTCCCTCTCGGACAAGGACCAAGGCCACTCATCCCGCACCAGGCTGGATCGGGAGCGCCTCAAGTCCTGCATGAGGGAGCTGGTGAGGCCACAGCTGGACCCTGGGATCGAGGAAGCCAATGAACAGGGGACACCCGTTCCTGAGACCGTGGTTCAAGCTGTCACCCAAAGCTGAGTATTCCTCGTGCGCTCTTTCCAACAGGAGAGCATGGGCCAACAGGCCAAGAGCCTGAGGGCTCAGGTGAAGCGGCACACTGTGCGGGACAAGCTGCGGTTATGCCAGAACTTCCTGCAGAAGCTACGCTTCCTGGCAGATGAGGTGTGTGGCCTGTGAAGAGCGCAGGGGCAGCCGAGAAGGGGCTGGCGGGATCCCCTGGGCGGCCTCTACGGCTTAGACAGCCTCTATGGACAAGGTTGAGCAAGCTCAGTGGGAGGGAAGGGGAGACCCGAGAAGGAGGGTCCTTCCCTTCCGCGCCCAGGCTCAGCTGCCAGGAGCGGGGGTGCAGCGGGCTCAGGGCGCCATTATAGTGAGGCTGGGTCTCCCCGGCTTGTGCCCTGTGCCCTCCACCGCAGCCCCAGCACAGCATCCCAGATGTGTTCATTTGGATGATGAGCAACAACAAGCGCATCGCCTATGCCCGCGTGCCCTCCAAAGACCTCCTCTTCTCCATCGTCGAGGAGGAGCTAGGCAAGGACTGTGGCAAGGTCAAGACCCTCTTCCTCAAGGTGCCGCAGGGGCTGAGGCTGCGCTGGGGTGGGCGGGGTTCCTGCGCAGAGGAGGAGGTGGAGCCCTTAACCAGCAGGGGTTCAGAGGTCTGGAGCCCACCTAGCCCCACCTGCCCGTCCCTCTTAGTCTTTCGCCCTGTCCAGTGATGGGGTGGACACAACCCTGCCTGATTCTGCTTAAGACCGGGCCTCCCCTTAGCCTGTGGATCCTGGGAGTTGTCAGGCTCTCGGTGACCCTGAGCGTGCCCCTAGCTGCCAGGGAAGAAGGGCTTCGGCTCTGCAGGCTGGACAGTACAGGCCAAGCTGGAGCTCTACCTGTGGCTGGGCCTCAGCAAGCAGCGAAAGGACTTCCTGTGTGGCTTGCCCTGCGGCTTTGAGGAAGTCAAGGCAGCCCAGGGCCTGGGCCTGCACTCCTTTCCGCCCATCAGCCTGGTCTACACCAGTGAGTGAGGGCTCCTCGCCCTGGGTGGATTGCCCTCCCAGCCTGTACTCCCCCAGAGGGCCATGGGGATCACGTGGAGCGGCTCATCCCTCCCTTCCCCAACAGAGAAGCAAGCCTTCCAGCTCCGAGCCCACATGTATCAGGCCCGAAGCCTGTTTGCCGCTGACAGCACCGGGCTCTCCGACCCCTTCGCTCGGGTCTTCTTCATCAACCAGAGCCAGTGCACGGAGGTAAGGGCTTGAGGGGGCCGGGGCTCTGGCTTTTCGAGCACTGGGAGGCCAGCACGTCTGCTAGTTCCTTCAGAGGAAAGCCCTTGGGGCAACTGGCTAGGCTGGGAAAGGCCACAAGCTTGGACCAGGGCTGCACCCACAAGGCAAGGAAGGCTTCAGCAGGCACTGGGAACAGACGTCATGGGGGCATTGATTTTTCAGATTTCTGGAAAAGCAGGGGAATCAAATATTCCTGCCTCCAGGGTTCCCTGCAGCCCTGGCCCAGGATGGTGTCTGCCACTTGTCCCCCATCCCTCACCCCATGATGCAGGTTCTGAATGAGACCCTGTGTCCCACTTGGGACCAAATGCTGGTGTTTGACAACCTGGAGCTGTATGGCGAAGCTCACGAGTTACGAGACGATCCCCCCATCATTGTCATTGAAATCTACGACCAGGACGCCATGGTATGCTCGGGCACTGGCACCAGTGACATCTGGCAGACCCTCCCCTTGCAGACCCCCACCCCGACCAGAAGCTCCGTGTTGGCTGCGTTAGCTGGGGTTGTTGGGAAACTCGGCTGCTAACCAAGCTTTCCCGGTGCCTCCTGCCCATCTACCACACCTCTGTCCTTTCCCAGAACCATGAGCCTGGTGTTTCCCATCTGCTGGATAAACAGGCTGAGGCCGAGGTCTTCCAAAGATGTACCAGGAAGCCCTGTTGTCATAGGGTTCTGATCCCTACCTATACTCAGCACAATCTGTAGCAGTCTGCTTCCCACTGAAGTTCTGGAATAGGAAGCAATGATCAGGATAATACCCTTTCCAAGCGGGGCCAACTCTGCCCACAAGCCAGCTCAACTGTCGGGGTGCCCAAGGGAACTGTCGAGTTCTGTTCGCAGGGCAAAGCTGACTTCATGGGCCGGACCTTCGCCAAGCCCCTGGTGAAGATGGCGGATGAGGCCTACTGCTCGCCTCGCTTCCCGCCCCAGCTGGAGTACTACCAGATCTACAGAGGCAACGCCACAGCCGGGGACCTCCTGGCTGCCTTCGAGCTGCTGCAGGTGGGTAGCGGTCAAAGGGTGGGCCTGGGAGCCCGGGCTGGGAATAAGCTCACAAGGGCCTGGGCTCTCTGGCTTGCCTGTCCCTTCTGATCTCCTCTCCCTGGGCCCGCCACTGCGACATATGACCTCATTCCTCAGATTGGGCCATCAGGGAAAGCTGACCTACCGCCCATCAATGGCCCAGTAGACATGGACCGAGGGCCCATCATGCCCGTGCCTGTGGGAATCCGGCCAGTGCTCAGCAAGTATCGAGTGGAGGTGAGTGAGGGCTGTGTGCAGCTCCCTGCCCTGCCTGTGACCTTTGCCCACGTCACCTGTCCCTCTCACTCTTGCTCCATGAAGCACCATGAGTGAGCATTCCCCGTGAGCCGTCAACCTCCTAGCCCCCTAGCGACGCTTCCCAGTTTCAGAAAAAGATTCCGGAGGCCCAAGAGTGGAGGTGACTTGTCCAAGATCACTCCCTAGAGCCGGCAGCTCTGGCCCAGGCCCCAGCCCAGGCTAGTGCCTGTTCTAACAGAGACACACCACTGTGGCCCGGAGCCATTCTCAGCCCTCTGCCTTCCATAGTGACCCCAAAGACCCTACCTCCATCCTTTGAGGACATTGACCCCATGACTGTCCGCACCGTCTGCGGCATCCCCGCCCACCAAATTCAAGCTCCCACTTCTACTGATGCTCTACACTGACCCTTCCCAGCCACCCCTGGCTCCCTTCACAGAGCACCCTCCCCCCTGCTCCCAGGTGCTGTTCTGGGGCCTGAGGGACTTGAAGAGGGTGAACCTGGCCCAGGTGGACCGACCACGGGTGGACATCGAGTGTGCGGGAAAGGGGGTACAGTCATCTCTGATCCACAATTATAAGAAGAACCCCAACTTCAACACCCTAGTCAAGTGGTTTGAAGTGGTGAGTAGGAGAGCCGGCAGAGCCAGGCCGGCTAGGCCTGACCAGTGTGGTTGGCCGTAGTCAGCCTCCTCGGCCCCTTTCCCTGAGGCACAGACTGTAGCTCGTCATCACCCCTGTCTTGCAGGACCTCCCGGAGAACGAGCTACTGCACCCACCCTTGAACATCCGAGTGGTAGACTGCCGGGCCTTTGGGCGATACACGCTGGTGGGCTCCCACGCCGTCAGCTCGCTGCGGCGCTTCATCTACCGACCCCCGGACCGCTCATCCCCCAGCTGGAACACCACAGGTATGGCCACCTAATGCCTGCCTCTATGCAGCAACTGCATGGGCCCCATCTCACAGCGCAGTTCAAATAGCCATCATGGTCGCCCCTCGGGCATCGGCCCCTCAGCATCGGGCAGTGTGGCAGTGGCGCGGTAGGAGGAGATAGACATCCAGGAGCCAGAGAAGGGCTGCCCTTCGCTCTAAGGCCCAGAGCCAGTGCTGGACAGGCCCTCAAAAGGCTGAGGCAGATGGTCTCTCCCCTGGGTGATTGAGGAGACCCAGTGCACAGCCTCGCCTCCAGGTCTCGCCTCTGTTCTGCTGTCTGGGTGCACAATGACCACCCTTCTCTCTAGCTCATTTCCCTTCCTCATGCCCATCTTGTTCTTACATCTGCCCTGTCCCTCCTCTACCCCGAGAAAGCTCCAGAGTCCACTGTAAGCTGTATTCTTCCCACCTTACTGCCTCTCACTGGGACTCTTTTACTCTGTCTGTCTGTCTGTCTGTCTGCCTGCCTGCCTGTCTGTCTCTCCAGCCAGGCTTCTCCGGGGCTGCCACATGCTGTGCAATGGGGGCCCTTCTTCTCGCCCCACAGGGGAGGTTGTGGTGAACATGGAGCCTGAGGCGCCGATTAAGAAACTGGAGACTATGGTGAAGCTAGACGCGGTAAGGCCAGTGGCCAGCCCCAGGCTGGCCGGGGACACACAGGCACACTGGCGAGCCAGGCAAGCCTGTCCTGAGAGCATGAGAGTGCAACTGTGACTTAACTGTCTGTGTAGTTGTCAAGAGCCAACCTTGATCACATCGCACTGTCTGGAAGGGAGTCCTAGGGGTGTGGAAGTATTGCACACGTGGGTACGCACGAGCAGATGGTGTGTGTGTGTGCAAGCGATGGAGGAGTAACGGTTAGAGGCAATGACCTCTAACTGTAGTGTTCATACTTCAGAAGTGACACCCCCCCCAGGCGATGGACTGCTTATGAGAGAGGTGGCTCCTGTACAGGACCATTTTCCATGCCAAGTGATGCCCTGTGAACCTGGGCTGGGGTTTTCCACGAGAAAGATCCTGTTTCTCCAGCTTTAGGGTCAGGCTCTACCTGTCAGAAAAGGGCCTCTAGAAGTGGCCAGGATGGGTCGGCCTGCAGCTGGTCTTTCTGAGGTCTAGCCTCTGCTCAGAGCCCTGAAGGGACTCCCTCCCAGCCACATTTTCAGCCTTCTGTTTGCTGCCTCACTTGCTTCACACAGCCTGGGGCATTTCCTAGCCTCTGAGGCCTGGTCTAAAACCATCTCCCTTTGAGCTGGCCAGTGAGTAGAATTAGGGCTGCCCGCAGTCTCCAGAAAGAACAGCAGCAGACGCTGGCCTGGAAAGCTCGCTGCCCCGGTGCTCGGCTTTGAACACTCTGCTGCCCAGCTCCGGACCCCTTCCCTGTGCGGACTCATTATAAAGCCCCCTCCCAGGTGACTCTAAGGTACAGCAGTCATGGATCCAAGCCAGCGGGCACAGGCAGCGTGGGCCCTTAGTCGCCCTAACAGGTGGCCTGCTCTTGTGAATGCAAAGCTTGTGTTGCAGTCAAGAGTCTTAGCCCACAGTGAGCATTAGTGGCTGTGTATACCCTCTTTATCATTCTCACTTCCTGGGCGGCCCTGCTGCCTGCCCCTTCTTCATGGCCAACCCTTCCCTGTCTCCTCGGTTCTTTCCCTCTGCAGACTTCTGATGCTGTGGTCAAGGTGGATGTGGTAAGTGTGAGCGCCGCGCAAGGGCCCTGGGGTAAAAGAACCATCCACTGACACCAGTGCCAGGCCAGAGGACCAACTTCATGGACCTAGCCCTTCTTCCCTGAGTGCCAGTCCTGCCTTGGCCTGTGGCTCTTGTGGGGCTGTGTTATCTTCCTCACACAAGGCTTTGCCTCTGTGGGCATTGCTGGACCCACAGCACTGTGTCTGCAGGGGGCGGGGTGGAAGCTTTCTAGGGTGAGATGGCCAGCGTGGGTAGGAATCATTCAGGGACCTGGGAAAGATAGAATGTAGGAGAGCCTGTAGGATGGTCACCCTAGCCGACCCCCTAGGCTGAGGATGAGAAGGAAAAGAAGAAGAAGAAAAAGAAAGGCACTTCCGAGGAACCGGAGGAAGAGGAGCCTGATGAAAGCATGCTGGATTGGTGGTCCAAGTACTTTGCCTCCATCGACACAATGAAGGAGGTGAGGCCTGGGCAGGGTCTGGGAGTAAGAAGAAATGGGAGGCGGGTGCTGCGGGCGACCCAGCTATAAACCACACCCTCCCCTCCAGCTCCTACCCTAACCCGGAGAGGCAGCTCCTTAAAATCTCCCTTCAGAGCCCTCCCTCCTCTGGCTGGTGGACAGGTCACCTTCCTGGCTTAGTTCCCTCTCATCAGCCTTGAGTTCCACAAAGATCTCTGACATCTGCACATATGATGAGCCGGACACCATACTAGATGTGGTGGGAGCCCAAAGATAGGGCCCTCTGAACGCCCTGAGCAGCCTTGTGGACTGAGCACACGTATGACAGAAGCTGAAGATGCCACGGGCTATGGAGGCATCCATACCTGGGGAGTCAGGGGGGCCCCTTCATGTTTTGGCAGCAACTTCGACAACATGAGGCCTCTGGAACTGACGTGGAAGAGAAGGAAGAGATGGATGCCACTGAGGGTGAGCCCTGGACCCCTGGCATCTGGATCCCTGGATCCCTGCACCCATGACAATACCTGCTGCTTCCCAACCCTGGCCGGGGCTCCGAGGATCAAGCTAATGACCTCTTCTCCAGTAGTTTCCACTCTGATTGGTTCAGCAACCATAGCGGCAGGCAGACATGGAGAACCATAGAGTACCTGAGCTGAGAGGGACCTCCTGGCTTGTCCATCCAGCATTTTCCATAACCTTTTCCATACTAGATGTGGTGGAACAACATTCATGCTTTCCTGGAGGGGAAAGAGGATTCTGGGGTCACACCCGTTTAGAAAATGCCCGTTTAAGTAGGTTTCTTCAGCGCAGAACTTCTCAGAGATTTTATATTAGTATTGATTTCACAGTGTGTGTGTGTCTTTGGTCTGTGTCTAGGTGTATGTGTGTCTGTCTATGGTCTGTCTGTGTGTGTGTCTGTGAGTGTATGTCTGTATGTCTGTCTATGTGTGTCTGTATCTGCATGTATGTGTGTGTGTTTGTGTCTGTGTGTGTATCTCTGTCTCTGTGTGTGTCTGTGTATATGTGTCTATGCCTGTGTGTGTGTCTATGGGTATGTGTGTATATGTTGTGCCTGTGTGAGTCTATGTATCTGTGTGTAACTGTGTACATTGTGTGTGAACTTGAATGCCCATGTACCCCAACAAGCACGTGGAACTCAGAAGATGACAGCATTTGCCACTCCTCACCTCCCACCTTGTGTGCACCAGGCTAGCTGGCCCGTGATCTTCCAGGAATCCACTCTGTCTCTGCTTCCCATCTTCCACAGGAGCTCTGGGATTATAGGCCCTTGTGCTAGGCATCCAGCTTTCACAGGAATTCTGGGAGCTCAAACTTAGGCCCTCACACTTACACAGCTTTTTTTATCCTCTGAGCCATCTCCCCTAGCACTCTTCCTTTTCAAAGGAAGATACTGTGGCGATGGTTTCTTCTTTTGCCTAAACTGCCAATGGCACTTATGGGTAATTCCACTGGGTGCAGCTCGGGGGAAATGCCAGGAGGAAGCAACCTTGTTAATCCGTACCTAGAGAACAAAGGGAGTCGGCAGGGGGCCACACGGGGACAGGCTCCTGACTCGTGATCTGCCCCCTCCACACATTCCACCAAGAGCAGACAACAGTCTGTGTCCTTATCCCAGCCATGACCTACCTTCAGCATCTCCTCGTGGAATGCACTGAGACTCCAAAGTTAAGTAGAAAGAAATGGCGAGGCTGGATCTCAAACTCAGGCCTTCCTGCTCTGACCCTTTGTGCCTCACCCTCCCCTAAGCTGACTTAGGGCCTCCTTTTCTACTTTGGGCTAGGCCTGAAGGGGCCGATAAAGAGCAAGGAGAAGTCCAGGGCTGCAAAGGAGGAGAAAAAGAAGAAAAACCAGAGCCCTGGACCTGGCCAGGGACTGGAAGCTCCTGAGAAGAAGAAAGCCAAAATCGATGAGCTTAAGGTGAGGGTCCGGAAGCAGATCCTGCCCAGATGTGAGTGGGAGGCAGCAGAATTGGGCAGGAGGCTGGCATGAGGCCTGACAGCCTGTCCTGTCCAGGTGTACCCCAAAGAGCTAGAGTCAGAGTTTGACAACTTTGAGGACTGGCTGCATACCTTCAACCTGCTACGGGGCAAGACGGGGGATGATGAAGACGGCTCCACAGAGGAGGAACGAATCGTGGGCCGGTTCAAGGTCAGGCCAGGGGCTCGGCCCAGCTGCTGCTCTCCCACAAGCTCGTTTCTCTACGTCCTCCACCACTGCCCTCTAGAGCTCCTGTGCCTCCTGTGATCCAGCAGCTAAAGTGCTAAGGCCTTGCCACAGCGTGGACCTGTTGGCTAGCTGGTGAACCTGCAGCCTGACACGCCCCCCCCCCCCATGCCTTGCTCCAGGGTTCCCTCTGCGTGTACAAAGTGCCACTCCCAGAGGACGTATCTCGAGAAGCTGGCTACGACCCCACCTATGGGATGTTCCAGGGCATCCCAAGTAATGACCCCATTAACGTGCTGGTCCGAGTCTATGTGGTCCGGGTGAGACTCCCCTCACATCCCCACCCCACCCCCATCAGCCCCCAGGCCTCCTGCTGGAGGGATTGCATTAGAAGGGTCCACTGGTCTAGATATTTCTAGAGAAGTCCAGTCCAAGAGACAAGAGGCAGCAACTTCCCTGGTGCCACACAGTGAGACTTCTGTCTCTGACCCAGGGGCTGGGTCCCCACTTCTCAACATCATGGGACCCCCAGGAACAGGGCAAGATCACACAAGAGTCCTGCTTAGGCAACACTTGCCCTGCCCAGGCCACGGACCTGCACCCGGCCGACATCAATGGCAAAGCTGACCCCTATATCGCCATCAAGTTAGGCAAGACTGACATCCGAGACAAGGAGAACTACATCTCCAAGCAGCTCAACCCCGTCTTTGGGAAGTAAGGCCTCGGGGCGCCCTCTCTGCCTGCCTTGACCCTCAAGTCCAGTCTCCGCCCCTTGGCCCATCTCAACCCACAACCACCACCCCCTTCCTAACCCCGCCACAGGTCCTTTGACATCGAGGCCTCCTTCCCCATGGAGTCCATGCTGACGGTGGCCGTGTACGACTGGGATCTGGTAGGCACCGACGACCTCATCGGAGAAACCAAGATCGACTTGGAAAACCGCTTCTACAGCAAGCACCGCGCCACCTGCGGCATTGCGCAGACCTATTCCATGTGCGAGGACAGAGCGGGGCCGGCAGCCTGGAGGGGCTGGGGCCAGGCCGAGGGCAGGGAACGGGGAGGGGGCTGGGTGTTGGCTGCGCCTTAACACTAAGACAAGACTTGAGTGTGGTAATCCGGGAAGGTAAACATGCTAGGACTTCTCTTCCGGGGTATACCTTCACCTTACACGCTTGAGCGCAGCCTCAGGGGCCGAGCCTGAATACTCCCATAGGGAAGGGATTCTGGGACAAAAGAGGCAGAATGGGGAAAGAAGAAAGGGACGGGGCAGGGCAGTGGGTAAAGCCCTCGGAGGATCCCAGAGGGCCTCTGCTACTTCCAGGCTGAGTGACCCGGTCAAGTCGCTTCCCTCTCTGGTTACCTGATGCCTCACAGGAGCCCTGGAGGGATGAGGGGGTGGTTGTTTGGGGGACGTTCGATGGCAAAGCCCTGGTGTCCTGGGTGAGTGTGAGGCTGCAGAGGGCCTATTGCTGGTGTAGGCAATGGCCAGTTATGGAGAACTGGCCAGAACGAGCTGCCTCCTGGGATGACCCCAGCCGGAGCTGCTTCACGCCTGTATCTCCTCCCGCCCACAGACATGGCTACAACATCTGGAGGGACCCCATGAAGCCCAGCCAGATCCTGAGTCGTCTCTGCAAAGAGGGCAAAGTGGACGGCCCCCACTTTGGTCCCCATGGGAGAGTGAAGGTCGCCAACCGTGTCTTCACGGGGCCTTCAGAGATAGAGGACGAGAATGGTAAGGGGCATTGAAAGCAGCTGACTGGCCCCACTCCAGGACCTTCGGAGGCCATTGGGGAGCCCACACTTCTCCACAGGGGACTTCCAGACCCAGCACACATGTCCTCTAGTGATCTCTGCTCCATACCCCAGAGCCCCCTCCAGCCACGCACTGCCCTGTCACCCTCTCCTGTACCACGCTTACCCACACACTGCTCTCTCTCTCTCTCTCCTTCTCTTCCTTTCTTCCTCCCTCTCTCCCATTCATCCCCATGGGCCAAGAAAATACCCCATTTACAGATGAGCAAACTAAGAGCCAACAAGTTCCGGTTTGGTGACTTGCCCAGGGTCATGTATCTCTGGGCAGAGTAATATAAGTCCAGGTCTCTCTGCTCAAAGCCCCACCCGTGTCCACCCCCCACTCCTTCCCCAAGCCTGGTAAGCCAAGGTCATGAGTCTCTGGGCCTTGTGGTGCGGCTGAGATCTTGGCTTTCCTCTGTGTCTGTCTCCCTGGCAATAAAACAAAGGTGATGACTCGGGGCTTTGGGCTCCTAAGCACCTGCCCCAGCAGAGGGCCCCTGGTTCTGAAAGGACCAGGTGTATGCACCTGACCCGCTGGCATCCACAGGTCAGAGGAAACCCACGGATGAGCATGTGGCACTGGCTGCCCTGAGACACTGGGAGGACATCCCCCGGGTCGGCTGCCGCCTTGTGCCAGAACACGTGGAGACCAGGCCGCTGCTCAACCCTGACAAGCCAGGCATTGAGCAGGTGATGCACACCTGGCCGGGATCTGGGGTTAAACACCCTCGACCTGGGGTCCTAAGGGCAGAAACGTGGCTCAAGCTCTTCCCTGTGTCCCTACCGAGGCCAATTTGAATGGCAGGTGTGATTCTGAGAATCACTTCAGGGAGCTGGCTCCCCCAGAGGCTGTCACTGGCTATCAGTGACATTATAAGACATCCTAGCATCCAAAGTTAGAAACTGGATAGGCCAGGAGAGTGGCCTTGAGCAGAGCGGAAAGGTCACTCGGGCACCTGCCACACCCCTGTCTTCCTCAGGGTCGCCTGGAACTCTGGGTGGATATGTTTCCCATGGACATGCCAGCCCCCGGGACACCTCTGGATATCTCCCCCAGGAAACCCAAGAAGTGAGCTGCTTGGGCGTGGACACCATCCTCTCACCTACCTCATCCACTTCCTACCACTGACTAGGCCTTCCTCTGGGTGGAAGATAGCCTGGATTAGCCACTGTTTCCAGGGCCTCAGGTGTGGCTGGGCCCTTCTGGAGGAGAAACAGACCAACCCAGGGCCTGCTCTAGCTGGCCACCACCTTCTCTACTCAGTGACTGAGATGACCCACACCCCAGTACCCTTCCCCACATGCTAGCTTCCTCACAAACATATCCACTCCTCACACCCGCCTGTGCTCACATAGCTCTCTCTCTCTCTTTCTCTCTCTCAAACACACACATGGCAATCCTAGAGGCACACAGAAGAGGAAGCCATCAGAGCCTGCTCTGTAACCAGCACTACATTTTGCCAGCCTTTCTTCCAGCCTGAAAAAAGTTCATAGGTTACGGTAGGGTGGAGGGACCTCCAACCTGGAGCTAAGCCACCTGCCTCACTTAAGTGGTCTTGGTCCCTGGAGCTCAGTGTCCCCTGAAGAAGGTGGCAGGATGGGCTCTGCAGCTTGCACGTCATTGGTGCCTGGAGCTGGGGCCAACTCTCTGGGCTTACAAAGCTTCTGTTTTCAAGTCCTGATATTGCCGTCTTTTTGTTTTATTTTGTTTTGTTTTTCAAGACAGGGTTTCTTTTTGTAGCCTTGGCTGTCCTGGACTCACTTTGTAGACCAGGCTGGCCTTGAACTCACAGAGAGCCATCTGACCCTGCCTCCCATCTTCAATTTTATTAATGATTTTCTCTCTTCTGGGGATTGAACACTGGGGACTGAAGCTAGGTCCTCATGCACACTGGGCAAATACTCTGCCACTGAGCCACAGTCCTAGCCCTTGTTTCTTGATGATTTTTAACCAGTGATGGGGACTGTGTTTCCATTTTACTCTGTCCACAGCAAACGGTGCAGCCAGCTCTGACTGGAACTCCCTATAGGCCTGAGGCTATTAGCCTGCAGTTCCAGGCTTTACCATGAAGGGGTGACCCAACTCTGTTCCAGACAGCCACATTCCCAACCTTGTTTTAGTGGGTGACTGAACCTCATGCATGGTAGTTGAAATGCAACTACCTCATTTGTAATTACAACTAAACACAGAGGGGAAATCCTCTTTGAGGACAAGGTGATAGCGGAACCCAGAGTATATGGGCTTCCCACTGAGGGCCACCAGGCTTTAACTAGAAATGTCTTAGAAACAGAGCAAAGCTGCAGTCCCTAGGGACACACAGACAGAATATGCTATCTACTTCATTGCAGACACCCCAGGAGCTCACGCTCTCTCCCCTTCCCGTTCTTAGCCTTACAGCCCAGGAGTGTACATGGGTGTCTACTGGTTTCCCCTAACTGAGGCAGCCCATGCTTGGCTGAGATTCGGCCCACCAGGGCCCTGCTGCAGAGAAACTTTCCTCTAGTCCCCTCCCCCACATTCCCAGCCCCCACTGGGGCGGGAGGGGGGGGAGGACGCTTCTCTTGCCAACACACTAGAGACCCAGCCCTGACCTGGCCCCAGGACTTGGGCGGAGCCCTATCCCAGGCTGCTGACGGGTCTCCCTGCTCCTGTTCAGGTACGAGCTGCGGGTCATCGTGTGGAACACAGATGAGGTGGTCCTAGAAGACGATGATTTCTTCACGGGCGAGAAGTCCAGTGACATTTTTGTGCGAGGGTGGGTGACAGTCACAGCCCTGGGAGAGGCTGAGCGGGGCATGCCCCTTTTCCCTGGGGCCTGGGTGGGGAGAGGCCCTTGGGGGGACGGCCACAGAGCTGGAGCACGGGGCTCCCAGCAGGTGGCTGAAGGGCCAGCAGGAGGACAAACAGGACACAGACGTCCACTACCACTCCCTCACTGGGGAGGGCAACTTCAACTGGCGTTACCTGTTCCCCTTCGACTACCTGGCCGCCGAAGAGAAGATCGTCATGTCTAAGAAGGAGTCCATGTTCTCCTGGGATGAGACGGAGTACAAGATCCCTGCGAGGCTCACCCTACAGATCTGGGATGCTGACCACTTCTCCGCTGACGATTTCCTAGGTGCAGAGCAGAGGGAGGCCTAGGGACCACAACTGAGGGGCGGGGGTGGCCAGGCTGAGTCCACGGGGTTCCCCCTTGTCCTCAGAGCCAGAGATACCAAATGGGGATCGTGCCTCTCCAAGAATCTGCCCGGTCACTTCTCAGGGTCATAACTGGAGCCACAAGGCACACTGGGCATACCACCAGCCAGTCAGGATAAACGCTGAGGGGAAGCCAGCTGGTGCCGGAAGGAGGCAGATTTCCCAGAGTCTCAGATTGCGCCAAACTCTACCTGCAAGTCTGGGCTTGGTAGGGTTTGGTACGGTGTTGTCCGTAGGCGCACAACCAGGATGAAAGTGGCAGGTGCCTAGAGACACTAAGCTAAGAAAGGGCTCGAGCAAAACTGAGGGGGAGTGGAAAGGAAGGAGGCGGGGCAGCCCCCGCCCCGCCCCGGCCTCGAAACTGACGACTCCACCATTGGCTGCAGGGGCCATCGAGCTGGACCTGAACCGGTTCCCGAGGGGCGCTAAGACAGCCAAGCAGTGCACCATGGAGATGGCCACCGGGGAGGTGGACGTGCCCCTGGTCTCCATCTTTAAACAGAAGCGCGTCAAAGGCTGGTGGCCCCTCCTGGCCCGCAATGAGAATGATGAGTTTGAGCTCACGGTGGGTACTGCTTCCTGCTCCGGAGGGGTCCCGCATGGGCGAGGCTAGGCCAGGCTGGGATACCCAGCCGGCGGCCTAGACACTGGAACTCTCCTTCCCATCAGGGCAAAGTGGAGGCGGAGCTACATTTACTAACAGCAGAGGAGGCGGAGAAAAACCCGGTGGGCCTGGCCCGCAACGAACCTGACCCCCTAGAAAAACCCAAGTGAGTGCTGGCTGCCTTGACACTCCCCCCCCCCCCCCCCCACACACACACATACTACATCATGGGTGCAGAAAAGAGAAGAGGGCCCAGCTCCTCTGGTCTTCTTGCCCCTACTCCTCAGACACCTACTTTATCCCCTCCTGGGCCACAGCCACATCACAGGGGTAGCCCCTTTCTTCAACCCTAAAGCCTACCTCTTCCCTCTGAACCAAAGGAAGGGCAGTCTGCAAAGATAGCTGTTCCTTCCCCAGGAAGCTCGACCCCACACCCAAGTCCCTAGTTTTCGACAAGGGCAACCACTCCAAAGGTGGCCCGGCTTGGTGGCCCAGCTTGGTGGCCCGACAAGTGCCCAAAACTCTTCTGCTTGGTGCAGGCTTCCCCATCGGCGGAAGCCTCTCGCCAAGCACATTCCCACCGTCCTGTCCTTTCCCTGTGCCCATCTGTCCTTTCCTGATGCTCCAGTCGGCCCGACACCAGCTTCATCTGGTTCTTGAACCCCCTCAAGTCTGCCCGCTACTTCTTGTGGCATACGTACCGCTGGCTGCTCCTCAAACTCCTGCTGCTCCTCCTCCTGCTGCTGCTGCTCGCCTTGTTTCTCTACTCTCTGCCTGGCTACCTGGCCAAGAAGATCCTCGGGGCCTGAGCCCCGCAGCCTCCTAGGCCTGGTACTTCTTCCTTGCCCCTGGACAAGGGCTGGTCAGCATGTGGGACACACTCAAAACACACTTAAACCCCACGTACAAGTTCATATGTGGACACAGTGCACATACATACATAAACACACACGCACATAAGCGTACACAGAGGAACACAAGCACGTATGTATGTCCACATAAAAGCTAATCACACTCTTGGAACCAGACATGGCTAGTTTATATTTTTATGTTATTGGACCAGAAAGGTGACATAGCTTGTTCAAGGCCACTTGGCTAGGTGGCCCTGGGTCTCCAGCTTATGGGCCAGCTGCCACCAACTGCAGCAGCCTTCTTCTCGGGGCCTACTCCAGTTCCATGGGCAGGAGGAAGCTGAGACCCGGGCAGGGCCGAACAGGGGCAGGGTTTGGCTAGGGTTAGCCAGTTCAGTGTGAGAGGCCTCTCTGGACACAGCTGGGTCCCACCCTCAGGGGACAGTTGTCCCACCAGGGAAAACATTCCAGCTGACATCAGCCGAGGATCATGTCCCTGCAGGCTCTGAGGGTCACCAGCACATTCCCACTTCACTGGTTCCCTAAGTCCAGGAAGTAGGAATTCCTATTAAACCATCATATGCATGAAGAAACTGAGGCTCAAAGGAGTCTAACCTGCCCACAATAGCATGAGAGAAATGTAGGCATCCGGGACCCACATCCCTGCCCTGTTGCCCCACTTACAATGGGGGTATGGCCCATGGCCTCTGAGAGATGATGGGGTAGCTGTTGAAAAAGTATATCCAGAAGCTGGGGAGACGGCTCAGTAGTTAGGAGTGCTTACAACAAAAGCAGGAGGACCTGAGTTCAAATCCCTAGTACTCACAGGAAAAAAAAAAAAGTCTAGGGCATGGCTACACTGGGCCTATAACCCCAGCACTGTTGGAGGCAAACACAGGATTATTTCTGGGGCTTCCTGGCTGCCAGACTAGCTCCAGGTGAGAGACCGAACTTAAGGAGAATGATGCAGCAGGACCCCCTATGTCCTCCTCTGGCCTCCATGTGTGTACACAGGTGTGTCCCCAGCATGCACGTGCACACACACCAGAGCATGACAACACTTTAATTTTTATACTGGGACATTCTATGGAGCCTGCTCATCTTGTGACACGAATTGCAGACAGTGGAAGCTGACAAGGGGCCCTTAGCAAGGAACTCGGCAAAAGGCAGGGCAGGCTAGCACCCTGATGGCAGGCAAGTTAGGGAGGGTGGGGCACAGGGCTCAGGCGGCTCAGGTGCTTGCTACAGACAGACAGACCTGTGGGCTTAGCAGAAGGGGAGTTTGAGGGCTAGGGGATGTAGCTCAGTGGGTGGGATGTTTTCCCAGCATGTACGAAACCTTGGGTTCAACACCCAGTGCCATATAAACCATGGGTGCTGATGCAGACCTGTGATACCAACGCTTAGGGGGTAGAGGCAGGCCAGAGGCCAAAAGTAGTCATCCTTGGCTACATGGTAAAAGCCCAGCCTGGGCTAATTGAGACCCTGTTTCAAAAGAGGAAGGAAAGAAGGAAGGGAGGAAGGGAGGGAGGAAGGGAGGGAGAGAGGGAGGGAGAGAGGGAGGGAGAGAGGGAGGGAGGGAGGAAGGAAGGAAGGAAGGAAGGAAGGAAGGAAGGAAGGAAGGAAGGAAGGAAGGAAGGAAGGGCTAGGTACAAGATCTCAAGAACAACATGTCCAGCCTCCAATGTCAAGGCCTCTGCTTCAGTTCATCACTCCAGCAATCAGGATGAGGCAAAACTGCCATCTATGCTCAGGGCGGGGCTTGGGCAACCGAGGTCACACAGAGAAGACAGGGTTTAGAAGCTAGCAATCTGATACTAGATACAGCCCCCGCCCCGGCTCTAGCACTCACCATGGAAGGACAGAGATGGGCGCCCTGTGTGGGTAGCTCATTGCTGGTTGTCTGACAGGCCCCTCCCATCTTCTCCCCACTCTAGCCGGCCTGACACAGCCTTCGTCTGGTTCCTGAACCCGCTCAAATCTATCAAGTACCTCATCTGCACCCGGTACAAGTGGCTTATCATCAAGATTGTGCTGGCGCTGCTTGGGCTGCTCATGCTGGCGCTCTTCCTCTACAGCCTCCCCGGCTACATGGTCAAGAAGATCCTAGGGGCATGAAGCAACCCCACCGGCCCTGCCCCACCCCCTCGTCCCTCCAGGGGCTTGCTGCACTTGCCTACCCTCACCTGGACTCTCTCCCAACTCCCTGAGGAGCCGTACCACACCTCTGCTAGCCTTGAGCAAGGCACCTGCTTGCTGGGCTGCCATTGCCACCCCACACCCAAACCGCTGCTTGCCTGATCTTGTCCCAGTCCTGCCTAGGGTTTGGGGCACAGTCAGGATCAGTGGCATCCAAAACCAGATTCCCTTCTGCCCTACTTTCTAAGGCTCCTCTGCCCAGATCTAAGAGTGGCAGTGGCCCAACCCACCCTTGGGCTTTCCAAATCTTGAGTTAAGGTTCCAGCGAAATTAACCAAGGAACATGGGCCAGTTTCCAAGGCTTTGATAAGCAGGCACAGGTGGAAAGCGCCAGAAATGCCAGCAGAGGCAACACACCGCTCAACCAAGGAGCCTAAACAGCAGCTTTGTGCATGCTCTGCTCTTGGCTCCTCCTTTCTCCCCCAGCAGCCACTTGGCGGCTTAGCCTGAGGCTTCCCATCACTTCCCAGGCCTTCCTCGGCCCAGGCCAGTGTGTGCCAGCTAGTCTGGAGGCTCCAAGAGTGAACCTGGTATCCCAGCCGCCCTGAAAGCACGCCTGCCCTGCCAGCCGGCAGCAGCCCCCGGGAGGCTGCACCACAGAGTGCTGCCATTCTTCCTCTGTGAATCTGCTGGATGATTTTCCTCTCTTGAGTGTGATTTTTTTCTCTCTCTCTCTCTCTTAATAAAATAAATCAAACCCTGAAACAGAAGTGGAGCCGGGGATGGATGGGTTTGTGAGGGGGTGGCAAACCTTGTGTGTAACCTCTTGTGGAGCACCACGGAAGGTTGGCCTCAGGCACTGGGCTGTCAGCCCAGGCTGCCGAAGGAAGAGCCTACCACTACGCCCCAGAGGGCACACCGTGGTAGACACAGAGGCCCCAAAGTACAGAAGACTTCCTTCAGTTTGGGGATAATGTGAAGATTCAGCCTCCTCCTCTAGAGACCAACATTTTCCCAAGGGCAGGGATGGAGCCTGGTGCTACTCTCATCAGCAATCTGAGCCCAGCGACAAAGCGCCCTAATGCTACTCAGGGCAGGGGACCCCTGTCCATGTGGACTAGGCCTCCTTAAAGGCATTCAGCCTCAGCTTTCAAAACCTTTATTAGAACTGCGGGAACCATCGCTGCCTTATTTTGGCAGATAGATACAGCTCAGGAGAAAAAAATGGGGTGGTCCCAGGCTCTCAGGGGTCAGTGCAGGCCCTGTAATGCCAGGCTTTGCAGATAAGTCTCTATTTTGTGGGCATCCGGAAGCTCTGAGTTGGAGGAACCTGAAGCTCAGTATTTACCTGGAAATTAAAGGTAAAGGTCATTTTTTTGCCTTCTTCAAGGGCTCACGGGCAGATGCTGGTTCTCCCAGAGTCCCAATCCCTGCAAGCATTGCTTCTCCAAAGCAGAGAGGCCTCAGGGCCTGGAGGTTGCTGGAGCTTCCTGTCTGGCATCAGTGAATGATTTCCGGTAGCATTCTTCCGGTAGCATTCATCCTCCCCTCCTATCTCTGTCACTTTCTGAGTTTAGCCTTGCCCTTAGCTCTCATCTCCATCCTCTAGTACACAGGCACACCCATGGACACAGAATCAGTATGTCCTGCGATGTCTGAGTCCTTTTACAGGCCAAAAAGCCATCATGATACCGAGATTTACCTCATCTACCTTCCAGCTATGGCCTGGGACCTGAGCTCAGGCTGGAGCCCTATGCCCTTTGTAGTTGGACAAGGGACTGTAGACTGTTGTGATCCTCTTGGCCCAAGACTCAGCACCACCCTGAAACATCCACCATGGCCACAGAGTGTGCAACCAAGTCACAAGGCCTTTTCCTCCCTCCTCTGGCCAGTCCATGGGAATGAGTTACAGTTATCGCAGGAGGGGTCACCTCTGACAGCACAGAATCTTGCTCCCTTCCTATGGGAAGCCTCAGTCATTTCCTAGGAAAGGTGGTCTGGCAGAGGGGAGAAGATCGGTGCCCTGGGAGGCTTCCCAAACCTCCAAGCTTGCTTCTCTTTGTGAACTGGGGAGGAGAGTTTCTGCCTGGCTCCCTGGCAGGCTGCTAGGACTGCAGAAGATACAAGGCAGGATGGGGCCTGGAACCTGGACCATGCTTCTGGGCTTGCTACCGTTTTTAAAAAGAATAATTCTGCCCGGGTGTGGTGGAGCACACCTTGGATCCCAACACTGGAGAGGTGGAGGTAGATGGATCCCTGTGAGTTTGAGGCTAGCCTGGCCTACTTAGTGAGTTCCAGGACAGCCAGGGACATGTAGAGAGATGCTGTCTCATTTAAAAATAATAATAAAAGAAAGAAAGAATGGGGCTGGAGAGAGAGCTCAGTGATTAAGCGTGCTGTCTGCTCCTCCAGAGGTCCTGAGTTCAATTTCCAGCAATCACATGGTGGCTCACAACCATCTATACTGGGATCTGATGCCCTGATGCCCTTCTTCTGGTATGCAGGTGTGCATGCAGATAGAGCACTCATATATGTAAAATAAATAAATAAATCTTTTGTTAAAAATATTTTTAAAAAAATAAAGAGTGATTCTGAGCCAGTGAGGTTGCTGATATCCTAGTCCTGGCTCCAGGACTCACATACATGGTGGAAGGAGAAAACCATTTCCCAAAAGCTGTCCTCTGACCTCCACATGAGGGCTAGTGTGTGTGTGTGTGTGTGTGTGTGTGTGTGTGTGTGTGTGTGTGTGTGTTCAGAAAGATTTTATAGCTGGATATTGTAGCTCATGCTTGTCATTCCAAGACTCGGGAACTAAGACAGAAAAATTGTCCTGAGTTCAAGGCAAGCTTGAACTACAAAGTGCAGGCCTCTCGTGAGGTGGAAGGAAGGAGACACAGTTTGCAGAGCGCCCGCCTAACATGACACGAGCCCTAGGTTTGATTCCCAGCACCACACACATGGGGCTCAATGGCTCATGCCTGTAACCCCAACTCTCCCAGGTGAAAGCAGGATTATCAGAAGTCCAGGGTCACCTTTGGCTACATATGGAGTTTGAGGCCAGCCTGGGCCATCTGACACTTCATAACAAGAAACTAAAACAAAATTGAAAACCAAGAGTGATCACAACAGAGTGATACCAAAGCCATGGCACCAATGGAACAGAGTCACAGTCCTTCTGGCCTAGACAAGACTACAGGGGCTCCACACCCCAGCACCCACCTTGGCCTGGAGGTACTGCTGCAGGAGGGACTGCATCTCTGCGTTCTGCTGCTCCAGGGACTCAGTCTCCATCAGCAGCTTGGCCCTCTGGGTGAGCACAAAGCTGGGGGAGAACACAGGAAGCAGGTTAGAGGGACACCAGCTCAGTTCTCCATCCTCTACTGTAGAAGGCAGGCCTTTGGTGTTTCTACTCTGGCTACAAGTAGAGGAGGACCTGGGACATTTCCCAGACAATCAGGGACGGGCAAGGAGGGTGGGACCACTGCCCACCACTGTCCCACCCACCCCCTCAGAACATGTGAGCACAGGAGATACACTATGGTCCCTAGGGACCACCCAGCTCCCTGTTCTTCCAAGCCTTGATGCTGACTGGTATTTCTCCAAGGCCTTGTACAGCGCATCCCAGAGGTTCTGCTTGGAGAAAGGGATAGCCATGGCCAGGGATTCCCAATATTCGGTGTCCTTTGAGTTATCTCGAGTATCTTTCTTCATTTTTAGTGTTGGCCGGACATCCCTGGAAGTCAAAAGCAATGGTGCCTGTTTCCACCTGCCACCTTAGTCCCCCAGGCAATGCCAGTCACATTTGTGTGTGTGTCTATGTGTGTGTATGTGTGTATCTGTATGTATGCATGTATGTTTGTGTGTATGTTGTGTGTGTGCATGTGTACATGCACACACTCGCATGAATGTGTGTTTCTTTCTCTCTTTCTGTGTGTGTGTGTGTGTGTGTGTGTGTGTGTGTGCAGCCCCTTCTCCATTCACTCCCAGCTCCCAGACCCCGTATCTCAGGCAAGACCTCCATCACCACTGCACCACTGCATACGTGGGCTTCTTCAGCCCCATGACAAAGGCCTCCAGAATCTTGAGGACATCATTGGGGTGGATGAGCCTGGATGAAAATAGGAGCTCCTTCTCCCTGATCACAAGGCTCTGGTCATCAGTTCCCTGCAGGGTATCGTGTTCTAAGGACTCCGACTCTGATTTGGACACAAAGCTCCTCTTGTCCAACTGGGGGAAGCTCGTTTGCTCCAGCTCTGACATCAGGCTTGTGTTTTCCGTGTTGACGTGTTGAGCTGATGATGATGAAACGGTGCTGTACTGGAGAGAAGTGCAGAGTTGACTGTGGGCTGGACACACCCAAACATGACACAAGAAACAGCAGGAGAAGGGATCAGAGCAAAGTCTCCAGAAAACTTGTAGGCAGATACTGCACTGGCTGGTTTTGTATCAACTCGACACAAGCTACGGTCATCAGAGAGAAGGGAGCGAGCCTCAGTTGAGGAAATGCTTCCGTGAGATCCAGCTATAGGGCATTTTCTCAATCCGTGATCAGTGGGGGATGGGGGAGGGCCCAGGCTGTTGTGCGTGGGGCTATCCCTGGGCTGGTGGGCCTGGGTTTTATTAGAAAGCAGCTGATCAGGCATGGTGAGCAAGCCAGGAAGCAACACCTCTCCATGGCCTCTGCATCAGCTCCTGTCTCCAAGTTCTTGCCCTGTTTGAGTCCTGACTTCCTTCAGTGATGGACTACGGTATGGAAGTGTAAGCGCAATAAAGCCTTTTGTCCCCAACCTGCTTTTGGATGGTGATGTTTCACTGCAGCAATAGAAACCCTAGCAACACCTAGCAGCAGAACGGCCTGGTTCACAGGTGCTTGTTGCAGCGACCATCTCGGGCTCCAACGCTATCAACACCCCCTCGGCTCATACAGAACGGAGAACTAATCCTGCTATAATTTTTCAATTTAAGTAGTCTTCTTGCTGTTTACTCTCTTTCTAAAGGCAACTCACCCTGGGGTTGACAATACCAACAACACTTTTTATTTTTGATTTTTAAATTAAAATCTTGTGACTTTTAATAGGACTCTCCAGAATAGTTACTCTTTGCATCTCATACTGAAATTATTCACAGCATTATGGGAAGATACCATGAATTATTAAATATAATACTTAAACATGGAAAATTGCAGTTTCCAGTCTTCTATTTCAAATAATGCTGCAATTAAAAAACTATGATAAACGTATAGTTTCAACTCCATTAAGCAGAGTATCCAGGAGTATGTCTTAAGACAACCATTTGGGAAGGTAAAGCTCAGAGAATTATAAGTTCAAGGTCAGCCAGGCATGAATCACTCACCTGTGATCCGAGCATGCTGGGAGGAAGAGGCAGGCAGATCTCTGTGGGTTCGAGGCCAGCCTGGTCTACAGAGCGAGTCCAGGACAGCCAAGGCTATACAGAGAAACCCTGTCTCAAAACAAAACAAAACAAAAAAGTTGCCTGCCCTAGTCCAAATATGGTGATGCACATTTTGAATCCGAGACTTAGGATGGTGAGGGAGGAAGCCTGTAAGAGTTTGAGGACAGCCTGAGCTGTACAGTGAGATTGTCTCGTTTTTTTCTTTCCACAGGTGGTCTTTTTTCCTTATTGGCTTATATCGGCCCTTTACATGTTTAAAAAAAAAAAAAAAACTAGTCTTTACCTGTGATATGTGGTGCTGTAAATTAAATCTAGGGCATCATGCATGCCAGCCAAGTACCTTTCAACTAAGCCATACCCCTACCCCACCCAAGCCCTTGGCCACTCTCTAAAGAATGTCAGAAAATTCACCCTGGGGTTAACGATATTAACAACACTTTTTATTTTTAAATGAAAATCTTGTAACTTTTAATAGGACTTTCCAGAAGAGCTGCTGTTTGCATCTCAAACTGAAATTATTGACAACATAGTATTCACGGCGTTACAAATGAGCCCTGCTTCATAGGAGAGCATGATGGAACAAAATCTGGTTTATTCAGAATACACAGTAGCTAAAACCTGGCTATTGGGGGCTGGTCTGATGCTAGTTATTGGCCCTCAAGATCTGGTTACTCCCTGAATATACCTATCCTTGCTGTGTAAACCTGCCTAAAACATACCTGGTTAGTTGATTAAATGGCCTACACCTTGGCAGGGCAGAATGGGGGAAGTGTGGCTAAGAGGACAGGAGAATCATGGGAAACAGACAGATGGGAAGAAAGGAGGAGGGGGACACCACCATGGGCCAGCCTGGAGATGGAACCACGTGGGCTGGGAGGAAAAACTCCAATAATGGCGTGGAAAGGCCCAGATGAAATATAAGCAAGTATCTTGGGGTTATGGATGGAAGGTAACCCAGATGAGGATGGTTAATGCGATGGCACTGGATGGGGGTTGGGAGTGAACGGTGGGGTTATGGAGACAGTGTAGGTAGAAATATCTGCCTGGCCCAAGGTAAATAAGACAATTGTAAATCTAACAGGTGTCTGTGTCTTATTAGTTGTGACAGTTGGTCAAATAATACCGCTGCAACAATGATAGAGCTTATAATAAACATTATGTAGTCCGACACTCATTTTTATTTACTACAACACCTAGCTTTGAAGAAAGACTAGGAAAAGAGCCCATGGGCGTAAATATAGAACAACATCCCATCCCTCCTCCAGCCATTTTGCCCTTTGTAAAAAAAAAAAAAAGTCTAGGCCAATGCCATTAGCCATTCCTGGCAGAGATACCCTCAACTCCCCCAAAACCCAGTGTCAATGCTCATGTCAAAGTATTTCCCAAATAGCTACAGAAGAAAACATGGAGGAAGGATGTGCCACATCAGAACACAGAGCACATGTCATAGACAGGGGCAGAGTGAAAAGATAGGCGGGACCTCACTGGGAAGCAAAACTTCCGAGGAAATGAAACAAAATGAACCGCTCTTCCCAGCTGCCCGTCTCACCTGGGAAGAGGATAAATGATGGATTCGGTATCGAATGAAGAAGTTCACCAACTTGTACAAGTCATCTTCACTTTCAATTCCCAGGGCCTGAGGAGAAAACAAGATGGCCACTCAGGTGCCTCCTTGAATAGGCCCTAAACTCCAGGTGTTCATAGACTCAGCAACTCTGAACCAGAGATTCCAATACATCCTTGGAGATCCCCTCAGCATCCCTAGAGCCTGAATAAAGGGTCTGGGTCAAGAGCCAGGAGGATGCGGTGAACTGAAACATCAGAATGATGGAACAAAGGCCAGAGTCAGGAAGGCTCCACCCAGAGCATGACACCAAAGCCAATCTGAAGCTGAAGGAAGGCAGTGAGAGTCAGCCCAGGAAGGTCTGAGACGCTCTGGTGTAGTCTCAGGGTTGAGGAAACGTCAGACGAACAGGTTCTGACCTCCACCCCGTGCCCTCCCCACCCAGTGGGACTCACAGAGAAGATGGCATCCAACCTCAGCAGATAGCATTCGTTCTTCTCCAGGGGGAGAAGCAGGCTCAGCAGTTTGCTCTCTATGAGGAAACCCTGAGAAGGAAAGAAAGATGGCATCCCCAGTGAGAGCCAGGCTTCAGGAACACGGCATAGGGTCTGTAAACATTCATAATGTGACTTTCCAGGGACAGCACCACAGAGCTGGGTGATGAGGTCCTCCATGAAGGCTTTCTGGAGATGTCTGAGCCAGTCTCAGGAAGCAAGGACGAAGTCAGTTCCCATTTAAACTGCCCTCCACCTTAGCCACAAGCCACTGGGCAAATACCTGAGTCTCTAGAGTACTTTAAATGAGACTAAGCCTCTATGCCCACTGTCCTTATAGTCCCCCAAGTAACTACAGAACCCAGGAGCAAACACTGGAGAGAGGAGATCAGGGTGTGGAGAAGTGAGCCACATTAGAACACAAGGCCTGTGACACAGATGGGAGCCGAGGAGCCACACTGAGCCCCAAGGAGATGTGGTCCTGCTGCCCAGCTGCATGCGACAGAGAGGCCCTGCCAGCCAATTCAGCAGGAAGGGCCTCAGTGGCACCGAAGAAAACAGCCTTGACTGTTCCAGGGCCACTGAGGCTCAGCTGTGTTTTAACTCCTCTACCACCACAGAATGCTGGCATTTAAGAAACGCCCACAGGATAGCCAGCGCCAGTATGTCCTTACTCTAAGCCCAAATCCTTGTTGCCCACACAGTGCAAATATCTTAGACCTGAGACTGCTGGAGAGAGGCCACAGTGGGAGCAGCCATTGCCGGCTGCCTCTTGTAAGCACTGCCTTGCAAGCTCACTCCCCAGGCCCTGTTCTCAGGGCAGGCAAGACACTCCTGGCTCCAGGCCACATAGACTGGGAGGCCTTACCGATTCGTCACACAGGAGCATCAGGATCTTTTTGGTGGTCTTTGGTGAAACTTGCTGTGGCAGGTCCAGATAACTCTCGTCTTCTGGCAGGCCTGGTTCTGCCCCCTCCTCTTCTACACGTGGGTCAAAGACAGAAAGGTGGGGAGAAGATGGCTTCGTTGCCCTGTGGGCTTTGAGAAGCAGGCAGGCAGCTTTTTCTGAGCAAATGGGCCTCTTGCCACCTCTCTGTGGCCAACCATGTCTGAGTGATAAAGGAAGCCTGCAATGTGGGGACCAGACTAGGGGATGGATCAGAGACTATCTGGAGAATTGGGACAGTCCTGACCAGCCAGGATGACAGATTTCCCAAACTTCATCTAGCTGGAGGCCTCATGCTTAGAATCCAGTCATGAGCCAAGGAGTGAAAGGAGAGATTGAACTTATTTATTTGCCTCCTGGAAGCAGGTTATAAGATTTTGAAACCCACTGAGCTTAGAAGCAGCCAAAAGGACAAAGTGACTGCTGCACAGAGGAACACAGTCAACAAGAACTGACAGCAGAAGCCAAAACTTCTCTTTCTCTTACTTAAAATGAAAAGAAAAGGGATGGAGAGCTGGCTCAGAGGTTAAGAGAGCTCTTGCAGAGGACCTGAGTTCAGTTCCTGGCATCTATATCCATCTGTCCACAACCACTGTATTTCCAGTTCTAGGAGATCCAACAGCACCTTCTCTCCTCCTCAGGTACACACACATATAGCATACACTCACACATAATTTTTTGTAATTAAAGGGAGGAAAAAAAAAACCACAAAGAAAAACATACCGAGAGAGAGAGAGAGAGAGAGAGAGAGATACACAACAATTTAAAAATTAAAAATGTTTTGCCTTGTTAATTATTAATCAGAAAATAGGAGTTAAAATCATCATAGAATGGCTGGTAAGATGGCTGCTCAGTGAGTAAAGGTACTTGACACCAGCCTGACACCCTAAGCTGGGACCCACGTGGTGGACGGAGAGAACCAATTCCTGCAACTTGCCCTCTGACCCACATATGTGTGTGTGTGTGTGCATGCTATATGTGTGTATGCATGCTATATGCATGCACACACACACACAAATAAATAAATATTTTTAAAAATCATGTATTACCCAAGACTTACTGATTATTCAAAGGGTATGATAATATCTATGAGCTGGCCCATTCCTGTTTTCCTAGAACTTGGAAGCGAGAGGCAGGAACATCAGAAGTTCAAGACCAGCCTTGGCTACATAGAGTTTGAGGCAAGCTTGAGGCCAGCTTGAGCCACATGAAAGACACTGAGAGCCCAAGATAGCATACACTGTTGAGAACATGGAAATGAAAACAGCTCTAGTGATTTCTAACAGGATAACCAAGGCCCTTTAGCCAGGCAAATCTGCTTGTAGGGATTTTCCAACAAAGAAAATGAAGAGACAAATGAACAAGACCATTCATTCCACAGCAGGTGTAATCCCCAAGATCAACAGACTAGCTACAGTCCAGTGATGCTCAGAGGGCTGTTTGAGTGGCTTCAGGCACAGAGTCAAGACAGTGTCATGTGGAAAAAGAAGGGAGTTTTTACTACCTAAGATAACCTCCAAAGGAACTGTAAATAAAGCGAGGGCTGTAGATAAAACGCAGTGACCTCAGAGCATGCCCAATGGGTGAGGTGCAGTGACCTCAGAGCATGCCCAATGGGTGAGGTGCTGGGTACCACAAACAAAAACTGGGGGGAAAGTGCGTGTGTGTTTTCATTTCCTGTATGTGTGGGTGCACATGTGGAGGTCAGAGGTCCTCTTGCAGCAATCAGTTCTCTGCTTCTATCATGTGGGTTCTAGGGTTTGAACTGGAGATGTCAAGCTTGGCAGCAAGCTCCTTTGCCCACTGAACCTTTCAGCATCTCCTGTTCCCATGGAACATGGGTGCCTTTAAGTCACCTGTCTGCAGCAGCAGCTCTTCTAGGATTTGTGTGGCTGACTTCTGCTTCTGAAAGAAAATTGGCCCCACGTTCTTCAGGAACCAGTAGTCGGGCATCTTCCAGGGCAGCCCCAGGTGCTGGGAATGAATGACATTGTCCACATCAAAGGCTCTTTGCGCCAGCGCCTTCGCCTCCTCTTCATTCATCAACCAGATCTCTCGGAACTTCTCCTCATCGATAATGGTGAAGTGTCTGTCAAGAAAAGTCACTGAGCACAGCCAGCTGACTTCAAGGCCTGGCCCCAGTGCCCCCACCCCGCCCCCACTTGTCAAATAGGATGAGAACATGAGGAAGAATCTCAGAGCCCCAGCACTGGGATCCTGCACGGGATAAAATACAGCTGTCCCAGCAAGAAATAAAATCGGACAAGCGACACATGCAGGAGTCCTCAGAATCCTAGGCTGCCTCCAAAACAGCCGGTGATCTCAAATCTAAGGAAATCGCTGCTACTGCATCCCTACCAATTCTCTCCCTCTCCCCCCACCCCCACCATCACGCCCACTCCAGGACAGTCCTGAGGGCTCGCCTCCCCACCCCCAACACCTCATGGCTTTCTGTAGGTCCTGGAACTGCGCCACGAGCCGTTTGTAGTCTGCAATCAGACTCTGGTTCTCCTCCTGAAACTGCTTTATCTGCTTGGCATATTTGGTTCTCTGGTTGTTCAGGATGTCGTGTAGGCTGATGGAGAGGAGGAAAGCAGAGCGGGGCAGCTAAGCCGATGGACGAAGGTGGCCCCGCCACCCACCCGATGTTTTCTCCGGGTTCGGGAGTGGGAAAAAGCACTTCCCCATCCCTGGGGGCAGCACAGAAGGGTGGAAAGCAAGCCGCTGTACCCACTCTGCTGCACCCACCCGCCCGCTCACCCCTCGCTCCCTCACCGGTTGAGTTTCCTCTTCTGCTGGGACTTGATCACTGTGCTCTCTTCATCTCTCTTCTTCAGCACCTGGAAGTTGTACTCCAACTTCTCTTGGTTTAGCTGGTAAGTTGCCTTCATCTGCTGAAGTTGTTGCTCAAGAATCTGGTGGGAATTTTAGAAGTAAATAAACACATGCGTACATGTGTGCATACACACGTACAGACACGCATGCATACGCGCATACACTAGTTGGCCCTAGTGTAAGGTACTCTCCCTGAGGACCTTGATGGCTTGTTCAGATGATGCTGCAGAGGGATCCCAGGGACAGGTGCCTCAACCGGAGTTAGTTCTATCAACACAGGGCGGAAGCAAATGCTCAGTGGCTAAGGGCGCTCGTTGCGGTTACTGAGGACGGGAGCTGGGTTCCCAGCACATACGCTGGGCGGGGGAGGGCGGGGGGTCCAACGTGCTCTTCTGGCCGCTGTAGGCACACACATGCATATGTACAGAGACACAGAAACAAACACAAAAATCAATCAATCAATCAATAAATCCAGAAGACAATAAAGAAGGAACTGTCAATAGAGGCAAAATAAAGAATGGACAAAATACAGATCAGCCATCCGGCAGCTCACCCTGCATTCTCAAGGAGAGAAGAGCACATCCAGAATTTTCAAGTGCAGCTACCCCTGGTGCTCCACTCCAACCCCTCTAACGGCAATGAAAGGCTGCCTTTAAAGACACCGTAAAATAATATTACCGCAAAAGCTCTAAATGTCTTCGATTTTGCTTTCCAGAGTAGCAGTGGAAAGCAACCCATGTTCATTTAAAAAGAGCAGGCGGTGTCGTTGTTTGTTCAAGAGAGAAAGGAGTCAGCCCTTTGTGGTGGAAGGCATGCTGGCCGGTAGCCCCACGGGGTGGTCACATGGCCAGCCTGTTTGCATTGTGCCATGATGAGGGTGGAGAGAGGGGACCGGCATCTCTGTGTACTGATTGACTAACATGGCAGGCATCTTTCTAGAAGCTTCTGAGGAACCACTACTGAAGAGTTATAGCCTCCATTGAGGTCTAAGACAGGTAAGCACCCACAAGCTCAAAGCAAGCCAGGCGCAGTAGCACACGCCTTTAATCCCAGCACTCCGGGAGGCAGAGGCAGGCAGATCGCTGTGAATTCGAGGCCAGCCTGGTCTACCAAGTGAGTCCAGGACAGCCAAGCCTACACAGAGAAACCCTGTCTCGGAAGAGAAAAAAACACTTTGCTTCTTCCATCAGAAAGAATCCCTTGCCCTTGAAGGACCAGGAAGCAGCCCTGAGGAGGTGGTATCCTCATGACTGCTGAGCCTTGGATGAATAGGAGTTGGTGAGGGGACACTGAGAACTGCAAGCTCTGGGGGAGAGGAAATGGCTTGTGGGACACAGAGGTGAGGGGGTTGAGGGGGTTGAAGCACAAGCAGTTGAGGCTCTGAGGCGCAAGGTGAGGGTGACTGTGGATGAGGCAGCCTGAGCCTCACCAAACTGAGGATTTAAAACATCACTCAGGAGCCCAGGGGAAAGGTTACTCCGCCAGCTTGTGGGGAAGTGACTGGAGAGGGTTTCTCTGTGTAGCCTTGGCTGTCCTGGACTCACTTTGTAGACCAGGCTGGTCTCAAAACTCACAGAGAACCACCTGCCTCTGTCTCCCAGAGTGCTGGGATTGCAGGTGTGTGCCCATATCTGGTTGTAATTCTTGTTCTGAGAATCTCCTGTCTAAATTTTGCTCTCCAAATGTCCCCTGATATGTCAATAAAGCAGCTTAACAGCCAATCTCTGAGCAGGGGAGAGAATAGGGCTGGATTTCCTGTCTATTTCCTGCCAGGGGAGGAGGAGATAGGGAGAAGAAGTGAGGGATTCAGCTCTGTACAGAGGTCCAGGAGACATCATGAGCAAAGAGCAGTTGGAGCAGAAAAGCCATAAAATGCAAGGACCTTGGGAATTTTGGCAAATTAGTTTACATGGTTGAAAATAGCTTAGTACTGCTCAATTGTTTACCATAAGCATAAGAAACAAATAGAGCAGTTCAGTCTCAAATGTTTGGGTGCAAGCCCAGCTAATAGAGAAACTGCAAATTTCACAATTTTAAAAGTAACACTAATAGTTTACCACTTTCTTAGAGATTTAAGTGCTGTTTTGATAATTTTTCACTCTTAAAATAACGCTAGTATAAATTGCATATAAAGCATGGAGTCTTTTGTTTTTCAGACAGTGTCTCATTTTTCAGCTCACGCCAACCTAAAATTCACTACATAGGCCAGACTGGCCTCAGACTCACAGGAACCCACTTGCCTCAGCCTCCCAAGTGCTGGGGTTATGGGCATGAGTCACCACGCCAAACATAATCTCTACAAATACACCACAAGAACTGAGCCATGGGCCTGTCACATGCCAGGCAAGCATTCATGGACAAACAATGTTCCAGCATCCCACCCTGTTTCTTCCTTCCTTCCTTTCTTTCTTCCTTCCTTCCTTCCTTCCTTCCTTCCTTCCTTTCTTTCTTTCTTTCTTTCTTTCCTTTTTTTTCCTTTCTTTCTTTTTTCTTTCTCAAGACAGGGTTTCTCTGTGTAGGCTTGGCTGTCCTAGTCTTGCTTTGTAGACCAAGGTGGCTTCAAACTCACAGCGATCTACCAGCCTCTGCCTCCTAAATGCTGGGATTAAAGGCCTGTGCCACCACAGCCCAGCTACAAATATCATTCTTAAAGGAAGACTGTATCAGAAAATGTATTTTTCTATATATATTTAAAAAATATATTTTGCCTTCCTTTAAAAAAACAATGGTATTGGCCAGGCATGGAAGCACACACCTGTAATCTCAGCACTCTGAGAGGCAGAGGCAGGTGGATCTCTGTGAGTTTGAGGTCAGCCTGGTCTACAAAGTGAGCCATAGCTAAGGCTACACAGAGAAACCCTATCTTGAATAAAAAACAAAAAGATTTTTAAAAAATGGTACTGGAGATCAAATCCAGGACCTTGTCCATACAAAGTGATCACTGTAACGTTAAGCCATACTTTAAGATATATATATATATATTTATTGTTTATTATTAAGATATTTTTAAGGATAGAGGGGATTGTGGAGAGAAAGAACTTCTGGAAGTCATTTCTTATGCTACATGCCCTCTGACCTCTATATCTATACTATAGCACACACACACACACACACACACACACACACACACACACAGAGGAACATTTCCAGTACCACCTTTTTTATGGGTATGTGAGTGACTGCATGTATGTATGTGTACCATGGGCAGGTGAAGGCCAGAGCATGAGCTCCAGGCAATTGTGAGCCACCACACGGGATGCTGGAACCCAAGGCCAGGTCTTCTGCAAGAGCAGCAAGTGCTCTTAACCCCCGAGCCCTCTCCCAGCCCTGAGCACCACACTGCCAGCTTTGTGAGCCACCTCCAGCATCTCACTTTACTGAACACAGTGCAGAAACCTTGAAGCTGAAGGACTTGAGCCAGGTTTTTCCTCCGCAATCTGCAAGAATTTAACTATCTGCTGATTTTATAAGCAAAGTCCCAAGCAACCAGACCCATCAAGTAAACCACAGCAGCCCGGCATCTGATTGTTTTGATTTGCATCTCTGCCCGTACGTATTTGACTATTGGTTAGCCATTTTTTGTTTCCTCTGCGGCAAACAAATGCTCCTGGTCTGGCTCGAGAGAAATGCCAGAGACCAGTGCCTTGGGCACTGCCAGTGTATTGAGTGTGCAGCACCAGCCCCGAGCCCATTGGGCTTCAGCAGATCTCAGAAGCAAGGCAGTGCCCACTGGGGTCCAAGAGGGGTTGCTGGCAGTGTAGCCAAGGACCCCACACAACTCACAGAAACCCGTGTCTCCCGCAGTCCACCTCTGCAGGGCACAAGGATATGGTTTACACAGCTGGTTTTTCTCTCTTTATGCTTTACATAACTTGAGCACCAGCACCCCACCCCACTGTCCATCATCTCAGGTTTTAGTCTCAACACAACCATCCTTGATTGCTATATATTCAGTATAGATTATGGTTGCTTGTTTGCTTGTTTTATGAGCCTAGGCTGGACTCCAACGCCCTATGTAGCCAAAGGTGACCTAGAACTGCTAATCCTTCTGCCTCCACCTCGTAAATTCAGGCATGAACCATCACACCTTCGGTTCCTTCCTCGGCCATGCATTAACTGCCACTGTACCTGGCACAGTCAATGTTTTGTGGTTAACATCTTGGTATTAAAGACAGCAGCTCTTCGTGAGAACTGGGCTTACGATTTTAAATGAACATGGAACAGGCCTACAACCTCAGCCACTCCGGAAACTAAGGCAGCCATGTCACAGTTTCAAAGCCAGCCTGGATTACAGGGTGACTTCATGGCTAGCCTGGGCAACCTGAGACTCAAAAAGTAAAAAAAAAAGGGGGGGGGGGAATGTATCTCAGTGGTAGAGCATTCACTTCATGCGCATGAGGCCCTAAATTCAATCCCCAGGACAGTAGATGATAGACTAAATAGACAAGACAGACAGATAGATAGATAAATGATAGATAGATAAATAGATAGATAGATAGATAGATAGATGATAGACTAAATAGACAAATGATAGATAGATAGATGATAGACTAAATAGACAAATGATAGATAGATAGATAGATAGATAGATGATAGACTAAATAGACAAATGATAGATAGATAGATAGATAGATGATAGACTAAATAGACAAATGATAGATAGATAGATAGATAGATAGATAGATAGATAGATAGAGAAAGATGGATAGATGGATAGATGGATGGATAAAGAATGAACAATCTAAAATAGAAGTATTTGTTTCCTTCATTAAGAGTTAAACTAAGCCAGGCGTGGTGGCACACACCTTTGGTCCCATCACTCAGGAGACAGAGACAGGTGGGTCTCGATGAGTTCAAAGCTAGCCTGGTCTACAAAGTGAGTTACAGGACAGCCATGGCTGCACAGAGAAACCCTGCCTCAGAAAAAAAAAAAAAACAAAACAAAAAAAAAAACTCTGCTCAAGGTTTGCAAATAATTGATTTTTTTAAAAATGCATTAAGCTAATGGGCTGGAGAGAGCTGGCTCAGTCGTCCTATTCCCAACACATGGTGGCTCACAACCGCCTGCAACTCCCAGCACTTAAAAGCTGGAAACAAAAAGATCAGCAGTTCAGGGTCATCCTTGGCTACATAGAGAGTTCAAGACCAGCCTGGGCTCCATTAGACACTATCGCTGCCAATAATAATAATAATAATAATAATAATAATAATAGTAATAGATCACCACCCCCGGGGGAGGGGGCGCAGCCTTGCCAGGCCACAGAAGAAGACAATGTGGCCAGTCCTGATGAGACCTGATAGGCTAGGGTCAGATGGAAGTGGGGGGAGGACCTCCCCTATCAGTGGACTGGGGGAGAAGCATAGAGGGAGAAAAGTTACAGAGGGTGGGATTAGGAGGAGATAAGGGAGGGGGCAGGGATACAAATTGAATAAATTATAATAAATAATAAAAAAATTAAAAATTAAAAAAAGAAAGAAAAGTAAAAGAAAGCGGATATATCCTATAGAGTGGATGGCTGCCTCTGACACAATGTGGGTTAATAGCTAAGTTAAGGCGCTCAGAGACACTTGCCACCTACCAGCCAGCTGGTCCCAGGGTGGGGAGCACTCTCACCTGCACATCCCGCTCCAGCTTGATCTTGATCGTGTTGTACTCCTCGCAGTCCCAGGCCCGCTGTTTGTTGAGCTGCTTCTCGTACTCCTCCACCTTCTTCATGCGGCTGATGAGGTATTCCAACTAAGATGGGCAGACAGCCGGATTAGGGAGCCTCCCCGCCAACTCCATCTTCCAGGAAGCCAACAGGCAGGGCACAGCGCAAGGCCTGGGAGTGCCCGAACAGGCATCCAAAGGCCCACGAGCCAGAGCTTTGAGCCCTGGGAGCCTTAGCTAGGTTCTTACTGCAGAAGCTACAGGAAGGCGCTCTGTCAAGAAGTTAAACAGGGACTGGCACGATGGCTCTGCTGTTAAGAGAGAATAGTGCTCCTACTAGGACCAGAGTTCAGTTCCCAGCACCCACATGGCTCTGCATGATTGTAACTACAGCTCCAGAAGATCTACTGCCTCTTCTGGCTCTGTGAGCTCACACACACATTCACAGACATGCACATACTTACACATTTTTCTTTTTTAAAAAAAGATCTTTTTAGCCAAAAAGAAATTTTTCAAAAGAAATTAAACACACTTTATAATCTAGCCTTTATACTGCAAAATGATAATAACAACAATAATAATGTGCCTTACTTGTGTCACTTCCTTGTTCTTTGTACGTATGAGATAAAAGTGACACAATATTCCCATGCTATTTTTAAATGTGTCTTAAGATTAGACTTTATACGCCTGCAGCCCCAATAATCAAGAGGCAGAAGCATGTTCACAAGTTCAAAATCAGCCTGTTCTGTATAGGGAGTTGTAGGCAAGCCAGGACTACATAGTGAGACCGTCTCAGACAAAATAACAATAATAATAATAATAACAATAATTAAGTAAAGTGTGTCTTAAAAGTTCCCTGAGCTGGGGAGGTGGCACAGCTGGAAGAGATCTCAGCACGCACCAGGGAAGCCCTCGCTGGACCCACAGTGCTTCGTAGAAATGCACAGCTGAGGCACCAGCACTCAATGGAGGCGGGCAGAAGAGGAAGAAATGATCAAGGTCATCCTTGAATATTTAGAAAGTTTGTGGCCATCCTGAGCTACATGAGACCCTCTCTCTCAAAAAAATAAAAAATAAAAATAAAAAAGTAAAAATAAAAACACTGTCTTGGGCCAAAAATACTATGATTGGGGTGGAGCCAGCAAGCTGCAAGGTTGTTATCTATCCGTCAGACATACTCAGCCTTCAAAGCCACACTGAGGAATGATGAAGCAAGGGAGGAACACGAGCCACGCAAGTCCTAACTCAAGACACCAAGGCGCTTGGGGCTCAAGACCCAGCTGTATTCAGCACTGCCCACAGGTCACCCTGGACACCCCTCCCACGACCCAGCCACCCCTTTACCTCCTTGGCGTTGTGAGCCTGCAGCGCTCGCTCCCATTTCTTCTTATTACTGTACAGCAGCTCTTGCCGTTCTAACTCAAAGGCTTTCTACAACCAAGACAGAAAAGGTCTCGTGTCTGCTTCCATTGAGGGAGGCCCACCAGTACCAAAGAACTTTTAGGTAACACAAGTGCCTGGTCACACAGACAAAGCCACGCAGATCAGTGAAGTCACGAACGAACATAAGCTTGCCAAATCTCATGTGGCCAAATGGCTCTGAAATAGTTGCTTGGAAGTCAGCAAATGTGTGTGTCTAATAAATTCTGAGAGGAAGCGTGTGCCCAGAGCTCCATAGCTTTGTCCAGTGGTTCTCAACCTTCCCAATGCCGCAACCCTTCGATATATAGTCCCTCATATTGTGGTGAGCAACCATAAAATTAGTTCATTGCTACTTCAGAACTACAATTTTGCTACTGTTGTGAATCATAACGTAAACATCTAATATGCAGGAAATCTGATATGCGATCCCTGTGAAAAGGTCATTTGACCCCACAGGTTGAGAACCACAGGATTAATCTATCAGGGGCCCAGTACTGGAGACAGAAAATCTCCCTAGTTAGTATCCACTGAGCAAACCTAGGCATGTACCTCAACCTTGGCTAGCATTGTCATGGCTGGGCCCCATGAAACAAAGACAGCATGCAGAAGTGAAGTGAATGACAATCGGGAGAAGGCCCAGCCCTCCTTTCTCTCTTCCATTTTTGGAAGACCTAAAACCCAATATTAATCTTGAAAGACTCATTCAAACTCAAGGTCCTGATCCCTGATTCCTACTTGTCACTTCCCGGCCCTATCCCCTCACATCACCAGCCATGTACCAGCAAATAAACAGCTTTGTCCAGCTATGGTTCTGGAGTACAGACATATTCCCTCACTTACTCCCTGTGGTCCATCCTAACCGTCAGCCTGGTAAGACTGCTTTGGACACACCTCTTGGACAGTCTGAGACTAAGGGAAAAACGCCATCCTGAGTGTGGGTGGCACATAAGATTAGGACCCCGAATAGAAGATGATGAGCATCAAAGGATCTTCTTAGGAGATGGTTTCTAATGTGTCAAGCTAGCCTCTGGCCAAAGAAATGCCCTATTCCCCCTGCAGACAAGATGACTTCAAAATGGGCAAAGTTGGAGGCAGGGAAGCCGATTGCCAAGCTCTGACAAGACAGGGTAAGCAGGTCCTTCTTCACAAATAGTTCCTGTTTCACAATTATGTCTGCCAGATATACTGGGCCAGAAGGCTGAAGATGATGCTCTAACATTATAGAGAGATTTTTGGGTAGCTCTCTAGGCAGCCAGCTGTCTCTGTCATTTCTATAGTTTTAGAAACTGCTCTCCTGTACTTCCTGATAATTCAGTATTATTTCCTTCTCAGGTCTCTGATGGGGTTAAGGACTAAATAGCTTAGTTTCACAATTAGGCTTAATTTGATAGAATTTAGAAAAGGTTTTAGGTCTAAATAAAAATGTTATATTGTTAAATACAAGCTATGATAGAAAATAATTTGGGTGCAAAACTATAAACTCAGCAAGACAGGATAAATAGTAGAGTACTTTCTCCTAAGTTTCCAAATACAAGTGGACTAGACATTGTGAGTGTAATTACTACATGATAGTTTTCATAATTGTTTCATATTTGTTCTTACTGTATGTAGTTTATTATTGTAAGAAAAAGAGCCTTTTTGATAGACAAAAAGGGGGGGATTGTTGGGAGTTGGTCTGGTGCTGCTAGAATATTTGTTAATTACTGATCCCCCAAGATCTGGTTACAGCCCAGACAAGCACATTCTCATGTATACCAAGTTATGCTGTGTTACTTTGCTCCCCAATTATCCCTGATTGGTTAATAAAGTTGCTGGCAGCCTGAGCTGGGCAGAAGAGGGCTAGGTGGAGCTTAGGTTCTCAAGCTTGGGGTCTGGGAGAGACCATGAAGTGAAAGAGAGGAGACAGGAAGCAGGAGGAAAGGAACCTGGAGAGAAAGAAGTTGCCATGGGGCAGAATGGACCATGAACACGTGGCCATGAGGACAGAGTGATGGAGCAGATCCAGCCCAGACAGGATGACGACTGGCAAGTAACTTGGGGTGTGTAGCTGGGAGATGGAAAAACAGTCTAGAGGGTTGATATCTTCCCAGTTCTAGTGCTTTATGCTTATAACATAAATTATGGTCTCTCTGTGTCAATTATTTGGGAACTAGCCCTGGTAGAGAAGCTGTCCAGAGTCTAATATCCCCCTTCAACAACAGATCTGGGTAGAATAAAGTGGGAGAAGGACACCCTTTAGCATAGGCATAATCCTCTCTGCTTCCTGCCTTACAGCATGAACTGCTCCGGCCCTGTGCCCTCCCCATCATGACACATTCTGAACCCACCAGCCAAAGCGAGGCTTTTCCCTTTCAGCTTTTGTTCAGGCATTTGTCACAGTGACAGAACTGCACGCCCTCCACCCTGTCTGCTCTTTCACAATACTCATTAGCACCAGCCACATTCTACACCTAGGAATTGACATGTTTAGTTCTAGCTGTCTCCGTGAGAACGCGGGCTCCAGCAGGGGCTCTGTTTTGTTCATGCCATCTCTCCTCTCCCTGGAATAGTACCCAGCATACATTAACACTTGACTATTGTTGAATAAATGAATGAATGGGCAAATAAACGCTAAAATCAGAGACAGAGATCAAAGGATGGAGCGGGGTGGGGTGCACCTCAGACTGTCAGGACAGGAGCCATTATCACCACGAGCCCTCACCTCAATGAGAAAGAGCTCCTGGCGGAAGTTCTTCGTCACGTTTTTCACTTGCTCCTCCATCCTCTCCAGAAGCAGGCTGATATCATCTGACTGTTTCTTCAGGTCCTTTACATACTGGTCATCTTTTATTTTTAGTTCCTTGAGAAGAGAACAGAGTCAGTCAGAAACAGAGGCAGAAGCAACAAGTCTCAAGCGCACCCAACAGACCACCTCGCACCCAAATCTGTAAACACTAGAAATCGAGCCAGGCATAAGGGCAAGGGCCTCAAGACAGGAGGACTGTGAATCTGAGTCAGGCTTGGTTACTAAGGGAATCTGAGGCCACCCTAGGTTTCATGGTGAGCTCAAGGCCAGCTTGACCCATAGAGCAAGACTTGGTTTTCAAAAAAGAAATCTAGATGTGGTGGCATATACCTTTAAACCCCAGCACTAGGAAGGCAGAGGCAGGCAGTGCATGGCAGGGCTTTGTGAGTGCTAGGCAAGCACTCCACCACTGAGCTACTTCCCTCACACAGACCCAACATAGTCTTCACAGGTCCGAAGTATGGTGAGAGTCCTTCCAATGCTATTGGAGCCAGAGACATGCAGCTCAGTTGGTAAGGTGCTCACTTAGCGTGCAGTTGGTCCTAGATTTGGTCCACAGCACTGCAGAAACCCAGTGCGATGATACACACCTGCAACCTCAGTTCATAGGAGGCAGAGGCCAGAGGGTTAGAGTCCAAGGTCATTCTAAATTACAGACTGAGTTCAAGGCCAACCTGGACTGCATAAGACTGTCCCCAGAAACTGAACATAAAAGAAAGAAAGAAAGAAAGGAAGGAAGGAAAGAAGGAAAGAAGGGAGGGAGGAAGGAAAAAAGGAAAGAAAAAAGGGGGCTGGAGAGATGGCTCAGTGGTTAAGAACACTGACCGCTCTTCCAGAGGATCCAGGTTCAATTCCCAGCACCCACATGGCAGCTCTCAACTGTCTGTAACTCCAAGATCTGACACCCTCACACAGAATTTTATGCAGGCAAAACACCAATACACATAAAATAAACAAAGAAAAAAAGAAGCATTGTTGAAATAGCAGGGCATTTCCCATATAAAATATAAAACAGTGCTCTCCCCTTATGTCATAAAAAAATAACTCAAATAAAATAAAAACTTAAAAAGGCAGAGCCTAGAACAGCAAGTGCCTGGAAGCAAACAGGAAAAGCCTTGATTTTGCAGATTTGCAGTAGGAACAAAACCAAAAACAGACAAATGGGACTCAAAACCTTGAGAGCTTAAAGAAGCGGTCAACAGTGTAAAGGGGCACCCACAGGATCAGTCAGCAGAGCAAAAAGGCACACACAGGATAAGTCAACAAAGTAAAGAGGAGCACACAGGAAGAGTCAACAGAGAAAAGCTGTGCACACAGGAAGAGTCAACAGAACTGGGAACTATCTACCTGAGAGAGAGCTGGTAAGCATGATAGGGAAGGAGTTCAGCTCAGCACGAAAATCGATCCGGTGGGGTTTTTTTCAACATCATTTAATTGCTGTAACCCATCTGGCCTTGAACTTCCTCTCCTCCTGCATCAGCCTCCCAAGTGCCGGGACTACAGGTGCATAGCACCACTCCTGGCTTGAATTCCGTCACATGCTGGGTGATAAAGTAAGGCAGGACCCGCCAAGGACCGCCAGGCCACACCCCCCTCAGCCGGGATGGAGGCTGGCCTCTGGGCGGGGGGGGGGGGGGGGGGCCCTTGCCTGCAACAGGTCGCTGATCAGCTTGTTCTTGTCTTCTATGAGCCCAGCACAGTGCAGCTGCTGGGACGTGAGCAACTCCCACAACTGCTGGGGAATCCGCTTCTGTTTGCCATCATCCCACTTCGACGAGATCTCCTCGTATTTGTCCTGGCTGGTCTTGACTTCGTTCTCCAACTTCTCCAGTCTGCAAAGAGAAACATGCTGGGTGCCCTAGGTCCTGCCTTCCAGAGATGGCTTCTCCTAAGCGCGTGACACAGGCTCCGTGGTCCAGACTCTCACCCAGGGGAAGAGTACTCTAAGCTCTTAACTTTGTACTACATGCTGTTTATTTAGTGTGTCTGTGTATGTGTGTACAAGCACATACGTGCGCAGGCACACTGCGCCACAGCCTGTGTGTAGAAAACAGAGGGCAGCTTGAAGAAGTCAGTTCTTTGCCTCCACCGTGTGGGTCTCGGGGAGGAACCCAGTTTTGCCAGCCTTTCGGCGAGCGCCTTTACCCACAGCCTCTCTCTTGGTTTAATGTTTCACCCCAAGTAACTTACACCAAGCACCTGCCAGGAAAGAGCAGCAGCAAACCCAGACACTAAAGCACAGAGACCCTCTTTCCACCTCTCCCACTCTCTTAACGCCCATGCGCAGAGCTACATTGAAATTTAGTTTAGGATCCCCAGGGAAACCAACCTTTAGGCATGGCTGCGAGGGCGTGTCTCAAGATTAGGGCAGCTGAGGTGGGAAAACCAGCTCTAAATACACCAACGCAGAGGCTGAAGGCCGTGGCTGAGGACAACAGCGGAGCGGAGTGCCAGCATGCATCTCTCTACCTTTCGGCCTCAGATGCAGTGTGGCCGGTGGCCTCGAGCTCCTGCTGGCACGGCTTCCGTGCCACGATGGGCTGTGACCCCACACTGTGAGCCAAAATAAACCCTCCCTTCTCTAAGCTGATCTTGTCGGGTGTTTTGTCAAGCCACTCACACAAAACCTCTTCCTCATAAACTACAACCCCGATTTTAAAACAACAAGTGGACAGAAAAGTGCATCCATGCACACGCATCCAGCCAGCTGCGATGGTGGTTGTTACAAAGAGCGTAGATCCACATCCAGACCTCACTGTGAGTGGCCTCAAGACAAGCCACCCAACTTCGGCAAGCTTCACTTTTCTCCCCTGGACACTGGAGAGGACCAAGCACTTGCCCCGGTGACCTTTGCACACCTGTTGCTGGGACTCATAAAATGACACACTGTTTGGGGGTTCTCAGGACCGGGCAGCCCCATCCCAAGTGCTACCGTTCAGAGTCTCCGCTTTGGCCCAGACCGGCCAAGCTGACTCTCCCACCTCAACTCCGCAGGTGCGGGGCTGAATACAGGCATGAGCTACCACACCCAACCCTGAAATTCTCATACACGTTTTTTTATTAACAGCATAGCCTCAGCTGTCTGATTCTCCCTCCCCGGCTAGACTAATGGGATGGACAAGACAGGAAGGAAGTTCCACCATCATCGGTAACAGAAAAGCAGCCCCGTGGAGGGGGTACACTGAGGACGTGGCAGAGAGGAAGGCGTCAGAGCCGAGGCAGGAGCTCCTCTGAAAGATGGTGGCTGGGACCACACCAGTGAAGCCTGCAACTCCATGTGATTGTCACCAAACAAGAGCACACAAGCTTCTTCGTTTTGTTCTTTTGAGGCAGGGTTTCTCTGTGTAGCCCCGGCTGTCCTGGAACTCACGCTGTAGACCAGGCTGGCCTCGAACTCACGGAGATCTGCCTGCCTCTGCCTCCTGAGATCACAGGCATGAGACCAGCCACAAACTCCTTTAGTGACAGGAGCCACAATATAAACTCCCTCTAATCCCAGACCCTCCCCTCCCCCATTGTACCTATTGCACACCGTACCTGTTCCAACTTTTTTTCTTTTCTATGCTATACATACGTGGGTCTCTATCACTGATTGAGATATGGAGCTTCTCAGTTGTTGAGTTTTGTTTTGGGCCTTTCCAAATCTTCACTATCATGTTTCCTGGTGTGCCAGACTGCAGAAGACAAGCCACACTGTTCCCCAGCGTGTTTGCCAAGACCGGAGAAGGCCAGATAAGAGGAAGAAAGCCCGGTGTTTTCTTCACAGAGGGTCACTAAATTCGCTTTTTATCTTTGCCTCATCTAAGAGTCGCCTCTGCGGATGAAACACTAGGGGGCGCTCCAAGGCCAGGTCTCCATCAATCCTGCCGCAGCTTCAGAGCCATCGAGGAGTTGGTGCGGCAAAAGTGGGTATTGACCTCAGGGACGTGTAGCCCCCTCCCCCGTCCCCACCTTCCCTCCCGTAGTCATCCTAGGCTTTGTCAGCAACTCCTCCCCGACAAGCCTGCAGGAGTCATCCTTGGGGCTGTCAGCACCCTGGGAGCCACACCCGCCGCTCCCAAGCACGTTCCGAGACGGCGCACCTCTGCCTACCGCGCCTCCTCCGAACTCCACAGAGATGAACCCAAAAGCCTCCCCGTGTGACCTCCTGCGGTCCTTTACCCGCTCTGTTTTAGGACGAACCAAGTTTGAGAGTCCCGTGCTGCTCTGAGGCAGGGGGCTGGCTGTACTCCTTTTACAGCCACGCCGGCCTGGGACTCAGGCTGGAGGCAGGAAGGTGGGGAACTCCTAAGGAGCAGGAAGGGGATTCCACGAGACTAAGTTGAACAAAGTTTCATCCTGAGGACCCAGAGGACTGACGGACCGGCACCTCGGCAGTGCGCAAGCGCAGCTCACGGCTCACCTCTGGCGCTTGATCTCTTCTTCTTCGACCCTCCTACGGATCTCTCTGATGTCTGTGGCCACCTGGATATTTGTCACCAACTCGGTACCACAAAGCAAGAGTTTAGTCAGTTTCTGGAAAACAAAGAAATGAGAATCTGTGAAGCTAGAACAATGTGGGAAGAATTTAGAGGGCTGGTGAGATGGCTCCCTGGGAAAGGGTCCTTGCTGCCAAGCCTAAAGACCCCCAGGAACTACACTGTGGGAATCAACCCCCACAGATTGTCCTCTGACTGCCACATGCGCCATACACGCACATCTGGGTCACATAAGATAAAGAAATGAAATGTAATTATAAAAAAATATTAAGGCTGGGCAGGTTGGTTTCTGCCTTTAATCCCAGAACTAAGAGCATCTCTGATTTTAAGGCCAGCCGGGTCAACACAGTGTTTTGTTTTTCGAGACAGGGTTCTTTGTGTAGCCTTGGCTATTCTGGACTTGCTTTGTAGACCAGGCTGGCCTCGAACTCACAGAGATCCACCTGCCTCTGCCTCCTGAGTGCTGGGATTAAAGGTGTGGGCCTTACATGGTGAGCTCTAAGCCGGCTTGCTTTGGGATCCCTGTCTCTGGCCCCCTGTCCACTCAGCACTTACATGGGTTTGGGGGATCTGAAACCCAGGTACTTGTGCTTTTGACTCAAGCACTTTAATCACTGAGCCACCCCCACCCACCCATTCAGGCCCAGTTTCTCATGTTTGTTTTTGGGACAGGCTCCTACCGTATCCTAGGCCAGTTTTTTGGTTGTTTTTTGTTTTGTTTTTGTTTTGTTTTGTTTTGTTTTTACATTTGCATTCAGGTTTTCTTTTCTTTTTTTTATTTTTTATTTATTTTGTATCCCAGCCGTAGCCCCCTCTCTCATTCCCTCTCAATCCCACCCTCCCTCCCTCATCTCCTCCCTGCCCCTTTCCAAGTCCACTGATAGGGGAGGTCCTCCTCCTCTTCCATCTGACCCTAGCTTATCAGGTCTCTTCATGACTGGCTGCCATGTCCTCCTCTGTGGCCTAGCAAGGCTGCTTCTTCCTGGGGGGGAGGGGGGAAGGGGTCGAAGAGCTCGCCTAGGCCAGTCTTAAAGCCACAGCAATTCTTCTGCCCCAGTCTCAAGGGGATGCTGGTACTTACATACCACCTTTCCTGACAGGAACCTACAGTCTGAGAACTCATTCCTAGGGAACCCCCAAAACGGGACAGACTCCAGATCAGCCCCAGCTAGAGACACAGAAGGTGCAGCTCCTTCCTGCCTGGCTGTGAAGACCAGACTAAGAGACTCAGCTGCCACCAGCTCATACCAATCTGCTCTCTTCTTTCTGTTTGTAGCTCCTGCTTTGCTCTTCCTCACTCTCCTTCTTTCCATCTAAATACTCTCCCAGGGCTTCCCTGTGGGAGAGAGAAATCAAAGGAGAACAATGCGGCTGTGAGTGTTCAGGCTTTGCACTTAAATACACACCTTTAATCCCAACGCTCAGGAGGCAGAGGCAGGCAGATCTCTGTGAGTTTGAGGCCAGCCTGGTCTACAGAGCTTGTTCCAGGAAAGCCCTGGCTACAGAGAGAAACCCTGTCTTGAAATTTATTTATTTATTTATTCCCTGACTTTACAATCAGTCTTCCACCAGCTGACCGTTCCAATAGGTGGCTGGCTGGGCCGGGACCTTTGGGACCCTTCAGCACAGAACCCTAGGGATCCAGTTGAATCATATCTTACAGCTTCTATTGCTGTGATGAAACACTACGACCAAAAAGCAAACTGGGGAGAAAAAGAGTTTATTTGGTTTAAACCTCTGTGTCACTGTCCGTCATTAAAGGACGTCAGGACAGAAACTCAAGCAGGGCAGGAACCTGGAGGCGGCCTCTGATGCAGAGGCCATGGAGGGGAGCTGCTTCCTGGCTTGCTCATGGCTTGTTAACACAGCCTGCTTTTGTATAGCGCCCAGGACCACCAGCCCAGGACAGCCCCACCCACAACTGGCTGGGCCCTCTCCCCCACCAACCACTAGTTAAGAAGATGCCTTACAGGCTTGCCTGCAGCCCAGTCTTAAAGAAGCACTTTCTTAATTGAGGTTCCCACCTCTAAGACGACTCCAGCTCGTGTCAAGTTGACATGACACTAGTCAGCACACACCACTATTCTCCCATCAGATTAGAAAATATTTTAAAGGTAGACATAATGGGGCACTGTTTACACCGTGTGTAACAATCTGAATAAACGACAGTTTGGTAAAACTGACCAAACCTTGAAGCGTGTCTACTCTCCTGTCAGCCCTCGTCTTTATGAATTTTCTAAAGTTTTCACAAGCACACAAACACAGAAGCACAAAATGACTGCCGCTCTTACACCAGTGCAAGAATTCTCAAGCATATTAGCGGCTGGATTTTTTTTTTAAGATTTATTTTTATTTTAAAATTGTGTGTGTGTGTTGGGAAGAGCAGGTACAGGAGGGGGTGTTAGTTTGGACTCCGTGGGCCCATGGTGTCCAGAAGAGGTCATGGACCCCTGGAGCTGGAGTTACAGGCACTCAGTAGACAGTGACGTCCACTGTGGATGCTGGGACCAAACTCTGGTGCTCTGCGTGAGCAGTGTGTGTGCATTCTTAGCCACTGAGCTACCCCTCCGGCCCCAGCAGCTGACTTCAGTTATTTACACAACGACAATGCAATGAGCTACCTAGCAGCCCAGAAAAGAGGGGATGTAATCTCGAGCAACTCAGGCCTCTCATTCTAGCAACTCCACAGATAAAAGCAGGAGGATCCCGACTTAACAGCCAGCCTGAGCTACACAGTGAGGTCCTGTCTCAAAAAGGAAGAAACATTTCAAAAAGCTAGTTGAGATTGGCACTGCGACCCACACCTATAATGTCTGCTTCCTGGGAAGAAACAGAAGGGACAGAGGGAACAAAGGGAAGAGGGAAATGAAGGGCTTTTCATAAGTTGTCAGCAGAGGCAGGTTGTAGTCTGGGGGAAAAAATGTCCCGGAAAGCTGGATGTAGGTTAGGGCACACCTGTAATCCCAGTATTCGGAAGGTGGAGGCAGAAGGATCAGGAGCTTAAGGCCGACCTATGCTACAGAGTGAGCTTGAGGCCAGCCTGGACCTCAAACAAACATATCTCAAACAAAACATCTGAAAGGATGCATTGAGACAGGCTAGAAAGATAAGAATTTATGGACTAGAGAGGGAAGAGGAGCCTCGCGCAGGATTCTAGCTGAAGCCTCTCACCTGCTCAGAACAGAGAAAAGCCCCCATCAACAAACAGCATTTGCTTAAGACCTTTCCCCTTTACCAGACACAAAACTAGTTTCCCAGGAACCAAACCTGAAACCCCACCTACAGTAAAAAGACCCCTCCTAAAGCTGTTGGCCAACCCTAGTGGCTCCTGGTTTTACTTCCGTTTACCCACCCAAGGAATCTCACAAGCTACTTGATAGCCTCCCTTGTCAAAGAGAGAAGGAGGGGCAGCCTTGGCAACCTTGGGTTTAATTCCCAAGCCACCAAAACGTCTTGCAAATTAACAGGAACTCCCCTTTGAGATGCCCCCGCTCAGCTCTCAGGTGGCTCTTTTTTTCTTGCCAGGCATCTCTCTCTCTTTTTCCTAACCCCTGCAATCAAAATGTTCACTAAAATCTTTTTAAAGTTCTATTGTTTTAAGTTATGTGTGTGTCCATCTCTGTTTGAGTATGTGCATATGAATGCAGGGTGTCCACGGAGGGAAAAGGTGTCTCCTGATACCACAGTCATAGCTGGTTCTGAGCCACCCATAGGTGCTGAGAATTGAATTCTGGTTCAGCCTGAAGGGCAATACGAGCTCTTAATGATTGAATGGCCTCTCCAACCCTTAAAAATATTCTTTTAAAACAATGACTCTTTTCTAAAATTACATTTTAGGGCCAGAGAGGTGGTCAGTAGTCAAGAGTACTTGTTGCTCTTCCAGAGGAGCCGGGTTAGCAGATTCCCAGCACCCACACGGCGGGCACAACCACCTCATCCAGTCCTGTTCCAGGAGTCAGGGAGCAGTTCTGACATCCAAGGGCACTAGGTGGGCATGTGGTGTACACACATACACGAAGACAAAACACTCACGTTCATAAGACAACATAAATAAATCTCAAAAAAAATCAAATTTCTTTTTATTCATTGACAGGAAGCCGCGCCACAGTGCGCATGCGTAGTCACAGCGTGCAGGAATCCGTTCTCCCCCTCTACCCGGGGGACTGAACTCAACCCTAAGATCTTTTTTTTTTTTTTTTAATATGGAACGCTCCACGAATTTGCGTGTCATCCTTGCGCAGAGACCATGCTAATCTTCTCTGTATCGTTCCAATTTTAGTATATGTGCTGCCGAAGCGAGCCCTAAGATCTTTTGAAGAATGATCCCAACTCATACAAGCTCATTCTGTAATTCTGCCCTGCCTCTGGCTCTACCTGGGTCGGGGTCCCTAAAAGAAAAAGGGAAACTCTTTGTTCTCGGCCGCCCCTGAGCCAGTGCGATGCTGTGCACCTGCTGACTGCTCTTACATCTTGATGCAGTAGCCGGCTCCCAGGTTGCTTAGGCACCTGTGATGTCATCATCGGCTGTCACCCACAGGGTGACGGACCCGGGGTGAAAGGACCTCTACCTCTTACCTCTCTCTCCCCTTTCTCTGTTGGGGACAGAGCCTGGCTCACTCAGGCCCTAACTCTCTTCTGCTTGCCTTCCCCCGAATCAACTCTTTCATATAAGATCTGTGGTGTGCACACGGCGTCATTTGTAAAAATATACCAACTCTGACAGACACACGAAAGGAAAAGGAACGACTTAGAAAAAGGGAATTCAGTTTCTGGGGACTTCTTTATCTGCCTTACTATGTTACTGCGTAGCATTTACAATGGCATGAAACAGGCACACAGGGCCTGGAGAGACGGCTCAGTGCTTACCCTGCCCACTTTTACAGTATCCTGCCTCCAGACCTTCAGGAGTTGGTTGAACCTGCAGTGACCTTGACCTTGGCTTTCGGGAACAGGTCTCATGGATAAGGATCCTTATAACAAGGAATCAAAACCAAGCCAGGCTACCGGGAAGACGAACGTCGTCAATGGCAGGCTTCACCTCGGAGCAGTGCTCATCCCCTGAGGAGGCCTCCTTCAAGCCGTATGGACTTCTTCCAACTGAACAGCAATAGGGACACTGCTGGGGACAGGAGGCCCTTAGGCTCTGGAGCTGCTAGTGATGGAAGGTCCGTCCTGTATCCGCTCATCATCTAGTACCCAACAGGTACTAGATAATGCCAGGATGTCTCCAAGGACAAACCGGCCATCAATTCTCTTGAACCAGATTTTTGTTAGGCTATCCTCATCGTTAACATATTCCATCTCTCTGCTACCCTGCTCTTCCTACTGGCAGCGACCTGAGTCCTCCCACCTAAGCCAGTGCCGTTCCTGTCTCCTCCTCCTCCAGGGCTTTTCCTTCTAATTAAAACTCCTGCCTCAGCCACCCATCATTACTTGCACCTCTAATCCCAGCAATTGAAAACCCGAGGCAGGAGAATCATTGTGAGTTCCGGGCCAGCCTGAGCTACAGAGTGGGACCCTGCATCGACAACGACAGAAAGGAACAAACCAACAACTTGTGCAGAAGTGTTCGTTCACAGTCTGTTTTTATTTATGCGAACAGTAAGGCATGTAGTGGCCTTGAACAGGGCTTGTAGGAGCCTTCAGAATCAGAACTGACATGATAAACCTGGGGTCACTAAGCATCCCAGTGTGATCATATTAGTTAAAGCCCTTTTCTCTGTCTCTTCCCATTAATTGCTCTCTCTTTAATTGGCCTAGAGCCCAGCATGTTGGGGCTCCCAGAAACAGGTCTGTGCCCTAAAGCTGAAGTAAGAATTCGTATTTTAGTTAGAAAGTAAGACAGACAGAAGAGCACACGTTCAGGGGCAGTGCGGGTCACACGGCAAGTATCAGGCCTCCTACCTCCTCTGCTACATGGTGAAGGAAGAAGGGAGGGAGGGAGAGAGGAGAGAAAGGTCTGGAATTTTCCAAGGAGGTAGCAGGCAATGAGCTTGCCACCCCCAAGCTGCTTACTCCCAAGCAGCCTCCTCACTCCCAAGGCCTAAGTAGCCATACGGGCTCTTGAGCTGCTCCACGAAGGAAGCTGCCAGGATTCCAGCATTCCTTAGGAAACAAGAGATCCCTCCAGTGTCCTCGGCTCCACCCACTGTGTTCAAAGTCCACCGACTCTGCCATGGTATGGCCCCTTTTGGAGATAAGAGAGCTGGCAGCCACACTGGGCTCCCAGTCTTTTTCGGTTTGGGTTTTGTTTTTGTTTGTTTGTTTGTTTTTTGTTTGTTTGTTTTTTTTCAGAGACAGGGTTTCTCTGTGTAGCCCTGGCTGTCCTGGAACTCCCTCTGTAGAGATCTGCCTGCCTCTGCCTCTGCTGGAATTAAAGGCGTGTGCCACCATCGCCCAGCAACCGCTCCAGTCTTACCCAAACCCGTCTCAGCAGTGTCCTTTGACTCAGTTTCCCTGATCTGAACCTAGCCCTCACTCTTCTGGAAAGAACACTAATTGTTCCCTTCTGCTAGGCCACTACCAGGCTAACTTAACTGTCTGCCAGTTCCCACCCCAAACTTCCTACCTTGGCCATCAATCAATTAATTAATAACTAACTCTATCTAAATACTCCCAGCTAGTCCCTGAACAAAGATCAGGAGTTCAGAAAGGAAAGTGACTTCTGTCCAGATCTGCTACAAATTCTCCCCAAGTTTCCATTTCAGTCCCTTTGCTGCATTGTTTGTTTGTTTGTTTGTTGATTTTTTTTCCAAGACAGCCTTGTCTGTCCTGGGCTCACTCTATAGACCCCACTGGCCTCAAACTCACAGAGATCCTTCTGCCTCTGCCTCCCTGAGTGCTGGGATTACTGCTACCATGACCCCCTCCCTTGCTGCTTTAATTCACTTTTTTTTTCCAACCTGGGCACTGTGCTAGCCAATAGGATGGCACTCACCACATGTGACTAACAGACCCTTGAAATGAAGTGAGACCAAATCAAAATCTGCTAAGAGTTTAAGACACACACTACAAGGCTGGAGAGATGGCTTGGTGGCTAAGAACACTTGTTCTCACAGAAGACTGGGTTCAGCTCTCAGCACCCACATGCCTATTTACAACTCAAGTTCCAGGGATCCAGTACCCTCATCCGATCTCCTCGGGCACAAGGCAGGAATGCAGTGCACATGCATTCATGCAGGCAAAGCCTTCGTACACATAAAAGAAAACAAATCTAAAAACAAAACAGAAACGACCCACCACCACCAGGGAAGATAGAAACATGAGGACTAGGACCTGAGTTCAAACCTCCAGCCTCCAGCACCCACACAGAGGCTGGACGTGATCACCCTCGGTTATCCTGTCTTGTTGTTGGTTTCCTTGGGGCAGGGTCTCCTTATGTAGCTCAGGATGGCCCGGAACTCTCGAACCATCTGCTTCAGCTTCCTAAGTATTGGTGTCACTGGTATGGACAGCACCTGTCGCATTTTCTTCACTCTGGAAGCTTCTAGACACTTCTCTTTGGGCTTGGTATTCTGGACTTTTGCAGTGATATACTTCAGAAAGGACTCCTCTTTCCTCTTCTCTTCCTTCATCCCCCTCCTTTTCTCTTTCTTTCTCTGCTCTCCCCTTCACTCCCTTCCTTCCTTCCTTTTGTGCTGGAAATTGGCACAAGATAAATCACTGAGTTGCACCCCTCCCCCTTACCCTGGAGTAGGCCTATTTCCTCCATTGTGCTGAACAAGATTAATATTATTATTTTATTCTAGGTGAAAGGGTGTTTTGCCTGCCTGTATGTCTGTGTAGCCACGTGCCTGCCTAGTGCCCACAGAAGCTAGAAGAGGTGCATTTGGTTCCACTGGAACTGGAGTTAAGATGACTGTGAACTGCCTTGGGGTGTTAAAGATCAAGCCTGGCTCCCCTAAAAGAATAGGCAGTCATTTCTGTCCCTGTCATAGCTCACACTTGCAGCACTACTTATGTCCGTTGTTGATTAGAGTATAAATTTCCTGGGGGAAGGGCTGGAGAGATGGCTCAGAGGTTAAGAGCACTGGCTGTTCTACCAAAGGTCCTGAGTTCAATTCCCAGCAACCACATGGTGGATCACAGCCATCTATAATGAGATCCGGTGCCCTCTTCTGGCATGTAGGTGTACATGCAGGCAGAATAATGTATAAATAATAAATAAATCTTTAAAAAAAAAATTTCCTGGGGGAAGTTTTGTCACGTGATCTTCACTGAATCCCTGGTATCATTGTCAAGACAGTCAAGACCACGATCCGCAGACAGCTTTGAAGACAGTTAAATTTGGCATCATTTGGAGCCAAACAGAAGGCCAGACAAGGGTCCAGTCTATCTGCTAACCAAAGAAAGCAGCACCAATTGCAGTGAGGACGGCCCTGCCTGGCCCGGTTCCTAAACCGACCCTGGTTCTCACCTCAGAACCTGTTAACTAACATGATAGCAGGGTTCCCAGGAGGAATAGCCTGGAACACAGTGGCAAATACACACTGTAATGATGTTCCTAGCCCTTCCTGAGAGGACTGATGGTCACTAGGAAACTGTTGGTGAGGGAGGAGGATACCTACCCAGACAGTTTTAGGACAATTAAAACAAGATCTCAGTTACCACTGGTACCTAGAGACGCAAACCATCACCATGGCCTTGCCCACCTAGGAGGAAGGCATACAGGCAGCTTTCATCTGAGGCTTCTGATGGACCTGTAGACTCAGCCAACTGTCATTTTTTTTCCTCTCTCTCAGCAAAAGTAAAACTGGAATGAACTACTTAGAAATTGAAGAACCTGCCACATTAACTCTGGTGACCAGAGGGTAAGGGCTTTCATAGCATGGGAGCCAAATGGATGCCCCTTTGACTGCGCCTAAGCTAACAAAGGGAGCAGGGCCCAGGGATGCAGGCATGGTGATCCCTAGCACAGCACCGCTTAGCTCACAGGCCTGGAGCTTGCAATCCCTGGATGGATTCTGGAAAATGATTATCAGTCTCTGCGAGCACAAACAAGCAGGTTTCCTACAGTAGACTGACATGGCTTAGGGCCCAGTGACTCTGGCCACTAACTGAAACGAAAGTTTTACTATATTTTATTTTATTTTGAGGAGACAAGGCCTACCTATGTAGACCAGGCTAGCCTTGGCCTCAGAGATCTGTCCTCCTCTGCCTCTCCAGCACTGGGGTTAAAGGCATGAGCCACTACACCCGACTTTATTTTCTATTTTTAAAAAGGATCAAGGTGTTCGCCTCTACGTGGAACAATCACACAGGCTCACAGGTTGTGGTCGTCGCCTTGGCCTTTGTTATAAGGTATTCTCAGTGGATTGCGGATAACTGAATCTTTCACAGAACAGTGCCTATTACATCAGGTCAGCAAACTAGCCTCTGGATTAAATCTAGCCTAGACTCTTTTATTTTTAAATATTGGGACAAGGTCCCACTATGTAGCCCTAGCTGTCTCAAAACTTAGTACTTAAATGTTCTGGAAGAAAAGCTCTCCCGCTTACACGTAGCGCACAGAGCTCCCACCCAGCCGGTCCCCCAGCTCCCTCACAGCACTACCCCGCCACCCGGCTCACCGCCTTCGGGCTTCCAGGCGGGCAGCGATGCGCAGGCGCCTCGCCAAGATGCGCTCCTGCGGGTTTTCCGAATTCACGGAGGGCCCGAGAATCGGGGTGTTGGATGTATGTTCGTCCCCATCCCCCTGGTCTAGGACCCCAATGCTTCCTGACGGATTCATGGCTGCGACCTCCCGTCCACTGGCAGCTCGCCTGGACCAGCAGCCTGGTTGCTAGGAACAAGCCGTTGCCAAGGGAAAGCAGTCACATGACCCACAGCTGGAGCAGTTGTCCCGCGGGCGCCAGGGTCCATCTTTTCTGTCTCACACCAAGATCTGTACGTTTGTATCCCAGCTGTGCGAAGCCACCTCAGCCCACTGAGTTATTCTGGAAGCGTGAACCCAAGTGTACACCCGACTATGATCTCCTGCAGGCATTACTTATCGAAAAAGAGGAGGGTGCACGAAAATGGTTTTGGGGAAGGGACCCAGAACGCCACCCTCTCTCAAAACAGCAGTCTGCTGAACATAGTCCTTAGGTACCGTGTGTGCCCTTTTCAACAAAATTAATGTTCCTGGGCCAGAGAGATGGCTGAGTTCAATCCTTCAGACCCACACTATGGAAAAAGGATCAGTTCTGAAGAGTTGTCCTCTGACCTTCACACGATGCATATGTATAAAAAAATTTTTTTAATGTTCTCATTAAGAATTAAAACCATGCCTGTGGGCTTGTGATATAGCTCCGTGGTAAAGGGTTTGTCAACATCAGCAAGTGGGGTGGGTAGGTGGGAGCAACGTGGACAGGAGACACAAAATAAAACAAAAACACCACGTCCATAATCCCAGCACCCAGGAGTATGTCCCAGGTCATCCCGAGCTACAGAGTGAGACTCTGCCTCTTAATAATTAATTAATTAATTAATATTTAAAAATTTGACGATCTACACACACACACACACACACACACACAGAGAGAGAGAGAGAGAGAGAGAGAGAGAGAGAGAGAGAGAGAGAGAATTAAAATCCTTTAAATACCCAGACATGGCAGTTCATAATCTGGGAGACCTAGGCAGGATTGTAAAAAGTTACAAGTTGCAAGACACAATCCCAAAAGCTAACACCCCAGAGTTTTACTTTCATAGCATTAAAGACTGAACCTAGGGACTCACACGTCTAGATGGGGGTTCTGTCCTGAGACTCTATCTCCAGCCCGAAGGCCTTTCAAGCCAAACTGTACCAGTATTAATTTGATTGGCCCTCACCTCATCAGCCATGGACAACTAATCAACGGGCAGTGGGTTGCTGGAATACAGACACTAGCCCTGGACCTGCCCTGCCACCTTGGAAGAATCGCAGTTCCTTGAGAGCTATTTCCTTAGCTGCCAAGAAAATATTGCCTTGTCCACTCAACTCAAAAATCAGGCCACGAAGATAAGCCTTTTGTGACCAAGTCCTGCCAAGAGGCAAGCGGAGACATTTTTTTTTCTAATAATGCATTTTAAACATCGGTTTTTCAAGTCTGCAATGGTGCAAACGGGCAGCTGCTTCTACGATTTAGGGTCTTCTACTAAAGCTCTCTTTTGTTATAACCTCAGGCACTAAACTTTCCTAAGGATCTAGGCTCTTTTAGGTTCTGGCTCATGCCCCTAACATTCATGAAGCTGTATGTCTGTGTGTGCTTGTACATGTATTTGGCTAGCTCTGGCCATGACAAGGATATCATGAGATTGTCAACAGGAATGAGCTGCACAGGGCACAAATTAAAGAACAAAAGTACCATAAAATCCTAAGAACTTGAGAGTCAGAGGACACTCAGAAGTTCAAAAGCATCTCTGGCAATATAGTGAGTTAGAGGGGAGACTGGGAGAACATGAGATCATGTCTTAAAAAAACAAAAAACACCACCACCACCACCACCACCACCAAACCACAGTGGTGCATGCCTTTAATCCCAGCACTCAGGAGGCAGAGGCAGGAGGCTCTCTAGGAGTTCAAGGCCATCTTGGTCTACATAGTGTGTGTGTGGGAGGGGGGGGGAACGGACCCATGACAAGTGATCAGTAAGAATACTAGGTAATAATGGCCCAAAGCCATAGATACCCACACTGGGTATCAGCCTAGCTTCTTGTGTGGGAAGATAGTGTCTCCCATTTTTCTGTTGTTTGGGTACTGACCACTATTAAGAAGAAGACTCCTTTCTTCTCCATATCTGGGGCAGCTGTTTTAAAAAGGAAGTTAAGAGGTACAGTTTGCCTAGTATGTGTGAGGCTCTGGACTTGCCCCCCTCCCATCTCAAAAAAGCAAAAAACAACAGGAGAGATGACTCAACCATGAAGAGCACTTTTTGCTCTTCAAGAGGACCTGAGTTCAGTTCCCAGCATTCACACTGAGTGGCTCACAAATGCCTCTAGCTCCAGCTCTACGGGACATGGCATCTTCTCCCTCCCTCCCTCCCTCCCTCCCCCCCCCTCTCTCTCTCACACACACACACACACACACACACACCTTTACAAGGGGCATAATTAGGAAGAAAGCTTGGGCCTGTAACTTCAGCACCGGGGAAACTAAGGCAGGCCTGATTTCAAGACCAGCTTGGGCTATGTGGTGAGGCTAAGATAAAACTGTCAGCTTACTCATGTCTTTTGTTTTTGCTTTCGGTGACAGAGTCAGGCAAGAGTACAGCTGTCACAGCTGAGAGGGATTTAGGGAAGGGGCAAAGGGTTAGTCCTGCTACTGACCTGCATCTAGTATCTGTAGATTCCAAAGGTGGGCCTGTTCTGAGAAATGCCTTATAAACCCACAGAAGGAAAATACATAGGGAACATTTAACCGGTCTGTGACTATCATGTGGGACAGTGCATTCATGGCTGGCGACAGCTCATCTGTTAATCACCTGAAAGGGGGACGAATGGATAGCTGGGAATTATGGGGGGTAACTTGCTACAACAGATTGACAGCTGTCTGGAGACTAATTCAGGAAAGACCTAGATGCCCAAATGGTCACCCCTGTATCAACAAAATCCATAGCAATAAGGAGAAAGGGCTTTGTCTCTGGTTATCACAGGCTGAATTCAGGAACAGTAGGAACCATGGCGCTGGCATTCTTGTTATCCCCATCCCGGCCAAGGATACAGTGCAGTCCTTGGGCTCTTTGATCTCAGCTCAGAACAGGATGTCTTGTAATGGGCACTGTCCCTGCGTGGACTTCCACTGCTCATTCTTCAAGGACAACACATCAGTGGACATCTTCAAACCCCATCATGGTGCAGAGAGCTGCCTTTAAGGGCCATGTGCCTTAACCTGGGTGGGCAGCTGGCTATGCAGTGTGTACCTGAACCCACTAAATCCACAGTCGCCTACCCCACCACACACAGAGCTTTGTCTGTTGATACAAGTAGGGAAGCTCTGGCTAGCCTGGCATTCGCTCACATTGTAGGTCCAGGATAATTCTCCTGTCTCAGTCCCCCAGCTCTGGGATAATGTATCACCATATCTAGTTGCTTAGGTTCTTATTTTGTGTGTGTGTGGGGGGAGTGGGACAACACATTGATTATATGATTCTATTTCTGTATGTTCATCCCAAATAACCTTAACTGGAGTTTGAGGATGTCAGAAAATCTATCACATCTTTTAGAAACTTCTTGGTTTATTTGTGCATCCCAATTTGTGTAAATTTTACTAATCAGATTCCCAGAAGGAAATCTTTATCCAATTTCATTTCTTTTCCTAAAAACTTCTTTAGTATTATCTTTAAAGTATGAATGAAGGAGCCAGGCCAGGAAGATGGCTCAGTGGATGATGGCGCTTGCTTGCCACCAAGCCTGACCACTTGAGTCCCATCCATGGGACCCTCCACACTGAGAGAGAAGCAAATTCCAAAGTCTATCCTCTGACATCCACACGTGGGTGGGGGCATAGCCCTACTGCCAATAAATGCATCTTTCAAAAATTATGAAGGAATGGAGGAAGCCAGAGAGCCAGGAGCTGTATCGAGCTTGAACACAGCTGAAAGGTTTTTTGTTTTTGTTTTTGTTTTAAACTTAAACTAGAGGGTAGGGATGTACATCAATTGGTAGAGAGCCTGCCTAGCATACTTAAAACCCTTGGCTCAAGCCCCAACACAGAGTTTAGCTGGTTATGGGGGCATGCCTGTACTCAGAACATCCAGGAGGTAAGGCAAGAGGACCAAAAGTTCAAAGTCACCTTCAGCTACACAGTATTTGAGGCCAGCCTGGGCTACATGAGACCCTGCCTTGAAAAAAAAAAAAAGTTTGTGTTTATTATTTCCACTGTCCCCAGGGAATCAAGTGCTGCTGTCACCAGTGTGATACCCAGTGTGGTGCTAAAGAAGGTCACACTTGGGTGGTTTTTGAAAGCAAGCTGACCTTTCTATACCCCAAACAAGCGACAACCAGAAAAAGAGCAACGACGCCCTTTTTAGGGCTAGCAATGCGATTCAGTTGGATCGTCAACACAACGTAAATCAGGCCTGATAGTGCACACGCCTGCAATCCCAGTAATGGCAGGTGGAACAAGGATGTAAGAAATCAGAGGTCACTTTGGATCTAAGTAAGACTCTTATCTTAGAAAGACAAACAAGACCTTTACTATTGTGCTTTACCAATGGTTGACCAATGGTTCCACACATCAAGCAGCTTGGACACTGCTTCTTACTACAGCACTTTCCCTTTTGCATCTACCAAGGAAGGACAAAAACAACAACTTGAAAACAATTAAAAGGATTTAAAAATTATTTATTTTTTTATTACAATAAATATTTAGCAATAAAGAATTAAACAATCGAAAACCCACTGCTTTAACTTTTGGAGTCGAGAGCAGCAGACACGAACATAAATCCAGTTGAACAGTCAAGGCTTCTAGAATCCAGTGACAAGGAACAGTCAGGTCTTGGTTATATGGAATAGCAACAGGGAACAGTAACACAGATAATGCAGAGATCACATTCGAACGCCCCAAGCATCCTACTATACATCGAATCACAAGACTTGGAACATTCCAGTAAAGTTCAGCAAGTATCTCTCCAATGGAGTCCACAGGCACATTGCTCCCAAAGCTGCCCTCTGGCCCCAACAGGGCCTGGCAGACCCAGAAACCTCAGCCCTGAAGATAGTAGCCAGCATTCTTGAAACCAGTCTTTCTGGCCCACAAGTTCCCTGGTGAAGAGGAAGTGGAAAGTGATATGCTCTGAGGGCTTTCTCAAGGCCTGAGGTGACCTGGAGGGGAAAGATTATGGCTCCAGGAAGGAAAGTGGCTTTAGATGTGGGCCATGGACACACCAAGTCCACCCAAAGCAACGGTCTGATGAGGGTTACCACCTGGCTGATGGGAATCAAGGATAAACTCCACATAGATACGGCATCATGTATGTACACAGACAAGAGCTGTGCTACTAAGTGTGTGTATGTACAGAGCACATGAAGTATTAACACAGCAGGTCCTGTGCAGGTCAACTAGAGTGGGAAGCACTTGAAAGAGGAAAGATCTGATGTCTTTATTTCATTCTTTGCAGCAAACACCCTCCACTGGCTCCTGCGGGGAGGGAGGAGGGGTTGAGTACCTGGGAAGGAGTGGAATTGTACTCTTGCTTCTGCTCACAAAGGCACCAAATTAAATTCTTGCCACCCGGTCTTAGTGTTGAACATGAAACCTTACTCAAAAAAGTAGTAATTTCTTTTTCTTCAACCATCATCCATTCTTGATCACTGGAAGGTAGGAAGGAAAGAAAAGGTCTCTCCTTTAAAGGACTTGCTCACTATTGTCTTCTACTCTGCCCAAAGACGGGGGGTATTGTTTTTTCTTTTTCTTTTTTAACTAGAATTCAGAGTTCTATACTGAATTCTGCTTTCTTGGGACATTTTGAAATGAGCTAATCACTATACATAACTGAGTTTTTGTCTCTCAAATGTCTGCTCTGATGAGGACCTAAACCAAATAACTGACATCCAAATGTTACCATGAAAAGTGGAGTCAGCGAGTCGCTCTGGTGCTCATGGCTATTGATGGAGTAAGCCCAACAGGTCAGTGATGCAGCCAAGTTAAAACAGGCCACGTCTGTAACCCACTCAGCTACCTCAAGTATGAAATAAACGTGCTCCAGGTCATGAGTTCTTCCTTCTAGATATAAAAAAAAGTGCCTACCAAGAATATCACAAGTGAGCATTCACGAAGGATTATTTCTGCTTATGAAAAGCCACAATTCAATTCTTACTTTGGTTGTTACCCAAAGAAACTGCTTACAAGATCTCAGCCAGCGTGACAGAGAACACCCACAGTATTTAGTCACTTTCTGGATTCAGTGCTATCTCTGATTTTGTTTTACTGTGCTCAAAGGGCACTGGCTTCTCTATTTTAGACTCCCAGTGGCCACGCTCCAGCTGCCATCAAAACTGCCAGACCCTCTGACTTGGTCCAGCTTTCTAAGAACGATTCTCTGAAAGGGAAAAGAACAATCTAAAAGCCCAGAGCAACCTTTCTGTTCCAACCAAAGGTATTTTCCTAGAGAGCCAAGCTCTTGTCAAATACTCTACAATCATTCCGTGTGTCGCTTTCCATCCTGGGAACCCAGCCTTCCTCACTGAATGAACAAAACCTCCCTGCTCAGGCTGCCTGTGGGAGGGCTCCAAATAGCAAAACTCCTACTACCCTAAGTGTGAACTTACCAAACATCTATAAAAAGAATCTGTCTCTGGGCTGGAGGGATGGCTCAGCGGTTAAGAGCACTGGCTGTTCTTCCAGAGGTCCTGAGTTCAATTCCCAGCAACCACATGGTGGCTCACAACCATCTGTAATGGACTCTGATTCCCTTTTCTGCTGTGCATGAAAACAAGTGTTCATATACATAAAATAAATTAATAAATCTTAAAAAACAAAAAAAGAACATATCCATGCTTACAAGATAGATGGACAAGAAGCCACTGGTGTACTCTCACGTGACATCTGTTTATGAAAGAGCAAAGCAACTACTAACACGCAGGACAGAAAAGCAAGTCACAGTTAGTTTGTCAAACACTGGACCTAAACCAGCCAGCAAGTCCAACTCCCACGGCTCGTGTGAGAAAGAAGCACACAGGTCACTGCTTTCTCTGAATGGCCACAATTCACCGCATTCCCTGAAGCCATGGCCTGTTGAGAGGTCAGTCATTTGTACCACTGTCAGACATGATTTAAAAACAAAACACACAAGCAAAAACCACCTAAAATCTGCAAACCATGTGGCTTACACAACTAGCAAAGGCAAAGCAGACATTTACACTACCTTTTTAAGACTCCTAGAGCATCACGCATTCAAGTTTCTCAGTGATTAGTTAACACCATTGACTGTTGGGACTGTCACTTTAAATGCACATCAAAGAACTTCGGTGCAGCACACTAGGTAACAGCCCTCGTTCTGGAAGGCTGGAGCAGGGACAGCTAATTATAATAGGATTACTGACCCACAGTGAGTGCTCGAGATAGGGCATGTTGCCTTCAAACATTTCATGGGACAAAGAAACTTCTGCTCTGACGTCACAGATTTCCTAAAGAGGCCTTGACCAAGCCCAGAAGTAGGTGTTGCAGGATATTTGTTCACACCGCAAACCCTGAGATCGTGTTGTTTACTGGAAACCCTGTTTCTAGTTGTGGTGTGGCTCAGCCCTAGCACACATCTTTAATTCAAGAGCTTTCTGCTTGAATATTGTAAACAAGATTAACTAAAGTCAGCCATTAGTCAAGAGATGCAGTAAGTAACCAGCTGACAGGGAGTGAACATAAGAAAGAACCAGAGAGTAAGAGGAAGTCAGGAGGATGGATAGAGAGACACACCGGAAGTAGAAGGGAGGGGCATTCAGTTTGAAGGAGCTCTTCCTTCTTTTTGGACGTTGGCTGAAGAGGCAGTTCAGCTGGGAGCCTTCCCTGCCTCTCTGTGCTAGCAGGCTTTTTTACCCCAGCACCTGTATTCTGAGTCTTTATTGGTAAAATTGAACAATTGAGATTTTTGTTATATAAAACAACAAGGAAGTCAAGAAAAGGCCACCCCAAACAATCAATCACAATCAATTCAATTTCTCCATCTGTTTCTGGCTAGTTTAGAGACCCAAAGTCAGAAGCGGTAAGCCCACAGGTTTTACTTTCTTCTCTGGGATTGTTGCAGTCTTTCACCGGCCAAGAAATATAAGGCATTAACCATCTGAAGGTGGCAACATCCAGCTGCAACCCAGCCAGGACGCAGCGAGCTCTCTGTCCTAGGTGTTGGCTAGCCGACAGGAAGAATTGCAAGCAGGTTTCAAGTCAGAATTTAAAGGGGAAAAGTAGTCCTGGACTTAAAACACCTCCAAACTACCTTTTTACTCTCGATAGGTCATGGAGTTGAAGTGGTTTCAGGAAGCAAGGTTCCTCCTGAAACCCCTCTGACAACAACAAAGTCCCTTAATGTTCAGGCTCCAAGTCACGGCCAGCTCTGGGCATCTGCTTAGCATGTGCCAATCCCAGATGTGCACCTCCCTTCCCAATGCCTCAGGAGAGAACAAATGGCATATTAGCTGTGGTACTGTGACACCTAAACCATGCTCACCATTTCCTTTTCAAAACTGGAATTAAAAGTATTTTAATCATGATACTGAAATGCCAAGAAAGAATGGTTATATTTTTACTTCAAAGTTACTCTATTGCTCTAAAACCTATAGATTCTACTATTATTTTTGGAAGCACACAGCGCACTGCAATAAGATCATAAACATTATTGAAAGATCACAAGTGGCAGGTTCTATCCAAATATTATTAATGTTTTTCTATCCCACGCCCTCTCAAACACTGGGAGATTATTTTCTGACAAGCCTGAAAGGGCTTTTTCATACAATAACCTGAAAAGGAACTTGTAATGGTGTCTGTAATGGTGTCTGTAACGTGGTCCAGGAGCATGACGAGGCAAACCCCAGGCTTGGGTAAGGACCTCTATCCAGCAAGCACAGAAGGCGTGTGAGGACGCTCCCAACACCATGCTGCTCCCTGAAAGGCAGCTCTTGTCACCTGGGAAGAGCTGTGAAGTCAAGTCACTCAAAACAGTGTACATCAGCTTGCAGTACCTTTTACTCCTCTTCCATTAGACAGTGTCAACAAAACTATTAACAGAATTCTTTACCATCACAGAGACATGTTTAAAAAATCTAGAACAAAAGGCACAAAACATTTTCAAATCCACTTGATGCAACAAAGAAGACAAACACATTTTGAAGAAGAAGAAGAAAGAGCCTCAAAATTCTAGGACATGATTCTTCAATCTACTGTACAAGGTGAAGAAAGCCTGTGGTCCAGATTCATTATTTTATAAATATTTATCAGTTATATTCCCTTATACAAATGAATATTCTTGTGTACAAGGTCAAGAAAACAGTAAAATGATTAGCCAAAAAACCTTATAACAAAGTTACCCAATTCTGTTCTACAGAGCGCAGGTACACAGAGCAGCTCTCCACACACACCTGGCTCATTTTCTGACCTCCATGATGGCAATTTATTGACACAGAATCACTACCCATTTCCCACAGCAATTTCTCATCAATTTTTGCTTTCATTTTCTGTGTCACAGAATGTCCCCAAATACACGTAAGCCCTACAAACAATGAAAACTGAGCACAGAACTGTGAGTTAAATCCTGGACTCATTTTCAACAGCTGGATGACAATGATTAGAATTTAAAAAGTGTTTACGGGAAGTATCAATTAGTTATTTTTTTACAAAGCAGCAGAGAGATATTCAAAAAGGAATGAGCTACAATATTTAAGGATGGTCACATTCACAGATAAATAACAGTTATGAATTTAATTACATATCAACACAGTGGTGCCTATTTTATCCAAGTGCAACCTGTCCAAAAAAAAAGGGTTTAAGACACACTCTTCATTTAAGCACAAACCTCATTCAGTGGAAAATAAAATAAGCAAGTAAAACTCACCACCACCAAACTAAATAAAGATAAAGCCCAAAGAAAGATCCACATTCATAAAAAGGTGTGATTTACAAAATAACCACAATACAGCTGAAGGGATTTTTTATGTTGTCAGTAAACCTCAAAAATTATTTTGAGTCATATTAAGGAAGTAAATAATCAGTAAGGCATATATATCAAAAGTTTTCTTTAAATTGAAAGGTGGGCAAGTTAGGGGAGAGAGGCTATCTCTCTGCTTTATCCTGTTGTGAGATTAAAAACCATAGCACCTCACCCCCAGGAGAGAATGAAAGCAAGCAAAGACAGACAGACAGTGTCAGGGTGCTAACCGTGGTCACCGGGAAGTTCTGAGATTCCTAACTCCAGTGTGTGTTTCCTCTCACAAGGAAGTACGGCAGATTGGGACTATCCCATGCCTTCTTAAAAACCACTGCTCAAGCAAGCGCAGCAACTCACGGCTGACAGGAGGAAATGTCACAATTAAACAATGCCGTGCTACAATGGTAAGCTGTAATTATAACCCAGTCTATACTAATATCAACAGAACACTTCTCTCTAAAGGAAAATTAAGCCATTTATCGGGATTTAGCTATAACAAGAGCCAGGATACTAGACAACCTCCCACAGCAGGTGGAGAAGGCCGTTCACTGAAGAGCAACCAGAATTTGGCAACTGCACTGTTCTGCATCTCTGGCTGAAGAGGCTTTTTTTTGACACCTCTCTATTAGATTTGGGCTATCATTCCCACAGCTAACAACCTATTACAAAGTATCAGATATTAAGACATGCTGTGGCTACCTGAATGTTACTAGTGTTGTGTATCACCTTGGGGACTTTAAACATAAATCACCTTCAACTCTGCATGAGTCAAAATATCATGGACTCATTCATGAAGCTAGGAACATTTAGCTGGTTTAATGTGCACTGTGCTTAACCAAATGTCTCATGGTTTCATAAAAAATAATAATAATAATAATAAAGTTGGGAGTTAGAAAGTCCACAATTCCACAAGCTCAGATAATGTTTCATTCCTGTTGTCCACATACCACACACTGAGGTCCCATGTCTGTCAAGCAGATCAGTTTAGTTCAATGGTGATGGATGAAGTATTTACAAGCATCTATTTACAGTACTTCCTGAAGGTTACAGGCCAATGTTCTTTTCTTCCATTCCTAGTCAATCTGAGTTTGGTTTCCTCAATGAGAAAGGGTAAATCTGAAAATGGTTGCTCAGCTGCTTCACCTACAGAAAACCAAAACAAGACGATGACAAACACATTCCTGATTCTTCTGTGAGCATACTCAGAGCTCAACCTCTGCATACAGTGCTTTACTGACACAGGAAAAAACACCAGAGACAGGAAAGGGTCTGCCCAACCACATTCTCATGGGGTGCTGAGACCCCTGGGCAGACAGTCACGGGTGCTATAAGGAATCAGACTGAGCAAGCCATGGAGAGCAAACTAGTAAACAGTGTTCCTCCATGTCCAGCTGTAGTTCCTGCCTCCAGGCTCCTGCCCTGACTTGCTTTGGTAATGGGCTCTGATCCGGAACTGTGAGCTCAAAGGAACCCTTTCCTTCCTGAGTTGCTTCTGGTTATGGTGTTTCTCACAGCAATAGACACACTAAGATGCTGCCTTAGTCCGTCTCTCACAGGATAAGGAATGGGCAGAGGAGAACTTTCAACCAATGTTACTTGTTTTCCCCACATTAAATTAACAGGCAATAAAAATGTCCTCAGATTAAAGAGGCAAAGAAAGAAACTGATGGGATTAACTGGTCCCACATAATGAAAAGAATAGAACAATGTTTTCTCAATAAGAAAACTTTATATAATGATTTAGAATAAGAACTAATTCCCCATAATCACTCACTTAAAAACCATTTGTAGTTGCTATAATATAATCATTAGCAAACAGTACCTGAAATCCCACTTAACTATCCTCCACACTTCTAGAATGACACTAGCAATGCTCCTCTGCACTTTCTTTTTTTTTTTTTTTTTTTTTTACAAATGTGTCTGATGTCAGGGACACATTTATTTTTTATTATATTTATTTATTATGTATACAATACCCGAATGTGTGCCTTCACATCAGAACAGGGCACCAGATCTCATTATAGATGGTTGGGAGCCACCATGTGGTTGCTGGGAATTGAACTCAGGACCTTTGGTAGAACAGCCAGTGCTCTTAACCTCTGAGCCATCTCTCCAGCCCCTCCTCTGCACTTTTCCACTGTCCCTTTATATTCCCAAGAGGCAGACAGAAGCAGTTCTGCTCTGCGCTTGATCGATCACTCACCACTTGTACTCCATAATGGATGTGAGCCAGAGTGAAGGCGGCTGTGAGCGTGTAGAGAAGAGCACTCTCAACGTGGGAGGACACTGCACCTACGATCACTGTTGCCACAATCAAGAAGAGAGGAAGCAGCAGCCAGTTCAAAGTCGGGCACCGTGTGCTGCTCATTTGGCAAACGATTAGCTGACACTGGGAGAAGCAAGAAGAGGGGAGGAAAAGAGGGAGTATTAATCAGCAAAGCACTTTCAGAACTAGTCACCTCTACGTTTAAGAAGCTTTCAAGAATTTATCTATTTTCAATAATTCTCAATTGCTCATGGACCCAACTGGCCCTTGGCCCCACCCTTAAAGCCCAGATCTTGGGACGTATCAGAAGAGACTGTGGCAATGTAGTAAGGATGTTTTGCTGGTTCATCTCCACTGTCAAAATCACTGATTTAGAATCATCTCAGAAACACACCTCTGGGCGTGTCTGTGGAGGAGTTTCCAGAGAGGTTTAAATGAGGAGGGAGGACACACTCTGTATGTGGGGAGCACTATCCATGCGCTGGAGTCCTGGACTGAATAAAAAGAAAGAAGTGAGCCGAGCAGTGCCCTCCTCACTGCAAAGTGACAGATAATGTGCCCTGACACGACACCCCCGCCTGGTGAACTGTTTCCCTTCTCAAAGCAGAAAACAAAATAAGCCCTTCAGTAAGTTGCTTCTGTCAGGTGCTTTGCCATGAGATCAGAAAGAACTAAGACAGATGCTTCAGAAGGTATTTTTTCACCGTGTGGTAAAAGCTGAGGTACAAGTATCTCCCAGTTTTAAGATTCTAAACTATGTGAAGAATAATATCAAAACAACCTCCTAAGACCTGACATAACTCTATTTCTTCATGGCAGTGAAGAGGAAGCACAAACCCTGACCTCCAACCTCCGATCAGCAACAAACACCTTTCAAAGCTGCTCTGATTCCTTTTTGTTGCTATTTTTGTTTTCTGAGTAGGCTCTCATGTTGCCCAAGCTGGCCTTGAATTATAGGCATAAGCTACCACATCTGGCTTATACGATTTTTTAAAAATAAAGTCTTAGCCAGTATGGTGGCACGCCTTTGATCCCAATACTCAGGAAGCAGATGCAGGTGGATCTCTGTGAGTTCAAGACCAGCCTAGTCTACAGAGCGAGTCCAGGACAGTCAGGGCTACACAGAGAAACCCCGTCTAAAAAAAAAAACCAAACTAAAACAAACAAAAAAGCCTTACTGTGATATTGGCAAAAGCTGTTCCAACCATGAAGTAGAATACTCTAGGGTGTATTTCTAAAATGTCTGAGGGCGACTGAAGGATCCACACTGTAGACAAAGTGAAGAGCAAACACGGAGAGAAGAAGGGGACCATGGCTTCATAAACGGAATTGTGCTTCAGGGTGTTGCTTTTATAACTTCTGAAAAGTCAATAAAGAACACTGTTATAGTTACAGGTAAGACACATGCCTAACATTTATTGTCTCCAGACTCCTTTCACATGTACTCTTACAACCCTATGGCACAGAGAACCATCATTTAAGGCAGCTCAGTATCCAAGAGGGTTCCCCAATAATAGGACCAGGGACCATCTCTGACATGAACTCATGGGCTGGCTCTTTGATCACCTCCACCTGAGGGAGGAGCAGCCTTTCCAGTCCACAGAGGAAGACAAAGAAGCCACTCCTGATGAGACCTGATAGACTAGGTTCAGATGGAAGGGGAGAAGGACCTCCCCTATCAGTGGACTGGGGGAGGGGCAAGGGAGGAGAAGAGGGCGGGAAGGTGGGATTGGGAGGGGTGGAAGAGCGGCTACAGCTAGGATACAAAGTGAATAAACTAAAAGACAAGCTAAGTTAGGATGGAATGCTCTAAGTTTAGAGTTGCTACCAGGGCCAGGACTACAACTGAAGTTCTAACTCCATCGATCCTTCCCTCTTCCATTCGCTCCCATTTCTTCCTTCCCTTCTCTATTTTTAGACAAAGTTTCACTATGCAGTCCTGGCTGACCTGAACTCACTATGTGGCTCCATCTGCCTCTGTCTCCAGAGTGCTCGGATTAAAGTAATGTCCTGTCATGCCCTTTCTTGCTTTTTAAACCAAATGGTCAGCACCTGTATTAAGAATGGAATGATGGGGCTGCAGAGATAGCTTAGAGTACCAGTTCTCAACCTTTTGGGGGGCTTGAACAACCCTTTCAAAGGAGTCACGTATCCTGCATATCAGATATTTACGTTACAATTCGTAATAGTAGTGAAATCAGTTATGAAGTAGAAACAATATAATTTTGTGGTTGGGGTCAGCACAACATGAAGAACTGTATGAAAGAGTTACAGCATCAGGAAGGCTGAGAACCACTGGCTTAGTGGTTAAAAATCCTGACTCTTCTTCCAGAGGACCCAGGTTTGGTTCCCAGCACCTACAGGCTCAAAACCATCTGCAACTTCAGTTCCAGAAGATCCAACACTCTTTCAGTCTCTCTGGGCAACAGGCATGCATGTGGTATAAAGACATGCAAGCAAAATACCCACCACATAAAATAATAAAAAATTTAGACGTGTGTCACACAACAGGCCCTGAAGAGAGCCTGCCAGTGCATCCTGGTGTCTCTAAGTACCCTGGGAGCAATCAAACATGTTCACTCATCTGAACAGCGCTCCAAATTCTAGTCTTGGTTTTGTTATTGATCACATTACTTTGGTCAGTATGAGACCCAACCAAATGACTCAAATGATCAGTATGCTTACAAACTTTAAATGCCATTACTTCTTTTTAATTTTTAAAGACAGGATCATACTGGGTACTCCTGGCAGACCTGGTACTCATTACACAGCCCAGGCTGGCTGGCCTCAGCCTCAGCCTCTGCCTCCAAAGTGCCTGGATTATGAGTATGCACTACACCTGGCTCAACATGTGTACTTCTATGTATGGCCACCAGCCACAACAGAAGCTGTACAGAACTTGTCTGGACACAGGTTGAGATTCTGTAAGACAGATCTGAGCGCTAAAGGAATGGTAGGAAGAACAAATAACAGTGGCAGAGGAAACAGCCAGAGCAAAATTACTGAGACATGAAAGAACAAAATATATTTTAACAAAACAAGACAAAAGTCAGGGTAGCCAGTAAGATGGGATGTGCACAAATCAAAACTGAGAACCCACCCTCCCCACCTCAGAAACCATTCCCCAAAAGGCAGAGACATCTATCTATACAACCATAAACTTTGGTCCTTATCCACCCAGAAGTGTTATGATCTCATTAACTAAACCTTTATCCTTCATTAAAAGAATGAACAAATCAGTATTTAACAAGAAAGTACTCCCCTCACCATGAATAAATTTACTTACAAAAGTGACAAACTTGAAGACTGTTGAGTCTAAAACCTTAACAAAAGAACCGAGCATTTTATAGTATAGTTAAATTGACTACATCAGCCAAAAGATAACCTCAATTATCATGTTCTCACTCTAGATCTGAAATATAGGTTTTTAAAACCTTTTTTAAATGTCCAGATTACAAAAAAATAAACAGTTCCTTAAATTCTGCTAGCTATACCACTGCTAGATTTTCTTTCTTTTGCCTCTGCAACTTAAAAAAAATTACTTACCTAAAAAAGTTTAATAAACTCATTGGAAGAGTCACACATAGTGCACAGCCTAAAAAAAAGAATATTTAAATTACTTTAATCAATTATTCAAAAGTTATTATTTTACAATAACTGCATCCATGCAAAATACCCAGTGTTTTAGAGCCAGTAGTCTTCAAGTTCAAGTTTATTTCCACAGCAAAACTACTTTTCTAAACAGCATTTGTAAGCAAAGAGTGAGTGGCAGGACAGCTGCGTGAATCAGAGCACAGACTGAAACCAGCCTGGACTTGCATTTTGGTTTGCCATCAACTTATCACAGAACCACGATACTCCAGGCAATTCAACTTTCAGTGCCTCGCTTTCTCAATTTTTGAAACAGAAAAATAGCAGTTTCAACTACATAGGGTTTGAAAACTGCACGGATTGTTACATGTAAACACCTGGAACAGAACCCAGAAGAGGAAATCTACGTGAGCTCCTACAAAGGGGGTGGGCAGATAACACTCCTTTGCTTCCTGCTTATAGTAATCTTCCGTTTTCTCCTCCCCACTATATCCATGCCATGTTTATTTTGATGCATGGGCATTCTAAGAAACCCTACCCACTGATTCTGGGGGCCTACCGCCCAGCTTACCCATCACTTGCTACATTTTAGTGCTTTCAGTTCTTAACATTCATCTGCTCATCCTGTCCCCAGAAACTATACTCTTGAAAACTACCAAGATTCCTACTGGTAAGTTCTGTGTCACTTCTGACTTTGAAGATGACGTGGTTGACTCCAGAGTGACTGTGACTCCTCCTGCCACCACTAAGTGGGCGTCCCAGTCTTTATGTGCCAATCAACTCATATTCATCACCCACTCTGCCAGCCACACGCAGTCTCTTCTCTCTCAGCACCCCAGTACTAGAATTAGAAGCCGCACTACCACACCCAGCTGAGGATCCTTCTCTTAGGGGTCAACCACAGCTTCTGGAAGCTGGCCAGTCAGAGCCTGAACAAATCAGCACCTCTGAGCTGCAGGCCCCAGCTGAGTGTCAGCGGGTTGGAGGAGGATGTTTTTCCTAGTGTCTTTTTCTTGTTTTGTGCTCATGGGGAAGGGAAAGTTCAGGCACACACTAGCATGTGCCACCTGCTCTCCTGCTTTGGCTAAGACTGACGTCATTAACTCAGTGATACCTGTAGCTCCGAGTCACTGAACTGGGCCGGGACAAACTTGCTCTCATGAGCAAGAACAGACAGTATCTTAGTGGGGGGAGAGGACCAGCTCTAAGCACAGTCAGCATGTACACATTCTGTGTTCTACGCAAGTTGCCAAAGGGAAAGACTGTCTTTATTTCTTCTAGGTGGAATTTATCTGACGTTCCATAAAGAACTGTTAAGGACTTATCTATTAAACAATAAATGTCAAGTGGACAATAGTGACGAAACCCATATATGCAGACCTGACTTTTGATACTGCCAGAATTTAAGGCCAGAATTTAAAATAGAGAAAATGGAGTAGCTGTGATAGATAGATAGATAGAAAGATAGGTAGATAGATAGAAAGATAGGTAGGTAGGTAGGTAGATAGATAGATAGATAGATTATCAGAGAACTCATAAAAAAAGCATTAAGTGAAATGAGATACAATCTAAGGGTAATGTGGCTAAAAAAAAAAACAAACCCTATTTCTCACATTTCTAACTTATCACATAGAAACTTCAATAAAAATCACCAAGATGGGAGACTGGAGAGATGGCTCAGCTGTTGGGAGCACTGTCTACTCTTCCAGAGGACCTGGTTCAGTTCTTAGCACCCATATGGTGGCTAATACCCATCTGTAATTCCAGTTCTAGGGGATCTGACACCACTTTTTGGCCTCTGTGGTGCACAGATACATGTACAAGCAAAACACTCATACACGTAGAATTAAAAAATACAACATGGGGCTGAAAGATGACTCAACAGTTAAGAGAACTAGCAACTCTTTTAGGGAACCCAGATTTAGTTCCCAGCTCCCACGTGTGGCTCACACCTATCTATAACCCCATATCCAGGATCCAGTGCCCTCTTTTAGCTTCAACAGTACAAGGTACACACATGGTACACGGACATATATGTAAGCAAAGCACCCGTTAAAATACAAATACAAATAAACAACAAAAACACCAAGTTAAAAAGTAGCTTAAAGAGAAATTTAAGAAGACAAGTGAGCCACGCATGGCGGCACACACCTTTAATTCCAGCACTTGGGAGGCAGAGGCAGGCAGATCTCCGTGAGTTTGAGGCCAGCCTAGTCTACAAAGAGAGTTCCAGGACGGCAAGGGCTACACAGAGAAACCCTGTCTTGAAAACAAAACAAAACAAAAAAGACATGTGAGAAAATCATAATTAGTCAACTGAAAGGATTAATGCACCCAAAACACAAGTACCTCTAAGAGAAAGAGGTGATTAACAATTCTATTGGGGGAAATGGGCTAGAGTATTTAAATCACACAGAAAAGCAGACACAAACAGTTGTTAAGCCTAGAAAAGCTCATTCATGAGAAAGGCAGATTGGAACTATACAAGTATATAATTTCTTAGCCACCAGGGTAACAAAACTGACAATATACAACTGCAAAACTATGAATAAACAAGCATTTTTACAACAGCTCACAAGCATGCAAAATCAGCACTACAGAGCGGAATACGGAAGTATTCAACACACCTCTGCACGGCTTGTCCTTCGTTAAAAATGCTGCTTTAGGAATCTCTTCCACACTCGCCCAGAAAAAAAATACAAAAAGACACATGCACAAGTCTATTTACTACAGCAATGTGTGCAACAGCAAAAGCATGGCGACAATCTAAACACTCAGCTTCCTGACAGACAACAGAGGGTCAGGAAGCTGGGAGAAGAGAAGGAGAACCCTTACCTACTACCGTGGGTATGCCAAGTGTGTGTGGGGGGGGGGGGGGAGTGCAAACAAGGCGATAAAACGATGCATGCACTTATTTATAATAAAGAAATAGTGGAAGTCTAAGCCAAAAATTAAAAGAAAAGGGTTGGAGAGATGGCTTAGTGGGTAAAGTTGCTTTACCATCAGCCTGACAACCTGAGCTTCATCCTCTGACCCCACATGGTCACACATACACACACACACACACACACACACACTCACAAATAACAAACAAAACTAAGAGTAGCTAACTGGAAAAAAATAGGTAGAATAAAAGCTATACTTCTTTGAATATATTGCTTTATAGCTTTCACTTTTTAATAATGAGCATTTTCTGTAACTATAAAAAAAATTTTAAAAGAAAATCCAGTGCTTGTAAGTTGAAGTAAAACTTAGATGTATATTGCATCTGGAAATGGTGTCACAATACAAAGTGGTACCTTTGTTATCAGATTCCATTTGCAACTGTCATTTTGAATTTATGTGCTATTTTTAATCATAAGACTACCTTTCGTCCTCTACTGTCTGCTGAATGAATGGCTAAACAAGGGTCATCAATGTCTCCAGTACTGCTAGGTGAAGAGCATACACTAAGTCGGAAGTGACACGCAATACCTGAACCCTCCCATCACTACCTGTATTAGAGACAACTAGGCTTCGTGTGCTTCCTAAGGTGGTCCTGTTGGCCCTGTTAACTTTTGATTTAGCCAAAGGAGGTATCTACAGGACAGCTGACTGAGTTTGGGAAACACCAGTGGTTTGCAAAGTAGTAAAAAGCAAAGCATTTTAGGTTATTATTTTGGGGGTCATAGGAAAATCACTAAAGATTAAAAGGCATACATGTAGGCTATTGATCTGCTGTTTTATCTAAACACAACTCTACCTCTTCCTTCTGGTGAAGCCTGTTAAACTAGGAGCTGAGGCTCAGACACTGAAGAATGCTGCAGTAGACCCTTTCTGTGCTTCTGGGCTACATATTTTATAAAAACCCCTCTATTTTATCTATCAAATGTTTATCTGCATAAAGAAGTTTTGGTTTTGTTTTTCTTTTTTTAAACTTGAAACAGTTGCTTTTCCTCTCCTACCATTAGTGTATCTCTCAATCAGGTAACTTGTCCTATGGAGTTTTGCTACGTTTTATATTTGTTAAGTTTAAAAAAGAAATATATAAATATCTACTATATGAGATTTTTTTTTAATATTAACCATGTGCTTTAATGGATATTCAAGTCAGGTACGGGGATACATATCCCTTGGGAGGCGGAGGCAGGAGGGTCAGAAATTCAAGGCCAGCCTTGGTTACATAAAATCCTGCCTTAAAAAAAAAAAACTGAAGAAAAAAAAAATTGGGGGCTGAGGTGATGGCGGGACAAGAGGCTCCATGAAAGGAGAGATGGTACAAGGTTGGCGATGGGTGGGTTGGCTTCTGTTTACCATGAAGGTTGCCTTCTTAGAGAGCCACAGACAGAACACAAAGATGGTTATCCAACCAACTATCTTCAGTGTTCAGTGACATAAGAGACAGATTATAATTCTCCATAATTCATCTGTCTTAATCTTTCAAATTAACGAGTTTCAACTTGAAATGTCTACTAACTGTAAATCCTCCAATACAGTCTACACTAAACTGGATAAACTTTACCAAGCTCGTGTGGTGATTACTTCGGTAATTACTTCGGTAATTCTGATTAGAAAGCTTGGTGTTCAAAAACAAAAGACACCTCGTTTTCGTTAACAATCTGGTAGAACTCTTACAAGGTCATAGGGTTATTCTGCTTGCTGGAGAACAAGGAAAGAGTGTTATCACTTGCTATGGTCAAACACTGGCTTTTGATAACAAAGTGATGGTTAAAACAGGCTTCGACATGGAGCTTCTTACCAATAATCATTGCAGTGAATAGGTCTCTATATAAGAAATTAAACAGGAAAGGTTCATACCAGGCCTCAACTCCCACAACCGCAGTCACTATGTAGACAAAAGAAATAGTCTGGAAAAAAACACAGACAGAACAGAGCGGCATTAACCACTGAAAACTCCTTCATTCATCATTAAGTCTAATCAAAGTGATTACTAAAAAATGTGCTTAAATCTGCTATATGGCAAACCTTCCTGCCTTTCAGACTTTCTCCCTCCAGTATTGCCATCAAACAGCCACTGTATAGGCAACGCAAGCAACTAGTCACCACTCGGAGCCTTTCAAAGGCCGTTCACAAGCCGGTTCAGTCCCAGGGTAACTGGATTTGCCCAACCTCTATTAGAACACACTCCAGCTTCTGAGTTCTCTACTGGAGTCTCACGGCAAACGACAAGAAGCGGAGACTCAAAGGCACAGAGAATGACACAGGCCTATCCGATGAGACAAGGCTCTCTACTCACTGAAGTCCCCAAGGAAGAAGACAAAGGGCCAACAATTCGGCCGTAGGTCCAAAAAGGTCATCCCAAATAAACCATATATCATAGCATTAAGGAGTTATTAAATTTTAATGTCATAATGGCATTATAATATGTTTAAAGTTCTTATTGCTTAGAGATACATGACAAAATACTTAACCACATTTCCTGTAAAAGAATTAGGAAAACACCCATGAACATACATGAAACTAGAGGCCATGTGTTGATAATTGCTAAAGCCTAGTGCTAGGTACATTAAGGGTTCACTGCCATGCTTAACTGTATCTATCTATTTATCTATCTATCTATCTGATTTTTGAGGCAGGTTTTCTCTGTGTAGCCCTGGCTGTCCTGGAACTCACTCTGTAGATCAGAGATCTACCTGCCTCTGCCTCCCAAGTGCTGGGATTAAAAATGTGTGCTACCACCACCCAGCTGCATGTGTGTTTTGCCTCCATGTATGTCTGCGTATGCACCACTGTGCCTGGTGCCCAGGGAGGCCAACAGGAGGCATCAGATCTCCTAGACCTGAAGCTATGGACAGTTTTAAGCTGCCATGTAGGTACTCGGGAGTGAACCCGAGGACTCTGAAAAAAAAAAAAGCGCCAGTGCTCTTAACTATTGAGCCACCTCTCCAGCCCCACAGATCAGTTCTAAGTAAAAAATACCTAAAAATAGTGAAAAGGGGTAATAAAAATTTTAAAACATGATGACAATGCAGGGCAGAATGTATACTTACCACTTGGCTAATATCATATCCCCATGGCAGGAAAAGAATGCCTGTGTTATACTTCTCCCAGTGAGACAGGATAAAAGAAAACAAAACTACCCATAGCAGGAGATAAAGAACAAACACACTGACGCCAGTCGGTCCTCGACCAAAGATGGAGTACACCGTCACAACAAAGTAAACACATGACCAACTATCCAGGCCATGGTCAAACAGCTCCCCTAACGGGGTGCTGGAATTGGTTCTACGTGCTTGTTTTCCATCTACTCCATCTGCAACAAAACACACATACAGGAAGAGTCAACATCTGATTAGCAAGGAGAAAGTCAAGTTCAGAAATAAAATACCTAATTCCTTTTTAAAGATTTATTTTTTATTTTTCATTTATTTATTTATTGTGTGCGTGTGTGTTGCATGTATGTACAGAAAGCCAAGAGGGCACTGAATCCCAAGGAGCTGGATTACAGGCAGCTGTGAACCACCAGCCATGGGTGCTGGGAACCAGACTGGTTCTCTGGAAGATCAACAGCACTCTTAACCACTGAGCCATCGCTCCTCTAGCCCTACAATCCCTTAAGGAAGAATCCAAAAACTCATGTCTTACTACATTGAATGGTGCCATTTTAGCTCTAAGTTAAAAGCATTCTAGTTGGACTCCATCCTAGGCACAAATTTTCAAGCTCTCTAACGAACTACTTGCTCCAGGAATCGAAAGTAGTTCAGTCCCCAAACTCATTTCTTCCTCTGTGATGTAAAGTCCTTCCTTCATAGATCTACTCTTTCCCTCATCTTAAGTGCTTTCAAAATAAGCCCTCAAGTAAAACAGTCAGCAAATACCATGATTAAATTAGTCACACTTGTACGGTGCACTCAGTATGCTCGGTGCTGTGAAAATGACAAAAGGGACAGAAGGACAACTTAGCAGTAAAGAACACTGAGTCCTCCTCCAGGCTTCAGGTTCGATTCCCAACACCCATGTGGTGACTCTGAAGCATCTGTATTTCTAACTGCAGGGGCGCTGGCAGCCTCTGCAGGCACCAGGCACACACATGGTACATACGCATAAACACAGGCAAAATACCCCAAATATGTATAACTAAAGTAAATAAACAAAAAGTGAAAGAATCTTATGATTAACTGAGTTTGTGCCCTTGGAAAATCTACAATTGAGAGAGGGACATAAGACAATCATTAAAAGCATGGTGTATAACAACCATGAAAGAGCCTAAAAAGGCAAGAGATCCCCTTCAGATAATCTGGACTGGCCTTTTGAACAGATGAAATGTGAGTGGGAACATAAAGACTAAACTGGATTTCGGTAGTTAAGAGATATAAGAATTTGCCATTTCAAGAGAAGAAAAGTGCTACCAGCAATATACCATGAGATGAAAAACCACAGTGCATATTAGAGATGTCAAAAAGCACAATTTGTGTTCAGAAGATGCAAACAACAAATATAGCTTGATTAGAAGCCAATATGTGAAGGCAATATTGAAAAGCTACAAGAGGGGCTGGAGAGATAGTTTAGCATTTGCTGGTCCTACAGGGCACCCAGGTTCCGCTTCTAGCATCCACATGGCAGTTCCCAACATCCTTAACTCTAGTTCTAGGAGATCTGACACCTGTATCCAGCCTCTTAGGACACCTGATATGCACAGCATATAAGCACACAGAATATATACAGGTAAAACACTCAGACATTAAAAAAGAAAAAGTCAAGCACCATACTTGGTTCTCTATTAAAAACAACAACAAACAAAAAAACTCTAAAAAAAGGAGAACTGAGCCACCTCAAAAGCTTAGGGACTAGAAGGATCTACTAGAAGATTTCTGAATAGCAGGACAAGAGGAAAGCCATGCTTAGGAAAGTTCACTGCAACAGTGTGAATGACAGACAGGTTGGAGACAGGGACCTAGTCAGTCAGCCTACACAGAGACTGAGCACAATGAAAAGCTGGCGGCAAGTAGGACATTAGCAAAGAGAGAAAGCCGGGTGCGGTGGTGCACATTTCCACGGAGGAGGCGGAAGCAGAGGATCTCAGGTTAGAGGCCAGCCTGAGCCACAGTGAAACTCTCAAAGAAAAACAGACAAGTTAAAAAGAATATGTAGACAAGCAAGACCCAAGAAGACACTGCACAAATATCCAGCCTGGGTGACAAAAAACAGCAGTGCTCCTACAAAGAGGGAAGGCAGCCGACCAGGAGGGCTGGGGTATACAGGGATCAGAGTTTTTCCTGTTTCAATGGAGCTGAAATATATATATTTTTTTAAATTTTTCTCCTATTCACTAACAATTTTCTATTTTCTGTGCAACTCATATGCTTAAATCACCAAATACAAAAAACAAAAAATTAATTATTTTGTGCATTTTTTTCAGTGACCTCATCCAGCTCCCTACCTACATTGGGTCTGAGTATGCTTCAGAATGTAATTTTTTTTCTCAGAATGGTGATTTTTAAGATATTCCATTATTCTGAAAGATACACTTACCCCTACAAAAATTACTACAGTGCCAAATAAGTTAATGTTTTTGTAACACATACTGACACTTAATAAAGATTATCAACTGCCTCCTGTAGTTCATGACTAACTCTGCAACAAACTGCTTACTTTAAATCAGGATCTTTGAAGAAAATGCAGAACTGAAGCAAATGGGGCATGGAACCTTACGCAGCTCCTCCGGAGCGCTGTGAGCAAGAGCCACAGGCCACCCCATTTCTCCCTAGTGCTCAGGGCAGCCCTTGACAACACACTGCAGCAGCAGCAGCAGCAGCAGCAGCACTTCATATCCTGTTCACCTTTCCTACTCAGTGTAGTGAGTAAGCCTCTATGTTCACGTGGCCGTTAGCTAAGGTTTCCCAGGCTCTGGCTGACCTCATCCATTCCCTCTTAGAGCTCTTACCACCCACCACATCAGCACCAGTGTGCAGCGCTGCTTCTGTGAGACCAGACCATTTTTTATTTGAAAAGACCTGAACAACTTAAAGTTTACCTCTGTGCTTTCACATGTGTTTGAAAACCAAATACTACACTGCTATTATGTGCCAGGCAATGTTCTAGAAACTTAGGGCGCACCGGTAAACAAGAATACTCACTCTTGAAGAATATAATACTTTAGTTAGAACAGCAGAGGGGAAAGCAGGACGAAGAATGCAGGGTGAGACACAGATGCTCCTGCTGCAAAGCAGTCTTGGTAGAACAGAGCAGTACTGGCCTCACCTATATGGCCCTGACTCCTTCACTGAGTAAGAACAGCTCACCTCCTTATCTGTTTTCCCACTGTACTCTATCACTGCCTCTCTCGGCACCCATCAATCATTTTCTATGTCGGGATTCCTTGCCAAACTTAAAGCCGAAATAATGTCTTACTTCAAGAGCTGATAAAACTTATGGTAAGGGCCAAGTAATAGATGTTTTAGGCTTTGTGGGGCATATTTTTTGTGAGATTCTGTTGCAACTTCTTGACTGGATCTTTACTGCAGGAAGGCAGCCATAGACAGCACATAAGGAAACGAGCACAGCGTGTTCCAGTAAGCTGTGCTTCAATTCTCTTCACAGGTGTGGTCCCTGGTAGGCTGCCCATGCCAAGGGATGGCCCTAGCTGTACCCATGCACATACAGTGGAACTAACTGGACTCAGTGGGCTAAAAAGGAAAAGAGAAGAGGCATGAAGTTGGGAAGAGAATACAGAAGGGCATCCAAAAAGTGTCAAGGAAAAGCAGGGGGTTGATACAGTCTAAATATATTATATATGTGTATAAAATCACTAAAGAATTCTTAAAATTTTCTTGAACAAGAAAACACACACAAGAAAACATCAACAAAAGCCTTACTTCCAACACTAGACAGCTTTCAGATGTGGCTTGCCAGCAGTCACCCGGCAATTCCCACTTTATTATGGATCCCAACAGTGACAGCATACTTCACAGATTCAAAAAGTTAAATTTATCACTTTAAACAAGACATTAATAGATCCTAGTTAAAATGAATTAAGCATAGAAGAAGACGTTAACTTAATGAGTGCTTAATCATGCTGATATGCCAGCCAATATCTGCAGGTTTCTTACCTAGAGTGTAGGCAACAAAGTTGAGGATGCCCACGACAATCCACACCCAATCAGGCACATGCTTGTGACCTGGTGCTGCGAAGGAAAGTAACCACGATTTTAATGCAGTCTAATTCCAATAGCGCTGACCACTCCACCTGCTGCCAGGTTAAGTTTCAGGTTAAGCATATTCTGCACACAGAACTAAAATACTGAAATTTAGCAATAAACTCCATCAAAACCAAAGCAGCTCCCTGGCATATTGTATTTTATTGTAGTGCAAGATTGAGTGTTTATCTTTATTCCAAAATTACATAAAAGGCTGGATGTGGTGGCGCACACCTTTAGTCCTAGCACTCCAGAAGCAGAGGCAGGTGGTTCTCTCTGAGTTCAAGGCCAGCTAGGTCTATAAAGCAAGTTCCAGGACAGCCTAAGCTAGAGAGATCCTGCACCAAAATAAATAAGTAAATAAGTAAGTAAATAAATAAATAAATATTTGCTTATGAAATTAAAATAAGAATAATATATGAGAGACTTAAAAATGAATTCACAGATGTGGTGGAGAATTCCTGTGACCTGCTGGGAGGCTGATGAAGAGGTTGGCAGGTTAAAGGGTAGAATACAGAGTTCCAGGCCAGCCTGGGCTACGTAGTAAGAGCCCATCTTAAATGTAATCAGAGAAAATATATTCCTAGTTGCAAAATAATAACCGTATAATGAAAATTTGATGTGTGTATTCTATATACATATATATATTACTCAGCTCTAGATAAAGTTTAAAAATTGGCAGGAAATGAACGTATTTAGAATGTGTAATATTTAAGCAAGGTCAGACATTCTCAGCAAGAAAAAAAAACACGTTCTGTCTTATATACAGAATCTAACCAGTCATATAAGTATATATGTAAACAAGTATACATGTTAAGTATAATATTCCATGAAGGGAAAAGAAAGGCTAAATATTAGGGACGAGAAAAAAAACTGAATTCAGGTAATAGACATTAGTTATGAAAGAGGATGTAAACCTAATTGTTTTTCTAGTTCTAACTCTGTCATAGATTTTTTGTTTTGTATGGTAGATGAGTACGTAAATATATTTGACACCAAAAGTGCAAATTTTCCATTCCAAATGCCTATTCTTTGAGTTGTATAGACTTTGGGTCTGTTTAATTTGGATATGTGATGTTTTGATTTACTTGCAAGTTTTTTTTTTTTTTTTTTAGTTCATAAAATTAAAAAATAAAAAGATGTGTCTCGGATATCCTTAGCATTAAAATACAAAATGCAAAAAAAAAAAAAAAAAAAAACAACAACAACAAAAAAAAAACACATCTGCAAACTTGGGCAGATATGTGTACATAAAATAGGTGTCTAAAGCAGAGATTTACTGACAAATTATAAAAAAAAAAATTTTTTTAAAACAACTTTGATTTAAAAGGATTTTACCTTTTACTAAAGACTAAAGTAGGGCTGGAGAGAGGGCTAAGTGGTTACAAGCACTGGCTGCTCTTCCAGAGGACGCAGTTCAACCCACATGGCAGCCCTAAACTGTCTGTCTGTAACTCCCATTCCAGGGGATCCGACACCCTCACACAGACATATATGCAGGCAAAACAGCAATGCATATAAAATAAAAAAATAAATTATATTAAAGACTAAAGTATGTTATGGAAGTTTTGGTTTATGATATGTAAACATGTTTTTGTTTTGATCCTTGGTGTGGGTTATGGGACTGTTTCAGATTGTTCACAGCAGCAAACTATTTGCCTGGTGCGGGCTCTGAGAGGGGCTCTTTGCCAGCTGCAGATAGTTTAATTCTGAGGACTGTCAGAGGGAATAAATCCAGAGCCCAGAGAGATAAAGGGGGCTCCAAGGAAGAATGCTACTGGAGCTCACCCTTCTGCTCTTGGTTGCTGTTGATGGAGCGTGACAGGAAGTCACCTGATATCCTGAAATCAAGACTGGACTTGTCCCAAGGAGCTCCATCCCTAACCAGCAGGAAGTAGCTAAGGCTAAGAACTCTGGCCCCTTGCCCCTCTAACCTTTTCTCTCCTACCTGGTATTTGGATGTTGGAAGGGATTGGGGTAAAGAAGGGAGAAAGAGATATAAGAAACAAAAATAAAAATAGTTTTAAAAAGTAACAACAACAACAAAAGTAAATTTGTATTTTAATGAAATGCATATGCTTGTTTTTCTTTACATAAAGAATTGAAGCTTGGCCAAATATTTGATATTGTAGAGGGCACAGAGCATCTTCAACATTTTGTTTTTCCTTTGGTTTTTCAAGACTGGGTTTCTTTGTGTAGCATTGGCTGTCCTGGACTCACTTTGTAGACCAGGCTGGCCTCGAACTCACAGAGATCCATCTGCCTCTGCCTCCCTGAGTGCTGGGATTAAAGGCGTATACCACTGCTAACAGCTCTGAGTTTTAATTTTAGAACTGTCTATGCTGAGAAAATTATTTTACATAATCTTATTTTACATAATTATTTTACAAAAATACTTGAAGCTAGAGACACTTCAGAAATTGTTGGAATTCTGTCCCAATCCCAAGACAAAACTCATTTCAGTGTTTTTTTTTTTGTTTTGTTTTGTTTTGTTTTTAATGAGACTCAAGCCAGCCATTCAAACAGAAACTTTTAAAGATTTATTTTGTTTAATTATGTGTGAATGACTGGATATATGAACATGAATGCAGGTACCTAATAAGGCCAGAGGGGTCTGATTCCCTAGAGTTGGATAAACAGGCCATTGAGAGCTGCCTAGCTTGGGATCCGGGACCAAATTCAAGTCCTCAGCAAGAACTGTACACTCTCAACCACTGCTCGCCATCTCTCCAGCTTAGAAAGGGTCACAGTTTTTTATTTTTATTTTAGTTCCTTGATGAAGGGTCTCATGTAGCCCATACTGATCTTGAACTCAGGATGTTGCAAAGACTGACCCTCTTATTTCCACCTTCGGAGAGCTGGGATTACAGGCAAAAACCACCACACCCACTTCATTCTGTACTGTGCTGGGGACTGGATCTAGGGCTTTGTGTGTGCTAGACGTGAACTCTTTCAACAGCTATATCCACAGGCCCTAACTATTAGTTTGTTTGTTTTAAAAGACAGGCTCTCTTTGCATAGTTCTGGCTGGCCTTGAATTCAGAGATCCACCATCCTTTTGCCTCTGCCTCCCAAGCATTAGGATTAAAGGCTTGTAACACCATGTCCAGTCCTATACATCAATTTCAAATCAAACATTCTAACTCAATACAATCCAAAGACATACCAATTTCATAATTACATGTTGAAGATGCAGAGGAAATCATTACATCTGCTTCCCATTTTAAAAGCCATTATATTTAAGAGCAAAACATCGCATACATTCAGTAAAATGCTAGCACTTCATAACATAAGCAGTCTGACCCCAGAGCTGAAGTGTCTGGGGCAGTGTTCTTAAGAGGGGCTACAGTGAAGTCACAATACAACAATAGTGGGTGCAGCCACAGACAATGCAGACTTGTTCACTATTTGTTTCATTTTGAATTTGATTTTGGCGGTGACTGAATGCTCACAAATATTTTACTGCTCCTAATTTTTTGTGATGTGACCCCATATGAGTTCCCAACTCAGTTTTAATAATCCATGTTCTAGACCAATATTAAAAATATTTTAGGAAAGGTTAGTTGTTGGACTCAGGCCTGTAGTTCCAGCCTCTCAGGAGGATAAGGCACAAGTTTAGGCCAGTCTGGGTGACTTAATAAGACCCTGTCTCAAAATAAAACTTGAAAGATGGGCTGGGTTTAAAGCTCAGTGGTACAGCACATGCCTAGTGTGTTTAATTCCTACTACAAAAAAAAAAAAAAAAAGAAAAGAAAAGAAAAGAAAAAAACAAAAACAAAAAGGCCCAAAAAGAACCATTTTCAGAGGAAGCTAGGGATCACCTAAAGGGAAGAAGTGAAGAGAAAGGAAAAACTGTTCCTTTCGGAAGGCATGCAGGTTTTTTTCTAGAACCGGAAATGGCGAGGGTCATTCCCAGCATTATAGGCACCGTGGGTCCTACTCAGTACTGATTTTCAGATAGTTTCAAATCCTAAACTGCTGTCTACATGTAAATCTTTTTTTTTTTTCTTGTATGTTTGTGAACATATGCTATCTGCTGAGGCTAGCCCTGAAATCCTGAATCTCCTGCTTCAAGAATGCAAAAAGCTGGGACTACAAGCATGTACCACCACACCCAGCTTCTAATCATTCATTATCTGTCAAAGCCTCACAGCTTTTAGAAGGCATATCTAAATTTAATAGGTAAATTGCTACTTTATTTCTAAAACTTAACAGAAACAGATAACATTATAAAAACACAACTTAATTTATATACAATTCCAAAATCTTACATAATATTTAACATTAAAAACTTTCAGAAACATAAGCATCTTAGAGTCAGAAATTAACTAAGCTTATTTTTTGCTACCCAAAACATTTTAAATTATATATTAAGATAATAAAATTCTTACCTGAAGCATAAAAGTCAGGATCGAAGTATGTCAGAAGTAGAAAGTTGAATACAACCAGCATAAAGCCAGAAAAAGTTATAAGATTGGGAGCCAGCCAAGTAGGAAATACCTGTGTGTTTGTTTTTCAAAATAATTGTAAATTAAAGAGAGCTCTGTTCAATAAACATCACAACATACAAATTTAGGTTATAAAAAGCTATCAGTTTGAAAGATCATACGCAGGAGTTATGCATGTTAAAATGTAAACAATAGCTCCAGCTGGTAAATGAACTTTTCTTTCTTCTTCCTATCCCCTATCTTTAAATGATTCTTTAATACACACACTTTTATAATGTTAGCATTCAGTTAATTTTAGAAAATTTCAAAAAGCCTTTTTATAAAGATGATCTATTACAGCGTATACAGTTAGATTTCCAACAGACGATACCCCGAAAGGGAGGGTTGGCTGGGGAGGGACGAGAAAGGGGCCCTATGATACAGCTTATGAAAAACACAGCCGGCAAGCACAAGCCTGTAATCTGTTACTCAGGATGATGAGGCAGGAGGATTCCAAGCCCAAGGCAATTCAGTGAGTCCCTGATTTAAAAAGTAAAAGGGGGCTAGAAAGTTGGCTCAGTGATTAAGAGCACTTGTTCTTTCAAGTTCAATTCCCAGGACCACATGGTGGCTCACAACCATTTCTAAGTCTAGTTCCATCTCACCAGATGCCCTCTGTTGACCTCCAAGGACACTAGGCACACATATGGTACTGACATGCACGCAGGCTAAAAATTCATACTCATAAAATAATAAACAAATCTAAAAACAAATTTTTCAAAAAGTAAAAAGAAGACTGAGGATACGGTTCTGTGTGGCTCAACAGGATGGCATATATGGGGCCCTAGCTTCAGTAACTAGAGCAGCAAAAAATAAACAGAGTGGTGGCAGTGCGTACGACTCCGTAAGATGGGCTAAAATACTAAAAAAATTTCAAACAAAAATAAACACCATTAATAATCTTACCTTCACTATAGTGTTCCAAAATGGATGCATGATATACAGAGAGAGCGGGTTGGTATCCAAAGCACTGTACTGTTAAGAAACAAAACATTTCAAAGTTAACCCTCAAGTACTAACAAATATAAATACTGAAAACAACAGTGTGAAATAACCCTGGAGAGATATCTATTTATATGCTATTCTCTTCTGGAAGACAAGACTGGAGTAGCAATATAAATAGGGCAAGACTGCCAACCAGTCAGATATTACTTTACAGCAGATGGGAAGGGCCACAGGGGAAGCAAACAGCTCAGACCAAAGCATGAAGTCACTGCTGACATGGCTGTTTCATTTGCATACACCCAGAGTCCAAACTGCCAGAATCACTGACTCATCCTTCCCCCTTAACGTTGCAGTGTTTCAGTAAAGGCATTCCACCATGGACTAGGGATACAGCTGAGTGTTACAGTATTGGCACTCTAGGCATTGGCGCTGGGGGAAACTTTTAAGAGAAAAGAAAAGGAAACGTACACATTTTCAGTCGTTACAGTTATTATACGGGATAGGTGATACGCATACTGTGCACATTAAACAAAGCCCAGACACTTTTCTCCTACATCCCTCTTTTGTTGTTGTTGGTTTGGTTTTTTGGTTTTTCACGACAGGGTTTCTCTGTGTAGCCCTGGCTGTCCTAGAACTCACTCTGTAGACCAGGCTGGCCTCGAACTCCGCCTGCCTCTGCCTCCCAAGTGCTAAGATTAAAGGTGTGCACCACCACCTCACAACTTTGCTGCATCCTTCTACTCTTCAGGTTAGAGTCTAGTTGTTACACACACACACTATTATTAAAACTCTTACTGGACAACTTTGAGTGACCTTTGTCTCATTCACCTGTTAACTGAATGCGACAGCCCTTATCTCAGAGGCCTATCACGGGATTTGGGAAGTTAATTATGGATGCAAAGCACCCAGAATAGTGCATAGTAAGTGCAATCTAAGAATCAGTTATTACAGGTGCTAAGCAGCAAAGGAATGACAAACCCCCTCACAGCAAACTGTACAAATAAATGAGCGAACACAGAACCTAGAGTAATTGTGTGGTAATATTGTACTCCAATTGCCAAATGAAATGTTTAGTAAGAACTGGTGGGGAAAGACTTGCAAAGAAATTTTAGCAGATAAGTTAAATCTGCATAAGTTATACTAAAAACTCTCCCCCCCCCCCCACACACACACATACTGCAGGAGGTCCTCTACTAGGTAAAGGGATTAAGAAATAAAAAAGTAGAAAGAGCCAGATAAGGGGATGCAAGCCTTAATCTCATTACTGATACTGAATGAGATGACAAGTTCCAGGTCAGCCTGGGCTACACAGTGAGACTGTGCCTCAAAAGAACCCAAAACGCCAACAAGACGGCTCAGCTGGAAAAGGCTCCTGCAGCCCAGCCTGACGGCCCAGGGACCACACGGTGGAAAGAAAGGAGCAGCTCCCATACATGTGTCATCGCATGCATGGGCCTACACAGATGAAATAAATAAAAAGTTTAAAACAACCTCAAACTACAACTCAATAAATACAGACAAGCATAGCAGAACTGCTGAAAAGTCATTTCCATGCCCAAGAGGTTGATGGTGTTATCTGGGATAGGAGTACGTAATTCATCTACCTGACACTTAAATATTCAACTAGCCAATGTTTGGGAATTGTTGGCTATACTTTATGTTTATGTTTAGCATGTACATAGAATAAATACTAAGCAGTTGTAGCTAACACTTTAATAGTTACATAATACCTAATTAATTAGCATGCTTAATTCATTAATAGTCAAGGTCAAATTGTAGCTAAAATTTGGTTGGTTGATTGGTTGCTTTCTAGTCAGGGTTTCTCTGTGTAGCCCTGGCTGTCCTGGAACTCACTCTGTAGAACAGGCTGGCCTCGAACTCAGAGAACCACTTGGCTTTGACTCCTGAGGGCTGGGAGTGTGCCACCACTACCCAGCTCTAATATTTTTTTTTTAAGAGAGTTAAGGTCAAGAATGTTTTATGAGTATACAGCCAATATTGTCAATGCTTCAAGTACTAAAATATGAACAAAACAGGAACTGAAAATGATTAAAATACTGTTAGCCCAGTAACTCAACAGTACTCAACAGTAACTCAACAGTACTATGCCAGTAACTATATAGTCAAAAGACTCTATACAGGTGTGATGTTCTTTCACTTCTCTAACCCATTATGACTAAAATGGAATAACTATCTGGAACAAAAGCCCTGGCCCGGGGAAGAAGAAAAAGATGATGGACGTGAGGTTTGCTTGTACTGAATCACATTCCCGGGCTATCTCCAGGCTCTCAGCAGGCCTCCTTAAGTTGTCTTAATATGACTTTCGGCAAACTGTGCTGTTACTCGGCTTTCTCCTTCACTATCACAGTACACAGCAGACATCACACAGGAGAGCAGGCACCTGCCCTGACAGCTCACCTGAAGCCTCCAGACTTAAGCGTCTGAAACTCTATGCAGATGAGGGAGTGTCCTGGTCTCCAGTTACCATGCAATGGAGCTCCTGAAAAACTGGAAAAGCTCCCATTTCAAGCCACCCCCCACCCCCTGCATGGAAGTACAAGAGCTGTAAGTTCAGGTGAGGCGGAAGCAGCTAGGGCGCAGCATGAGCATCTAATGGGCACAGTGTCCAAACCCCATCTGTTCAAACAGCCCTGCTCAATAGCTCTCCTAATTTTGAATTAGAGCCAAAAGAAGTCTTTACTGGATGATATTTCAATGTGAAAAAGCTCTTTTTATAGTCTGACACTTTAAACCTCTACTCTAGAAGCCCGGAATAAGTAAGATAATGACATAAAATAAATAAAAAAGGGACATTTTATCCTCTTGGATTCTAATCTGACATTCAATAGTAGCCAATGGGCAAGTATATTATAGCAAGAGAAGATCAGTGTGTGATTCCAAGAAGCAAACAGCAACCCTAAACAATACTCAGTGCTCTCAACTTACACCCATACTTCTTAAAGCAACCTGCCACTTAAACACATTCTTACCAGCCCTGACTCAAGAGGGGGGAGAAGGACAAAACTTTATCTTGAGGGGAAAACAGTATAAACCATTGAAGGTGCTACACTGGATAAGGTGTTTGCTCACGCTGGCTAAACACTGCCTTTGCACTGGGATGTTTCGGTACACCCAGAGAATGTGAACCTGGTGACTAACCCAGGTAACAGCCACCACAGCTTACTCTGGCTCCATAGACTAGAGGGTCTGAAAAAGTACTCAAGACTACAACCTTGAATTGAGAGACTTCTCCAAGGGAACCATCCAAAGGTGACCTAACTCCACAGCACGTCTGAGCCACAGCTAGAGCAGTCTCAGTGACCTGGCTTTTTAAGTGTTTCCGGTTGCCACTTCCAGAGAGAATACAGTTCAAGGTTAAGAGCTTCTCCATACACTAATAAATCCCTGCAACCCCAGCCCCTCAATCCTGGCTTTCATTTTTCTCTACAAAGGAGAGCCTAAAAAACAGACCTTTCAATAGCTGGCCACGGCCTACCTGACACGGCAACTCCTCTCTCTATGCTCCCATACATTTGCCTTTTGTGGCGCCTCTTCCAAGATTTTCATCTTGTTCGCCACGTGCGTGTAGTTCACTAGACCAACGGTTAGAGAGCTTCAGTTGAGAGTCAAGTAATAAATACCTTAGGCTTTGGACAATGAATAGTCTCTGCAACAAATACGTCACCCTGCCATTTAGAGAGAAGTAGCCACTCTAAATACAGTTAATAATTATAAAAAAAAAAAAAGGCATGGCATTGTTCTAATAAAACTTCATTCACAAAAGCAGGTGCTAGTAGACTCAGAAACCCCACAACAGACAACCCAATACGCTGTTAATCCAACGCAGAGCCTGACTTGAGGGCAAAAGGAAACTGAAGTGGTGCTGAGTGAGAAGGAGGCAGCCTGGAAGCCTCCGGATCTCAACAAGGCAGGCTCCTCAACACAGACTACCTCCTCTGGCAACACACTCACACCACAGGCCAGAAACCTTCAGTGACCTGGCCCCTCAGAACCGTCCCATATGGGCCACTGGGCCACCCTGCTGTATACTAACACCAGGCTAGCTGTAGGAAGCCAAGCCTAAGACTACACTGGCCCTTTTCACACTTCATCTGCTAGAGTCAACTTATTTTCTACATTTCCCAGAAAGGATTTTTTTTTTTAATCCAGATTAAGTGCCCAAGAAAGTAAAACCTCTAAAACCCTCTAAAACCCTCAGCATGTAAATCTAGTCATGCTATTAACAGCATTCCTTAGGCCTCATAAAAATGCCAATTAAGCTTTCAGGCCACTCTCTCGGGATGGCTATTGCGTGATTACAGCTCATCATTTTTATTTGCATGTGGAACTCTGCAATGTCATCTAAAGCAATTATGCCTACCTTATAGTAAAAGACTTTCATAGTCCAAGTGAATGAAATCCACAGTTACTCTAAGTAATGCTTTGCCAAATAGCCAAAATCAAAAGCTTTACATTTTTTATTGATTTGTTTTTCCAGACAGGATTTCTCTATACAGCCGTGACTGTCCTAGACCCACTTTGTAGACCAGGCTGGTCTCACAGGGACCTGCCTGCTTCTTCCTCCCTGAATTCTGGGATTACACACATGCACCACCACACCCAGCTGCTTTTTAAAACTGTCAATCCGAGTTGAGAAACAAAGCAGAATTCACTCTTCCCTCACCTGTGGGCTACGGTATTCATAAATCCCGGCACTTTCTTTCTGGCAGAGGGTGTGCTGGACTACTGCAGCAGAGTAGTAAAACCAGTGTTTCCAGAGTTCATCCAGACTGTCGTCCAGTTAGGCCAAAGGAAGCGCACAAGCACACACCACGAGTAAGATAAGACAAGCCACGAATGACATAAGCCATGCTGTGGAAGAAGAGGGAGGCAGAGCAGACAGAAAAGAGGCCCTGGGGAGAAACCCAAGCCAGGAAATGCTGCCACACACCAGGAAATACCAAGAGCCACTAGATGCTGAGGCAGAGGGACTTTCCCCTAGCATTTTTAGAGACAGTGGCCCTGCCAGGACCTTGGTATTCTAGGCTCTAGAACTGTGAGAAAGTGAATTTCTGTTGTTTAAGGCCACCTACTGCACAACAATTCTATGGCATCCCTAGGAAACCAATGAAGATGCAACTACCCCACTACCTAGTCAGAGTGGTCAGACCGTGTCCTAGAAGGTGAGAAGGTGCTCAATGTATAGGACACAGCATCAAGGAAGAGAAGCCAGACCTGAAAGAGAATGTATTTCTACAGGATCCACAAAGTGGATGAAGCTCAAAAAAGCAGCCATGAGCTGGAGAAACGGCTCAGTGGTTAAGAATATGTACTGTTCTTACAGAAGACAAGAGTTTGGGTCCCAACACCCTTGTCACGTGGCTCACTACCACCTGTGGCTTGAGTTCCAGGGGGATCCAGTGACTCTGGTCTCTGTGGGTACTTGAGCTCATTCACATATAGGCACTCTCATATATATACACAAATTTAAATTAATCTTTTAAAAAAGAAGTCATAAGAGTAGTTCAGTGAGAGGAACTAAACTGCTGGAGACAATGTTAAATCGTTGTGTTTATATATAACTCACATCCTAGAAGGAAACAGAGGCCCTCAGCAGGTTAAGGCACTTGCTACCAAGCCTGACTACAGGTTTGATCCCTGGATCCCCCATGGTAAAACAGAGACGGGAAAGAGGAGATGGGTGGGGGGGGCGAATAAATGTCCAACATCTCCAGGATGTCCTCTGTCCTCTGACTTGTGAGGTATCTCACTCTGAATTACACTTAACCAAAGACCTGGCTTACCTATCTGGCATTGGTCTATATGCTCATATTGTAAAACACATCTAAGGCTGGGTAGAGTAGTAGTCCCAGTTCTTGGGAGACCCAGGCAGGAGGATCACAAGCCAGGCCAGCCTGGGCTACACAGTGAGAGACCCTGCCTCAAAAATCAAACAAAGTATGTGCTAGCTCACTGTGGAAAGCCATAAAATGTGACTTAATTATAAATTAATGGTGGCTCATGAACTGTACTTACTGCTAATTACCATTTTAGATGTAATTAAACTCAAAATGACATTTCTGATTTTTGTTAATCATTTCCAAAATTCCTGAATTCAAAATTTCCCATGGCTGTTTTTTAAGGGGTAAAAAGCAAGACAATTCATAATTAGATTCTCTGCATAAATTAAAATCATCACTCCCATCACTTAAGCACAGCAAAGAACTCAAAAGATCCCAATTGTTAAAAATTATTCTTAAAAAAAAAAAAAAAAGGAAGCCCAAAGAGTTGCCTTTCATATACAAACATGGAACTCAGTATTTGAATAGAAAGAAAAGGGTTGACAGCAGAGAAATTTCCTAATCTGAGCCTTTTAGACTTCCAGCACAAAGCAGGAGGAGTTCAGTAAACACGTGTAAATGTCTGCACATATGAACAAGTACATGCATATTCACTGGGAGAACAGCACATCAGCCTGTCAGCTAATGTTATAAAGTAGAGATAACAGCGTTACTTGCCATTTGACAGAACCTGGAGTCACCTGGGGATTATGTTAACTGAGGTGAGGAAGCCATCTTAGCCGTGGGCCTCTGTGAGGAGTGGAGAAGCCAGCCGAGCAGCAGCACAGCCCTCATCCCTCTGCTCTTCCTGGTTGTGGATCTGATGTGAGCAGCTACTTCAACCCCTGTGGCCCTGCCTTCCCTGCCATGCACTGTGAGGAAAAATAAGTCCTTTCTCCTCTAAGTTGCTTTTGTCAGAGCATTATATCCTAGCAACTAAAGTAAGGATTATCTGTCCCCATCTTACAGATAAAGAGGCTATAAAATTCAGATTAGCACAGCTAATAAATGGGAAGGTCTACGATTAAGTCACCTTAGTGAAACAGATCACTTTGCTTTAAGCCAGACTATGCTATCTTGATACAATCACTAACTCCTAGGTCAGCAATTCTCAACTTGTAAGTTTGACCTCTTTGTGGGCGAACAACCCTTTCACAGGGGCTGCATACCAGATATCCTGCATATCAGATATTTACATTACAATGCTTAAGTGTAACAAAATTACTGTTATGAAGCAGCAATAAAAATAATTTTGTTTGGGGTCACCACAACATGAAGAACTGTATGTATTAAAGGGTCACAGCGTTAGGAAAGCTGTGAACCACTGTACTAGATTCAACGCACTGAAATTACAAGCTCTCCCAAAGTATGGTACACACATCTCAAGGTGATTTATACCAATGAGGTACACCCTTGTATCTCCTTGATAGTTCATTCTGCTTCCCTGAGGGTAGAACCTGTGACTGGCTTCTAACCAACATTAACACAGCAAGGATGGTGGATATCACTGTTTTGGTTTTTTTGTTGTTGTTGTTGTTGTTTTGTTTTTTTTCCTAAAAATAAAAGTATCAAAAAGTAGGAGCGTGAAGGTCAGAGGTCAACCTGCAGTGCTATGCCTCAGGAGCCATCTACCTTTGTTGTTTTGAGACAAGAGTCTCTACAGGAACCTGGCTCACTGAGTAGGCTAAGATAGGCTGCTGGTGAGCCCCAGGGAGCCATCTATCTCTGCCTTTTCAGTCCTGGGGTACAAGCATGTACTGCCACACCTAGCTTTCTCATTTGTGTGCTGGGACTCTGAACTCAGGCCTTCATGTACTTCCTCAACCATCTTCCCAGTTCAAGAACAGACGTGCTGAAGCTTGGTAGCACACTGTTGGTACTTAGGTGGCAGAGGCAGATTAGCGCAGCTAATAAATGGGAAGGTCTACATTATAAATCCTCTAGCAAGAAGCCAATCTGGGCTACACAGCAAGACCCTACCTCAAAACAAACAAACAAACAAAAAACCCTAGGGATATAGCTCAGCAGTAGAGCACTTGCTCAGTAAGAAAATGTCTCTGGATTTGACCTTCAGCACTACAAAAGAAAAACCACAGCTACCTGATGTTGGAGAGCTAAAGTATGCATATTACAATAAGATAACTTCTCTTTCACATCCATTTCTTGTAACTGAGTATTTCTCTGATGCACAGTAGTTCTCAAAGTGTGGGTCTCAAACTGGACACAAAGTATTGGCCTCCATCAGATCCACAGCATCAAGTTCTCCAGAGTGGGAAAAGGACTAAGGGTGTGCCACCACATCTAGCCACACTCTGCCTTCTAGCAAACCCTCCAAAGTGAAAATACGGGCAAATTTGATTCCTGAGCTGAAGGAGAATTCACTAATCAAGAGCTTAATGGTCAACAGACACCTCCCGGGGGGAACGCCAAACAGTACATTTTGGGCAAAAGGCAAAGTATAATAAATATCATTAAGTACCCATTAAAGGCCTACTAAATGCAAGAAAGCACAGTGCCACAACTAAGCTTCGAAAACACTAACTCTAAACTTTAAATGCATTTAAGGAGGGAAAGGGTATTAACGCTGAACAGAAAGGAAGTGTCTTATATTCTCTCTATGACTATGTGGCTTTAAAACCACACCCATAGACATGACTCAAAAGGTCGATTTCAGTGGGTATTGCCATTTATTATCTGCTAACAAGTCAGAGCAGACTGGAGAATCACAGCCAGGAGAGAGCCACACAAGCCATGATGACAAGCAGGTCCACCTCAGGAAGGCACAGAAATCCTTGTTGAAAAGTCTGGATACCAAGCATATGATAAAAGCATAAGGTTCCATGTGGATTCTACATAGCAGAATTATATTTGAAAACAATTACTTATCTGCTTGTTCTGTATACACACACACACAAGAAATTGGGTGCTAATTTTTACGGGACTTTCTTGGACTGCCAGCTCCCAGATAATGACACAAAGACCTTCCATTTCTGTGAAAGCTTGGCCTTATCTTAGGCTTGTCCCCAACTAGCTCTTATAACTTAAATTAACCCGTTCACACTAATGCCCGTTCTGCCACATGGCTAGTCACCTCTCAGTCTCTTAATCCTGGCACATCTGGCTGGCAAATCTTACACTGAATTCTTTTCCAGAGTTCCTATCTCTGCCTAGAATTCCTGCCTAGCCTCTCCTGCTTCATTATAGCTCTTTATTAAACCAATCAGAAGGTGCTGGAGAAAGTGTTCACAAAATATGATGCAGCCATAAGAATAACAACACGCTCTGCTGGTACAGACGTCAACATCCGAATACTATAAAGACATTTACACAGTGCACAACCAGAGGATGCTTTGACACACGCCTAAAATCCCACCACTTGGAAGATGGGCTGAGCCCTTCCATATCCATCATTAATCAAGAAAATGCCCTAGAAAGATTTGCCCTCAGGCCAGTCAGATGGAATCATTTTTTTCCAACTGAGGATCCCTCTTCCTACATGACTCTAGTTTTGTGTCAAGTTGATAAAAATCAGCAGAAAGAGGTTTGTGTGTAGCTTGGGACCTAAAGACCCTGAGTTTTTGAAACAAGGTATCTTGTTACTGAGGTATCTCTTACTGACATCCTCCTGCCTCTGCCTCCCAAGTGATAATATTAAAGGAATGTGCTACCGAGCTTCAATATAACTATCCTGGAGTTAGAAAGACACTTCAGTTTATAAGTGCACAAGGACCTGAGCTAGATTCCCAGGACCAATAAAGCTGGGCGTGGCAGTACATAAATGTTAGTTGGCATAACCTTAGGATGGGATGTGTTTGTGTATTATATGCTACTTAATGTTACAAGCAGGGGAACCTGAACAGCAGGTTTTCTTTTTCACTTACTTAACACTAGGCACTATATACCGGGCACTTGGCAAATACTAACTCATTCAACTTTGAAAAATATCCTGTGAAGTAAACTCTCAAACTCACAGATGAGAACGGCTAGAGATCAGACTGCTAATAAGCACATACAACAGAATATACTTTTTACTTAAGTATTAGCCTCCAAACTATTTAATAAAAACATTTTCATGTTCAGAGCTAACTATGAATGAAATGTCCCTTTTATCCACAGCTTTACCTTCTGTGTCTTCAGTGAATTGTAGGAAGTAGTAAATGGAAAACTCAAGAAATAAACAACTCAGGCAGGACCCTGGGTAAGATGCTCAATCCTCATTCAGAAAGGCAAATGGGATAGATATCAGAAGAGTGTGAAAACGGAACAAGACAGGAGCCTACCACAGAGGGCCTCTGAGAGATTGCCCAGCAGGGTATTAATGCAGATGCTGAGACTCATAGCCAAACTTTGGGCAGAATACAGGGACTCTTATGAAAGAAGGAGGAGACAGAAAGACCTGGAGGGGACTGGAGCTCCACAAGGAGAGCAACAGAATCAAAAAATCTGGGCCCAGGGGTCTTTTCTGAGACTGATACTCCAACCAGGTTGGTTCTAGGTTATGCATGGCAATAACCTAGAACCCCTGCAAAGATGTAGCCCATGGCAGCTCGGTCTTCAAATGGGTTCCATAGTAATGGGACCAAGGGGCTGTCTCTTACATGAACTCAGTGGCTGGCTCTTTGATCGCCTCCCCTTGAGGGGGAAGGGGACAGCCTTATCAGGCCACAGAGGAGGACAATGCAGAAAGTCCTGATGAGACCTGATAAGCTAGGGTCAGATGGAAGGGGAGGAGGACCTCCCCTATCAGTGGACTGGGAAAGGGACATGGGAGAAGAGGGAGGGAGGGCGGGATTGGGAGGGAATGAGGAAGGGGGCTACGGCTGGGATACAAAGTGAATAAATTGTAATAAATAAAGAAAATTTTATAAAAGAAATAAAGAATTCATAAGTTTTAAAATTTAACACTGTTCAAAGTATCAAGGAAATTTTGTCCCATTCACTGTTCAGCACATCCATGCCATACAGACTACCATCCATTAGTCATTCAGTAGGGGCCAAGGTTTAGGGATCAATTATTGTGGGAATCACATTGTTTATGTTCAAAATCATACTCCCCAATGCCTACGTCACTGGCCTCACTTGGCTCACCACTAGGCACTGTGTGTCATGTGATCACAAGAAGGCTATAGTGAGTATTTTGACAGAGATCAAGAGAGACCATGTTAATGGAACTTTTATTAGAATAGACTGTTATGTTATTAATCTGTTGCTGTCCCTGTTACAAATTAAACTTTATCATAGGTTTGCTTGTATCTGTAGCAAAATTACACAGCATACAAAGTTCTGTGTTCTATCAGGATTTCGGGTATCCACTAGGTATTCTGGAATATATCCCGTGTTACAAGATTCAACTAATTGCAAAACCAGCAACATAAGCCCACTTATGCCATGCGTTCTGGTTTCCACTGTCCATCTTCTCAGCTGCAAAACATTACTACACATCCAGTTAAGCACATTACTAACGCCATTATTCCAATCTTACGTGTTTGTACAAAACACAGGCAGTATCAACAAGGAACAGCTAACCCTTCACTTCTAGGTTTAAGAGGTGGCATACGAAGAACACAAACTCCAAATCCAACTGCCTGCCACCAGTCCACGACCCTCTAAGTGGTGGGCCTTGGGTGTTCCAGTCCACGACCCTCTAGGTGGTGGGCCTTGGGTGTTCCATCCACACCGTGCCTGAAGACAAGGTAACTTTCTCCCTCTCCTACTGAACCTCTCCCCTGCACCAGGCAGAACCTCCCCATCCACCCTCCTTTTGCTCCTTTAGAAAGACTCCTCTCCCTCCTAACTTCAGGATATAATTCTTCAAGAGACATCTGAAAGGGAAACGAGGAAGGAAGGGAAAGGCACGAGTGAACTGGAAACATGGTCTCTGCTATGTTGCCCTGGTGGCTTTCAACCCAGCCTCGGCCTCCCGAGCGCTGAAATTACATGCGCGTACCTTCACACCTGGCAACTGCACATCTTTACCTAAAACCCCTAGTGTATTTCTAAGGCTTATTAATGTACTCACCAGGAGTAACCTCATCAAGGCAACTAAGGTACCACTGATGACGGGTTATTCTTGAGTAACAGCTGACATCCAGGCATTGTCACGTTTATATGTAAGATTATACTGCAGACAGTTTGCAGTCACAAAAACAAAAGTCATTAACTTACACTATTTTTTCTGAGGCTTGGAAGCATCCTAGTCTTGGAAATTACAGAGACTGTCTCTAACAGAGGACAACTCATTCCTAAGAAACAGTTGGTGTTTTGTTTTGTTTTTCTGAGACGGAGTCTTGCTATGTAGCCTAGGCTGGCCTCAAATTCTTGTTAAGCCTCCTGTCTATGCCTTCGGAGTGTTGAGATTTTTGGCATGTGCTACAATGGCCGGCTTGAGAATTCTTTAGAACAAGAAGTTTGTTTTAATTCTAAATCCACAAACTATACTTTCATGTGTCCCCATCTAACAAGATATGGCCTACCTAAAAGATTACTATAAAGTTAGTGGGCCTGTCACCACAGCTTTTCGGAGGGACAGGCAGAAACACCAGGCATTCCAAGGCATCCTCAGCTACCTACGACTTTGAAACCAGACTGGTCTCCAAGAGACCCATTGCACAGAAAAATAATAAGGCATTTTTAAAAAAAGAACTTTAAAATGTCACAATATAGTGCTTCACAAAACCCTGCCTCACATGTCAGCTACCTCCTTCCCTCCACCTAGTCCTCCTACCAGATCCTGAATCATCCCTGGGCTTCTCCTTACCTTTTATGTGACCCTACCCTACCCCTAAAACCACCTCCAGCTATTCAGTCACCATGTTCTGACAATCTTAAATGAGGGATGGAGAAGATGAAATGAACGAAGACCTATATGAGATACATGAACACCAGTAGGGAAATAGCAAACTGGAGAGCACATACTGTATATTTATTTATTTATGATTTTTAGAGGTTTTTCCATTGTGTTCTTGTTGTTTGAGGCTAAGTTTCAGTGTCCAGGATGTCCTGAAACTTGCTAAGTATCTGAAGCTGCCTCTGATCTTACTCTTGCCACCTTGAAAATGTCAGGATAACAGAAGGATGTGCCTCCTTACCCAGCAATATATTCTATTTGTTTTTTTAAAGACGGTTTCACTATGCATCCTTGGTTCACCTGGAAATCACTATGTAGATCAGGCAGACCTCTAACTCACAGAAAATGGACCTGCCTTTGTTTCTCAGGTGCTAGGATTACAGGTGTGTGCAAATACACCCAACCATATACTTTTTTAAAAGAAGCATGACTGAGCCTGCACTATAAGAGAAACTTCAAGAATATATTGCTCAATATTCTGACTTTTCAAGAGCACCCGGAATGCTGGACTTTTATGGGAAAGATTAATTTCTAAAACAAAGTAAGGGCTAAATTAAACATACCTGCTGGATAAATTCAGTGTGAACTTTCTAGTTGTGACCTCTATTTTTAGAATCTCCTCTCCCTTGCTAGGTATGCTGGCTCATGCTCTGGCCAAGGCAAGAAAATCAGAAGTTGGAGGTTAGTCAGGCTACAGATAAGATTGTCAATGAGAAAAAAAAAAAAAAAAAACCCGAGGAAAAGAAGGAGGACTTCTGCTCCCAGGCCTGTCATCTCAGCACTCTGGATACAGAGGCAAGAGATCATAAGCTTGAGGCACACCAAGACAGACACAGATACACACACACACACACACACACACAATCTCTAAATCCCTTTTTTCTGTTCCCACTGCCGTAATATTCAGGTCTTCAACATTTCCTAGGTAGGGTTTGGTTGGTTGGTTGGTTGGTTTGTAAATAAGTTTTAATTCAGAACATGGCTGTTCTGGCAAGAGATCACATGGAGGCCAGAAGCTTCTAGGCTTAGGTTAGCAGAGACCTTCTGATTGAACCACTCGAATAAGAGTTCCTTTTACATTTTTTTTTTTTTTTTGGCATCAGAGTCATTTGGTGGTGGGCAATCACCCCCCCACACCAATAATTCTGACTCTGATGCCAATAAATGTGGGCCACAGACACTAACCCACAGGACAAAATTACTCCCACTCTGCGAGGGGCCTGCCCTCCTCTCCAGTTTCAACTGCCATGACACCATTATATACAAACACCTTATTTTGTGGTTCTCAGAAAAGCTCTCAGGCCCATCTCTGCATCTCAAGGCTCTCACGTAACAGGGTGCCTTTTCCCTCCCTCCCTCCCTCTCTCTACTCAGTTTCCATTTTTCTAGACTAGAGACTGGCCTTGCCTTCCCCTCCATTACCTTCATCCTCAGCTGTCACATCCACTCTCACCCCATCAGTGTGCGCTGCCTCCTGGCCCTTCCCACAGCACTTAGAACTTACAGTCTGTACTCACTAATTATAAGGGTTTGTTTACACGTCCCTATGCCACCAAACTGGGCTCTTTGAAGTCAGGAATTTCATCTTAGTTTAATTTTGCAACCCCAGTGCTGTGCCTGATAAGCAGCTCTTCCATAAATGCTTGCTGAATAAATAAAATTACACAGTATGACCTAAGGCCAGTTTGGATTCTAGTTTTCTGGCATCGCTATCAAGATGCAAATACAGTCTCTCTTTAAAATTTAACTGTAATAGCAATTCACAATAACTACAACCCCTGAATCAGACTGTTGTCAGAGGTCACATTAGTTAACTACCCAACAGAAGAAGCCACCAATTCCTGAATTCTGCTCTTGAAACTAAACAAGGCACCTCGCTCTTTTCCCCTCTAAAGCAAAAGAATACAATGTGGCGCTGGCAGCAACAATATAAATCACAACTGTGCCTTGCCTAGGTCTGACTACGCAAAGCACAACAGTTAAGCCCATCTAGTATGGAGTCCTTCAACAGTATCTGTCCAATATGAACAAGAGGAAAAGGAAGAGGGAGAAACAGTGAGGACAGCAGAAGAATGACAAATCTCATGATGGTGGACTACTTCAGCACAACCGTCTGAGCTTGTCATTAAGCAACAGAGCAGAACTGTACTTCGAAACTGGCATGTCATATTCAAAGTGAAAATTCAAAAGACGCCTTCCAACTCCCACACATACAGCTCCTTTTGCCATGCTTAAGATGCCTTCTATTCCTTTCCGTGTTCATTCCTTCAGTGTTTTCTGGACATTCCTCTGGCCCAGGATGCTGTGGCGACCATGTTGAACACGACAATTACCAGCTCTGCCCACCTAGAGCTCATTTTCTAGCAGAAGGCAGGCACACAACCAATCGTTAAACTAACTACTAAAGAGGCCTGTGTTAAACACTTCACAAGAAGAGAGTATTGTAAGGGAGTATAGAAAACTGAATGCACTCCAGGCTTTCTTCTGTACTGAAGGTCGTGCCTTTCTTACTAAAGAAACTCTGTGTACACCCCCCTCAGCAGCTACTCTGCTAGTGCCAGGTTTCCACATGTAGCTCTCAAATGTACCTCTAGGGAAGATAAAGAATTAAACTGGTTCAAAAGTAATTTTTTCCACCAGCTGTTGTAGGAGTATCCTTTCCCCCCTCTGTATCTTTTTGCTCTATTATAGAAGTTCACACCAGAGAATAAAACCTCTTGAAATGTCTGACGCATGTTCGGGGGCGGTGTTTAAATTCATGAAGTTATAAAGCATGTACTATCTGAAGACCACACAATGAGAAGACAAGAAAAAGATCTCTGTGTGCAATTCACATGCCAACAAAACTGGCCACACTTTTTTTTCCTCTGGATGTCTCTGATTCATTCTTTTAATATGAATGTGGCACGGTATGGAGGAAAGAGCCTTCTTCTACTAGACCATTAAGCCATACGTTTGTATTTGATTTTGGATGCCCTTCCCCCTCTAAAAGCCTCAGTGTAACTAGAATAACATCAACAAACTGGTGAGCACTGGGGCACTCGCTGAAGTGACCTTTGTTTTCCAGGGTGATCGGAAACCTGCTGTCAAACATAGGAACTGAATCAGCTAAGGGAGGAAGGGATAGCCACAGCACACCACACTGAAATGTCTGATAAAGTAGCTGTCTAGCCACTTCAGCTCTCCAGCTGAAGATACCAAACTTGAGAAGACTGTAGGAAAAAAACAAGGCTCACTAAACAAAACTGTTATTTGATCTATTTGATGTACAGCTTGCTCTAAAACTCAGACTCTAGTTAGAAGGAGATATTTTGGCTGCCAATCTTTACAGCGCAGCACAGATAACCAAAGGCGGGTGGGGCTGAAGGTACCACAGGAGGTATCCTGCGTTAACAGCCTTCTGAAATGTGAGTTGCACAGCCTTGACCCAAGTGACTAAGAAAGCTCTGGAACCCCTTTCCAGTTAGTTTTAAGACAAGTTGCCACCTTAGTTCAGAATGGCATGGTCCAGCATTGCTGCAAAAATATCCTAGGGCCTTCTAAAGCCCCTGGGGTTTTTTTCTATTCTAGTTTTTAAAATTTTTTTTTAATTTTTTCCCAAATATTCCTTCACTGCACAAATGTTTGCCGGATTCCTACTGCGCAGTATGGCACTATGCTTCGGCCATGCTGGTCCACATGTTCATCACTTGGACATTCTATTCTATTCCACAGGCACGCTAATCTCATAAAGGAACAGCCTGCCCTCGGGAAAGGTTGAGCAAAGACGAGACACTAAAGCCCATTATTTCGGGTTAAGATGACTGGATGACCCGTAGTTCCCTGCAGGGAGTACTCAATCTGGGTGAAAACAACCAGCATTTCCTGAGGGCTCATTCCGTGCCCAGACTCTTTTCAACCCCTTACAACCGAAGAAGCGCAACAGAAACTCACGTAGGCTTAGAGCCTACAAGAGAGGCTGGGTGGGGTTTCAACCACTCGCCCAAAGCCAAACAGAGAAACTAGACTTTGGCATCGGGTTTCTATGTACTCGAAAAGCCCGCGCGCTCTTTGCACTGCATAGTTCCTTCTGGTGCACAATGTCTCAACCGGCAGCGCCGGGTGGCGTTGCGAACCACAGTGAAAGCCTCTTTCCCGGAGCAGGGTGGAGGGCATCCGCATCAAGGCCTGGGGAAGTCACTTCCCCTCCCTCAGCATCCGCCAAAGGACCAGCCCGATCTCCGAAGTTGTAAGCACCAAGAGGCAAATGGGAAGTTCATTCAAACGAGGGCCAATCGAAGGGCACAGGAGGAAAAAGACACCCTCTCGGGGAAAAGGCTGAAGACGAGCAGCAGTGACAAGTAACGAGGAAAAGGAGAGAAAGGAATTCCCTCACCCCACTCTCTCCCGGCGCTCTAAGGAAAGGCAGTCTTTCCTGCGGGGTGCCGAGACCCGGCGGCGGGCCTAGGATGCTCCCACGCTCCCGGACCGCGAGGCCCCCGGGGGTCCCCACAACAACGCCCGGCGGCGCGCCACGCGGCGGGCGCAAGGTGACACGGACCGCGCCGGCCCCTCAGCCTCCAGGGCGCGGCCGGAGCGAGGGGGAGAGGGGCGACCGCCCGGCGGTGCGCGCTACCTTGTACTTGTCAAAGCCCGCCAGCTGCTCTGGGCTCACGTATTCGTAGCCAGCCATGACGACCCGAAAGCCGGACGCCCACGCCGCAGCGGCAGCGACCCTGCGCGACGGGGCAGGGAGATGCGAGCGGCACACGGCGGTGTGCAGGGCTAGGAGAGCCTGGGAAGGGAGGTAGAGGCGCGCTCCGCCCACCGCGCACGCGTAGCCCGCCCAGCGCGCACGCGCAGCCCCCACGGCTCCCGCGGGGAGGGACAGCGCCCCGCTCACGGCCCGCCCCCGGCACCGCTCGGCCCAATCGGCATGGCTTGGCCGCCGCCAAGGGCCGCCCTCCCGCGGGCTGCGTCTCTTCATTTGCTAGAGTCAAAGTAGGTGAACTGAAGTAAGAGGCGAGGTGAAAGGTCAACCTCCCAGCAGCCTTTGCTCTTGTCTGTGGTGTCGGAGTCCCGGCTAGCTGTGTGGGATGCGCTCATAGTCTTGTGCCCCGGGTGAGTGAGTGCGCGGGAGTTCGGGAGGAGAGGCGGAGCCAGGTGCGTGCCCCGGCGGCCTTTGAGCGCCTGGAGCCTCGGGATCCAGAATTGGTGATGCCGGCCGAACGGGAGACTGGGAACGGTCCAATAAAGGGACTTGAAAAGCCGTCGGAGTCCGTCCCCTCCCATCGGGGTTGGTTGTGAACCTTGGACTGCCTCGTCAGATTCACTGATTCAATCCGGTGCGAATTCCAATTGCTTAAGTCTCCTCGAGCCCCCATTAAACCATTGATCTCTCAGTCTCGACCGGGCCTTAACTGCGTTTGCAAGGAGTGTTTTTACAACCACAGCCCAATGCACTGTAGAAAGAACACGTCATCAGTGGTTAATATGTATCTAATAATAGGAAGTGTTTAATAATAACTGCTACTTTTTATTGAGTGCCTTCCGTGCGGAGAACTTTGCGTACGTTATCACCAACCGTTAGCATTTTTGAGATGAGGTGTTTTCCCCACTTCCCCTAGCGCAAAGCCCGTAGTTGTATATTCCCCAGTATCAGTAAGAAGAAATTCAGATTACGTTAACTATCCAGAGACACTTATTTGGCTGGAAATGGTCAACCCAATTAAAAATATAGTCCTGTTAAAATCACTACTTCAGGGCTGGAGAGATGGCTCAGAGGTTAAGAGCACTGGCTGCTCTTCCTAGAGGTCCTGAGTTCAATTCCCAACAACCACATGCTGTCTCATAACCATCTACAATGAGGTCTAGTGCCCTCGTCTGGTGTGCAGGCATACATGCAGGCAGAACACTGTATACATAATTTAAAAAAATTTTTTTAAATGATTTTGTCTGCTTGGTTCCCTAGAATACGGGCAATTAATTAGAAATCTTTTATGTTCCTTGAGCTCATTCACTTAACAAATACTTATTAGGACCTAAGATATGTCAAGCATTCTTTTCTGGCTTGGGGTGCAAGTGGAGAGGGCTGTCATTTTGTCTCAAACAAATTGTATGCAGTCCCAACTAGCCTGAAACTCTCTGTTCCAGCCCAGACTAACCTCAGATTCATGACAACATTATCAGTATCTCAAGTATGAACTGCACTTGTTAATCTCTTCATAAAGAAGCAAACTCAGTGTGACTTTTTTTTAACATAAACAATTCCAGCCCCCCACCCCCAGCTAAGTGTGGTGGTACACTTACAGTGTCCCAGCTTTCTGGAAAACTGAGAAGCACTTTAGTCAAGATTGACCTTAAACTTATGATCCTCCTGCCTCAAAGGCAATTCAGTAAATATTCTTTAAAGAACAATTTTTAAATTTTTGGGAGGGAGGGGGGTGTTTTGAGACAGGGTTTCTCTGTGTAGCCTTGGCTTTCTGGGACTTGCTTTGCAGACCAGGCTGGCCTCAAACTCACAAGCGATCCGCCTGCCTCTGCCTCCCTGAGTGCTGTAATTAAAGGCGTGAGCCACCACACCCCGCCAATTTTGAATTTTGTAAAGACTTTTCTTATCTTGAATTATGTATGTGTATATGAGTATAGGTGCCTGAGGGGGCCAGAGGCATCCATTCCCCCTGGAGCTGGAGCTCCAGGCAGTTGTGAGCTCCAGGACGTCGGTGCTGAGAAAAACCTGGTCCTCTGCAGGCAGTAAGTGCTCTTAACTGCTGAGCTGTGCAGCCGCTCCATAGCTTTTCGTTTTGTAAAGGCAAGTAGCTGTAGTCTGCTACCTCTCCTTTGTTACAACTTAGAATCGATGATAAAGCCTGAGGAATTCTTAAATAGAAGCAATGCAGGCTTTTGTCTGCACTTGGCCATCTTCTAAAGGCTGTCTGAGGGCCCTTCAACCATCCACTTTTACTCTGCCCCAGTTCTGTATTTTATTTTTTTTTTTAATGATGTATGTCTTTGTTGAGGGGAGTGAACATAGGTAGGTCAGAGCGTAGCTTTCCACGGTTGATTTTTCTCCCACCTCGCATGGCTCCTGGGGACCTAACTTAGGTTGTCCAGCTTCGAGGGAAGTGCCTTTACCCTCTGAGCCATCTTGCCAGACCTTCTTGCTAAAATCGTATCACCTCTGAAATCCAATGAAACTGTCATTGAACTTCTCGGATGAAATCACCTCATTCGGGAAAGATGCCTTACCTTCAGTTACTACACAGATCATGTGAAATGACGTGGATTACGGTGGTTAAAATTGAAACCAGGCAAGCTTAAAGTATGACTTCCCAGAGGCCTATGAATCATAGGCTTGGGTCAGCCTCCAATGTACTTAGAAAATGCCTAGAAAGAGAAAAGTGTTAAGCAAAATAAACCATTCTCCTGTCTCTTCTCTTCCTAATCCCATTCAGAGGGGCTTCTGCACCCACAGCAGCCCAGAGCAACCGGGTTGTCTTATGTTGGCCTGCGTGTTCCCTCCCTGTACTCCCCAGCAAACAGTGGTTTATTGCTGCTTTGCTTCCCTTGTCTGCCTCCCATCCGGAAATGTTACCTCTTCTGCCTTCCTACCTGGGTGTGTCTCTCTTACCCCCGTCCTCCTCTACCAGTATGGAGGCTGAACCTAGGGCCTTGCTCGTGCTAGGCAAACATCTGCAACTCATACCCTCATATTCAAACACACTACCCTCAATAATGGTAATCATAGAAAATATCAATTCATGCTAAATGTAACCTGAAAAGAATTTAATTTTTATAGTTTTATGTAGTCAGAAAGAAAAGAATGTGTCGGTTAAGTGAAAATAGCCAGTAAGTTAAGGAGCCAATATAGTTAATAACACCAACAAAAGTTATTGAAGTTGTAAAAATGAATAAAATCTTTCCATGAAAGTTTGTAAAAGATTTAATGGCTTTATTCCCATTTGTAAATAAAAATAAGGCCAGATGTGATGGCACATGCCTTCAATCCCAGCATTTGGAGAACTGAACACAAGAATTGCGGTAAGTTTGAGGCTAGCCTGAGCTACAGTGTGAGACCTTGTTTGTTTGTTTGTTTGTTTGTTTGTTTGTTTTTGTTTTAAGTGTATGGTGTGCATGAAGCCCTGGGTCTCATACTAACCACAGCACCAAAATAATACTACAATAATAAAAAATAATGTCTCAAAAGTGTTACAGCCCTTGGCTGGGGTACAGCACTTGGCCTCAAAGGCAAGAGGTTCCGGGTTCAAGCCCCAGAACCCTAACACACACACCACCAGCACCAATTTAGAGTGATGGGGCATCACTCCAACCCTGAACCAGGGAGCAGAGGGCTGTTGTCGTTGTACAAACTAGAAGAGAGAAGCCATGTATTTTGCCTCCTAATCACTCAGTTTGTCTGTACTAAAACTTATGCTTCAAGCTAGAGAATTTTTCCACTGGCTGGATCATATAAATTACCATGATAAGGTGTTAGAACACAATATATCTTGTTGTTTCACAGGGCTAGATATCAAATACAGGGCCTCAAGCTCATTAGGCAAGCACTCTTATCACTGAGAACCACTGTCAAACCCTGTAAACCAGCTTCTGATCAAGGCTGAGGCATGTGAGGGAGGGAACTAGGAAAGAATTGAACAGACATTAAGGTCTTTATTGTCCTGAAAAATTAAATTCCTCAGCTGTAATAAACCCCCAGGAAGATTTTGCCCGCTTGTTTCCCTCCTCTCTTTACCTTTGTATTTTTCAGTAATCGTCCTACATAAAAATATATAGGAAACTCCAAATAGGTGGTCACACCTACATGTGTGAGGCCTACTGAGGCAGCATCAACCAGCACCTGCTACTTTCCGTGTTGGTGGAGGAGGGTGGCAACTGCTGTTCTGTTTCCCGCCGGGCCCACCAGCTCCCCAATGATATTAGGGCCAGTTTTGCTCTCCCCAGAGATTGAACGCTAAACCAGTGAGTAATCGTTCAGATCAAAGACAAGCAGTTTGACAGTTGAGAGGGAGGCAGAGGCCCAGGTTGATTTTATTAACAATCAGCTGGTTGGGTGCCCTTTACTCCACCCAGATAGGAGTCGTGGCAGATGAGGAGAAATACCCTCAGCCACTCATTCTTGGCACTTTTCCTGATCCACCGCAGCAGTGAGCCAAAGTGGATGGCTGCACGTAGCAGCAGGTAATAGTCTCTGCTCACTGCTCTTGTGCAGGAACCTTAGGTACTGTGACCTTTAGCCTTCCAGCGACAGTATTAAGCCTTGGATTCCTAGGCATTAATGGTACCTTTTTAACAGCTCTCAGGCTTAAGGTGTGGAGATTCCCCAGCCCTGAACAATGTTGAGTATTATAGCTGAGACCTTTAGCCTTTAATCTCTGATAGCTCTCGTGTGTGTGTGTGTGTGTGTGTGTGTGTGTGTGTGTGTGTGTGTATGTATGTATGTATGTATGGAGGGACCGGGTCATGGGGAGTGTCACCATGTAGCTTGGGGCTCAGGCTAGTCTGGGTCTGTTTTGCTATGTGGTCACAGTACTGCCTCAGACTCCTAAGTGCTGGGATTGTGAGTGTGCCCTACCCAACCAGAAGCTTTCTGTCTTTCTCAGCTTGCCACACTCAAGCCTTTTTACTTCAGTTGCTGCCATGTTGCCAGCTGTTTCTTTCTTGTTACATTTTTATTTATTTATTATTTGTTTGGTGACAAGCTTTCTCTGTGGAGCCCAGGCTGTTCTAGACTCGCTCTGTAGACCAGGCTGGCCTCGAACTCACAGCGATCCTTCTGCCTCTGCCTTCCTGAGTGCTGGGATCAAAGGGGTTTGCCACCACGCCCGGCTGTTGCCAGCTCTTTCTAACCTAACTGTTGTCTAAAGCTCTTCAGCTCCCTCGGAGCCATTGCCACGGTCACTCCTGCCACCGTCTCTGCAGCTGCCGTTTTGCCACTGTCCCCGTGGCCACTGCCTCAGCTGCCGCCACTGCTACTGTCTCCTCGGCCAGCCCACTCTACTCACGGCAAAGCTCAGAAGTAGGTCAGAAAAGGCAACTTGAGAGCAGCCTGTTCTTGGGCCTCCTGTTGCAACAGCAGGGCGTAGCACAGGGAGACAACTCCCAGGCAGCTAGCTCCCACAGAGAAGCAGACAGCTTGCCTGGGTAGCCGGAAGAGTGGTGTTTGTGTCAGTATAACAGACATCCCTGTAAGTGGAGGGCTGTGCTCATGCTAACCGTGGCATTGTCCTGGCACCAATCACAGAAGTCCCTCTGCCCTCCCCCAAGGGGAAATGCTCTCCTCTTGAGCTGGTGGTGGTTGCAGGATCATCTAAATTTCACAAGACTTAGGAGGACTGGAAAGCCCAACTTGTATGAACAGGAGGCACAAGGAAGGCAAAGCTGCACTTTACAGCAAGCAAGTTGCTGTGTGGCTTCCCCAAGTGCTACTGTGAGGGCAGTCAGTCAGCTGCTTAGCTGATCGCCCTTTCCGGAAGCGTCTAGGGTACAGGGCAGGTATCTAACAGCTGTAAGTTAGGAGGTCAAGCTGTCCTAGCTCTAATATCCTAAGATTATAATTTTATCTATAACTTTAAAATTTTAATTTTCAGGGAAATTAAACATTGGGATGCTTATAATAAGGGTGTTTTAGCCAGGCTCAATGGCACACGCCTGTAATCCCAGCACTCAGAAGTTCGAGGCCAGCCTGGTTGTCAGAAGAGAGTCCAGGACAGCCAGGGCTACACAGAAACCCTGTCTTGGAAAAAAAATAATAATAATAAAGACATTTTAACATCAGTAGTGATTTGCTGGTTTTTAACAGTGCTCAACAATGCCCTGAGCCCCAGGAGGGGTGGTTCCCCCAAATCCATCTCAGTAGGAAAGCCACAAATATAGGAATTTATTTAGACACACATACTTAACCATTCTTGTTTGAAAGATGAGTAATTATTTCTTACAGTCATGACTAATGAGGATGGCCATTAGATAAAAGGAGTGTTCAGGGCTAGAGAGGTGGCTCAGAGGTTAAGAACACTTGCTGTTCTTCCAAAGGTCCTGAGTTCAATTCCCAGCAACCACATGGTGGCTCACAACCATCTATAGTGAGATCTGGTGTACAGGCAGAATGTTGTATAAATAATAAATCTTAAAAAAAAATAGGCGGGACCTGGGGCATCAACCCGCATGCAATCAGACATGCTCTTCTCTGGGTCCAAAGCGGCTGACCCTGAGTACAGTGCTTAGCCTCACATCCTGAGCGTATCATTTTAGCTTTTTATGGTATCCAACCATGCTTGGGGAGAATGTCCTGCTTCAATGGCTGTAAAGGCCTGAATGATCATGGCTGCATCACATTGTTGTGAGACTCTAATCGTGCATATATACCACAGGCAAACCAAGGAGACCAACACCAGAAGGCCTGCTAACACTCCCATGCCCGCCCATTCCTTCAGATGATTCATGGCTGCAGCAATCCATGTTGATAATCCTGTAGCTAGTCCTGCGTCCACTCCGGTAGAATTTACTGTGACAATGGCCACTCTCAGCTGCTCCATCGTAGTATCGAATTCTCCAGTCCAATTCCCCGGGGTCTGAGGATTGTTCAATGTTCCTGAATAAACTGCATTAAAAAAAAAAATAGGAGTATTCAAACTGATCTCAGTCAGGAAGATGGCTCAGCGGACAAAAGCATTTACCATGCAAGCCTGATGACCTGAACCCACATGGAATTTTAACGACTGATTTCAACCAAAGTTGTATACAGGACAGTTTGTTTTTTGAGCTTTGGACAGCTTTTTGGAAGCACTGGGAATGACTGAGCATGTTATGATGAAGAAGAAATTGATACCTGTCCCCCAGTCTTCCTTCCATTGCACCCAAATGGAGTCAGAGCGTCCCATCAGCCCTAGGGTGCTTTCTCTTTTATTTCTGATTCCAAAGCCTAGTCCTATCTAATAGCAGTCCTGCAGAGAGAGTCACATGTAACCACTATCATTCATCTTGCTCTTCTGTATCCATTCTTATCCTCATGAGCCTTTGGATGATTGGCTCAAGTAATCCTTTGGTTTAGGTGGGAGTCAAGGGCACAGGAAAGACAGGAGAGTAGGGAATTTTGCCATGGGCCACTTTTCTCTTAAGATTCCTGAAAAAGCCAGGGCAGTAACTGAAGCCACTGAAGCTAGTTGATTGCCAACACAACTAGCTACTAAATAAGGCTCTCAAATATGCTCTCTTCAGGCCGGAGGCCATGCAGCTTGCTTAACCAGAATGCAGGCTTCCACTGGCTTTACCCTTAGAAGTATGAAACAGTGTGTAAAAGCAAGCACTTCATAATCCCTTCCTGTATCTTCCTCAGTAGTAACCATGTGCTAGCTACAGATAGCACCAAAGACTGGAGAGAGACAGAGAAAAGTGACACCTGGTCCCAGCAATGAGTTACCACTGTGTCCTGTGAAGAGCCAGCACCATCCTGCATCGCAGAGTCTCCCCTCCACCTTAACCCTCTGCTGTCCCTCTGAAAGTGTGAGATAGACTTTCTTGGCCCGAGACCTACCTTGAAGATAGGAATTGGGACCATAATTTGAAAAGATTTTGAATCAATACTCCAAGGTCCTCCAGGTTTTAGCTTTAATATTTTGATGAGTAATCTAAAATGGGAGCTATAGAGATAACTTTAAATTATAAATGAAGGCTGGAGAGACAGTGATTAAGAGCTCGTACGACTTTTGCAGTAATTACCTAAGTTCAATTACCAGCACCTACTTCAGATGGCTCACAACCTCCTGGAGCCCCAGTTCTAGGGGATCTAATACTTACAGCTTCTGCTGGTATCTAAACACATACACTCACATTCGCACACACAAACACGCATATGATTAAAAATAAAATCTTTAACTAGAATTTATAAATGTATTAAGGATCCTTAGCCCTTCATTTTGCCAAGATACAAACTACAAGAAAATACAGTTTAAGTCTGGTGCAATAGTACATAACTACAATTCTAGCAGTCAGTGAGGCAGGAGGATTACAAGTTCAAGATCAGCCAGAACTACATAGAATGACCCTGTCTCAAAAAAAAAAAAAAAAAAAAAAAAAAAGCCCTCACTTTAAAAATTTTGCAAATGACAGCTGAGCATGGTAGCTGATTCCTGCACTAAGAAGGCTAAGGCAGGTGGATGTTAAACTGTAAGTTAAAGACCACCCTGAGCTACATAGTTTCAGGCTAATCCAGGCTACAGTGTGACACTGGGGGGGGGGGGCGCAGAAAAAAACAATATAGCAAATTACTCAAAACTTAATAACCTGAAATCCCTCCTAAATATCCCTGGCACCTGTTAGGTTTTCTCATAAGCCTGTGGGTCATCATTCGAGATGGATGTGGTGGAGTGTCGTCTCCTGGTCTTATTTGATAAATCCTACTCGTTTCGAAAGGGCGCGTTTATGTTGCACACCTGAAACATACCCATTTTTATCTGTTACAAATGAGAGTCATACCTCTTGCTGTTATGAGCCTTTCCTTCCAACACACACACCACATGCTGAACACATAGGTACTGTACAGGAACACAGCGCACTCACACCGCACCCACAAGCCCTGGGTTACTCAGTAATCCAGACAATCTCACTATGTACAACACACTCGTTTGCTTGTGCCTGGCAACTCTGTCCAAACCTTCAAGATTCACCGTGTCCATTTTCTTCCACAAAACTTTTTGTTTTGTTGTTGTTCGGGACAGGGTTTCTCTGTGTAGCTCTGACTGTCCTGGCACAGTCTTTACTCTCTCTGGAGACCAAGCTGCCCTCAAGCTCAGAGATCTACCTGCCTGTGCCTCCTGAGTTGCTGGGATTAAAGTTGCAACCACCCTAGGCCCAAACTTAAACAGACATGGTTTCACTTACAGCCCTGGCTAAACCTCAAACTCTCAGCCATTCCACCGATTCTCAAGAACTCCAAGAAATTTTTTGTGTCTCAGTTTCCAGCGCACACGCCTAGACATGTCCCTCTGCCCTCCCTCACACATGCCGCCTTCGCCCTTATCTGTGGGAAAAGCCACGTCATCGGATACACCTGCACCCTGCAGTGTCTGGTAGTCAAGAGGCCTGCTCAGTAAGCCTTCACTGAGATAAGATGAGTCACAAGGGAGTCAAGAAATCGCTGCTGACATCAGCAAGTGCTGGAGCAGTATTCATACCCATTCCTACTCCCTTTGAAATGATACACCATGGGGAAATAACCCAAGAGGGGGAAAAGTTGTAAGAATGGAAGGGACTCTGTGACGTTGTGAAATGTATTCAGATACCCTGACTGGAAGACTAGTAGCTGAAGAACCCCAGATAGCATCAGGATAAGGGCTGGTCACCGGAAGATTAAATCATGGGAGAGAGGTGAGGCTTTCAGCCTCTGCCCTCACCCTCCAGGAAGGTGATGGCCAGTGATTCAATCAGTCACATCTGGATAACACAGCTTCCTTTCAAACCCAAAAGGGCTGTGTTTGGGAAGCTTCTACACTGCTAAACTTGTGCAGGTTCCTGAAGTTGGTACCTCCAAAGAGAAGAGGGGAGCTCCTATGCCTTCTTCCCACATTGCTTGTCTCCTGCACCTCTTCATTATGCAAACTGCTTAATAAATGGATAAAAGGGACACAAGTGCTTCTCTGAGTTGTCTGAACAGCTCTGCTGGCCAACCCAAAGAAGGTACCATGGGAATCTTGGATAGCCAGTTGGTCTAAAGCATGAGCAAAAGCACCTGGGCCCTGAGATTGGCATCAGGAATGGGCAGCCTTGTAGGGTGAACCCTGGGGGTCTGAAGTGAATAGATTTTAAAGACACTCCTTTGGAATCCGTGAATGCTTGCTTGATGTAGGGGGAGAACACCCAGCCCACCTGATCCACCTGATGGTGGATTGTTGTGAGGGTAGGAAAAATGATTGTTTTTCCCGTAGCAGGACAGCGAGCCATGTTCATAGCTGCAGAACACAGAAGCAACCAAATGCCCAGTTAAATGAAATCCAACCTTTAGTGAGCAAATAAATTAGGGGCGGGGGCAGGTGATAAACAGTTCTGTGTGTTTCCTGAGGAAATGGCTACCTCCAAATTGGGGTGATGCCTCCAAAAACCCCAAAAATGACATATACCCATCTGGTGTGAAGAGAATGATTTTAGTAAGGGTTGCCTACGGGGTGGCAGACAACTACCCGTTTACCAGGAATCCACACCTCCCACCCACCAGATTTCTATTTTTGAGGTTCTAAGGCTGCAGCAAAATTGGTACAAACCTGGGCTTGGAGCGCCACCTAGAGTTAGAACAGCAGACATGACTGTAAGTGTCATACTAACAAAACCAGACTCAGAAATGTGTGTGTGTGTGTGTGTGTGTGTGTGTGTGTGTGTGTGTGTGTTCACACTCCTGCAACAACACACACACATGGATATTGGAGAGCGAATTGTGAGAGTTCTCTTCCCACATGTGGACTGGGGGATTGAACTAGGGTCAACACCTTTTCTTGCTGAGCCGTTTTGCTGGCTCTTTCCTTCTTACCAAGGTCTCTGCTGTTCTCAACAAATACCGTCTAACCACAGAAATTATGGCTTGGTTATGACTGTAGTCTGTATTGGATTCAGAGGACTGGAGTCTACAGAGCCTTAGTAAAAATGGAGGGAAAATCAGGTAAAAATATAAAATGGTTCTGTGTTTATGGAAAAAATAAGTTTCTAACTCCTCAGAAATACAAGCATAGGATTTCCATATGACCCCTCAGTTGCACTCCTAGCTTCACACTCCAGAACATGGCACAAATGCTGTGGGAACTCACAAAACAGTTGCCCAGAGCCTGGTGCCCTGAAATCTGAAGCTTCCTGAGACATCCCTCAGAACTCAGGTTCCCCTTGTACCTCCCATTCCAGTGCTGACTGAGGCTTTCTGCAAAGTCCCCATCTGCCTGATGTCTAGACCCACCCAAGAAGAAGCGGTCACCCCCATCCCTTCTGACCTTCTGTTAACTCACATCAAAAGAAGACTCGAGTTTGCCAGCACACCTGGAGAACTAAGGTCCAGTTGTCTCCTCTGCTCTGGTCTTGGAATCATTTACAAATTGTTGTCCATTCTGCAGGCCAAACAGATTTTGTCTCAGGCTGTTGTGTGTTCTCCAAGGCCTGCACTGTTGTGACATTCTCTACCCCTCCCCTATAAAAAGACAGGCATGCCAACTTGTGAGCGCTTTGGCCCAGGAGCTAAATCACACACCTGGAATTTTCCCCAGTCAGTAAATCTTTTGCAGATTATAAATCTGTTTGCTTTTTAATAGGGTCTCTGCATAGCTCTGGCTGCCCTGAAACTTACCGTGTTGACCACGCAGACTTCTAACTCACAGAGGTCCACCTGCCTTTGCTTCCTTCTCAAGTGCTGGGATAAGAGGTGTGTGCTACCATGCCTGGATAGATTATAAATCTGAATGCCTTGTGTCCTATATAATATTTGTCAGTTTATCCCGAGGAGCCTTCAGAGGGACGCCAGCCTTGGTGGTATTTGAGAAGATGATCACAAGTTCAAGGTCAGCCTGGGCTGCAGATTGAGCTCCCGTCCCCAAAGCAAACAAAACAGAAAGCAAGCAAATAAATAAATAAATAAATAAAGCCACAGGGAGAACCAAGTACATATCTTGAGGCAGATTTCTAAACTGTCCTCTTTATCCAGGCACAGCCCTTTAAAATCTGTGTCCTGGCAGGAAAGAAAGACTTTTCCTTTAGGAAGTCAAGCCTGGGAGTGTGTTGGCAATAACATTCTGGTTGTTTTTATTTTTGTTTTGTTTTGTTTCGTTTTTTTAAGGCATTTTAATCCAGGGCCTCCTATAGCCAACTATAGCTACCACCACTTCCTTGTCTCTGGGATGCCCTTGGCCCAAAAGGAATTGCTCCCTGTGATATAACACACACACACACACACACACACACACAGATACATGCACACATGTAAGAGCACGCTACACAGTTTATTGCTTTATTGGTATCTACCTAGTTTCCTGGCACATAGCCCCTGAGACCCTAGGAATCCAACTGTGGTGCATGTCCTTTTTATGCTATTGAGATGGCAGGAAGAGCTCCTGAGTAGACCCAGTGTGACTGTGATGGGCTGGTTACCAGAGGAACCAGCTCTGCAGTCAGAAGCTTGGAAATGTCAACCCTGCTCCCCACCCAACAAGGAGAGCAGAGATGAGGTGGGAGCTTGGTGAAATACAGTCAGTCATGCCTACGTGGTGAGGTCACCTTACATATCCCACCCCATGCTGTGGGAACTCACGGAGTTCCAGAGTGCTTCTGGACTGGTGGATACATGGAGGTAGAGAGCGGGTGACATGCCTAGAAAAGGCATTGAAACAAGCCCATGCTCACGTGCCTTTGCCAAGCATGTCTCCACTTGGCTGTTCTTCAGTTACACCTACCCTTGTATGATAAACAAGTAATACAGGAACTAAGCCATTTTCCTAAGCTCTGTGGGGTAGTCTAGCAAATGACCAAAACTGCAGAGGGAGTTGTGGAACTGAGTTTAAAATTTAGGACCCAAGCGGAGGGTCTACCAAAATGAAGAAAATTGCTTGTTTTGTAGGGGAGGATCACATATTTGGTGACTACAGTTCCTGTGTGTTTAACTAAAGAGATAGGTTTTTCCCTGGTCATTCCCCAGGGGAGACTCCAGGGAACCAAAGAGATAGAAGACAGCAGGTGCTGGCTGAGCCCCTGTGGGGAAGGCTGCGGCATTTCTCAAGGATGCCTCCGGCCTCCGGGAAGAGTGTCACCCATTTAAAAAACCCACTTTTTGAGTTTGAGACACCATCTTGCTGTGTACCCCAGGCTGATCTCAAACTTGGGGTCCTCCTGCCTTGGAGTTCACAAGTAGCTGACATTAAAGATGTATGCTGTTGCCCCCAAACCAAGAGCTACTTCTGACCTTTCCTCCTCCTCATGGCTCAGGCTAGAGGTATAACTGGCGGCAGAGCACTCATGTACAAGGTCCTGAGACCGCCCTTCAGCACTGAAGGAAAATCAAAAAAAAAAAAAAAAAAAGATTTAGGAATCAGACCACTTCTTTAATGGCCTTGCATCTTCCTGTTTTGAGGTTGAAAATGGAGCAAGAGCAAATGCTTTTAAGACCGAACATGGCTCTTGGGAAGGGTGGAAAAAGTAGATTATTAGTGCTATGCATGAGATTCGGTCTTGGAGAGAATCTAAAATTCAGTATTGTTTGAACTGCTGATTGTGTGGCTAAGGAGAGTTTGTTTTACACTTAGTTTAGCTACACTTCATGCAATAAAGTCTCCTTTTTCTGTTTCTCAACTAAAGCAGGCATCCTGTGCCATCTTAAGCCTCCTACCTTCCATTCCTTTCAGTTGCTGGCTTTGTGTTTTGTCTGTCTGTCTGTCTGTCTGTCTGTGCCTCACTTGGTCAAGGCTGGCCTTGAACTGCTGATCCCCCTGCCATTCCCAGTTCTCTCTGGGATGACAGGTATGCGGCACCAGGCCCGGCTTTCCTCCTCATTCTCCTCCAGAGTGAATAATACAAAGCACTGCTCCAGCTCTGGCCGCTCTGCCCACTTCCCTAATCTGTTCCTCTCAGATCATCTCCATCACTACCCCACTGAAGGGTAGGCTCCGATGCCCGTGTGAGGGACCGGTCCCCAGCCGTTAGAAACCAGACTAGGTCTCCCAGGAGCAGATGTTTGGGCAAGACATCCACACACTAGCTATGGTGTAGAGCAGCCAGTGTGAAGTCACCCTGGGTTTTGGTGAGGGAAGGGCATCTTCACCCCTTTTATCACAGCTGAAGGCTGTAGCACGCGCAGCAGGGAAAATTTCCTCTGTGCATTTTGACTTCTGGAGATTAAAGTCAGTGTGGCATATGTGTGTGTGTGCATGCTGTATGCATATGTGTGTGCCAGTGCACATGCCCCACACACTCTTGTGGAGGTCAGGGGTTGACATCAGGTGCCTTCCTCTATTGATCTCCTCCTCATTTTTTAAGACGGGATCTGTGTGCTGGTTATTTTTTTAACGTGACATAAGCTACACTCACCTGGAAAAAGAAAACCTCTATCAGACTGGCCTGTGGACAAGCTTATGGGAGTGTTGCTGTGCTTGTTGTTGTTTGTAATGATTGGTGTGGGAGGGCCTAGCCCAGCATCGGTGGTGCCACACTAGGCAGCTTGTTTAAAAAAGGGAGAGCTGGACAAGCCAGCAGGGGCAAGATGGTAAGCAACGCACATACACACACACACACACACACACACACACACAATCCCTAACATCCCCCCGCCCCCTGGCATGCCCTCTGCTCCAGTTCCTGCCTCCAGGTTCCTGTCCTGCTTGAGTTCTTGCCATGGCGTCCCTCAGTGATGGGCTGGGCTGGGAAGTGCAGGCCTTTCCTCCCCACTTTGTTTTTGGTTATCACAGCGACTCTTCCACCTGTTGGCTAGACAAACTGGCCAGTGAGGCCTGGGATTCTCCTGTCTCTGTCTCCCCACATTGGGTTTACAGATACACGGTGCCTTGCCTGGCTTCTTACAAGGGCTCTGAGGAGCCAGACTGAAGTCGTCATGCTGTGCAGCAATACTTTGCACACGGTACCAGCTCTCCAGCCCTGAGATTTTGTTTTTAACTAGTAACCTGAGACAGCAGTACAGCTCAGCGGAGGGAAAGGTGCTTGTTTGTCACTCTGAGCTTGGCAACCTGAATTCGATCCCCAGAACCCATGTAAAGGTGAAAGGCGAGGCTGGGTGTTGTAACCGGCCTTTACTGCTTTGTGGGGTCCTTATTCTCTCCCACCCTTATTCCACCCTTCCAATCCCCAACACTAGGTCAGAGAAAAAGAAGGAGAGATGGGATAAAAAGAAGCACCGATATCATTACACTACTCTCTGCTGATCGGGCATCTGAGCTTGGGATGAGCTTGACCTTCCTTGTCAGGATCTTTCCAACCAGCAACCAACAACCGCAGCAGAAGCAAGCAGCAGCAGCAGCAGCAGCAGCAGCAGGGGGAGCAAGAGGAGGAGGAGCAGCAGCAACAGCAGCAGCAGCCACTGCCGCTGCCACCGCCACCACTGCCACAACCACCAACTCCCTTGGGGCTCTGGCACTTATCTCCGCCCTGAAGAGTCCCTGGCATTCCAAATGTAAACTGTCTGCACCTGGCAAAAATCACCCTCCTGCTACAGCACGAAGCAAATCACAGTAGCTGTGGACAATCTGAAGCAGCACCATATCTCACACCTGATTAAAACAAAAATAGATTCCCATAACATTTTTATATGTTTAAAGAAACCAAAGATTTTCACTACGGGGTGTGGTGGCGCGTGCCTTTAGTCCCAGCACTCGGGAGGCAGAGGAAGGAGAATCTCTGGGAATTTGAAGCCAGCCTGGTCTGCAGAATGAGTTCCAGGACAGCCAGCGCTACTCTGATCTACACTTATTCCTACAATAATGCTAAACATTCTTTAAATTTAAAAAATATTTCTATTTTACCAATCGAAACAAAAGGAACAGGCAGCTGTATCTTTAAAGATCTGTGCATAACAAGGGCTGGAAAGAAAGGGGGCTGGGGTTCATATCCCCAGAACCCCCGTAAGTGCCAGGTTGGCAGAGCAACTTGTCTGTAATTCCAGCCCTGGGAAACACAGATAGGATCCCCAGAGCAAGCTGACTAGCTGACTAGCCTTATCAGCAAACTCTGGGTTTGATTAGAGATCCTGCCTCAAAAGAAGGAAATGGAAGAATAATCAAGGAGGATTTCTAACATCAACTTTGGGCTTCCACATGCATGCATACACACGTGCTCCTACACACACGTGTGCCTGCACATGTGGAGACATGCATACTCAACATGCACACACATGAAAACTGTCAACTTCATTAGCCCGTTCATTGATGGGGTGGCTTTTTTGTTATTGTTTGGTGTTTAATTTTTAGAGTTCTTTTCTTCATCTTGCTAGGTAGCCCTCGTTAGGCTGGAACTCACTGGTAAACCAAGCTGGTCTCAACCTCATGGCGATCCTCTGGTCTCTGCCTCCCGAATGCTGAGGCCAGCTGGAATTCCTCACAGATTCTAGACATTAGCCTCCAGTCTAGTGTCCGGCTGGCAACCGTTTCCTTGCACCCTTGAGGCTGTCTCTTCACCTTGGTTGTTCCTTTTCGGTGCAGAAGCTTTTCAAGTTCCTGTAATAGGGTGGCCCTCAACCTGTGGCTCACAACCCCTTTGGGGATCAAATGACCCTTTCACAGAAGTCACCTAAGACCACCCGAAAACACAGAGGTTTACATTATGATTCACAACAGTAGCAAAATGACAGGAGGTAGCAATGACATGAGTTAATGGTTGGGGTCAGAGCATTAGGAGGGTTGAGAACCACTGCTCTAACACCATCTGCCATTGGTGCAGGCATTACGGAATCAGTATGGAGATGACCCGAAAAGCTGAGAGTGGACCTACAGTATGACCCAGCTGTCCCACTCCTGGATACGCATACCTGGAGGATTCTGTGTCGACACACCACAGGGAAACTTGAATGCCCATGTTTATTGTTGCACTGTTCACTGTAGCTAAAAAGTGGAACCAGCTTACACGTCCATCTAAGAAAAATAAAATGTGGTACATGTGCAGAATAAAATCACGGCCTTCTTAGAAAAGTGGATGGAACCGGAGGTTACTCTACAAAGTAAGCCAGACTCAGAATGTCAAATGTGATCTGTTTTCTCTCATGCAGAATCTAGATTTGTGAGTGTGTGTGTGTGTGTGTGTGTGTGTGTCTATGTGCATGTCCATGTGTGTCTGAGTGTATGTGTGTGTGTGTGTGTATGTGACAAATTAAAAAGAGGATATGAAAGAGGAAGAAGAGACCTTTAGAAAGGAAGGACGGGAAGAGAGGATAATAGAACCATATGTGTCATGCTGGGTGTGGTGTATTCCTTTAATCTCTTTACTCAGGAGGCAAGAGCAGACAATCTCCATGTGTTCAAGACTAGCTGATCTATGTAGGGAGTTCTAGGCTAGCCAGGCTAGCCAGTGAGAACCTGTCTCAAAAAAAAAAAAATCAGAATATATATGACATGAAGGTGACCAGCAAGAGGGTGAGGAGTGGGTCAGTGGGGATAGGGATAGATAGGAGCAAAATAGCAGGATAAATGTGTATGAAAACACCATGATGAAGCCCGGCATGGCGGCACACACCTGTAATCCCAGCGCTTGGGAGGCAGAGGCGGATGGATCTCTGTGAGTTCTAGGCCACCCTGGTCTACAAAGCAAGGTCAGGACAGCCAGGGCTACACAGAGAAACCCTGTCTCATGATGGAACTCATTACTGTGTGTCTACCACACACACACACACACACACACACACACACCCCCTAACTGTGACCAGAAAGGCTCCTCACCCCTCCTGGTGTATCATGTTAACTGTGACATGCAGAGACACTCACCACCCATCTATCCAGCACCAGGAGTGGGGTAGTGGGCGTCAACTGTTTGCCACCTGTAGTCCAGAGCTTTCAGTGTGTTTATCACATCTCTTCACCATCTCTTGCTCCTCTGTCCCCAGAGCTGGTCTCTATTGTGACGTTGCTAATGAGTCATCTGGTGTTTCGTGTGTTTTAGGGGTATGGGAACACTGCTTCCTCAAGTAACTCTAGGACGGACTTTGGTGCATCCTATAGCTAGCAGGAACTATAAGTGCTTTTAATTTCTAAATTACACATTTCTCAAATGTTTTAATGTTCAAAGTTTTTTTTCTCTCTCTTCATTTTTCATTTCACATGTGCTGTATGTTTTGCCAGCGAGCATTTGTCTGTGCTCTGTGTACATGTAGTTCCTAAAACTGCCAGAAGAGGGCGTCAGATTCTCTGAGACTGGCGTTAACAGATGCTTGCGAGCTGCCCTGTGGGTGCTGGGTCCTGGGAGCCTCTAGAACAGCAGGCATCCTAACCACAGAGCCACTTCTCCAGCCCCAAATGTTTTGATTTTTTTGTCAACAGCCTTTAATCGCAGCACCTGGCGACAGAAGCAGGCAGATCTCTGTGAGTTACAGGCCAGCATGGTCTGTAAGTTCAAGGCCAGCCTGGGCAAACTACATAGTAAGACCCTATCTCAAAAAGAAAAGTTTGGCCCTCTGGCTTTCTGGCCTCTCAGGATGCCCTTTCATCAAATCATGCTCCTGCCATGTGTGAGGGCCTTCAAAACATGCAGCCCACTCAGTTTCGGACTGCCCAAGACACAAAACAAATACATTTCTATTTGTTACCAAACCCGGCCTGTCAGGTGGGGGTGGTGCACCCCCGTAATCCCAGCACTCAGGGAGGCAGAGGCAGGCAGATCTCTGAGTTCAGGGTCTACAGAATCGAGTTCCAGGAAAGCCAGGGCTACAGGGAGAAACCCTGTCTTAAAACAAAAACAAAGTTTACCCAGCCTGAGGTGTTCTGACACAGGGACGCAGGGGCAGGATGTTTGATGGAACAAGAGTTGGTTTTCTCCTTCTACCATGTGGGTTCAGGGGCCAATTCAGGTTGTCGAGCTTGGCACAAGCACCAGTTTTACCCTCTGAGCAATCTCACTGCTGGAGTAGAGTCCTTGGTCTAGAGCCCAGGGGAGTCCAGGCACACTCCTCTCACAGAATCATTCGGGGTCCAGGTGGCCCCAGTGACCCGGAAGCAGATTTGCTTAATCACAGGCTGTAGCACTTGCTCTGTAAATTCAGCCTGCTTCCCTCTGCTCACTCTTCACTTACTTCTGTGCCAGCCCCACCAGCCCTGGGAGCAAAAATTTGCATCATGGAACAGCTGGAGGCTTTGGGGACTGCTACATCAAGCCATGTCCTCTCTAGCTCTCTCCTGGCTGCTCCTGGCTGCGACTCTTCCCCTCCTGGAGCTGGAATCAACATTTGTCCCCACAGCCCAATCAGTAAGTAGTGGGGTGAGGACCCTGGGGAGAGCTGCAGAGACCACAACCAAAGCCTCAGGTTGTGAGGGGGCATAAGGAGTGGACGAAAGGACAGCTGGAGGGAAGGAGCCAGCTTACAAAACCCCCCCACCCCCAACCAGAAGCCAGTCTTCCTGCCCAGGATGAGGGGACAGTTCAGTGTCTTTCCCTGAGTCCCTATGAAGCTCTATGGCATAAAGGCTCTTCTGGTCATGCTAGCAATTTAAAATGAAACGAAAAGAAAATGTTGGCAGATGTGGAAGCTTACTGGCCTAGAGGATGGGCGAGAGTCTGAGGAGAAGTGGTAGAGCGCAGGCTTGTGTTTTATAATGTTTTCTCCCCTCTCCAAATGTATTGCAATCCCCAGATCTAAATCTGTATATGCTGCTTTCTCTATGTCTTCTCTATATCCTATCCTTGTCTGTGTCTGTTAATGTTCTATCTATATCTCTGGGTCCACCTAGTTTTATTTACTCTCTCGTTTTTATTTTCTGTGTGGATCTGCTGTGTTGCTGGGGATGGTCTTGAACTCTTGCACTTAAGACGTGTTACTGCCTCATAATCATAAGTGCCGGTGTTACAGGCATGTACTGCCATGCCTGCTTTCTTTCTGGTTTTATTATTTCTACTTTGGGGGTGATTGTTGTTAGGGTTTTTGTTGTGGTTTGCCTTTGTTTTTGTGTTTGTTTTTCTGAGATAAAGGTTCACCTTGTAGCCCAGGCTGGCTGGAACACACTGTGTAGAGCCCAGGCTGACCTTGAACTTGCTGCAGTCCCCCTGCTTCAGCCTCCTGGGTGCTAGGACTGCAAATGTGTGCTGCTACCTGGTTTTAGATACATATGCACAGGAGATTCTGAGAGGAAAGAGTGGGTTGGTTTGCGGGACCCTTCCTTCCTGTTGGAGCTCTGGACTCAGCCATTTCAAGTAGCCTAGAGCCCGGGGACAGGTAAATACAGGAAGAAGGTAAGCAAAACATGTTGACTCCGGGGTGTGCCTGGTTCCTGCTTTCAGGAGAGATTGCTGGCCCTGGCAGTGGCCCTGGAATTGTGCCCTTGTCCCTCCTCTTCTGAATGCTTTTTCCCCCTCCAGATATTTACGTTTGCCTCTGGCCTAAAGAAGAGCTTCCGAGAGACCAAGTCACACCAGAATAGCCAGAATAGCCAGGATAGCCAGAATAGGCAGGCCGCCCTGGTGCCGTGGGAGGAACTTGAGATCAGCCTCTCTCCTCAAAGGTCTGTCTCCTGTCTCTTTCCAGGAACGCAAGCCATCTGGAGGGAAACCTGGGCAGCAACTGAACCAAAACAGTGAAGGGGGTGAGTGGTGGGACTGATGGGGGCAGGGGCAGTAAGGAAGGGGAAAGGAAGAAGCAGGAGAGGGCGCAGTGAGGGGAGCAGAGAGAGGACAGGCTCTGGAAGGCCAGACAGGTGCTACACCAGCTCTTTAGCTGGGAGGCCTAGAGAGACAAGTGCACTTTTGCAATGACAACGTGAAACCGTGGAGCAGACTGCATCCCCACTAGGGGTTCGGAGGCTACGGGAGATGACCAGAAATAGCCAACTGAGAATGTAAGGCAAAAGCAGGCTAGTCTGGGGCCTCACTGCCTCTCCTCTGATGCTGTCTTTGCCTCTGTAGAATCAGTGCTGGTCTCCAGCTATGTACATCTGGAATTTTCAAACAGGACGGGGCCACAGAAACTCTTGAATAACTTGACTCTTCCTGCTGCCTGGGCATCCCTTTCCCCAAGAATGCTTACTGGCCTCGGCCTTACAACAGGTATCAGCTGGATGGTAAAGGGGCTCCGAATAAACAGCACACAGCTTCCCAACTCTCTAGCTAGCCAGCTTGCTCTGGAGATGCAGCGAGCTCTCCCTAGTTCCTGAAGACTATAGCTGGGTTCGCTCTCCCCAGCCCCTCCCCTTCCTCCTTTCATTATCCGAAAGACCCCTCCCCCCTTCCTGCTCACGCCCCAGTGTACTGACCTGAGCAGGGGATTCAAGGTGCAGGCAGAGCGTGAGGAACTTAGCCCTTGCCCATCGCGGCCCGCTGCTGCTCTGGAAAGAAAGTTTGCAAAGGAAGTCCCCTTGAGTGCGTGGGCCTGATCTGAGACTTGAAGATTGGTGTCAGCCAGCCCTGAGACCTCATTTTCTCAGCCTGCCTGCCTCTGTCTATCACAGAGTGTCGTGTCGACCACAAGGGGACTAAGTTCTGCTCTTGCCAGCCTGGCTACCAATGGAACGCCACACTTTGTTCCCTTTTCCCAAGCTGCCGTGGCCACAGGTCAGAAAGAGATTCCTGTGAATGTAGAAGCTTCCACAGTCCTGTTCCTGGCTACTGCCAGTTGCTGCCACCTGGTAAGGAGGGTTGGGAACTTGGATACTAGTATCCCCAAGTGAAAAGAAACACTTTCTAGATAGTTGTGTTCTTTTTTGTTTTGTTTTTGGCTTTTGCTTTGGACCTGTGTTTCTGGCTGCTCCAAGCCCAGCTGCTCCTCTGGCTAGGGGAAAAAAATTAAAAAATAAAAAAATAAATAAAAATCCAACTTGTCACAGCAAGACCCTGGACCTGAACTTGGGACTTGAAAAGTAGGACTAATGAGAGCAGCTCTGGAGGCACATGGGCAAGGGAAGGACCTTCCCTGAAGCAGCTTCAGCAGCCCCAAGTGTCTTGAAAGTGGAAGCCGTGAGCCAGAGGGCTTGCCACTTCACTTTTCGGAGGTAGGGTCTACCAGGCTGTGGTGTAGCAGCAACATTCAGATAACCATGCATGGCCAGACAGGAAGTTCTGCATGGAGGAACATGGAGAGGCAAGCTTTGGAAGGAGAGGAAAAAGCCCTTCACTAGCCCCTGTCTCTTACCTCCCTGTAGTTCCCGCAAAGCTGACCCTGAACTCCCAGCTGCAAAGACATGGGGACACTCTGAACCTCACTCTCCTCAAAAAAGAGGAGGCTACAAACCTGAGATGGTTCTTGAAACACTCAGAGAAACACCAATCCGTCTTCTTATGGCCAGGGACAAATGTGTGCCAGATATCCAGTGAGGACCAGGTTGGCCTTAGCATCACCCGAATGTCCCGTCACTGGTCAGGTAATCCTCAGCTGTTTCTTCTCTCTCCTTTTCTCCCGCAGGTTTTTTGAGACGGACTCTCACTCTGTAGCCCAGGCTGGTCTCAAACTTACTCTTTATCTCAGGTTAGCCTCAAACTCACAGCAATTTTCCTACCTCAACCTCCCAAAATGTTGAGATTACAGGCATGAATTCTCAGTTCTTTCTCTGCTTCTCTTCACCTCTTCCTCTCATTCCTCCTTTCCCTTTCTTTTTTTTTTCCTATTCACCCCTTCCTAACCTTTTCCATCTTTCCATTTGCTAGAAAAGCAAAAGCAAAGAGATTCATAGTGTGGAAACTTCTGTACACCAGCCAGCTGTTGGCACTGTAATCTGGAGATTTCCAAAATCCTTTTGGAGCTTCACAAAAACTCAGTGTTGTCCTGACACATGAAAATGTCAAACCAAAAAGAAACAACATAAGGAGGGTGATGCAGTTATGATGTCACCTGCCTCCCTCTCTCTCGGGATTGGGCAGTGACGTCTCGTACCACTGAGGCACTGCAAGGAGCAAACGCAGAGCAGCTGGCTTTCTCTTGTACATTGATGTGACTGTGTCCAGGCTGCCGATGCAGCCCCGGTTAACAGAGTACTTGCCCAGAAGGCATGAGGCCGTGGGTTCCCAGTACCCCGTAAACCAGGCGGGTGGTGCACACCTATAATCTCAGTGTTCAGGAGGTGAAGGCAGGAAGATGAGCGGGTCACGTTCAGTCTCCATTCCTAGTGGCTTCCAGGCTACATGAACCCTCCTACCAACTAAAAAACAAAAGGAAAAGAGCCCAGAAGATGTAGCACCAAGTGACAAAGACCCTGCCTCCGACAAGCTCTCACACCTGAGAGTGTCCTCCGACCTCCCTCCACACATGCCGTGCGTGGCACAGGCCCATCCACACAGCAGACATGCGTGTGCATGTGTGTGCATGCACACAAACACAGACACACAAGTGCAAAAATAGCAGTCTTAGCTGGGTGCGGGGGCACGTGCCTGTAATCCCAGAAGCAGGTGGCTCTCTGCTACACAGAGAAACCTTGTTTTGGAGAACCAAAAAAAAAAAAAAAGTCAATCTTTGATTGTTACTATTTCTTTAGAAAAAAAAATATTCCTGCTAAAAATTCATAATATGGAAGATGTTAAAACCGGAGACCACTCAGTTACAGCTGAGAAAAGACTGCTGTTTGTCTAGGTCAGTGGTTCTCAACCTTCCTAGTGTTGCCACCCTTTAATACGGTTCTTCATGTGGGGACCCCCAACCTGAAAATTACCTCATTGCTACTTTATAACTGTAACTTTGCTAATGTAATGAATCACAATGTAAATATCTGTGTTTTCCGATGGCTTTAAATGACCCCTGTGAGAGGGTTGTTTGAGCCACAGGGGGGTCCCGACCCACAGGTTGAGGTCCATTGGTCTAGATACTAAGTGACAGGGTGGCACTGTAGGGGAGGTGGCTCGCCTCAGAGTCCAGCAGCCCTGGCTAGGACAGATGGGCCAGGAGCCTTTTCTACAGATCTTTCTTCCTGGGGCAGGGGATAGTTTCCAAAAGGGCTGTCTTGGGACCTTCTGGCCAGGAGTAAGACCCAGGCACCGAGCAGGGGAGGGAAGCTGGCGGGCCTGGGCTGTGACTTAGGAGGCAGAGCCAGGGAGCCGCCGGGCACAGCGGGCATCTCTCTGCAGGTAAGTACGTGAGCATCTTCGAGGCCCAGGGCTTCAGGTGGAAGCTGCAGCAGGTGGTGACGCTGCCCGTGGAGGAAAGAGAAGTGGCTGTGCTTCCCGACAAGCTGTCTGTCTCCTGCGCCGCCTCTGCTGGCTTCCAGCTGAGCTGTTGCATCCCACTCACAAACTTGACCTACACTGCTACCTGGAGTCCCGGGCAGGGCGGCCGAGGTAGGTGATGTAAGCGGTGAGTGATGTGGCTGGTCCCTCAGGACAGCACAAGCTACAGCACAGGATGGGAGTTGGCTGTCCGTGCCTAAGGAGCAGTCCCTGCTATTTATAGAGCCCTTCCAGCACACAGCCCCACTTAACTCTTGCAGTAAACTCTGTGAGGTTAGCTTAATAATATCCTGTCTTTAAAAGGGAGGAAGCTAAACCAGGCGCAGTGGCACACGCCTCTAATCCCAGCGCTCAGGGAGGCAGAGGCAGAGGCAGGCAGATCGCTGTGAGTTTGAGGCCAGCCTGGTCTACAAAGTGAGTCCAGGACAGCCAAGGCTACACAGAGAAACCCTGTCTCAAAAAAAAACAAAAAACAAAGCAAAACAAAGAGGAGGAAACCAGGGGACTGGAGAGATGACTAGGTGGTTAAGAGTACTTGACTGCTCTTCCAGAGGTCCTGAGTTCAATTCCCAGAGACCACATTGTGGCTCACAACCATCTGCGATGTGGTCTGATTTCCTCTGTGGTGTGCATAAAGACAGAGCACTCATATACATAAAATACATAAATAAATTTTTTAAGGAGGAAATTGGGGCTAGAGAGATGGCTCAGCAGTAAAAAGCACTGGCTGCTCTTCCAGAAGACGTGAGATCAGTTCCCAGCACCCATGCCAGGTGGCTCACCCCCAGGTCAGCCTAGAGATCTGGAGCCCACTTCTGAACTCTGTGGGCACCTGTACTCACATGCACACATCCCCACGAAGATTCATATATATGCACAGAATTAAAACTGAAGTGAATCTTTTTTAAAATGCTGTATGAACAGCAATATTTTAAAACATGGTGAAACTCAGTCCCAGGTCTAGAGACCCAGTAGGATGCACGTCAGCAAAACCCCAGTGAGTGGGTGCTGACGTAACGTTGCTTCATCTCTGAAGACCACCCTGAAGTGGAATTTTAGGACCTGCGTTGGCCTCACCTGCTTCACTCAGTGACGGTTCATTTTTCTCCTCTCTCCTTCCCTCAGCCTCCTTGCATAACACGTCAGACTCCCAGTGCTCTGTGCTGGCTGTTCAGCAATGCCCAGCAGCCAATACCACATATACTTGTGCCGTCCAGAGTCAGGACCTGGCTCCCCTCACTGCTTCTGTCTACATCACCATCATCCAGGGTATGTGAGCCTTGGGTCCCGTAGGCTGACCTATAAGATGCTTGTCCTTGGAACAGAGCATCTCTTTGTTTTCCCTCCGCCTTGAGTCATCAGGGATCAAGGCCTGCATAGGTTTTGGCTAAAACAAAAGCTCTGGCTATATCGTGGCTGCTGCGGCCTCACTAATCCTTCTTCAGATGGGGATACTACCTGCCCTGAGGACTTCGTGGTGGTTGCCTGGAACGTCACCAAGGCTGGCTTTGTGGCACAGGCCCCATGTCCTGTGAATAAGAGAGGCATGATAAAGAGGCTCTGTGGGCCTGATGGCATCTGGGGACCCGTCCAGAACAGCTGCACAGAGGCAAAGATCCTAACCTTGTGTCTTAAAGCCAAGGTAAAGCTGCTGCCTGCCTCCATGACTCTCCCATCAGACTAGACCTGCCTGCCTGCCTGCCTTCCCTGCCTGCTTGCCCTGCCTCCATGCCTCTCCTTCTCCTTCCCTCAGAATTTGGATTCAGGAACCTTTCCTGGTGCCAGCTTACCTGTTACTCAGCCTCTCTCACCTGGACCCCTTGCAGACCTAGGAAAGAGGAATGGGTCCTCCAGGGATGGGTCAGTTTGTCTCCAACCACAGTCCCAACAAGTAGTGCCTGTCCTCTTTAACTTCAGCATCCATTCCTTCCACATGCCCATGGACTCCCCTCTTCTTCCTGCTCCTCTGAGGGATATGGAGCAGAGGGGCAAGAGGCTGAGTCCGGGGAAGATGTGACCCCATCCAAGTAAGGAATTTTGTGTCAGCCACATCCCACTGTCTTTTCTGTCAGCTGCTGCTGGAAGGCCAGGGAAAGCCTAACAAGGAGGTGCCACGGATCCTGAGTGAGCTGCAAGGGCAGGTGGGGGTGGCCAGCACCCCGTCTGACCTACAGGAAATGCTGCACACTGTGACTTTACTGGCCAAGGTGGTAGCAGAGACAAGCACAGAGCTTACAGACGGTGCCCTGAAGGTAAGGTCTCAGAGCCACTTTGGGAGCCACCTGGGTGGGAGCAGGCGGAAGCTCTTTGGTTATAAAAACCTTTGCCTTTCTGACATCATTTATGCAGCCCAACAGGGACCTTTTTAGAGTCCAGGTGTTGGCTCCTGCTTCCTCTGTCCTTAAACCCGGGTCTCCAAAGCCATGGAGAATAAAGAAAGCCTGGTGCTGGGAGGCAGGAAGGAGTGGGGAGGCATGAGTTTCAGAGACGGCATGGGACATGGCATGAGAACATCTCTCTCTCTCTCTCTCTCTCTCTCTCTCTCTCTCTCTCACACACACACACACACACACTATACGTGATAACCCAATAACCACAGACACACTCAAACACACTTGGCATTGCTGTACCCACATGAATCAAGAACAAGAGGCAGCAATACCACACACCTTTCCTGCCAGATATTAAACTGCAGAGACAGCCAAGAGGGCCTCATGTGTGCTCTGCACAGTGTGCTCTCTGCCGCTGGCCACCTGGGTCTTGCCATGGCGGGGGAGCGTGGAGTCTTTGGCTCCCAGCACATCTGTAGACTCTGGCAAATCACGCTCCTCCTACTGTTGGTCACTGCAGGACCTCCTGACAACCACAGACAGGATTCTAGATGTGAACATCAGCTCTCTGTGGACCCTGGCCCAGGCCCAGGAACCCTCGATGGGCTCAGATTTCCTGAAGGCTGTGGAGACCCTGGTCAGCAGCTTGAGCCCACAGCGGCATCCTTTCTCCTTCAGCTCATCGAACGTGTTCCTGCAGAGCCAGCTCCTCACACACACCTCTCCTCCTGGCTACCAAATGTCCTTCTCTGTGGGGCCCCTCCGGCAGGCACAGATTCCGTGGCATTCACTGGCCCCGTTGGTCCATAATGGAACTAACATCAGTATTGCTAGCCTAGCACTGCAAAAACTGGACGGCCGCCTGCCCTCCAACTCTACACAAGGGCTGTGGAACACCCCATATACCACTCCTGGGCTGATCCTTGTGGTCTCCATCACAGCAGGTGGCCAGGCCTTCACACAGGCAGAGGTTATCATGGACTTTGAAGACATGAATGGAACCCTGCACTGTGTCTTCTGGGACCACAGTGTCTTCCAGGGTCAGGGAGGCTGGTCAGATAAAGGGTGCCAGGTACATGCAGCCAATGCCAGCACCACTCGGTGCATTTGCCAGCATCTCACTGCCTTTTCCATCCTCATGTCCCAACATGTCCCAGAAAATCCCATCCTGGACCTGCTGAGCCAGGTGGGTACTGGGGCTTCCATCTTGGCACTGCTCATGTGCCTGGCTATTTACAGGCTGGTATGGAGAGTGGTGGTTCGGAACAAAGTCGCCTTCTTCCGCCACACCGCCCTGTTTAACGTGGTGATCTGCTTGCTGATTGCAGACACTTGCTTCCTGGGAAGCCCGTTCCTTCCTGCCGGGCACCACAGCTTGCTCTGCCTGGTCGATGTTTTTCTGTGCCACTTTTTCTACCTGGCCACCTTCTTCTGGATGCTGGCCCAGGCCCTGGTGCTGGCCCACCAGCTGCTTTTTGTCTTCCATCAGCTGTCCAAGCACCTAGTTGTCTCACTCATGGTGATCCTGGGCTACCTGTGCCCACTGGGGCTTGCTGGTGTCACCCTGGGCCTCTATTTGCCTCAAAGGAAATACCTGAGGGAGGGGACATGCTTGCTGAATGGAGATGGAGTCATGCTGTACACCTTCAGCGAGCCAGTGCTGGCCATCGTTGGTGTAAATGGGCTGGTCCTGGTGATAGCTGTGCTGAAGCTGCTGAGACCTTCGCTGTCAGAGGGGCCCCCAATGGAAAAGCGCCAAGCCCTCCTGGGCGTGCTTAAAGCCCTGCTTATTCTCACACCCATCTTTGGCCTCACTTGGGGACTGGGTGTGGCCTTTCTGTTTGATCAAGACTCCATGGTCTCTCACTACATCTTCACCGTTCTCAACAGCCTCCAGGTAGGTGGCAAGGGTGGGGTGGCTGCACCAGTTGTTCTTTTAGATGATCTAAGTCACTTCCCACTGCCAGGCTCACCAATCTTAGGATTGAACATAGATCCCAGTTCCTTCACTGCCTCACTGGATGGCCCTGGGCAAATTACGTAACTTCTCTGAGCTTGGTTTTCTTCTGATTATGTCAAAGTCTGGAGATCATCAGTGCCCAGCATTAACTGAGTCTAAGAAAGGCATTTGAGGGCCGGTAAGATGGCTCAGCAGGTAAAGGTGCCTTTTGTGAGTCTGAGTTGATCCCTGGACTCCAGGTGTGGAAGTATGGGACTGACTCCCTGACATCGTCCTCTGACCTCCACATGTACACAGTAGCACGTACCCGGGCACATTCACACACAGGTGCACACACAATACCAAATGGTGCCAATGTGTGTAGAATCTGAGGAGGTAGCTTGGACATGTGTTAGAGAAAAGATCTGAGAAGGAAGATGAGGAGAGGAAGCAAGATGTGAGCTTTCCCTGACACTAACAATCTCCCCATCCCTATCTCCTCAGGGTGTCTTCATCTTAGTTTTCGGCTGCCTCACAGACAAAAAGGTGAGTGCCCAGCTAGTTCCCACATGTCTGACCTAGAGGCCTAAGTGTGCTCAACACAGCAGGCTGTTTACCTTTCCTTTAGGTACTAGAGGCCTTGCACAGACGCTTCCGAGGTACCCAGTCCTCCAGCTCTGCCATCTCCCTGGTGAGTTACTTCAAGCCTCAGCTGTCTGTGAGATTTGGCCGGCCATTCTCCAGCCAGCCCACTCCCTTCCCCCGAGAGAGATGGGCCTGGCTAGGAGAGGAGAGCTAGGGGTTTTTACAGCAAGCAGGTTTCAGGCTCAGTTTTTCCCGTCATGGAGGGTAGGGGTACCAGCCTGCATAGTCAGAATGGGGTTTGGGGGTTCCTGATGACCACCCGGAGGCCTGGTGACACTCTTCCCAATGCATCTAATACTCTGCCCCATGTTAACACTTGGAGGGAAACGATAAGAGTGGGGGCCTGTGGGACCTATGTAGATGATACCAAAGCTCTCCTACAGGCAAGTGAGAATGTTAAAATGGGCACACCCTTTTCACAGGTGGGTGGGCTATAATGATGATCACCCCAGCTGGGCCTTTCTACCTCTCCCTAGGCCACAAATGAAACCTACAACTCAGAACACTGCAGAGAAAGAAGTGAACGTGCCAGGTGAGAAACAGTTTTCTCGGGAGTGGAGTGAGCAGTGGAGGTGAAAGAGGCTGTGGCAAGGGCCTCCAGACCAAGTTTCCCCTCCCCAGCAATAATGGGGGTTAAATCCAGAAGCTGGTATATCCTGGTGCCCAGTCCTTAACTTTTTGAGAAAGAATCCCTTGCTGGGTTACCAAGGCTGGCCTTGAACTCCCTGCCTCAGGCTCCAAGTGCTTGGATTACAGACATTTGACAAACCTTTCTAGCCAATGTCTTGCCAAGCAGCTCCCCAGCAAAGCCATACCTTATGGGTGTGGCCATCCCTGAGTGAGTGGCAGTGCAGAGGCAAAGCATCACCAATTACAGATCCAGTTCACTCCAGGGATTCCCTTTCCATGATACCAACTTTTACATGACCTGGAAAGACCCTTGCCCCAGCTAGGTGCCGAGTGTATAGTTGTAAGCCTAGGTCTTGGGAATCTGAGGCAGGAGGGTCAAGAGTTCAACCCCAATCTAGGTACATAGTGAGAGCTTGTCCAAACAAAAGGAAAACAATGCACGTAAACACACACACTGTACTGAACAGTGTGTTATGAACTCAAGGAAAATGTTCTTAATGTCACTCCTGAGTGATTTCTTTGCTCTTTCTTTTTTATAGTTATGAAGAAAGAATGACTGATTGACAGGACTGTTCCTTCCAGACACTGAAGATGAAGGGCAGAATTTTTGTTTCTTTGGGGACAGTATTTAGTTAAAAAGTTCTTACTAATTTACACTGCTTTTAAAATACAGCAAAAGAGGTCATTTACTAATCTATGAAGTGGCACATACATGGCATAAAAAAAATCCGCAGTGAGTCCAACTATTAAACAGTGACTAAAAATTAAGCAACAGAGAAACTTTTGACAGTAGTCTCTTAGGTAAAATAAAAGTACTTTTGTTCAGGCTGAAAAGGGAGGCACCTGATCATCTTGTATTACTAACTATAAAAGTACTGTTGTAAAAGGTCAGACTTTGGGAAGTGCTTTACAGTAAATTTCCAATTTTACATTTACTTATATACCCATACTAAAAAGTTGACCATATGGGGGCTGGAGAGATCTCAGAGGTTAACAGCACTGGCTGCTCTTCCAAAGGTCCTGAGTTCAAATCCCAGCAACCACATGGTGGCTCACAACCATTTGTAATGAGATAAGGTGCCTTCTTGTGGCATGCAGCTGGCCACACTGTATATATAATACTAAATATATCTTTAAAAAAAAAAGTTGATCACACATGGACCTGTGTGTTTCACAGCCAAATGGATGGCAACTTTACAACTATCACATAAGAGAATATGAACAATCAGTTTTCTTGCGGTCTTATCCAAGATGTGCAAGCCAAAATGTCTCCGACTTAGCTGTAAGTTTATACCAAAAAAGCAACAATGTCCGTAGCCAGGCATGGTGGTATGAGTTTTTAATCCCAGAAGCAGGCAGGTCTCCCAGTTTGAGGCCAGCCTGGACTAGAATGCAAGCTCCAGGACAGCCAAGGCTACACAGAGAAACCCTGCCTCAAAAACCAAACCAAACAAACAAAAACAATGTTCTATAATGTCTTTCCTTGTTCTTTTTTTCATTTTCTATGTTATGGCATTTTGCCTGCATGTATAGACAGGCACCTCATACATGCAGTGCCTAAAAGGCCAAAAGAGGGCATTAGATTCCTGAACTGGAGTTACCAATGGTTTTGAGCCACCATGGGAGAGCGAGGAATCAAACTTAGAGCGCTGAAGAGCAGCCAGAGCTCTTGATCAGAGCATCTTCTCCAGCTCATTGTTTGCATCTTCTTAAGGTTTAGGAAAAGCTGAAGTACTTCTTTCTCTAACTTACAAAAATCAATACAAACCTATGTTTCAGGGAAATATGTATGGAAACAGAGGCATATCTGAATGGCATTTGAAAGTGACAGGATTAAGCTAAAGCCAAGACAGATTAGGTATTAAGAAGGCAAGGTAGTAAGACTGGCCAAATTAATAGTACAAGGGACTGACTGGATTTTAAGAAAGCATTATATAAAATAAATGAAAAATTTCTGATAAGTCAGTATTTCTAATTTTACAAGATATACGGTTATTTTTATAAAATGGGATAGAACCATTTACTGTCAAAATGAAACTGGAGGGCCAGTGAGATAGCTCTGCAAATTAAATTGCTTGCCACGCAAGCCTGACAACCCGAGTTTGACCATCAGAAGCCACAAATGGGGGAAGGAGAAAACTGGCTCCCAAAAGTTGCTCTCTGACCTTCATCTGAGTGTCATGGCATGCACACGCCCACACCCACCACAGCCACATACACACAAATAAATGTAACAAAAAATTTAGAGATGGAAATTCCACTGTACACTTTGCCTTTAGATACCAAGGAGGCTCCCTTCTTGAGTGTGCTTTGATCAACAGGGGATTTCCTTTTCCTTCCCAAGGAATCACACATACTCAATACATGCTCTGCTGGAAAAAAACAAACAAACAAACAAAAAAACTGGCAAAAAAAAAAAACGCACATTAGAACAAGTACATGAAACAACAAAGCCTTCATTTGGCTCTCACCATTAAAAAAAAAAAAAAAAAAGTCCATAAGAGAAGTCTCCAGAAACAAATAAAACATATCTCAGAGCAGTTCCATTTCTAAGATGGCTTAAAAAGTAAGTGGGCAAGTGAGCAGATAAATGTCCAAAGGCCACACTCCAGCGTCAGTACACACACCTCCTGAAAGTGGCATCTGCTAAGAGTGGCTAGGGTAAGTCCATATGCAGGGCTGCTGTGTGATCAGTAACACGGGGGAGTGTTTAGGCTACAGAGCTAAGCAAGCAGAGTTCCAAAGCAGCATCACACTACCAGATTTTGGATTATAGAAATAAACCCTAAAAAGTAGAAAGACCAAACAATGGCTCCAAGGTACTCTGTCACTTTGTTTATATTTTTATTATTGGTTTTTTGAAGGAGGGACTCATTATATAGCCTTGACCGACCTGGAATTCATTATGTAATCTGTCACTAGCTTATTTGGGACTTTCTGTTTTGGTCTGGTTTTTGGTTTGTTGTTGTTTTGTTCTTGAGACATGGTTTCTCTGTGTAACCCTGGCGTCTGCCTCCCAAGTGCTGGGATTAAAGGTGTGCACCACCACTGCCCGGCTAGGTACTTTTCAATGAAGAGGAATCACTGGTTGGAGGGACCCAGAGAATGTTGGAATGAGATGACAGGAATGATTACTGGCAATGGTGCCGTCCTTAAAGGGAATGCATTGTGAAAGAGAAGAGGTTCTTAGACTTTTTGTCAACATCTAGACTTGCACTGGACTCCACTGAATTTTCTCCCTTTTGTATAGAGAACTATCAGGTCAAACAGTTGACTACCAAAGCAGAACCCCAAATGACAATTTAAAACTTCCTTAGATGACATCTTAGTACTCAGAAAGATGAGGCAGTGTTTCTCTGTAGCCTTGGCTGTCCTGGAACTCACTCTGTAGACCAGGCCTGGCCTCAAAGTTGTAGAGATCTGGCTGCTTCTGCCTCCTAAGTACTGCATGCAGCACCCGCCCCCCAGCTGAATTCTTTATCCTACATATCCCTTAGAAGATACACGATCTGCAACTGCCTCCATTCCAGTCCTCCGTTTCACTCTTGTGACCCAGGGAAACCCCAACCAATTTTTTCTTGTTGCTCATACTTTGGTATCATATCCAAGAAATCATTACTAAATCCAATGCCATGTGACCCTATCTATGCAGGTTTTATTTTTGGTTGCCTCTTTCTTGCCTAGCTGAGGAGCTAACCCAGGGACACAGACATAAGAGGCAAGCACTCTTCCAGTAAACCTTACCCCAGATTTTTGTTGTTGTTGTTTTCTAGAGCAGGGTTTCTCTATGTAGCCCTGATTGTCCTGGAACTCACTTTATAGACCAGGCTGGCCTCGAACTCAGAGATCCACCTGCCTCTGTCTCCCAAGTGCTGGGATTAAAGGCATGCGCACCTGGAAGTGGATATTTTATTTCTTAAAGTAGAGTCTATGTAAGCATGGCCAGCCTGGACTAGGTTGGCCTTGGACTCAAGAGTTGTGCCAGTTTCTGCCTCCTCAGTGCTAAGATTAAAGGGTATGCTACCAGGCCCAGCATGGGTTTGTTGTTGTTTTTTGCTTGTTTGTTTGCTTTTTTGTTTTTTAAAGACAGGGTTTCTCTGTGTAGCCAAGCCTGTCCTAGAACTTGCTCTGTAGAGCAGGCTGGCCTCAAACTCACAGAGATCCGTCTGCCTCTGCTTGTAAGTGCTGGGATTAAAGGCGTACACCACCACTCAGCTGTGTTTTCTTTTCTTGTTGACCAAAGACTAAGTGCTATCATTTTTGCAAATGAATTTAAAACACTGCCTTTGGGGAAAAGTTCACTAAATACTAAAACACAAAGTTTGGACTTAGAAGAAACTTAACATACATATTATGGGCTGGAGACGAAGCTCATCTTCATAGTAGAGCACTTACCTAGTATTCATTAGGCTCTGACTTTAATTCCCAGCAGCACACAGAAAAATCCCAAACACACATATGTTTTGATTTATCAAGAAAACTATGGGAAATGACAGTGTGACTCTTATATCTTCTTCAGAGATCAACACATTGATCCTGCCTAAGTGCCCGATTCACCTAGGGTGTTCCTGACAGCAACTTCCATGCATTTGAGCAACATTCAATCAAATGTCTGTATCTGAAGCTATGACCTTTTTAGAACAGTATACCTGTGTACAGCATAGTTGTCAAAACTTTGAAAATGTTTATAACAGCCAAAATAAAATGTTTTTACATGTTACATCAACCCTGACAACAGGAATGTCTCCAATAAAACCAATTTTCTTCAATTAAACAATGGGGAAAGCACACTATCATCAGGCCGGGTCTTACATTCCTGGTTTCACAACTGACTGAAATAGTTACAAGTTCTAAATGAGTAAAGGCAAAAGCTGCCCTTCTTCCACTATTAAAAGGCTACAACAGTCTTCTAATACATTTCTACTTTATTAAGGTCAACCACCATGATATATGTCTCTAAGCATTTCAGTTTTCAGAGATGTTTAGATTATTTTTTCTATAGTAAGTTAATTTAGGCACATCGGTTTGTATGTTAGAAAAAATAATTATCTCTATGACACAGACAGGAACAAGGAGAATCTTCAAATGTTACAATGATGAGTCTAAACTCAGCTAACCTCTCTCCAAGCTGCTCCAGCCATTAGTCTTTGTGACAAGAGATAACAAGGACTGCATACACATCTGTGAGAGTCTGGAACCTAGAGAGCAGAAGCTGTGATTATCAAAAAGCTCGAACACTGGCAAGGCTTGATCAAAAAATACGTCAGAAGGCCACAAAGATCCTAAGAAGAGCTAGGAACTGCAGGTGTCACTTGGAAGTGCATTGAAATGGCATTGCCCAGTGCAAGTACTGCACGAGATCAGCCGCCTCCTCTAGGACCGTCATTTGGGGTAAGCTTCCACGATCATAGCATGACCCTGCAAAGACAAAGTTCAGTCAGAGTAATGCTTTTATAAACGCTAAGCCAGAGAGAACACATTATACAGACATACATCTACCTATATACATACAACTAGCTACACACACAAACACAAACACACACACACACACACACGGATATACATGTACACTAGACTCAGTCTAATATAGAGTATGAGTCCTAGTAAATGCAATAAATGGTTGTCTTTATTGTAGCTTCTGCGGTGCTGCGGAGTAAACTCAGGGCTGCAGCCATGCTAGGCAAGCACTCTACCACTGGGACACATCCTCAACCCAAATAGGGTTTGAAAGGCTAAGTGATTCGGTCAAATCACCAAGCTACTGTTAAGATTTGAAAACAGGTGTAACAATCCTGAAGCCTTGGCTTGCCTCTTCACTATTCTCGGAAAGGTGAACTCAAGGTGATGTTACATGCCTGGTCTTATTGTAGTTTGTTATGCCGTGTTTGGTTGATGTCCCCTACGCTTTTCTAAGGGGAGGCAGAAGGGGAATGAATCGGGGAGAGGAAAAGTGTGGGGAGAGACGGGGGAAGGGAAAGGAGGGGAAACTGCAGTTGGGATGTATATGTGAGAATAAAAAAAAGTCAAAAGCTACAATAAAAAAAGAGAGAGAGACGAACTGAGCATACATAAGGGTAGAAGAACAATGCCCCTTATCCAACACCTGGCACAGCTCTGGGTACTAGTTTTGACCCAAGTTTAAGCCTTACATAAACATTTAGGATTTTTCTTGGGTCTAAATCCTATCTGATAAACACAGTCATCCTAACTGCTGGACTGCCATCAAACCTGAACACTACCTAGTAAAATGTCCAGTTTTTAGCTTCAATTCAATTCCCACAAATATGTATTAAGAAACTATTATTTGGAGCTGGAGAGATGGCTCAGAGGTTAAGAGTACTGGCTGCTCTTCTAAAGGTCCTGAGTTCAATTCCCAGCAACCACATGATGGCTCCTAACCATCTGGTGCCCTCTTCTGGCATGCAGCCAGAACACTGTATACATATTAAATAAAAAAGGAAACTTACATAAATTTAAAGCTCTGATACAAGATCTTTATCTAGAACTAATATATACATACATTAGTTCAAAATAATCAGTTAACTTTGATAATACAAACAAACAAAAGAGCAGGAATGGGAAGGTTTGACTGACCCAAGTGTTATCTAAAGGACCATAGGAGGCAGAAAACTCTCCACTCCTCCAGCTGTACTTAAAATGCATTATTTTCAGGTTCCAGCAAGATCTCAGCTTGGGGAAATGCCTCCTACTCTCTCCAGAAGACATCTGGTAATATCTGGACATACTTCTATTTGTTTCAGCTGTGTGCATACATATAGGCCAGGGCAGGGTTGGGGAAGAATTTGTTGCTATTGGAATCTCTGTGGGTGGAGGCTACGCTAAAACATCCTACAGTTTACAGCCCAAAGAATTAACTGGCCCAAAACAATAGCAATGCCAAAGATGAAACACACTGCTCCAGGGCTAAAAGATGGCTCAGCAGCTAAGAGCACCGGCTCCTCTTTCAGAGGACCTGGCTCAGTTCCCAGCACACACACGGCAACTCATAACTGTCGTAACTCCAGTTCCAGGGTTTCTGACACCCTCACATAAACATACATGCAAGCAAAACACCAATGCACATAAAAATAAATTAGAAAAAAAGAAAAATACTGCTCTAGATTCACCATAATTTTTGCTCTCTAATTTCCTAATTGGTGTCACCCAACTGGCTCGATGAGCAAATTAAGTGGCAAATTTAAAACTTCTAGAAGAAGTTGGGTACAGTGGCACACACCTGTAATCCTACCATTCAGGGAGGCAGAGGCAGGCAGATCACTGAATTCAAGGCCAGGACAGCCAAGGCTACACAGAGAAACCCTGTCTCAAAAAAAAAACAAACAGAAAACTTCTAGAAGACACTGAATATTCTTCATTCATCCACAAACTCATCTAATTTTATTTACACTCTATACAACAGAGATAACAATTGCACCTGAATGAAAGGGACTCTGTGTAGACCACATGCTGCTCAGTCACTGTCCTTGAGGGAGCAGGCAGAGGTAAGAAACAGCTCTCATCTAAGGAAGCTGTCCACGGATCACACAAATGATAGGACATCTCTGAGTTAGAGGACTGTATCCCCCAGCAGATATATTTTCTGCTGGTATGTGTGGAGTCCTGAGTTTAATCCTAGTACAATCAAAAAGTTTCAGACCATGGAGCAACAATGTTTCAACTTCTAAATAAAATAAATTACCTTTCTTTACTCAAAGTCTTTAAAGAAAAGCTGTGTATCACTTGAGAGATCAAGTATATTCAGGGTGGTAAGGCTATAGACAGGATTTTATGCTTTTTATAGTTTATTTGTCTTGGTTAGTAATGGTGTCTAAAATATGCAAGAAAATAAAATCTGTTTATATCAGATTTAAAAAAAAACCAAACTGTATGGTGATGCACATGGTGGCCTTTAATCCCAGCACTCAGGAGGCAGACAAGGTGGATCTCTGCAGGCCAACCTGGTCAACAAAACAAGTTCCAGGACAGCCTGGGCTAACAGAAAAATCTGTCTTAAAAAAAAAAAAAGCTTATAGTTAATCTTCCGTTTGCAGTTTATTCCCAGTGAAATGTTATAGTATGTAGAATGCTGAGTCTATAACGTGAGTGAGGCAGACAGGAAATTATTTATCAGAGTAATAAATTCCCTAGCTGAAGAAAGCCACATATCTACAGATAAGTTAGCTTCCTACAGAGTAGGAAGTAGATAAGTTAGCTTCCTACAGAGTAAGTCCTTGTGGTGCTGAGGACTGAACACAGGACTTCAAACACTGAGACAAGCACTTTATCACCGAGTTAACACCTGCAGAGACTATTTACCTTGGACTTTATAGATAAGGTGTCCTGATTATTAGTTAAATGAATAAATGTTTATCATTTAAAAAGAAACTACATTATGATGCTTCTAATGCTAGTACCTGACAAAGTTATGATATTTTCTATGTATTTTTTATATTTTACAGTTTCCAAAATGAGCATATATTAATTCTGTAAACAAGAAATGTAAATTTTTAAAATAATAACAGCTTGGATTTAAAGAGTTTTTTCCCTTCAATGAAATATCAGAACTAGAATCATAGGTCTTCCCATCTCCCAAAAGAAAACTGTTTTCTGTTGTCTGGCATCAGAAACAGTGCTTCATGAATACTTTAAGTAAACATTCTCGGGACACGGGAATCCTGCTGCTGCTGCTGTGACATACCTGTCCTCCAGCTGCACAGGCAGCCACTAACGCATACTGGCCTCCATTCTTCCTCAGTCTGTTGGCAGCTGCCATGACCAACCGACAGCCAGTGGCTCCAAAAGGGTGTCCCAGTGACAGTGATCCGCCCCAGATATTAAACTTCTCCAGAGGAGGTGATCCAACCTGTCTCCCACAAAAACAAAGACCAATTTAAAGATGGTTTTACTTAAGAACTATAGTCATGCTGTTGCAGGATATTTGATCCCATTGTGAACCCTGAGACTGTGAAGTCTAAAAAGCTGTCTTTTGTTTGCTGTGGTTCAGGCCTAGCATACACCTTTAATCCTAGAGCTTTCTATACACAGGATTTAATAAAGTTAACCCTACGTCAAGAGGCAGCACAAGAAACCAGCTGACAGAGATTAAGTAGAAAGGAGGGACTTTGAGTGGAAGGGTCTTTAAGACAAGTGTAAAATAAGAAGAAAAGAAGGAGGAAGCGGAGGAGGAGGAAGAAACTAATACTAACTACCTTACAATCAATGTATGACATCTAAATGAGATGAACAGAAGACACACAAAGGGTTACTCAACATATAAAGAGTTTGCACTGAACAATTTCCTGGAATCGTTTTTAAGAAATAAGCTGGGAGCTGGGTATGGTGGCACAAGCCTTTAATCCAGCACTCGGGGAGGCAGAGACGGGTGGATCTCTGTGAGTTTGAGGCAAGCCTGGTCTACAGAGGGAGTCAAGGACAGCCAAGGCTACACAAAGAAACCCTGTCTCAAATATCCAAAAGAAAAAAAAATAGTTTGGACTGTAGCTCAGTAGAAGAGTACTTGCCCTGCATACATGAGGACCGAGGTCTAACCTCCGCTACTGCCAAAAAGAAAAAAAGAAAAAGAAAGAATAAGCTTTCCATTTCTTCATTCATTCATTCAAAGACAGGGTTTCTTTGTGTGGCCCTGGTTGTACTGGAACTCACCTTATAGACCAGGCTGGCCTCTGATTCACAGCAATCTACCTGCTTCTGCTTCCCAAGTGCTGGGACCAAAGGCATGCACTACCATATCCAGCTTCTCTTTATATTATTAGCTGGTAACTAAATTTAAAATATTAATACACTAGAAAATTCAAGCATATTATTTATCAGAAACTTACCTTGGTTTTCCTACCCATGTAGTTTTGTGCAAACCAATCAGAATCCATGGCTTTAAAGTTAGCCAAAATCTGACCCTAGGAGGAAAAATAATTCAAGACTTTGTTATTAATGCTCTGTTGGGTTTTATCTAAGACATAACTTTGTGTGGCTTTAAGCAAATCTTTTCATCAGTTCTCAGTGAAAATGTCCTACAGAAATAATTTAACACTTCTTTAATGGGGCCTCAAAGAAACAGCTTCCAAAGTTATATTCTCTCTCTTCCTCGTTCCCTCCCTCTCTCCCTCTCTTTTAGTTTTTTGAGACAGGGTTTCTCTGTGTAGCTACAGCTGTCCTGGACTCACGTTGTAGACCAGCCTGGCCTAGAACCCACAGTGATCTGGCTGCCTCTGCCTCTCTGAGTGCTGGGATTAAAGGCAAACTCCACCATGCCCAGCTGCACTTCACTTTTAATGGCTATACTCATTTCAGATAGGTCTTAGAAATGACTTACTGAGAAGGCTTCATGAAATTCAAAAGCATCAATATCATTCATGGTTAATCCTGCCTTTTCTAGAACTTTTGGAGTAGCATATGTCGGTCTGAAAAAGAAAACAAACAAGTAGTAACTTCCCATTTTAACTTAAGCATTTCTTAGCATACTCTAAGTTGAGTTTTATACTTATTCATTGGTTCTACTATACAAATGCTAATTTAGTGTTGGGGATACAAAAAGACACACACTTCATCCTCACTATATTGAAGAACTGGAAAAATAAGATAATAAACAGGCAAGTGGTGTAAGCTAAGTTAAAACTAAAGAGAAAAGGAAAAGAATTCAAAGGAGCAAGGCAGGGGAAGGGCTTAGCTAGTTTCAAGGTTGTAATGAAAAGCAATGAAGAAAGGACATATAAACAGGAATTTATGAAAGATGCTGTGGGTTAGGGATAAAGCTCAGTGTTGGGAGTGCTTGTCGAGTATAAATGAGGCCTTGGGTTCACATTCCCAAACACACACACACACACACACACACACACACACACACACACACACACACAGAGTGGGGTGGGTATTGACTGATTGTAAAACACAGTGGGTAGCAATATGAAAATAAAATCACAACTAGGGCTTAACATACCTTCAAAAAATGTGTGCAATTGATGCCCGGGACCCCCACGGTAGAAGGAGAAATCAAGTGCTGTAAATTATCCTCTGACACACACCCCTCCACACATACACACACACCACACAACACAGTAACTGTAATAAAAAATTCAAACACTTTTTATTGAAATTTACCCTGCTACCTACCCGAGTAAAAGCTGATCTTTTGGATCCTGGGACACATACATAAAATCCCTAGGCAAAAAAAAAAAAAACAAAAACAAAAACAGAGAGGTTAGCTCCAGTTAACAAAATTAAGATGTCACAGGCAATTCACCAGAATATTTACTTTACCTCAAATATGCCTTTGGCTTATAGCCCATGGCCAGAGCTCTGTCCTCTGACATGATTAGCATTGCAGAAGCGCCATCAGTCTGAAATGGTAACAAAACAATGCTGTCATCTGGAGGTCTCTCAGCAGTGGCTGTTCCAGAGTCCACTAACAAAACTATATAGAGTCTATGTAACAAACTCGCTTTACTGTATCCACCATTAAATCACGATCAAGCATACACACAGAGGCACTTTGGGAGGACAAAGACTGCAGGGCTGTTCATAAGGTATCATAATTTATCAAGGCACACTGGAAGATTTATTTTTCATAGATACCATATGTTGAATGTGGCTATCTTTACATATGACTGCATTCAGATTATAATTATGGTATTTATTATTTATTGAGAGTATTATTAAAAGATCTTGCACTGAAATAATAATCAACCTAACTGCATTTAATGCTCAGTATGTCACAAGTTTACACTTTATCATGTTTCCTGAGTCTCCTTTCTATTTTCTTTTTTAATTTTTATTAATTAGTTTATTCACTTTGTATCCCAGCTGTAGCCCCTCCCCCACCTCCTCCCAATTTTACCATTCCTCCCTCTTCTATGCCCCTACCCCAGTCCACTGATAGGGGAGGAGGACCTCCCCTTCCATCTGACCCTAGTCTATCAGGTCTCATCAGGACTGGCTTTGCATATTTATGCATATGTACATATGTGCTTATGTATATATACACATGTATAAGCCAAATGAGTTTCAATTAAGAGGAAGACATATTTATCCTTAACTCTGCTGCTAGCATTATTCATGTGTGATGAATAATCAGAACACGTAACATTTCACATGGCTCTTCCTAGATAAAGCTCTTCCCATACATCTTCCTAATTATATGTATTCTTACTATAATAAAGTAGGCATTTAAAAAAATTCTGTTAAAAAAAATTATTTTATATTTTCTGTGTTCTTAGGTGCCTCTTGCCCACAGCTTTGAGATTTTATTCTAAAGGCAAAACATTAAGACACAGGCAGGCAAATGAGACTATCAAAACCATGGTTTTAGAACACTTTGAACACATGTTTTTATCCCAAATAATAATCAAGAAGTTCACTGGGCACAGTGACACACTCCTGTAATTCCAGCACTCAGGGGAGGCAGAGGGAGGTGGATCTCTATGAGTTTGAGACCAGCCTGGTCTACAAAGTGAGTCCAGGACACCCAAAGCTACACAGAGAAACCCTGTCTCGAACTCCTCCCCCCAAAAAAAGTAATAACAAATAATAATAATAATAATAATGAAGTTACAGGACAAAGAGGTACCTCTGGCGTTTTGTTTTTAAAAAGCCCTTTACCATTATATTAAAAATGAAAGAATGCCCTCCACAATTCCAAAGAAAATGAAGCCACCCCGTAAAGTATGCAAAAATCAAAACAAGTTCTGTCACAAAATATTATATCTTTTTTTTTTTTTTTTAAGCTCAGCAATACTGAAAAGAGAATGTAGCTACCAATATGGTGGCCATAAAGTCCGGGAACACAGGTGACAAAAAAAAGTGCTTCATGGATACTACATTAATAGTATGTTCACTGCTGGGTGTGTGATAGGAACTGATCAGTTACACTGTCAAAGAAGCACTGAGGACTGGAGTGACAGCTCGGTGCTCTCCAGAGGACCCAGGTTCAGTTCCCAGTACCCACATAGTAGCTAAGAAGAATCTGGAAGTCCAGTCCAGAGGAGCCAGTGTCTCTTCTGGCCTCTATGCATACACAGGATGCACAGACAAACACCCATACACATCAAAATTTTTAAAAACGTAAATAAAGATTCACTTGCTAGCTCTTTTGCGAGGCCTCTCTGATCTCCTCAGTGGCTAATCTATAGCACCATAGTACTTCTTACTCTATCATAATTATCTTCCCATCTCCAGTGCCTAGCATAAGCAATTCAAGTTTGATGAATGGCCAAGTGCATAAAAAGAGCAGCTTTTCTACCAGGATGGTGAGACATCTAAGACCTTAAAACTATTATTTTAAACTTGATGTTTGAACATGGCACATGGCTGTAACCCCAGCACTAGGGAGGCTCAGGCAGGAGGACTGTTACTTCATAGTGAACAGCTTTACTACTATTATTAGTGTTTTGAGATAGGATTTCTCTAAGTAGTCTTGGCTGAATAGCTTTATTTTAAGCCTCCAATAACATACAAGCACATTTGTTGCAGACTCCCCTATTGAGACTGTGGGAAAGCCACTAATAAACACAAACAGCATTGACAATTACCAGGAAAGAAGAATTTGCAGCTGTCACTGTGCCATAGGGTTTGATGAATGCAGGTTTTAGTTTGGCCATTTGCTCCAGTGAGGAAGGACGAATCCCATTATCTTTGGTAACTGTGTCCTTTCCTAGAAGAACATGAATTTTTTAACTTTAAGAAACTGTAAGCATTATATAACTTCTCTATAGCGATGGGCTTTAATTATAAGAATGAGGGCTGGAAAGATGGCTCAGAGTTTAATACTTGCTGTTCTTTCTGAGGACCCAAGTTCAGTACCCAGCACCTATGTTGTGCCATTACTTCAGCTCCAGGGGACCTACATGCACTTTAGTACAAGTTTAAGAACAAATGAATGTAAATCTTACCTGTCAACTCTGAAGAGAGCCTTTTTATTCCTTCCAGTGCTGGGGATCAAAGCCCTCCCCCCGAGGACCTTAGCTATCCTGAGCAAGCACTACACTACTGAATTGCATATATCCTCATCGTTAAAAGAAAGCCTTTTACAGTTACCAAGACATAATCAAATTTTATTTTGTTTCATTTATGTAGTTGCATATGCATATACAAGTATAAAAAGACACCACACCAGGCGTATCTAGTACTTTGGAGGCTGAGGCAGGAAGATCATTGTGGGTTTGAGGACACCCTAGGCTACAGATCATCTATCAGGCCAGCCAAGATGAAACAGCAAAGTCCTGTCTCAAAAAAACAAAAAACAAAACCCCAACATCCTATTTTCTTGAAACACCCACTCAAACTTAGCTATTTTAACATAGAAGTCATATGAATCAGGAATTTTAAGTAGGCTTGACCCAGGCATTGTGACTCAACCTGTAATCCAAACACTTGGGAGGTTAAGGCAAAAGGATTGCCCCAAGTACGAGGTCAGTTAGAGGTCAGTTAGCAACACCCTACAAGGCCAATGAGATGACTCAGCAGGCGAAGGCACTTGCCACCAAGCCTGATAACTGAGTTTGATCCCTAAGACCCACATGGCTGAAGAAGAAAACTGATCCTCGTTAAATTATCCTCTGACCTCCACTGACGAACAATGAACATACACACACACAGAAAAAGAGAGACAGAGACAGAGAGGCAGGGCAAGAGAACAGAGAGAGAGACCAGGAGTATCTGAAAGAAAGCACTTATAAAAACTTAAGAAAGACAGGCATGACACATGCTTTCAATCCTACTTGGGAGGTAGAGGCAGAGAATGTGAGGATCAAGGCCAGCCATAATATGAGGCCATAATTTAGGTCTATCTGAGACCTTGTTTTAAAAAAACAACAAAAACTGTTTTATATTTACCTGTATTACAACATAAATATAAACTGAGTCCATGTTTAAGAATAAAAGCCAGCAGGTGCAGTGGCGCACACTTTTAATCCCAGCACTCAAGGAGGCAGAGGAAGGTGGATCACTGAGTTTGAAGCCAGCCTGATCTATAAGGCAAATCCAGGACAGCCAAGGCCACACAGAGAAACCCTGTCTCAAAAGCACAAAGGAAAACAAAACAAAAACTAAAAAAAATAAAAAATAAAAAAAGAATAAAAGTTAAACTGGGCAGCAGCACTCAGGAGGCAGAGGCAGGCAGATCTCTGTGAATTCAAGGCCAACCTGGTCTACAGAGAGAGTTCTAGGACAGCCAAGGCTACACAGAGAAATGTCCTGTCTTGAAAAGACAAAAATAATAAAAGAAAGAAAAAGAATAAAAGCTAAGTAGTTTGGAAACAATCATTATACTTAGTGAAAAGTAAATTAATCATAGCACCAGGGAGGCAGGGCAGGCCCCTCGAGGGGCTCAAGGCCAGCCAGGGCCCGGATAGTAAAACCCTGTCTTTAAAAAATTATCACTTAAGGGTTTTAATCTTAGAGTTGAAGAGATGGCTCTTGCGAGGATCCAGATTTGGTTCCCAGCACCTAAATCAGTTGACTCACAGTCACCTCCTACCTCAGTTCCAGGGCTCCCTCTCTGGCCTCTGTGGATACCTGCATGCACATGATGCACTAAGGCACACACAGAGAAACATAAAATAAATAAATCCTTTTTAAAAACATCTTTAAAAAATTTTTTGGAGTAACTGAATCAATTTGCAACACCCCAGTAAGTATCCCCATTTACCTGGTACTTTGAAGGGTACAATATCAGAAAGGTGTCCTTCATCTTGTGCCTTCTTGGCCAGACTATGAGAACGCAGGGCATATTCATCCTGCTCCATTCGAGAAACAGCAAAGGCAGCAGCCAGTCGGTCTGCAGAGTGGCCCATGGTCTCATTAGTGGAGAACTCAGCCACTGCAGGGAGCTAGTGAAAGAGACAGAGAGAACAGTTTTACTCTTCAGAGGCATGAGATGATGCATAGGACTGCTCAGTGCTACTTAGAAAAGCTGAAATCTATTCACTGGCTGGACAGAGGAACTCAGGAGGTTGAAGCAGGGGTATTTTGATTTTAAGTCCCTGACTCAAAAAACAAAACACCAAAGAAGGAATAAAAGAAATGCAGAAATCTCTTTGTGAGCAATTTTTTTTTTTTTTTTCAAGACAGGGACAAGCCCTACCTGTCCTGGACTTGATTTATAGACCAGGCTGGCCTCAAACTCACAGAGATCCACCTGCCTCTGCCTTCTGGGCGCTGAGATTAAAGGCATGCACCACCTATGCCAAGCGTGAGACACTATCACGTAGCCTGAGAAAACATTTCTAAAGAGGGTGCACTAACACATTTTTAGAGACAGGGTCTCATCATGTTTATCAGGCTGGCCTTGAACTCATACAGATCCACTTGTCTCTGCCTCTGGAGTGCTGGGATTAAATGTATGTGCCACCATGCCCAGGTTACAAATTCAATTTTTGTAACTACTCTCACCCCCATCCTGATGAAATACCCTGCCCTGTAATCAAGAGAATATACAATCATTAGAATATGTGCTGTAATCTAGTGCCTCAGGATGCTCTGGAAACTCATCTTTATTTACATTAAATTTACAAGTCTTACCTCAGGGGATAGAAAATTCAATCTGAATTTAGAGAGTAAGGACAGGCGCTGGCCCAGAGTCTTGGCTTTATTGAGATCAAGCATCATTTTCCTCATTTTTCTTGAATGACGAATAGGGACGTCAGACATTAACTCAACACCACCAGCCACAACGACATCACACTGGCCAGAAGCTATCAAACCAACAGCTATGGGGTACAAAGTATACAGGCATGAACAACTCTGTAGGAATAACAAACCACTGAAGTCTAAGCTTCTTGATTAAAACGCTCTAGAAAATGGGGTCAGTGAGAAGGTTCAACAGGTGAAGGCACTTGCAGCCAAAGCTGAGGACCTCAGCTCCATCCCTAGAGCAAATTCGGCAGGAGAGAACCAACTTCCATAAGTTATCCTTTGACCTGCACACATGTATCATGATATGCATACATGCAAAAGAAATACTTGAAAAAAAATATTTGTTAACAGTTATCAGTTTTGTATAACAGTAATCAGTTTCTTTCTTTCCTTTCCTTCTTGTCTCTCTTTCTTTGGATACAGGGTCTCACTGAGTACCCCTGGCTATCCTGGAAATCACTGTAGACCAAGCTAGCCTTGAACTCACAAAGATCTGCCTGCCTCTGGCTCCTGGGTGCAGAGATTAAAGGCATGTGCTACCATGAATGGCTAGTTTTTAATTTTTCAATGGGACTATTACCATTATAATTTTTGCATTTCTGGAGATTGAACCAAGAGTTTGCACATAATAGGCAAGTAAAAGAAAATGTTTTTAAAAATCTAAAAACACATCAACATTCCTGAGAAACTTTTCATCCAATACACAAGAACAGCAATTTCTAAATCAACTCAAGTGACATTCTTTTATTTTATCTGTGTGTATAAGCATTTTGCCTGCATATCTGTATGTATACCCATTTGTTCCTAGTGCCCACAGAGGCCAAGAGGGCTTCAGATCTCCTGGAACTGGAATTAATAGTTGTGAATTACGATATGAGTGCTGGGAATCACACCCAGGTCTTCTGGAAGAGCAGCCAGTGCTGAGCCATTTCTCTAGCCCAACTCAAATAATATTCTAAACCTAAACATCTTCCATATTTTGTATGCTCCCAGATTAAGTTTTCAGAAAGGTTTGCTCCCCAGCCCCAACACAGAGAATATTAATTTTCACTTCTCAGATGTGAGTTTCCCTGCAACTGGCATGTGATTCTGTTGCTTTAATCAGGAGTCAGTCACATGCTGCTCAGTAGAAAAGCCCCCAACCATAGCCTCTGGCATCATTAATCACTCATGAACTGACCTGCTCAATTTGATATTATTATATTAGAATAAGTATTCTAATATAATAAATAATAAATAAATAATATTGATATTATTATAATAGAATTAAGTACTAAGCCTGTCAAGTTTCCTGTCTTTTCATTAAATAGCAGTAGCTATTTAATACCCTTCCATTTTAGGAAACTTCTTAGTAAGAAGTTGAAATGCCATATAGATTGCCAAGAATGTGGGTACAAAGTGAAGTAAAAAAAAAAAAAAAAAAGAAGAAGAAGAAGGTATTTTTGCATGTGTGAATGTGTGCTCTCATGTATTAGGGCACACATGGGGAGGACTGTGTGTGTGTGTATACAGCCAGCCAGCTTGCTTTGGGGATCCTGTCTCTGCCTTCTAAATTCTGGGATTACAAACAAGCCACCACACCTATAGGACATTTTTTTAAACTATTTATTTATTTATTTATTTATTTATTTATTTATGCAGAATTCTGCCTGCATGTGAGCCAGGAGGTCAGAAAAGGGCACCAGATATCATTATAGATGGTTATGAACCACCATGTGGGTGCTGAGAATTGAACTCAGGACCTTTGGAAGAACAGCCAGTGCTCTTAACCTCTGAGCCATCTCCCAGACTCCTAGAGGACCTTTTTTAAAAATTTATATATTTTTATTTTATGTGCACTGGTATTTAGCCTGCATGTATGTCTGTGAGAGTGTCTGCTCTTAGAGTTATAGACAGTTGTGAGTTGTCATGTGGGTGCTGGGAATTGAACCCAGGTCTTCTGGAAGAGCAGTCAGTGCTCTTTACCACTGAGCCATCTCTTTAGCCCCCTACATGACATTTAGTAGTTGCTAGGGATCCATCCAAACTCTGGTCATTCACGCTTGTTCACCAAGTGCTTTCCAGCTAAGCCATCTTCCCACCCAAAGACTTAGACCATCTGGAACAGGGCTTGACAGCTATGGTGAGGCTTGAGGTTGCAGGACGCTGTCCTCATGGGAAAACATCCTAAGAAGGGTAAGATATGCACATCCTACCACTGACAGTCCCAGTAACAGCTAGCCCAGGACTGAAGAAGAATGCGACTGACTCTACAAGGTATGAAAAACACTCTGGAAAATCCCTAACTTTTATATAATTACATCTTTATAAAAGCACAAATGAAGAGCTCTGTACTGAACATTTACTTTTCTTAAGAATAGTTAAAAGGAATAAAATTAGCAAGCAACTTTGGATTCCATTTCCACATACCTGTGGTCATGGCTTGGTTTGAAGAGATACAAGCCATGGTGACAGTGTGAGCAGGAGTCTTGTCAGAGAAGCCAGCTCCAAGGGCAGCCTGCAGGGAATAGTGAAGGAAAGAAAGTACACATGGGAGTGAGGCTCTGAGCATTACTCTGCCTGGTGAGTTATGAAAGGCTTTATTTTAATATTCTACAAAGCAATGCTGAAAATAAAATTAAGCCCATCACAAAATGACTTACTAGTTTCTCTTCTAGACATTGAAAGGTAGTGTCTTAAATTCCTGGGAACAAGTTTCTTTTCTCTTTAAAGATTGTTATTATATTGATCTATTTATGTGTATGTGTGAGGCACATGGGTATCAGGACATCCTTTTATCATGTGAGTTCAAGAGATTGAACTCAGGTCATCAGGCTTGGTAGCACATCCCTTACAGCCAAGTCATCTTACCAGCCCTCTTTTTGTTTTCATTTCTTTTTTTCTTTCTGTAGTACCAGGGATTGAACCTAAAACCTTACACATGCTCAACCATATCTCTTACCACTGAGATATATCCCTAGCCCTTTTTACTTTTTATTTCAAAACAGGATTTCACAAGGTGGCCTTGAATTCATTCTGTAGCCTAGGCAGGCCATGAACTTGTATTCCTCTTGCTGTAGCTGCCCCAGTATTCAGGTATGCAGTCTGAGGACTATCAAATCCAGCAGCTTGGTAGCCATCTCAAGGGTGGTATACAAAGCTATAGTATTCTTCAACCTCATTTAATTATTAACAGTGCTTCAAAGCCTCCAAAGATATAATGTAATTTTATCTTACTAAAATTAATATATAATTGAAAGAGTGATGAAACTACACCATGGGGTGGGATTTTCATGTATTAATGAAGCTATAAATCCTAGCAGCAGAGCAAAAGCATGAAATGTTTCTATAGAATTGACCATTAAAATCAAAACAAAACCATAACCATTTATACAGAGTGGGATCTCTGTATAAATGGTTATACAGAGTTATAATGCAGGTCCCTGTCTGCTCTATACTCAGCTCTCTTAAAAAGCCACACTACTGACCTAGAGGCAAAGTAAACTTGGAAAACTTGCCAAACATGGAGACGTTCCAGTCAATAAAAGAAACTTTGGAGAACTGCCTGACTCACACGAGAACCTTTGATGAATAAGGGTCAGGCCAGTTTACAACTACAAGAGAAACTATACAGAACAATAATACAGAAAGTGACTCCAATCAATGTAGCTTTAAGAGCTCTGAGAAAATTTTAGGGTCTCCTAATTAATCTAATGAAAGTGTTCCTAAGAGGCAGGTGGATCTCTGTGAGTTCGAGGCCAGCCTGGTCTACAGAGCAAGTTCTAGGACAACCAGGCTACACAGAGAAAAACTGTCTCAAAAAAACAAACAAACAAACACACACACACACACCAAAAAAAAAGAAAGAAATAAAGAAAAAAGAAAAAGAAAAGAAAGTGGCCTCTTAATTTCATGACACAAAACCAAACATGAAATGAGGAGATCTATGCTTGTTTTTACACTATTTGTTGGAAAAATTTATGTTGCCAAAACATTCCATTTTTGCTAATGTAAGAAATGTAGGTACACTTAGAAAAAAATTCCTTTAATACTAAAGCTTTACTTTAGTGGGAAAAAGTTTCCAACTCCTCCCTTATTATGAAATGTAAAACTCCTTCACAAGGAATTATTTTTAGTAGTCTTTTTTTTTTTTAAACTATTTAATTATCATCAGAATAAAAATTGTCCCAAGAGTCTGGTGAAATGAATGTTGAAAATTCCAGGTTAAAGAGGCTTCATCTCTCTTAGCTGACCTTTGCCTTTATACTTACACTGTGTGTGATATTTCTTGCCATCTGTAGGAGCAGAAAGCTGTTCCTCTTTTTTTCCCCCGTTAATTGTATGTACATTGGTGTTTCTTCTGCATGTATGTCTGTGTGAAGGTGTCAGATCCCTTGAAACTGGAGTTATAGACAGTTGTGAGCTGCCATGTGAGGGCTGGGAATTGAACCCCAGTCTTCTGGAAGAGCTGCCAGTGCTCTTAATCACTGAGCTGTCTCTCCAGGCCCACGCCGTTACTTTTAGATACACCGGTATGACCTTATTCTGGTGTCTCCAGGGAGGCCTGATACTAACTGCCTAAAGGACTGTGTTAAAAACCACTTCCAGGCAACTACATGTCAACTCAACCTGAACCAATTGGAAAGGAAATGAGCAGCAGGTGTTGGGGGAAAAAGAAAAGACTCAACAGTGGGACAAGGGTAAGGGCACTCAGGTCAGAACAGCTCAATCCTCACGAGGGCCACGAGGGCCACTGAAGCACGTTACCCTTGGCCCCAGCTGACGCACAGGACTAATGCCGACTAATGATGCCTTAAATAGAACTGGTAGCCGGTGACCCCTGTCCACATTCTTCTATTTAAAGATTGAATCACTTTCAAGGCACCAAGGAGAAAGAAGTTAGTTGAAGGAGAAGTACATTGAAGTCTTTTAGCAAAGTCAGATTTGGTAGGACCACAAAGCCTTTTAGGATTTCATATTAATATTAGCACAGGTCCTTGTGGGCTGGAGAGATGGCTCAGAGGATAAGAACACTAGCTGCTCTTCCAAAGGTCCCAAGTTCAATTCCTAGCACCCACATGGTGGCTTGTAAGTCCCTATAAAGAGATCTGGCACCTTCTTCGTGCATGCAGGCAGTTAATGTACACATAAGAAATAAATCTTTAAAAAATATATTAGAAGGGTCCTAATAAAATGCTTTAGCTGGGTTTAGTTATATTAAGTTCTACTTATTTTCATAATGGTCCCATCACCTCTACCTTTCTCCTTAACATGCCTTTAATTTTAGTACTCTGAAGGCAGAGGCAGATGTATCTCTGTAAGCTTGAGACCAGCCTGGTCTATCTTCTGAGTTCTAGGCTAGCCAGTACTTCGTAAAATGAGACAATGTCTCAAAAAAAAATATATATATATATATGGAGTACATGATTGATATTATCATATTCATAATACTGAAATTGCAAACATTATGAGCAACTTGATGGTTTTATGTAGCATGAAACTCTTTTTTTTAATAAATTTTATAACACAGTTTTTAATGGACTAATAATACGCCATCGTTCTGTTGAATTATAATTTATTCAATCATTCTATAGTTGAACAAGATAAGTATTTCTTCCAAGATTCACCCATGTATTTTATCCCATAAACTTTTGTCTTTTTTATACCAACCCCCTGGAATCTTATTAGGTATGTTTAAACTGTGCAGACAGGGAGGAAAAGCAAGCACTGCAGGAGAACACATGCCTCACCCTGCTCTCAGTTTCCTCTGTCCCTCAGCAGCAGCGGCTGCTCACTTTGTGGGCTTGTGCAGAGCTGCCACTTCAGCTGTTCTAACATTTGCTCCCTGGGAAAAGTGCGAGAACAAATGCTCTTGATCTGCACACCTGCCCTTCTATCTTGGCTGACAATAGAAGTTATTGTCCTCACAACTATAATGAACACAGAAGCACAGAGAAGAAATAAGATAATATGCTTGAAAGCCAACGCTATCCAAATAATTGAAACAAAGCCCAGAGGACGTGTTTCAACTACTCACTGTCAGATGCCTGTGGGATATTCACACTAGTTCCAAGGCTGTCATTATCTCCATTGCCCAATAAACAGTGCATGGGTGTGTGCCAACTAGGCTAAAGGTAAACTGCTATGAAATAGTTACATAAAAAAAAAAAAAGAAAAAAACCCTGCCTACGTGTCATCTAGTCAAAGGTAGCAAATTATAGGCAAGGCTAACTCCAACTACAAAAACCAAGTTATAAAACTGGCTACAAAATGTCAAAGTTTAATTGGAAGCCATGATAGCTAACATTACAAAGAGTAGCATCAGACACATTGCTATACTGTTTCTCTAACACAAGAGACAAATAAACTAACATTTCATAAACGCACTCAAATAACTTACCTGACTTATAGCAAAATGCATACATGTAATAATATATAATAATAATATACATCATCTGACTTGATGTCAAATACATGCTTAGTTACTGTGTCTTGAGTTTTATGACTTTAAAGTGGTACACTCTAGGCTGGGATGTGGTAGAGCACTTGCCCAGCATATGCAAGGCCTTGGGTACGATCTCTGGAACCACACACACACACACACACACACACACACACACACAAAGAAATCAATGAATAAATGATTAATTCAAATTCAAATAGACTTTTTGCAATTTTTTTTTGGGGGGGGGACAGAGTTCTCACTATCTAGCTCCTAATGCCCTAAAACTCACAGATCTGCCTGCTTCTGCCTTCTGAGGGCAGACACCAAGTGTGCCAGGAAGCCCAGCTCTGCTGCTGTTATTTTGGATAAAAAGTCCCACTACAGCAGGACTTGGACTCCACAGCAATCCTCCTGGCTCAGCCTCCCAAGAATAAAACACAAGTATCAGCCACTTTGCCCAGCTGTATCAACCTATTTAAACAATATAAATTTTGTTTTACTTACCTCTCTAGCCACATTGCTTGTCTTTACTTCCTGAATAACTGTACCAAAGATGATATAATCAACAACATCCTTTGGAATATTGGTCCGATGCAACAAACCCCTAAAAGCAGAAATCCAAAGAAAAGAAACAGTTCATACATAAAGGTACTTCAGAGAACATCACATAAAACACTGCATTTTTAAACAGGAAGCTCTGGGTTGGAGGTATAGGTAAGAGAGAGAACACTCAGCTAATACATACAAGGTCCTTGGTTTAGTCCTAATCACCACAAAAATACAAAGATAAGTCTTTCTCTTTGAAAGGCCAAACACAAACATTTAACAGCTTATCAAAGAGGAAATGAGTGAAGAGTAATATGAAAAGTCAATATTTGTTTTGTGTTTTTGTTTTGTTTTTCAGGGTTTTTTTTTTGTTTTTTGTTTGTTTGTTGGTCACTTGGTAATGAGACATTGGAAAAGAACAATCAAAACTAACTTGGGCAAGTGGAGTTAGCTCAGTGATAGAGAGCACTTGCCTAGGAAGCACGAAACCCTGGGTGCAGTCCTCAGCTATGGCAGGGTGGGGAGTAGAGGTGTTAGTGCATGTCTTTAATCCTAGACCGCAGGGGGCAAAAGAGGGCGGATCTCTGCGAGTCGGTAGCCACTGTGATCTACAAATCAAGTTAGAGGCCAAGTAGAGATACACAGCAAGGTCTGGCTCAATAAACAACAAACAAACAAATAAAAAATAAACTTGGAGCCAGCAAGAAGGCTCAGTGGGTACAGCACTTGGTACAGAAGCTGGATGACCTGACCTTGATAAAGGGAGAAGGAGAGAACTTCGAAAAGTTGTCCTCTGACCTCTACATGCTCACTGCGGCATGTACTTTCCAAGCAAGCAAAAAACAAATAATAAACTAAAAATTACAAAATGATTTGAAATAATAATAATGTTAGCTAATATCACCAGAAATCAGTACAAAGAGAAGAGAGATGGATATAAAAGATCAAGTATAATTGTGGAAATGCTACATTTTAAATATTAATATAAAGGTATAATTTGAATAATATACATATATTTTAATTCTGACCATAATATAAACAAGAAGCAGTAACTCGCAAGTAGGAATGAGCATATCGCAAATGCAGACTTGGTATTTTCAGTTGCCCTTGCCTTGGAACAAGCATACTGATACATGCCTATAATCCCAGCACTCATGACGCTAAGGCAAGAGGATTGCTGTTAAGTTTGAGGATAAACACAGAAAATACATAGCAAAACTCTGTCTAAAACACATACACAAAATAAAATAAATACCATTTTTCATTATAGAGATAAGAGTTTAAGGAACCTCATCAAAATTGGACATGAGTACACATTTATCAAAACTCAAAAGTGAGTTATATAAAATCTGTATGGAGCTGAAGATGTAGCTCACTGATAGGAGAACATTTGCCTAGTACATGCAAGGCCTTTGAGTTAACAACCCCATCACTGAAATAAAGAGAAGAGGGAAGAGGAAGGAAAAGGAGAATAGGGGAGGGGAAGGAAGCAGGATAAAGCAGCAAAGATGGAAGGAAATCAGAATGCTTCAATACAAGAACTCAACAGGGAGACAGGTCCAAGCACAGTTCACAGTGTCAAATGTAGGGCATAAAGAGAGGCCCAAGAAAACAATGTTGTATTTATGATCACAAGGTCCCTAAAGAGAAGCTTCAGAAGCATAACTACATAGAGATTTGGGAATGGAAATGGTTATTGTGTAACTAGGGAGAGTAAATAGATTTACAGTTTTCTCCATTATAAGGCTACTACTTTTCCTTCTTCCAAGTCCAGAGAAACAATGCTACTGCCATTTGCTACTGGCAGGAAGAAGAAATGAGTGACAACAAGCAGAAAGGTTAAACAAAAGCATTTCCTACTAGAAAAAAACTTTTGGCTGCTTGGAGACACTAAAGCAGAACCTCATTGGAAATTTAGTGACACGGTCTTACATAGACACACCCATACATTTTTTTCTTTTTTAAATTTTGTTTATTTATAATTTTTTATTTATTATAATTTATTCACTTTGTATCCCAGCTATAGTCCCCCTCGTCCCTTCCCAACTCCACCCTCCCTCCCTCATCTCCTTCCATGCCCCTTCCCCAGTCCACTGATAAGGGAGGTTCTCCTCCCCTTCCATCTGACCCTAGCCTATCAGGTCTCATCAGGACTCTTTCATAGTCTTCCTCCGTGGCTTTGTCAGGCTGCTCCCTCCTCAGGGGGAGGTGATCAAAGAGTCAGCCACTGAGTTCATGTAAGAGATGGCCCCTGCTCCCCTTATTAGGGAACCCATTTGGATACTGAGCTGCCACAGGCTACCTCTGTGCAGGGGGTCCAGGTTATCTACATGAATGGTCCTTGGTTGGAGTATCAGTCTCAGAAAAGACCCGTAGGCCTAGACTTTTTGGTTCCGTTGCTCAACTCGTGAAGCTCCAGACCCTTCCAGGTCTATCTCCCTCTTCTTTCCTAAGATTCCCTGCACTCTGTCCAAAGTTTGGCTATGAGTCTCAGCATCTGTTTTAATACCCTGCTGGGTAGAGTCTTTCAGAGGCCCTCTGTGGTAGGCTCCTGTCTTGTTCCTTATTTTCACCTTATTCCAATGTCTATCCTATTTGCCTTTCTGAATGAAGATTAAACATCTTGCCCAGGGTCCTCCTTTTTGCTTAGCTTTTTTAGGTGTACAGATTTTAGCATGATTATCCTATATCATGTCTAATATCTACTTACAAGTGAGTATATACCATGTGTGTCTTTCTGCTTCTGGAATAGCTTACTCAGGATGATCTTTTCTAGGTCCCACCATTTGCCTGTATATTTCATGATCTCCTTGTTTTTAATTGCTAAGTAGTATTCCATTGTGTAAATGTATCACATTTTCTGAATCCATTCCCCAACTGAGAGACATCTAAGTTGTTTCCAGGTTCTGGCTCTTACGAATAAAGCTGCTACAAACATGGTTGAGCAAATGTCCTTATTATGTACTTGAGCATATTTTGGATATATGCCTAGGAGTGATACAGCTGGATCTTGAGAAAGCGCCAGATTGATTTCCAAAGTGGTTGTACAAATTTACATTCCCACCAGCAGTGGAGGAGGGTTCCCATTTTTCCACATCCTGTCCACATGTATTATCACTTGAGTTCTTGCTCTTAGCCATTCTGATGGGGACACACCCATACATTTTATGACACACCAATTATTCATCCATCTCAATCTCATTTCATTACATCTAATTTAAATTTACTTGGTTTACACATGAACCTTCAAGTTTCTTTTTTTTTAATTTTTATCATATATATATATATATATATATATATATATATATATATATATAGTTGCTTCTGTCTATGTAGATGAAGCAGGTAGATTGAGGTGAATTTGAAGCCCATTTGGCCTACATAATGAGTTCCAGGCCAGGCTGAGAATACTATAATAAACACCATCCACACAACCACCAAAAATATACTCATGTTAAGATGTTACATGCTAAGCTTACAAAATAAAGATGCTTTCCATTCCAAGCTGCTAAAATTTAACATATATGGTTAAAATAAAATGTACTCTTATTGACACACATCTTTAATTCCAGCAGTTGGCAGGCAGTGGTAAGTGAATCCCTGAGTTAAGGCTAGCCTGGTCTATAGTAAGTTTCAGGTCAGTGAGAAATATATGGTGAAACCCTGTCTCAAAAACAAACAAACAAACAAAAAATAAAACCTTGTAAAGAGCTAGTTAATATTGTTTCTTGCCATATAAAGTTTAACATAGCCTAGATATAAAAATTCTACAGAACATTTAGTTCAAATGCAAAACCTAGAAAAAAAAAATATTTTAAATGAAAGAACAGGCAACTCCATTTACTTACGAAAGTGCAGCTCTTGCCAAATCATGTGGCATTAGGTCTTTGTACCTGAGAAAAGAAAACAAATAAGTTAAACCTTTTGGTTTAAGCCTAGAATTTCAATAAATTTTTTGTAAAAATCTTTAAATGCATACAGATTATCTAACATATACTGCTGAAAATGGAATTAATCTTACCCAAGTCAGTCTATCAGTTCAAATGAAGAAATAGTGACTCTGCTATCTGTCATCTTAAAAAAGTCTGACAAGCCCTAAACTCCTACAGAACCTGATGAGTGCCTGACAACATATATGTTTGGGCATGGTGCTCAAGGCACCAACACCTGGGAGCAGAGGCCAGAGAGAGAATTCAAGGCCAGGCCAGCTACAGTAGGAGAATCTGTCTCAAAACACCAAACAAACAAAACCAACCCAAAACATAAATATTAAAAATTATACCCTATACTTTATCAGTTGGTACAGCGTATGTCAAATACTACCTAAAACTAACCTCCTTTTGCAGGAGGTAGTGCACACCTTTAATCCCAGTGCTCAGGAGGAAGAGTCAAGTGGATATGTGAGTTCGAGGCCAGCCTGTCCTACAGAGTGAGTTCTAGAACAACCAAAAAAAAAAAGAGGCGGCGGCGGCAGCAGTAGCAATGTGGGGTGGAGGAGGTGGGGCACCCTTGGGATGTAAAGCAAATAAACTGAAATAATTTTAAAAATGAGTTTAAGATATATGTATCAAAAAAAAAAAAGGAAGACAAGAAGGTAGAGGAGAAAGGGGAGGAGGAGGAAGAGGAAGTGAAAGAAAAGAAGAGGAAGGAAGGAAGGAAGGAAGGAAGGAAGGAAGGAAGGAAGGAAGGAAGGAAAACTAACTTGGTTGATTGGTTAGTTTTTTCAAGAGAGGATTTCTCTGTGTATCCCTGGCTGTCCTGAAACTCACTCTGTAAACCAGCTGGCCCCAAACTCAAAGATCCACCTGCCTCTGCCTCCTGAGTGCTGAGATTAAAGACCTGTGCCTCCACTGCCTAGCTCAGGCACTACATTTTTAAAGTACACTCTTTTTTTTTTCAATTGTTTAATTCCCAAAAGGATACAAGGGGCACATTTTAACCTTGTTTTGTTTTAAGTTTTACCTTTGAAGTAATCTGAGATTTACCAAAGAGCAGAAAAGACAGAGTGGAGTTCCTGACACCTCTACTCAGCATCTTCTAGGTACTATTCGCTAAACCACTGACTGTATGGCTCTCAACATGTTTTCTACAAGCATCCTCTTCCTGCTCCAGTGTCTCACCCACAGTGCCACATGGCATCTAGATGTTATTCTGGCTTAGCCTGCTCTAAACTGTCAGAATTTCCCACTCTCTCCACGTTGATGGCTTTGACACTTTTGACACCCAAGTTTGGAGGCAAGGTACTCTTCTCATTGCTTCCTACTGGGTGTGTGGCAATAAGATGACTTATGACTGATGCTGTTAAGTTGAGCATTTGGTTCAGATGAACCGATCAGTTTTCCTCACTATTAGCTACTACTTTCCCCTCTTGCAAACAGTGGGTTAGAAATGAGTCACTAAGTCTAGTCCTCCTGCTCTCCTCTTCCATATTACTTACAATGCTCTACACCTCAAGTCCTTTTTTTATTTTTTCAATTATTTGGTTTTGTGTGTGTTTGTACACTTGGGGAGGTCATAGGGCAACTTGTAGGAGTCAGTTCTTTACCTGCTTTCTAGAGACTGCACTTGTGTCATTAGGTTTGGTAGTAAGTACCTTTACCCACTGGCTCTTTTATGCCTTGCATTTTTAAATTTTATTTACTTATTTACTTTATTTTATGCGCACTGCTGTTTTGCCCGCATATATGTCTATGTGAAAGTGTTATATCCCCTGGCACGACTTACAGACAGTTGTGAGCTGGGCATGGTGCTCAGCTCACCAGGTCCTCAGGAAGAGCAGTGCTGCTGAGCAGTGCTGCTGAGCACTGCTGAGCCATCTCTCCAGCCCCATGCTCTGCCTTTAAAAGTAATGTATCTTCAAGATCGCAAATGTTTCATTTGAATACATAAAGAAAGGTCTCATGTTTTTAATCTGGAGCCTAGTATTCCCCAGTAAGTTTTAAATGTTAGCGACTGCTGTCCAAAGCATAAGCAGAACAGAACTAATTGCTTCAACTTAATTAACAGAGTCTATTACAAGCTTGTGTATAGACTGAATCTCATTTAGGAGATAGAAAAGCCCAAGAAAAAAACAGCTTTTTATTTTTTGGTTGGTTTGTTTGTTTTGAAACAAGGTTTCTCTGTGTAGCCCTAGCTGTCTGGACCAGGCTTCGTAGACCAGGCTGGCCTTGAACTCAAAGATCCACCTGCCTCTGCCTCCCAAGTGCTGGCATTAAAGGCGTGCGCACCCACGACTGGTGAAAAACAGCTGTTTAAAATTTTCAGAGTAGTCTAAAATACTTGAGGTTGAGCATTTGGACCGGCTGTGTCAACTCTAAGTCTCATCATTTTCAGAAGACCAAAGCAGCTTCATTTTCTGAGCTTCAGAATTCTCAGGGGCCCATCCTCAGCACTCAACTGTGCCTACAGAAACAATGTTCCAGAAAAGAAAAAGATAGCCCTATGGGAAAGATGCTGTCTGGATCTACACTGGACTTTGAGTTAGGGCTGTTTCAGGCTAATATCATGGCAAGCTAGTTTATAGAAGAAACAGAACATCTTGCCATCATCTATCACCACTGATTTAACATGTTCTATACTGGTGTTATACAGGTACTTTCCATTGGGTGTTCAACTAATGACATTATTACCTACTTCAAACAGTACCTTAAAAGAGAAACAAACAACTGACATGATCATTCCATACTTACGAAGTGCCTGACAGCAGAAATGGAATGCGGACACCTTCCACAACCACAATATTCTTTATATTGGGTTTTGCTAAAGTCTTTTTTGACTTGATCTGGACAGCTTTAAGATAAAGTTCAAAGAACTATTAAAAATAGTAGTTATTGCATTATATAACAGTCACTGAAAGAATTCTCATTGTTTCATGTGCATACTGGCTACTAGCCACAACAAAAATTCCTCAAACACAAATAATACAGCTCCTTTATATATATTCCAAATATATATAAATTAAAGATAAAAAATGGCGATGAGCTCTAAGAATCTCAACTGAGAATAAAATACTATGGTTTACAGTCCTGGTCTGCAAGACAGACTATAGAACTTGAAAATCTAGGATTCAAATATTAACTCATATGTACTCTATACTCTGTACACAATTAAAATCAAAGATTAAAAGATGTGCCATACTTTACATAACTGCTATTTGTGTGTGAGAAAGGCATACAGACAAAGAAAACGAAGACATAATCATCAAATCAGTCAAAATTTCTACCAGACACAGTTCATGAGATGATGGAGAACACCAATACATCCTGTAATCAAGCATTTGATCACATTTCTTCAAACAACCCTGTCAAGCAGTAATACTCAAAACAAGTTAAGAGGAATTATAAAGATATAACACTATTGCAACCTAAAACCTGCTTGTAGGCACATGCCCTTTTCCTACCCAAAATCTGCTGGTCACATTCCTTTGCTTATCAGGTATCTTTTGTGTCGTTATCATCCTAGTGTTAACACAAACCACTTATAGAATACTGTTTGGCACAAGAGACACAAAAAAGGCTTAAGTCTCATGGACTTCAGAGCTTACAACATAGTTAGGGAGGAAAAAAAAACCAACAAACACACACACACACACAAAAAAAAAGGCTACAAGACATTAGAGAATAGTCTAAATGCCTGAAAAAAATGCCTTTTCTGTTGCCATCAGAACAACTTTCTGCTACTTGACAAGGGTCAGGTCTATGTGTGTGCCTAAGTGAACATTTAAATTAGGGGAACGATGACAGAAGTCAGAAAGGAATTTTTCTTTGTAGAGTTAATAAAAATTTATATTCTGATTACAATCCAGAGGCTATAGAAATGTATTTCTCTAGTTGATATTAGGCAGCAGATCTCTAAAGATTCTATGGAAAACTAATACCACCACTAAAAACTAACTTTAGTTTTTTTGTTTGGTTGGTTTGATTTTGGTTTTTTTGAGCCAGGGTTTCTCTGTGTAGCCTTGGCTGCCCTGAACTTGCTTTGTAGACCAGGCTGGCCTCAAACTCAGAGATCCACCTGCCTCTGCCTCCAAGAGTGCTGGGATTACAGGCACGCACCACTGTGCCTGGCTTCTGACTTTAATTTAAGAGCTTACTTGGAGCCGGGCATGATGGTGCACACCTGTGATCCCAGTACTTGGGGAGGCAGAGGTAGGTGGATCTCTGTGAGTTTGAGGCCAGCCTGGTCTACAAAGAAAGTCAGGACAGCCAAGGCTACACAGACAAACCCTATCTGGAAAAGCAAAACAAAATAAACAAACAAACAAAAAAAAGAGCTTATTTGGTTGATGCTGTCATTGTTGCTGTGGTGATGGTGGGCTGAACAAACTGTACTAGGCAAGTGCTCTACCACAATGACCTGCATCTTCAGCCCTAAATTTGTTGTGATTTTTGTCCTTCTTTTCCCCCCATACAGGGTGACGGCTTTGAATATGCTAGACAGAAACTGTCACTAAGCTACACTTCCCAGTGCTTAAAGAACTTAGAAATACGTTCACACCTTTGTAAGGCTGACATCATATTTCTTTTTTTAGAGAAAAAACTAAAAAAGATCATTTCAAGGCCACACTGCCCAAAAAGATGTAGAGTTGAAATGGAGTACACATCCTGATCTAGATGGTACATTTTCTAAGAAGCCATTTCACAAGTTATATATCATATAATTATATATAATGTTACATATAATAATATATACTCTATAATAAATCTAAAATCAGAAACAGGTCAATATGAAGTCCAGGTAAGATGAAAAAAATGTTGACAATCTGTCAGGGAATTTTTGTACCAATCAGTGAAGATACGTATTTTCAAGTGAAGAAGCCTAATTCATTTGGGTTTACGGAGGACCTATTTAACCCATCAAATGAATGAGTTTCCCTACTCTTCTCATTTCATGATGGCTAAAATATTCATTTCCTAGTTCCCCATTCACCTCTATTTCAGTAACAGGTCCTCTTGTATATAAGATACTTAAGAAGAGAAGCCTACTACTAATTACAAATTTCAAAAGTTAACTTTGGGCTCCACAATAGTTTCTAGACAATTTATAAGCTAATCATTTCCAGGACTGACAGCCAAGGGCTATATAAACTGACCCAGCAAAGTTTATGGGACTTTTATGACTCTCTATAAGCCCTAAAGACCAGGAAGCAGCTTTCTCTTAACATCTTAAGCTCAAAGTAATATTACTGATTGGCCACACATATTTTTTATTTGAAGGAATAATGATACTTATGTTGATCATAAAAGGGGAAGAATTAACAAACTAGTTTGGGTTTTACTCAGAATTCACAAATAAAGATTCTAACATTTAATGGAGAAATGTCTATTTTAAATTACTGTACCTGGGGCAGATCGTAGTTGAGAAGAACAGCTCAGAGGTCTTACAGCTGAAAAACAAATGCATATCATTTATATGCAACAAGGTGCATATCATTTAATACCTATGCAGGACGCTTATAAATCTTATCTTACAAAAGAAAGAAAAAGTGAACTTACAAAATCTAAGAGCCCATTGTGATGTAGTAGAAAGGTTTTTAAAAGTGGAAGCCAAGATGGTAGTCATTCTGAAATCTACAAAGAAAAGAACAAAGTATGTCTTTGGTTACCTCAGCAATCTGTAGTGTACAGTCTGTGAACCATAAAATGCCATTATCAACTATTCTTCTCTAGTAGCATTATAATAACTATATTGACATGGTTTTCCCATTGTGCAAACAACTATTCTAAGCAGTAACCATCTATTCCTCAATGAATACTATATCCTTTCAAGAGATTAGGAAAGTAAACCAGGCTGAGTGACTTGCTTAAAGATCCATTACCAGAAAGTGGCAGAACTTGACCCTGAACCCAGGCAGTCTAGCTCTGGAGTCTGTGCCCTTCTCATTCAACCTAAACATCAGAAACACCTCACAGCATGTCTATGAAATCACCAGTACTATCCTCCTGAGTTTGAAGGTTGTGTTCTGAATATATAGAAGGCTTTATGATGCTGGTATTTAAATAGGATACACATTAAAATATTCAGTGACAATGAAATGGTATCAAGTCAGCAACTTGAAAACTGCTACTATAAACATTTTTAACTTTTTACATGTGTTTTATCTGTTTGTCTGTGCACTACATGTGTATACTTCCCAGAGTCCAGAAAAGGGAGTCATGTTCTCCGGACTGCGTTTATAGCAGGTTGTTAACCGCCATGAAGGTGCTAGAAATCTAACCTGGAACTTCTTGAAGAATAGGCAATGCTCTTAACACAGACATTTCTCTAGCCCCTTAGAAAACTTTCTGTAGTACTATACTTCCAACTTTTTCCAAGCATAGTATTATATCTAAATTACTTTTTAAATTAGAAATTTGTAATATTTCAAATATATTAACATCACCAACTTAGTGAAAAAAGGTTAAAGTCCTAACTGAGTTTTTACAAATCATTATGAAGAAAACAGCAAATAAATGAGCACAAGACATGAACAGACTGCTTATAAGAAAGGAAATACAAAGGGCTCCTTTTTAAAATCTTGTTTTGTTTTACAAGATATGGTTTCTCTGTGTAGCCTTGGCTGTCCTGGACTTGCTTTATAGGCCAGGCTGGCCTTGAACTCACAGAGATCCACCTGCCTCTGCCTTCCTGAGTGCTGGGATTAAGGATGTGCAAAACCGGGGTTGGAGAGGTGGCTCTGTAGTTGTTCTTCCAAATGGACCCTGGTTCAAATCTCAGCACCCACATGGCAGCTCACAACTGTCTGTAATTCCAGTTCCAGGGAGTCTGATGCCTTCACACAGAGACATACATGGAGGTAACACACAAATGTAAGTAAAATAAAATCATTAAAAAAAAAAAAAAAACATGCGCCACCACATCCAGCTGGATGAAAAATATAAGAAAAAGGAGGTTGGGATGATGGCTTGGTCAGTAAAGTGCCTACTGCACAAGCACAAAGAATTTAGTTCAGATCTCCAGAATCCATAATAAAAAGCCACAATTGATACATTCCTATAACCCCAACCTTGGGGCAGGGCAAAAACTGCAGGTTCCCTGAAGCTTGCTGGCCTGATCAATGAAGTTCATATTCAGAGATCCTCAAAAAGTAAAGGGACCCAACATTAACTTGCATGTACACAATGCCCCCCCACATAGACTTTTCTTTAACGCCAATCATAAGAGGATTCAGATTAAAACCACAGATATAATTATCTGTTAAATTAACAACCCCCCCCAATTGATCTATACTGTATGGGCAGAAATATACAAATACTCATTGCACCAAAAGCATGAAGAAGTTTAAACTTAATGCAGAGTAATTTGGCATTATCTTGAAACACTATATGTTCACCTAACTTTTGATCTAACAATTCCACTTCCATGAATTTATATGCCAAATATTATGCTTATGACTGCATTGTCACTGTAACAGAAAAAGACTAAAATAACATCAAATAGGTAATTGGTTAAGTAAGTTATGCTATAGCAACCAGTGAAATACTATATTGTACAGCCATACAAGATAAGAAAATAGAAGCTGGAGAGATGGCTCAAAGGTTAAGAACATTTTCTGCTTTTCCAGAGAACCCAGGTTTAATTCCCAACACCCACAAGGCATCTTACAACAGTCTGTAATTTTACTCCTAGGACAGCCAACACTCTCTTCTGGCCTCTACAGGCACCAGATACATAATGTGGCACAGACAAACATGCAGGCAAAACACCCATACACATAAAATAAATTTTTGTGTGTATTGTATGCTATCACCCATTAAAAGAGCAAAAACGTGTATTTCTTTAAATCACCATAAAATTCCCCTAGGAGTAAATGGTAAAAACATTTACAATGGTAAAAACAACTGTTAGGCAAGGCGTGGTGGCACATGTCTTTAATCCTGGCACTCAGGAGGCAGATTTCTGTAAGGTCCAGGGTACTCTGGTCTGCATGGTGAGTTCCATGTCAGCCAGGCCTATATAGTGACACCCCATCACAAAAAAAAAAAAAAAAAAAGAAAGGAAGAAAGAAAGAAAGAGACAGAGAGAGAGAGAGAAAGAAAAAAGAGAAAGGAAGAAAGAAAGAAAGAATTGAATAATTGTTAGGGTAGAGCTAGAGAGATGGCTCATCTGTTAAGAGCAATTGTTGCTTTCACAGAGAACCTGGGTTTGGTTAGCAAAACCTACATGGTGGCTCACAACCAACCATAACTCCAATTCTAGGAGCTGAATCCCTCCGACTTCCATGGGCACCAAGCACACAAGTGAAGCACATACACACATGCAGGCAAAACACAAAAAGAAAACTAAAAAGAAAAAAATTTAAATATTGTTAGGGGCTGCTGAGATGGTTCAGCAGGTAAAGATGCTTGCCACTAAGCACAAAGACCTGAGTTTGATCCTCAGGACTGGAAATGGAAGGAGAGAACCAACTCCTACAGGGAACAGAGGAAGCCCTGAGTAAGTGAAGTCCAAAGATGAATATAGATTATTGGCATGGACAGACAGTCATGTCAAGGATTCCAATGCCTTAGCCCTGTAGGAATGGCAATCTCAGAGAATCTCAGGGAATCCCAGGGAATCTCAGAGGGGTGACAAAGCTTGGTGGGGAGGGGTCCTAAAGTAATGGAGGGACTAGTGTGTACAAAAAGCAGCAGCTGCAGCTTTCTCCTCCTCCTGTTTACAACCTGAGATTGTTTACCTGTAGACACCTCCCACCCAGAAAAGCCAACCCATGTGCTGTACATAACCCTGTAGGATGAGGATACAAGTTCTAGTGGTAGTAGATGATTCAGATTCAGGGTGTGCACACCATCAGACCCCAGCTTTTCTCTACAAGTCTGTCATTTCTTCAGTGTTTGTCCTTCATTCCCTCACTGCCCCTAGACAGGGTTCCAGGCCCCGAGCTGCACACAAGTTCCAGGACCACAGCAAGCTCCTACACGATAGCTCCTGAACTCCACATGAGTGGCATGGGCCTCCCTCCCAAATAAGTGTTAATAATAATAATGATAATGTTAGCTGAGGGTGGTAAGCATGTATGTACTACAACACACATGTTGGAGGTCACAGGACAACCTGTGAGAGTTAGAGCTCTCCTTCCAAGGGGTTCCATGACCTCTGGCTTGGTGGTAGGCACTTTGACCAATGAAGCCACCTCACTGACCCAATTTCTTAATTTTTAAACGTACTTTTACTTTAAAAGCAAGTAAGAACCTTGAGATTTACAAATGATGACTATAGCAGCCAGCCCCCAAGCTGACCTCAGTATTTCTTTTTGGTTTTTACTCTTGGTGTGACTGCCTTCCGCACTGTACTGCTCTACGTCAGAAGTGATGGCACTACTTCTGAAATCAAGCTATGAAAAATAATACTGCAGCTTCTGTCTTAGTCTCTCAGATCACTCCGAGAGAAGCCCGCTGCCAAGTCACTGGATTTCTGACGAGGCCTGCCAACGGCCATGTGAGTGAGTGGGAGCTGATCCTCGGGCACAGATGACTAAAGCCTGCCCAACATGCTGACAACAACCTCCTAAGAAATCCCAGTCAGAGCAATCCAGCCAAGCAGGCCCAGATTCTTGACCCTCAGAAATTGTATGACATCTTATGACAAGCATACCTAAAGATATAAAAACTTGTAATATGTAAATATAGTGTTTAATGGAGGAAAGATGGCCTGATCAATAAACTTGCTGGGAAATGACTAATCACTTGGAAAAATAAAGTCCATTATCCACCCCATAAGTTAAAAAAAAAAAAAAAGGCCAGTATATCTAAAACCATTAAAAAACAAAACAAAACAAAAAACAAAAAACAAAAACAAAACAAAAAAACAAAACCCAGAGTGGAGCAAGATGGCACATGCCTTTAATCCCAGCACTGGGAGGCAGAGGCAGGCAGATCTCTATGATTTTGAGGTCAGCCTGGTCTACACAGTAAGTCCTAAGCCAGCTAGAGCTACACAGTGAGACCCTGTCTTACTCAAAACAAAAAGATCAGAGACTCTCTCTCTCTCTCTCTCTCTCTCTCTCTCTCTCTCTCTCCTGCATGCACGCACGTCAGCCAGCCTGGTCTACCAAGTTCCAGGATAGATAGACCTACACAGAGAAACGCTATCTCAAAAAACACAAAACCAAAATATATTTAGAGAAAATATCTGTAACATATACAGCAAAAAGGGTTAATACAATCCATAGAGTCTGTTTCAAATTAATGGAATCTCTGTTTTGCTCTAGCTTGCATTTCTCCACTATGCAGTTGTTAGTGAGGTTTACATGGGATTGAATCCAGGTCAATTACCAAGCAGAGTAATCTTAATTGCTACAGAAACTAAACGTTCAGGTGACCAAGGCCTACCACAAGCTGGCCTGGACCATGGGTACTGATAAACAGATGGTAATCAAATACTTAAGTTTTAGAGTTATGCTGTTCCAAGACACAAATCGTTACTTCTGTCATGGCTGTAGCTTTGTAAACATTAACAATGCTACCTAAACACAAAGCTGACACCAAAAGAAGACAGAACTGAAAATTTTATTAAACTAAAAACAGCAGCCCTGGTCAGATGCTAGCTGAAACTCACCCACTGATGGTCCAGAACCTAATAAATCCCCAAATTTACTTGAATTTTCTATTATTGGCACCTAGTACTTATAACTGAACAGGTTCCTGCCTGATATGCAGAGCAGAAGCAAAAGTGAGCAAATAAGCAGTTCGTGTAAGAAATTCAAATGCTGGCAGGGCATTTTTCTATCATGTACCCTGAGTTTGATCCCCAGCATCAATCAAATTAAAATATTCACAGTAACAAAAAATCTTTAAATACCTTTATTTCTCACATATGTCTTTGTATATCTGTGAGTGTACACCACATGTGTCTGGGTGCCCACGAAGGTTAGAAGAGGGTGTTCAAGCCCATGGAGATGAAGTTACAGGTAGGCGTGAGCTGCCAAAACCGGTCCTGAGCACCAAGCCTGAATCTCTTGCAAGTGCAGCAAGGGCTGTTAACCACTGAGCCCTTCTCCAGCCCTGAAAATTATCTTTAAAAAAAAGTGTTTAAAGCAAGCCAGGGGCTAAAAACCATTTTCAGCAAGGAGCAGGGGTTATATAAAAGCCATGGGGCTGGAGTACATAGTGAGCCCCTGTCATAAATACATAAATAAAATAAAGCAAGTCAGAATTCTGGGATTATCAGACAATGAAAACTAAATATATGGTTAATATAAAGCTGTGATAAGAACAGCTCTAACTAAATCAGCTTTCCAATACACCATATGGTATAAGAATAAACTGCTAAAGCTTTTTTCTAGTTCTTTTATTAAAATACAAACTGTAACTTTAAATTTTATTTTGAGACAAGATTTGATTATATCGTAGGCTTGCCTAAAACTAATACCCTTTACAAATTAAACAGCCTTCTAGGTGCTGGGATTACAAGCATGTGCTACCAGTCGAACAATAAACAGTCAATTTTTTCTTTTCTTTTCTTTTTTTGGTTTTTCGAGTTGAAATTTCTCTATGTAGCCTTGGCTGTCCTAGACTCACTTTGTATATCTGCCTGTCTCTGCCTCCTGAGTGCTAGGATTACAGGCGTGCACCACCAGGCAAAGCTCCAATTTTTTTTTTCTTATTTTTAGTTTTTTTTTTTAGACAGGGCCTAAGTGTGTAGCCTTGGTTGGACTGGTACTTACTATGTAACCCAGGCCTTGAACCTGTTGGCTATCATCCTGGGTGTTAGGATTACAGACATGCTCTATATTACCTGGCTCCAAATTGTGAAACCCTGAGTCCAATAAAGCCTCTAATTGGTTTCTTTCTTTTATTTTTCTAATTGGTTTCTATAGGAATACTCGAAATGCTCATTATGGTTGAAACTAACATAAACGCAGATCAATAGAAATAGCTAAATTGTATCATAAATATATCATGAATATTCAGAAGCTTGGGAGAAAATGAAAGATATACATGTATGGACTGACATGAAAAGACACCCATAATACATATTAAATAAAAATGCAAAAACTAAAGACTTATTATAAAACTACACAGCAAGGTGATATACTCTAGGCAGTACATACCATGGTAGTTCATGCCTTTAATCCACGCACTTAAGAGGCACAGGCAGGCAGATCTCGGTAAGTTTAATGCTAGCCTGAATTAGCCGGTTCCAAGACAGCCAGAGCCACATAATAGAAAGACCCTGTCTATATACTATCATATTGGAAGGCTGGCCTTTGTTATCATTTATAAAGCTTCAGAAATATAGAAATTTTAACAAAAAAGTATTCAAAACATGGGAATACCTGGGTAGTGTAGGCTTAGGTAGCAAAGGGCCACCTGGGCAGAAGAAGAAGGGCATGTAAGGAATAAAAAAGAAAGATGGGATGACTTAACAGTTATTACATCAAAGTTAAGCACAGACTCCAAGGCCCAAGTCCTTAACTTTTCTGTTTCTAGACCGTCAGTAAAATGTAGGCAATTTTAGAGTTGTTGAGAAAATTAAATACACACCTAGATACAGGTACATGTTGCCGGATATCTAGTACCACTTATTTTATGTGTTTGCTATTATTAGTGGGTGTGACATAAATATACTTAGTTCTCCTCTAAGACTTTGCACTAAAGTGCTAATGACCAAAAAGTAAATAAAAAAATACTTTTTACCTGATGGAACTCATAATTTCGCTGAGAATGTAGGAGACCAAAAGAAGTGCTTTAAATCAAACATTAGCAAAATATAACCCAAAAGCCTCAATAAAAGGGTTTTTCTTTTACATGATTTCTCTCTCTCTCTCTTTTCCCCCCCACGTTTGAAGCGCTAACAGCGAAGACAGGATACATCCTAAGCAAGCTCTCTAACACTGAGATATATTCCCAGGCCCAAAGAGCTGCAAAAGTGTATGTGTCAGTGGTTGAGTTGTTGTGGGTTCCAGCAAAAAAATTATAAAGAGCTGCAAGCAACACAAAACAAAGAATATATTACAGAGCACAGAGTGGGCTCACAAAACTGAAGCTATTTCCAGTGTGGCCCTTTACGGAAAAAACAAAAGTATATGAATGCAGTAGATGCAGTAGAAAGCATTACATGGGCAGAAAGGCTCCCTTTTGCAATTTACTCCAAACCGGTCGTCCAGTGTCAGGTTAAAGTGTTGTTGTTGTGGGCGGTGGAAGGCTTAGTATGACTTGAGCTTTAAAAGAGAACGCTCCTTTCTTTCTATAATCGTTTCTGCCATTTCTCGTTTTCTGTCTCGCAGAATAATCGGCTAACTGGCGGGTGCGTATCTGTTTGAATCCTGGGCTTGCCTCAAGAAGAAATTTTATGTAATTTCCCTAAGCCTGTCAGGTCAGCGAGAGTGGGGACAGTGGGTAGTTAAAAAAAAATGGTGCAGCGCGCCGGAAGCTGGCTTCACTTTCTTCTGAAAGCAATCGGTTTGTTTCAGGACTCGAGCCCATCTTTCCAGAAACAAAACGAACAACCCACAGCCTGATGAAGGGACGAGCTGAGCTCCTGACGAAAAGCAGACAGACGTCAGCCTCGGTTCTACCCCCTGTGGCTACCAATTAACGCCCTGTCAATTCACCGGGGTGGCTACTCCACCGATGGAGCGGGGTGTGCTATGCCCAGGCAGATGCTCGCTGGGTCCCCCTCTGGCTTAGAAAACGCCAAATCACCAAGCAGGTTGAAGGGCTGTCTCGGCTCCCTCCACACCCGAGGCCCGCACTCAATGACGCGCTCTCAAGCTCAACAGCCGCCGGCCGGCCTAGACAGGTAAAGCAGGGGAGACGGCGCGGCTCGGACACCGCCCAGCGTTGCACACACACGCCAACAGTTTCGTAAACCTGAAGTGGTAAGTGGGGACAGGTGACACCGCCGCTGCGAGCTACCCGAGAACGCGACCCACCGCCCGCCCTGAAGCGGTTGACACGGGGGCCTGGACCAGCCCGGCCGCTCTCGAGACCTCGACCCTCACAGGGAAGGGAAGCGGCCGCGGGCACGCGAGGAAAGTGGGACCTGCCTGCGGGGAGGTCAGAAGAAAGCCGAAAAGCGCGCTGCCGCACCTCAGAGTCCGCGAAAGCTGCCGCTTCCAACAAGGTCAAGTCCAGAGTGGGAAAGGCCCGCCCTCACCCGAGGCTCGAGTTCCGCAAGGACCCCTCGCCCCGCCCACTGCCTCCGCGGGACCTGCGGGCTGCCCGCCACGCGCCTGACCAGAAAACCAGACTCTCCGCCCCCTCCTCGGAAGTCCTAGGTCCTTTATTCAGAGAAATCATCCTTTCGTGCCTATTAGTCGAGAGCAAGAGGAAGGGTAAAAGGACCGGCGGCAATTCAGAGTCCGTGTTTTAGTAAGGCAGTCCGTCGGGCACCCTGCCGGACAATCTGAGAAAGAAAAGTCCTCGGCTCGCTCTCCCCCCCAACTAGAAGAGCTTTCTACTTTCGTCCTCTCTGCTCAAGATGGTGGCGTCCCGGGCGATTGGCAGTCTCAGTCGCTTTTCTGCCTTCAGGATCCTCCGCTCCAGAGGTGAGCCTGGATGACGGTCCCGGAGAGCCTCGGAGTGCCTGCAGGAACTGGGGCGGCGGGGTGCAGCGTTTGCCTCTCGCTGTCTCCCGGCCACCCCTTTCCCAGGACCTGTTGAAACGGGGGTTACTGTCCTGGGACCCCCACTTCCTGTGTCCTTGCTGAGGGCCTGTCACTCCCTCCCGCCCTACTCCGGCGGTGTCAAGCTCTTCCTCACTTTCCGGAGTCGTTTCCGCTCGGTCTGGCACTTTGCGCAGGTTTCTCTGCGGTAGCGCTGCGCTCACGCCCCTCTTTTCTTCCCTAATGATCGCGTTGGCCCTGACCCTGCCAGGTCGGGAGGACTAGCACCCGTTCTGTTACATTCTGAGGCCCTACAGCACCTTGGACACCATAAAAGATATCTATCAAGCTTCTGGGTGGCATTGACAGCCTTACAGATCACTGCCACTCCCTAATTTTTCCCGTCAGAATCATTTTTGGCAGTGCTCTCGCGCTTCCAGTAATGCTGGTGGGAATGTACAGAAGGTTGAAACCGGTGGCTCTCCAATTTAAGCGAAAAAATATATTTAAAATACCAGAAAAACTTGATTTTTGAGGAACGAAATGTTTGATCGTTTTAAAAAACTATTTCTAATCTTCATTCTGACGATTCTCAGGCAGGCTGTATGTGCTGTATTCCTCTTCAAACTGTTAGTGAAAGGGTTAAAAGGGGTGTTGGTTTAGAAAAAAAGTCCTTTTCCCAGAGGTCCCAAATCAGGAAGGGCAAATGTAACTTTAATTTATTGCATATTCCACTTGATACCAGTTACTTTAGTTTGTAATATGAATTCACTTTAATTTTCCTCACAAAAAAAAAAGTCTACATGTAGAATTTACTTTTCTTAACCCTCTCCACATTTAATTAAGTGCTTGAGTCTTTTAATACTTTTTTTTTAATGTCCACAGGTTGATTATGAGTACACACGCCAAAACTACACCACATTACCAAAATAAGTGAAATGGGGCAGGCCTTGGTGATGCCCACCTTTACTATTGGGTGATCTTTCAGTTTGTGGCCTGTCTGGCCTACACAGTGAGTTCCAGGCCAGTCAGGGCTATTTAGTGAGACCCTGTCTTTAAAAAAAAAAAAAAGGAATGTCTGCACTTGGTTGTGTTTCCTTGCAATTTATATTTTTCTTTTTCCACATTTATAACAGTTTTAGAAAAAAATCACATATGCTCCTCTATTTGTTGTGAGTTATTTCTGTGGATTGGCAGCTGCTGTGGCACTGGAGTGGCAGTCAGGTCACAAGTTGGCTAGCTCTGTGACTTTGGCCACGTTCTTTAATCTACATGGGCTCTCTTTTCTTGTCTGTAAAATGAATGAGTGATTTTTTTTTTTCCCTTTGGCAGGAGCAGTAGTATGATGGAGCAATTAAAGCATTAAATATGGACTCTGGCTTCTGGGTTGAATCTGGCTTTTACCTTCTGGTGACCTTGGGAATTAATTTCAATATCTTTTTCTCGTGGTAAAATGGAGTCAATTGTGTGTTAAGTCTAAAGAAGCTACATTAGCTATATAACAATTTATTATGGGAATACATTCTCAATAAATGTTATTAATTTTTCAGGCCTTAGAAGCAATAATTGTACATAGCTGAAAATTTTTAAAGTAGTCTATCCATTTTACATAGGTTGTAAAAAGCTAACAGCCAAATTATCCCATACTTCTACATAGAAACATACAAGTATATAAATTGTATTATGTTTTCATTAAGAAAATGTAGTCTTTTATAGCTACAGCTTATTAATAGCAGCTTATACATTTTGAAAGCATATTTAGGAAAATCTATTTTAAAATTAGCTGCGCACCTGACTTACCATTTAGTCTAGACTGAGTAGGTCAGTCCTTGACCCTGACCCTGAGAGTATGTGCAGCCATTGCCAAACAGTGAAACTGTCATTTCCGGGGCAAAGAGTAAACCTTCAGTTGTTGAAGTTTTAGACCATTCCTGCTGTACAGTACTGTCATTCTAACATGACTATCAAAAAAATCACAAATTGACCTTAATATCTAATATCCTAATTCCTAAGTATATAAGTGGCAAAAGAATTTTACAGGAAATGAACAGCAGTTAGTAGGTATTGTGGTATTTTTAAATCTGACTCTCAATTCTCATCCATACCTTGGGCCCAAGGTTGAATTTTGAAAAAGCCATAACTTGCTATAAACTAAAGTAACATTTTTCAAAGTTGTGCAGCACAATCCAGCTTTTCCACTGACTGAAGTCTTGTGTGATCTTGTAGCTGTTTTCTTGAGTTACATATGTAGATGATTAAAAAGTAGGGCAAAGGTTTTGCTTTTGCTGGCACAGAAAATGTAGGCTAAAGTTCACACAGCAGCTGTATGGTAAGCTTTGCTGTCAGGCAGTGGGTAAGGCTGGATTCCAAAAGCAAAGTTACCTTGTACTTTGGCTTGATTAAATTGACTGTGGTTAGGAATTTTTTTTTTTATGTTTGAGCATTTTACTGTTCTTTATCTTTGCTTTTTGTCTCTGTTGGTTTAGAGGAGGTTTTGTGTAAGTGTGTGGGAGCATGTTTACCTCAAAGAGAGGTTAGTTGGCATGAATTAAAATGGCTTAAAGAATAGGCTAATGAGAACCAACTTCTTTATTACGATTACAATTAATTGAGACTAAATTAATTGATCACGAAATAGATCTGTCTGGCCTCTGCCCCCTGAGGTGTGCCACCACAGCCAGCTTTGCATCAGCCACCTTTAAAGAACAAATATTTTATTTCAAAGCTAGTAACTCTGCTCTGAGGATTGACAAGTACCTGTGATCCCAGCATCCCACTGAGGCAGGAGGATCACAAGTTCTAGATAGCCTGGGCTACTACCCAGCAGTACCTCAACTCAAAGGTTGTTTTTGGTTTGGGGGGTTTTGTTGTTGTTTGGGTTTGGGTTTTTTGTTTGTTTGTTTGGTTGGTTTGATTTGGTTTGGAGTTTGTTTTGTTTTTGTTTTTTGTTTTTTTTGGTGGGAGGAGATTTGCTTTTTTATTTGCTTCAGCATTTGTATCCTGTCACTCAATTTGTATCGTTTGTGTTCTGTCTACGACTTTTTTGCCTTTGTACCTCATCCCTCCCTACTTATACTCCTAGTCAGCCCATTCTGATATTCTTTACTGTTTTCTAGTTGGATTGCCTACCCCATTCTTCTTTCCCACTAGAATTTACACTTTACAGTTTGTTTTTCAGAACTGGATATTAAACCTAGTCTTTCTGCATGCTAGGCAGTCTACCACTGAGCTATTTTCAAATCTTCATTTAATAGGAACTCTGAATGGAAGAATCCTTAGCATTAAGACAAGTGGACTTCACACACTCTAAGGAGGATGGGAATTATATATTCAGCTAGACAGAGTTGTGCACAGCCAGCGGGAGTACAGCTGGCCTTCCTTAAAAACTGTTGAAATACCCAGTATCAGTTAAGAGATAGTCTTGGGGACTAGATGTAATTCAAGGGTAGCTGGCTTCTCTACCATGTGTCTTTGGGTTCAGTAACCCTCAACACTAAACAAGTAAGGCATACCATTAATGTCAGTGGGCAGATGAATATCTGTGAGTTCAAGGTCAGCCTCATCTACATAACAAGTTCTTCTAGGCCAGCCAGGACCTTATAGTGGCACCCTGTCTCATCAAACAAAACAAAACTCTCAACACTTGGGAGGTTAAGGTGGGGAAATAATGAATTCAAGATCATACTGGGTCACATAGCAAGTTCCAGCCTAGCCGGTGTTACACAATGAAACCCTATGTCAAATAAAATAAAATAAAAGAGAAGAAAACAACAACAACAAAAGCAGATTGAACTCCTGGTCCCCCAAATGCTAGCGTTGCAGGGGAGGGCTGCCACACCAGTTCTGCTATTACCTCAATGGTGTTTCCTGTAGGATTGGGGCTGCTCCCCAGAGACATCCAGTAAACAAAATGGCAATTAGAACCAAGATGGCTGCGGCCATGTGATGTGCTCTTCTCATGTTCACACTGAAGAACCTTAACAAGTTAGACGATGAGCACCAACTAATAAGTGACAGTGGACAGTGTGTGGGTTTTGTTATCCAAAGATTGGGAATATTATTGGTGGAGTGCTGTATAGAGATTATTTAGTTAGGAATGCTTAAGCCAGCAAAATGTGACATGGAATGTTTCCTTTATAGCTACTGGTTGCCCCTTGATTTGACATTTTGTTGGTTTGGTTTGGTTTGAGACAAGGTCTCACGATATAGCAGTAAATGGCGTGGAACTCTCTGCAGAGCAGGCTGGCATCACACTCCTCCTTCCTCTGTTTTCTCAGTGCTGGGATTCAGCGTATGCACCACCGCACCTTTTCTTTTTTAAGTTTATTTTTATTTATGTTTGGGTGTGAATATCAATATATACCACATGTGTGTGGGGGCCATGGAGGCAGAAGAGGGCATCAGAGCCTCTGAAGCTGGGCCTTCTCGAGTCTTTAGCCAGCGTGGGTGCTGGGAACCAAACTCTGTCCTTTCAGAAAACAAAAGTACTGTCTTGTTGGGTTTGGTTTTTTTTGGGGAGTGGGGGCATGCTGGCTTGGAAATCACAGACATCCACCTGCTTCTGCCTCCCCTGTGCACAGTTATAGAGGTCAGAGGTTCATAGTAGGTTTTGGGCTGAGGATACATAGCTCAGTGGTAGAGTATTTGCCTAGCATAGGATAGACCTGGGTGTAATCCCAAGAATGGGCAGGGGGAGCTAACAAGGGAACTACCATAATGGGCATCACTAGGCTCACAGAGGTGTTGCAGGGCTCTGTTCTTTCTGAAGCCCCTGGAGAACACCCGTTGCCTTGCCTTTTTTAGTTTTTAGAGTCAGCCCATTGTCTCTGCTTGTGCTCATCTTCCTTTAGCAACCTGGAGCCTGGTCATGGTCACATGTCTCTGATTTTCTTTGTGACTACACTAAACCCATTTAGATAATCCATGATACTCTCCCCATATTAAGGTCAATCTTAATTCCATTTGCAGTCATAGTCCTTGTTTGCTATATAAGCTAACATGTTCACACATTCTAGAGATGTGTCCTGCTCTTTTGTTCTGGGGGAGGGGATCGTCTGTCTGGATAATCATTTGACCTAATAATTAAAAAGAAAAAGGTAAAGGAGTAGCCACAATAATGACCTAGAAAACATTGTTCTGATTCGGGGTTTTGTTGGCATAAATTCCAGTTTTTCCAATTTAACAGATATTAAAGAAATGCTACTTCACAGAGTAATTATGAAACACTCTTTTCTTGCAGGCTGTACTTGCCGCAGCTTTACAGCATCTTCTGCTTTGCTGGGTAAGTTTGCATTCTTGTTTATGTACTTAACATTGCTTTTATAATTTTTTTAAATGATAATATAATTACATCATATTTTCTACTCATTTTCCTCCTTCCAACACTTTCCATATGCCCCTCTTGCTCTCTCTCAAATTCATGGCCTCTTTTTCTTTGTTATTGTAAATATGCATTAATATATCTCTCTGTGTGTATATATACATACACATCCCTAAATATCCCTAAATATATACATGTGTGCATATATGTATATAAACATATATGTACACACATACATTCAATATGTATGTATATATGTATCCCTGAATATAAGTATATATTATAGATGCATATATATAAACACAAAAGAAAAAAGGCCATGAATTTGAAAGAGCAAGGGGAGTTAATGAGAGGGGTTGAGGGAGGAAAGTGAATGGGAGGTGTGTGTGTGTGTGTGTGTGTGTGTGTGAATGTAGGTGTATCCCTAAATGTAACTGCTCAGTCCATATAATGGTACTTGTATGTATATGATCCTAACATCACTTTGCAGATGTAGTTTATAATAAGCATGTTTAGAAACAAATTGTCTTTTCTTTTTTTAGCCAGAACCCATATTAATTATGGAGTCAAAGGGGATGTGGCGGTTATTCGGATTAACTCACCCAATTCAAAGGTACCTGAACTTTCTTTAATTTCTGCCAACCACAGTTATGCATCCTATCCTAAATAGAAATGAAATCTACCTGTCCAGAAGTAGACCTGTCACATGACTTTTTAAAATCTCTTAGTTACAGATGGACGTCCTTGTTTGAGTATCCTTCTTGGTAACAGGGTTGGTGGTGCACACCTTTAATCCCAGCACTTGGAGACAGAGGCAGGCAGGTCTCTGAATTCTAGGCTACCTGGTCCATAGAGCAAATTCCAGGTCAGTTAGAACTCTACAGTGAGACCTTCTTCGGGGAAAAAAAAAAAAGTCCTTTTTGGTGGTATTCACCTTCAACCTCAGCACCGGAGAAGCAGAAGCAGGTGGATCTCTGTGACTCCCAGACCTGCCAGGGCTACTTAGTGATAGCCCATCTCAGAAACACATTGCTTCTTGTTGACTGCAGGTGTCAGTTCATATCAAAGAAATATAAATATAACCCTTCTATATTGTAGAGAATGAGTGTGAGAGAATATGCTGTTAACAAGCCTTACTCCCCCTCGTTACCTGCCTCACATAGTCATCACTCACAGTTGGCTGGGACGAGTGAGGACGCTTGGCTCTTGAGCGCCCTGGGGATCTGAATGACTCGTACAGTCCACATGCTAGAAATCAGGCTATGTGCACATGGAACCTGGATCTTGGCAAATTCAACAGGGCAGGCAGCAGAATCATAGCCTTTTGCCAAGAGCGGTTTATTACAGGAGTTCATTCTTTCCCCCATCTCAGGTTGGTGGAAAGAAAAGTCTTATGGCCAGAGGCCTATACGAAATAGGAGAATGAAGCCAAGGACCTAAGAGGCACAGATTGGAAGAACTCTAGGTCATCCTCAGCTACAGAGTTCAAGGCTAGCCTGGGCTATATAAAACCCTGTAAGAAATAGAAGGACCTGGATGAAGCAGTCGACAACTACCATAATTTAATGAAAATAGAGCCAATCCCTTCACTAGAATTAATCTTAATACTGACTAACCAATGATTCAAATTTCCTAACTGTGAAGTAAAGATCATACTATGTCTAATTTTGATTCCTTTTTTTTAAAATATTATATCAATATTTTTCCCCCAGGCCCATATATATTTATACATTTTCTTGTACCCTGCAAATGATCCAAACTCTTAGGAATGTGACCCCACATTCACTTTTTTTTGTTTTGTTTTTGTTTGTTTTGTTTGTTTGTTTTTTTTTTGAGGCAGGGTCTCACTGTGTATATCCTGGCTGGCCTGGAGCTTTCTGTGTACACGAGGCCAGCCTCAGACTTGTAGCCGCCCTCTTCCTCTGCCTCTTGAGTACTAGGATTAGAAGTAAGCGTCCTCAGCCGGGTACAGTAGCACACCCCTGTAATGCCAGCACTCAGGGAGGCAGAGGCAGGTGGAGCTCTGGAGTCCAGCACAGCCTGGTCTACACAAAGAAACCCTTTCTCAGAAAAGAAAAGGAAAAAACAAAACAACAACAAAAACAGGAGCCGTGTGGTGTATTTGGGAGTGAGAGTGGAGCTGAGTCTTTCCTCCCACCTTTACTTGGGTTTTTAGGCTCAAACTCAGGTTGTTGGGCTTGCATGGCAAGCACACTTAACCCACCGAGCATCTTTCCAGCTCCTGCGACCCACCGTTAGAGGAAGAGGTGCCGACAGTTAGCTAAAGCTACCTGGACGGAGAGCTTTTGGGTTTCAGGGGTATTGGTCTGTCTGTGCTTTGGTTCTGGTTTCTTCCTTTCCTTCTGACAACATCTGCTGCATAAACGTGCTTGCAGTGATAGTGTATGTGTGCTGTTTCCCCTTGAAACCCTTAGAGGTAGCTATTTCTCTTGTAGGTAAATACACTGAATAAAGAAGTACAATCAGAGTTCATAGAAGTCATGAATGAAGTCTGGGCCAATGACCAAATCAGAAGTGCTGTCCTTATTTCAGCAAAGCCCGGCTGCTTTGTCGCAGGTGCTGATATCAAGTAAGTTTTTCTTGATTAATTACGTATTTTTAAATAATACCTTTTCTAAAATAAGATAGAAGTAAATTCTCCCAAAGTTTATTTGTGAAGTTATTTTCCAGGATATAGTAAAGCTGATGAAATATAGGGATTCTTGCTTAAATCCTAGATGACTAAACACAGTCTTAAGTTAACCAAGAACAAGTGCCTAGTTTTCATCTATGAGATAACAAACATTTAAAAATTTGGTGGAAATCCCAATTGGTGTAGCTATTTTGAGTGCAGTTTGACAGTACTCAGTTAAATGGAAAGTACAGAGGCTGTGGAGATAGCTCAGTGGGTAAAATAGCTGCTGCTCGGCCAAGGACCCCAGCTTGAATCCCAGCATCCATGTAAAAAGCTGCACATGGTGAGTTTGATGGATAACTTTGTCTCAAAAAATAAGAAGTGAAGAAGTCACCTAATGTTGGCCTCCACATGTGCCTGCATAGGTGAGCAGACTTGCAGATATACACACACAAGGGGTGGGGGCGGGGCAACACATATGTTCCTGCCACACACTCTCATCCAGGTGTATATACTAAAGATAGGGTTCGTCTTTATTCCTAAGAGCAGCTAGGCCTGTGTAGATAGAAATAATGAAGCATTTAAAACAAGCTGCGAGTCAGTAGGAAAATGGGTAGGTAAAGACTACAGAATGGCTTAAAAAGGTTAACTAGATTGAGAGCATAACCTTAGAACTGTCTGCTCTGATGGTGAAAATATTTACCAGCTGATGCTCTTGTCAGAGCTTTGTGGTCAGTGGTTTGCTATAGGAGCAAAATAAATTGTTTAGCATGTTCCATTCCATGTTTGAAGACCCATTGCCAAATATCGGTATATGCTGAGATAAGCATATGGTGGTTGAGGTATTACACAGAGTAGGATACACCGTCATCTCCTCTCCTTCTGTTTGCCCTTTTGTGCCGCTACCTCAGCATGCTAGCGACTTGTGCAACCTCCCAAGAAGCAACACGGATATCACAGGAAGGACAGAGAATGTTTGAGAAACTTGAAAGGTCCTCAAAGCCTGTTGTGGCCGCCATCAGTGGATCCTGCTTGGGAGGAGGACTTGAGGTAAGGAAGTGTCCGGAGCTGCACAGACTCCGTCCCACTCACTGGTGGGGTATGCCACTGTACACCTTGAGGCCACTGTTTCACCCCCAGGAAAATGTTCTGAGTAGGAGTGTCTTGGTTTTGGGCTGTCAAATGCCCAAATGGGTTTAATTCTTAATCCGTGAGAAACAGCAAGTGACACAGAACAAGTGAGCCAAGAAGTGCTGTTTCCATTTACGGCTGAGCTTTGAGCGCGCTGGGAAGGCTTTCTCACAACCGAATACCTGGTTCAGGTTCACAGGGCAGAGGTTCAGAAGTATGACGTATGCTCATGTTAAGTCTGCTTGAGACTTAAAAACATAATATGTGTGTGTGTGTGAAAGAGAAACAAAGACAGAGAGTTTCTTGTGAGTAGTAAAGATGGTGAGTTTGAGTTTGAAGAGTTTTCAATCTTTGAACTAAGATTGTAGAGTTTTGTTTTTTTGATTTGTTTGTTGTTGGGGTTATTTTTGTTTCTGTTTTTGTTTGAAACAGGAGCTCACTCTATAGACCAGGCTGGCCTCGAACTTGGAAATCTGCCTGCCTCAGCCTCCCAAGTACTGGGATTAAAGGCATGCACCACCACTGCCTGGCTGAGAAAAGAGATTCTTATTAGATTACACTGTATTTAAAAAAAAAGAGAAAAAGAAGCATTTATTGAGCATTTGTCACATGCTGGGCTGTTTGCTGGATTTTTACATATGTTAATGAAGGAAACCTGAGCCTGGTCCCCAAAAGAATTTGATTAACCAGAAAATGGTTTTGGAAGCATCCCGTACTTAGTGTAGTTGTACTCAAAAGCAGCCGTAAGCAAGGCCTGTTAGGAAACTGCAGGTAGACCTGATTGATTGGAAGGGATCATCTCCTTAGGGTATAGAACACCTCAACTCTTGCCTCAGCCTCACGGGCACCTGGGTCTAGTTGCGTGGCTCATTGTTTCTGGCGAAAACTTGAGGAGTATTGTTAGTTATTGCTTTCAGTTTTGAGACAAGGGTCTTGCTCTGTTGCCCAGGCTGGTCTCAAACTCACAGGCTCAGGTAATCCTGCTGTCTCAGACTCTTGTGTAACCAACTATAAGAGTACATTCCTGGCTTGATATTTATTTATTTTTTTAATGGTAAACTCCATTGCTGTCATTACTTTTAAGGAGAATGGCAACCTAAAAAAAAAAAGGGTTACTAAGTTATAAAAATAGGTAGAAAAGGTAAACTATAGAGTGTCAAATGTCAGCCTAAGGAATCATGGCTTATTTTGTGGTACATTCCTGCTTTATAAATAATCTTTAGACCTGCCAACCTAGGTGCCAAAATGTTAGTTACATTTTCTAACATTCTAATTTTTTTTTTTTTTAATCTGTTTGAAGCTTGCACTGGCATGCCAATACAGAATAGCAACAAAAGACAGAAAAACAGTATTAGGTGTCCCTGAGGTGTTGCTGGGGATCTTACCAGGAGCCGGAGGTACCCAGAGACTGCCCAAAATGGTGAGTTTTAAGACCCCCCAACACCGTGAACTTGAGACTGCTGTACATATGTATCCCTTTAGATGTATTCCATCTTGTACAAAGTACAAAATATAGACTCACTGTAGAATTCAGAAACCAAGTAAGTTAGGAATATAGAGGGTCATTGAGAGATTGGTTTTTTGTTTTGATTTGATTTGTTTTGTTTTGTTTTTTTTTTCAGTCCTGTAGAATTGTTGATCAGAGTCTTTGTAAGTGTCTGATGATGGGTGAAAATGATAAGCTACTGTCTGGCTTTTCCAGAACATTAATTTGTTCCTCTTCTACACAGTATCTCTTTAATGGTTTTTTTTAACCATGGGTCATAGTTCATGGTATGTAAGAGACAGAACTTTCCCATCCTTCTCTGATTTGAACCATCTCCTGGCTGTATTCAGAGGACCAAAAAAAGTCCCAGCAAGCTTTTGAATTTCTTTTTTAAAATGATTTATTTACTTTTATTTTATATACATTAGTGTAAAGATGTCAGATCTGTGAAGTTACAGACAGTTGTGAGCTGCCATGTGGGTGCTGGGAATTGAACCCAGGTCCTTTGGAAGAGCAGACAGTACTCCTTACCACTGAGCCATCTCTCCAGCCCAGCTTTTGAATTTCTAAGGAGAGTCATCTCTGGATGCTGCAGAGAAATTTTCTATCAAACCAGAGGCATCGACCCTCATAGCTTCTAGCACTGTAGATGCCTTAGGGAAAAGGGCTCAGTAGAGCAGCTGTGCCAAGGCGTTTACACAAGTGAGAGTGGTGAAAGGAAGGCTTTGTTCCCTGTGGTTTTGATTTTGCTTTTACAAATCTCATCCTATAGCCTTGGCCTCAAACTCATGCCCATTCCCTTGCCTCACCCTTTTGAGTGCTGACATAACACATACCTAGTTAGTAATCCAAATAATACACATTTCTTTATAAGAATTGTCTAGAAGATGTCTCAACACAAAAAGTTTTGTTGAATTTCTTTACTTACGTTGCTAGAAGTTCTTTTCTTTTTATTTATTTATTTATTTTGGTTGGTTGGTTTTTTTGTTGCTTGGATTGTTTGTTTGTTTTTAAGATTTATTTATTACATATATAGTGTTCTGTCTGCATGTACACCTGCACACCAGAAAACTCCAGATCTCATTATAGATGGTTATGAGCCACCGTATGGTTTCTGGGAATTAAACTCAGGACCTTTGGAAGAGCAGCCGGTACTCTTAACCTCTGAGCCAGCTCTCTAGTCCTTATTTGTTTATTTTTAAGCCAGAATCTCTCTATGTAGGCTTGACTGTCTTGGAGCTCCCTATGTAGACCAGGCTGGCCTAGAACTCATAGAGATCTTCTTGCTCCTGAGTGCTGGGATTAAAGGCTAGCTGTTTTTGCTGATTTTGTTTTGAATTTCTGTTGTTTTGTTCTGAGTCAGAGTCTTCTCTGCAGCTCAGACAGGCCCTGCATGATTCTCTTGCCTCAGCCTTCTAAGATCTGGGATTATAGAACAAACCATACAGCTAGCTAGAAGTCAGTTTTCTAGAATACTGTATCAGTTGAGCTGCATTTTTGTTAAACTCAAACTTCTTTCTAAATCCTTTGTAAAAATATCATGTTTTTCATCTCAGAGTCTGCACTGAGGTTCCAATGTTGTAATTTTTAAGGCGTAGGGATGCTGAGAATTGAACCCATGGTCTTATGCACATTAAGCAAACATTCTACCACTGAACTATATCCTCAGCTCTAAAGTTTTAATTACCATATAAATGATGGAAAACAGTTGAGAATGACACGAGTCTACAATTTGAGTTCACATGAAATGAATTCCCCACCTCTTCAATTCCTTATGCTATTGAGTTTAAAAGACACCATAAGATTTTTTTTCTTCATCTCAAAAGTATTGCTATATAAAATTTAATTTACTGATAAAAGAATGTAAAACTGGTTTGACTTTTCTCCTATTTTAGAAAAAACATATTACATTTATTTGCTTATATTGGGTGTGCATGCACACATGTCCACAGTATACATGAGGAAGGTAGAGGGCATCTTCAAGAAGTCAGTTCTCTCCTTCTCTCATGAGAGTCCAGGTATTAAATTTGGGTTGTCATATCCAGGCATGGTGGTGCACACCTTTAATCACAGAGCTCTGGGACACAGAGACAGGCAGATCACTGTGAGTTCGAGGCCAACCTAATCTACAAAGCGAATCCAGGACAGCCAAGGCTACACAGCAAAACCCTGTCTCGAAAAACCAAAGCAAAGCAAACTTGGATTGTCAAGCTTGACAGCAATCACGCTTACCCACTGAGCACCTCACCAGCCCCACTTTTCTTCCAGTGTTTGCTCTCTTGACAATTTGTGACTGACTTCCACCCTCACTTTTCCCCTGTGCTCTGGTTCTTGCTTGCATCTTAGGTGGGTGTGCCTGCTGCATTTGACATGATGCTGACTGGGAAAAACATTCGTGCAGACAAAGCCAAGAAAATGGGACTGGTTGACCAGTTGGTGGAACCCTTGGGTAAGTGTTAACATGACTCAGAATTGGGTCTTACAGAATTGCTTATTTTCTGAAGGATTTGATTTCTTCAATGTTAGTTTAGGATAAAACTCAAAACCCTCAAGAAAGAATTAATCTTTGAGGAGTGACATTTTCTTACTCCCTCCCCACCACTGGGAGCGTGGGAGTTGAGACAGTGTTCTCTTTGTAGTTCTGACATCCTGGAACTTGCTCTGTGGAGCAAGTTAGTCTTGAACTCAGAACTTAGAGATCCTCCTGCCTCTGCCTCCCAAGTGCTGGGATTAAAGATGTGCACCACCAACTGACCAGCAAAGAGTGACATTTTCTAAGAGCTAATACTAAATCATTTTCACAGTGGCATGCATATGAGTGCAGACATGCACACACACAAACACACACGCATGAATACACATAAAATGTAAAAGATGACAAAAAGGCTTGTACATCCAACTTTAAGATAGTTTTTTTAAAAAGATACGTTTGTAATTATCCAGTTTTAATAAAAAGTTGAGTTTTAACAAATACACAGTTATAGAAATACTACCATAGTTAAGACATTTCTAATATGTAACTTTCTATTCTTCATTTAGCTTGCTTTTTAAATACATCATTGTTATTATGTATATATGTAATATGCTCCTTCCTTCTAAAAATTATCTTTATTTGTTGCATGTGTTACATGTGTATGAGTGTGCACATACCACAGCATGCATGTCAGAGGATAGCATGTAGGAGTCAGTTCTCTTCCTCCACTTTGTGGGTTCTGGGGGTTAAACTCAAGTCATCGGGCTTGGTGACAGTGTGCCTTTATCTGCTGGGCCGTCTCTCTGCCCCGGGTTCACCCTTCCTATTGAGTGCTATTTTACTGTATATATGCCGTAGTTTGGGTATCCATTCACCAAGGGGGGAATGTTTGAGTTGTTTCTAGTTTGAGACCATTGTGAATGAAGCTGCTGTGAACACAGACGCACAAGCCTGTCTGCGGACATGGCTTTCCTTTCTGTTGAGTAAACGCTGGAGAGTGGAGTGACAGCTCGTGTGCCATGTATGTGGTCATCTCCTAAGAGACCAACCACCTGTAGTTACCGTTTCCATTCTGCCAGCAGCGGAAGACTTCCAGTTTCCAACCATGGTTTTAGTCTGAAATGTGGGTGTCTTTCATGTTAATTTGTTTCCTGTATATTTTCTGGGATAAATGTCTGTTCAAATCATTTTGTGTGAGTTTTAGAGTTCTCCCTCTTTTGGAATACAAGTCTTCTGTCAAGTATGTGACTTGGGGGTATTTTCTCCCACTCAGTGCTTCTCTTTTCACTCTCTAAGGTTAAATATTTTTAATTTAAGGAAGTCCAGTGTATCAAGTTGCTCATTATTATTGTTAATATCATCATTAGTTTATGTCTGTGTGCATATCTACACATGTGTACAACGTGCTATGGCACATATGTGGAGGCCAGAGGATAATTTTATGGAGTTCATTCTCTCCTTCAATCTTTGAATGGTTTCTGTGGGTCAAATTCAGGTCACAAGGCTTGTGTAGCAAACATTCCTACCAGCTGGGCCATCTCTCTCTCTCTGCACCTTGAAGGTTATTTTTGTTTTGGTATTTTGGGGATTTTTGTGGCTCATGCTATTGACTTGGGATCTGAGAATTCCTTTCTGATTTAAAACGTACAGATTTTTCCCCTGTGCCTTCTTCAGAAAGTATTCTGGTTTTATCTCTTGAACATCAGTCTGTGGCCCATTTTAAGTTAACATTTACATATAGTATGTCATACATGCTAATCATACACTTCACTGAGCTAATTCCTAACTCCTGCCTCAACAGGATCACAAGCTGGTAGATGCCATAAACAGGAAGTTAGTTGCTGTCTTAGTTAGGGTGACTATTGCTGGATGAAACACTATGACCAAAAGCAACTTGGGGAGGAAGGAGTTTATTTGACTCACAGTTCATTCTCAGAAGTAGTGAGCAAGGGCAGGAACCTGGAGGCAGGAGCTGATGCAGAGGCCTCGGAGGAGTGCTGCTCACTGGCTTGCTCCCCATGGCTTCCTCAGCCTGATTTCTTATAGAATCAGGACCACCAGCCCAGTGACAGCCCCATGCACAGTAGACTAGGCCTTCCTATCAATCACTAATTAAGAAAATGCCCTACAGACCTGCCTACAGCCTCATTTTATGGAGGCGTTTTCTTAACGGACTTTAGCTTGTTTCAGGTTGACATGATTGTACAGCACATATCGTTGCAGGCCCCTTGTGTGTACGGTACTGTGTGGACTAAATATCAGGTCACAGGGAATCTACCCCTTTCTGAACCCTTGAGCCCTTGAGCCGCTGGACCTGACTGGGGACTCTTAACAGTCTTCCATCAGGAAACTGGCTATGTGTTCTTCCTTCTAATCTGTTATATGTGACCCCAAAAGTCTGATGGCTTTACTTTTCTCGTGGTAGCTTCCTTTGGCTTGAGCCAAGTCTAGGAGGCAGTCCATGCCCCAAAGCTATGACATGCCGAAGAACAAAGAGAACAACTGTTGCCTAAGATAGGCTCTCTCTAGAACCCTAGTCCTCAGGTTTCTGCAGTACCTTTACAAATAATTATACAGCTTATCTAGTTGTTTGTTTGGTTTTTCTTCTGCTTTTGCCCTAGGAACACAGACCACACAAGACCTACTACATCCTATAGAAGTAGAAGGCAGACTGACAGTGTTTTGAGACCTTCGTCCACTTAGAGCCCATTGCTGCACCTTTGTTCACAACTGTCTAGAATTTACCACTCTAGTGTGAAAGGGGGGCTGTGAGGAAGCCTCCCTGCCAGGGTTTTGTCTACCTAGGGTTGGTCCAAGCTTGGTTTACATTCCAGTCCTTACATTTATGTTGTTATTGTTGTTGTTTTTCAGGACCAGGAGTAAAATCTCCAGAGGAAAGGACGATTGAATACCTGGAAGAAGTTGCGGTCACTTTTGCCAAAGGCCTGGCTGACCGGAAGGTCTCCACAAAGCACAGCAAAGGCCTGATAGACAGTGAGTGTTCTTGTTAACACACACAGCAGGCCCTCTCCTGCCCCAGAGCTTACCTGCAATTCAGAATGAGCCTGACCAGGGCTATGTGAGGCCCTGCCTCAGAAAGAAAGAGAGATGCTGCGCAATGGCACACGCCTTTGATCCCAGCACTTGGGAATCAGAGGCAGGCAGATCTCTGTGAGTTCCAGGACAGCCAGGGCTACACAGAGAAACCCTGTCTCAGAAAGCAGAGAGGGAGAGAGAATGTACTATGTGTGCTTTATGAAGGCATTCTTAAAGTCCACAACTGTGCCTCATGGTCAAATCCTTAACCTTTACTACAACTAAAGCCATTGTTTAAAGGCTTTTTATTTGGAAAAATTTAAACATTAATACAAGAGTAGATTATAATAGTGTAATAAAGCTGCAAGTCCCCAGACCAGACCTTAACATGTACCAAGTAATTAGAGCATGTTAAGGCAGCTCTGTGCAGAAGTTGATCTTTAGCTGTTGTTCCTTCAGATGGCTAGAATTACTGTATTGCTGTAGAGTCTGTAGAACAAATGAAAAAGGAAGACCAGGTTCATTTCAGTAAATATCCATATTTTTTCTTACAGAGCTGACGTCATATGCCATGACTATTCCATTTGTCAGACAACAGGTTTACAAAACAGTGGAAGAAAAAGTGAAAAAGCAGACCAAAGGCCTTTATCCTGCACCTTTGAAAATAATCGATGTGAGTCTTGCCCTGTACACCCGCCTTTTTCATATTTCTTCCTTTGGAGCAAGACTCTGATTTGTGATTCTGACCAATGTATATCAGTACTTTTTGTTTGTCTGTTTGTCTGTTTGCTTGCTTGCTTGCTTGCTTGCTTGCTTGCTTTTTGAGAAAGAGCCTTACTGTGTAACTCTGGTCTTCCACTTGCTCCAAAGATAAGGCTGGCCTGAAACTCAAAAGATTTGCCTGTGTCCCAAGCGTTAGGATATAAAGACATGCACCACTATGCCCAGCCACTGTTAAATCCTTTTTGTTTCGGAGGAAGGGGGTGCTCTCTGTGTAGCCCTGCTGTCCTGGAACTCGCTCTGTAGACCAGGCTGGCCTTGAACTCACAGAGATCCACCTGCCTCTGCCTCCTGAGTGCTGGGATTAAAGGCCTCCACCATTGTGCCCAGCTAATAATACTTTTTTAAAAAGACATTTCCATTGCTATAATTATTATGAAGGCCTAATGATACAGGGAGAGCATGAAAAGATGAAAGGAGATAATTAAAAGGTTTTTAATTAAAATTTAAAACACTTTAAAGACTTTGAAACTTAGAACTTTTCAGACTGGGAAATTCAAGAACATATAAGCAAAACTGGAAAAGGCAAGGCTACATAGAGACCCGGTCTTTGTTTGTCTGTTTGTTTCCTGAGACAGAGTTTTTCTGTATAGCCTTGGCTGGCCTGGAACTCTCTTTGTAGACAAAGCTGGCATTGAACTTAGAGAAATCTTCCTGCCTCTGTTTCCTGAGTGCTGGGATTAAAGGCGCACACCACCACACTTGGCTTGAGACCCTGTCTTAAAATAAATTAAATTGAATTAAAAATAAATTTAAAAAGCCAGGTGTGGTAGTACACAGAATCCTCAAACTCTGGGAGGCAGAGGCAGGCAGATCTCTGAGTTGAAGGCAAGCCTGATGTGATAGCGAATTGGACAGCCAGGGCTACATAGAGAACCTGTGTCTCAAACAAACAAAACAACCAAAAAAACTGGAGAATGGATCCATTACAAAGTATATTTTGAGTAGAAGAATGAGATTAAAATATGAAACATGGGCAAGGGATGTAGCCCAGGTAGAACCTTTGTCTGGCTTATGTAAGCCTCTAGATTCAGTCCCCAGCATTGTTTAAAAAAAAAAAAAATTAATTAAAACATGACGCAGACATCTGCACTCATCTTAACAGTCTGGGCTGGAAAAATTAAATTTTTACGATGAGTTAGATAGCCATAAAAGATTTAAAGCAGCAAAAAGTTAATGTCAGGTAATCAATGCGCAGAGGAAGGAACAACCATCTAGTTAAGGTAGAGGCTTGTGGGATGTGACCTGAAAGGGGAGCACAGAGTGGGTGAAGGGAGAGTCAGGCCAGGCAGGATGGGCAAAGCTATGGAAACTGGAGAGTGAGGCTGTTTAACAGTGAGACTCACTGTTAAAGGTAACAGTCTGTGGCAAAGCAGGCTAAAGTTAGATTTTAGAAAGTTAGCAATAATAAACTAACCAATTTTACTTTACTGTGCTTTTAGTCATTTTCATGGTAGTGGGTCAAAGAGAATGAAAAGAGACAAAATAGAGCTATCAGCAAGCTGTCTTGATAATAGAGGTTTAAAGTCTGAATAAGACTCTGAGCCAGGCAGTAGTGGCACAGGCCTTTAATCTCAGCACTCAGGAGGCATAGGCGGGTGGATCTCTATGAGTTCGAGGCCAGTGTGGTCTACAAAAGTGAGTCCATGACAGACAAGGCTACACAGAGAAACCCTGTCTTGAAGAAGAAAAAAAAGAAGAAGCTTGCCAAGGAGAAAGATGATGAGGTTACAGGAAGTCAGGGTTAGGAATGCAGATAATTTATTTTCTGATTGACTTGGGGTTTGTTTTGTTTCCTGTCATACGTATGGATTATGGTGGTTAGGTTTGGGGTCCTTTCTTTGTCTTTTCTGTTTACCGCTATACATGGCATAGTGCCCACCCCAGATGTGAAGTTGAGCTGCATATAGTTCCTCGTTAATGTGACTAATAAGATACACACATCAGAGAAGCAAGCCGAGAGCGCTGTCCTCAGAAAGCAGCTGGAAGAACAGCTTAAGTTTCCTTTCCTCCTAGGTTCAGCAGCAGCCTGAGTGGACAGTTGGTCAGTCTAGAGCAGCCAGGCTTTAGTTTCTGTCCTTGGAAAGCTGCATGTGTGACCTAGTGTTTGAAGCCTCATAAGACTGGCTACTTCATTCAGCATTGCTTTACATTTAGCCATTATGTCCCAACACTGAACAAGTGCATTTGTGGTTTTCAGGTTGTGAAGGCTGGACTTGAGCAAGGAAGTGATGCTGGGTATCTTGCTGAATCACAGGTAAAATGATTTTTCTCCAGTTTGATTGTAGAAAACTAAAGACCCAGCGCTCTGTTTAAAGCTGAGAGTGGCTATCCATGAAGCATACTCTGTGTAAAGCGCACTGTATATAAAACCCAGTACATTTTTTCTTCCAGTCACTCTTCTTAGTGTTCTCAGTGATTGAGTGGTTTGAGAATGGCATGATGTCTACAGGGCTGGAAACTGCTCGGTAATGAGATGTAATGAGAACACGAGCAACCAGGCCCTCTAGAAACAGTCACTGGCATACCTTTAGTCTGCATTTGGGCTGATTCTGTTGTGACAAAATACACACCTTGGAGGGCTGGGGATGGAGGTCCGTGTAGAGCGATTGCCTATAGCATGTACATGGCCCTTGGGCCAGCCCCACTACTGCAGAGAAAAAGGGAAAGGCAAACACTAATTTACATATCTGTATTGCTTACCAAGGCTTGGAGATGCAGCATCTCCCATGAATTAGAAAATAAAGAAAGAGGGTCTTGCACCCAGAACAGACAAGGAAGCACATGCTGCCCCTTCTTAGTCCTTTCCCTTTTCTCAAAGTTAATGGTATGCCAAATGTAAGGGGGTGGAATAGGTAATTTAAGTTTCATGCAGTTGCTGAAGAACTTGCTAGTATTATATATAGAGCAACTAAGTGTATATAATATTTGCCTTGTATTAGGTATTATAGTTAATTCAGAGTCAATTTGAAGTACAGAATATATATACATACTCTATCATTTTATGTGAAGAACTTGCGAATGTGTGGCTCTCCTAAGGTCCTAAGACCAGTGTTTGCGTGAATTCCAGGGAGTGGATATACTTAACATTTGATGTAATACATATAAAACACTTTTTATGTAAAACCACTTATCACAGCTCATTGAACTCATGAGCTGATGGGTCTTTACCCATAATTTGAAATCCAAATATTTTGATAGCCAAATAGAGCATGCTGTATCCAGAATAAGTGTACATTAATTCTGTGGGACCTTATTTCACATTGTTGGGTGTATAAACAATGTTATTAGAGAGACTCTTTCTTTGCAGTGCTGTTTGTAACCCTATAATTTTACCAGTGTGTGCTAGCAGTGTTGATAATAGCCAGCATGGAGAGTCTAGTCCTTTTTCTAATGTTCTCATTAATCCCCATAACAGTACTGTGAACTAGGCATCCACTTTCCCATTTGAAGAGTGAAGAAAGCTTAACAGTAGGGAAATGGCAAGACCAGGGTGCAAACCCAGCCAATCAAACCGAGGTTCCAACTTTTATGCTGGGAACCACTAAACTGGGACTCATCCTTCATGTCAGGCTACTTTTAAAGTAGCAGCAGGAATGCTGCTGGACCTCCAGCTGCAGTGGAAAGAGAGCTGGAATCGCTGGAACTCTCTACTCAAGTTCTGCTCAAGTTCTGCCGTAGGCAGTGCGGCCCTAACATCTGGAGCTCTTCTCAGTCTTCCACTGTAGCTGGTTATTGGAGGCAATGGAGAAAAGTCCATCTGGGCCTGAGACTCTAGACCACTGGCAAAGGCTACCACTCCTGCTGTAAGAGTCGGGAATCTCAGCCACATCAAAACCTCCTTCAGAGCCAGTTGTGGTGTGGAGGCAGGCAGATCTCTAAGTTTGAAGCCTGCCTGGTCTACAGAGAGAGTTTCAGGATAGCCAGAGCTACACAGAGAAACCCTGTCTCAAAAATTAATTAGATTTAAAAAGCAAAACAAACCCAAACCTCCTACAAAGCAATGGCGAGGCTCCAGAGGGGCAGTGAAGGAGACACCACAGCAGGTGGAAGCCCGCTGCAGCCTCTGTGGAACCCAGGCTTTGGGTGTTTCTTCTGCTCTGCAGAGCAAATGAACTGAAGGAGAGCCATCACCAGGACCCTGAAATTCCACCTTTCCTTGTTTCCTTTTACCTTTCAGAAATTTGGAGAGCTTGCCATGACCAAAGAATCGAAGGCCCTGATGGGACTTTATAATGGCCAGGTCCTCTGCAAAAAAAATAAATTTGGAACACCACAGAAGAACGTTGAGTAAGCTGCCCTGCCTAGAAAGCCTGAGAATTTGCTTTGCAGCAAGTGTGTAGGTGCTGAGGACGCACAGAACTAGCTACCCTCTCCTGCCACAGCACGCCTTCATTCCAAGTCCATTCTTGTCTTCAGATCCTGAGTTTTGTCTAGGCCCTTTAAGTGAAGCTTCCTCATCTCATACCGGTGCCCTAGCGGTCTGGTTTAGGTCTCCCTTCACAGACCCAAGGCACACTCTGCTACACCTGTGACTCAGCTCAGGTGTAAATGCTTGTCTGAGCAAACAGGAGCTCTGAGTTCAGTTGCCAGCACCACGTAAATCAGGTATGGTGATGCGAAGCTGTTAGCTCCGCACTCATGAGAATGAAAAGTTCATGGTGAGTTCAAGGCCAGCTTCAGCTACATAAGACCTGTCACAAAAGAAGAAAGCCCAGAAGTAAGGAGACTGAAGTACTATGGCTAGGGCAGTAGATTTGGGGAGAAAGAATGACAGAAAGATGTAGAAGTTATCAAACCCATCTAGTTTTTGGACATAACTCTGCAAGATTATACTTGGCTTCCCATGCTTCAGGCACAGCTGAAAGTTGAGTTAGTTTTGCCTTCACGGAAAGACGATTCCTTGCACCCAGTGAGTTTTACATTAATCTTTAAAAATAAAAAACATAGTATGAGCTGGAGAGATGGCTCAGCGGTTAAGAGCCCTGTCTGCTCTTCCAGAGGTCCTGAGTTCAATTCCCGGCAGCCACATGGCGGCTCACAGCCCTGCAGGTGTGTGTACATGCAGTCAGAGTGCTCATACATAAATAAACTTAAAAACTGTATTGTAGATAGAAATCATCAAAAGCTCTTACACTTGTGCTTGGTGTATGCGGTTTATTGGCTGGTGTCTGGGCTAGTGTTCCCAGCCAATACCGCCTGAGGTGGTCACCACAACTGTTTGATCCTGTCCCTCCAGGCACCTAGCCATCCTTGGTGCAGGGCTGATGGGGGCCGGCATTGCCCAGGTGTCTGTGGATAAGGGAATGAAAACTCTATTGAAAGACACCACAGTGACTGGGCTAGGACGAGGACAGCAGCAAGTGTTCAAAGGGTAAGCTTGCTCCGTTTCTGCCAGGAGGTAAACGGTTTCTGGGCAGGGGGGCTGGCTTTTGGTTTTGGTTTGGTTTGGTTCATCTTTCAACTCTTTTTTTCTTGTAATATCATAGGCCATTGGTCTTTGAGCATTTCCCTATTAGTAGATATTTAAATGTCATTTATTTTATCCTTTGGCATAAAACTAGTAATTCCCGGGTTTACATGTCGCTGCTCTAGTGGACCAGATTACAGAACCTGCACCGCTCTTCCAAGGGCTGAGGGCAGGTGTGAGTGAGCACATGCTGACAACAGTCGGTGAAGGCAGGGCTGGCACGAGAGCTCTTCAGCCCTCTCTCTTATAAGAGCGACTCAGTAGAGCCCTCGCCTGGTGAGCCTACAATGCCTGCCGCCTGCAGACTCTACATGTCTGCAGGCACAACACCCATATACAAAAAGTATACATAAAGGCTAAACAAGTGTTTTAGAATAAAAACAAGGGATGGCTGTTCTTCTGCCCCACCCAGTCCCTTCTCAATGTATACCACCAGTTTTGCTGAGAGGAAATGGTGTTTTCAGCCCGGGGTAATGCACAAACATGATGAATGAGCTGGCTGCAACAGACCATCCTGCTTGGGACTTTCTGCTGAGTGAGGGCGTTGTGTTTCCTGAGTGGATTGTGTGGCTTGAGCACGCTGTCCCCCCCTCCTCTGCAGAGGAGCGTATGTACCGCTACCACAGCTCTGGCCAGGACCCGGCAGTCTGACTCTGTTGCCAGATTACAAAATAAAAGGAGACGAAGTAGAAGTTGGGGGCGGGGGGACACAGCAGGTGTATATGGCAGCGCTGTCCCGCCTCAACACCCAGGCTCCCCTCCCAGCATCTCATGCAGTCAGCAGAATGAAGTGCTGCTCCCGTAGGGTGGCCTCATCCCTGACCTCTGCTCACCCACCTCCTCTAGATACTTCCTTTTCCATCTGAGGCCTGGTGAGCGCCACTCACCGCATCGCTGACTTGGGGTGTGTTTCCTTTCCCTTCCCAGAAATAGTCTCACTAGGCGTCAGAACCAGCCGCTGGTGTGGGCACGTGGACAGTTGCTGTGGCTGACTGCTGCCCAGCTGTCGGGAGGAGGCGCATGCTTTTAAGGCTTTCATTGGATAGCTTTTTTTCAATGTTTTTATTTTTTATTTTATGTGCATTGGTGTCTTTCCTGCATGTGTATCTGTTGGATCCCCTGGAACTGGAGTTACAGACAGTTGTGAGCTGCCATGTGGGTGCTGGGAATTGAACCCAGGTCCCTTAGAAGAGTAGCCAGTGCTCTTAACTGCTCAGCCATTTCTCTAGCCCCTGGATACTGCTCGAGATTAGTTTTTCTTTTACTTAAGGGAGTTAGTGAATGGGTTTTCAGCTCATTCAGAGGAAAATTTTTGTTGTTTATTCTGAAAAATATTTTTTCAAAATATTTCAAAATGAACCTCAAGCAGTCTCTTACTCCTTGGCAATAAAAAAGGTTCAGTTGACCGAGTGTCAAGAATCCTTTGTGGTTCTCTCTGGGAAAAGAAAAAGTTCAATGTGCTGCCTGTGTGCTGAGGGATGTGGATTGACAATCTGAAAAGTAATCCTGGGCTGGAGATGTAACTCAGTGTAAGAGTGCATGCAAGGCCCTGGGTTCCAGCCACCGCACCCATGGGGAGAGAGGAACGGTGTCAGCCTCTGTCCTCTAGATTGTGATTAGAGGACAACTTAAAAGGTACATAGGTAAGAGGTCACATCTGCTGCCTGGTACATAGTGACATGTCTTTGCCATTCTCATCCTTGAGTTATTTGTTGGCTCTACTCTTGCTGGCAATTTGAACTGTTTTATGAGGAATATAGTTTTTGCTCATTAGTGTAGAGGCATCTTGTGGTAGAAAGCCTATGTCCAGCTTGTCTTCAAATGCAAAGAACCTCCCTCACTAGCCATGTAACCCCAAGTGCCTCTGAACTCAGCCCCCTCAAAATGGGGGTTGATGACATAACCTCACGAAGTGGCTGAAGCCACACGGCAGTTGTCTGGCCTCTTGTCCCCTGCTCTTCCACTCTAAGTTTGTCTTCTTCCTAGACTGAATGACAAAGTGAAGAAGAAAGCTCTAACGTCATTCGAGAGGGATTTCATCTTCAGCAACTTGATTGGGCAGCTTGATTACAATGGTTTCGAGAAGGCTGACATGGTGATTGAAGCTGTTTTTGAGGACCTCAATGTTAAGCACAAAGTGTTAAAGGAAGTGGAAGGCGTAAGTAAGGGCTGTACTATGATCCTGGAGGACACTGCATGGGGGGGTCTTACTGGGGGGGGAGACACATGCCAGGGAGCACGTGTGGAGGGCAGAGGATAACCTGCAGGGATCGTTTCTCTCCTTCCACTGTATGGCCCCAGGGATCAAATTCAGGCTGCCGCCTGGCAGCCAGTGCCTTCACCCACTGAGCAATCTTACTGGCCTTAAATGTGAGTTTTTATGTGAGTCCATAAATGCTATGTATGTATATCAGAAAGCTCAAGTCTAAGTCCTAAGGTAAGAAATTAAGTACCTTATGCTACTAAGCACAGGGCTCTTTAGCCGTCTTCAAGTGGAAGTGGAGAGGTTACCAGAAATCAAATAGAGTCATGGAGTACAGTCAGGTGTCTTGGGATTTTGTTGTTGTTGTCTGTGAGCCATAACTGGGTATCTTCAGGTCTAGGTAGCGGAGGGAACTAAGGAAGTTTTCTCCTGGCTGCTTATCTGTGGTTGCGCTCCCTTGGTCCTGCCCTTGAGTGCCCTAAAAGCACATTCTTTTTTCTAGGCTTTTTGAGACAGGGTTTCTCTGTGTAGCCATGGCTGTCCTGGATTTGCTCTGTAGACCAGGCTGGCCTCAAACTCACAAAGGTCCACCCGCCTCTGCCTCCCTGAGTTCTGGGGTTAAAGGAGTGTGCCACCGTACCCGTAAAAGTCTATTCCTAACATAGGATGACATGCACAAAACATGTCCTTCATGTGGGCGGTGGAAAGAAAAGTCTAGAAAAGCATTATGGCTGTCATCCAAGTATGAGAAAGACTACAGCTAACCTAGAGTGGGAAGAAAATGTACTGAGTTGGCAACACTGGTGGCTGTGGCTGTGAGCTGTGGTGAAGCAGGCAGTATTACCAAAGTGACCTACGTGGTGTCTCACAGTATTCATAATGGGATCGGTGCCCTCTTCTGGCATGCAGGTGTACATGCAGACAGGTCACTAGTACATAAATAAATCTTTAAAAAAGAAGAAAGTCCAAAGCTTGAGGCAGAGAGCCTTCAGCACAACATCATGCCTGTCCTCTCACCTGCCTTTTGCTGGTTTTTAAGAAAATTCCAAGCTGAGTCTACTGATGGTTCAGTTTAAAGTAGTCATCTCTTACCCACTACGGGACTAAACCCATTTCTGACATTCTTCCCGAGACAGTTTGTGGATGTTTCCCTGTCCCCTGTCTCCGTCACTCTTCCATCTTAATGTGCATTGTCGAGAAACAGCTCTTCCTGCACAATGCCACTTTTCACAGTTCAGCAGTGTGGCAGAGTGCTGAGACAGTGCCCTAAGCACCATTGGCTTCAGAGCCTCAGAGCCTCCCTTCTCCCGGGGCTGCACCTTCTCCGCAAGGTCCTCCAGGAGCAAGGTGCAGCAGGCCCAAGACCAGCAGCCGCATTTCTGTTGCTAAACACCACGTCATGGCCAGCCCTGATTTAGAGCATGGGAAATTAACTCCCTCTGCATGGGAAGAAAGGCACGCATAGCCAAGGAGCAGGTAGAGTACTGGAGATGAGGATTTGCTCTTCCGAGAGTAAATATATTACCTAACTGAGGATGACCTTGAACTCACTGTGTAGTCAAGGATGACCCTGAATTTCAGACCCTGCTGCCTCTACTTCCCAAGTGCTAGGTTACAGAGAGCAGCACTGTGCCCAGTTCATGTGGTACTGGGGACCCCGCCCAGAGCGAGGCAAGCACTCTACCCACATCCATAGCCCCACGAGGACTTTCCTCCCAGCCTTGATACCATGCTAATGGCTGAGGCAGTGTTCACTCTCAGTCACACCACACTGTCAGCTCACATTCCACTGTAGTTGCTTAAAATCATAGGATTTTTACCACAAGCTAGGTTTTGTCCATCAAATGCCTGTACAGGTCTTTGCTCTTTCTTTTTAATTTAATCTTAATGATTCACCGTTATCTCTGTTGTATTTAACACTTTCTACTCAACTTTTCAGTGTATTAAATGTATCTTCAACCTTAATTCTTATCTAGTATTTGCATTCTGCTGTGCCAAATTTGTACAAATTTAACAGAGATATCTTCTGTACTTTTTGTTTGGTTGGTTGTTTGTTTGTTTGGATGGTTTTTCTAGACAGGGTTTCTCTGTGTATCGCTGACTATCCTGGAACTTGCTCTAGACCAGGCTGGCATCGAACTCACAGAGGTCTGCCTGCCTCTGCCTCCCTGAGTGCTGGGATTACAGTCATGCACCAGTGCACCCAGCTACCTTCCGTATTTTTCACCCAAGTGTCAGAAAACTTGAGTAAGTTGAGAGCATAGACAGAATGCTGAGCATTCTGTTAGGGACAGTGCAGAGACAGCTGATAAAGCCAACAATCAATAGTATTTGTGTGCCGCAGGCATGATTACAGTGGACACTGCTCCTTGGTGACACTATTAAAATGAAGAAAGTGTACATTTTCTGGCTCATTAAAAGTGACTGGGGCTAGGGATGTTGTCATCTTCCAGACCTGTGAGCACACCCAGATAACGAGAGGAGTCGACACCCGTGCCTCACCCTGAGTGATGCTTAGTTCAGGTCAGCCCTCTGACATCTAGCTAAGGTGCCTGTTTACTCAAGTGCCTTTAGGGCAGATGTAGCCTTTAGGGCAGACCAGGCCATCACTGGAGGACAGCTCAGTTACAGAGAAAACAAGGACAACACAAAAGCTTTTAGGTGGCTCATAATGTCTGTGAATTATGTCTGTGGTGTGAGCAAGTAGGGATCAGACAGTCAGCTGGGCCTGATACCACCTGGCTGTGCTGTGAACTGGCATCTCTAGGCCTACCTGACAGATTTGTCAGTGCCTTTTTCCCCTTGCAGGTGATTCCAGAACACTGCATCTTTGCCAGCAACACGTCTGCTCTCCCAATCAATCGAATCGCTTCTGTCAGCAAAAGACCCGAGAAGGTAAACTGCACAGACTGCTTCAGACTCATTCGCTGAGAAGAGCAGTATAGATTATGAAATGGATGGGGTGGTTCCCCAGAGATGGGCACAGACTCTGAATGGCATGCTCTACAGGTGTAGGAATAGGTGGGTAATGGCTAGAAACACTGTGGTAGCTGGTGTGCATCCCTCACACGGCTATTTTTCAAGTTTAGACTCCTAAACTTTCTTAACTTAGAATTAGGTGTCACAGGATAGGCCCTGAACCGAGACACAGTGTGTAGTTCAGCCGTAGTGCAGCGTGCTAACTGCCGAGGCGGGTTAGTCTCCAGCTGCAGACCGAGGAACAGGGGATCAGACCTATCGCCTCTCCCTGGACCTTCCACCCAGCACATGAAAGGACTGGGTTTAGAAGTGCTGTCACTGAATTTGGAATGCTGCCTAGAAAGTTACCATTGCTTAAGCAGATTAAAGCAGAATGCAGTCATACAAAGAGAAACGGAAGATACTGAGCAGCCAGAGAGAAACTGGAAATTAAAAAATTTTTAAAACTCTCTAAACAGCTAAAGTTGCTAATGCTAAGTCTGTGAGTCCACATGACACACGCTGGTTTCTTCCTCCTCAGTGTGTGGCTGCTGAATATCCTACTTTCCCAGTAGCACACAGCAGGGCCAAGTGGATGTGATGTGATGTGGGCCCCCAGGGATAGCAGGAGAAGGATACGGGAAAGGTGGCAGCTGGTGATGAGACCACAGACCCAAACCTCCGCCTGTATCAGCAGAGCTCCTGGCCACAGACCTTTCTCTCCACTGTTTCCCTAGTGAGCAAGGGAGGGATGGGGCTCTCCCCTCAGCACGGGTAATCTGTTGGTCATGGCTCTCACCAGGTGATCGGCATGCACTACTTCTCTCCCGTGGACAAGATGCAGCTTCTCGAAATCATCACGACCGACAAAACCTCCATGGACACCACAGCCTCTGCCGTAGCTGTGGGTCTCAGGCAGGGCAAAGTCATCATTGTGGTTAAGGTGAGGCACTGAAGCAGTGGCCAACCGGGGAAAGTTCTACAAAGCTGTCTGTAACTACTCTCAGAGGAAATACCAGCTTTAAGAACGCTGTCCACTAGGTTGTCTCCAAAATGGACAGTAGTATTGGCTGTCCTGCTGAGGTAGGGTAAGTCGAGGAGTGTCTGGGCTCTGTCAGGTCGTCACATGTGGTTCCAGCGTGACATTGAGCATTCTGCTGAGAGTGTAATCAACTGAAATTGAGAAATGATGTCTGGGAAAGGGACGTGGTGTGGACATGGGCTGCTCAAGCAAAGCAAGGCCTTGAGCTCCCTTCCTCTCCCTTGGCAGGATGGACCTGGCTTCTACACCACCCGGTGTCTTGCTCCCATGATGTCTGAAGTCATTCGAATCCTCCAGGTGGGTATTGTTTCATGGAATGACTGAGGCCTTGTCAGATCTTTCTCTCTGTTCTCCAAGCTAAATATGTCCCGACAAGGGCTGGAGAGATGGCTCAAAGGTTAAGAACACTGATTGCTTTTCCAAAGGTCCAAAGTTCAATTCCCTGCAACCACATGGTGGCTCGCAACCATCTGTAACAAGATGTGGTGCCCTCTTCTGGTGTGCAGGCAGAACACTGTGTACATAATAAATAAATCTTAAAAAAACAAAAGATGTCTAGACGAGGGACAGGCTGCCCCAGAATATACTACTGCTTTTCCCTAGAGGCCTTTTCTTGCCTCCCTCCCACACTGAAACAGGAAGTCCTGGCCTGAGACTGCCCAGTCGGCAGAGTGTCACCTCGGCTCTGTTAGCTCCCCTCCCCGGATGCTCAGGTGCACTGCTTCTGCATCCCTGGCCGAGGACCTCCCAGACCAGAGCCTGCATGCCTGACTGCCACTGTATCTGCTTCTGCCACACCCCCCTCCATGGCTAGAGGATCCTCTTCACTGGGGACTCGCCTCCACCCAGGATGCCGGACTGAACTCTCAGTCCTGGTGGCCATGACGTCTACTTAGTCCTGAGATTCAGGATCACAAGCAGGAAGGGCTGAGTGACCTGTGGTCGCTAAGCTTTCTTAGAGTCCCGTGGGACAGCTTCTTGGCTTCTGCTTGTGCTCCGCTGGGTGAAGTACTGGTTCCGGACCTGTCCAGGGATGCACAGGAAAAGAAGTGGGGTTTGCACAAGGCTGTGTCTGGGTTATTACAGGCAGCCCTTCTGTTGGGGGACTCTGAGATGGTTGTGCTCTGAGATGCATGTTTTACTTCCTGTTCAGGAAGGGGTGGACCCTAAGAAACTGGATGCCTTGACCACAGGCTTCGGCTTTCCTGTGGGTGCTGCCACCCTGGCAGATGAAGTAGGTGTGGATGTAGCACAGCACGTGTCAGAAGATCTAGGCAAAGCCTTCGGGGAGCGGTTTGGAGGTGGCAGCGTAGAGCTGCTGAATCAGATGGTCTCCAAGGGCTTCTTGGGTGAGTACCCACAGGACACGTGAGTTGAGTGCTAGGTACAGAGCTCTGAGCAGGTACCTGAGAGCAGACAGAGGAGAATGTCTCCTAACCACAGACCCCTGGACATAGGGAATCTCTTAGGCTGGTGTGTGGATTAGGGGAAAGGCAGAATCAAGGCTTCTGGGACTTTGGCAGATGCCAGATAGATCCACATATTCCTCCAGCCAAGGTCTGACACTTCAGGAACAAGTGCTGTTTCCAGGCTTGGTCCTGTGGGCAGAAGCTCAGCCCTTCCACTTAATCCATACGATCAAGGCTGCAGTAAAATCACATTTAGGGCCTGGACCTTCTGTTTGTACATTAAAGTTCAGGGATGGGGGCAGGGTGGCCATCTTATTCAGCTTCAGATTTCCACACACTAGAGCTTTCTCTCTCCTCTGCCAGTCATCTGACAAGCGTTAAATGGTTCATCGGCTGGATGCAGGCGCTTAGTGCGGCAGAGTGCTAGAAGTTCACAGCATCCAGCAGAGGCAGACAGTCCTCAGCTAGGGTGAAGGGCAACCACTAATGCAGTCTCTTTCTTCTCAGGTCGCAAGTCTGGGAAGGGCTTTTACATCTATCAGGAGGGGTCAAAGAATAAGAGCTTGAACTCCGAAATGGACAGTATCCTGGCAAGCCTGAAGCTGCCTGCCAAGCCTGAGGTGTAAGTTGATTTGAGTGACTATTTGCACGAAAATGATGTTTCTCTCGTAGCTCAAAGCTCCTCGGCCCCTTTTCTAGTCTCCTTATGACCCAAAGCTGGAAAAACACTGTGCAGGTCAAATCCCTGCACATAACCCCAGTTGCAGGTACTTAGGGGAGAGTGGGCCAAGCCTGGGGAAAGCCTGGCTGCTCCAGCCTTGCCTGTGAAGGCGGGAAATGGAGAGTGAAGGCCCCTGCACCCTCCTTGCCCCTTGCTCCTCTTGGGAAAATGGCACTGCTGCTGATCCTTAAGGCAGTGGTGCTCATCTCTCCTGTGCCAGGCCCTGTATTGCGGGCCGGGTCTCACATCAGTTGAAGAACCACCCTTTTATCAAGAGAAAGGCTGCACCATCTCCCTGGCCTCCCTAGAATTCACCCACCTCCCAGGGGCTGCACTCCAGCTCCTCCCATTCTCTCCAGCTATTTTCCTTCCCACCCTCTTCTTCCTCAGCTCCTCTGACGAAGACATCCAGTACCGTGTGATAACAAGGTTCGTGAATGAGGCAGTCCTGTGCCTACAGGAAGGGATCCTGGCCACACCTGCAGAGGGAGACATCGGAGCAGTCTTTGGGCTTGGCTTTCCCCCTTGTCTCGGAGGTCGGTGCGCAGGCTGGGAAGTTGCCTCCCTTCATCCTTGTGATGTCACCGTCTCTGTCACTAAAGTGCTGTCTCTTCTGCTCAGGGCCCTTCCGCTTTGTGGATCTCTACGGTGCTCAGAAGGTTGTGGACCGGCTCCGGAAGTATGAGTCTGCCTATGGAATACAGTTTACCCCGTGCCAGCTGCTCCTTGACCATGCTAACAGCCCCAGCAAGAAGTTCTACCAGTGACAGACCCTCCCATCCGCTCCATCCATGCACTAACCCAGACCCGGCAGAGCTTCTCAGCCGTGCTGTCTAGATTATCAGGAAACAGGAGAAAGACCAGTGTAGCCTTGGGTTTGCTCCTCCATCATAGTGCCTTCAGCCCTGACCTGCTCTTCCTCCTGTGACATCTGACTGTGAATTAAGTGTTCGTCCTTAATGCTGGAGGGTGGCCCCCTGAGCTCCTTTTGCAAGCCCTGCAGCTAAGAACAAACCAGAGCATCTGCTGCCTGTGCCTCCCGGGAGGCCGGGGGTCCCTGGCAGTGGTGAGGGCATTTTTGCACCCAGCCAAACACAGGCTAACAATAAAATCCAGACTGTCGGCCTCTGTCTGCTTGGTCTGTTTTCTTCTGTCTGCCCTGCTGTGTAAGCACCCGCCTTAGCAATAAAGTCGTGCTGTGGAGCATAACTGTGTTGGGAGATGTCGAGGCAGCTGCTTAAGAGGGGGATTGTACTGCCAGAAAACAGACTTTCTGTGCCCGTGCCCTTAAGCTTGACTGCCTAAGTGCCTTGGCTGAGCTGCCAATGGCACAGCCCTGGTCAGCAAGAGCAGTGGAACAGAAGGGGCATGGTGTACCAGGATGCGAAAGACACTTCTTTCCCCAAACTCACTTCCTCACTGTGCCATTGTATGCATTTTTTTCCTTGGCATGCCTCATGCCTGGCATCTCAAGATGTTTGTGGGAGTTATGCAAAGGATATAACACTTGCCTGGTGCTTTGGAACCGTATGCCTGCAGATCAGTCCCACCTCACTTCTACGGCTTCACTTTGTACCATCCCTTCCCCTTGGTGGCGAAGTTCTCACACTGATTCTGGGACAAACAGGCCCTAGTTGTATAGACAGTGCTGGACTCCTATCTGGGTCCCACTGAGTCACTGAGTGGGCATGGAATCCTAGTTCAGGTCCCATCGCTTTGCCTCCTAACCCCACAGGCTACTGACTCCTGCCTCTGTCCCGCTTGTAAGTGTTCCCATTGGGGCTGGCAGACTACAAGCTTACCTCTGGTTCCACTGAACAGTTGCAGCTCATTGCTGGGAAGAGCGACCCTAAAGCTGGTCATCTCAGCTGCATTGTCAGATGGCCAGGAGGCAAAGGACCAATCGCATGCATACAGGCCACGCCCAGGCCTCTACTGTGCAGCTGAGGGTGTTCTCAGGAGCTGGCCAAACTGCAGTTATACCCAGCCCTAGATGGCATTGAGCTTTGCCCTCTGGGTCTTTCCTCCAAGCAGGAGAGTGGGCTCTGATAAATTACTTGAGCAGCCCAGTGGTGGCATAACCCTTCTGCACAATCCCAGGGCAGAAGCAGGGGGATCTCTATGAGGTTAAGAAACCCTCCCGAAGAAAAAAAAGATTCCTGTAGGAGGGTAGGTTTTGCAGACCACAGTGAGGACTGCTGCCATGTGTATGCTGGGGTGTAAGAGTAGCCTATACATACTATCCCAAAGGCCTCCCCTGCCCAGAGGCATGCCCTTGGTCATCATGGCCCTCCACCAGAAAGAATCAGCCAACACCCAGGTCCTACACTTCCACTACTGTGGTCTAGCCTTTATTCCCCTGGTCCTTGAGGACTCATTAAACAACCGAGAAGAAAGCAGCACGGCATCAGTTTCCATGTTCCCGTCTGACTGGCACAGGTCTGTGCAGGGCTTAACTATTCATAAGGGAAACATGAAAAATAAATATCTAGGGAGGCCAGGGAAGGCAGACAGGAAAACTGCTACCTCTGGGACCCCAACACCAGAAGACACAAGGAGTGTGGTTCCTGTTAGCTGTGCTGGGGAAGATTGGGGGTGGGGCTTTACATTAGCCAGGCTGTCAAACAGATCATACTTGAGGCTGAAGGCCACAAAGATCTGCTCCAAACCACGTTGATAAGCACAGGGCTGAGCTCAGGAGCAAGGAGCCTTCCTGAGCCACCTGCCTCCCTTTACCAACTACACTGTCCTGTACCAGTGTCGCACACGAGGACACCAAGGGTCCAGCAGAGCCAAGGCTGACAGCAGGAGACTGGTGGGTGGGGGCAGCTGACCACTACTTGTTTTAAAAACCAGCTGACTTACAGCTAGCTACTATCCCCCAGGGACCAGGTCCTCAGGCCGCCCTGTGGAAAAACACGGCAGGATGTCTGTTTGTGATGACGTCACAACAGGGACTCAGTGCTGGACATTGCTCACCAGGGTAAGGGGTACCTCACAGAAGTCAGACCCCTCACTCTGGAGCAGCTGCAAAGCCCACAGAGTGTGAAAGAAGAGGCCACTTTGGGGAAACTGTGCTTAAATTATGAGCTATCCTCCCTTGCGTCTAACCTGAACATACAGGGCTGAGAAGTGTGCAGTGTCTATGAAAGGCTGCAGGGCTAGAGAAAGGCACCCAATCAGCACAAAGCCACACACACACACACACACACACACACACACACTCGCACACACGCGCAAACACGCACGCACCACCTTTACCCTGCTGTGGGAATGGCAGCAAAAGCCTCACCAGGGCAAGTATTCTTCACAAGGGCAAAGACAGGGCAGGGCGGGCCCCAAGGGGCCACAGTTCCCAGTGTCTCCCTGGAACACTCAGTGCAACAGAGCAGCCTCTATCTTGGCCCAGATTTTCTCTGCAGGAAGGACCCGCGTTTGGGAGTGCTGTGTTTCTGGCAGACCCACGTTAACCCCAAGGGCCTCCACACCCAAGTTCAGGCTGGGCAGCAGCTGGCAGGACAGTTCAGATCTTGGGTCTCCAGCCTTTGATGAACTGCATGATCTTCTTGACCTGAAGCTTGGTGAGATGAAAGTCATCGGCCAAGATGTCTTCACTGAGCTGCACAAAGATGCTTCCGTCAATGCGTTCTCGGGCAAAGAAGCTCACCACGTCCTCCGAGAGCCCAATGAAGCGCAGACTACGAGACACCTCTTCCAGGGAGAGTGCAGACAAGTCTGCTGGTGGCTGCCAGGAGGCGGCATCCCGGACACCAGCACCCGTGGCTCCCTCCCGGGGACTGCCAGGAGGCCCTTCCAGGCACCCTTGGGTGAGAAAGAGCAGGGTTCCTCCTGCCTCAGGCCCCTGCAAGGCAGCTGGTGACAATGAGGCAGGAACCTGCCTCAGCACCAAACCTTCGGGCTCAAAGGCCTTGGGAGGACCAAACGGTGAAAGGCAGGGTCCAGACCCAGGCGCCCCCGCAGCTCTGGGCTCCTGACAGCGCAGCAGCTCCGGCTCAGGAGGACTGGCCTGCCCCAGCTCAAATGGGTCCAGGGGCTCCAGCGCTGGCTCCTGCCACTCAGAGGATGACAAGGAAGTAGACAGAGCAGCTGAGTAACCCTGGCCCTGTGGGCCTGAGCTTGGGGAGTGAGTGGGGCTGGAGGTAGCCAGGGCACCCGAGGTGGACGTGGACCCGGAGGACGAGGTCGCTGGAGCACCTGAAGGGTGGGCAGGCCCAGAGAAGGGGTTAAGGGCACCAAAGGGAGCAAAGCGCTTCTGGGGCTGGGGGGGCTTGAACAGAGGCGGGCAGCTATGGTAATTCTTAACCACTGGGGTGTCGGTCCCCAGGAGGGAGGTGGTTCGACCGCTCAGGGGCTCTGCTAGGGCTCTGGAGGCCTGACTGGGCTGGGTGGTGGTAGAAGGCAAGGGTCCCGGGGGTGGGCGGGGAGAGGATTCCATGGCTTTGCAGTCTCCCCAGGTGCACGGGTAGCAATAGAGGGAGTAAGCATCCGGTGATGGGGAGCCGCTGCCACTTCGGGATCCTGCCCTGTAAGCAGAGACAGACACTCAGGATGTCCGCAAAAAGCAGGGAGCGAGGAAAGCGAGTCACAGGACCCCACAGCCCTCAGCAGGAAGCCATCCCTAAGTCCCCAAGTCACGCCAGAACACGCAGGAGAAATTAAACTGAGAAAGCACAACTGGAAAAGAGAGATCTCGTGGCTAAAGACAGGTCTCAGTGGTTAAGAGCACTTAATTGCTTTTGCTGAGGCCTTAGGTTCAGTTCCCAACATCCACTTGGTGACTCACAACCATCCGTAACTCCAGGTCCAGGGGCTCTGGTGCCCTCTTCTGACCTTTATGGAAACGTGCAGGCAAAACACCCATACAATAACATCAGTAAATCAGAAGAGAGGGGGGAGGAGGAGGAAGATGAGGAGGAGGAAAAGGAAGGAAGGAGGAGGTGGAGGAGAGAGGAAAGGAAAAGAAAAGGAAAACGTTGCTCTCCTACAGCAGAACCGCAGTGCAAGGGGTGACCACCCGCTCCCTAACCCCACGCATCTGAGCAAAGCCAGGGGCCGAAGTAGCGACTCACCCGTCCTGCAGGCCAGAGGAATAGTAGGAGAGACTGGAGCTGGGCGAGGGGACAGACTGCAGCTTGGGGAAGCGGGGCGGCACTGGGGGGCTGCCCCCGAGCCTGCTGCAGCTGCCACCACCCCGCGGAGGCACGGGAGGGGCGTGAAGCAGGCGGCACTCTTCCTTCACCTGCGGACAGGAGGCCGTGACTGCCTCACCGGCAGCTGGGCCTCCCCACCTCACTTCCCGCGCGGGTGGGCCTGGGCCTGACACCTTGACCCACCCAGAATGGCGTATCTGCCCTGTCTAGATACCCCTCGTCCATTCCCAACCGACTTTGCCCTCACGCTTGCCCCCACCACCCCGTATTCCGTCCTAAATTCACTGCAAGTGAATGTGCTGCTAACCGGGATCCCTTCCTTACAAAATTCCCCGAAGAGTGTGTTAGGAACGAGTGCGATTGATAAGGAAATGTCCTGTGGACAAAACACGCGGGGAACTGGTCCCAGTGCAGCCCATCCCAGAGCCTCTAATATGGTCCTAACTCCCAAGGAGCCCAGGGGTTGCTGGAAATCGCTCGCCATTTCCTACATTTACCGCACCTCCGCACTTTCCCCGTCATGGAGGGCTCTGTGGAGCTGCTGGGTTACCCTGTTTGCAGTTCACCCTCACTCTCTAGAGCCTGTGTGTGTTCTGGGCTTTTTCCCGTCTCTCCTTCCCCCTTGGCTCTGGCCATCCTGCCACACCCCCGGGGCACGAGGCCTCTGCGGCCCTCTAAAAGCTGTCCCGAGTTCTCGCAAGGACCAAGCAGAGTCCACTCACCGCCTCGGACTTGGGGGGCACAGGAGGCGGCGGCGCCTCCGGCTCATGACGTGGGGGGCCCACGGTCCCGAAGGAGATGAGGTCCGGGCCCGGGAGCGGCCGCGCGCGGGCGTCGGGGTGGCCGTCGGGGGCCTGGTGCAGCCACAGCTCCTCATAGGGGATCTCGGCGCACGGGGCCGCGGGCTCGGACGCGCCCGCCCAGTCCGGGCTCACGTACTCCTGGTCGCCGTCGCCCAGCGCGGGCAGGGCCGGCCCCAGGCGAGCCGCCGGGCCGGGCGCGCGGCCGGGCGCGAGGGCGCGCGGCGCGGGCAGGCAGAGGCGCGCGCGGCGCGGGCTGGCGCAGTCGTCGGCCAACTCGGCGGGCGCCTCGCGCACGGCGGTGGAGTACTCGTCAGGGTCGAAGCGCTCGCGGCAGTAGGAGGCGCTGTCGCGCACCAGGCGCTCGACGCGCGGGTCCCCGGCCAGCAGGCCCTGCGGCAGGGCGAAGCGCGGCGTGTCGGTGAGCAGCAGGAAGTGCAGCGGCGCCGGGCCCTCGCGGCGCAGTGCCAGCCCTAGCACCACCGTCTTGGAGATGATGCTGACCAGCTTGTAGCAGTGGCCCTCCCGCACCGGGTGCAGGTCGTAGGGGTTGCGTGGCGGCCGGCTGGGCACGAGCACGTTCACCGGCAGCCGCACGCGCTCGATGATGGCGCGCACCGTGTGCTCGCCCTCCTGCATCTGCAGCTCCAGCGGGCTGCGCGTGCTGAAGCGGCCCTGGCACTGGAAGGGCAGGCTCAGGCTCTCGTTGGTGCGGTGGTTCATGCAGATGAGGCAGGGCATCTTGCCTTTGACCGGCCTGGCGGCCCCGCTGCCGCCCGCCGCGGTCCCCACGCTCCCGGGGCCGCCCATTCCCGCCAGGGCCCCCGCGCGGCCCAGCTTGCGCAGGAGCGTGGTGAAGCGCGAGCGCTCCTTGGTGGTCTTGGCGCACAGAATCTCGGCCTGGCCCATGAGCGTGAGCTCGTCGCCCGCGTGCAGCGTGAAGTTGTACACCTCGCTGTCCTCGCTGAACTCGCCCGACACCACCTGGGGAGTCCCAGAGACAAGGTGAGAACGGAGCCAGGGTCCCAAGGAAAGTCACACACCAGCTCCAAGCTCCGTTGGGCCTCCTGTCTTTGCCTTCCCGGCTGCCGCTGACGTCAGGGCAAGAGCACTGGACTGGGGCTGGAGAGAATCTAAGGGACTTTAAGGTTGTCCTTAGGTCCTCAGTTACCTCATACGATACTATGAGCTTGGAGATGTACTTTGACAGTGCTCAATCGTGGCGGATTTCATTAAGCAGTCTTGACCATTTATCTGCGTGGCAACAATGCCTCACCCACCCACGACTACTGTGAAGAGAAAGTAACTGGTGGATGAGAAGGCCACCCTGCATATTCTCACCCGGTCGCGCGACCTCTCCACACACCCTCCCTTCTTCACCACCTTTCCTAGGAAGTCCTTTGGTCCACAGCTGGCTTTTCTGGCGTGGCCTGACTGTATCAAAGAACGTTCGGAAGCCACTCTCCCTCCTGGACGCAATGAGCAGCACTCTAACCTAGGGGAAGGGGTGCTTGGGAAGGTCCTACCCTGTGCCAGGAGGACTGACCTTGACACTGAAGGTGATGGCTTCCATCACAAAGATTCGGTCAGGAAAGACACTGGCCACCTCCTCCACGCTGCTGAAGTATCTCACGGGCTCCCGCACATCCCGAGCCTGCTCCAGGAGCTTGAATTTGCCTGCACAGGGCACACAGGCTGCTGGGGGAAGCTGCGTGCTGGGGGCCCAGTCCGAGTCCTCGGAACACCCAGCCCCCTGCCTATCTGCTATCCTAAACCATCCAGTCCCTCTGGGATCCAGGCGGGCAGAAGCCACACCCACTTCTGTGCCTACCTGCCTGAGCTTAAACGTAGGCTGAGAGCCACCCTGCCTTCACACAGGAGACCCCGAAGAGGTGAGGACTGTGAGAGAAGACGATGGAGAGAGGACAGTTTCCCCAGTTCTGCCGCATCCCTCACCACAGTTCTCTCACATTCATGGCGCCCCCAGCGTTGCGTCAGTCACTACCACACTCAGAACGGACAGGTCTGTAAACAGTCTGCTATCAAGAAATTCAGGCAGAGTAGAGACAGTGAGGACCCAGCGATGACAGCATGTGACAAGTCCTGAGGCACAAGAGAGACCTGCCCAGCTCAGTGTGTGTGTGTGTGAGAGAGAGAGAGAGAGAGAGACCTGCCCAGCACAGTGTGTGTGTGTGTGTGTGTGTGTGTGTGTGTGGTGGCGAGTGGGGGGGGGGGAGGATTGCCAAAATGCACCTCTCAAATGAAAGGGGCTTTACAGAATGGATGTTTTTTTCTGTAAGAAATCGGGGGGGGGGGGTGCCTACTGGGGACTTGACCCAGCAGGTAAAGTGTCTGTTGTGCAAACATGAGGATCGGAGTTTGGGTCCCCAGCACCCACATGGAAAGCTAGGTGGGCATGGGAGAATGTCTGTAACCCCAGCTCAAGGGAAGTGGGATAGGCAATCCTCAGAGCAAGCCGAGGAGCCTGACCAGCAGAAGGGAGGGACCCCCGGTTCAGGAAGAGACCCTGCCGCCTCTGTGTATAAAGCGAAGAGCAACCAAGGAAGACACCTGACGCCAATCTTGGCCTCTGCACAAGTGTGCATACACACACATTCTGACATATACGTTTGCACGAGTATCACATATACATGCATGTCTGTACACACAGACACACATTCACACACACACACACAAACAGGAAAGAGAATGAACGAAGCCCTCTGGAGGAGCAGACCCTTGGGATACTTGGAAGGATGGCTCCTCAGAGCCCAGTGACTCGAGGTTAGTGAGGAAGGAAAGGACTGAGGGGTGGCTGCCTGTTCCACACTGGGAACCAAGAGGAGGGTGATGGAGCATGATGGAGGCAGATCCTCAAAGACCACCAAAGGGGCCTCAGGTGGGGCTCCATAGCGTAGCGCCACTTGTATGTGTGGGGACAACAGAGCAACAGACTGAAGCGCCTAAGTGGAAAAGAGGGTCTTAACCCTTTGGGGACCCATGACCTCACGCCCAGAAGCCCACACTAGTATAAACACAGTGAAGGGCCCTCCCAAAGTCCATCCAGGGGCAGAGAAAGACTACGAGACCCCTGGTGCCTGACCTGAAGAGACCCTGGCCAAGGGCAGGGACTGAACCACCAACATCCGGGCACCACGGAGAGACCGGGAACTAAGGAAGAGAAGGGAGGATAGGGGAGGTGCCCTACAGCAAACTGGGATGAGGGTCCTGGTCCAGCCCCAACCTCCCAGACACTAGAGAGAAGGACCACAGCCCAAGGCATCAGGGATAAAATGAAGAGGGGGCCAGAGGCAAGGAGCAAGACACCCTCCAACCCCCTTCAGTCTCCTCCTCCATGCTCACACACGAACCCCCAGCCCTCAGCCACGAGCAGCCAGACGTGGAGAAAAGCCTGCTGCCCCCCGTGGCGAGATTTGGAGCCCCATCAGGGTTGGATCCTGGGAGGATGTGGCAGGAAAGATCGATGTAACCATGGTATCCAGCCCCGCCCCTCTCGGCCGCCCAGCCGGGTCATTTCAGCCGGGGAGGAAGGAAGGGAGACCTCCCGGGAGTGGAGCTTTGGCCTCTAGAAGCCTTCTCCGCCCTGCAGCTTCCTCTCCTGCTTCCCCCAACGTCGGCGTTAGTGGCAGGGTCTACTACAGGATCTGGGGACTGGCACTGTCGCACCCCGGCACTGGAGTGATCGTCCTTTCCAGCCAGAAGAACCCTGCAGCTGCCTCTCAAAACCCGACCCGTAGCGAGCACTCAGTGGGGACTCGGTGGCTCCCGCCTCCTCCGCGCAGGGCCCGGCGCGTCCCCGGGGCTGTTAGGTGGGAGCGAGCAGACCTCCTAGTAGGACGTGGCTGGGTTTCAGCTCTGCCACCAACCGGCACGTGAAATCCCTCACTATCTGGACTTTGGCGTTTCATATGTAATATGGATGCATACCGCGAGGCGCACCTGACAAGGGCTCCGAGGACCCAGGCCACGGCTCTGGAAAGAGCCGGGGGCTGGGGAGGGTGTCCGGACCCTAAGGCAGCCCTGGCCCAGATGTCTCAAGACACCAAGTCACCCTGACTCCCGCAGCCTGGAGACCGGGAGGAGCAGCGGCAGCACCCCCAGCCCCGCCCCTCCCCCGCTGGCCGCAGCCGGCCCGGCCAGTGCCATTATTAATTCATTGGGAGGGCTCAGCGTGGAGCCTGCGCTCCGAGCCTCCTCGGAGGCCCAGCCCCCACCTCCACTCCCGCGAAGGGAGCGAGGCCCCCAGCGGAAGAGGGAGCTGGGGCCGCAGGCCCTGCCGGCCAGCTGTTACCCCGCCGTCCTGTCCCCACCTCTCAGGCTCACTGAGGAAGGGGTGAATGGAGGGGGTAAAGGCTTGAGGGCTCTCCTGCCTCCATTCATAGTTTTCTGGGGACTCTGTGACTTTAGTTGTAAAGATACAAACTAAAAGGGTGCCAGTGTGAAGGCTTTCCCAAACCGCTATTTTTAAATTTTTATTTCTTTCTTTTTAGCTGAAGAAGGTTGAGATCTCTAACTGCGCCAATGCTAGATTCTCAGGTACGGGGGGATTTCTAGCTTGAGCAGACACCAAAAGCCTGCGGCCAGGATAGAAACCCAAGTCAGCGAGACATTGGGGCCCGCTGCTCCCTGGAGTGTGGGAAGACAAGCCAGCCCTGCAAGTGTGTTCGAAGGAGCTCAAACCTGGAACAAGGTTTTAAGCCTTGATGCACAGACTCAAGGGGGCCCAGGCTAAGACAGAGCAGTGGTAAGGCCAGGGAAGGAGTGTGAGCATTCCTGGCTCCGGGCTGGGAGCAGGGACAGAACTGCACAGCAATGAAAAGCAGGGCTGGAGCCTTGCTCTCTAGCTCTTAAAAGGAGGCAACTGTGCGGACAAAATGAGGACAGGCCCAGGATCTGGAATGTACTAGCTATCATTGCCCTGGGCTTGCATGGAGACGTTTCTGGGGATGGCACCGGGCTCGTCCTTTGGGGACAAGAGCCCTGTAGTGCTGGCATAATGCAGTACAGAGCCCAGTGCTTAGGATGCCCAGGTTCACTGAGTGGCCCTGTGGCCCACAACAGGTCTCTGCCCTCCTGGGGCCCTTGGTCTCCCTACCTGCAAAATCAAAGCCCTATACTTTCTTTTGGTAGTGGATCCTTTCTTCAAACAAAACCTTACATTAAACACAAAGAGTTGGGGGCCTCTGGGTGGCATGGTGCAGGCCTGTAACCCCAGCCACTCAGGAGGCTGAGGTAGAAGGAGCCCAAGTTAAAGATCTGCCTGGACAACAGAGTAAACCTAGGCAAGACCATGCTTCAAAATAATGAGGATGGCTGAGAAGGCTCCTTGTCAAAGGTGCTCGCAGCCGAGCAGAAGAGCTGTGTTTAGGTCACACACACTCACACACACAATGACTGTATAAAAATCCAATTAAAAAAATAAAAAGAGAGGGAGGGGCCGGGGTTTAGAGCATTCACCTAGCATGAACGAGGCCAGTACTGCCAACAAATAAAACATAAATAATACAGAACACATAAGAGCAAATAATAACACATAATCAGCCAAGTCTTTAGAACTCTAATATGTCAGCATTTTTTATAATGCCCATCAGTGAAGACAGTGAGTTCAGCATTGAACTGGGGAGAAAGTGTCCAAGCTGACAGGCAGCCACAGTTGGCCTGAGCACTCCTTGGCCTGGACTGTCTGGTACTGAGCAGATCCTAGCAGGCCTTCTCTTTGGGAGTAGAGTCAAAGGCAGCTCAGGGTGCAGCTTTGAAACTCTCCAGTTAGGGATGAAGTCTGACTTCTAGTTGCTTAACGGCATGTGTATATTTTGCCAGCTGTTATGGGGGCCCACCTGTAGTGCTAGCACTTGAGAGGCAGAGGCAGACAGATCTCTGAGTTCAAGTCCAGCCTGATCTATACAGTGAGACCCTATCTTTTTGTTTGTTTGGTTGGTTGGTTTTGTTTTTTGAGACAGGGTTTCTCTGTGAAGCCTTAGTTGTCCTGGACTTGCTTTGTAGCCCAGGCTGGCCTTGAACACACAGAGATTTACCTGACTGTGCTTCCCTGAGTGCTGGGATCACAGGCGTGCACCACCCTGCTTGGTTTGGGTTTTTTGAGATAGGGTTTCTCTTTGTAGCCTTGGCTGTCCTGGAACTCACTCTATAGACCAGGCTGGCCTCGAACTCACAGAGGTCTGCCTGCCTCTGCCTCCCAAGTGCTGTGATTAAAGGCATGAACTACCACGACCTGTCTTAAGGGGGGGGGGGGGACATTTTTAATCATGACTTTAAATTTTTAAATAAAATATGACCTAGCATAATGGCTCATGCTTATAATCAGAGTACTTAGGAGCCTGAGGCAGGAGGCTAAACATGAGTTCAAAGCCAGCATGAGCTACATGGCAAGAACCTGTCTCCAAAATATAAAATAAGAATCAAAACTCTGTAAACCTGAGTTGCTACTTCTTCAGAAACAGGTCTCCACACACAATACTGAGAGTCCTAAGCCCTAACATTAATCACGACCTCTAGCTATCTCCGGACTAGTCTTGCCTGGCCTAGCTCATCCCTAAAGCTCCAAGGGAAAGTGATCGTCAGCGGCTTTCCATAAACATTGCCCCTACAGCCCTCCTGCTTCCCCACACTCAGAGATCCTGAGCCCCTGGCTCCAGCTGGGCACACCTGGGTACTGCAGAGGGATGTCAATCTTGGGCCCAATGACATAGTGGCCCTCCTCCAGGGTGTGGGCTGTCACTGTCGTCCACTGGCGGCAAGAGTGGATCAGCAGGATATCGCGCTCACTGACACCCTCCGCATACTCTCCTGTGAGGGGAGGAAAGAAAGGGGAGAGAGAGTCAGAAGAAAGAAGAGACTGGGTGACCCAACCCCTTCCTCAGCAAGTCCCTGCCTCGTGCCCTGTGATCCCTGTACTGGCCAGCAGCACCAGAAGGGCCAGCGGGCTGTCAGCTGTGGCCTGATGGGTTGTGAGTCAGGCCTGAGCAGCAGAGCTCTGACTCCCTGTGGGGACACAGCAACCGGAGCACCGCAGCCTCACATTCATCATTCCGCTGGAGTGCTGTCCTGGGGCTCAGGCTGGGGCGGGGGACTCCCAGCGGATGAGGGCCAGCCAGCCTCTGCCCTCCAGGCACGCTCAGGCCTCGGGAGACCTGGAGGAAGCAAGTTGGAGGCCCTGAGCTGAGGGCACAGAGGACCATGGAGGAGGGATCAGGCTGGCGTGGAGTAAGAGAGACTTTGCTCTTGACAAGAGTTGGGCCTCAGGACCAGGCACATTCGCACAGGGGGATCCTGCCAAGTCAGTGTCCAGGCCAGGCAAGGAAGGAACTAGAAGGGATCTGTCCCTGTGGGTCCCCGGCTCTGAGAGTTCCCACAGTCACTGTCAGCTCAGAGTGGCAGGGCTTACAGAGCCTACTCCTGGAACTCTGGGAGACGCCTTTCCTCTCCACCCACTGCCATAGTCTCACATTCATGGGACCTCAAAGGATGGGGGAGGGGACCCCCCACACACACCCGAACCCCACCTCAGAGAAGCCATTTCTTAAAGTTGGGGTAGGACATGCACTGGATTTAGCAAAGTGGACCGGGGGAGGGGGAGGGAGCCTGGGCTGAGGAGAGCAGCAGTGGGGCAGAGGTGCAGAGCCGGGAGGGGTCTGAGCCCAAGAGGCTCCATCCCCAGCAACGGTTTCCAGGGGAGCAGGAGGGGCAGCCCAGCTTCCAGGAGACTGCTGGGGCGTATCCTGGATGCAGCTGGTGGGCGCAGTGGGGGTGGGGACGTCTCCTTCCCAGCCCCCTCACACATACCCCCCCACTACACACCACTATATACACCCCACACACTCATACACACACCACCACATACAACACACACACACCTTCCAATTTTTCTACCAGCCAAACAAATTGGAAATGGTTTTCTTAACAGCGCGGGGGACGGGGGGGGGCGGGGGGGTGTTCAGAAAGCACTTCAGTCGTGTGGTGTGTATGAACGGGTGGGGTTATCCAGGGCCTTCTGGGAGGATCTCCCATTCTGGGCATGAGTATGAGTGTGCACGGGAGAGGTTTGCCTGAACCTTCCTCCTCCAAGCTCCTGGAGGAGAGGACAAGCTCTCTCTAGAGCTAAGCTAACGAGCCCCACCCACACAGCCCAAAGCCACACAGGTAGACACACCAACGGGGGGGGGGGGGTCGCCAGGACAAACGCCTGTCACCCAGACAGCACGACGCAGTCTCGAGATCCCATTGAGGGACCCCTCCTGAATGGCATATCGCGAGGGGACCTCCAGGGACGCAGTTTCAAGCGCACGTCCATACGCTACCGGTGACCCAGGCGCAGCCACACTGTCACGGACAGCCAGGCCATCCCACACCGCTGAATGCTCATTCATTCAGCTCACAAGTCCGTAATCTTTGTTTGGCCCTCCCCCAAAAGCCAGCAGCAGCCCAGTGGAAGACAGGAAACTAAGGATGATAATGGGACGCCCAGGTGTCAGGGACCGCAGAGGAGGCCCAGCCACACAGAAGAGCACAGAAAAGAACTCAAAGAAAGGGTGTCAAAGAGCTGCGTGGGAAGTGAGCAGGAAGAACCTAGGGCAGAATTTCCTATTCACAAGCAGACACAGTCCAGCTGCACACACAGTCTCGGGATCACACGCCGAGGGGCGGGTGAGGTGCCACAAGAGCGGGACCGCGGGGGATTCCTGCCTAACGGGCCCGGATGAACACCCACGTCCCACAGGGCCTGCCTCGGCCCGCCTGGGGCTCACTGCGCCCCGTTCCTGCTGTTGCGGGTCAGAGAGGAGCTGCCAGTCCCAGAAGAGAGCCCAGGAGTGCCATTAGCATTCAGGGAAGCGAGTGTGCCAACGCGGGCCAAACCCCTATTCTTCTCACACACAAAACCCCCGGCCTGGCTGCCAGCCCCGGCTCGCGCCCCTCCCCCAGCCAAACCGCTCTCCCTTCCCCAGCACCACAGTCCGCTCGCCCTGTGCAGCCCTCGGGCTTCCCATGTACGGTCCCATCACTGGAGCCCCGAGGGCCTGGTGGGGAAAAGGGACCAGAGGTGGAAGAGGGCCTGGGGCCTGGTGGGGGTGGTGGCGGCGGGTGGCAGGGCTCGCTCACCCAGGCCTCTCCGGAGAGTAGCCTGTCCACTGCCAGAGGACCTCAGGGTGCCAAAAAAGAGAGAGAGAGAGAAAAGACAGTTCAGGAGAAGTCCCCCAAAACAGGGACTAGCTGGTGGTGAGAGGGAAAAGACCCACTGAGGTCCGAGAGCTGCAGGGGGATGAAGGGGAGAAGCTGCAGACAAAGGGATCAAGGAGGTGCGGCCGGGGCAAGCGCCCGCCGACGCCGGGAAAAGTGGGGTGCGCCGGCGGAGCGGCCCACAGACTCAGCAGCGCTCGGGGCTCCGGAGGGGACTGGAAACTTTGTCCCGGCCTGGCCGCCAGTTCCTAACCCTGCGTGGGTCTGGGGTTGTGGGGGTGGGGGGGCCGAGAGCGGTCCCCGCGCTCCGGGCACCCCAGCAAAGCTCCCCATCCCCGGGGGCGGGGAGGGCGGCGACCGAGCGCGCCCCGCAGCCCCGCCAGCTCCAGCCGTCCGCGGCCCCCGCCCCGCGCCCCCTCCCCGGACCCCCGCTACCTGGCCCGAGGCAGGCGAGCGTGGGCAGGCGGCAGCGGCTGACGATGAGGTCGAGCGGGAAAGCGCCCATGCTCCAGCGCAGCCCCGCCAGCCCGGCCGCCAGCTTCTCCATGGCATGGGCGCTCGGCGGGGGCCCGCCGTCCCGGGACCCCGACGGCCAGTGCCCGCGCGGCTGGGGCTCCGCGGCGACGCTCCCCGCCAGGCCAGCCCCGCCGGGCCGCGGGAGTCACGTGGCCGGCCTCCTCCCACGGGGCGCCGGCCCCCGCCCCCGTCCCCGCCCCGCGCCCCTCCCGCCCGCCCCGGGCCCCACGGAGCGCCCAGGTGACGGCCGGCGACCTCGGGGCGGGGGCGGGGGCGGGGAGGAGGACGGGGGCGGATGGGGCTCCGGCCCTGTGCCCCAGGCGTCCCCTCGTGCCAAGGCCTCGCGGAGTCCGCCTCCAGGACCGCCGGGTACCCACCTCGGCTGCGCCGAGCTGACGGCTGCCTGGAGGCGGAGACGCTCAGGCCGGGGAGGAGCAGAGAGGGCGGGTGGCACTTGGGGTTTGAGCCTAGGCTGTCCCGAAACCTTGGCAAGAGCGCTTTGCGAACGCCCGCACCGCGCCCCTCCGACCCCCACCGTCCCCTCGGTAGATGGGGAAACAGATTCAAGAACCCGAGCGATGGGGTCAGTGGCAGGACTCGTTTTTTAAATTCTCCCCACCCCTTTTTTCTGCTCTCGCCATCAACTTTCATCCCCTCCTGGCTGCTGCTCACGAGTTCCTTTAGAGGAGCCTTTCCCAGATGCTGCGCCCGGCGTGAGCCTCGCACCCGGCCTGAGGCTCGCTTCGCCTTGGTGAGTCTGCGGCGCCCCCTGCAGGTGCAGGCCGGTCGTGGCGGAGGGCCCTGCCAGAAGGACCTTCCTTGGTCCTTAAGACACTCCATGGACTCTATTTAGTCTTGGCCTTTGTGCCCTCAAGAGACCTCTGTAGGTGGACACAAACCCTTTTGTCTGAGGCGCCTGACCTTTGGTCTGAAACCCAAAGGAAATGGCAGCTGATAGTCCCTTTTCTGTTTTTTGTTTGTTTGGGACCAGGGTCTGTGTGTGTGGGTGTAGTCTAGATTGGCCTCATTGCCTCCTGCCTTAACCTCCAAGAGTGTGAAGGGCAATACAGCCCTGAGCCGCAGTGTCAGGCGCAGAAACACTCCCGCCCCCCTTTCCTTTTCTATAAGTAGGACCTGCCACGCGCCAAGCAAGTGTTCCACCACTGGGGTGTATCCCCAGCCCTTCTTTCACTTCTGGTCTTCGGACAAGGCTCAGGCTGGCCTTGAACTTCCAGTCCTTCTGCCTCAGTTCCCCAAGCAGCTGGGATCTAGGGCTCATGGGATCACACTGTAAGGAAGCAAAGCCTCTCCACAACTTCCTGTGCCCAGCTGCCTGGTGCCCTTAACCGCCTGGACCCAGTCACCACCTTATCCCTTAATCCTTCGGAATGCCTGTTAAGGCAGTTGAAAGCACCCTCCCAACCCCACTTCCCAGGAAACACCAAATAGAAACACCAAATGTGTGCTGGGAATGCTTCCAGAGCCAATTAATGTAATTTTTAAAACTAAAATTTGTTAAATTCTTTACTAAAAAAATTTGGGGGGGGAGCAGATGAAGGATGGAGCAATGAAAGTGATCAGTGAATTAAAAAGTAAATTAAAAAGGTCTCTCTTGGTCTGGAGAGATGGCTCAGTGGTTAAGAGCACTGGTTGATCTTTCAGAGGTCTGAGTTCAATTTCCAGCAACCACACGGTGGCTCCCAACCATCTATAATGAGATCTGGCGCCCTCTGCTGGCGTGCAGACAGACTATTGTATAGATAGTAAATATATAAATATTTAAAAAAGGTCTCTCTTGAATAGTGTGACTGTATGTTGTGTAACAGTTTCCTCCAGATCGAAACATTCTGTCCTGCAGGGAAGCTGCTTAAACAAGAATGTGAACAACTAAAATAGCTTCAGGAAGTTCCTGAAACTGACCAGATTCGCTAGGCTCCTCCCCAAAGCCCAGCTGCAAAGAAGACTGACTCTCCAAGCAGATCAACTGCCCCAGAAGAAGCAGAGACCAGCTGAGCCGCCTCGGAGAGGTTTAGCCTGAGTCACCCAGGGAGGACCTGCTCCCACCTGCTGAGCTGCCTTCTGGCTGTGCAGTGTGCAGCCATGTTCCCAGCCTTGTGAGCTGTCACCTGTGCTGCGGTGGGCTTTGGTGATGCAGCTGTCTTCAAATCATTTCTGCTCCTGTAAGTGACCTCAGTAAAACTCAGTTTTCACCACACTAGAATTTTGGGGCATCTGTAGTTTGGTCTGTCATGGGCTCCCTGAAGTGAGTAGTGTGTGTGTGTGTGTGTGTGTGTGTGTGTGTGTGTGTGTGTTTGTCTCCCCACAAAAGTTTTGTCACACAACACCATATGACAGTTTATAAAGGCCAGGCCAACAAGCACAACCCAGACCCCGGACAGCAGGTGTGGAGGGCCGTACGGTCTCCTGAGCGGCAAACGCTGGATGTTTGGCAATCAGGTATCATATCTGTGGTGGCATTCTCGTAAATGCATTCCTCAGAGCGCAGAGTTCTCAGAAATTCTAACTACACCTTATATTTTCCCGCCTGGAGTCTGGCATCAGCCATTGCTATGGTGACACTTAGTCCTTTGAAGTAGGAAGAGTCATTTTGAATCCACACCCTGGGTTCTAAGAGGCTCATCACTTGGGGCTTGCCATTCCTTGCCATTCCTAGGCCTTTTCAGTGAGCAGAGCCAAGGACATAGGAGTGGTGTGTGTGTATGTGTGTGTGTGGTTTAACTGCAAGGCCTTGCCTATGCTAGATCAGTAATATACCACTCAGCGTGACACTATGTAGCCCAGGCTGACCAGGAGCTTGTCAGGTAGCTGAGGATTGCCTTGAATTATTGAGAAAGGGTCTCACATAGCCCAGGATGTAGCAAGAATTGTCTCAGAATCCTGATCCTTCTACCTCCATCTCCTTAGAAAGGATTCTAAGTATGCAACATCATGCCCATTTTTTTTTGTGGTGCTGGGCATTAAACCCAGGTCTTCGCAGTTTCTAAGCAACCATCCTACTATCTAAGCACAATCTTCAGCCCTAAAGTCAGGCTTCAAAAAAGGAAAGGTAGCTCACGCCTGCAATCCCAGCACTCAGGGAGGCAGAGGCAGGCAGATCGCTGTGAGTTCAAGACCAGCCTGGTGTACAAAGTGCAGGACAGCCAAGGCTACACAGAAAACTGTCGGGGGGGGGGGGGAGTAAGAAAGGAACTGTAAACTGGTGTGGCCGCACAATGCACGCCCTTGATCCCAGCACTCAGGAGACAGAGGCAGTCAGATCTGTGTGTCTGAGGCCAGCCTGGTCTACACATCAAGTTCAAGGACAGCCAGAAATATGTAGTAAGACCATAGTTGACTAAACGTTTTTTACTTGTTTGTTTTTGTTTGGTTGGTTTTGGTTTGTCAAGACAGGGTTTCTCTGCTCCCTGCAGCCTTGGCTATCCTGGATGTAGACCAGGCTGGCCTCAAACTCAGCGAATCCACCTGCCTCTGCCTCCCTGAGTGCTGGAACTGGGCCTTTAAGGGATACTTTAACTGAGTCCTGAAGTCACTCTCTGTTTAAAGGCATTACCTCCCTGCATAGCTCACACTCAAAAAAAGTGCAGCCTCAGATTCTCAACGGCCAGAATTACAAGCATGTATTATCACGCCCAGATTCTATCCGTGTGTGTGTGCTTGCATGCCACAGCACACACGTGAGGATCAGAGGACGACTTTTAGGGGCTGGTTCTCTCCTTCCAAGTTTTCAGAGGTAGCTCAAGGGTTAACGAGAGAATGAGCCCACCAGAGCCCAGTGCTGCACACAGATAAAGCTTTTACTTAAAGCAGGAACTCGCAGTCTCCAAGAAGAGAGAACAGCACCAAAGGGGGGAGTGTGGGGCTTTATCGGGTAACTTTAGTTGGGCAGAATAGTGACAGGAGGGTGTTAAGGACTGCAGTGAGCAAAAGTTTACAGGGGGAGGGGCCGCTGGCAGTTAGAATAGCAGTAGGCTTGTGTCCTAGCTGTTGTGCTGAAATGAGGAGCTGGCAAGTTTTCTGGGAGTACAGAACATTCAGTTTCCCCCTCCCTGAAGGAGCAAGGTCCCACACAGGTCATTCATCTCAGTGTCTTAGGTGACTCCATCTTGGGACAGCTTAACAGATGGAAGCCACATCATCAGGCTTGTGTGTCAGTGCTTGACCTCTTCCTGGCTCCCGAGACACCTGCAAACATCTTTCTCACAAATGCTTTGCTCTTGTCAGAAGTTTCATGATCTTAACAATTTCTCAGTTATTTCCCAGTGAAATACTGCACGCTAGTGGTTGTTCTTCCCCAGCATTTCAGAAGGACGCTTGCCTGCACAGATCCTTCAGGTGGGCTTGGGGTCCTTCGGGCCTCCCTAACAGCAAATCTCCCTAAAAAAAACACCGAGGTCCTTGCTTATCTTACATGAATCAAGCCAATGAATTGGTGAAGGGCCCAACAGATTGCCTTTGTTGGTCTTGACAGACGCCAACAAGGTAACGGATCTTTGACAAAGGAGCAGAGGCAACTCGGTAGAGACAGGGCGTTCTACAGCAAGAGGATTCTACAGCAAGACAGGCAGTGCTGGAGACACGTATATCAAAATAAACACACCTGGATGCGCAACGGACACCACCTCGGAAGCTGATAAAACGGACCACTTGCCACCACCATGTAAAATATCAAACGGCTAGAACACATGAGTGAGGATCTAACTGGCTTTGTGCTGGGTGATGACTCCTTGAGATAATGTGATACCAAAAGCTGAATTCAGAAAAGAAAAAAAAAGTGAAGTTAGGGGGCTAAAGAGATGGCACCTTGTTAAGAGCACTGGCTGCTCTTCCAGAGGACCTGGGTTCTATTCCTGGCACCCACATGGCGGCTCACAACTGTCTGTAACTCCGGCTCCAGGGGATCTAATGCCCTCTTCTGGCCGTGGCGGCATCAGGCACAGATGTGGTGCACAGATAACTGAAGGCAAAACCCCCATGTACATATTATATATATATATATATATATATATATATATATATATTATATGTATATGATAGATACAGAGTAATTGCAGAGTTGAACTTCGTTGTTTTGTTTTTTGAGACAAGAGGTTTTCTCTGTAGCCTTGGCTGTCCCAGAACTCACTCTGTATGCCAGGCTGGCCTTGAACTCAGAGATCTGCCTGCTTCTGCCTTCCTGGTGCTGGGATTAAAGTCATGCATCACCCCAGAGTTGCCCTTTTTAACACAGAAAAGTGTGCTAGTAATAGTGTTTTGTCATCTTGTTGTGCTTCTCTCTGACCACTACTTGCTATTTGTTCTTTTGCTTTTTCTCGCTACACACCTAAGAAACACTCATTTGAAACCAAAATGTAAAGAAATAGATAAAACAGGAGCTAGGGATGTAGCAGTTGACAGAACGCCTACCTAGCACACAGGAGGCTCTGAGTTCGGTCCCTAGCACCTCGTAACTCTGTGTGTGCTGACACAGACCTGTAAAGCCAGCAGCTGGGCGTCAGAGGCAGAGAATCACAAGTTCAAGGCCTTGGAGTACACAGAAAATGAGAGAGAAGCTTGGGATACGCGAGACTCCATGTTTAAAAAAAAAAAAAAGGATTAAACTTAAAACTATCCATACACTAGGGCCCAGCAAGGAAAAGTATCAATATATCGCTACTCTTTCAGAGGACCCCAGTTTGGTTCCCAGCACCCACATGGCAGCTCACTTTCCTGACTTGACGGGGTAAAGACGGCAATGAACTCAAAGTGCTGACGCCCTGGTGAGTCCTTTAACTCAGGAGCGGAAGTAGGAAGGGGGTATGGACTTGTTCTCCATGTAAACAAAACAAAACCCACAGCACGTACGGATCAGCCACAAATTCATTCTCTCTGCCTACTCTGCAGTTGTCACAGTGTCTTCAACCACCAAGCAGGAGGACCCGGCAGCAAGGGCAGCAAGGAAACAGCAGCTACCAACCCTGAATACCCTGCTCTAATCTAGCCTAGAAGCTTCCGGAACTGGAGGAGCTTTCCTTCCTACTCAGCTTCGTACTGACCAACCAGCTGGTGGGAATGCCTTCGTCACACATTGGCCTTGCCTTTTGTGTCACAGTTCTAGCCTCGTGTGTACACCAAAACGTAGCTCAGGACCACTGTGAAACTGCTGGCTATTGCCTGACATAAGAATATTTTTGTAAACCTGGCGGTTAGGGTGCACGCCTTTAATCCCGGCACTCCAGAGGCAGAGGCAAATTTGAGGCCAGTCTGGTCCACAGAGCAAGTTCCAAGAAAGCCAAGGACTACACAGAGAATCCCTGTCTTGAAAAACAAAAACAAAAACAAACGAACAAACAAACAAACAAACAAACAAAAAACAGAAGAAGAAGAGAAAAGAGGAAAAGGAAGAAGAAAGTGAGAAGATCTTTGTGTTTGTCTTCCTCCATTTGGACAGGGCACGGTGGCACACACATGTAATGCCAGAGGCAGCAGAGGCAAGAAAGTCAAGAGGTCAAGGATAGCCTGGGCTACACTGAAACCTTGTTTCAAACAAACAAAAAACGGCTGCAAACCTGGTCAGAAGCCTATAGCTGGGGAGATGATAGACCAGAGGGACCTAACTGTTGTTTTGCTAACTGGACATGTTGTCAGCTGCCTTCAAAATACTCGTGTCTATACCCGAAGTTTAGTGCTATTCTCAGTCTTGATTGGAGAAGCTCTTTTCTTTGCAGAAGACTACAGCACAGGGACTTAGGACAGGAAAATAAGTGACTGTTGCGTGTTCAGCCACAAATGGGACATCTGCACCAGCCGGTCACTCACTCCCCACAAAGCTCAGGGACTGTCACAAGAGATGGGACAGAGCGTTCGAGCCAGAGGAAGAGAGGAGTGCCTCAAAATACCGTCTTCTGTGCATGGCATGGCTACTGTACCATGAACTCACAGCAGCCGCTCGGCCGCTGCCGACGGTACCTTCCCGTGTGGTTGGAAGAGGGGCTCCCGAAGCCATTCCCAGCGGAGAGGCAAGCTACCGGCAGCCAGCCGTTACCAGGTTACCAGACAGGGAGAACTTAGATGATGCGCTTACAGTAAGGAAATAGCAGCGATGATGATGGGGTCGGGAAGAGTGGGAGGTTGTGAATGTGTTCCCCGTGTGAAACAGATGTGTGCGTCAAGGTAGATTCCCCAGGCTTGCCTTTCATTCTAGTTTGCTCTCTGTAGCAGGGATAGAACACTGACCAAAAACAACCCGGAGAGGGAAGGGCTTATTTCGTTTACAAGTTCCGGTCACTGATGGGAGTCTAGGCCGTGACTGAAGCGGGAACCTCGAGAACGCGGCTCACTTGATTGCTTCCCCTGAATCGTTCAGTTTCCTTACGGAGCCCAAGACCTCTGCCCAGGGGTAGCGCCACCTTCCTGGAGCCTCTGCTGTTAATCGTTAATCGAGAAAATGCCCCACCGGCCATTCTGATGGAGGGTCCCTCTTTCCAGCTGACACCGATGTGTGTCAAGGTCACAGCTACCCAGCATGCCTTCCTTGCTTCAGCGTCTTGTGCGGACATTGTGCGCCTGTACTCGTGGGCAGTACACTCACGCCCGAAAGTCAGAGGTCAGCGACGTGTCTTCTTTGATTGCTCTCTGGAGGCCTTATTTTAAAATTGTTGTATCTTAGTGACTTTTTAAAATTTCAAGACTGGGCGTTGACTACAGAGCCAAGAGCATGCTAGACAGACACTCTACCACTGAGCCCTAGCCTTGGCTAAGAAATAGGTCCCATCTTCTTTTTTGAGACAGGCCCTCTGGCAGAAGCTGACCACCGCACATGACTTCCACAGGGCTGCTAGAGACCAAACTCAGGTCCTTGTGCTTGAATAACAAGCACTTTGCCACCTGAGCCATGTTCCCAGAACTCAGAGCTCCACCTGCCTCTGCCTCTGGCGTGGTGGCACTGAATGCGTCCCCCGCCAGGCCCCGCCCTAGCTACTCAACATTTAACCTCTGAATTCATCTTTGCTTCGTCTTTCTCTTTTAAAGTTACATCTGTTTATTGTGTCTCCATGCGTGAACACGCATGCTATGGCTTGCGTGTAGAGGGCCTCTCCTTCCACCACGTGAGTCTCAGGGATGGAATTCAGGTTGTCGGGCGTGGTGCAGGCGTCTTTATCCACTTCACCTGGGTACCATCCCGCCTGCTTTTCTAGGACTTCACCACTACTCGCGCCCTTACGTTCTCTTCCTCTGTTAGTTATTCTTACTCTTCTGTGCTATCATGAATAACTGACTGGGGTGGGGGTCGTGGGGCATGCCTGAAGTCCCAGCATTTGGGGGGCGGAAGGGGGTCTGGCTCAGTTGGTAGAATTGCGTGCTCAACTTGGCACAAGGGCCGGAAGTCCTCAACCGAGTTTAAGGCAATTGGGAATGCAGTTCCCAAAATGGTCGCCAGGTGGCATAGTGGCTCTATAGTTAATTTTGTAGTCCCCGTCCAGCCCCTGCCCCCCAAAACACACTGACAGGCACCTGCTAATTGAGAAAAGTTGGAGTGTTATGAGAGGGGTATTAGGAATTCCTAAGAATTGAAGAATATTTCTATTAGACTGAGTCTGGGTGGACTTTCTAGCTTTATTTTACATCTATCTTGAGTGTATGTATACATACAAACACATGAATGCCAAAGTCAGAGGACAAATTTCAGGAGTCAGTTAATTCCCTCTAACCTGTGATCCCAGGAAACAAGCTCAGCTCACAAGGCTCAGCAAGTGTCCCGACACACCAAGCCATCTCACTGGCTCCATTAGATACAAGAAACTGAAGATCTACAGGAGTCAGCTAAATTATCCAGTGACCGGCAGACATGGGCTTGGATTTTATAGTTCTTTCAGAGTTATAGTTGAGTTACCATTAAAAAAAGATACAAGCTGGGTGCAGTGATTCATGCTTACAGTCCTGGCTGTTTGGGAGGCTGAGGTGAGAGGATTATTGGAGCTTAAGCGTCTAAGGCCAAGCTGGGCAGCACAGAAAGACTTTATCTCAAAGCAAAACGTTAAAAATAAAGCCAGAAAGCCAGGAGTGGTGTTGATCCCAGCCCTCAGGGAGTCAGAGGCAGGCGGATCTCTGTGAGTTCGAGGCCAGCCTGGTCTACAAAACAAGTCCAGGACAGCCAAGGCTACACAGAGAAACCCTGTCGTGAAAAAATGAAATAAAATAAATTAAGCCAGGCAAGGTGGTGTGCCTGGGATTTCACCAGGCACGTGTCGGAGGAGGAGGGATAAAGGCATTCAAGGTCGCCCTCGGCTATATGAGCTGTGCTAGATTTTATTGTCAACTTGACACAACTCGCAAAGTTATGGGGAAAGATTGTCTTTTTTTTAAAGATTTATTTTTTTAAAGATTTATTTATTATTTATACAACATTCTGCCTGCACACCAGATCTTACTGTAGATGGTTATGAGCCACCATGTGGTTGCTGGGAATTGAACTCAGGACCTTTGGAAGAACAGTGAGTGTTCTTAACCTCTGAGCCATCACTCCAGTCCAAGATTTATTTATTATTTATACAGTTTTCTGCCTGCATGCCAGAAGAGGGCACCAGAACTCATAATAGATGGTTGTGAGCTGCCATGTGGGTGCTGGGAGCTGAACCCAGGAAGGACACAAATCTTACAAAGGACAGTTGACTGAAACCGAGGAAGTACGCAGGACTATGACATGAGGGCCAAACATGCTTTCCTCAGTGAGAGGTAGAAGGGAGTGCCAGGCTCCCTGTTCTCTGATGGTGGGGTGCTATGGAGAAACAGCTCGGGCCAGCCCTTCCCAAACCACAGGACAGGCTGTGTTCACTTGGGCTGTAGTTTAAACATGGGTTCTAGTTGTACTGAGCCTCTGTATTTTGCCACCCCACCCCCCTTTTAGGAAGGAAGGGGGGGATGCTAAGAGCAATCATTCCACCATAGCCCTAGCCCTAAGGTTGTGCTTTTTTCTCTCTTTCTTTTCCTTTCTTTCTTTTCTCCTTCTGAGATAGAGATAAAAAGTTTATTGAAGAAGAAATGGCATTCTCCAGAATGGGAATAGGCTCCAGAGAGCTGGGACAGGGCAGAGACTCAAAGGCAAGAGCACATTTCCTTTTTTTTTTTTTTTTAGATCTATCAATCTAGTAAATATGTTCTGCCTGCATGTGTACCTTCATGACAGAAGAGGGCGCCAGATCCCATGATGGATGATTGGGAGCCACATGTGGTTGCTGGGAATTGAACTCAGGAACCCTGGAAGAGCAGGCAGTGCTCTTAACCTCCGAGCCATTTCTCCAGTCTGCAAAAGTACATTTCTGACAAGCTCCCAGGAGGGCCAAGGCAGGTAATTTGAAGGACACACTTAGCAAGGTTACAGCTGCCAACTCAAGAACTTGGCTGCCTAGGGGAATCACAAAGGAAGAATCACAATAACAAACTCCTGGCCCTTGAGCTCAAGCCAGCATTCGGCTTCCGATGGGCTGGGTATAACCTTGGTTTGACTGTGTGCGCATTGCTGTGTGGCTGGTCCTGAGACGGGGTCTCACCTAGCCCAGGCTGTCCTTGAACTGGTTCTGTAGCCAAGGATGGTCTTGAGCAGGGAGTGCAGGCATTCGCCTTCACCCTCGGCTTCTGGGGTCCGGGGACTGAGTGCAGGGCACTGAGCATGCTAGCCAAGCCCTCTACCAAGCCGAATCCCGTCAGGGATGGGCTTTACAGTGACCTTAATTTATAAGGGAGTGTCTTAGTTACTCCTCTGTGGCTGCACTAAAACATCATGACCAAGGTCATGATCATCTGGGAATTACATTCTCAGAGGGTTAGAGTCCATGAATCATGGGGGCGGGGCAGGGAGGAAAGCGCAGAGCAGACAAGCAGGCGTGGCTTCAGAGCAGCAGCTGGGAGCTCCCATTTTGATCCACAAGCATGACGTAGAAAGCTGACTGGAATAGTATAGGCTTTTGAAACCTCAAAGGATGTCCCAGTTACACGCCTCCTTCTCCCAGGCCTCTCCCCAAAGCCCTGCCAGCTGGGGACCAAATATTCAAATATATGATCCTATAGGGTCATCCTCGCGCAAACCACCACAAGGGGCATGACACACACTCCTGCCAGTGTGTGCAGAGGTCAGAGGACAGCTTTCAGGAGCCAACTGCTCTTCCACCATGGCTTCAAAGGACCAAACAAGTCACCAGGCTTGTGAAACCCGCTCCGCCATTACGCCTGTCCCCCAGGGCTGGGTTTTTAAGACATCATCCAGCAGACTGATATACAATCAGGTCTGAGGAGCGTTGTCACTGTGTCCCTCAAATCATCCCTCTTAGGGTTACAGTTCCTGTTCTATTACCTGGAAGTCAAGACACACACCCTCCCTGCTTTCCTGGACCCAGGCACATAATTTGGATTTCATTAACCAACATAACCACGGGACTGTGAACCAGAACCCACAGCAAGAAAAAGTGTAGGCTACATAGGGCCCACCTCTAGCACAGCTCTGAGGGGCAGCAGCCATCCTTGAGGCCTGGTATCTGGGGCTATCAACAGTGACGATGCACCAAAACAGACCAATTTCTATGTTCCTAGAGTTTCCCAGTGTGACCACACACACAAACACACCACTCGAGCGTGCATGCACGCACACACACACACCCACACACCTTTTACTTCGGGTAGTTTCCTTTTGTTTGAAACAGGGTCTCTGTAGCCCTGGCTCGACAGGAACTCACTGTGGACCGAGTTGGCCTCCAGCTTGTGTTCATCCTCCTGCCTCATGGGCCACCATTTCTAGATATGACTACATGATTACATGTGTAAGCCATGGTAACACGTGTCTGTAATTCCAACTCTGGAGAGATTGAGCTAGCCAGGGATACTTATCAAGACCCTGTCTCCAAAAAAATTAAGACGTAAATATAGAAAATACACGGTGGCAAGGCAGACACCCTGGGAGGAGCATTTTTGCCAGACAGAACCGGCTGCGCCAGGGACCCACGACCACTTGCGAGTCTCTGCTAACAGCCCCACCCTCACTTCTGGGATAATCATTTCCTTTTCTAAACGCATTACGATTTCATTTGCTCACCTTTCCTTTCTCTCCTCCGTGCAACGCAGTCGTTGGAGAGGCTGTGTCAAAAGTCCCCGGAAGCCCGCCAGCCTGGATTGGGATTGCTGTAATTCAGTCTGTCCCTGTATCCTCAGATCTCCCGCAGGGTGGCATCTGGAACCAGACCACACCTGTGCTCTCCGGGGGTTGGCTCACTGCTGGGCTGGTGAGCTGGATCAGTGATAAGGGAGCGTTTCCACCCAGACTGAGGACCCACAAGGTGGAAAGACAGAACTGACTCCTGCAAGTCATCCTCTGACCCCCGCATCGTGAGAGAACACACACACAAATAAATGTAACAACAGGTTTCTTTAAAAGTATTTATTAGCATTCATAAACACAAATGTAGTAACAATTTTTTTTAAGAAGCATTTATGTGTATGTGCAGGGGGCGTAGTTCAGTCGGGAAACTGCTTGCCTTCCTCGAATGAAAACCGTGGGCTCGACACCAGTATTGCATTACAAGAACAAGGCGAGGGCCGAAGAGATGGCTTGGGAGTTAGGAGCGCTTGTTGCTCTGCGGAGGACCGGAGCTCGGTTCCCGGCACCCACACAGTGGCGCATAGCCCTCCTGTAGCTGCAGCTCTCTCCTGTAACCTGACGCTCTCTCATCGGCTCTGCAGGCGTGCACGTGCGATGCGCACGCAGAGATTCACATACATTAATAAAAGGGAAACACAAAAACAGGTGTGGTCCCCGCGCATAATCCCAGGGTAGGGCAAGCAGCGCGCCCTCTAACCCTCCCACCCTGACCCCCGACCTCTGCTGTTGCACCTCCCGCTTTTGACAGCGTTTGCCCATACTGACGAGTCTCACCTTAGCTGTGTGCCCACATTGAACCAATCAGAAGCCAGCTGGTCTCAATGAACTCGACCCTCTCCACGGGCTTCCAGCAAAACGCAGTGAGAAACCCCAGGTTACTGGCAGGGAGTTCCTGGGAGACCGTTGTAGGCGCCCACGCCTGGGGCTATGTCCTGACTGGGAGCTCCCTCCAGGGGCCTCCACAGATGGCCTTAGTAGCTGCAGGCAGAGGGGTGTGACATTCCAGCCCCTAGGTCTGCGGTCTCGCTCTGCAAGCGCCTGTCTCAGCCCCACTCCCACCCCTGCTGAGAGCCTTTAAGCCAGAACCATCCTCTTGACTGGTACAAGTGTGTGAGAGAAGAGAGGGCTGTGACACCTGCAGCTTCTCAGGTACCCCAAAGCCTGCTGGGGACTTAGGGGGAAGCATCTCTCCCGTGGCATCCTCCTGCCCCTGAAGATCTTCTGGCGTACCCGTTCTCCTATTTCCCCTTTGCTGTCTGACCAATCCGTTCTTGGAAGAAGGGCGGACAAAAATCCAATTGGAGATAGAGGTGGTCTCCGCTCGTTTCATTTAGTGTGTCTCGTTAGGCTGTGCCAAGGCCCCGTTGCGGCCTCTGCCCTCCCCTCAGCTGGGGAGCCCGGGGGCCCTCAGGCAGCTGTGAAACTCCTAGATCCGGCGGTGGGGGAGGAAGGCCCCGCTTTCTCCTGCACACTTGCAGCTCTCAGACAGCGGTTTGGCTCGGCTTGTGTTTGGGACTTTGTGGGAACTTTGCCAACCTCGGGTTTTTTGAAGATCAATTTTTAAAGTTACATTTACTTCAATTATGTGTGTGCAAATGTGTCACAACACCCAAGTGGAGGTCAGGGCACAGCCTGCAGGAGTCAGTTCCCTCGTCCCACTGTAGGCGCTCCAGGTCCTCAGGCTTGGCAGCCGATACCCTCGCTTTCCCAGCCACCTTGCCCAACAGTTGTCAAATGCCTCTGCCGCCACTGTAGCATAGGGCTTGCGACTGTGGTTGCGGGCGCTGTTTTGTTTCCTGGGGTGAAACCGTGTCTCCGTTTTGCAAATGCTGGAGATTGAACCCAGGGCTTTAAGTACATTCTACCACTGAATTATCTCAAGGTCTCTTCATGTTTTGAGCTCGGGTTAGGTGTTACAAGTCGAGTGTGGGAATGGGAGGCGTGGTGGTTTGAGTGAGATGGTCCCTGTAGGCTCATATGTTTGCCTGCCTGGGCTGCAGTTAATGGAACTGTTTGGGAGGGATTAGGAGGTGTGGCCTTGTCGGAGGAGGTGGGTGGGCTTTTAATTTCAAAAGTCCTTGCCAGGCCCCGCTTGCAGATCAGGGTGTGAGCTCTGTCATCGCTCAAGCGCCACACCTGCCTGCCTCTCACCACGCTCCCTACCGTGAGGATAATGGTCAAACTCTCTGAACTGTACGCAAACCCCCAATTGCATGTTTTCTCTAAGCTGCCTTGGTCATAGTGTTTCCTCACAGCAACAGAACAGTGAATGAGACAGGTGGAGAGAGCTCTGCGTTAATGTACGGAAGCTCAAAGCTGAGTGATCACACATGAGCAGTCAGGCATGGTGGCATACACTTGTAAGCCTGGCAGCTTACTCGGGAAGCAGAGGCAGAAGGCTGCAAGTTCAAGGCCAGCCTGAGCCACATGGGGTTTCCAGGCCTGAAACACTGTCTCTAAATAAAAAAAAAAAAAAAACACCTACATACTATTCTACGTGAACATATGATGGTTTACATTGGAAGTGATTCCTAAGGTTTTCCTGAAAGCAGCTCTCACAGAATGTTCATTTCCTGAGTGTTCCTTTAGACACCCCTGAGAGGGAAACATGGCTGACTGCACTTAGGTGAGTGAATGTCTGTCCGTCCCCGCTCCCCCACCCACCCCAGTACTCTCCTGCAGGACACATTCTCTATTTGGCTACCACAACACAGTTCCAGTCCAAGCTGCCTACCATCTTCCCAGCCCAGGCAGGTGTGATGACACGTGCCTTCAATCCTAGCCTCCAGGAGGCAGAGGCAAGGCAGGCAGCTCTCTGCAGATTTCAAGCCAGCCAGAACTAAACTGTGAGGCTGTTAAAAAAAAAAAAAAAAAAAAAAAAAAAAAAAGGAAGGGAGCTGGCTCAGTAGTTAAAAGCACTGGCTGCTCTTCTGGAGGACCTGGGTTCAATTCCCAGCACCCACATAGTGGGGAATCACTACCTGAAAACTCCAGTCCCAGAGGTTCCAATGCCTCCTCCGGCTTCCTCAGGCACTGCACATATATGGTGCACAGACATACACAAAAACAAAACACCCATACACATAAACAAAAAAATCTCAAAATAAATAAAAAAATCTCCAAGTCCCAGATTATTTGTGGGTCACAAATCACACCGTGGCTTCATGAGGCTTCAGTGACACTTCAGGCCCACTCCTCCGAGTCCTGTCACCTCTCAAAGCGACCTTAACTTTGCCACCTGCATGTCTATGTCTAATGCGAATGCACTCTTCATTTAGCACTGAACAACAAGGGTCAGAAGAGGGCTGTGATGCAGCTCAGCTGTTGGGGGACTGTCTTGCATGCACGCATGCGGCTCTGGTGTATCTCCAACACTGCAGAAATAGACCAGGAGTTGCACGCCTGTAATCACTGTACCCAGGAGGCAGAAGAACTGAAGATCATACGTGGCTACCTCGTGAGTCCAAGACCTCACTGGAGCGTTTAATCAAATTGACTACTCTATTTTCAGATCTAACGAGAACGGCAATTGCACGAAGGAAAAATTCTATATATAGCAAGTCAGATCATCAAAACCCTACAAATGTCACCATTTCAGGGCCTTGTAGAAATTTCACTGAGTCGGGCATAGTGGCACACACCTGTAATGTCAACACTTCCGGAGGCAGAGGAAGGTGGATCTCTTTGAGTTCAAGGCCAGCCTGGTCTACAGAGCAAGTCCAGGACAGCCAAGGCTACACAGAGAAAACCTGTCTCATAAAGCCAAGGAAATGTCACTGACTGCTATACTCATCCATGGCTCACAGGTATCAATGAATGATATAAAGCAATGAGGACATTAGCACATGGTTGCTCAATGGTCCCCAAGATCTTCGTGGTGAGAGCTCCTGAATCTACACTACTTCCCTTCTAGAGTTAACTGAAATTGCATCCAACAGAACACATGGCCTCCCTTTGGGCCTTGGCTAGAAACCTCACCCCTCACATTATCCCCGGCAAAGTATGCTTTTGCTTGCTCCCCTCACTCCCCTACCCGTCATGCTGGACCACTAGTCAGTTACAAATGCCCTGAGTCCACCTAAGAACCTGGCATAAGCCACACCCCTTTACCTTTTGGATCCGTTACTAGTACTACTGTCTGAGCCACTGCCACGTTTCTGTGGTTGGCTTCAGAGACCCATTAAAACAAAACAAAACAACAACAAACAAAACTCACAGCTTCACTTTCTGCCACAACAGGACTTAGACAAAAACCATAGCAAACAATAACACTGGATGACAGCCCGGAGGCTCCCACACTAAGCAGGGCCACAAGACCCTCTTCAGCCTCACCAATCCAGGAACCTCTGCCATCATTTGACTGGTTCCATTTGACTGCCTCTGACCTGCACAATCGCAATCCACATTCCTTATCCAAACCAGGTAGGTTTTCTGGTTGTTGTGGGGTGGAGTGGATGGTTATTTCGTAAGAGTCTTGCTATGCACCCCAGGCTGACCTCTAACTTAAAAGATCCTCCTACCTCAGCATCCCAGCTGCCAGGACGTGAGCCACCATGACAGGCCTGGACATCTCTCAGACTGCTCTCACCACTGTAATTCCCCACTGCCTATCACTCCATCTGGTTAGACTTCTCATAAAAGCCAAGACCATGTTCTTTCACAACGTCCACCTCTGTGCACCAGCAGGTCAATATGTTAAGACTCAATATACATACTTCCTGAGACAACCTATCCAGAACTGTCTCCCATTGTACTTGCCTTTCTATTAATTCAGCACCTTAAACAAACAAATTAAAAAAAAAAAAAAAAAAAAAAAAAAGAAATTGGGGCAGGGTCTCACATGTAAGCTTGAAACTTGCTACATAGAACAGGTTGACCTCAAATTCAGAGACCCAACAGCCTCTGCCTTGCTAGGATTAAAGGCATGAGTCAATATCCAGCAATTACTTTTTGACACTGGGTCTTATGTAGCCCAGGCTACCCTAAACTTCCTAGAAAGATGAGGCTAGGGGCTGGAGAGATGGCTCAGCAGATAAGTAAATGGAATTGAACTCAGAGTTCAATCCCCAGCAACCTCATGGCGGCTCACAACCATCTATACTGGAATCTGATACCCTCCTCTGCCAGCAGGTAGGCACATATGCAATGCAAACACAGCACTCACACATTAAATGTTCTTAAAAAGGGAGAAAAGAGGACTTCCTGATCTTTATGCCTACACCTTCCAAGTGGTACCTATATTGCTTCCTGAGATAGTGAGTGTATGAAGAGATCATATCCTTTTTAACAGTTTCAAAGGGACCACCAGTAAGCTGCCCACCCTAGACATTAACAGGAGTTATGTTGGAGTCCGGGAGAAAAGGCCAGGGCAACACTGAAAACGCTGAAAGCAGACGGTTCCTGGAAACTGCATATGAAACAGCCCTGCATCATTCTTTAGCAGAAATGAGCCGTTGTACTCTTTACTGACCAGGCTTGACCACGGGCTTAAGTGCTGCTTTTACCAGTACCCATGCAAGGCCAAGTCATGGTTATTGAGACTGAAATTTTTGTTTTCAGGTAGGACAGCCACCATCTAAAGACAGCTGCACCAGTCAGGACCTGGAGAGCCTACCTGGGTGCCCTGCGTCATCAGCGGGTTTCATTGGCCCTTGCTCATTGAACTGGAGAAGGCACGGGCAGTCTTCCTGTATCGGGATGGTTCTGCTTAATGTCCTAGAGCTCCTTAAAATACAGTCTGCTATACAGTTCTTCCGAGTGTCCCCTATTTCACATATGCTGACAAAATCATCGCTCTTCTATCTTAGCAGGATGCCCTCTTGGACTGTTTTCAGAAGCAACCCTCCATCTCCAACTCCAAAAATAAATGAAAACCAAACCACACAGTTGGAAATCAAGTTTGTTTTTATATGAACAGAAGTAGACCATCTAGAAATATTTCAGTTTATTTAAATTGTTAAGTAGAGTATGAAACCGAATTTATAGCTAGTACCAGAGAATGGACTGAACTGTTGGTGTTTAATGAGAACAGCTTCTACACAGGATCCCAAGAGACTTACAGAAAGGGGACAAAGCCCTAATAGTAAGCAAATAAAACTCAGGTTTCAAACAGATTATACAAAAAATTGATTTATACTCCATTTCCCTTTTTTTTTTTTTTGATATTCAGAAAGTGCAGAGTTAACAAAAAGTAGCCATATTCTTTCTCTGTACAATGCCGATTATAATTATGCAAACAACAAAACTGTCAGTCTGTTAGCCGAAATCCCAGTGTGTAGCTCCAAACCTTAAGTCACTGAATTAAGGGTTAAAGAGGGTTTTAAGTAAAGAGGCAACTGCCACATTGCAGATAGAGGAAAACAACAAAAACAGCAAAGATCTAACAACAGTAGGTTTAACCTACAACTTCAAAAGCTTTAACATTGCATTTTTCATAGTGGAAAATCAGGGATTATTTGGCAATGCTGCTTTTTACTAGTAAACAATGATAAAGTCGAGTGGGGGACCCTAAGAACCACCAATGAGGCATATAAAATTGTCTTTAGGGCACTATCTGAAAAATTCATGGGTTCTCTTAGCAGATATGTCCCTATATTGTTTATGTGAGCCAAGAGGTCATTAAAATGCATGTCACAGAAATCTTCTCAATGGAAGCTGCTGTCCTAAACTCAGCCTCTGCTCGAAATGAATCATGCTATTCACAATTATTTCCACAAAGGTGTCATCTTAGGATGCTAGCAGCATAGGGAACTTAGCCTACCCTACCCTAATGAGAAGCAAGGAAGCCAAACTAGAAAGAGGAAGAGAAAGATGGGATCAGAAAGAACCACAGATCTAAGCTTTACATGAGAAGCCTTTTGCTGTCCTTTTTCTTTTTTAAAAAATTCATGGTAATAGTTTTCCAAGAGGATGTAAAGAGAGGACTCGAAATTAATAATATTATAATGTATTTCTAAATCTTAAGGTAAAGACAACTTAACACTGAAAGTGTTGTTCAGAAGCCAAATCTTAATACATTTGGCAAATGCTACTAAGATCCACTCCTCGTTCTGTATATTATTTTTAAAACCAGTCTTTCCTGGGCTATCGAACTGCCAGAGGAGTTGCCAAAATGGAGACTACTCAAATTCAGGTTAAGAGGTTTATTCTAGGAAAGTGAATAGGATATATACCTAATTAGAAAGACAAACCACAACACCCTCCAAACACTAGTGCATGCAATTAACTCTTCCATTTCATAAACTCGATGAATAGACAGGAAAAGGAGGGGAAAGGAGAGGAACAGAAGGCAAACAGCGGGACAGGTTTTAGGAGAGAGTAAATAAGGGGCTGACACCAATAACTGACATCTGATAGTAGGCAGTTAGAATTCATCTTTCCATTTACTTAGCAAGATAAATCAGTGCTTTATGTTAAACTCGACAAACCTTTCATCTTTAAATAACTCATAGCAGGAGTAGTGGGGCAAACAGAGCAGCATGCAGAAAGATGAGACGCAGGGACAGAGTGGCCGAGGGACCCGGTGGCAGGAATCGGTTTAAATATCAAGGCCACTGGAAATGAGACTGCAAATCAAATGTCACTTCTGCATTCCCCTTTGTCCTCAGTTAACTACTGTGAAAGTTACAGCCAAGCAAACCACGAGCATCTGAGCGGGTTGATGCCGGGGTGAAATGTCTCCTGCACATGCTTCCACCGAAAGAAAAAAGAAAAACCAAAGAAGTTCCTTTCCACATAAGGCACAGGACAAAATTAACCCACGTACAGAGTCAAGGCGAAAATGAGTGTTTTCCTGGCTTTTGTTTCTTTGTTATCATGTCTATGGATTATAGGGACTCAAGCACATTATTCAAGACAGAAAACCCCACTGTTGTACAAAATAAAATTGTTAATTCTAACTTTTATTCTTATACAATTTGCAGAATAGAGTTGAAATGATTGCTATAGTTTAATGTTGATAAGAACTGGACTATAATACAACTGAAGTGCAGTGGTGAGCTGAGCAAGTACATCTGAAAATGAAGTCACAGACATGATTTTTCTATACATTTTTTTTTGTTTGAAGAAAATTATAATAGTCCGCAAGCAGTCACAGATGAAAGAACAAATAAAATAAGTGGACTGAATAGTTAAGATGAGGAACAAAAATATCTGTTTAGAGTTAAAAATGGACAGAGTGTTTTTATTTTGCAGCAAGAAGAGAAACGGATGGTGGATGGCAACAGATGGACCAGAGAGCGCTCAGCTCAGCAGCATTTGCTCTTCCAGCCCGTCACACCTCCTCCACTGCTGATGTCTACGTTTTCACTGTTGGGTTCTTTTACAGGGGTCTGCAAAAACACAAGGAAGCAAGCCATGAGAAAACACCAGCATGAAGAAAAAAACATTCAACGGAAAGAGTCACATCAGTATCGGCTTACACAACAAAGGCAACTATAGCTACACAGTGTGGCCTGTGTAATGATTTGGAAACTGCTTTAGTCTGTGAAGTGTGAAAGAAGTCTCCTAGAAACATGCAGTAAAACATCTCAAACCATCTCTGCTCAAACTCTTTAGAAGAGATTTGTCATCTCTTAGCCCTGACCCTGAGAACTTAGAACTTAAGCGTTTTTAAGTCAGGCGTGGTGGCACATGCCTGTAATCCCAGAATTGGAAGACAGACGATGACGAATTCTTGGTTAGCCTGGGCTACACAGCAAGACCTGCACCTTGTTCTGTTCTGAAAGGCAGGCGAGATAGTTCAGGGTGCAACTGCCTGCTGCTAAGACTGAGTTTGGTCCTTGGATCACAAGGTAGAAAGACAAAGCCAGCTCCCACAAGTTGTCGTCTGAGCTCCACAAGTGGGCTGTGGAACTCCTGCCAGCCCTGCCTCCTCCAAATCAAAATATATCATTTATAACTCACAAAAAAGCCACTGTTAGGCCAAGCCTGGCATTAGAGACCCAAGAGCCTATCTCTGTTCAGTCTTTCGCCCTTTCAGACTGGCTTGTATCAGTGTACCAGTGCTTTAAAAAAGACAATCTCAGGGTTGGAGAGAGATGGTTAAGAGCACTAGCTGCTCTTCCAGAGGACCCAGGTTCAATTCCCAGCATCCACAGCTCACAACTGTCTATAACCCCTGTTCCAGAGGTTCTGACATCCTCACACAGACCTACAAACAGCCAAGACAATCTTAGACACACAATGGCACACACCTTTAATCCCAGGACTCAGGGAGGCAGAGCCAGTCGGATCTCTGAGTTCAAGGCCTGGTCTACAGAGCAAGTCTAGGACAGGCAAGGCTATACAGAGAAATCCTGTTTCTAACCACTCCCTCCCCCCAAAAAAGGCACTGTCAACCCTGAGTGAGGATGGACAAAATGCAGTTACAGAATTTGTGTGGCAAGAGACTTAGAAAAAGCTCCAAGGACACATACAATGTTAACTGCTTACTCTTACACGGTGAGCTTTCTCTTTTATAGCATTCTACATCTATACCATGTTCAACATCCTGAACATGATTCTTAGAATATCACCGAGTTTTAAAGTTTTAAAGGCTAAGGTGGGCCTGAGATCTGAACTTTTATGAAACAACTTAAAAGTAAGGTCTTTGGTAGAACGAGGGAAAATATTAAGAGTGTTCTATAAACCCAGGCAGCCCTCAGAAAGCCTGGCAAACCTGAACTGAAACTCCTGTTTCATCTACTTTCACTGCCTCAAGACGGAACCGTCCCTGTCAATGTCAGGGAAAAGGTTCACTACACTAACAAGACAAGGTCCCACACCTGAGAACTTGCCTGACAAACTGCCTTTACTCCTTAGACAGCTTTTAAGAAAAAACCATAGAAAACTAAAGAGGCAGCTCAAACAGGGCCCACGCCAAGAAAACACAACAGCACAAGATTTCACTTTTCTCTAGGACCTTCTTGCTCCCAAGTAACTGAGATTCAGGTTTATGCATGGCCCCTCACAATCTGTTTTTCTCTTAACTCTGCAGTCTGCAAAGGAGCATCCCTTGGTGAAACAAATACCTGATAGTCACAATATGAATTTAGTTTATGAAGCAGACTTTAATCGGGCACTCAGCCTCGCAAAGAGCACTAACCCAACAAAAAAGGAAACAAGGCATTCTTTAAATTTGGGGAGCTTATTATTTACCACCTGTCTCTATCTCCCAAGTGCTGGGATTAAAAGCATGTGCTACATGCTCATTGTTTTGTTTCTAAGGAAAGGATCTCACTATTGTATGCAGGCTAGCCTTGAACTTACTATGTAGCTCTGCCTCAGCCACCCAAATGCTGGGATAGAAAGTGTGTTCTAGTGCACTTGGCTTCAAAAAGTCTTTTTTGCTTTTTTAAACAGATTAGCTTACGAAGTAGGTTTCCATGGCGTTTTCGTGTATAAAAGAGCTATACTTCTCCTTCTTCTCTGAGACAGCTTATCTTACAGCATATCCCTGACTGGCCTGGAGCTATGAACACTGTACCCAGAGCCTCAGGCATGCTAAACAAGTGCTCCTGTACTGAGCTGCTTTCTCAGCCCAAACAAGTAATACTTAAGAAACAAAAACAGCACTTTAAAATGTTTGCATAATTTAGAAAATTTTTATAACCTACTGTTCCAGATCTTCCTTTTCTATAAGTAACTGTGTGGGTGCATATATTTGTTTGGTGCATATACTTTTAAAATAAAACCATTATGTTTCACTTGATCTTTTATTTATTTTTTAATTTGAGACAGGGTCCAGGTGCTGTGGTACATGTCCGTAATCCCAGCACTTCCGGGAGGCAGAGGCAGGAGGAGCTCTGTGAGTTTGAGGCCAGCCTGTTCTACAAAGTGAGTCCAGGCCAGCCATGGCTACACAGAGAAACCCTATCTCAAAAACACAAACAAACAAACAAAAAAATAACAAGAAATTGAGACAGGGTCTCTCTTCATAATCCAGGCTGGCCTCAACATATGATCAACCCACTTCATCTCCGTAAGTACTGGATTGCAGACATGTCACACTTGACTCTAACCTACTTTTCATCACTCAATATGCTATAAATAGCCTTCATATACTCCCCATACTAAACTTCCCTAATTTCTGAAAGCTAGATTAAACTTCAGGGCCTCCCACATGCTGGGCAGTCAATCATTCCACCAATGACCTACACGGTAGTCCTCAACCTTCCTCATGCTGCAACCCTTCAATACAGTTGCTCATGTTGTGGTGACCCCCAACCAGGAAATCAGTTTCATTGCTAACTGTAATTTTTGTTGCTGTTATGAATCGTAATGCAAATATCTGACATCCAGGAGTTGTGGGGGCGGGGAGGACGCAGTATGAAACAGAAGCCAGACAGTGAATACCAACAGCTACCACTGACTAGCTCCTTCAGGTTGCTACAGTGGTCTAGCCATCTACTCTAAACTCCTTGCTTGATTCTGCAGGGTCAAACACTGACAATGGGTGATCTGCAGGAGCAGCAGCACCAGAAGTCAAGCTGTCTATGTGAATACAGTATTTAAGGAGACAAAGAAGAGGGAGTGGTAGAGCAGCTCAGCCATCCAGAAGGCTGGGACGGGAGGGTCAAGAGCTGCAGGCCAGCCCAAGGGACATGTAAAGCCCTGTCACAAACAAGAACAAAAACTACTACCACCACCAAACAGACAAATAATTGGGAAGCGCTGCTGCGCAAAGGAGCTTACCTTTCGGAGGATGTCTTCAGCTAATGTGAGAAACGCCTTTTCGATGTTTATATTTGCTTTTGCACTAGTCTCAAAAAACCTAATACCATGCTCCCTTGCAATCTAAAATAGAAGCAAAATAACATTATGCAAATGCCAAATATGGATAGTAACTGTGGCGGTAACATGTTATAGGTAACATGTTATAGGCAATAATTATTTTACTCTGAAGGTGGTGGTGTCAACTAGAATGTGACACGGACCATTTTAATGAGTCGAGATCTTAAAAAGAGAGGTAGGTAATAAAAACAACCCCCTTCCTATCTCAAGAGTTCACTTCAGATATTCTAAATTAGGGATTTTGTCCTTACATTAGAAGCTGGGCATGATATATCTGATTTCTGCTTGCCAGTCTTTTAGTTACCAAACTTCAGAATCTAATAATGGAACATTAAAGCTCTAAAATTAAAACAACAGGTACTGCTGGCACATTTTTCTGTAGAGCTTACATAAGCTAACAAATATGAGGCACAGACGCGGCCCTCCTCCCCATGTCAGTGACACAGTAGGAAAGTCTGACAGGGAAGCTGCTGTTTCCACAGCAGCCCTGCAGTCACACCTGTCACAGAGGGAGCTCACTCTGCTCACACTTACCTGTTCTCCTTTGCCTTTAGGTACAACTCTCTTATCATCCATGTCACACTTGTTTCCTAGTAACATTCTTTCCACATCTTCATTGGCATGCTGAAATGGGATAAAGTTGTACTGTTGCACACTGGTATGAGTTATGACTTAGCATTTCCTAAACATGACTGTGTTTCTGAAACCATGTCCTGTTCCATGAATCTGCACGTGGTATATGTGTAAGCACAGGGACATGGACCTATCCATGGGTATGCAGCAAGAGGTCAAATTGCCTATTTCTACTACTGTTCTCCACCTTTTTTTCCCCCTGACACAGGGTGGCTCATTGGACCTGGAACCACCAACTGGCTAGAATGGCCAGCCTATGAGTAAGATGCCATGTCCCAACCTGTCTCCACCTTCCAGAGCTAGTATTACAACCTATACATAGGGCTGGAGAGAAGGCCCAGTGGTTAAGAGCACTGGTTGCTCTTACAGAGGTCCTGGGCAAGGCAGCTCAGTCTGTAACTCCAGTTCCAGGGGGATCTCATGCCCTCTTCTGGCTTTCTGCATACAAGTGGCATACAGACATACATGTCTGTAAAAATATCCATACTGATAAAATGATGGAAAAAACAAATGGGGGAGGGGGAGGACCAAAAACCTACACTGCCACAACTGACTTTTTTTTTTTTTTTTTTTTTTTTTGAGACAGGGTTTCTCTGTATATCCTTGGCTGTCCTAGACTCACTTTATAGACCAGGCTGGCCTTGAACTCAGAGATCAACAGGCGTGCACGACCACACTCGGCTCACAACTGACTGTTGGAGGACTGAGTGAACCTGGTCTTCATGTGTGCACAACAAACACTTCACCTGTGAAGCCATCTTCCTAGTGGTAAATTCCCCTACAGCAGTTCTTAAACTACCTAGCAGACAACATACAATTCCTAAGACAGAACCACACCATACATTACTTCTCTTCTAGAGAGCTTTTCTACTTGTAAACATATTCTCTCCAAAACACAAGATCCAGGCAACATAACTGGAAACAGAACCACTTACGCATATCTAAATTGAGCTGATTTCAGATTTGACTGGCACTATACCCATACTAGGAAAGCCTTAAGAAAAAAATTAGCCCTTATCATCTCTAATAGCTACATTGCTGTATTACAAGGAGATCTCACTCATTTAAGTTAACTGAAAACAAATTCAGAGTTCCAGTACATTAGAGGTGGAGGCAGGAGGACAGCCATAGTTCAAAGTTGTTGGGCTAACTGCTAACAAGTTTAAAGAAATAATTAAATGAATTTTAACTTGGGATTGGGGCGGAATTTCCAACAATTTTAAAAGCAGAGGCTAGATGTGGTGGTCCATGACTTTAATCTCAGCACTCAGAATGCAGAGGCAGCTAAAGTCCTCTGTAAGTATCAAAGCCAGCCGGGTCTACATAGTGAGATTCTACACACATAAGCCTGTGAGCGTACACACACATGTACGTATGTACATGTGCATACACACACACACACACACACAGCACATTAGTAACAAGACATTTGTGCCTCAACCTGGCTCCTCACTGTGTGCTAGTCTGTGATAAAGCGCTACAGAAAAGACCAACAACAGTGGCAATACACAGCCAGGACATACTTCTTATTTAGAAAAACATTCCTACTGGTGTGGGAAATCTTTGTAGTTACAATCTTGGCTCAGACTTCCTTTTTTCCTAATTACTTATCTCTTTTATATGAGGAAGAAATTTGCCTATATAAAAACTAAGAAAAAGAAAAGTACCTAAAAAACAGCTGATACTTCTCAGCATCCTCCCCCTACCAAATTTTTACAAGTCAAAATTCTATTAAAACTCTTCATTCATTAAATTAAACCTAAGCCAGGGAGGGAGACCTGGCTCAGCAGGCAAGGGCACCTGCCGTTTGGGTTGGACTCCCAGCATCCACACCTGTAACTCTAGTTCCATGATCTATACACTCTTCTGACTCCCATGGCACTATGCATGCATATGCTGCACATACATACATACATGTACACAAAATGTCCATATACATACGATAAATCTAAAGAAAGGGAGTGGTGGGGCATGCCTGTAATTCTAGTACTTGGAGGTAGAGATCAGAGGTTCAGGAATTTAAGGTCATAGAGTTGAGGCTAGCCTAGGCTATGTGAGACACCTACGTAAAGAGCCAAATCAAAACCAAACAATTTAAACAAACAAACAAACAAACAAACAAAAAAAACCCAAAAACTTTGGTGCAGACAAATGTCAGCATTAATACAAGTGGGAGCAGGAGACAAAGCTTACTGCTGCCTGCAGCAGTCTGAACAACTGTTTTCAGAGATCTCAACTCATGTGCGCTAGAGCCTTGATTTCACTGCAGAAAAGAATTTTAGCATAACCTGGCAAAAACTGCTCTAATCTTTGGGCTGGAGAGATGGCTCAGCAGCTAAGAGCACTCACTATTCTTCCAGAGAACACAAGTTCAGTTCCCAGCACCCACATCAGGTCAAACACAACCACTTGTAACTCCAGCTTCAGGGTATTTGATACACTCTTCTGGTATCAGTGAGCACCCACACACATGGAGTATTTACTCATACAGGTACATTCATGAAGTAAAAATAAGTCTTTAAAAAAAAGAAGGGACAAGAAGGTGTGAAACAGAGTTGAAGTTTATTAAGAGATGTTAAACATTTAAACACAGAAGTTAAAAGAAAATGAGGTGCCTGGGGAAAGGACCGCATAGCCAGCTGTGGGCATGATTTCAAGAGTCACATTAAACATCTCAACAACTGTTATACTGTGGCTTTTTTAAAAAAGACAAGTTTTCACTATATAGCTTTGGTGGCCTTGAACTCAGAGAGACTTGCCTGCTTCTGCCTCCCAAGTGCTGGATTAAAGATGTGCATCATCACGCCTAGGATTTTTGTTTTGTTTTTGATTTTTAAAAGACAGGGTTTCTCTGCGTAGCTTTGGCTATTCTAGAACTCACTCTGTAGAACAGGCTGGCCTCCGCCTCCCCGAGTGCCGGGATTAAAGGTGCGCACTGCCACTGCTGGCTGCCTGGGATTCTTTGATGGCTTTTAAGTTACTTTGTTCTAAAGGACCTTCCACCTGTGTTGAACCCCTCTTTTTCTGTAAATGACAGCACAGGGTGGTTTCTGAGGTACCCTGGATTAGGATTACGGACTTGTAAAGTGAAACCAAAGATCACAAGCACTGCACAGGGAGCTAAGACACATTTTCATTGTAAATGAAGTTTAAGTAACAAAATTTATAGAAAATTACAAGCTAATATCTGGAAAAGGAGGAATATATGCCAACACCTTAAGCACGGGTCACTATTATTTAAAACTCCTTACTGGGAATGTCATATATATGTATATAAAGAAATAGTCTTGTAGGCAAACAACACAGTAAACTTGACTAACTGCATTGGTGCTCCTGAACCTGGCAGAACTTCGACTGGCAGCTTTCTCAATTTATGTCCCATTGGCTGCCCTCACTTTCCTTTCCTGCCTTACAAGCATGCTACCAAAAGAGTGACAAGGACTGGAGACAGCTCCGTTGGTAGACAGCTTGCCTAGTGTACAGGAAGCCCTTGGTTCAATCCCTAGAAGCACATAAACTGGAAGAGGCAGAAGTTCAAGGTCATCCTCAACAAGTTCAAGGCCAGCCTGAGTGAGATATAAGACCTCTCAAAAGATAGTGACAAGGCCACCCACAAAACAAGACTACTTGCAAATTACATCTTAATCATTCAGAATAGAGAGCTTCAAGCCAATGAGATGATTCAGTGGGTCAAGATGCTTGCTGTATCTGCCCGGCACCATGGATTAGATCACTGAAAGCCATATGAAGGTGGAAAGAGAAAACAGACTCTACAAGGCTATCTTCTGAATCACTATATGCATACCCTGACATGCAGAGTGGCCCCCCATACACACACACCTACACCTATAGACTTTCTACATCTATAGATCCCTCGTTTTAGAAGTAACATTCAATATTAAGCCTCTCAAGAATAAGGCTGAGGCTAACTAACACCTCTGGTCCAAATCACCTTTCCCTGAGATTTCTATAGCCAAGTAGTTTCCCTGCTTCATGTATCCAGTCAACGCTAACTTTAAAGAGTTAGTCTTAGCGAAATATAAATTTTAGAAGGCAGCAATATGGCATGAATAACAATTGCAACAGGAAGTCTGAAAGCTGTAGCTAGGAAATAAGCTTTAATGCATAACTTCAGCTTACAAAAGAACTGTTATCTTTACATGCATATGGCACTATTTCCTTTTGGTTAAATTTACTGTCTTAATAACTAAACATTTCAAAATGTCCAGAAGCAGTGTGACCTTTCTATAATTTAGTAATTTAAAATTTTTTTAATTAAATCGTTCAATAAAAATTCACTGAGAAATAACTCATTTAGGGAAAAAGCATTATAAAAGCCACTGGCAGTTTCTGCTATCGTGTATATACAGAATTACTGAACAAAATTTTAAGGTAAACTACTCAGATGTTTGAGAAGGAAGGTTTATGTTCCTCCTAGGTCTTACCTCATCTATGTTTCTAAGCCACTTGCTGATGTTTTCAAAACTTTTACCATTGGTGATGTCATACACTAGCATGATGCCCATTGCTCCTCTGTAGTAGGAGGTTGTGATGGTGTGAAATCGCTCCTGGCCTGCTGTGTCCCTGAAATAAAGTCAATAATTGTATTAAGCATTTTAATATCACTTCAAATAAAGAACAAAATAGAATACGAGCAAAAATATGCACTAAAATTCACTATTTACCACAGAACAAGAACTCGTTTAACTCTTTTGAGACTGGCTGGTCTAAAACTTTAAAAAAGCTTGAACTCATATCTCTTGCCTCAGCCTCCAAAGCAATGGCATCACAGGAATGCCAAGCTCCATACTTCATACTTAGAGGAAATTCATGACCTACCCATACTGAGCTGAGAAGAAAAAACAGCACGTTACAAAAAAAATGTTTTGAAATTATTTGGTAAATACACACAAGCCATATAAAAACTCCTGGATCCATTTTTATTCAAATTCTTCATTTTGTAACACAAAAGCCTATGAAAATTTTTAACCATTTAAAGACCACAGCTTTTAGGGTCATTTATAGACACTGTGAAGATGGTCTTTACTGTCTCACTCACTGCGGGCTTATGCGCGCTAGCCAGGTATTCTACCACTGTGCTATACCTTCCCCTCTCGCCTCTTCCACCCCATTTTATTGAATTTTTTAAAAAAATTATTTTAATTATTTTATGTTATGTGAGTGTTTTGCCTGCAAGTATGTCTGTGTGCCACATGTGTGGCTTGTGCCCATGGAAGCCAGAAGAGGGCGCCAGATCTTTTTTTGTACTTGAGTCCTGGATCCTCTGAAAGAGAAGCCAGTTTCCTCCAGCCCCCTCCCTCACTTCTCTTTAACTCTGTCTATTTTATTTTAATGAATGTATGCATATGTACAACATGCTTGCCTGGTGCCTTTTGGAGATCAGAAGAGGGCATGAGAACTGGTGCCTACCTTTTTGTAAAAGTAATTTTAATTTATTTATTGGGTTTTCTTTTGGGGGGAGGGGGAGGAGAGCAGGGTTTCACTGTGTAGCCCTGGCTGCCCTGGAACTCACTCCATAGACCAGACTGGCCTTGATCTCACAGAGATCCACCTACCTCTACGTCTCAAGTGCTGGGATGAGAGGTGTTTGCTCTTAAAAGGCAGAGATATCTGCCCGCCCCAACATCATCCCCACTTTCAGACAGGGCTTCACTACTCAGCCCTGGCTGGCATGGCCTGGACCTTGCTAGGTTGGCCTCAAACCAGAGACTCTCCTGTTTCTGCCCTTCCAATTACTGGGATAAAAGGTGTGCATCACCATGTCTGGCCCATAAAAGTAATCCAAATGTGTCAACTGTAATTTAATAGCAAAACTAGAACTTGACATTAGTGTTATCTATGTCAGAATTCAGATTTCACTCTTCTGCCTTTTCCTTATTTTTATATATATAAAAACTTCACTGCATGGTTATTACATGCTGGGGCTGGCAACATGGGTCAACAGTTAAGAGTATTTGTTGCTCTTGCAGAAAACCCAGGTTCTGTTCCCAGCCCATATCATGTGGCTCGCAACCATCTGTAACTTCAGTTCTAGATCTGACACCCTCTTCTAACCTCTACAGGCACCAAGCATGCACATGGTATACACATATATACACACACACACACACGCACAAAATGTATTTTTTTAATCTAAAAATTTGTTTAACTTTATTTACTTATTGAGGATATATGTGTAGATGGGCATGTGTGTACCATGGTATATGCATGGACGTCACAGAACAAATTGCAGGGGATGGTACTCTCCTTCCACCTTGTGGATTATGAGATCAAATTCAGCAGTAGCTTGGTAACAAGCACCTTCACTCACTGAACCAGCTTCCTGGGTCTCTTTATTCTAAAATAGAATGATACCCTATGTATCTGTGCCTTCCTCTTTACCACAGTGTCTTGGTTAACTGTTGCTAAATAAATGTTTAAAATCATGTGACTAATTCTTCCTGGTGCACTTTGTTAGAATTGTTAGCTACACTAGTCTCCATTATTTTAGAAGCTTGTCTATGTTTAAAACAAAGAAACCACCTAGCAAACTTTTTTTGTGATGTTAAAACTAAATTCATGGCTTTACATGTGCCTAGCAAAAGATCTACCACTAAGACACATCCCCTCAGCAAACTTCTATGGAGACTCTGTAGTTGCTATTTCTCCATATACCTTTGTCAGTTAATTCATGGGGTGGCAGGGGTGTGTTTGCTGGGGGTTGAAGTAAACAGGATCTCCCCCTTGGCTAAACACATTCCTAAGCAGTGAGCTACACACTTCCATGTCTCCTTAGCCAACTCGAGTCACATTCCTTTTATTAAATCCGAGAGACTGTGTTTCATCAAAAGATGCCCCCCCATAGCCTTGTCTTCAATTCAATAGCCATTCTTTTCTCTATATCTAACCACTAAGAAGAATCCCAAGCAGTTGACCATGTCATCTAGGATTACAGAGAATGGGGTATATACCGTAGGCTAGCCTCAAACTCAAAATCTTCCTGGGTCAGCCTCCTAAATGCTACCTATGATCTAAAATGTTCTTCAAGTACATGTTTAATCATAACTCTGCTTCAATTTTCAAGTCCAGAGTAAGAGTTTTAACAGTATGCTGGAACTTTACATTCCCATGCAAAACAGCAAAGCTGAACCCCTAACTCCGTCCCATAAAGCTACAAAAGTTACTAAAACTGGCTGTAAGAACAAAAACTCTTAACAGCTCTTCAGAAGGCTGGAAATGTGCAGCTTAAAGCAGAACACTTGCCCAGTGCACATAAGGTCTGGGTTTGATCCCCAGGACTGCACAACACAACACGAAAAAAAAATTCCTTTGAAGAACGCAAAGGGGGATATAGTTTCTTTTTTTTCTCCTTATATATGTTACCGAAGCACAAGCAACAAAAGTTAAATAAACTAGACTTCATAAAAATGAAAAACTCACATTTCCATTTTCATTTTGTGGTGCTAGGGACCAAACTCAGCCCTGCTTCCCCACCCCTCCACTTTCACTGGAGGTAAGTACTTGCTAAGTAGCCCAGGCTGCCTCTGAACCCATGTCCTCCTGCCTCAGCCTCCTGAGTGCAGGGAATTAAGTGTGCGCTATCACATCTGGATTTGTCAATGTAGACGATGAAGAAAAGATAACCCACATAATAGAAAAATGTTTGCAAATGTTTAGTGTTTCTGCATGCTAAATTCTAAAAATGGTCTTATCTTCAAACAACAAAAGGACAAATGAACAAACTTAAAAATAATCAAAAGGAAGGGCTACATAGATGGCTCAGTGGTTAAAAGCTCTGGCTGCTCTTCCAGGTCCCGAATTCAATTCCTGGCCCTCACATAGCAACTCACAACTGTCTATAACGGGACCTGATGCCCGCTTCTAGTATGATGTGTATACAAAGTACTCATACGCATAAAATATATAAATAAGCAAAAGATATTATTGCATCCTTATAAAAATAGGTTTACATGGTCAATAAACACTCAAGATGTCCAAAGTTGTCATAAAGCAGAAATGAAACGTAAACAAAGCTGGGCACAGTGGCCCATCCTGTAATCCCAGCACTCTGGGAGGCAGACACAGGTGGATCTCTGTGAGTTTGAGGCCAGCCTGGTTTACAAAGTGAGTCCAGGACAGCCAGGGCCACACAGAGAAACCCTGTCTCCAAACAAAGAAACAAAAAGTAAACCAAAACCACAATGCCATTTCAACTCCTCTAGGATGGCTATAATCAAAAAGCTGGTAAGGTAGGGCCTTCCTCTCATCTGTTACTGGTAGTAACACAGAATAATTGAGAACTTTTAGATGAATCTGCCCTTTGCTCCAAACATTAAACATGGGACTGGAGAAAGAGCTCAGCGGTTAAGAGTGCTTGCTGCTCTTTCATCAGACTCAAGTTCAGTTCCCAGCACCTGCATCATGCAGTTCACAAGCGACTGTCCACTTGCAGAGATTTGCCCTTTTTTCACCTCTTTGTAACACATACACTTGGTCACAGACAGACAGACCACACAGACACACTTCATACTAGCGCAGAAGCAGAAAAGTGGTGGTACATGCATAAAACAGTTGAGTCTTGCTAGCACACTAAGTGAAATAGCAGCCACAAACCATCAGATACAGCCCCATATACAAGAACTGTGTAGACTGGGAAGCTCCGAGAGGCAAACTGCAGACTGCAGGGTTGGGGGAGAGTGAACGTGTGGCCTCTTTTGAGAGCGAATACTCTAAGATTGTAATGGTGACTACACAATCCTAGGACTAAACTGAAAACTACTGAATTGGACACTTAACTGGCAAAATGGCATGTGGATTATGTCCTAATAAATCCACTATAAACCAAACCAAAACACAGGTTTTAAAAAATTCGTATTAAAAAAACTTTAAAGCAGGACTTGGTGGAACTGCAGAAATGGCTCAACAGTTAAGAATGTGTCCACATGTTCACAAAACCTAGGGTCACTTCCTGCTGTGTGGCTCAAAGCCACTTTTAACTGTAGTTCCAGAAGACCAATGCCTCTGACCTCTGCTGCACAGCATTTTTGTGCACATATATGCACACGTGCATACATACACGTATTTAAAAAGAAAATAAATCTTTAAACAAAAGGCTGAGCATGGTATCTCTCACCAGTAATCCCAGAACTTGGGAGACGGAAGCAAAAGAATCACCAAGAGTTCAAGGTCACCCTGAGTTACATAGTGAGTTTGATACTAGTCTAACAACAATGTAAGACCTTGGAAAGGGGGAGGGAAAGCAGATGAAGAGGAACAACTGGCTATGAGGTGCAATTCTAATTTTTTCCCCTAGAGTTTCAAAGCCATATAGGACTTTTCTCCTTTTCTATTCATTTTTTCCTTTATATTTTCTACTTTTCTCCAGCCTACATAATTTTGTCACTTTTTTAAAATTCAGAGCTCAGTTTTTTGGCTATGGAAGTATTGGAGCTTAGTTCATCACTTACTAATCACACAACCTACACTTGGCAGAGATCACTTGAGAGTTTACAGGAGCTGTTCCTACTACTTAGAATCCATCCATTTATCCATTAATTCAAACATCTGCTGGATAGTCAATGTACTAGGCATTATTTAAAACATACAACGAGCAGGTCTGAAGCCAGACAAGTCTTATTCTGGATGGACTTGAAGGTACTATAAACAACTAGGAGAGATGGCTTCTATAAAATTATAGAAAGATGCAACATGCCCCTAAGGAACTCAAAATGTAGCTCCATGTTTTCACGATGTCCTTGTAACACACTAGGTCAAAGTCAATTTTACTGATATTCTCTTGTATTAAGTGATCTCTCAAGTTAATGTTTATCTGTCTAAAGCAAGATTCAAAGTTGTTTTCAAAAGCACTGGCTTTGCTAACAGCCTATTTCTGTAACAGAAGTATGACAGTTTTTATTTAGAAAATGAAAGATGTGATTGTACTTTGCAGTATTCTTAAGACAATCTGTCACACGCTCATCTTATCTCAAAGTACACTGGTCTTCCCTTTAAATCAATCCGCCAATTACCTTTTATTCAATTATTAAATATTTACTCAGCAAACACTATATGCTATCCACCAGAGATAAAACAGTAAATACAAACTGTTACCTTAAAGGAATTTGTATTCTTCTGGAGGCAACCAGTAAACCACACAGAATGCCAGAAAATGACTGATTAAGTAATACCAAAGTGTCAATGAAAAAAAATGACTAAGCCCTGGGAAAATACCAAATAGCAAATGCCGCCAGTCCAGTGGAAGGGCCAGAGCAGCTGGGTCTCTTCAAAGGGAGGATGGAGCAGCAGTGACTGGCTACTGAAGTTATGGAGGCCATGACCAAGGATGTCAAATTCCTGGACATCCTTTCTTCTATGCCTCAAGAAGTCCGCTCAGTTTTTCCTGGGGATGTCTTCAAGGGTGAGCGGTTCTTACTATTTTTTTTTCTTTCTTTTTCCATTTTCATGTGTCTGTGGTGTGCATATCCGTGTATGGAGTTGGGTCCAAGGCTGATAAAGGGATCATCCTTGATTGCTCTTCCACATTACTCATGGAGACAGGGTCTCTCAAGTTACCCCAGAGCTTGCCGATGTGGCTAGACTCCATAGCTGGCCTGCTCTGTGGACCTCTTCTGCACCGTTCTAGACTGTGGAGTTATAGGTCACTGCCACCACTGCCGCCACCCACCCAGCATCTCAACTCCGGTCCTCCTATTTGTACAACAAAATCTTTAAAAAAAAATGTATGTGTGTGTGTGTGAGTGCTATCTGCATGTGTGCCTGCATGCCAGAAGAAGGCATCATATTCTACTATTAAAGACATTATATTTTTTTAAGATTTATTTATTTTATTATGTAAACAATGTTCTGTCTGCATGTACAGCTGAATACCAGAAAAGGGCACCAGATTTCATTTCAGATGGTTGTGAGCCACCATGTGGTTGCTGGGAATTGAACTCAGAACCTCTGTAAGAGCAAGTAGTGCTGAACCATCTCTCCAGCCCAAGATGTTAAAATATTAATGCCCCCAAGAATGGTATTTTGTGTTCATAGAAATGTTTTAATCAACTGCACTACTATCTTCTGTTACTTGGTTTATCTGAAACTTATTTGTTGTGGCTGAACTGAAGCTACTAGATATTCAAATGTTAACTGCTTGTCCCCAAGATCCTTATGAAGAAATTCTCACCTATCCAAAATGATGTGGTGTAATGCTTGCTTCCCAAACTATTCCTGATTGGCTACATAAAATTGTCTATACCTGGACTGGGCAGAAAAAAGCTTAGTTGTATCAGAGATCACGAGGAGGAGAGGAAGTAGGAGGTCATCATGGGTTAGCATGAACTAGACGCATGTGGCCAGAAGGAGCTTGCTCTAAGGATTGGCATGATGGAGAGAAGCAGGCCAAAAGTATTTATGGAAAGTTTGGCTGGAAAGTAGTCAAGATAGCTTAGAAAGATAATATCTGCCCACCCCGTTAATGATTATTTAAAAGTCTAACAGGTTTCTGTGTCTTTTCCCTATTTTTTTGGGAGGGTGGGAGACACATACATGCTAAGACACACAGGTGGAGATCAGAGGAAAATTTTGGGGGAGCCAGATATTGCCTTCTACCATGTGGATTCTGAAGGTCAAATTCAGGTAGTCAGGTGTGATGGCAGTCACCTTTCCCTATTGGGCCTATTTTTAAAAATTTGTTTTCATTTTTCTGAATCATAACACCTAATTACTACCTCTCATTTCTGTTAGAATAACCTAGGTAAATTTTTCATGATTTTCAGTGTCCCATTTTAATCTGCATGTCTCATACATTTATACTTCTCTTTTTTTTATTTTCTTTTTTTTGGGGGGGGGTGGGTTTCAAGGCAGGGTTTCTCTGTGTAGCCTTGGCTGTCCTGGACTTGCCTCGAACTCACAGATCCTCCTGCCTCTGCTTCCCTGAGTGCTGGAATTACAGGTGTGTGTCCCTGGCTTCCTTTGCTGTGGTCCTGGCTGTCCTGGAACTCACTCACTAATGTGGACTCACAGAGATCCGCCTGCCTGTGCCTCCTGACTGCTGGGATTAAAAGCCAGCAGCACTCCTGGCTCACACTGACACTTTCAATATAACTTTACCTTACCAAAATGGCCTGGCTCCCTTGTTTGTTTTTTAAAATATGGTAGCATCTAGCCAGGGCTCTCCTAGAATCTGACATATAGCCTGCCCTCTCCTTCCCCAAACTGGGATTACAGACATGTACCACAATGCTGGGTTTGAGTTGGGTTGTTCCTGAGTTCTGCACATAGATTCTCATTATGCTTACCAGGCTCCAACAATGAGGAACATTATGATGATGATGATGATGATGATGGTGTGTGTGCACAGGTGCGTAAGTGCCTGTGAGTGTAGATGGCTGGAGATCAAAATCCCCTGGAACTAGAGTTACAAGAGGCTGTGAGCCTGCCTGACATAGGGGCTGGGAATTGAACTTGGGTTCTCTGAAAAAGAAGTTCATGTACTGAGCCATCTCTCTGATATATAATATATAAAAAACTTTTTGCCTTACTACCTCTAGGCTAACTGGTAACAACCCCTCTGCTCAGAGCTAAAGGTGTCTGTTAGTTGGTGGAATTAGTTTTAGAACTTCTCACATACTTAAGTCTAAGTCTGATCCAGTGCTCTAGATTCACCTAAAAAACAAAACTGATGTTAAATATCTGAAGAGCAATTAAACATTGAACATGTTTTATAATTTCTTTTTTTAATCATAGCATACATTTCTAAGCCTGTTTTCACGTTTTTCCTGTTTTCAAAGCCTAGCATTTTTCCTCTATTAATTTTTTTTAACCAATCTAGTATGATCAGACTGCTAAAATCATGAGGCAATAGCAGAATTTCCCTTGTATAAAATAAAAGACACACAGCTAAGAGAATGAATGCTGTGATACTATCACTCCCAATGACACGTTAGAAAAGATGTGCTACATTCCTAAGAGGCAAAGTAGTGTCTCTCCCCGCGGTCCACATGGGCGGGTGAAGCTGTGTGCTTTGGACACTGCTGAGATAGTTTTTAATCTAGGCACAAACATTATGAAGTCAACAGTAGTAATTTTTACGTCCTGGAAGGTCACTGGTTACTTGTTCAGGAAAGGCAGTCTAGAAGACTGTTAAACAAATAGCAAAGCAGAGTCTCACTGCAAACCTTAAGCAACTGGCACCAACCAGGAAGTAAGGAAATGCATCACTTACCATATCTGTAGCTTGATCTTCTTTCCTTGTAGTTCAACTGTTTTGATCTTAAAATCTATTCCTGTAACACAGGGAAGGTAAACTGTAATTGTTGCATCATACTTAGCAACAAACAAGTTTTCTGCAGTCAAAATGCTTATGCTTTTGAACCTGGTTGCTTGTACATATACACTCAGTAAATATCCATACATAAGTATGCATGTCCACGACTTGAATTGTTTAATATAAGATCCAACCTAATAGAAACAATAACTATGTAGAAAGAGCTTTTACAAGCTAGGAATTTTTTTTACTTAATATTTAGTTAATTTAATACTTAATATTTAGTTAATACGTAAATTTAGTTGGAAATCTTAATGCCCATTTCTTTTAAATTTGGTTTTAAAGCCTGGTTGGCGCATGCCTGTAATTCCAGAATCTGGGAGGCAGGCAGATCTCTGTAAGTTCGAGGCCAGCCTGTTCTACAAAGTGAGTCCAGGACAGCCAAGGCTACAGAGAAACCCTGTCTCAAAAGAAAAAAAGAAAAAGAAAAAGAAAAGAAAAAAGAAAGAAAATTCCCTGCTCACCCTGACCCCACACTTCTTTTGTTTAAAGACAGAGTTTAACTTTGTAGCCTCACCGACTAGCTGAGAACTTGCTATATATAGACCAGGTTAGCCTTCAATTCATGGAGATCTGCTTGCCTTTGCCTCCCAAGTGTTAGGACTCCACAGTCTTTCTTACAGTACACAATGAACATGAATCACAATAAAATACATTTATTGAAATCATATGTGTTCTGATCCCACAAATTGGAAAATCAGCAACAGAAAGGCATCTAGAAAAATTGCAAAACATTCAGAAATTCATGTGTCAAAGAAGAATAATAGAAATTATGGGAAAAAATGAATTTAAATCAAGTTTTGTAAGACAATGGAGGCTAGTGTGGCTCAGTCAGTACATGCTGGCTGCAGAAGCATGAGTATTTTGTACTCTTTCTCTGGAACTCAGTATACTCCAGGTTAGTATGAAACCCTGTCTCAACAGGAGCAACAGCACTTTCTGCCAAGCCTTACAACCTAAGTTCTGTCCCGGAGCCCATATAGTAAAAGGAGAAACAGTATGCCACAGCTGTCCCCTCACCTCCATGTAGATGCCCACTCCCTCAAATAAGCATGGAAAGACAAAAATAAACAAAACCCCAAAACATACAGTGCACAGTGACTGAGAAACATTGGCTATAAACTTCTTGCCTGCACATATGCATGTACCCCAGGGCATATGTACAAACAAGTAAAAACATATACAATCGTGAGAAACACCCTCACTCTAAGAATATCATACTCGGGGCCTGGCAGTGGTGGTGCACCTTTAATCCCCAGTACTCAGCCTGTCACAAAAAAACTAGATAGATAGATAGATAGATAGATAGACAGACAGACAGACAGACAGATAGGAGAGACGGACAGACAATCTCCTTGAATTTCTATGACTACATCCAGTCAACATCCACCCTATCTCTCTAAAATTTAAAAACAAAGAGACTTGCCTTTGAACTCAAAGATTCATCAAGTACAGCAAAAAGAAAGTATGTTTTATTTCAAGACACATCACAGAAAAATTTAACACCAGGAGGGACATTTATAAGTGCTTGCAGAGAAACAAAACAAGTCACATTAAAGGGCAATTGTAAACATCACAAAAGCAACACTAGGACCCAAAAAGATAAAAAGACTGGGGTCGGGGGAGGCTTGGTTAGTACACAGCTTGCTGTGTTGTCCTAATTTCTGCTGCTGTGTCAAATGCCTGACAAAAAGCAGAAGGCTTTACTTCAGCTCACAATACCAAGTTATAGACAAGCATGGACTACAGTCCCTGTGGCAGGAGCTTAGAGCAGCTGTCACATCACATCCACAGTCCACGGCAGAGACACGGATGCACACCCTCACTTACTTGCTTATGCTCTGTTTCTCCAGTTTTGCACAGTTCAGAATCCTCTGCCTACAGAGTGGGCTTCCCACAGTGGCTGGTCTTCCCATGTCAATAAACTTAATGAAGACAACCCTCCAGAGACACACCAACAGAAGAGTCCAGTGTGGACAGTCCCTCACTGAAACTCTCCTGTGCTGTGTTATGACGATGATTACAGACAGCTAACCGTCATCACATTGTACAAGCATGAGGTCCTGAATTCAGATCCCAGTACTAGGGCAGGGGACAGAGATGAAGACAGGAGGGTCCCAAGGCAGTAGGAGGTGCTACCTCACAAAATTAGGCCTCTGGACTTCACATGTACACATATGAACACAGAATACATACATACACCACAGACACACCAAGTATTTTCAATATGTGTCTCTATAATACAAGATGAAATCTAGTCTCAGGCATGAAAGATAGGAAATAATTCAGGCCCCATGTGTTAAGACACAGTTAAGCCTCAGAGTATGGCACCATAATGGGATGTACTTTGGAAAGTCTTGAGAATTGAAGCGCTCTCTAAACTTTTTCCAAAAGAAATTCCACTTAACCCCACCCACAACAATGACAGCGAATAATCAGGGAAAGCTGTTCAAGGGCAGATAGGAAGACCAAGAAAACATCAAGCTACAGGTCTCCTGGCCTGCAGGACAGATAGGACACCTACTCCACAGATGATAATTCACATCCAAGAGACCACAGAAAGCAGGCTGCCTGAATTACAGCTGACTCCTCATTTTCCCTGAATATCACCACCACCCCAGGCAGAAGCCTCTCCTAAGTGAGTACCCCTACTCCAGGACCAGCCATTTACCCTAAAAATAATTTTCCAATCCTAAATTGCTAACACCTACTTTCCCCTCTCTCAAAAGGACATTTAAGCTCCAACCATCCAACCCTTCTTTGGATCTCATCTGTGTGCATATTAACCTCTATACCGTTTCCCCTGCTTGTAAACAGGAGCAAAGTGTGAACTCTGAAAAAGTGTGACTTTCTATATACATGCATCCTTCTGAGACAGATACAAGGAGACAGTTTTACCACACCAAGAAAGAGGAAGTTAAGAAATCACTACCAGAGTGATGAATAGAACAGGCCAAAATGGCCTGGAGAACAATAACTTATTTTCAAGAAGGGTGCCTTACACTGCACTCAGGAGGTGGGTTAGCCTCAGCTACAAAGCTTGGAGAAGACTGCTTGCTGTGTTTGCTGGTGACAGAGATTGATATAGCCCCAAAAGACCCTATCGACCCTAAACAGCAGGGAGAAGTAAAGGGGTCTATGCCCCCTCTCCCCACTAACCTTCTTTCTCTTACCTAGTGTTAAAAGATTGGTGGAAGGGAGGAAGAGGCTTAAATACCCCGAATAAAAGTTTAAAAATGAGTGCAAGAGAAGACACAATACAGTGCACTACCTGGTTAAACACCAAACCAGAACATGTTACTATGCGGAAAGGAAATATAATGAAACACCAGGGACATTATTGTGGTATTGAATTCTTATGTTCCATAACAATAACAGTGGGTTCCTGGGAGCTGGAGAGATGGCTCAGTGGCTTAAGAGCACTGGTTGTTCTTCCAGAGGACTGGCATTCAATTCCCAGTACCCACACAGCAGCTCATAACTGTAACTTCAGCTCCACAAGATTCAACACCCTCACACAGACATACATGCAGAAAAAAAAAAACCCTATTCTCATAAAATAAATAAATCTTAAAATGGGTTCCTGAAAAGTTGGGTTTTAAAAAAAAAGATTATTTATTATGCATACAATGTTGTCTGACTGTACACGTGCACGCCAGCAGAGGGCACTAGATCTCGCTGTAGATGATTGTGAGCTACCATGTGGTTGCTGGGAGTTGAACTCAGGACCGTTGGAAGAGCAGCCAGTGCTCTTAACCTCTGAGCCATCTCTCCAGCCCCAGGTTTTTCTTAAGTTATAAGAAATAGAGTCTAGGTAACAAAAGAAAAAGCCAAAAATGTCTGAGAAAGGCAAAACAAGGTGGACATGGGGCTTGTCCTGTATACCTACTATATTAATAGAAACAAAAATATGGTTAACAAAGGAGGCATCACTGCAAATATAGCCTCTCCAACACTGAATGTCAACTGGTCATCACCATGTATAAGCAAAAACACCAGTATTACTCGTGTAAGTCACAAACAATCTATTTTGTTTTCATATAGGATCTGGCTATTTAAGGCTCACACTGGCTTCAAACTCTCTTTCTACCTCTATCACCCAAGTCTTAGGATTATAGGACATGTGCCACCATGCACAGCTACAAACACAACTTTAGAGCTTAATATTTTTCTAAGCAAATACTTTTGTTATACCAACAACTACTTTTTATACTCCCATTTGTCCAGTATAAGCAGAAAAGTATAGGACAAAATTCAGGGAGCAAGACTACAGAATTGGCTCAGCAGTTAAGAACCCCTGTTGCTCTTGCAGAAGACCAGGGCTTGATTCACAACAACCCACTCGCAGCACACAGCAGTCTTTAAGTCCAGTTCCAGAGGACTCAATGACCTCTTCTGACCTCTGTGGATAACAGGCACACATGTGGTGACATATATACACACAGGCAAACACAATGCATATAAAATAACAAATACTTCTTTTAAATTTAGGGACCAGAGCAAAATAATTAACTAGCTCAGCTGCCAAGAGGATAATCACATTCTCCTGCAATCCTGTCATCTGCTGAAATAAATACAGGATTGGATCCAATCAGCTATGCCCCCATAGGTTATGCTTGTGTAAACACAGTTTCTACTTTTGGATGATTCCTGAGACTCAACTACAGTGTCTCATTTACTGCAGTAAACATTGTATCAACACTCAGCTGCTCAAGAGGGAAACATCAGAAAGCACACCTGAGCTGCATACGGTGGCACATGCCCATAATACCACTGCTGGGGAGTCAGGGGCATGAGGAACACTGCATAGTCCAGTCTACATGGTGGGAATTTGTTTTGTCTTGTCTTAAAAATAATCAACCCTATTCCACTTAACTGTTACACAAGCACCATCCAGTGGCAAAAAGACTAACTGCAGCCTGTAGCCGCCAGGAATTGCACAATGATCAACATTAGGCACACCCATGTAATAATCCAGAGAGCTGACGTTTATCAATTTACAAATTGTCAACACCAATGATTTTTAGCAAGTAAAATCAAGTGTCTCTGAGAGGAATTAAGAATCAAAATAGACACCTCTGAATAGTCACCTGGTCTAGAATTTAAGAAACCAGGCTTTAGTCTCAGCTCTTTCATGAACAGTACGTTAATAGTTTTTTTTAAATGTCATCTTCTAGTATCGACATTCTTTTTTTTTTTTTAAAGCTGTATGTGCATGCAAACAAGTATCTTGATATTATATCAAAGGATAAGAATCCTTTCATACCCTGGGCGTGGTGGGACACGCTTTTAATCCCAGCACTCAATGAGGCAGAGACAGGAGGATCACTGTGAGTTTGAGGCCAGCCTGGTCTACAAAGAGAATCCAGGAGAGTCAAGGCTACACAGAGAAACCCTGTCTCAAAAAACCAAAGGAAAAAAATCCTTTCATGAAATAATAACTAGCTTAGACAACATTTCAGTGTGCTCAGCACTGTTCCAAGAAGCTCTTTGCCTGAATTAAATTCTCTAAACAACCCTACTCCACATTACTAATTCCACACTCTTAAGTGAGGAAACAAACTGGGAGGCAGAGTTTACTTGTAGAGCATACTCCATTGTACAACCCTTGTTTCAATTCCACCATTTAAAAGAAGAAATAAAAGAAAAAGCTAAGGCAACAATAGCATTAGCAAGCACTACATTTTATTTATCGAGGCAGGGTCTCACTATGTAGCACTGGCCATCCTAGAAATCACTATGTAGACTAAGCAGGACTTAAACTCACACAGATACTCCTCCCTCTGCCTCTGCCTCCCTCTGCTGGGATTAAAGGCCACTCGGTACGCACTTTATCATAAAAATGACAGTACTGAAATATTTATTTTCTACAACTGAGCATTACAGTAGTACAGCAAAGGGACCTGGAGGACACAGGGGCCCAGGCTTGGGAGTAGAGAACAGGGCAGCGAGCACAGCCTTCTCTATGACTTTGTTTCTCCAATGAAAATCTTTTACACTATCTAAAATTCTTTTGAGATTGTTCTTTGAACCTATTTAATTATTCATTCAACTGTTACCAATATGGACTAATAGATACTATATTCTATTGATTATAATGCAGTAGCGTTGTTTAATTTCAGTCAGCCATTAAAGACTTCTTCAGATTTACTCCGATGTCCTTTCCAATCTATCCAAGTTGTTTTCTGGCATCGTAGAGTCCAGAATCATCACCATTTTTTATTTCTTTTACCCTAGTTCTGAAATCAACAAGTTCTTCAGAGAACCCTCGTTCCTTTTATTTATTTATTTTTTAATATTTATGTGTGTGTGAATGCCCTGTTTGTTCAGGAAATCAGTTCCCCTGGAGCTGAAGTTACAGATACATGGTAGTTAGAAACCAAACTAAGGTTCTCTGGAAAAGCAGTAAGTGCTCTTAACACTGAGCCATCTCCAGCACCCTGATTCTTTTTATTAAAGAGCTGTATCTGATGTCCAAGCATCCTCATTGTTACTGGAATAGCACTGTTTCTTTGCCTTTCCTGTAGGCAGCCAGAGTTAGAAAATAAAATTTGTATCAGCCAACACCTATATGTATGCCTACATACTGATATACTTACATACTCCATATACTTACAATATGTAGAGCTCATACATCTCCAGCTCTAACCCAACATCGGAGTTCATTCTAGCCACCCTCCCCCTCTTTTTTGAGACAGGATTGCTCTGTATACCCTGGCTGTCCTGGAATTCACTCTGTAGACCAGGCTGGCCTCAAACTCAAAAGATCCAACTACCTCTGCCCCCTGAGTGCTGGGATTAAAGGCATGCACCACCACTGCCCAGCTAGCATTTTCTTATTGGTAAGCCTCTTCAACAAATGAACACTGGGGGAAAAGAAAAAAAAAAAAAAAAACCCTCACTCTCAAATCCTAAAATATTTACTTCTATGTTCAACTTCTGTTTGTATTTATTTATATAGTTCCATATCCCTGTAAGAAACTACATTTACTAACAGGAATAACGTTCATGTATTTAATTCCTTTTATCACTATCAGCACCACAAAGACAGTAACGACAGAACTGTTGTTGATTTAACTTGCTGAGAAGAGAGGCCTAGAACACTGGCAAAGCATACTTACTGATATATCTGTTTCCAGAGAGGAATGGCTTGTCAGTCAACAAACTGAATAGAAAGAACCACCCCTCAGAATATGTGGCCCTGTCCAACAGGCTGGGCCTAGATAAAACAAAAGGTGGAAAGGGGAAGATCATCCACACTGTTCCAGCTTGATTCTTCTTACTGCTTTGCTATCCTTGCCCAGACTCTGGCTGCTTCTAGTCTTTGTGGGCACATCACACCAGTGACTTGAAGCTAAGCCTTCAGCCTCCAACTAGGGCTGCATCATTGGTCCCATGCTTTAAAGCGCCCAGCTTTCTAAACCAAGTAGCTACTGGTTTCCCAAGCTCACCAGAGGCAACTGTGATATTATGCAGCCTCTAATATAAATTAATCTAATAACTCATTTTGGGTTCCCCCCCCCCTTTTCTTTTCTTTTTTTGAGACAGAGTTTCTCTGTGTAGTCTTGGCTGTCCTGGATTTGCTTTGTAGACCAGGCTGACCTCAAGCTCAGAGATCCACCTGCGTTTGCCTACCTCCCAAATGCTGGGATTAAAGTCATGTGCCACCGCCACCACCCAGCATTCCATTTTGTAACTACATATACATTCTATTGGTACTGTTTTGAATCCTATACCTGTTTTCTCCTTTATGTTGTTCATTTGTACTACAATTAGGATGATTTCCTGGGTTTGCATTATTTTTTATTTAAAAAAAATTAGTATGTTCTTACCTTACCCATTTTATTATTTTTTTAAAGATTTATTTATAATTTATATTCAGTCTACCTGTGTACCTTCATGCCAGAAGAGGGCACCAGATCTCATTATAGATAGTTATGAGCCACCATGTGGCTGCAGGGAATTGAACTCAGGACCTTTGGAAGAATAGCCAGTGCTCTTAACCTCTGAGCCATCTCTCCAGCCCTTTTGTTTTTGAGGCAGGGTCTTATTTCCTCGCCCACTCTGTTCTTGAACTTGCAACTACTACCTCAGTGTCCTGAGTGTTGGGACTACAGGTATCTACCACCATATGTGGCTTATATCATTCTTATTTACTTTTAAGTGCATGAATGTTTTGCCTGCATGTGTATATGAATACCATGTTTGTGCCTAGTACCCATCAAGGTCAGAAGAGAGTAATGGATGCCCTGGACCTGGAATTAGGATGGCTGTAAGACACCCTGTAGATGCTGGAAATAGAATTCAGGTCCTCTGCAAATTCAGCAGTGCTCCTCTACAGCCCTATACCATTTGTTTTTAACTGGTTTTCAATAATTTCAGTAAAATGTATCTTAGTGCTGTTTTCTTTATATGCACTCATGGCTACAGCCTCAAAGTTTGTGTGTGTGTGTGTGTGTGTGCTTTTTTTTTTTTAATTGTATTTGGAAATTCTTCAGCCATTATTTCTCCAAATACATTTCCTCCTGTGCAGTAGACCAGGTGATACTGTCCCACACATCATGATGGCTCAGCTGCCTGGTTTTTGTTTGTTGACCTGTGCTTCACTGTAAATAGTTTGTATTAACTTTCCTTTCTTTTTCTTCTAGAATGTATAACTTGCTAGAGACCTGTGACTGAACTTTTCATTACAGATCCTTTATCTTTCAGTTCTTGAAATTTTCCTGAGTCTTTTTTTGTTGCCCCTTTCAACAATGTCCTGACCAGGCTTCCCTTTATGTATTTCATTTCAGACAACTATCTTCGAAAACCATCTTTCTCATTTCTGGATCTATCAATGAACTTCTCTAATTAAAGATTTTATTTTTCCATCTCTTAACCTATTAATATGGAATTGGAAACTTATATATTTTGTTGATGAATATGTAAGCCTTTAATCTTAGAAAATATCTTATAGTACAGGTTGGCCTTGAACTTATGCAGAGTAGCTCAGGTCAGTTTTAATGCTCAAGATTTCTCCTGTCTCAGATTCTCATGTAGCCATGGTTGGCCCTGAACTCTCTATTAAAGCCAAGGCTGGCTTTAATTTCTTTCTTTCTTTTTCTTTCTTAATTTTTTTTTTGAAACGGGGTTTCTCTGTGTAGCCTTGGCTATCCTGGATTTGCTTTGTAGACCTGGTTGACCTCTAATAGACAGAGATCTGCCTGCCTCTGCCTCCCTGAGTGCTGGGATCACAGGCATTTGCCACAGAGCTAGACTGGCTTTGAATTCTTGATCCTTCTGTTCTCCACCTCTTAAATGTTGGAGTTAGAAATGCGTGCCACCACACCTGCCAATAAAGGTACCGTGACTGTTTTAAGTGTTAGGCTTTGCCCTTGTGGCAGATAACCGAGAACTGGCTTAATCTTTTTTGCTTACTCTGTGACCCTGGGACTAGAATCCAGCACCTCCTATATGTACCTTACCACTTAACTACCTCCTAGCTTAATCTTTTGAGGGCTTATCAGCCTCCTTTTTTTTCTACCCTTCCCACTTCATCTTTAGGGTGGAGCTAAAGTAGTCTTTATGGGGGTTACATTATCCTTAATGATAAAGATCTCTTTACCACATTACAAACTAGACTGTCGCCTAACCAGGAGTGCCAATAACTTCTACCAATTTCTTCATAACTGTTCCCTACTCAGCCCAGGAGCCTTACCCAATGTCAACCTAAGACAGCCTCTGAAGATTTCTATATCTCACTCTTTAATCTTTCCTGGTACTCAATCCTATAAATTCCTGCCTTCTGTCCAGCTTGTACTTTGTCTGACAAGACTGCCTTTCTCTGCTTCAACTATGTACTGGAATCCAGTTTCAGACAGAAATCTGAGGAGATTGATTACAAAGCTCAATTTATTTTATTTTTTCTTTTCCACAGGGAGCAGTTGTTTCATAATGCTTTGTCTGTTTTCCTAGCTGTTTACGGCTAGAACATTGGTCGTATACTAGTTACTTATTGTGATCAGAACTGCAGGTCCTCAAACCTTACTGCTTTTAAAAGTTAAGCGGTTGGGTTAGTGAGAGGCTCGGTGATTTAAGAGAACTGGCTGCTCTTCTAAGGGAGGGAAGTTCGACTCCCAGTACCTACAAGGCAACTCACAACTATCTGTAACTCCAGTCCGGGAGGGAGTCAACACCCTCTCTTCTGGCCTCCCAGGCACTGCATGCACACAGTACACAGACATGTTTACTGGAAAAACATCCATCTATAGAGAATAAATTAAGGCAAAAAAAATTAAAGTCAAGCAGTCTTTTATCTTCTTTCTGGAACATCTTCTCATTGAGAATCCAATGAATGTCATGTATCCTTTGTCTATACCCTTTACCCAAAAACCTCCTGAGTTCTGAATCTCTGCAGATTCCTTGCACCCTAATACTCCAGCATCTATAATTCTCTCAAGGCTTTAGAGATAATTTCTATTTACTGCAACTTACTGAGGCTGAGATGAAAGTATCCAAGCCAAAGAATGCTTTTTCTTTTTGATGGAAGAAAGCAGCCTATCATCATTACCATTAAGAACAGAATGCAGCCAGGTGTGGTGGTGTACGCCAGTACTCCCAGCACTCCGAAGCAGAGACAGGCGGATCTCTATGAGTTCCAGGCCAGGATAGCCAGGGCTACCATAGAGAAACCCTGTCTTAATAAAACAAAGAAACAAAAAGTACAAAGTTAAAGTATTTTTCTTCTACAAGTGGTAATATTTTTCACATGCATGACTATTTTAACTTGAAACAGGTTCTCACAATAAAGCTGTTCTCAAACACACCTTTCACTGACATTTTCATACTCTAACCAAAGAAACAAAGCTAGAGTAATATGGATTTTACACCTGATTTTTTTCCTGTTTAGCTTTCTTTCTTCATGTAATTTTTTATTTTGTTGTTATTGTTGTTGAAACAGGGTCTATCCATATAGTCCTGGCTGTCCTGAAAGTTGACCAGGATGGCCTCAAACTCACAAGAGATCCTCCTGCTGGGATTAAAGACATGTGCCACTACAACTAGCCCTATTTTTGGCTGAGGATGGTTCAGTCAGTATGAGGCATGTGTGACGACCTGAGTTTGTTTGGTTTTTGTTTTCTTTTTGAGACAGGTTCTCTCTACAGAGACCTGGTCTCCCTAGCAGGATTAAGGTCTGTACCAACACACTCAGGCAGCTAACTGTTTTCAATAGATTCCTTTTTTGGTGGCTTTTTTCAGTATCATTGCTTCTTACATGACTTTCTCATGTTATATCACTCATTCCTGCAGGTTATAAATTGAGTTATAAATAGAGGGGGCCAGTGGCTATCTCGGCTATCCACTTTCTCCTAAAAGCACATAGAATATATCCAGGGATAAAACTACCCTAAACCCTGTTGTTAATTCTCCATTTTACTCAATACTTTTGAAAGCACATTTTTAGATTCTGAATTTTACAATCATTTTTGTTTCCAATCCCAACTACACAGTTTCATTAGAAATGAGCAGTTTGAAATTGAGTCCTCTGATTCATTTTCAATCCACCACTGACAACGTAAAGTCACTCTTTAAAACAATCTTTTCTTTACTGCCACACCATCATCTCATGCTCTGACTACTGACGGCCTCTTAAGAGTCTTCTGATAGTCTCTCCTGTTTCATGCTATGCTCTCCTACCATATCTGGTCTTCTAATGCTGTGCACCATTCCTTTCCACTACCTTGTTCCTGCTCTTACTCCTACCACATAAAGTCCATAATCCACTGCCACTTTTCAAAGCTCTCTCTTAAAATACAGGGTAAGCATGCCAGTGAGCTGGCTCAATAGAAAGTTATGTCTGACACTCAGGCCTGGAACCTGAGTTTGATTCCTTAAACCCAGGCAAAAGTTGTCCTCTGCTTTACACATGTACACTGTCACACAAGTGCCCTCACAACCATCCGCATATTAATAATATTTTTAAAGTGCAATATAATCAATAATCTTATAATCAATTTCCTCACTGTAATCTCACTTCATTCATATTGACCCACTGCCTGAAAAGCTCTCTTTCTTAAGGTTCTGACCATAATCTACTACCATTTTTAGTTTCCTTCATAATACTCTAGGGCTCTAACCCATTCCTTCTGCACTTTCCTCTTCCCTTGCTTTTGCCACTGTGAAATTTGGCTAGCAGGCTGCAACAAAGCTGTTTCATTGGCTCTAGTTCCTCACCACTGTTTACTCCTGCCAAGGAGCCAATCACTCACCCTTAGCAGCAGGAGCAACAGGAAGTCTCTGGAGGTGTATGCTGGCTTGATCAGAGGAGTAAAGGGAAAGAACGTGAAAATGAAAAGACCAGTTCCCCTGCCTGCCAAGACACTTTGTATAGATTCTAAGACATGGACCAGATGAGAATCCTTAATATTACTTCCATCAGTACTGAGTCAGGAGAAGAGGCTGAAGTTCCCTGAAGAAGTCTACATAGCTATTTTAATAAGCTAATTCAAATCAGCTGGTCTCTGTACAAATGGTTCTTTGTGTTGTTTTGAACTGTGTACAGCTGTGTGCATCTGCATGTGGATATGTGCATGTCTGAGTGCAGGTGAGGGAGGAAGCCACAGGCACCAGGTCTCTTAAAGAGTTAGTCACACATGGTTGTAAGCTGTGTGGCATGGGTTCCAGGAACAAAACTCACTCAGGTACTCTGAAAAGAAGCAAGTGTACTAAGCCATCTCTCTATAACCAATTGTTTACAAAAGAGAGAACTGGCGGGATGGGTGAATAGATAAGAACACCTGGTGTACAAGCGTGAGGACCTGGATTCCCAACATCCACGTAAGAGCTGACTGCAGCTGCATGGACCTACAAACCCCTCGCTGAGATGGACAGGTAGAGCCTAAAGCCAAATTAGTTAAAAAATGGCAAGCCAGTTCAGGGAGAGACTGTCTAGAGGGAATAAAGGGCGGGGCTATCTGACATCTTCCTCTGGCCTCTATGCATGCACATGAGCATGTGTGCCTGTATACAAATGTGCACACATGATGATGATGATAATGACGATGATGACCACAACAAAGCTGAAAATCCACTTTACCTGTTAGCTATATAAAGCTCTTACCACATTTTTTCAGATTCTTATCAATAGTACCAGCTCAGAAAGGCTGCTTCTGGATAGGATCTGCTAGTTAAACATCCTAGCAGGAAATGAGATAAAAGTGAAAAAAAGCAAGCCATCCGATTCTGAGAGTGGCTACAACAGACTCTGCGGCTCTGCCTCTCTCACAGGCAACAGCAATGGGCAGTGCAGCAACGGGCATTAGTTCATCAGTCACAGAAATAAAAACAAGTTTTTTCTGTCTTTGTTTTAATATGAAGTTTTGTCAAGTGTTTTGAACTCACACGCTCCACTTCAGTCAAGTGTGTGCTTCCATGCCTAGCTCATCAGCTCTTAAGCAGAGAAAGGACACCTCTAACAGCTCAACTGTAAGTTAAGCACGTGCTTAAGAGCTGAAGTTCAAAGAAGGTAGTGGTCGCTTCATCTCTGGATAAAAAAACCCCCTTCTCCCAAAACCCCCTTCTCCCATTTGCTCTTCCAACCAGGCCTTCCGCCACTTCTGAAATACTTCCACTATTAATTCCCCCCCCTCTTTTATTTTTTTTTTTTAAGTTTTTCAGTCAGGGTCTCATTACACAGTCTGGCTAGTCTGGAACCTGCTGTGTATACCAAACTTGCAACAATCTTCCTACTCATACTTCCAGAGCGCTGGGATTGCAACACTCAACCATCTTCTTTCCCTTTGAAAGCAAAGAACTATACTCCCAAATTAAACTTGAAGAGGTTGCCTGTTTTCTGATAGGGCACAGACAACATAGCAAACCTGTCTCTCAAGCCCATCTCATGACCTAAACATGTGCATAGAAGTAAAGAAAACAAGCACATAAACTGTTTCTCATAGTATTTGTTCTGACCTTTATGTCCCCAAATTACTGAGGACCCAATTAAGCCTTTATTCATATGGTTTACGTCAATTTGTATTTATCAAAGTAGAAACTAAAACTGAGAAAATTTTAAGCATGTGAATAGCATGTTTGAAAATAATAAGCATACTGCATGTTAACATAAATAACATTTTTATTTAAAAAAAAATAGCATTAGCCACGGCTACAGCAGTGGCTCAGTGGTTAAGAGCACTAACTGCTCTTGCAGAGGATGCAGGCTCAATTCCCTGCACCACATGGCAGCTCACACCTGTCTGTGACTGTGATATCAGAGGACCCAGCACTTCCTGACCTCCAATGGCTCTGCATGAACATACTATAAACATAAATTAATAATTTATTTATTATTAATAAATTAATACACGCCACACAGGCAAAATTAGTAAAATTTTAAAAATTTGCATTACCCAAACCAAAAACAAATTTAGTGAGAAAAGTATGTGTTAAGGTTTTGTAACTTTGATGTTTTCCTTATCAGACAGCAATGAGTTTTAGGGGCTTGTGCATTCAGTTTACTAAAATATGTTTTTTGGCTGAAGCATAGAAAGAATATAAAGTCACAGAGAAAAATCAAGTTGCATACAGATACATATCTGGAAAGAGGAGGAGCTTTTTATTTAGATAATTCTACTCTTAGCACTATAAAAACAGACCAGGCTGGCTTCTAATTTGAGTGATAAAGCCTCAGCTTCTTGAATACTGTACCACCACATGGGGCCAGCGGTAATTCCTTAAAAAAACAAACAAACAAACAAAAAACCCTGGACTCACTTTGTAGACCAGGCTGCCCTCCAACTCACAGAGATCTGCCTGCCTTTGCCTCTCCAAGTGCTGGGATTACAAGTGTGTCACTTCACATTTTCAATGGATCATCTTGCCCATGTGAGACTTTTAATGTCATGTACTAGCCATTTGGAATTACTGGTTTGAGTAACAAGTTTTGTAAAACGCTGGCATATTTCATTATACAGTATTTTTTTTCAAAGTCATGTTATTATCACTGTGGCACTCATCAGATTTTTTTGTTTTGTTTAGGACAATGTCTCTGTAGTAATGAACTCATAGCAGTCTTCCTGCCTCTGCCTCACCAAGTGTTAGACTGCAGGCATGATGAGCCACCATGCCTGGAAGAAAATTCAAGTATTGTATATAGTACCAGAGGATCACACAAGGTTTCTAAAATTGTAAAGGATAAATTTTATCATAGGCAGCAAAGACTGTCACTTGATTCATTTGGAAAAGTATCAGCCAAGTCCTCAAGTCTGAATAACCATTGTTATATTAAAAATAAATAAATAAATAAATAAATAAATAAGGGCCAATCCAACTATCTCAAAGGTGCTTTTCCCTGGAAGAAGTTCTCCTGTATCAGGATGAGGCAGTTGTTTCATAATGACTCCCCATGTCTCACACAAAAACAGACACACAAAGGTCAGGGCTTACCACAATTTGTTTTTTTCTTGGTTTTGTTTTGAGGGACAGCACATTTGGCTACTTAGCACTGGCTGGCCTTGAATTCCCAACCTCGGCCTCTAAGTACTGGAACTACAGGTGTGTGTTACCAAGTCCACCTTAGAGACATCCTTTGGGTGGAACCAAACTAAACCTAAATGTTTCTAGTCCCAAAGCTCTCTATCACATTTAAAACCTGGCTAAGATACACTTGTCCTATTATCAGCGCACACCCCTAAGCTGCTTCCTTGTACCTACCTATAAAATGGCAATGGCTATCTACTTCTCTCTTCCTGTTATGTGAAGGGTTCATAAAAAGGAAAGAAAACATATTCCCTAATTTTTAAGTATTCCTAAACAAACAAAACCAAATCCAAGAAGAAATGATCCTGGAGGCTCAACACATTACAAACTTCATTACATGATTATAAAAGTTTATATACCTGTTTTAAAAGGGGCCAAATCAAAATAAAATTAGATTTCCTCTTCAAGTGCCTGATTCTTCCCCCACCATTCTCTGCTGTACTTTCCAATCTACATCTTGCAGCAAATTCTCAACACAGAAAAGGTACATCCTTTATGAAAATTCAAGAGACCATGAAGGCTGGATCTCGTGATAAAGCCAAGGATGCAAAATTTCAAGTCCAAAGAGATATATAAGCAAATCAAAGTTTAAGACTGGCATAAAGCTTTCCCAAACCAAGACTATTATCAAAAATATCTGACCATGCTAAGTATGGTGGCTCATGCCTGTAATTTGTAATCCCAGCATTCACTGAGGAGGCTACGACCTAAACCACATACGGAGTTCCAGTCTAAAGAGACTCTGTCTCAAAAACAACAAAAAAGTCAGGCACAGTAGTTCTCACCTGTGATCCCAGCACTGGAGAGATGGAAGTAGAAGGATGAGAGCTCAAGACGATCCTGAGCCAGCCTAGGATACATGTGACTCTGTCTCAAAAGCTTAAAAGCAGAAACTGACATTATGGACATGCTGTTGTTGCTGCTGGAGACTGGGAAGTGAACCTAGACCAGAGTCTTCACGCTGGACAGGCACTCTATCAGCTGTACCTCCAGCCTGTTGTACTACTTTCCTTTTGAGACAGCTCTCCCTGTTGCTCAGACAGGCACGGAACTGATCTTGGACTTGAGATCATTCAGTCTGAACTTTCCAGGTAGCTATGATTAAAGGTATCTGCAACCATAACTGACTAGCTAAGATTTTCTTTTAATACCTTGCTATTATTCTCTAGCTATGCTGCAAAGTCCATTATTATTATTATTATTATTATTATTATTATTATTATTATTATTATTCTGTAGGGGCTAGAGAGATGGCTCAGAGGTTAGGAGTACATATTCTTACAGAGAAGAGCACCCTTATTGAGCAGTTACACTGGGCAGTTCACAACCACCTCCTCTACCTCCAGCTCCACAGAATCCAATACTTCTGGCTTCCACAAGCACCTGCAGATAGGTGCACCTACTCATACATGAATACACACACACCCTGACACACACATACAACTGAAAATAAAATTAGGACTACAGACATGGCTAAACCATTAGGAGCATGTTCTATTCTTGCAGAGGACCTGTTCAGTTCAGTCCAGTTCACCACACTCATGTAGATGACTCACAAATGCTTGTAAATCCAGCTCACATAACCCCCTCCCCCATATATATATATATAATTGAAACTAATATATCTTATATATTTAAAAGAGCTAAAAAACATAAAAAATAAAAGGGCTTTAATTAGAAAGAAGAAACCAGACTGGAAAGATGGCTCAATGGTTAAGAACACTGATTGCTCTTCAAGAGGACCCAAGTTCAATTCCCAGCACTCACACTGCAGATCACACCTGTCTCTCCAATTACAGGGCCTCTGACATCCTAACACAGACAAAGCACATAAGTTATTTTAATTAAAAAAGTAATAATAACGAAAAAAGAAAAAGATCAGCCTGGCATAGTAGAAGATGCCTTTGATCCCACCACTCAGGAGGCAGAGGCAGGCAGGTATCTCAAGAGTTCAAAGCCAGCCAGGTCTACAGAGTGAGTTCCAGGCCAGCCAAGGCTACAAAGAGAAACTCTTGTTTCCAAAAAACAAACAAACTGAAAGAGAAAGATATGAAAGTCAAAGTGGTAATTTTACTGCTGCTACTGATGAGGAGACCACTACCTTCAACAGTTCAACTGCAGAAATTATAAGCAGATTAGTAACCCTAGCATCCAGGAGACTGAGGCAAGTAGACTGCATGTACCAGGCCAGCCTAGACTATATAGTGAGATTCTTTCTTGAAAAAACTGGAGGTGGGGGCAGAGGCCCAATAAATGAAACATACATGAAATAACTCTTTCACTGAAGAGGTTTGGGGTATCATTAAGTTTTCTTAGCTGGTTTTAATTAAGCCTCGCCCACACGGTCTGAGAAAATGACTCAGCAAGACTCAGCCCATATGTGAACTAGAGTTAAGCGATTAACACAATTAAGTTAAACACATGTTTCTTAAATTTACAGATAAAGAAGCTCAGAACTTAAAAGACTTAATCAAGTTTAAAAGCAAATTACCTAGAAACAGAATCTGACCCCAAGTTCAATATTTTGCTTAATGTATTTTACACTTAAAGGCCATTAAAAAAAACTTTATTGTCTCAGTCACTGATATTACTGATAATCATTTTCACATATATAGTCATCCACGTATCTTAAAGGTTAAACCATTCAGTGTATCACTAGAAGTTTAAAAACATCTTTGGCTAAGTCTTTAGCCAGAAAATTCCAATTCTGCACTTTAACTCATACAGTCGTTTCTTTTTTAAATTTAATCTAACCATTTCACATTTTTGTTCAAACCTTTGACAGAATTCAAATCCTTAACCATCATTACCAGGCTCTACATGACCTAGCCCCCAACAGCTTCCTCAACATGTACTGTTTCTGATTTCTTCACCCCCATCAGGCCTGCAATGGCAGTCCTTCAACTCTAAACTGGATAAGGAAGGGGCTTCACTAAGACTTTTACATAATTATTTCACAATTTCCTCTGTCTAGATGGAATGTTCGTTCTCCTCTCCTTGTGTCTTCTCGTAACTGCTTAAAAAAGGGAGACTGGGGGCTGGGGAGATGGCTCTAAGGTTAAGAACACTGTCTGTTCTTCCAAAGGTCTTGAGTTCAATTCCCAGCAACCACACGGTGGCTCACAACTGTCTATAATGAGGTCTGGTGCCCTCTTCTGGCCTGCTGGCACAAATGCAGGCAGAATACTGTATAAAAAATAAATAAATAAATCTTTAAAATAAAAAGAGAGACTGAAAATAAAGCCAATGAGGAAAAAGGGCCATCAATCAAGATGTCTCCATACGTAAAGGTATTGTCTATAAGCCTGACAACCTGAATGGAAAGAGAGAACTCAGTTGTCCTCTGTTTTCCACACTCACACACATAGATACAAATTAATTAATTTTTTAATCAGGCCAAGAAGATGACTGAAGAGTAAAGAAGCTTGCTACATCCACGCCTGAAAACCAGAGTTCAACCCATAGAATCCAAACGGTGGAGAGAACCTACTCCCACAAGTTGTTCTTTGACCCCTGACCACTCAATGACCCCACACAAACACATACAAACTAAATGTAATCTAAAATTTCATCCTAAAAACTGGAATAAAAATATACACAAAATGAATGTGAAACATACATTATTCATACCTACAGACAAAAAGGCTATGATGTTCTACCAAACTTTAAATGTAAGTGTAGAAATATACATAGTAAATAAACTATATAAATTCTGAAAGCAGCTGCTTTTCCTTCCACTCAACAATCTTATCCCCAACATCCCATCACTCGAAATCAAGTTTACTGCTTTATTATCCTAAATTCTCATCTTTCTAACTCCAATGGCACATTTTGCTAACTTTTCTTTCTTTCTCCATTTACTTTTTTTTATATATAGGTTTTTTCAAGATAAGTTTTCTCTGTGTCGCGTTGGCTGTCCCAGACTCACTTTGTAGACCATATTGGTCTCCAACTCACAGCAATCCGAGTGCTGAGATTACAAGCATGCACCACCTCACCAGGCTCCTCCACTGAATTTCAAGTTAACAGTTTGGTATAGGCATCCTCATGTTCCTCTCTGTACACACGAGGGTACTAAGGCTATCTTTTATAAAGGGAGATAGAAAGTCATACACTATGAAACACCAGCACTTGGGAGGCGGGGAGGATCCTGAGTTCCAGGCCAGCCTGGATTCACTGTTCCTTCTACACCAAAAGGCCTCATAACTTGTTAGAAAACCCAGACTCCTTAATAAGATTTTCACAGCTGTGAAATATTTTCACACTCTCCCCAGCCACACCTCCTGTTCCAGCCACTTCCCTCTCCACATACGAGATATGACTACAGTGGCATGTCTGAAGACGCCATTCAATCCCCAAAACCTTACTCACTATGCTTCAGGGCTCAGATGAGACTTCCTTTAATTCCTATGCTCCCATGCAGAGGCCACTAGTCTCTCCCTGGTGCTTCCTACAAAATGTTTTCCCAGATTATTGAAAAAATTAGTTGTTTGGTTGAATGTACCACTAAATTGTGAGTTTCTTGGTAGAAAAACTTTCATCTCATTCTCTTTTGGTTTCATATAAACTTCAGTACCCTTATATACAATATATCCAATAGTACCTACTAAATAAACCAACCAGTGCTACTGGTTGACAAGTCATTTTTTTGTGTGTGCTTTGTTTTTTTTTTGTTTGTTTGTTTGCCGTAATTTAGATTTCAATTTGTGACTTTAATTATCAAGAATCGTGTAGATGATCCCTTGAGCTTTACTCCACTGCTCCAAGAAGCTAGAATGAAGGGGCAGAGCAGCCCCTGGTGGCCCAGAGGACGGGCAGTCATGCCTTCTGTACTGTCTGGCTGGGCACCCTGACCTCGACCCTTTTTCTCCAACTGCCAAACAGCCAGAGCCGGTCTCTAGATGCCAGCCATACAGCTGCCTCAGGCTCACTCACAGGTTGAAAACTACAAACAAGAAACTAGTGAGCTGAATGCCTTGAACTTGGTTCCAATTCAGAAATGCCTCCGAGATGAAGTAGTCTCACATGTAGTGACTAGGCTTCCATCAGAGTGTCCTGCTAGGATTAGAGCAAGGGAGCATGTGGCAGATTCATTGTCACTCAGCTGAGATAGGTGCTGATCTCCCATTTTACAGATAAAGAACAGGGACCACAAAAGACCACCACCACATGAGAGTATACTTAAATAGCCTGGTAGTAACTGTTTGCACTTAAGTCCAAAACTTCTCTCAGCATGTTAGGAAAACCCCTAAGGTGCAAGAAAAATGGGGACTAATAGGGCATTCATGCTAGATCATTAGAATATGCTAAAAATTGGACAGAAAAGTTCTGATACAAGTAACATTGTTGTAATTATTCACTTATCTAGTTAGCTTTAATGCTTTTTTCAAAGTCAGTGTTTAAGGCCAGTCTCTCAAAGCTTTGGAAACACTTCAGAAATTTCCTATGCTCCTTTTCTTTCCTACTGATTATGCTTACTTACTAAGCTGCACTTAAAGTTTCCTAAAATATTCCTGCTCAACTCAGCAATTTATTTTTGCCTTTTCTTTTGTTTATTTTTCTAAAGAGTTATTTATTATGTATACAATGTGTGTTTGCATGTACACCTGCATGCCAGAAGAGGGCACCAGATTTCATTTTAGATGGTTTGTGAGCCACCATGTGGTTGCTGGGAATTGAACTCAGGGCCTCTAGAAGAGCAGCCAGTGCTCTTAACCTCTGAGCCATCTCTCCAGCCCTATTTTTGCCTTTTATGTCTCACCCCATAGCTCAGGCAAGAGCTCATGTGCATGAATATTTTGCCTACATGTACATATGGGAACCTCATGCATGCCTACTACAGAAAGAAGTCAGAAGAGGGTGTCAGATCTCCTGGAACTAGAGTTACAGACGGTGTTAGCCATCAGGTGGGTACTGGGAACTTCTGTCCTCTGCAAGAGTAACAAGGGCTCTTAACCACTGAGTCATCTCTCAAGCCCGAACTTTACAATTTTAAACTGATTAGCATTCAAATAAAGAATAAAAAAAAATTATCTGAATAGCCCACTAAACAGAAAACTTTTTTATGGGGACGTTTTAAATTTACAAAGTAACCTGAGGGGAGAGAGGTGATACCTAGAACTGAATTAAGGGTCAAAATGACAAACTACGTTTAAATAAATCACAAATGAAATTGCAAATTAAAAATTACAATGGAGGGTAAAAGGTAAGGGCATTCATATATTTGCATATATTTCTCTATTATCAATGACCTACAACAGCATCTGTTTAAAAGCACGGCCTACCCAGCAGGGTAGTGTATGCCTCAGCATCTTGAGCTCTGGGATTATAAGTATGGAACAGCATGCCCAGCTCAGACAAGCATTTTTTGGCATGTATGTACACATGTGTATTTATATCATTTATGTACACGTGCACATGTGTGTTCATGCCTATGGAAGCCAGAGGCCTGTGAATGTCTTCTTTTACCATCCTCTACCCTATTTACTGTTGGTAAATCAGAGCTCAGGGATTGGGCCGGTCTAGCTAGCCATCTTGCCCCAAGGATTTCCGGTCTCTGCCTCTGGAGTACTGGGATTACAAGCAGGCTGCCAAACCCAACCCAGGAAAACAAGTTGAATTTTTACAGAAGAGAAGCCACACAAAATTAAAGAGGGAATGTCATATTATACTTTAAAAATTAGTTTTGCTAGATTCATCCGGTTAATACTGAAATTATTTTTATTCCCTTAAGCACACGCTATTCTTTAGCCACCAAGCACCGGATAAATGTTGCTTAATTTATAAATATTCATGTTTTAAAGTGTTCTTCTATTTAATATTAAAATATTTTATTGTAAAAAAACAAAACCTCTGCAAACACTGACCTCTGATTTAAAACGTCCAGAATTATTCTCAAAGAGGACTAGTAGTAAAAACGGCTTCTTTCCTAGAGCCCATCTTAAAGCTCTGCAGCGGTGTCTGCTAAGGCACTCTTTGTGTGTCTGACAGGCACACATTCGTGGAGCCCTTTTTAAATCCACTTAATACAGAGAAATTACATCTTTGAATTTATTTAATAACAACCTTTTATTTATCCCTCAAACTGGTTCGATTATATTCAAAAGATAACTCTTTAACAATCCTGACACCTGACTATTAGTAAGTATTAAATTTCTTTTATCCAAGTTCCTATGTGCTTAGATTACACTCACTCTCAGGCTTAACTTTTCCACGGATGCATCTAGTATTCTACCTTCTTTTAACAGACCATCATTTATTATAAGTTATTCATGCTGCATCTTATAGAAAAGATTTACTCCACATCAAATTCTCATTACATCTGAAGCACCAAAAGCTTACTATTTTCATTGCTTCCAGAATATATAATTCTTATCTTTACAGAGATGACTAGAAATAAAGGAATTTATCTTTATGATCCAGTAACATAATTTCAACTTAAACTTACAGATAGCCATACATTTCTACATACCGTTATTTCCACTGGATGAACGTTAGCATTTAACAGTCAAGTTTGCTCTCCTCAGTTGCTTATATCTTAATAAAATCAGGTTTTTAAAGAAAAGGTCAAAGTCTAATGACTTTAACTAAGCATCTCTCTATTATTCCAGGCTTCAAATCTCTGTCAAAACTTCTTATTCATAAATGTCAACTGTGTTTGAAAAAAAAAAAAAAATTGGAGCATGGCTCAACAGGTTAAGAGAACCTGCCACCAAGCCCAACAGTTTGATCCCTAGACCCCACATGGTGGAGAGAAAGAATATACTACTGCCAGGTGGTGGTGACAGTCTTTAATCCCAGCACTTGGGAGGCCAAGACAGGCAGATGGCTCGCTGAGTTCCAGGACAGCCAAAGATACAGAGAGAAACCCTGTCTCAAAACAAAACCACACCTCCTGAAGTGTGACCTCCAACTCACAAACTGCGAATACATTCCCATACACAAATATACGCACAAATTTTTAAATCAAAAAGTAAAGCCAGACAGGGCAGTTCAATCCTGTAATCCCAGTACCATGGAGACTCTTACGTGAATTCAAGGGCTATAAAGTAAACTCTAATCCCACTTCTAACCCACTCATATCAAGTTCAAGGAAGATGAGGAGTTCACGGTCACCCTCAACTACTCAACTACACAGAGAATTCTGGCCAGACTAGACTACTTGTGATCCTGTTCAAAACAAAACAACACATCCGAGGAAAGGAAGAGGGGAAAATGGGAAGAAGGGAGGGAAAGAAACTACAGAATTCTCAAAATTACACAAAAATGCACTTAAAGGAGGTAAAATGTTAAGATTATGACTGTATAAAGGTAAATTAACTCAACACTTGCCCTTCTGTAAGCAAATAATTAGGTTTGAATCGGCCAAAATCAAGACTTAGTTGTCTTACTACTTAATGCAAGTCTTACAACATACTACTGTAATACTGACAAGTTATGAAGTAGCTGGGCCATTTGTTGTTGGGTGTCTTATAAAATCAATTTATCAAGAGCATAAAGACTAAAATTTAAGACTACAGTCATACCCGGTCCAAAAAAAACAAAACATATCCTCCAAGCTTCAAATAACTGGGTAAAAAAAAAAAACTAGCCATTTAAATTAGTATTTCCTTAAATGTTATGGTTATGAACAGTAGTTGAAAATTTCTGATCCCTACAACATTCATCTGGTTATCCTAAATAACATTATATGAGAGTAAACTGGGTATTTACAAAATCAATAGCAAAATACCATCCCTAGCTGGGCAGTGGTGGCACACACCTTCAATCACAGCACTTAGGGGGCAGAGCTGGCAGATTTCTGTGAGTTTCAAGGTCAGCCTGGTCTACAGAGCTAGTTCTGGATAGCCACAGCAGGCTACAGAGAAACCTTGTTTCAAAAAATAAATAAAAAAAAAATTAAAAAATTTTTAAAGCCCAAAAATATAAAATACCTGGAGTACTTCTTGCCTAATATGCAGGAAGCCCTGGGTGTAATCCCCAATAGTGCGGAAACTGGGAATGGTGACACGTTTGAGGTGGAAGCAGGAGTATCAGAAACCCACTCATATCAAGTTCAAGGCCAACACAAGCTGTCTCAAAAGACAAAATAAAATCTAACACAATAATGTTTTAAGTTCAAAAGTAGGCCAAGGAGATGGCTCAGTCTGGAAATGGCTTACCTCACGCACATGAGGACCTGAGATCGAGCCACAGAACCCACAAAAAAAGGCCAGGCGTTGTGGCACTGTAATCCCAGCACTAGGGTGTTGGCCAGCCAGTTTGGGCCAATGAGGGTCTGTCTAAAAGGAAGTAGATGGTGTTTCTGAGGATGACACCAGAGATTGCCCTCTGGCTCAGACATGCACAAGCACACATAAGCACATGCAAATACACACATGCACACTCGAGTGCACTTTAAAAACAGTCATTTAATTTAAAAGTATCTCAAATTCCTATTGATAGAAAAGCTGATCTTCCTACTACCTTCTCTCCAAACACTAAAAACAAAACAAAAATTATAAATTCCATCTTCATTTCAGCAACTAGACATTGTTACTCTAAAAAGATCAGGGTCAACTGAAGATAGCAAATAGGAATGTACCAATCCACGCCCTAGAACCTAGAAAGGTTTAGCACCAGGAGAACAGATCTCAGATACACAGCAGGACTTGATTGAAGGTGCATAAAAAGGCATTGTAGCAGCCTCATAGCCAGACGCCATCACTGCTCAAGATACAGCAGGAATCGAAGTGACTGGGAAAACAAGTGCAGCGAAATGTGGGAATAAGACAAGTGTGTGTGTGGGGGGGGTCCTTTTTGTTTTAAATTTATTTTTAATTGTGTCTGTGGGAGGGAAGGTATGTGCACATGAGGCTTCGTGATCACTTCTGAGCAGGAGTTTCAGGAAGTTTTGAGCTGCTCTGTGTGAGTGGGGACCAAACATGGACCCCCTAGAAGTGCAATAATCATGCACTTAAAAAAAAAAAAAAAGACTAAATATACTGAAATTTAAGCTAGCCTTATACAGCCATTTAACCAACTGTCTTTAAATGCTCCATCAAGAACACAGGCAAGCAGATTTATACCCTCCTCTCTCCACATGTCACAGACAGGTGACTTGAGTGTCACTGGTTGCAGGATATTTGATCCCATTGTGAGCCTGGAGATTGTGAACTGTAAAAACCTGTTTCTTATTGTGGTACAACTCAGTCTTTGGCCCTAGAGCTGTCTGTTTACTGTAAACAAATTCCTGTGGTGTGGCTCAGCCTTAGCACACACCTTTAATCCAAGAACTTTCTGTAAACAGGATTAAATAAAGTTAACCCTAGAGGTCAAGAGGCAGAATAAGCAACCTGGATTGACAGAAAGTAAACATGGGGGGGGAAGTCATAGAAAGTGAGAGAAGCCCAGAGGATAGACACACACACAGGAAGTAGAAATGAGAGGGCATTGAGTTGAAGGGCATTTAAAACAGCAGGGAAGAGATAGGGCTTTTTCTTTCTGGGATGAGAGTTGGGTGCTTTCTCTGACTCTCTGAGATACCAGGTTTTCATCCCAGCATCTGCCTCCTGAGTACTGGTAAAAAACTTAATTATTGGGGTTTTCTTTCATTTTTTTCTGTTTTTGTTGTTTGTTTCATTTTGCTTTTCGAAACAGGGTTTCTCAGTGTAGCGGTGGCTTTCCTAAACAGGCTGGCCTTGAACTCATAGATCTGCCTGCCTCTGTCTCCTGAGTGCTGTGATTAAAGTGTGCCATCACCTCCTAGCAGGGATTTTCTTTCCTTATAACAATTATCATTCTCTGGGAAGAAAAAAAAAAAGAATTGCTCCATGAAGCACACCTACAAAGTTGAGACATAGCAGGAACACACCTTTATTCCTAGCATTAAGGAATATGAGGCAATCCAAGACAAATATGCACTACATATTGAGACCGTCTCAAAAACAAGCAAGCAAAAAAAGATACACTTCCAGATTTCTAGAAAATGTTCACTGTCCATCATCCTCTCAAAGTCTCAGCATCCATGATCAAAGGGACTGCAAATCTTTATTCTTTTATTAAAAAAAAAAAAAAAACAAAAAACAAAAAACATTCTATCAGTATGTAGCCCTGGCTGACCTTAAACTCACAGATTCACCTGCCTCCCAAGTAGTAGGATTAAAGGAGTTTGTTACCAGCCAGGCCTGCAAATACCTTTTTTTTCTTTTTGTGTGTGTATGGGGCACCTGAGGAGGCTGACTGGAAACTGAACCTGATGGCCACATGCTAAGCAAGCATTCTTCTCACCAGAACACACGCCCACACTTCTTTACACTTGTATCTCGAGGCAGAGTCACATTAAGTTGTCTAAATTGGGTCTTAAACTTGTCATCCTCTGCTTCGAGTTCCTGAATAACTGGGATTACAGGCCTGCACCACTGGCTGAAATTACATTTTAAACAATTAATTCTTTTTTTTAATTGCTTAATTTTTAAACCTTCTTGTAAACTTGTGCACAGATGTCATTCATGGTGCATGAGTGAAGTCAGAGAACACTTGTGGCAATCACTTCTCTCCTTCCACAATGTGGGTCCCAGAGATCAACTCAGGATATCAAGGTTGGCAGCCAGTACCCTACCTACTGAGGTGTGTGATCCCAGCACTGGGAGGTAAAGGGAAGACAAGTTCAAGGCCATTCTAGCCTATATAATGTGAAGGATGAAAAGGAAGAAGGGGGGGAGAGAAGGAAGGAAAAGAAAATGGAAAGACAAGACAGAAGTTACTAAAGTTGAAAATATAAGCTGGACATAATAGGGCATGACTATAATATTAGCACTTGGGAGGTAGAAACAGGATTGGAAGTTCAAAGACATTCTTGGGCTACACAGCCAGTTCAAGACTACGCTGGGCTACAGAAAGAAAAAAAGAAATCAAGTTAGCAAGAGACAGAATGACACAGACCCAGATTTATTCAAGAGAAAAAGTTTAAAGAGAGCCAGGTATGGTACAAGTCTGTAATGTCAGTCCTCTGGAGGCTGAGGTTTAAGGAAAAGGGAATGGGAGTAGGGGAAACACAGCTAAAAGGTAAAGTTGAGGAAATTTCCCAGGCAGTAGAATAAATAAACAAGATTGGAAAATAAAAACTAAGACAATCCATGGAGTCCAATATCCAGTTAAAAAGACAACAGGAAGGAAAGGGAAGAAAACATGCAACAAGATGCCCAGCAAAGAATCTCAAAGACCCATACACCCAGAAGGACAGATTTTAAAAGAAACAGTGCTCACCAAGCAAGAACTGAAACTTCTAACTAGGAAGGATTTTTAAACCCTAAGACTCAAAAATAACTCCACCACTAACAAAGGAATCAGAACAGTTCTGAAACCAAAGCACCACCCAAAGCTAGAACAAAATAGAAAGCCTAGGTTTTCAACCTAGACTCCCATCAAACACTCAGGTGAATCAAAGGGAAGAATTAAAGCACTGCCATGGAACTAGAGGCATGCCTCAATGGCAGGACCCTAGTCCAGGACGTATGAGGTCCTGGTTTTGATCCCCAACACCACTTTAAAAAAGAACTGTCTAACTGTCTAACATGAACTGTCTCAAAAACTTCCCTTTGTATGCAGCCTTACTGCAAGAAACTACTGGAGGGTGACAAGCTTCAAGGTAGACTGTTCAGCAAGAACAAGAACGCCATACATAGAAGACCTGGGGAATTTCCAAAGATAGCTGTGCTACTAGCCTGTTACAGAAGAGGTGAGGAGAAAAGCTCTGCCTTTTCCAGTCTCAGAACTTAACAAAACCAAAAGACTGTTTCTCTAATGGTCTGACTGTGAAGAAACTCACTGAGACGTTACTGAGAATATAGTAAACCTAGAAACAGATAAAAGGAAATGAATTGAATAAAGAGAAATTTTAACTCAGAAGAAAGAAAGAGGGGAGGGTGCAAGATGGTGTTGAGGGTAACCATGCTTGCTGGGCAAGCCTGACAACCCAAATTCAATTCAACCCTGGAGCACACCTAAAAGTCAAAGGAGAAAACTGGCTTCACAACGTTGTCCTCTAGCCTCAATATGCATGCCATCACACACAGAGACACACAACACATGTTCAAAATAATAAACAACAACAACAACAAAAAGCTTAGGGACAAAGATAAAGAAGGATGTAAAGATTTAGAAACCAGAGGGAGCACATTTCTGCACTGAGGATCAAACCTGGGGTTTTCCCAAATGTTAGACAAGCACACTAACTCAAACAGAGCACAGCCATTTTTAGCTCCACTTCATTTTTTTTTTCTTCACCTTTATTATCTTCTCAAATTCTGTTCCTCACCAATCCCAATTTAAGAAACTTCAGTTGTTTTACTTACTTTGGTTTCTGAGACAAGGTCTTTCCCTGTAGCCCTTGCTGGCTTAAAACTTGCTGTATAAACCAGACTGACCTCAAACTTCCAGCATTTCTCCTGCCTCTGCCTGGGGCTGGGGTTACAGGTGTACAGGTTACATCCTCAATATTAATGTATTTGTAGAACTCACTCCATATTTACAAAGACTTGTTCTCACCAGTTTTTAGGTTCAAACGTATTACCCATTGCTCTTTAAACTCCTCTTTCACGACTTAACCATCTTCATAAGCAGTTTCCTCATGTAGTGTTTATGGCTAATCACAATTTTGTATTTTGTGCTCAATAAACAGTCTCATTTGTAAATCAAGACTCCACTTTTCTGCCCAAAGCTGCTACCAAAGCACCGCCTGAGCAACCTTGTACTGTTTCAAGTTGAAACAGATGGTCAGTGTTTCTCCTCCTGTTCTTTCCCTCCTCCAAGTCACAAGGAAGTATCAGTAAGTAGTTTTGTTCTAGTACTTGACACAGCATTATATCCTACTATTCTTGAAAAGGACAGTTCTTTCTAGCGTTACCTCCTCCACTGTGCTCCGGACAACACTATCATGCAAAGGACAAATAACCCAAGTTGAAACATTGCCCCTCCCAGGTAACTCCAGAACTACCTATCCTACCTTAACGACATGCTAGGGTGTGGGGTACAATGTGACAATGACATTTTCAGAATGAGAAGCACAGTCACAAACAAGGCCCTGAGAAGAATCATGAAACCGGTTGCTGAAGGTTCCTCTTTGCTCAGAAGCCACTGTTAACATTAGCTGTCATCTGGAACAGAAGGGGCCTTCTGTGCTAAAACGCTCTTTTTAGACAGCCTGGTCAAATATTTCAACAGTCTTCAAGGTTTTGTTTGGTAGTGTCACATGTCACAAAACGTACCATTTTAGCCACTTAAAAACTGATAGGCTAGGCTTGGTATTAACAGTCCTGTAATCTCAGCACAAAGGGAGACAGAGACAGGAGGATCAACAGTGCCCCCATGACCTCCAAAACTCAGCTTCCACAGAGGTAGGGGGTAGGGATTGGGTGGAACAAGCCTTTAATCCTAGTATTGGAGGCAGAGACAGGCAGACTTTTTTTTAAATACAAGGCCAGCCTGGTCTACAAAATAAGTTCCAGGACAGCCAAAACTATATATAACAAAACAAACAAACAAAAAACAAACCACTCTTTGAATATCAAGAGAAAATTTTATGCCATTAACTCTGCATACCCTTGTTATTAAATCCTGGTGATCACTATTCCTTTCTCCCTATAAATCTGTCTGTTCTAGGTACCTCTATATGAGTATCTGTCCTCTTACATCTGACTTTATGTTGTTTTGTTTTTTGAGACAGGATCTCTCTACAATCACTATGTTGTCCAGGCTGGCCTTAATCTCAGAGTTCCACCTGCCTCTGAGTCTAGAAAGTTGGGATTAAAGGTGTGAACCATCGTGTGGGCTATTTTTGTTTTTGAGGTCCATCAATGTTATAGCACTCAGCAGAATTTCATTACTTTTCAAGAATGAATAATCCATAGCATGCATACACATTTTATTAGTCATTCATCCATCAATGGTATCTGAGTTATTTACACTTTTTGGCTATTGTAAATAAGGTTCCTATGAACACCGGCATATAAACACCTCTGAGTCCCTACTTCAAACTCTCTGACTAGGTCTTGCCTAGCATGCACAAGGCCTTGGGAGTCAGAGTTCTACCACAAAATTTTAAAATTGCTTTTAACTATCTTGGGTATAACTTACACGGAAATTTACTGGATCATATTCTTCTTGCTGCCCTTTAAAAAACAAAAATAGGATCTCTAACCCAGGCTAGTCTCAAACTCCCTAGTTAGCCAAGGATGACCTTGAACTTCAGATCCTCTTGCCTTTTCCTTTTGAGCACTGGAATTACAGGTATATGCCACCACACTCAGTTTAAACCCAGATTAAACCCAGGCCTCCTACTAGGGAGCATTCTGCTAACTGAGCCATGTCCTCCAGCCCTTTTTTGCTCAATTTTGTTAAACAGAGTATCACTGTATCTCAGGGTAGCATAGATCTAGTATATAACCCAGGCTGACACACAGCAAAGCTCCTGCTGCAGCCTCATGAGTGCAGAGGTTACAGTCATGCTCATAAAACCAGGCCCTCATAATTTTTAGAAAAGCTCCTATGCTTTTCCCACAGTACTATCTAAAGTCCCGGCAACATGCCAGAGCTCCAAATCCTCCAGATCTTCAACACTTGCTTTTGTTTCTGTCTTGTTTCACTGGGATACTGTGAGATTAGTCATTTATTCTCTCATATATCCCATGAGTATGTCACCTTACTGAGGACTGAACCAGAGCCTCACACATACTAATAAGCACCCTACATCCCCATCCCTCCTTTTTTTCATTTTGAACAAGTTCTCACTACCTTGTCTAGAATGGTCTTGCCGTGCAGACTAGACAAACCTTGAACCTGAAATCCTCCTGCCTCTGCCTCCCACGTAGCTAGATTAGGCCTGTGCCACCATGGTCTAATAGCCATAGAATAGAATAGTCAATAGAACAGCCAAACTAATGACTGTAAAATAACATCTCATGTTGCTTTGATTTGTCTTTAATTATTAGAGGCTGAACATCTTTTCATGTGCTTATAAGCCATTTGTATGTGTATTTTTGGAGTCAAACTTACATAGTTTTAGTCTATCCTAAAAGCACATGCTTCAATGAGAAAAATTCCTCAGGCATTCCTGCAGCATGACCCCGAGTATCGCTACACAGCTCTCACATGCTTTATGACAAAGGTTTGGCCCATTTCTCTTAAAAGCAGACACTCTATATAAAATGGGGTCAGTTGAATTTCATCAACTCTTTTGTTGTTTTCCTTTTGTTTGGGAAGACGGTATAGTACCAGCTGGCCTGGCAAGCTCCATAAACCAGGCTGGCTTTAATTTGCAGTGATTCTCTTGCCTATGTCCTGAGTTATAGCATTACAGGATCGTGCCACCATATCCATCTCATCTCTGGCTAGCCTCAAATCTTCCATGTAGATCAGGATGGCCTCAGACCTACTTACACACTCTGTCTTCTGAGTACTGGATGATAAGTATGTACCACCACATCCAGTAAAATCAACTGATTCTTAGGAAAGAGTAATTTACATCTATTGACTAATTTGACTGCGTGTGGGTATATTCATACACACACTTAGGTGTCACAGTGTACATGCAGAAGTGAGAGGACGACTTGAACCAAGTGGGTCCCAGGGATCAAACTTAGGTCTTCAGGCTTGGCACAAATGCCCTTAACTGCTGAGCCATCTTACTAGCCTAATCAACAAGTCTTTAATGCAGGTTAGTAGAATCAATTTACTCTTCCAAAGCTTAACTAATGCACTCAAATAATAAAAAGATATTATACCTCTATCAGAGGCAAATCTTTATCAAATTAATTTCCTTACATGGGGGCCAGGGACTCCACTATTCAGTGAAGATACTGCCCTTAGAAAAATAAAAAAAAATTGCCCAGCATGGTGGCATATGCCTATAATCCCAGCACTCTGGAAGGCAGAGGCAGGCAGATCTTTGTGAGGCCGTGGGATTAAAGGTGTGCACCAGCACCACCCAGCCAAAGCACACATTCTTAATGTATTGTTTCTATTATTTGGTCCTTAATCCTCTCGCCACACCTGTATTTTTTTTCTTTCTCTCTCTTTCTTTTCTTTCTTTCTTTCTTTTTTGTTTTTGGTTTTTGGAGACAGGGTTTCTCTGTGTAGCCTTGGCTTTCCTGGACCAGGCTTGCATCCAACTCAAGAAATTTGCCTGCCTCTGCCTCCTACACAGAGAAAGACACACTTGCTGCTCCCAGCTCCCACACAGTGGCTCCTAACTGTCAACTGTCCAGGAGATCTGCCACTTTCTTCTGGCCTCAAAAGACACTAGGCACAAAGTGTACATACAAGCACGCAGACAAAACATTCAAACACACAAAGTAAGTAATAACATCGTTAAGCTAGTAGCACATATGCAAGGACATACACAAGTACACACATGCACACATTTAATCTCAGCGCTCGGAAGACAGAGAGGCGGTCAGATCTCTGAGTTTGAGGAAAGCCTGGTCTACAAAGTGAGTTCCAGGACAGCCAGGGCTACACAGAGAAAACCTGTCATGAAGAAAACAAAAAAGGAAAAGGGGGCTTGGGAGGAATGTGCTTTAAGAACAAGTTCATGTAACTATACTACTGAGTAATACTTTCCAGAGCTTATACTGCCAAGAAAATTATGGTCAAATCAACCACTGACGTTTGTACAACCAGAACCAGTAACTTTCTTAATTACACTCCAAACAATCACTGAATTTCTAGGACAAGTTTTGCCCTAAAATGTTTGATGTACAAGCATAAGGACCTCAGTGCAGATGCCCAAAACCCAGGTAAAAAGCCAGGCATGGCATAGGGAATCCCAGCACTAGGGAAATTGAGCCAGGATGGTCTTTGGGGCTTGCCTGCCAATGATTGATTGGCAAGCTCATCGTTCAATGAGAGAACCTATCTCAAAAAGTACAAGTGGAGAGTGACAGAAGCCCACACCTGTCCTCATCGTCTGGCCTCCACATCTCACACACACACACACACACACACACACACACACACACACTACTGGTAAGTAAAATCTGATCCCAATTTAGATCATAATACTCAGAAAACAAATGAAAAGTAAAGTATTAAACTAAGTTAGCCCTGACCTAGGTCTAACTATATGTTCTTCATATCTTCATGTTCTGTAAGAAGAAACTATCAATGTACTACTATCCTATCTCTCCTACGTGTGTTCATTATTCATCACCCATCTCTTTTAGGTGCTTAGCACTTACAGACAAAACAAAACACAAGAGCCCTGGCCCTGGGTAACTTATTATTCAAATGGCCTTAGATTCACTTGTTTGGTGTTGTTTGTTAATGGCCTTGCTATCTGAACCTGTGATCCTCCTGCCTCAGCAACTGAAGTTTTGGAATTAGAAGCATGAGCCACCACACCCAGCTGTGACTTTAGATTCACTTATGCAGATGGTTAAATGTCAAAGTCAACCAGTCAGAAGCTAAACCAATCCTGCCTGGACTATGAGGGGCTACCTTGCTTGCAGCTTGGTCCTTCAGAACACATGTAAAGTGACAACTTCCTCATGAGTGCAGGTTTTTGAGGCTCAGAGTGTATCTTAGTGCTAGAATGGCCACCTGAAGAGGCAACAGGACTCAGGCCCACTGAAAATACTTAGTATTCTAAATATCCTAAAAGTAATAAAGCAAGCCTCTCCAGTTATCCCTGTATCAACTGGCTACTTTTCTGTTGTTTAGACATATATTCAATATAGTAGCCATATGTGGCAACCGAACTACTAAAATAAAGCCTAAATTGAGATGGGCTGCCCATACAGCTCCCACATTAGAGGGAAACAATGTAAAATATCTGTTTGAAATTGACTGCATAACACTGCATCTTTTATGAGCTAAAATATATTGTTAAAATTTTCCTTCCTGACTAGCAGTTTACTTACATGGGCAGCTCAGTTCTTTCAGACAGCACTCTTTTAAGGCAGTAGAATTCAAAATCTCTGCACAGAGCTAATATATGAATGTGTTTAAACTAAACTAATAATTGTCAGAATCATGTTCATTTTCTCAGCTAACTTTAGTCAAATCTCATATAAAATATCAAAATACTTTTATATCAAAATGTGTAAATGTCGGAGGTTACAGTGAAATTGTTTGGCAGCGTACCAACAAATATTCAAGTGACCATTACAAACAGGACACATTCCATCCATAAAGCAACATATTCTGTCACACACCAGTAGCAGAAAGGCCATATATTCTGCACAAATCTGCACTGTGCTCCTACAAAGCACCTGGCATCATGACTAAATGCTTTGCTCTCACTGACCTATAAATCCTCACAAGTACCATACACACTTTTACACTGTCTAATACTATTTGAAGACATTGTAGCCAAAGTTGCAGTTAGTAACCTGTGGAGCCAGGATTACAACACAGCGCTGTGTGTTAACAACCCATTTTCCCAAGTCAAAGGCCAACAAAGACTATAGCTAGACTCAGTACTGAAGATGTAGCTCAACAGCTTGCTTACCAAGCATGAAGCTAACGTCAATCCCCAGTACCTGGGGACAGGCATCTGGGGAACTGAATATCACCCTTCACAACGAAACTTTGCTTCCTATTTCACCTCACCCTTCTCAAGGGCAGGTTTTTAAAAACTGACCACACATCAGATTCTCTTTCCGAAAGGCTGTCTCCCCTCTGATCCAACTTACAGCTGTCTTTCAGGCTTTGTTGTTAACTGTGAGGCCATGCAAAGCAGATTCCCCATATTTCTGACTAGTTCCCCTTGCTCCCCCTCCACACTGCAGTGCTTTGCACACTATTGTGATTGTCTTCATCAATGGTCAAGGGGTCTATTGTATCCACCACTTATTCCCAAAGCTTTTAACAGTGCCTAGCATTAGGTGCTCAATAAATATTTGCTGATCTAGTCATCTGACTCACCCAGTTATACCTCAACTCAAAGCAAACTTAGTGCTGTAAATGCTAATCCACAAAGCAGAGGGCAAGTTTAAGCTTCATGAAATTTTGACAATCCCTCCCATTTTAAATAACCCATTTTAAATAAAATTTGCTCACTGTAATTTCAGTATACCTTACTTTATAAGAATGAGTTTAAGTTACTTATAAATATGTCATAAGGAAATCCAAGCCGATTTCAGTAATACTATAAATTGGTTAAAATCAGTTTGATTTTCACAATTCTTAAGAAAAACCACCAAAGTTGCTTCTCTATATTACCTCATTATAAAATTAGTTACATTTATCACGAGTTTTCCTGCACTGCCCTAATGCTGGAGCTGAGGTCCAAAAATGATAGACACAAAATACTTTTAAAACTGGGGGTGGAAGGGGATGTTTCATGTAGTTATTTTGACAAAATTTATGTTGGTGTCAGAGTCAAAACGAATTTCTTGGAACCTTCCCTTTTCATTTCCGAAGCAAGAAACCCATTTTAAAATGTCACCCCCCTCAGCTTTTACTTCCATATCAAGTAATTCTGAAATATGTGGTGAAAGTACATTAGAAGTCCTTAGGGCCAAGACTGACGAAATGTTTTCCTGTGAATTCTATCGTCAAGTAAAACAGGAGAACTTAATTCCATCGGGTTGAAGACAGAAACCGATCGTCTCCCTCAGACTACTGCTTCTGTTGAGGTCTTGAAAAAGCACTGTGAGCCAACCATGCCAGATTCCCACCCCAAGCACGAAGAGCCTCCGATTGTCTGACACATCAATGGTTCAGTCAAGACAGCCAACTCACTCTCCCCCCCACCCCTCCGCCCCTCTCATTTTCCTTAGTGATTCTGCAACTCTCAAGTTTACTCCAAGTTACAGCCAGATGGAATATTTTCTCTCTGACCTCCAATAAAAATTCGGGCCTTTACCATACAGCCAGTATTGCTTCCATCTCAAACGCTAAAATGTCTACTACAAATATCACATCAAGTAACGTGAAGTTACTTGATTATGGAAAAGGCCAGTCAAGTCACTTAAACAAACAGGATTCTGGAACGCTGCTAAATGCTGCATATTTTGTGCCAGGAGGCAACGAACAGAGGAGGAGACTTGAAAGCAAAAGACCGGATGGAAAGCATGGGAAGACCCCGCCCCAGTAAGCGCTATTCCGATTCCAACAGTAACTTGGATCTGTCGTCTGGAATCGGAATCACTGGAACAAAGGCGTAAATTCCGGGAAGCAAGATGTCTGGAATCAAAGACAACGGCTCGAGGCTCCAGGGCCCCCACACCATCCTACCCCGGGTCTTACCTATGGTGGAAATAAAGGTGGTATTGAAGGCATCATCCGAAAAACGAAAAAGGACGCAAGTCTTGCCCACTCCCGAGTCCCCGATCAGGAGCAGCTTGAAAAGCAGGTCGTACGTCTTCTTCGCCATTGGGAGGAGCGGCTCGGGCGCTCGCCGCCGGTGGCCCCGAGGGATCGGCGCTGCTCACTACGGCCAACTCCTCACCCAGGCGTTCTGGGGCCGCAGCAGCGGGGAAGCGTGTGCGGGGGAGAGAGCAGCTCTAGACGCGGAGCGGGAGACCTTCCGAACGGCCTCGTCGAGGAAGCCCCGACGGTGGCGGCGCCCGTGCCTCCGAGGGGCGGCGCCCGCGGCTCCGCAGCCTCTCCCAGCCGCTCCGCCCGGTTCCGGGGAGTCGGTCGGGACAAAATGGCCTCCCCTCCCCCCTCAGCGCGGCTCGGCCGGGACGCTCCCACGGGCGAGCGAGCGAGCTCTACGTCGAGGGAGCGCGGCGGGCTTGGACACGGCCTCGGCCCGGAGCAGAAACTCCGCGCTTAGGACGCGGGCGGCGGCGGCGGAGGAGGTCTCGCGAGCCGACGAGCCCTGCTACATAACCCCAGGAAACCGAGCCGCCCCGGCCAGAGCCACCTTTTTCCCCGTGCCCTCTCACGCCGGCGTGCGCGCTGCCTGAGACGCACGCAAGGACGTACACCCGCCCTTCCCTCGCGCCCTCGCCCCTGCGGCCCGCCTCTGCGCACGCGCGGGAGGGCCTGTCGGGCAGGCGGAGGCGGGACCAGGGAGGGCGAGGCCGCGGGCGCGCTCCCTGCGGCCTCCTGATTGGGTGCGCGGCCTGACGAACACGCCCCGCGGGGGAGGCGAGGCCTGGGAACTGCGCAGGCGTACTACATTCGTGTAGCCCCTGCCCTCCCTTTCCGTGCCTTTTCCGGGGCGTCCTGCTGACGGCTGCGATCCTCTGCGCGCTCTCTCTCTCTCTCTCGCTCTCTCGCTCTCTGTCTGCTGTCGCGGAGCTGAAGATGTTGGCTCAGCGACGGGCGTGGGTGGCCTGTGTTGTGTGTGTAGTTCCTAGATGCGAGAGAAAGGAGTGCCCTTGGACCATTCAAGAACCTCCTTATTAAAACCAGACGTCTCCAGAAGGGCCCTCGCTTGTAGACCCAGCGTGACAGCCCGGTCTCCTTAAGAAGCTAGAGTTCGAGAGAGCCGGGATTCCGAATTGAAAAAGTCGCAGCGCTCCTGGGATCGGAATGATGTCATCGGCCTGAGGAATCCCGGGTGCGGGAGAACCTCCCCGCGAATGGAAGCTTCGCTGCTCCAGGCCTAGGCAGTCCTTGGAATCCCCGGGAGCCGAAGCGCTCTATACAGAGAAGGCGGGCCGGGTCACTGTAGCCAAAAGTTGTACCACTGAATCGAAATTCCAAAAGCCTGCCCCAGCCCAGCCGATCCTTTCCTTACTTTTCACTTGTTTGTAGGTTGGTTGTTTTGTTGCAAAGTCTGGCTGCGTACTCCATGCTGGCCTCCAATTCATGATTCTCCAGTCCCGGCCTCCAGAGTGCTGCTCTGGTGGGCTTACTCCACTACACCAGTGCCTTGACCCGTGCTTACTGCTCTCCCTATCAGTCTTATATACATTATTCCTTTCTTCCTTTCCAAGAAGGTTCTACCTTTTCTCAGTATGCTCCACCACCTGCAGGATGTGATGGTAGAATGGTTGAACCTGGTGGGCTGGTTGAACCTGGGACATCTGAAACCAATAAAAGAGGCTTTTGTGTTATTTATATAAACAAAAATCTACATTTTAAATTAAAATGAACTACATTTTAGCGGACACCTCACCATCATGGAAATGTGCATTTCATGTGTTACTAAAATAAGCCTTTAATCATGTTCTTTTGTGACCATCTCAGTTGTGAGCATGTTTTTTAAAGACTTGTCTTTCTTCTAAATGGCCATAAAGCTCTGAAGATGTTTGTGTGCTCTAAACCATCTCCCTCCAGTTAATTCTCTGATTGGTCTTAGTTTTATCATTAAACCAAATCTTCTGAATCATTCTTCCTCCAGCTGGGAATGACTTACTATAGCATAAGTCAGCAATTCTATGTCAATTTCCGACAAGCACTGGCTTTTCAGGTTTGTCATTAATTCAGTCATACCCCTGTGCACCCCAGGAAAACCTTCAAGAGGCTGGCAGTGGAGGGCTCTTTGTAGCGTGCCTGTCTAGCGTAAATGAATCCCAACACTTGGAAGGTGGAGACCAGAGGTGCATCAGAATCAGAACTGTAGGGTCATCTTTGATTAGAAAGAGAATCAGAGGCCAGCCTGGAATACATGAGACCCTGTAGAGAGTGGAGGTGAAAGTCCCTGTCTGTGAATTAACCAGGCAAGCCTCAACACTCTCACTTCAGCCTCCCAAGATTGCAGGTATGCTACCACACCTGCTTAAATATTAGTGGGTTTGTTTTAAAAGTAGAAAGGTGAATTTGGAAAGCAATGCCATCACATAAATTTAAGAAGTAATGGGCTGCTAGAAAGAACTTTTTTTTAATTCACTCTACATTTCCAATAGCTGTTTCTAAAATCCATAGTCTGAAAATCTGCAAATTCTTATATTTATTAACAGTTGATTTTATCCTCAAATCAAGATCATGAGATATTAAATCTTTGAGAGCATAATTCCGTTAGGTGTGGTGTGAAGGTCTGTAATCCTAATCCTCAGGAGGCTGAAGCACAAGGATGAACCGCTCAGAGCTTGCAAGGCTAGTTCTGGCAGATTCTGAGCTGGAGACCGTGTCTCACCCATCCCGCCCCATCCCCACAAAACTGAAAAGGAATTGGCTCTCAGCCTGTTGGGAATTGAACCCTTGTACATACTAGGCAGCCACTTCACCCGAACCTGAGCCTGATTTCTTGCCTTTTTATTTAAGCTCTACTCCTTGGTCACTTTGTTCTTTATAAGAATGGCATCTTTGCCAGGCATGGTGGCACATACCTATGATCCCAGCACTCGGAGAGGCAAAGGCAAACGTATCTCTGTGAGCTTGAGGCCAGCCTAGTTTATAAAGGGAGTCCAAAATAGCCAAGGCTACACAGAGAAAGTGTGTCTCGAAAAAAAAAAAAAAAGAAACAACAACAAACAAAAGGCATCTTTGCTTGAAAGGTAGGTCAGCCTTGCTGTGTCATTACCTAACTGTAAAACCTACTTCTTCGGTGTCTGTCTGGGACACTGCCTATTTACTGCTGCCCATTTCCTGTGTTCACACCCGAAATCTTCTGCAGGCACTTCCTTGAGGAAGGTTCATTAGATTGACCTGACTACCCAGAGGCCACCGCTGTTCTTATCACCATTGCCTGCCTTGTTTATTGGCAGTAGGCATTCAAGAGACTGTGAACTACCCTGGCCTCTACATCTCTCTAGAAAGCAGGGTTTTCCTCCCACAGTTACTATGTATCTTCCTGGTTTCAAGGTTAGTTTAATGTAATTCACTCCTTATAAAATGCACCTCAAATCACTTGCTATCCCTTTGGCCTTGAGCTCAAATGTCTTCACCATAGCAACTCCTGCTATGAGTAGCTTGTTGCCCTCCTGAACTCCTTTCATACCTACCTTTCAAAATCGATTGTTGTGGGGCTGGTGGTACAGCCTATGATATCAGCACTGGGGAGACATAGGTAGGAAGATCTAGGTAAGTTCAAGGCCATTCTGATAGCAAGATATGCATATGCAAGGGCTGCATAATGAGACCTGATTTCAAACATCAAGGATTATATTTTTTAATTTATATGTATTTATATATTATAAATAAATATATATGTAATTATACTTTTAATTTATTATTTTCACAATCAATAACTGTTTATTTTAGAAACTTCATTGTGGTTCATGCCTGTAATGCCAGAGGTTAAAGATGACAGATCTCTGTCAGCTCTAGGTCAGCAAGGGCTACATAGCGAGACCCTGTCTCAAAAGAAAGAAGAGACTCGACAAGTTTGGGGTTTATTGTTGTTTGTTGGTTTGGTTTTGGTTTTGGTTTTCCAGATAGGGTTTCTCTGTGTAGCCTAGGCAGTCCTGGACTTATTGTAGACCAGACTGGCCTTGAACTTACAGAGATCCTCTTGCCTCTGCCTCCCGGGTGCTGGGACTAAAGGCATGTGCCATCCTGCCCAGCTTGAAATACTGTTTGGAAGAAATTTTCAAAATAGAAATTTTTATTGTGTGATGTTTTTGTTTATTTTCAATTTTTTGTATAATAAAGTTTAAAAAAAAAGAATTTACCCTACACCTATGTAACAAATGTATAACTTGGTTTTCATGTGGGTCCTCCAACTGGAAGAGGGGCTGTCTCTGACTCTCTTGCCTGCCTTTGGATCCTTTTTCCCTAACTGGGCTGCCTTGTCTGGCCTCAGCAGAAGACATGCCTAGTCCTACTGCAACTTGATATGCAAAGGCAGGACGATAGCCATCAGGACAATATCCATGGGAAGGAAGCCTTCTCTTTTCCAAGGAGAAAGGGGTATGGGGGAAGGGGAGAGAGAGAGACTGGGAGAAGAAGAGGGAGGACAGAAAGCTGTGATGGAATGTAAAAGAAATTAATTAATGGAAAAAAGAATTTAAAGAGCAAATGAAAAATAACACATTTGAATATTTTTTTCATCTTTTAAAATATTAATTTCAGGGCATGCATGAAGAACTTAATTCCACCATAGGGATTATTTATTCTGTGGACAAGAACAGTGTTAAAGCTAATCAGGCAACTGTGAGTCAGCAGAATGCATTAAACCTGTAGCCAGATGATATATCTTCTGGAACTAACTTGCAGAGACTAGCTCTGTAATAAGGGACGACTCATTTAACCTCGTTCAGCCTGTTCTGCTCAGGTACCAAAGGGCATTGTACTCAAAGACTGTTTCAAAAAATTAAATGAGATAAAGCCTGTAAATATGCTTTGTGTAGACAGAAGAGCATGCACAGGTAGGTCCTTTCTGTTATAATAAGGAGCGACAAGTCACACCATAAGACAAAGAGCAAAACATTACAGTTTAGAAAGCATAAATTATTGCCCAATGGTGGTGACACACACCTTTGATCACAGCACTCTGAGAGGCAGAGGCAGGCAGATCTCTGTGAGTTCGAGGCCAGCCTGGTCTACAAAGCAAAGAGTCCAGGTCAGCCAAGGCTACATAGAGAAACCCTGTCTCAAAAAAAAAAAAGAGAGAGAGAGAGAGAGAAAGGGGGCTGGAGAGATGGCTCAGTGGTTAAGAGCACTGTCTGCTCTTCCGCAAAGGACTCGGGTTCAATTCCCAGCATCCACATGGCAGCTCCCAACTGTCTATAATGTCAATTCCAAGGGATCTGACACCTTCACACTAATGCACACAAAATAAAAATTAAATAAATTTAGAAAGAAAAAAGAGAAAGAGAGAGAAAGAAAGAAAGAAAGAAAGAAAGAAGGAAGGAAGGAAGGAAGGAAGGAAGGAAAGAAAGAAAGAAAGAAAGAAAGAAAGAAAGAAAGAAAGAAAGGAAACATCTTGAAGGAAAAATAGCCACAGGAACTTGAACTAAGAATAGGAATGTGGAGGAGGGGAGGTGCAGAAATGGCTCAGTAAAGAATGCTTCCTGCTCATGCAGAAGAACAACGTTTGGTTCCCAGCACCCATATCAGATAGTTCACAACTGCCTGTAACTCCAGTTCCAGGGGATCTGATGCTCTCAGAATCTATGGGCCCCTGCATGGCCATGGCATACATAAACTTATTCAGGCACACACTCATACACATAAATAAAAAAATAAATATTTTTAAGAGAATAGAAATGGCCAGAAAATGAAAGTTAGGACAGAAAGAATAGAGTCCTTTTATTTTTGGCTTTTTGAGACAGGGTTTTTCTATGTAGCCTTGGCTATCCTGGACTCGCTTAGACCAGGCTGGCCTCGAACTCACAGAGATCCTCCTGCCTCTGCCCCCTGAGTGCTGGGATTACAGGCGTGCACCACAGCATCCATCAAAGAATCTTAACTGGCTACAGCTGGAATACAAAGTGAATAAATTGTAATAAACAAGTAAAAGAAAGAATCTTAGCTGACTTGACTTGCAAAGATTGAATAATATTAAAAGTATTGATAGGCCAGGCAGTGGTGGTGCACACATGCACAAATAAATATAACTTAAAAGATGTTTTTAAAAGTAGTAACTGCTCTATTTCTATCATCTAGACAAAGGAAAAAACCAAGGTACCTCAAATATGGTCTACAACACAACAAATAGCAAGTGATTGGATGAATCGGTGCAACAGAGCTATAAGGCACACTTCCATGGTTTCAGAGAAGCTGGCATGTTTATGGTGATATAAATTTCTTTTATGCCTAACAACTACATAGCCTATGAAAAGTTATGCAAAACTTAAAATACGACAGATTTATTTGATCAGGAAAGCCCACACTGCACGGACCTGTCTCTTCCTGAAGCATGGAGCTCAGCCTTCAGTGAACAGCTGTCAGCTCTCGCCCTGTCTGCTCCCAGCCCTTTGGAATAAAGCAGTGAGTTATTTGCAGCTGCTCCACCCCTTTCCTGGAGCCAGGGACAGAGCAGAAGTACAGAATATCAAAAGTCCTTGTGTTACGTGCCAACAGGGTCTGGCACTGCCAAGACAGTATCTGAAAGCAACCATTACTATTGTCCTAAATATCCCAGAAGAGCCCAGGATTGGTTCTGACCATGTTTGTGCGCTCAGGGTTCCACTACCTTCTGCCAGTCTTGTCCAGTGCTCTGAAGAGCCAAAGGGGGATAATGTTTGTCTGACACCAAGGCCATTTTCCCACCTTCATTCACATTCATTCCCCTTCTATGTGTGCTTGTGTGTGTCTGCCTGTCTGTCTGTCTGTGTCTGTGTGTGGTGGTGGGAGGAGCTGGGCCACAGGATTCACACAGAGGTCAGATGACAGCTTTGTAAAGTCAGCTGTCTCCTTTCAGGTTAATGTGGGTTCTGGGAACTAAACTCAGGTCACCAGGCTTGCACAATGGAGCCATCTTGCTGGCTCTCCTGGTCTGTTTCCACAAGTCCTGAGTCAAGCTCTCTGGCTTTTGAGTAAATCTAAGACCTTCCCAGTAGCCTTTCAATAAATGTATGAATTGCTTCCAAATGCCAAAGTCCTCTTGTGTCACAGTGAAGAATGACTGGCTAACTCGTTTCTGATAGAACTCTCGGAGGCATTTGCTTTAGGTTCACATTCTCTCTCCCACTGTTCGCTGACCTTGCCACTTGACCCTGCTCCACCTCCGCTAGAACCCTGCTCCTATCTACAAGATCCTCCGCCAGGGCCAGGGTAGCATCTAACCTCCTCCCAGCAGCTTGCTGCCTTCCTCTGACCTGGATCTGGGCTCAGGCATGTGTGCCCTCTGCCTATCCTCCCATCTCAGCACAGCACCAGCCAGGGGAGAGTCTCTTCAGGGTCACTACAGGGTAAGGGGCACCCAGAGGCAAAAAGGAAATAGAAACTTCTTATTTTTACATTTTAATAATGCAAGTTTATTTAATAATGCAAGTTTATTTCCCACACTGTGCCAGCATTGTACAGGCATGACTCACAGTGATGCTTTGGAGTAGGGCTGAAGAGATGACTCGTAGGTTAAATGTACTGGCTGCTCTTCCAAAGGATCTGGGTTCAGTTTCCAGCACTCATGTCAGGCGGCTCACAGCCATCTGTGATTCCAGTGATAGGATCCGTCACCCTCATCTGGCCCCCTTGGGCACCCACTCACACATGAAGTGTGAATATGTTTTAAATACTTTGAGATGGAGACAACAAGTTCTCCAATTTTAGATGAGGAAACAAGGGTTTAAAGAAAGTAAGAAGGACCCGGGCATGGTGGTACACATCTTAAATCCCAGCACTCTTGGAGACAGAGGGAGGCGGATCGCTGTGAGTTTGAAGCCAGCCTGATCTACAAAGCAAGTCCAAGATAGCCAAGGGTACACAGGGAAACCGTGTCTCAAAAACCCAAAAAAGAAAGAAAGAAAGAAAGAAAGAAAGAAAGAAGGAAGGAAGGAAGGAAGGAAGGAAGGAAGGAAGGAAGGAAGGAAGGAAGGGAAAGAAAGAAAGAAAGAAAGAAAGAAAGAAAGAAAGAAAGAAAGAAAGAAGGAAAGAAAGATGTTAAGAAAATCAAAATGAACTGATACATGGGACCTCCTTGAAAATCATTGACTGGGGTTGGGGGTAGGGTAATGCCTCAGCAGAGCTTCACAAGATTGATGACCTGAGTTCATTGCCCAAAACTCAAGGGAGAAGGAGAGTACCAACACCCCAAAGTTGCATTCTGCTCTCTACACCCCTGAGGTTCACACCTGTGCTTAAGCTGGCACACATGCACACATGTGCACAGGCTCACACACACACAGATGGATGGACATGTATTTACATACATAATATATGTACACATAATAATAATAAGGTATTTTTGGGGTGCTGGAGAGATGGCTTAGAGGTTGAGAGTACTAGCTGCTCTTCCACAGGTCCCAAGGTCAATTCCCAGCAAGCACATGGCATCTTATAACCATGTATAACGGGATCTGATGCCCTCTTCTGTTATGGACCATATTTGCACACGGAAAACTCATACATAAGTAAATATTTTAAAAGTATTTTTAAATGGTACATGGATAGAAGGAGGGAAAGCAGAGTAAAGATGAAACAGGGTTAGCCATGCATTGATAACCAGACACATGATGGGAACATAAAAGATCATTATGCTAAATAAAATTATTTTGTCTGTATTTGAACTTTTCCATAATTAAAAATGTTTTCCTTACTGGAGATGTAGCTAAGTGGTAAAATGTTTGCCTCAGAAGCCTGAGATCATGAGTTAAATTCTCAGGACTGGGAAGACAAAATTCATTAACAACACTAAAGTTTATAAATTCAAGTAAATAAAAGTCACATGAGGCCTTGATGCTTCAGTGTCTGATCTCTCAGCTTCTACTTGGGTTTTTCTGGCAAGGTCCTTAAAAAGACCTAGAACAGGCTGGAGAGATGGCCCAGAGGTTAAGAGCACTGGCTGGTCTTCCAGAGGTCCTGAGTTCAATTCCTAGCAACCACATGGTGGCTCACAACCATCTATAATAAGATGTGGTACCCTCATAGACAGCAGGCAGATGCTGCATAAAAAACAAACAAATAAATAAATAAAAATACCTAGAACTGGTAAGTGATATTCAGGGAAATCAAGGGAGAGCTAAAACCTGTTAACTAATTTCTGCTCTTCTTTTTCAGTCATCACAGACAATACCCACACCAGATAGGGATGGAAGAGGTGATGGCTCGCTCGGCAGTCAAGAGTCCACAGTGCTCTCGCACAGGACCTTTGTTCTGTTCCCAGCACCCACAGTCACCTGTAACTCCAGCTCCAGGGCATCTGACATATCTTCTGAACTCCGTGGGCACCTGCTCTCAAGTGTGCATCTACCCACATGCAGACATACACACCATACATAAAAAAAAAAAAAAAAAAAAGGCCAGGCGGTGGCGGTGGTGGTGGCGGTGGCAGTGGCGGCACACACCTTTAATCCCAGCACTCAGGGAGGCAGAGGGAGGCAGATCTCTGGGAGTTCCAGGCCAGCCTGAACTACAGAGCGAATTCCAGGACAGCCAGGTCTACACAGAGAAAGACTGTTTCGAAACAACAACAACAAAGTAGCCAGGTGGGTAGTACACTCTTTAATCCCAGCACCCAGAAGGTAAAGGCAAGTAGATCTCTAGAGTCTGAAGCTAACCTGGTCTACCTAGTGAGTTTCAGGCCAGAAAGGGCCTCATAGTAAAACCCTGACAATAAGCAAACAAACAAACAAATAAATAAAGCTTTTTTTTTTGTTGTTTTTGTTTTTCAAATAGAAACTCTCCAGGTAGTAATACCCTGGCAAGGCAGTGATAGAGAACCTACTTTCGCTTTTTCTGCCTGCCTTGGAGGAGGCACAGGCACAAAGAGAGTATTTGGCAGACAAAGTTTTCTAAAAGCACCAGGGAACAGCTGCCCTTTCGTTGTCACCGGACCTGCCAGGCCCTGAGTCAGCACCACACCCCTCCCCATCCTCCCCTGGGAGCCAGATCTGACTTGCCCTTTCCTGGCTGGGTTAGACAAGTAGGGCCAGCCTGGCTCTGTCCTGTTCCAGCATCCTCCTCGGTGAACAGAACCTGCGTGATGTGATTCTGACCTAGCGTGCCCATCCTTGTCTTCTTATCACCCAGAGCAGTGACCTCATGCCTTAGGTTTTCACTTTGAAGAGGGCCTAAAACAGCTGTTCCTAACCTGTGGGTCTCAGCCCCAATAGGTGTAGCATATCAAATGTCCTCCATATCAGATATTACATCATGATTCATTACAGTAGCAAAATTACAGTTATGAAGTAACAACAAAATAATTTTATGTCACCACAACATGAGAAACTGTTGTTGGTGTACTTAAAAAAAAAAAAAACAAAACAAAAAAACCTCTTTTATTTAAGTTTCTTATATCTTTTTCTTTCTACTCCACCCCAATATCTTCCAACATCCCAACACTAGGTAGGAGAGAGAAAGGGTTAGTGGGAGAGGGGGTACAGTTCTCTTAGCTGCTTCCTGCTGGTCAAAGTGATTGACTTCCTTGGAGCCAGTCCAATTCTCCTTTCAGGAGATCTCCAACTTCTTGTCTCACAACAGCAACCAGGAGCAGCAAAGGGGAAGCAGGAGCAGCTTTGTTCTTTCTCAGACTCCACATGCTCTGGGCTCTGGCATTTAGTCTCCCTCCAGAGTCCTCAGATTTAAACCATCTGCAGCTGGCAAAGAGCTCCTCTCAGAGCCCGCACAAAACAAATAGTCTGCTACTGTGGACCATCCGAATCAGTCCCACATCCCACACCAAAACAAAACCATGCTTATATCCACAGCAAACTGTATTAAAGGGTCACAGCATGAAGAAAACTGAGAACCACTGGCCTGAAAGATCACCAGCCAAAGCCAGGTGTAGTGATCTTTTAATCCCTTTAACACCTTTAATCCTAGCATTCAGGAGGCAGAAGCAGGTGGATCTCTGGGCTCAAGGTCGGTCTGGTCTACATAGTGAGTTCCAGGATAGCTGGAGCTACACAGAGAGAAGAGAAAGAAAGAAAGAAAGAGAGAGAGAGAGAGAGAGAGAGAGAGAGAAGAGAAGAGAAGAGAAGAAAGAGGAAAGGAAAGGAAAGGAAAGAAAGAAAGAAAGAAAGAAAGAAAGAAAGAAAGAAAGAAAGAAAGAAAGAAAGAAAAAAAAAGAAAAAAAGAAAGAAAGAAAGAGGACAGAAGACAGCCAGGTCTACACAGAGAAACCCTGTCTCAAAAAAAAAAAAAAAAAAAAGAAGAAGAAAGAAAGAAAAGAAAAGGTGACTATCCAAGTCCTTAGGGACACAGATATGTCTGTGAAAAGAGTCCCTGGGTGGAAAGGATAATCAGGCACCAACATCTCCTGCCATCTGCCAAAATTTCCCTTCCCTGGATGTCTTGGAATTGGATTTAGGAGAGAAGCAGAAGTAAATGTAAAAACACCCTCCAGGTGAGGAGAGGAGATGGATCAGTTGTGCAAGGCACCTCAGAGGAGCTGAATTGGGTCCCCAAGACAAACATTGTAAAAGCCTCCTGTGGTAGCATGCACACTGTAAAAGCAAAGATAGGTGGCTGTGTCTTTCGCTGGTAAGTTAGCCCAGCATAGTCAGCAAGTTCTGGGCCAGCGAGAAGCTGTCTCATAAAACAAAGATGGCACCTAAGGAATGGTGTTCTAGGCTCACCTCTGGCTTTCACATGCGTGTTCACACAAGAGCACTTACACACACTCTAACACATGCACGCAATAAACAAACATAACTAGAAAAAAAGAGAGAGAGAGAGAGAATGAGAAAAATCCTCTTTTACAAAGAAAGGGTTCACCTCTAGGTTCCATCCTAGAAGAGACCAAGATTGGGGCAATATGGGAACCAAATTTTTCGTTTTTAGAATAATCTTTAGGAGATTACATTTCGTGTGTGCATGTGAATATGTGCACGTGTGTGCGCATGCACACAGGTGTGCAGAATATGTGAGCACAGCAGACACAGTGTATGTTGAAGTGAGAGGATTATTTGTAGGAGTCAGTTTTCTTGTTCCTCTTCGTGGGTCCTGAGGATCCCACTCAGGCCATCAGCATTGGCAGCAAGAGGGTGTTTGTTTGTTTGTTTGTTTAATTCACTGAATCACCTCTCCAGCCCCAGCCCCAGATACTTGCTCTGCTTCAGGTCAAAGCCTCCGCAGTCCCCTCATTGTTTTCTTTCTCGGTTTCTAACAGAAGGTGATTGGCCTCTGCTCTCACTCCCCCTGCCACACCTCCAGGCCTGGCTGAGCACTCTGCTAACAAACCCACCCCATACAACATTCAAATCCCAAAGTATCTGTGACTGCAGAAGTTTATTAAAAGCTTCACGGAGAAATAGAAAAGAGGATTGTGTCATACAGCACAGAGCAAAGCTTAATTAGATCCCTTCATTTGACCAGCCAGACCTGTTTCTTCCTAAGGTCTTCTTGCTAAGGATTGCTCAGTCCCCTCGCTTTACCTCTTCCCCTTCTCAGGTGGAGAAGCAGGCAACAATGGCAAGATGGATGTTTTCAACAAATTACACAACTGGAGAGCTACAGACCATAGAAAGAAGTTGGGCCGAGCCAACTTCTGAAATTCACATTCATGTCAAACCATTCCGTTGTGATCTAAGTTATTGATTACATTCAACGAACCCCAGTGGTTACCTAAAACACAACCACCTGCTTTTTCTCGAATGTTACTTGAAAAGAGGGGAGATGCCTCTACTCATAGAGGCAGGACCATACCAGTGATAACTGGGGATGAGGTTCAGTTGGTAGAGTACTTAGCTAGCACATGTGAGGCCTTGCTTGATCCCAGCGCTGCAGACACTGGGCATGGTGGCACATCTGTGTAATCCCAGCATTCAGGAGGTGAAAGCAGGAGGATTAGAAGTTGAACAGCTTCAACTGCATAGGGAGTTTGAGGCCAGCCTGGGCTACCCAAGATCAGACTATGTCTCAAAAATATAAAAAAAATAAACCTTTCTGCTGATATGGTGGCTGGTATATACCTAGTTAGTCAGGAGGCTGAGGCAGCAGGATTGTAAATTCAAGCCCAGCCTGGACCACAAAATGAGCTCAAGACCAACTGAGGCGCCGTTTCTCTCCTCCTCCTCTTCCTCCTCCTTCTCCTCTACTTCTTCTTCTTCAACAGGGTCTCATGTAGCCCAGGCTGACCTCAAAGTTTGCTATGTAAGCAAGGCTAGCCTTGAGCTCTTTTTAGAAAAAAATATTTATTTTTATTTTATGTGCATTGGTGTTTTGCCTGCAAGTATGTCTGTGTGAGGGTGTCAGATTTTGGAGTTATAGACAGTTGTGAGCTGCCCTGTGGGTGCTGGGAATTGAACCACAGGGTCCTCTGAAACAGCAGTCAGTGTTCTTAACTAGTGAGCCATCTCTCCAGCCCCCCTGGCCTTGAACTCTTAATCCTTCCTTCTGTTTCCACATCCCAAATACTAGAGTTAGAAATCACAGACATGTACAATCACATCTACTTGATCTTGTCTCAAATTAAAAAAAAAAAAGTTTCATAAAAAGAGGTTTTCCCTAATCTGGGATACCAGCAAAAGGTCTTCCTTGTCTTTCTTTTTTTTTTTTTTTTAGATTTATTTTATTTTATGTGTATGAGTGTTTTCCCAGCATATGTGTGTGTATGTGTGTGTGCCTGTATGTGTGCATGTGTGCGTGTGTGTGTGTGTGTGTGTGTGTGCGTGTGTGTATCACATGCATGTCTTGTGCCTGTGGAGATTAGCAGAGAGTATCAGCACTTGTCTAGAATTCAAAAGGCCCTGGGCTCAGTTCCCCCACTGTAAAAACAATGGATGAATCCTGAATGTTTATTAAGAACCAAACACTGGGGCTGGAGAGATGATGGTTCAGTGGTTGGGAGCACTGGTTGCTCCCCAGAGGACCAGGGTTCAATTCCCAGCACCAATTTGTTAGCTCATAACCTTTTGTAACTCCAGTTCCAGGGGAATCCAAAGTTTTCTTCTGGCTCTGAGGATCCCAGGCACGAAATACACAGAAATGCACAGAAATACAAGCAAGCAATACCCCCAAATACACAAAATTTTCTTTAAAAAGAGCAAAGTATGTGTGTAGGTATCTGACAAAATGAGTTAATATGATGTAGTTCACTCGTGGTAAAGCTGTTAACTTTAATTATTAGTTAAGTCATATTTTTTCTATTTTATTTTGGGATTTTTTTTGGTTTAAATACTTTTTAGATTTTTCAGTTTTACTTTATGTGTATGAATGATTTGCCTGTCGGGTATGTTTGTGTACCACATGTATGCCAGGCCCCTGTTGAAATCAGAATAAGGCATCCCCTGGAACTGGAGTCATGGATGGTTGTGAGCCACCATGTAGGTGATAGGTCCTTTGCGAGAGCATCACGTGATTTTGATTACTGAACCATCTCTTTAGCACCTGCTTCTAGGTTTGACGCTGGTGGTCACACTCAGCCCTCTAAACACACTAAGAATGTCCTCTGCCACATCTCCAGTGCTAAGACACAGCTTCCAAGCCATTCCTACTGTCGTTTTGTCTGTGTGTTTAAAGGGGACTCACGGTGTGGCCCTAAAGGGCTTGGAACCTACTGTGTAGAGCAAGCTGGCCTGAAACTTGCCGTGATCATCCTGCCTCTGCCTCCCAGGGCAGACTTCCACACCTCCTGGTCCCAAACACTCACATTCCTTTTCCTCAGGTTTTTTTTTTTTTTCTTCAACCCTCCTGGGATATAAGCGAAGCGTCTTGCTTGTCTTTCTTTTTCATTTTTTAGTTTTAGATTTATTTCATTGGATGCGTATGAGTGGTTTGGCCGGCATGTACATATAGGCAGCACGTGTGCCTACCTGGTGCCCGTGGAGATTAGTAGACGTGTCGGGTTCTCTAGAACCAGGGAGCGGGTGGTGGTGAGCCACCCTGTGAGTGGGTGCCGGGAACTGAACCCAGGTCCTCTGTAAGAGCAACAAGTGCTCTTAACTGCTTAACTCAACAACTGCTCTTAACCTCTTAACTGGAGGTCTTCCTCCGTCATCGAGGATGGTTTATCATTAGGATGTGTGGAACTGACAGAAGTCCTTTTGAGAAGCTCCGGTGGAAAACTGTAACCACAAGGGACACCGGACGCTGTAACTGAGACCAAAAGGACTGAATTACTGTGGCCGATAAGCAGCACTAGAAAGGCAGAAGACAAACTGTCAGCGTGTCTCCCACAGAGGCAGGAGAGAGATGCCAGCACTGGGCGAGGCAGAATCCTGTTTGGCAAGGGACATCATCTGTCCTCATGCGGGAAAGCATGACTCATCCGGGTGCTACCGAGTAACACCACAATCTCTCAAGATCTCCCAAGTCCTTAGCTCAGCTCGAACTTACCCAGGGACTCTTGGATCCACATCAGACTCCTGAAGTACAACTTCCCAGGGCAAGAATGTGGGGCCCAGCGGTTCTCTGGGCCTATTGTCAATTACAGTTTCCAAAATGAATGAATACTGCTGTGTCTGCTTTCTCTAAAACAAACTGTTATTGAGTGCTAGTTACATGAAACTTGACCGGCATTGGTTGGAGTTCCTTCTTTTTCTTTCTTTCTTTTTTTCAGGTGTTTTTTTTTTTTTTTTTTTTTGAGACAGGGTTTCTCTGTGTAATCTTGGCTGGACTCACTTTGTAGACCAGGCTGGCCTCGAACTCACAGAGATCCACCAGCCTCTGCCTCCCTGGGATTACAGTTGCTTGGATTACGTTTGCCACCTCCTTCAGGCGTTGCTAAACTCCTGAACACGGGTTTTGCTTTTCGAGACCTTACTATGTCCACCTTACCAGGATGAATGAAGAAGTTGTAGCTTAAGGCTATAAGCATAAAGATACAAATTCAAACACACAGCATATGTATGTTTATATATATATTATATGTTATATATATATTATGTATGTATATATATAAATATAAATCCAGCTGTGGCTGTTTGAAACTGTGACCCCCAGTATTTAGGGGACAGAGGCAGGAGGCTCTATGGGCTTGTTGGCCCCAGGCTGGCTGTAGGTTTAGTGAGAGACCCTTTCTCATAGAGCTAAGGTAGAGAGTGCTATGGTAGGATAGCCAGTATCCTCCTCTGGCATCTGTGTTTGCACATGAGAATACACACACATGTACATATACCCTCACACACGCCACATTTTAAAAAATGTTTTTGTTATGTGACTAGCATGGCAGCAGATGCTTGAAGCATGAAGCAGGAGAATTAATAATTGGAGGTCAACCTCCAGTTAGTCTGTCTCAAAATTCCCTCTCCACGGCTGTCAAGATGGCTCACCTGCTAAGGGCATTTGCCACCAAGTCTAATGCCCTAAGTCTCATCCTCAGAACCCACATTATAGAAGATGTTTAAACTGAAAATTAAAAAGAATGATTCTTTAACAAGGTCTCATTCAGTAAGCTGGAACTCTCTGTGACCCAAGCTGCCCTCCATTTTACAGTAATCCTACTGCCTCAGGCTACTGAGTGCTGGGATTACAGGCCTGAGCTGCCACACCTGTCACACTGAGGGTTGTTTGTATGTTCATTTGCCTGCTCATGCGTGTGTGGAGGATACAGGTTGACTGAAGGTCTTTTTCCTCTTCCATCTCCCTCTCACTAGACCTGGAACTGGCCATTTCAGCTAGACTGGCTGGCCATCAGCCCCTGGAATCCTCTCTCTCTGCCTATCTCTTCCCCTAGCTATGGGATTACATGTACGTGCCACTACGCCTGACTTTTTAAAAAATATTTATTTATTTACTTTTATCTGTGACTGATCTGTTTTCACACACCTAGAAGAGGAGATCAAATTCTATTACAGATGGTTATGAGCCACCATGTGGTTGCTGGAAATTGAACTCAAGACCTCTAGAAGAACAGCCAGTGCTCTTAACAGCTGAGCCATCTCTCCAATCCACTGACTTTTTCCTTTTTTTAAGATTTATTTATTATGTATACAGTGTTCTGCCTGCATATGATCCCATTATAGATGGTCATGAGACACAATGTGGTTGCTGGGGATTGAACTCAGGACCTCTGGGGGAGCAACCAGTGCTCTTAACCTCTGAGCCATTTCTCCAGCCCCTTATGCATGACTTTTTTACATGGGTGCAAGAGATCCAAACTCAGAGCAAGTGTTTTACCACCCACTAAGCCTTATTCCAGGCCCTGATAATTGAGTTGTTTGTTTGTTTTTTAAGAAATGTCACCAGGTGCTGGATTCGGCAGCACTTTTACTAAAATTGGAACAATATAAAAAGGATTAACATGGCCTCTGCGCAAGGATGACATGCAAATTTGTGAAGTGTTCCATATTTTTAAGACAGGGAACAGGACATGAGCCTACCACAGATGGCCTCTAAAAGACTCTACTGATTGAGGTATCGAAGCAGAGGCTGAGACTCATAGCCAAACTTTGGACAGAGTGCATAGAATTTTATGAAAGAAAGGGGAGATAGAAAGACCTGGAGGGGACAGGAGCTGCAAAAGGAGACCAACAGAACAAAAAACAAAAAAAAAACAAAAACAAAAAACTGGGCCCTGAGGGCCCTATATAGACTGATTTCCCAACCAAGGACCATGCATGGACAGGCCCTAGAACCCCGGCTCATATGTAGCCCATAGACTCGAGTGGGTCTCTAGTAAGGGGAACATGGGCTGTCTCTGGCATGAACCCAGTCTCTGATCACCTGCCCCTGGGGGGTGCAGCCTTGCCAGGCCACAGAGGAAGACAGTGCAGCCAGTCTTGATGAGACCTGATAGGCTAGGGTCAGAAGGAAGGGGAGGAGGACCTCCCCTACCAGTGGACTAGGGGAGGAGCATAGGAGGAGAAGAGGAAAGGAGGGATTGGGAGGAGAGGAGGGAGGGGGCCACAGCTGGGATTCAAAGTGAATAAATTGTAAAAAATAATTAATAAAAAATAAAGAAAAAAAAGAAATGTCACCAGGCAGTGGTGGCACATGCCTTTAATCCCAGCACTTGGGAGGCAGAGGCAGGTGGATCTCTGTGAGTTCAAGGCCAGCATGGTCTACAAAGTGAGTCCAGGACAGCCGAGGGTACAGAGAAACCCTGTCTCAGAAAAACAAACAATAACAACAACGAAAACCAAAGTGACAGGTAACTTGACACTTATATTAAAAGAAAAATGTTCTCAGCTTGCCGGTTGCCAGTGTAACTGCTGCCACATTCCTGCCACAAAGTCAGCCAGTGCCACCATGCTTTTCCTTCCACGATGAGCTCTCTGCTGCCAACAAGAAGCAAAGATAAAACACTTATATTCCCACTAGCAGTGAATGTATTCATGTGCTTCACAGCTTTGTGTCTTTCTCATTTCATTCTGTTTCACTGTGTCATTTCATCCATCTCAGTGGATTACACTTATGCTGCCTTTAGAACCCTCCCCCACAACCTCAATTAAATTACTAGGTTAGCAACACTGTCACACATACATTTCTGAAAATTTCCAATTACCACATGTGTGTTCACTGTTAGTCAGCTTTCTGTTACCAGGACAAAATAAGTCCATGTATACTTGTCCCTAGGGCTTTGGGCCTGTGGCAGCATGGTTCACACAAGGCCAGAGTATGTGGCCCTGGAGACCTGGAGACCTCATGGTGGCCAGGAGATAGAGAGCGATGAAGAGATCGTATTCTCGAGTATTCAGTACATGGACCTTAGAAGATAGTTCATAGCCAACCAACCCATAATATTCACCAACATTGTACTTGGGCGGAATTTCAAAGCAGAAACAAGTGAACCAAGTAAACAGGCGGTGGGATGGAAGGCAGACGAGAGTGTTTATGGCAGAGGGAGCAGTACACGGAAAGGAAGTCACAGAAGAGCTACAAGCACAGCGTGGCATGACCTTAAGGTTGCTCGTCCCTCCTCTATCTGTTGGAAAGCATCTCACAGAGCCACGCAGTGCACAGCCTTTGAAGCCACACACAGCAGGTGTATGGTGTGTGGTGTTGTACTCAAAAACAATGAGAACTCTGATGCGACCGGAAGTCAGGGTCAGTAGGGTAAGGAGCAAGAGAAGTCTTGTCCAGATGTGGGGCCTTTGTCTCTAGAGGATCGTAAAATGTCACCCGGCCCCTAAGCCTCCCTTGCTAGATGAGGATTTGTGGATGTTTCTTCCTCCTGGGTCAGCCTCCCCAGCCAATAGGGCTGCTGCTGAACTGGGGCTGAGGTGAAAGCCAAGCCAGGAAGGAGGAATGCTAGACAAGCCTGCCTTAACTTGTCCTGCTCCACAGCTCTGGTCTGAACAAGTGAAGGAGCCAACACCCTGCCCTTCCTCTCTCTTCACCTTCCTCTCTTGCCTGAAGACTTGGCACCCTCCTCCAGCTGGGAAAACTGGGTAAACTGGGATGGGAGGCTGCACCCCAAGTAATTAATCCCTGGCCTCATCAGCCAGGCTTCTGGGAACACAGAAAACGAAAGAAAAGTACCAGCCTTGTGGGTGTCCTTCCACAGCCCAAAGGTGTGACGGGTGTCCCTGTGGGAAGGTCCTGTGAGGGAACACAGTTGGTTCCCCCAAGTCTTCAGGAAACTGTAGAGATGCACGCCTTGTACTTCTGTGAAAGACATCCAAAAGGGCTGGGTGTGGTGGCCACATCTGTCATTTCAGCAGCTGGGAGGTGGGGATAGGAGGATGAGGAGGCCTACATGGTAAGTCTCAGGTGTGTCTAAGAAACCCTATCCTTTAAAAATTAATAGTAGATGAGAAGGTAACCAATGGTAGAAGGAAGGCTTCCCTGTTGGGTCAGGAGGAAGCATGCATTGCCTGTCTGAGTGGGCATAGGCTCTTCTAGAAGCTGAGGCTCACTTTTAAACTCTGCATTTCCAGCTTGCTCACGGAGGCCTGAGACCCAGCACTCAGGAGGCCGAGGAAAGAGATGAGGGACTAGAAGCCACCTGGGCTTCAGAGAACCGCTCTCAAGAAGGAAAGGAAGGGGGAATAAGGGGAGGACAGGGAAGAAAAGGGAGGAAATGGAAGAGAAGAACAGAAGCTACCTCCCTTAAAGTGGAAGGCAGACCCACAGAGGCAGCACAGAGCTGCAGTGTGGCATGGTAGGCCCACTGACTCTGGCTGCCAAGGGGGTGGTTCTGAAGGAATGGGTGGTGCCTTCCAGAGAAGATGACAAAAACCAGGACAAGGAACTGGAAAGGCATGTCAGGACTCTGGGACTAAAGCGTCCATGTGTTGAGAACATACATCAGCACAAGACTTGTGTGATCCATGGGACTGGGTCAGTTGCTGAGTGTGGAAACTTCTGCTATCTTTGTTTTTGTCCTGATTCGGAAGATCACTTTAAATCCAGTGGCAAGAGGCAGGTGCGTTGCCACACACCTCTACTCTCTCCCGGCCTTAGGAGGCTGTCGCAGAAATACTGCCGTGAGTTTGAAGGCTACATAGCTAATACCAGAACAGACGGGGCTGTAAAGCAAGACCCTGTCTCTAAAACCCCAAGTCGACAAATGAAATGATTAGTTGATGGAAAAGATGGCTGGGTGGGTAAGAGCACTTGCTGTTCAGTCATGAGGACCAGAGTCCAGATGGTAACATTCATGTAAGAAGCCAGAGTTACAGGCCTGTCACCCCAGCTCTAAAGGGGACAGAGACAGGAGAATCACTGGGGTTTTCTGGCCTCTAGTCTAGCTGAGGGAAAAAAAGAAAGTGCAAGGTGTAGGTTTGGGGAGAGACTCTGCCTCAAAGAAATAGGCACACAGTGCCCTGCACAGATGTATTCTCTCTCTCTCTTTCTTTTACACACACACACACACACACACACACACACACACACACACAGAGGCATACTCGCATGCAACTAACTAAATCTCAAAAATATTTTTAAAAAATCAAATAAATAAATAAAATCAACTAATTGGGATATGCCATACATAGTGGTTGCTGCTCTGTAAGAAGACAGGAAAGCAGGCACAAATGCTCTTAAGGTAGTTCCTAATGACCAGCAGGCATGGTGGTGCACACCTTTAATCCCAGCACTTGGGAGGCAGAGGCAGGGGGATTTCTAAATTAGAGGCCAGCCTGGTCTACAGAGTGAGTCCAGGACACCCAAGGCTACACAGAGAAATCCTGTCCCTAAAAAACAAATGAACAAACAAACAATAAAAGGAGGCTACTAACTAAGTAACTAACTAAGTAACAACTAACTAACTAGAGAGAGAAAAATCCGCCTGAAGCTCCTAAGCAGCTGTTGGGTTTGAATCAGAATGAAAGCTAATGTGAACTGCCTGAGCAGACTTCAGCCAGGCCAATGGCAAACAACCCCAGGAGGAGAGAGCAGGACAATAGCCGAAAGGCTTCACAGGTGCCCACGAGACCCCCATACGCTAGAAAGTCTTGTTCCTAGTAGGTTGGGGACTGTGTTAGGTGGGGTTGAGGGCTTTGGAAGAGCAAACAAAGGGAGTTGTGGACATGGGAAGGCAAACAAACCATCTCCAAGATCACTTCCATCTCCACTGACCTGTAAGTCTCCTAGCCCTGACCCATCTTGGTCTTCCTAGCAGTCCTGAGCGATTGGAACCAGCCACTCAGAGAAAACAGAGTTGTTTACTTAACATCCCTTCTCCCTCCTCTGCAATAAAAAATTTGGTTTTCCTAAAAAAAATAAAATAAAATAAATAAAAAACAAAAAATCAAAACAAAACCTCTCTATCCCCTCTTATACCTCCAGGAGTCTGACACTACCCTGACCCCAGAGTGGACACATCTGGGTCTGTTCCACCGCTGGCTACCAAGGTCTAGAGATGGGTATGGTGTGATCCAGGTGAGTCAATGAGACTCACATATCCAGGACCTTTGCTACAGACAACTGGGGACAAGCATGAAGCCAACACAGAGGAAAGCAGCCACCAAAGGCCATTTCCTGGTGACATCCGTTGCGTCCTGGATCTGTCTATACTCAAAGCTAGACTTACCCCAAGGTGGTTTCGGAAGTGAGTCAATACATTTCTTTCTTTCTTTAAGCTGGCTTGAGCATGGTTTCTGTCGCCACCAGAAGGACCCAACAAATTCAGGAAGTTTAATGTTGGTGCTGGAAGGTAGTTGAGCAATGAAGCTCTGGCCTGGCATGCCTGAGGCCCTAGGTTTAATCTTTTATAATGATGGATAAAGGACTGGAGAGCAGGCCCTGTCTTTCTTTCTATTCTGGTGCTATTAGATGAAGTGCAAAGATAGAGGGAAGGCAGTGTGAGAGAGGCCGCGTAGAAGATAGCGAGAGCAGCCTGAAAGACGTGCCAGGAAGGAAGAGTGGGGACCTGGGAGTGTCAGCAGGTCCTTGGGCAACTTGAGAGAAGTATTTTAAAAGATGAGGGGAAGCAGGCTGGGGTTGTAGTCTGTCAGTAAAGCACTTTGCCTTTGTGATAGTTGAGTAATCGTCCACTTGACGGAATCTAGGAATCTAGAGTCACGAGAAAGGACCTCTAGGTGTGCCTGTGGGGGGTTCTCGGGATTGCATTCACTGGGGTGAGAAAAGGTCATCCACTGTGGGTGGTACCATTCCCTGCTGGGATCCTGGACTGTGCAAGTGGAGAGGCAGAGCTCAGCAACAGCGTGCATTCCTAGTTCTCTGCTTTCAGAGCCTGGAAGCAAAATGACCAGCTGCTTCAACCTCCTGTTGCCTTGAATTTTCCACCATGACGGATTGTACCTTTGAACTGAGAGATAGAGTAAACCCTTTTCCCCCTGAGTTTGCTTTTGTCAGGGTATTCACTGCATTCACTAACAGGCAAAAAACAAAAAACAAAAAACAAAAAAAACCCAAAAACCTAAGGCATGAAGACCTGGGTCTCATCTTTATTAACATTTAAAAAAGAAAACAGGGTTGTAGAGATGGCTCAGGGGGTAAAGACACTTGCTGCTACACCTGACCACCTGAGTGCAGTCTCCAGGGTAAAAGGAGATTATTAACGGCTGCAAGGTGTCTTCTAGTCTCTACGCAAGTACCATACTCACTCAAGGCCAAAAAAAAAGTAAAAGAAAAATTATAAAAAGACAAAAATAATGAATATGGCAATACAGATTGCCTCAATTTACAACATCTGGGCTCAAAATTTCTTGTTTTCCCAAGTCTGTAATCCCTATATTTGTGAGATAAAGGGGAAGGCAGGACGATGGGGTTTTCAAGGCCAGTTTTGGCCAAGTAACAGTATCAGGACAACCTTGGCTGTTTCTCAGAAAGGCAGCGTGGAGAGATGGCTCAGCATTTAAAAGCATTTACTGCTCTCGCCGCATGGTAGCTGACAATGCCGAGATAGGATTTGGCTAAGGAAGTTGGTGGAGCTGGTACAGGAAAAGGGTGAAGGGCCTCAGTGTGAACAAGGGCCATTGTAGATGTACTTCTGAGTGATGATGATGGTGGCAGAAATTATGTAAAGAATGGGGCTTAAGTTACAATATGAGGATTTGTGTCCAGTCTTATTGTATCTTGTTAGACCATGTTCAGTGGATATCCCTGGAGGCCTTCTCTCTCTCTCTCTCTCTCTCTCTCTCTCTCTCTCTCTCTCTCTCTGGCTCTCTCTGGCTCTTTGGCTTTTTGGCTGTTTGAGACAGGCTTTCTCTATGTAGCCCTGGCTGCCTTGGAACTCCCTCTGTAGACCAGGATGTCCTGGAACTCAGAGATCCGCCTGCCTCTGCCTTCTAAGTGCTGGGATGAAAGGCGGGTGCCATCACCACCCAGCTTTAGTTAGGGTTATTAAGGTGGGCTGTAGTCACATTTTGGATTCATTTAAGTGGGGAAGTCCAACCATTTGTTTAGAAGGAATGGAAGCCAACCCATGCCAGCTCAAGGCAGAAAATCTGAAAACCAGACATGTAGTTCCTCTACAGCTGTGGAGCAGCTGTGTCTTCCCTTTGTTTTCTGCATCTGTTGTTTTGCGTCTTCTTTTGCTCTGTTCTTATTCTCCCATGGTACTGAGACAGGAACCCAGGACCATATATACTGGCAAGGCCAGTATTACACCTCTGAGGCACATCCCTAGGCTATCTCTGCATCTGTCTCTTCTTCCTCCTTGCTAGGAGCTGGCCACAGCTGGAGCACCCTGGGTGTCCCACGGGGAGGGAAAGCCACCACCGAAGCGAAGCGGCTGAGCTGGCTGCGCCACCAGGACAGAATGTCTGTCACAGGTGCCCAGATGTGATGAGCTGGGCGGATCAGACCTGGGTCACTACAGGTCACCACTCGGATGAGCCGCTGTCTCTGTGATCAAGGGAAGCAAAAAAGCCAAGAGATATGTTTTCGTTTGGGAAGAGGAAGCAAAGTCAAGAACAGAGACGAGAATTGCTAGGGAGATCGAGAATGTGAGACAGGCTTGCCGGCAGTGACAAGAGTCCTCCTTTCTGGCTCACACAGGCTACCTTGGACCCCACCATTCCTTTTACCCTCTTCCTCTCCTCCACCATTGCCTCTTTTTCTACTCCCAACCTCTTACTGATTGCTCCTGTTCTGGCTGACCTCCTCCACATAGCCCTGGGACTGTCTGCTTTCATGCTCCTGAAACATTCTAGAGGGGCCGGAAGGAGATGAGTCATAGGTTAAGAGCACTGGTTCTTGAAGAGGACCCAAGTCCTGTTCCCAGCACCCACACGGTGCTCACAACCACCCACAACTCCAGTGCCAGGGAATAAGACACCCTCTTCTGAGTCCCACCAGCACCATGCACACATGTGGTACACAGACACACATGTGACCAGAAACATTCATACACTTAAAAGGCCTGGCGCAGTAGATCACACTTTGATCCCAGCTCTCTAGAGGCAGAGGCAGGCGGATATCTGAGTTCGAGGCCAGCCTGGTCTACAGAGTGTGTTCCAGGACAGCCAAGGCTACCCAAAGAAACCTTGTCTCAACCAAAAATAAAAAAAAAAAAAATTATAGTTCTAACATTGCTAAAGCAGCCAAGAACCTGAGACTTAGGTCATGGGCGCTAGGGAAAAACCTGCTACCACTGTTCTGCTAAAGGAACATGGCAATCAAATGCCTCCCAGTGACCTGTTACGGCTGTAGATGGAGGCACCACTCAGCCCTAACCGGAGAAGCTGGGAACAGATGGCAATTAACACGGAGACAGACAACTGGACAGTGCGCAGAGAGTGAGAGACTTTGCAGCACTCTGCCCTACATAGGATGTCTTCAGCAAAGCATCCCCTCCAGGCTCAAGGATCTACGTGGAGGAGGAGGCAGAAGGACTGTCAGAACCAGAGGTGGTGGATGACTCCACGGAAACGGCATCTTACACACACACACACACACACACACAGCAGGGCTGGTCCACACGTGAACTCACAGAGACCTGCGCAGCTTCAAACCAGACAAAAGGCAGCGCTGACAAGAGGACACGGACACCCTCCTTCAAGAAGCCATTTGCAAATGACACCTCTTGGGAAAGGCTGAGTGAGTTTTATCCATTGGAATGACGCCTTGTGACGCCCACACTGCAGGGCAGGCCCCGTGCCCAGGAGTCAAGGACAAAACTGACTCCCCGCACTTTGTGTTCTGGTTTGGTATTTTTGTTTTGTAGGTTTTTTGTTTGTTTGTTTGCCTGCTTGTTTTGGTTTTCGTTGTTTTTACTTTTTCTTGGTGTGAGAGAGAGAGAACGTGAAGCTGGGTGAGAGGAAGAGCGAGAAGTTGGGGAAGGAAAGGAATATGATCAAAATATATTGTATGAAAAAAATTAAATAAAGAAATTATCATTAAACCAATTCCAGAAAGTCCTTCGAGAACTTTCCCGTTGAATTAGTCAGACAACGAGTATTCTTCAGTTCTAGCTTTGTTTTGTCCGTTTTCTGTTCACGCACTCATTTATGTGGACGAGTATTTGTCGGATGCCAATTTCATGGCCAGAGCTGGGGGTGAAGTGTTAAGCAGGACTGCTAGCAAAGGTTCCCTATAAAAACAGAGTTCTGAGCGGGGCACAATGGCTCACGCCTTTAATCCTAGCACTCCGGGAGGTAGGTGGATCAGCCTGTCTCCACCTGCCTCTGGGAGTTAGGGGCCAGCCTGGTCATCTACAAAGTGAGTTCCAGGACAGCCAGGGTTGTTATACAAAAAAAACTTGTCTCAAAAAAAAAATTATTTTTTAATAAATAAAAGACAGTGTCACATTGAGGTCAGGAACACCGCTCAGTTTGTAGAGTGCTTGCCTAGCAGGCACAAAGGCCAGGTCTGACCTCCACTGATTTTCAGCACCCCACAAATCACATGTCATGGTGCTTACCTGTTACCCCAACACTTGGACGACTGAGGCTCTAGGGCCCCGAGATTAAGGTCATCCTCATGTGGCCTCATTTCCTGTCTTCCCCAAAGCCTTGAGTTAGGACCCAGGGTGCCAGACAAGTGTCTGTGGGGAACACTGACAAGCAGGAAGGAAGTTGGTTTGGCTGCTGAAGGAAGCTGGGGAGGAAAGGGGGTGGATAGCCTGGTGGGGCCACTCCAGGATGTGCTCATCAGCTGCCTGGCCCTCTGCTCCTAGACTCAGGAGTATAGAACCCTGAATCTCTGAATGGCGAGGTCCCAAAAGGCAAGCACACAGCCAGGATCTTGGGCTCTGGGCCGCTTGGGCAGTGCTTGCTACAGGCCCTCCTGGAAGGGTGAGGGAGAGTCTAGAGTGGGCTCCAGTCTTTCTGGGGCCAACCAACCCTGGGAACAAGCCTGCCACCTGGTACTCCTTTCTTGAGCCCTGGCCTCCTCCTGGAGCATGCTGCTCCCATAGCTTAGGGACTCTACAGGCAGGACCATAGACCTACCTGGCCATGGTGCTGGCCTCCTCCAACGGGGAACCGCCAGTCAGAGCTGTGCTGGCTCAGTGCCCAAGTGTTCCGAAAGGAAGGGCAGGACCTCTTCTTTCTCTCCTAGGGAATCAAGCAGCACAGGACAGAGAGAATGAAGGGAGAGAAGAGAGTGAGAAAGGAAAGGTAAAGGGGGACCTTAATATTAAAAAAGAGCAACAAGAAGATACAGTGGCATATATCTATAATATTAGAACATGGGAGGCAGAGGCAGATTCAGGCCAGCCTGAGCTACATAACAAAACCTGTCTTTAAAAAAAAACAAAAGCTAGCCTGATATGATAGCGCAAACTTTTAGTCCCAGCACTCTAGAGACAGGCACAGGCACAACAATGTGAGGTTGAGACCAGGCAGGCTCTGTCTCAGAAAACAAAAACAAAAACAAAAACCTAATGAGTTCCAGGGCAGCCTGGGCTATGGAGACCCTATCTCAAGAAAAAGTTTCATTTTTTTTAATTAAATTTAAGAAAACCATATAGCCCTAATTATTTCTGTTTGAAATCTCTGATACCATCCTCTTGCTTACTCAGTAGTCACATTTCCTCCTTACCCACTTCCCCCTCCTCCCCGCCGTTCCAGTCATATTGAGGAATGTGGCCAGCTGAGGTATTTCCACAGGGCTTCTGGGAAATTGCCTCATGGAATTGCAAGACTAGAATATTGTAACATCACAAGGAGCTCATCCTAAGGAGCACAGGAAACCACAGGAGAGACCATGCTAGTCCCAGCTCTATGACCCTAGGAGCAGGGGAGGCTCAAGTCCATTCTCAAAGCCCCCTGTTACCCTGATGCATAATAAGAACTAGAAGCCCACACTTCACTTTCCTCTTTCTTATCTATCTATCTATCTATCTATCTATCTATCTATCTATCTATCTTATATGTTTCTTTCATATATCTATCTAGCATCTGTTTATTTGAGACAGGGTCTTTCTGCATACCACCAACTGTCTCGGAACTCACAGTGTAGACCAGACTGGCCTTGAACTCACAGAGATCTACCTGGCTCTGCCTCCAGAGCACTGGGATTAAAGGTGTGTGGCGAACCATTTGGCTCTTTCCTGATAACCAGCCATACCTTTTTTTTTTTTTTTCCCCTCCAGAGACTGGGTTTCTCTGTGTAGTCTTGGCTGTCTTGGAACTCACTGTGTAGACCAGGCTAGCCGAGAACTCAGAGATCCACCTGCGTCTGCCTCCCACGTGCTGGGAGTAATGATGTGCATCACCACAGCCTGGCCATCATTTTAGCACTTCAAACTTTTCAAAGTATTTTTACACAGATTATGTATATGTTGTATATATTTGCTCCTGACTCCATCTCCGAGTTGGTGGCTGAGCAGGGCTGCCCCTTGCTGGGCATATAAGGGCACAGGCACAGAGGTTGACGTCACATGAGGCCCAGGAGCATGGGCACATTGTGGTTTTCAGCCAGGCTGGAGCTTGGGTTTCCTGACTGAAGCTCGGGGCCTGTTGCCAGCTCTCCCTCCCTGTACTCACCAGCTGTCCGCTTGAGATTCAACACCTTCTGAGGTAAGACAGGATCTCCTGAGGGGATTAACGTCCCCTAGCTGTCTGTGTGGCCTTTGGGTTGGTAAAGATGTCTCAGAGAAAACCTGGGCCTTTGCCAGTGAGGCAGGCTTGGAGTTTTAAAGTTGACTCTGTTTGGCTCATGGGAGGTTGCTCAGACTTTACTGTGACTTCTTGTGACAGGAGCCAGGCAACAGCTGTCCTTGGGGGCGCATTTTGGAGCCGTTTGAACACCTTCCTCTTTGAAAAGTTTAAAGTGCTTGCCTCTTTTTGTTGTTGTTGTTGAGGGTTTCTATTGTCATTTTAGACAAGGTCAGGTGTAGCCCAGGCTGATCTCAAACTTGATATGTAGTTAAGGATGACCTTGAATTTCTGCTCTTCTTGCTCCTATATTCAAATTTCTGGGATTATATATGTGTACCACCATGCCTCCAGGGATGATTCTTTTTAATTGATTTAGTCAGTCAATCAGTTAGTTTTTTGAGAAAGGATCTCACATACACAGTCCAGGATGTAACTAAAGATTGCCTTGAACTCCTGACCCTCCTATCTCCATCTCCCAAGTGCTGGGATTACAGGCGTGCACTGCCATGCCTAATTTATATTTGTTTTATTAATGCTTGTTTGTTCTTGACAAGGTCTCATTGTGTAGCTCTGGCTGGTCTCAAACTCCCAGAAACCTGCCTGCCTCTTCCCTCCCAGTGTTAGAATAAAAAGCATATGCCATCATGCTTGGGTATTTTTATTTGTTTTGTTTTTTTGTTTTTAGAGACAAGGTCTCACTTTGCAGCCTAGGCTGTCCTTGAATTCTCAATCCTTCTGCCTTAGTTTCCCTAGGAGCTTCAGTTACAGGTAAGTGCCTGTCTCTTTCGTTTGTTTGTTTTTGTTTTGTTCAAGATGGGGTTTCTCTGTGTAGCCCTGGCTGTCCTCAAACTCACAGAGATCCACCTGCCCCTGCCTCCTGAGTGCTGGGACTAAAGGTGTGCACCACCGTGCCAGGTTATGTCTGACTTTCTTTTTTGCTTTATTTTGTTTTTCAAGACAGGATTTCTCTGTGTAGCCTTGGCTGTCCAGGATTTGCTTTGTAGACCAGCCTGGCCTTGAGCTCACAGAGCTCTGCCTCTGCCAGGATTCCAGGTGTTTGCCACCGAGCCCAGCCTGTCTGACTTTCTAATAGTCCTGGTGTTATAGTGCCGAATCACTTCTGGTGATATACTTCCTGGTAGAATCCTCAGACAGAATAGGACATTACATGTCAAAAGGAGGAGTCTCTTATAGGTGTGATTCCAGAGACACTCCAATGGCTCAGTGTCTTAGCTACTGAATGCTATCTGTATCCAGAACGTTGGGTTACAGCTAAGCAGAGAAAACCACCTTTGTCTCTGTCTGGATATTTTTATGTCAACTTGACACAAGTCAGAGTCAAGGGAAGAGGGGCTTTCAATTGAGAAAATGCCTCCGTATTTGCCCACAGGCAAGCCTGTAACGCTTTCTGTTTGTTTTTGTTTTGTTTTTTGGTTTTTAGAAACAGGGTTTATTTGTGTAGCCTTGGCTGTTCTGGACTCACTTTGTAGACCAGGCTGTCCTCGAACTCACAGAGATCCTCTTGCCTCTGCTGCCAGAGTGCAGGGATTACAGACATGTGCCACTGAGCCCAGCTTCTGTAATGCATTTCTTAACGGGAGGTGCCTATCCCGTTGTGGATGGGGCCACGTCTGGGCTGGTGGTCCTGAGTACTGTAAGAAAGCAGGCTGAGCCAACCCTGGGAGAGAGCCAGTAAGCAGCACTTCTCCATGGCCTCTGCTCTAGTTCCTGCCTTGGGTTTGCTGCCCTGCTTGAGTTCCTGTTCTGACTTCCTTAGATGGTGCACTGTGATATGGAAGTGTAAGCCAAATGAGCCATTTCCTCCCGGAGTTGCATATGGCATAGGGGTTTCTTCACAGCAGTAGACACCTAAGACCATCGCTGCCCACATTTGGAGAGACAGTATCTGTGGAACTGAAGACACTGTGTGCAGTGCGGGCCTGGTGTGCCCCGGCTTTCATTTCTAGCACTGCATTAAACCCAACTGCGATGCACACCTATACTCCTAACACTGGGGAGGTGTAGGAAGGATCACACTGTCAAGATCATCCTCGGGCCAGCCTGGGATACAAGACCCTGTCAGAGAGAGAGACAGACGGGGGTGGGGGTGGGGGGAATGGGAGGAGAGAGAGATGTGCAAGTTGCATCTTTCATGGAAACAAAGCAAAGATGGTAGTGAAAACATCCAAGATAAGAGATCCCTGGACCCAGGAGGCTCTGAGGACGCTTGCTAACTGTGGGTACCCTCAGCTTCTTAACTGCTTCTCAGTTTCTCAGTGTCAGACTATTGCAGTTCATGAGTCACACCTGGAAACTGCCCCAGCAGCATTCCTGACCCGAAAGAGACAGGCCCTTGGTTCTGATGGCTGATTGATAGTGAGTCGGGAAAAGGGCAGCAGACGGGCAGTCTGGAGAGCAGACCTGTGCTTTGCACGGGAGCCTAGTGAAGGGGAGAGACAGAGCTGCTTTCTCTGTCTGGTACAAGTGTCTGGGACAGCAGAGTTTGATCTCAAACCTGGCCTCCTGTATGTCTAGCACAGCTGACTCCCCTCAGGTCACAGCCTGTGTCTGGCACTTACCACTACCACACCTCTCTGTAACTCATACACTGAGATCTCAGCTCCCAGGGTCACTGGGGTCATAGGTCACACTGGGCACGATGGTGCACCTCTGTGGTTCCAACTATTGGGAAAGTGCGGTAGAAAGGTTGCTTGAGGCCACGAGTGAAAGGGCAGTTTGGGAAATGGTGAGACCTGTCTCAAACGAACGAAAACAGGGCATGGAGGGGCATACTTACAATCCCAGCTCTTGGGAAACTGAGGCAGAAGCACTGCAGTTTGGCAAGTTTGAGGCTGCAGGCTAGAATACATAAGAAAATTCTGCCTCAGAAAACTGTGAAACAGCAGGGCACGGTGCCACAGCCTGGAATCCCAGCATCTGGGAGGCAGAGGCAGGTGGATCTCTATGAATTCGAAGCCAGCCTGGTCTACAACCAAGGACAGCCAAGGTTACACAGAAAAACCCCAAAACAAACAAACAACAACAAAAGACAAAACAAAACCTGAGAAACACACACACCACACCACACACACATATACCATACGACCACATACACACACACACAGGGTGGTGTGTAGATCAGTCCTTAGGAGGTGACAGGTCATACAATTAATAGCAGCAGTCATTAATGAGATCAGGTTTTGTTTTATTACTTCTTCCTTTCTGTTTTGTTTTTGCTTTGAGACAAGGTCTCACTATGAAGCCCTGGCTGGCCTGGAACTCACTATGTTGAGCAGGCTGGTCTTGGACTCACAGAAATCTACCTGTCTTCGGCCCTTAAGTTTCAGGATTACAGGCGTGCACCACCCCACCTGGCTCAGTAGGTTAGAATCTTTTTTACGTTTCCTTTCTGAGTGTGTACTGTGTGCACATGCGCAGTAGGCCAGAGAGCAGCCTCGCGCGCCTTTCCTGGAGTACTACCTACTTCTTTTTCTTGTCTTTGAGATCGGGTCTCATTGGCTTGGAACTCACCAGACTAGATTGGCCGTCCATCGAGCCCCAGGATCTGCCTGTCTCTGCCCCGCCAGCACTGTGACTACAAATACGCATCACCACGCCTGGCCTTCTGACACGGGGTCGGGGCTCCAGCTTAGGTCCTTGAACCTGCAGGCAGGCACTTTACCAACAGGCACGCTAGCTCCCCAGCCCTCTTTATGGAAAAGGCCCAAGTGCTGCGCTTGCCCTTTCCATCGTGTGAGGATGCAAGAAGATGGGACATTCTGTGCTGGAGGTCCTCACCAGACACAGAATCTATGACACCGGGAACCCGGGCTTCCTAGGCGCCAAGCATAGCAGTAAGCCATGTTTGCTGTTCAGGAGCTGCCAAGGCAATGGTATTCTGTTTACCAGCCTGAATTTATATATATTTTATAAAAAATATTTATATATAAATACATATGGTTATATATATATAATGTACTGTTCTGAATGTATGCTTTATTTAAGCCAACTACTGGAGATTGCTAGTATTCAAGCAAACCACAATCACGTCATTTAAACCTGATATTGTTTCATAACAACAACAAATATATATAATATTTATATTTATATTTATAAATTCACCTCATTGAACAGCCATTCAGAATGATGGTTATGTGGCATTGAGGCATATCCATAGTTGTTTTCTCCATTCACTCACTGTTCATTCACCATTAATTCATGGGAGCTCATTATGAACCCCTGTATCTCCACACCCTGGGATACAGAACGAAATTCTCTTGTGTCGTTTGCAGTCTAGTGGGAAGCTGACCCGCAGACACAGAGACAGCTGGGGCCAGTGTGGCAATGCATGCATGCAGTCCTAGCACTTGAGAGGTTGAGGTAGGAGGATCGGGAGTTCAAGGTCAGGCTTAGGTATATAGTGAGTCTGAGGCCAACCTAGGCGACATGAGACGTGTTCAAAAGAACAATAGAGACAAAGGAAGAGGAGGAGAAAACGGTACCACCGAAAACTCTGGGAAGGAAAAAAGCTGAGGAAGGATACCGGGTAAGGGAGGCCTATTTTAGGAAACACCATCCCCAGAAGCCTCACCGTGAAACTGACATTCCATTTTGTCGTTGTTCTTGAAGATGACATTTGAAAGAAACTGTCTAAGTGTTCGTCCTGGGAGGACACACTACAGGCAGGGGAAAGAGTTCACAGACCCCACAGCTGAGAAGGGGTCCCTGCCATGGGATCACAGAGGGGACAGAGAGCCTGAAGACACAAGGACTTGATCATGGGTGGCCTACGGGCCTATCAAGGACCTTGACTTTCTGCTAGCGGAGTGCTTCCCCTTGGAGGAGCGAGAGCAGGAAGTGGAGCGATGTGATTTACAGTTTCAGGGGTGGGGGCTGGGCATGCCCGTCCAAGATTGGGGAGAAAGGGCATGCACACTCGTGCCTCTGAGAATCCTTCTGCACAGCACATGGGGAGAGCCAAGATAGCACTGACCCTGGGGGGTTGGGCGGCACAGTGTTGGACCCAAGTGGGATTTGTTGATAGGTGGCTAAGGAGGAGAGTCTGTATGTTTAGAATATAAGCACACACACACACACACACACACACACAAATCTGTGTGCCGCCTGGCCAGGGCTGTTTTGAAACTCACCAAGTAAAAGTGCTTATCCCGTGAGCCTGAGCACCTGCACCTGAGCTGGATCCTTGCACCTACAACAGAAGCAGGGAACTGACTCCTGAAAGGTGTCTGATGATCTGTGTGCCCGCAGGCACGTGCACACACAAACACACACCCTCAGGTTGGACCCTGCTGTTGAGGCTCAAGTCTGGCTTTACCAGAAAGCCCCAGGACTCAGTGCTGAAAGGACGGGTTCCCTTCCTCAGCCGGGTCCCCGCCTGCTCTGGGAAACCCCAGATCCTCTGAGGAGTGTCACACAGCCCTCAGGGAGCTGACAGGCCCAACCCTTACCCCGATAAGAAACCCAGAAACCCATTCAGTGTGCACGTGGGGATTCCTGGAAATACCCTCCCCGTGCAAATGAGACGCCTTGGCACCTTAGCTTTCCTCCAGTGACCTTTCCCCACACCTCTAACCCGACCTGGAGCTCCCCCACACCCTGCTGCCCACAGGATAACTCAGTACTGCGTTCCCCTTCTCAGGACAGGGCGGTGCTGCTGCGTGTGAATGAGTGTCGCTGGCACGCCTAGCCCCACCGAATCAAACACACTCCCACTGTGCAAGGTTTATAATGCTCCCATTCGTGAAATAAACTCTCTCACTCCACTCCTCCGCCATGACCACCGGAGGCTCGTCGTTTATTCTGGGGGAAGAGGACTCCGCCCTGAAAAATCCACCGGTGCCCACCCGGGTTTGACTATGGGTCAGGCAGCCACTGGCTGCTGGCCGTGAGCTCCCATTCACCCCCGTCGAGCTGCTCGGCCCGCCGCAGTGCCCATCCGCGACAGAGCAGGCATTCTGTGCACCCGAAAACAAACCGGGCTCCTGCCACCGCCTCCTGGCTTTGGAGGAGCTCTAAGCCTCCGTCACCGATCCTGGTTTTGGAGCCCTGACCGCCTCACTGCCAGCTGGCCTGGTGCTGGCAGCCCAGCTAAAAGAGCAGCGACAGTTATCTCAGAGAAATCTTTCCTCCGGCACCTCTGGCTGCACTGAAGACCTTCTGGCCCAGATCTCAGGTTTATGAGAGAGGCGGAACCTTTGACCCCGAACTTCACCCTTTTCTGCCTGGAAGCCAACGAACGCACTTGACCTTCCCCCAGGAGAAGCACAAACTTCCGGCCAGGTGGTGTCTGGACCTCATGGGAGACACAGAATGACAACCACAGCACACACACTACACTAGTGCTTGGGCGATCAGAGAGTCAGGAGTTTAAGGGCATCCTTGACTGCATCTCAAGTTTGAGGTCAGCTTGGGCTTCATTAGACACTTCCAAAAAACTACCTCTCTCACCAAGCACTTGGTCGACAGTGGCAGACAGATCTCTCAGTTTGAGGCCAGACTATATAGAAGCCAGGGCTATATAGAGAGACCCTCAAAAAAAAAATGTTGAGGTCAGATTGTATTTATAGAGAGATGTTAGTTTTTGTTTTGTTTTTCAAGACAGGGTTTCTCTGTGTAGCCCTGGCTGTCCTGGAACTCACTCTGTAGACCAGGCTGGCCTCAAACTCACAGAAATCCTCCTGCCTCTGCCTCTGCCTCTGGAGTGCTGGGATTACAGGCGTACACCACCACACCTTGATGTTAAAAGATGTTCATTTGTTGAAAAGCAGGGGCTGGAGAGAAGGCCCAGCCGGGGCTCAGGGGTTAAGAGTGTCTCCGGACCTGAGCTTGATCTCCAGCACCGGTTGCGGGTGGCTCACAGCTTCAGGGATCCAACTCCTTCTTGTAGCTGCGGGTACACACATGCACATACCCACCCTCCAGACACACATACACGCACATAATTAAAGATTAAATACACATTTTAAAAAAAGGGTCTGGTAATTACACACGGTACAAGTGGCCTGTGAGGAAGATAAAGAAAACAAGAGCCCCAGAGGCTGGCAAGTTCACCGCGCTGAGCTGGAGTGAGTGTTGACGGAAGGCAACGGGGATAGGGGAGATAGTCTGTGACGGAGAGCTACCTGATCCTCAAGGCTCGGTGTGGAGTAGTGGGAAAACCCTGACTCTGCAGTGGGAGAAATGGGGCTGAAGGGAGGCACAGGCCAAACACCCACACACAGAAAATAAGCATGATCATTAATAAAGCTTTTTTAAAAAGCTCGGTTTAAGGGTTGAGGATTTATCTCAATGGTAGAGTATTTGCCTGTCTTGTGTACGGCATAGAACTAAAGTACCTGAAAAAATGAAATTCAAATCTAAGCTTAATCACACGGAAAGACTAAAATTAGATAACCTTGGCGTGATTGACACCCGAGAATCCTAGACGCGATGCAGTAATTTTGTCACATAGCCACATCTCCCTCTGCTGGCCAAGCCTAGTTTTGCATAGAAAATCCAAGCCCCTACCCCTTTGTTTAGTTTAGTGTTTGTTTGTAAGGCCCCTGCTGACTGAGGAGTGTATTCTGTCTTCTTGGTGTAGTTTTATGGCTGTAACCTGAATGTCACTGGATCTTTGCTTAAAAAAGCAGCTGATGTGGGAACCCCCTGGGGAAAAAGAACTTTCTGTATCGAGCTGAGTGGTGGGACACACTTGTAATCTCACAGGTTGGGCTACATGGTGAGCAAGCGTGGCTCCCTAAGCGGCCGAACCGCCACTTCTCTTTATGGGAATGAAACCCAAAGCGTACGGGAGAGACCACAGGGCTGCCGGGCTGGTGTGTCAGTGGCTTTGTTTCACATTTGATTTTATTATTTTAATTCATTTTCTATTGTTTTGGTTTCTTCCCCCTAGATAACTCATCAGTCTGAAACTTCTGGGCTGAGCCCTCTTTACAAAACAAGGATACTGGAAAAAAAAAAAAAACAAAAAAAAAAACATGGTGGTGCATGCCTTTAACTCCAGCGCTTGGGAGGCAGAGGCATCTCCGGAACTTGAAGGTCAGCCTGGTGTACATAGAGAGTTCCAGGACAGTCAGAGCTAAATAGAAAGGCCCAGTCTCAAATTAAAACATTAATAAAGCCAGGTGATGGTGGCACATACCTTTAGTCCAGGACAGCCAAGGATACACAGTGAAACCCTGTGTTGAAAAACTAAATAATAATAATAATAATAACAACAACAATAAATTAATTTAAATAAATAAATTTTAAAATAAAAATAAAGAAAAGGCTTGGGTATGATTGTTTTCCCATTTTCTAGGAGTGATGTAAGGTCCACATGAGTGATAATCTTGAGGGTACCTTAGTCAAAGCAGAACACCCTACGGGCGGAAGGGTTTACGACCGTTACTTCTGGGTTTCACTTCACTGTTTTCTTGCCCTAAAGATCTTTAGCCTGTACTCATTTGCTTAACAAACAAAGAGTGATTGCCTAGAGTTTGTACAATCACAAGATACATATAACTGTGTGCTGAGTGTGAAGAAAGGAGACAGGCAAAAATCACACATGGTGAGAATGACAGACTCAGCTGTCCCAAGCCCTGCTGTAAAGAGTAACGGAAGAGTCACTCAGTGGAGGCCCTGGGCTTGAGCTCCAGAAGCTGGGGAAGGGGATGGTGAGCCACAGAATCACACGGAAAAGAAAGATGGATCCTAGTAGTGTAGAGGGGATGGTCAAAAAAGTCTTCCTAGAAAAGGTGATATTCAAACAAAGCTTTGTTCCACTTATGTGAGGAAAAAAAGATGAGTGTAGTGGTCCATAGCTGTGATACACGCCCAAGTGATGCAGCGCTCGGGAGGCAGAAGCGGGAAAATCAGGAGTTCAAAAGCAGCCTGCCATAAGTTTGAAGCTAGTCCGAATTCCGTGAAATCCTGTCTCAAAAATAAAACAATTACCAAGCGGTGCTAGCACATGTCTTTAATCCCAGCATTCAGGAGGCAGAGGCAGGCAGATCTCTGTTAGTTCAAGGCCAGCCTGATCTACATAGTGAGTACCAGGACAGCCAGGGCTACACAGAGAAAGCCTGTCTCCAAAAATACATACAGGCGATGGCTCCATGGGTAATGTGTTTACTGCACAAGTATGAGGATATGAGTTCAGATCCCAGCACCTCAGCTGGGTGTGGGGGCAAACACCTTAAATCCTAGGATGATTCTGGGTGCAGAGGGAGGCGGATCTCTTGAGTTTCACATTAGCCTGTTCTATACAGAGAGTTCCAGGCCTGCCAGGGTTACATAATGAGACCTTGTCTCAAACCAAACCAAACCAAACCAAACCAAAACATACCACTAACTGCCATGAAAAAGATGGGCAACTGGGCGTGCCTGTCACCCCAGTGCTGAGGAACAAGACAGGCAGATCCTGGAGGCTGGCTAACCAAGCTAGCCATAATGGTGAGCTCTGAACTCTTTGAGAGACCCTGTCTCAAAAAATAAAGAGAAAAAGTGACTGAAGAAGACCTCGTGGGCTACACAGGTACTCCAGCTCACAGGGGAAGGTACAGCCAAGAGCATACACAGACACATACACACATGTACACATGTATGTACACCATGCATGTGTAGAGACCACACACAAAGCCAAAATAAATATATATGTACATTGACCAATGGAGTGTACACTATGCGCCAAGAATGGAACTGGTCATTATGAATGCAAATCCAGCTGCTCAAGAGACTGAGGCAGAAGGATTGGAAATTCAAGGCCAGCCTTGGCTAGACAGGAAGATTCTGTCTAAGACAAACAAAACAAAGCAAAATTAAAAGTAAAACTCGGACCCAGGCTATGTCTTCACTGAGCAAAGGCTGACTTTGGTTATGGCAGGCGCAGGGAAGGAGAAGGATGAATGTACTACAGAGGAATATGACCTGGGTGAAGAGACGGACTGTCCCCTTCAGAAGTGAGCTTCAAGTCAAGCATGGCAGCCCATGTCTGTAATCCTGGCTACTCAGGGGGCCAAGGCAGGAGAATTGCAAATTCAAGACCTGCTTGCTCAACTTACAAGGACTGTGTCTCAAAAGGGGTGATGGTGGCACATATGTTTAATCCCAGAGGCAGGTAGATCTCTGAGTTCCAGGCCAGCCAGGTCTACACAAAGAAACCGTGTCTTGAAAAAATAAAATGAATGACCATGTCTCAAATAGAGTAAGGGGCAGGTAGCTCTGTGGATAAGGGTGTTTGCCACACACGTGTGACAACCTTCAAACATGCATGCAGGCAAAACACCAATGCATATAAAATAAAAATAAATAAATCTTTAAATTAAAAAATTAAAAATGATAGAAGGGGCCAGAGAGATGGCTCAGAGGTTAAGAGCACTTGGCTGCTCTTCCAAAGATCCTGAGTTCAATTCCCAGCAACCACATGGTGACTCACAACCATCTGTAATAAGATCTGGTGCTCTCTTCTGGTGTACATGCACACATACAGGCAGAATACTGAATAAATAAATAAATAAATAAATAAATAAATATTAAAAAAATAAATAATAAAGAGAAGAAAAAATGATAGAAGACATAAAGCTCTAACTGCTCTGAGTGTGGGGGAGGAAAGAAAGGAATTTATTTCTTTCTTTAGAGGCAGGGTCTCTTGTCGTCCAGGCTGACCTCAAAGTAACTGTATAGCTAAGGGTGACCCTGAGTTTCTGAGCCTCCTGCCTCAACAAGTATTGGGATAATAAGCATGTGCCACTGTGCCCAGATTTTCAGAGGCTGAGGATCAAATCCAGGGTTTCCTGTCTGCTAGGCAAGTGGTCTACTGACTAAGCCAGATGCTTAGCCCCAGATCCTCCATTCTGGAGGGTCTTTTACAGCCTGAGGGCGCACACACATAGCATTTGACTTAATCTTCGAATAAATCCTGTGAGGGAAGATAAACACCCTTATCTTGCTGTGAAAACACCTGTTCAGAGACCTTAAGTAATTTAGAGGGACTTTCTTTTTGGAAGCCCTGGTTTTTTTCACCCTCCATTTCCATACAGCCTGGGCCAGCAGTGACAACATGGAGAGAGCAGGATACACTCAGATTTTATCCAGCACTGTAGTGGCAGATGAGTTAGCCAAAACAGTGGGATGTGCAGAGGCTGAGCCAAGCCCAACAAGGAAATAGTTCAAGAATCAACAGTATCCAGAAGTCAGATTGTCAGAGCCAAGAACGGTAAAGTTTGCACAGCCAAGACTCACCAGTAATTGGCCCAAAGGCCAAGTCCATCAGTGGAGCTGGACCAGCAGAGTGGAGAGGAAGGCCAGAGAACTTCAGAAGTGGGCAAGCTACCAGCTAAACCTCAAGCTGCTGGCCTCGCTGGTATTCAGGTTCTAGGAATTGGGGATAGCGATGACATAAGTTTTGTTGTTGTTCTGTGACTGGGGTGGGGAGTCTCTTGTTACCCAGAATTTGCTCTGCAACTGAGGATGATTTTAAACTCTTTTTTTTTTTTTTATTTTAAACTCTTGATCTTCCTGCTGCATCTTCTGAATGTGGCTGGCACCATGCCTAGCTTTATCTCCATTTTTTAAATTTTGTAAACTTTATTTTTACAAACTTGTGAGTAAGGCCAGGCATGCTGGCAAATGTCTTTAATCCCCGCACTTGAGAGGCAGAGGCAGGCAGATCTCTGAGTTTGAGGCCAGTCTGGTTTACAGAGTGAATTCTAGCCACATAGAGAAACCCTATCTCAAAAAAACAAACAAACAAACAAAAAAAAAACTAAAAAAGAAACAAAGAAACAAAGGAAAGAAAAAGAAAAAAAAAACACTTGCCAATAAAACAAACATTACACATCAAAATCCATTTTTTCAATAATTAATTATTCTTATTTTATGTATGTATGAACTACACGTATGTATGTGTGCCACATGCATTCTGGTACCCGTGGAGGTGAGTTATGGATGGTTGTGAGCCACCACGTGCAGCCGCCTGGGAACCAAACCCAGGTCAGCTGAAGAGCAGCCTGTGCTCTCAACTGCCAAGCCGTCTTCCCTCTGGACCCCAAATCCCTGTTTAAGCACTCCAGGAAGCTAGCAATGAAGCAGAATGGACTGCAGGGTGGACATGGAACTGGAACCATGTGAGCCGGGAAGGTAACTCACTAGCAGCGCATGCTCTTGTACAGGCATGAGGAACTGAGTTGTGATCCCCAGGAAACCCTGCACTGGAGAGGTAAAGATGGGCAGATCCTTAGAGCTCCCTGGCTGGCCAGCCCACACAACCAGCGCATTCCACATTCAGTGAGAAACCTTGCCGCAAAAAAAAAAAAAAAAAAAAAAAAAGAAGTCAAGGGGCTTTCCTGGAGAGATGGCTCAGTGGTCAAGAGCACTTGTTGCTCATTTATTTGTTTGTTTTTTTCCAGACAAGAAAACAGGGTTTCTCTGTGTAGCCCTGTCTGTTCTGGACTGGCTTTGTAGACCAGGCTGGTCTGGAACTCAGATATTCACCCCTTTCTGTCTCCAAAGATTAAAGAGCTATCTCAAGGCTAAGATTAAAGGTATACATCATCATTTGTTTCAGTGAGGTCAATCTCCAGCCTGGAGCGGCACCCCCATACATATGCACGCATATGCACACGTGTGCACGCCCACACAAACACATAAATACACATACACCCCCATACAGGGACTGAAATTCTAGGACCAAGCTTTATTTTATGTAAATTCTATCTTTTTTTTTTTTCTTGCTATGGAAACAAACCAGTCAGAGAAGGCTTCTGATTTAATTTGCTTCTCTGTTGCTGTGATAAAACACTGCCAAAAGCAACGTCGGGAGGAAAGGGTTTGTTTGGCTTACAAGTTTCATCCATCACCAGGGGAGCCAAGGCAGGACCTCAAGGAAGGAGCTTGAAGTGGTAACGATGGAGGGACACTAATTGCAGGCTGCCTTCCGGGCTCACATTCAGCTAGCTTTCTTATAGAACCTCAAGACTACCTGCCCAACGGGGACACCTCCCACGGTGCCCTGGGCTCTCTCCTCCATCAGTTAGCTGCAGGGATATACTCCATAGACCATTCTGACGGAGGCAGCTCCTCAGTGGAGATTCCCTCTTCCCGGGTATCTCTAGTTAGTGTTGACAAAAATTAACCAGCACAGCTTCACAGATGACGAAATGCTTGTGCTACCCAAGTGGCAGAACAGTAGACGAGGAAAGGTAACAGGCTTTCTGGGCAAAGGCATAAGGATAAAACATGGCAGAGTCAGTTCTGTTACAACCTATGGGCTCCTTAAGAAAGATCCGGCTCCTAGAATAGGCCTGGGGTTCAGTGGGACCTGGAAAAATGAGATGGCATAGCTATCAGGAGTATAGATTGGAGTAGATCAGTGGCGGTAGGCTGGGAGGTCAGCGGACGGACAGGCCTTCGTGGGATACGGAAGGTCATGGAGAAGTGGTTGGCGCCAGAGGCCATGTGTAGACACGAGAAGTGGAACCAGTTAACTGTGTGTGCAGCAGAGTGTTAAAAGGAAAACCAAGAGTAAACCAGGAGAGCGTGAAGGTAAGACAGCTCCAGGAGACCTGGTGATACCCTGAGGAGTGGAGGACAGCGACGCGTCCCCATCTGCAAGAAAAATGGTCGGAGCAGTGCGAAACCAAGAATGGCGGTTGCAGAGCGAACACGCGTGGGTGGCGCAAGCCTCCGCAGACACACTCCGGGGTTGCACGCCGGAGGAGGGGCTCCCAGACTTGAGGACTGGAGAAAGCATTAGCAACCTGACAGAACCCGGTTAACAAAGGGAGGACTACATCTCCCAGCATGCCCGGGTTCGGTGGGGTGACGGCTAGCGGTGGCTGCGCCGCAGCCGACTGGTGGGCGCGGGACCTGGGTGGGCACCGGAGCCTGTCATCCCTGAGGGGTCGGCGAGGTGCGGGCGGCGATGTGCCGCTGTCCCTCGCCCAAGGGCCGCGCCGGGCTCGCGTTCCCCGCCCCGCGGCCCCGCCCCTTGCCCCACCCCAGCCGGGAGACCTAGCCCGGGCCGCAGCGCAGCGGCCGCAGCAACATCACTCTCGCCGCCGCTGCTCCGCCCCATTCCCTTCTGTTTTTCTCTCATCCTCCGGTGGCGGCGGCTGGGAAGGCGGAGGAGAGACAGCAGCAGCCAGCTGTGGCTTCAATGAATGATCCCCCAGCCGGAGGGGAGGACTCCAGGTGAGCCTCTGCCCTCGGGAGGACCGGGATTCCCCCGGCCGCCCAGGACCCATATCCCCCGCCATGGATCCCTAGGGGAAGGGGAAAAGGAGGAGGAAAAGACAGCCCTGCTGCCCACCCCCATCTCATTTTCCTCTTCCTTTATCTCTTTGTTGCCGAAGCTGTTTACCATAGGGCTCCCTCTCGCCCCAGCATGGGGCGGGTTCCAGGCACTGCCCTTCGGCAGGAGCTGCTTGCGCGGTTGCCTGGGGATTCTGCCTAATTCTACCTCTCCAGCCTGTGCACAGAAAGCCGTGGAGAGGTGTGGAGGCCCGGACTGCAGCAGCCTCGGGGCCAACTCCCTGCATCCCCACCCCGGGAGGCTGCATGCGGATTGAAGAGCGGTGCCTGGGGGCAGGGCCAGCCCGGCTGATCCCGACCTAGGAGTAGGGCAGGAGGACCGCCCAGGCTGCAGAGCGGCCCATCTGGAAGGACAGAGCTGCAAGATGGCCAGTAAGACCAAGGCCAGCGAGGCCCTGAAGGTGGTGGCCCGGTGCCGCCCCCTCAGTAGGAAGGAGGAGGCTGCTGGTCATGAGCAGATTCTGACCATGGACGTGAAACTGGGCCAGGTGACTCTGCGAAACCCCCGCGCGGCACCCGGGGAACTGCCCAAGACCTTCACTTTTGATGCTGTGTATGATGCGAGCTCCAAGCAGGCCGACCTGTATGATGAAACCGTGAGGCCCCTGATAGACTCGGTGCTCCAGGGGTTCAACGGCACCGTATTCGCCTATGGCCAGACCGGCACGGGCAAGACCTACACCATGCAGGGGACCTGGGTGGAGCCAGAGCTCCGCGGGGTTATCCCCAACGCCTTTGAGCACATCTTCACCCACATCTCCCGCTCCCAGAACCAGCAGTACCTGGTTCGGGCCTCCTACTTGGAGATCTACCAGGAGGAGATACGAGACCTGCTATCCAAGGAGCCAGGCAAGAGGCTGGAGCTGAAGGAGAATCCTGAGACCGGGGTCTACATCAAGGACCTCTCCTCCTTTGTCACCAAGAACGTCAAGGAGATCGAGCATGTGATGAACCTGGGGAACCAGGCCCGGGCCGTGGGCAGCACCCACATGAATGAGGTCAGCTCTCGGTCTCATGCCATCTTTGTCATCACGGTGGAGTGCAGTGAGCGTGGCTCCGACGGCCAGGACCATATCCGAGTCGGCAAGCTCAACCTGGTAGACCTGGCTGGCAGTGAGAGGCAGAACAAGGCAGGTCCCAACACAGCTGGAGGGTCAGCTGCACAGCCCACAGCTGGTGGTGGCAGCGGAGGCGGCAGTGGCAGTGGTGGCGGCGGCGGCAGCGGGGAGAGGCCTAAGGAAGCCTCTAAAATCAATCTCTCGCTGTCTGCCCTGGGCAATGTGATTGCTGCTCTGGCCGGCAACAGGAGCACCCACATCCCCTACCGGGACTCCAAGCTCACCCGGCTGCTCCAGGACTCACTGGGGGGCAATGCCAAGACCATCATGGTGGCCACGCTGGGGCCAGCTTCTCATAGCTATGACGAGAGCCTCTCCACCCTCCGCTTTGCAAACCGAGCCAAGAACATCAAGAACAAACCCCGGGTGAATGAGGACCCCAAGGACACGCTGCTGAGGGAATTCCAGGAAGAGATCGCCCGCTTGAAGGCCCAGCTGGAGAAGAAGGGGATGCTGGGTAAGCGACCTCGGAGAAAGAGCAGCCGCAGAAAGAAGGCCGTGTCTGCCCCAGCCGGTTACCCAGAGGGGACCGTGATTGAGGCCTGGGTGGCCGAAGAGGAAGATGACAACAACAACAATCACCGCCCACCGCAGCCGATCCTGGAGTCCGCTTTGGAGAAGAACATGGAGAATTACCTGCAGGAACAGAAGGAGCGGCTGGAGGAGGAGAAGGCCGCCATCCAGGATGACCGCAGCCTCGTGAGCGAGGAGAAGCAGAAGCTTCTGGAAGAGAAGGAGAAGATGCTGGAGGATCTGCGGCGGGAGCAGCAGGCCACAGAGCTGCTTGCGGCCAAGTATAAGGTAAGGACCCCAGGGGGTGAGGGGGCTCCCCGCAAGGATTTTGACTGGTAGATTTTCCCTTGAGGGTCTGTGAGTTGGCTTGAGGCGGGGTATCCCAGCGAAGGAGCACACGCTGACGACTGCACTGCAGCAGCCAAGTACCGTGATACTAGACAGCCAGGTGAACGCACACGCATGCACACACGCCATTAAAGTGGGCAGGTGTCTTGAACCAGTGGACTTGAGGTGGTCCAACCCGCTGCTGTCCATCCCTGCACATGGACCCAAGATTGGTCAGATCTGTGAGAAGCCCATGCCGGACTCTCCTCTCGTGAGTATGGCTCCTCACTCCGGCATGACCTCCTCCCCTGATCATTTTTTTTTCCTCTGCAGTGTCTTCAGACCTCATGCCATATTAATAGTATCTGACGCTTGGATAGCACTTCACAGCTTACAAAACACCCCACTTTCCTATCATCTCCTCCCATCCTCACAGGAGCCATTCCAAAGAGTGGCTTCTAAATCCTCATCGTACAGATTAAGGAATTAAGGCTCAGAAAGGAACAGGACCAAAGTTCTGTTCTTCAGAATAGCAGAGCTCAGCTTAGGACCTGCACACTTCACATTTTTGTCTTCAGTAGCAAGGCCAGACCATGAGCATGAGAGAGAATCCTGCTTCCTATGGAAACGACCCACTCGGTGATCCGGTGCCAGGCCCACTCCTCGGTGTCATTAGGAAGGAGACTCAGAATGCCATGTGGGAGGTATGATGGAAGGAGAACTAACTGGGCTCTATCCCAGAGACCTAGAGGCTAGGCCTCTTAGGCTACAGCTCGCTCAATGACTGGCTGTGGTTTTTCCTTTTCATCCTACCTCCATTTCCTTTCTTGTAGAAGACTGGGATGTTAGCCTGGAGGATCACTGTGGTTCTACCAATTCAATAAGTCTATGACCCATTTTAGGCTGAGAAAAAAAGAAAAACCAATTGGCCTACACAATGAGGCCTCTTGTCAATTATGTCTAATTCCCCATTGTCCTGAGAGATGTCAGGCCTTCTGGGTCCTTCCTGAGCTGTCCACTTCCCAGGGAACCTCTGGCCCTATGTGGAACTAAGTTACTGAGTCGATTATAGACCTGTTAAGATTCTTCCTTCCTTTTCTTTTTCTTCTTCTTCTCTGTAAATGGAATCATGTAGTCTAGGCTGGCCTGGAACTCTGTGTAGCTGAGGATGACCTTGAACTATTAAATTCTCTTCCTGCCTCCATCTCCTGATCGCTAGGATTACAGGCAAGTGCTACCGCCATGCTTGGTTTTCTGTGCAGCTGGAGACCAACCCCAGAGCTTTGTGGATGCCATAAGCACTGACTGAGCTACGTCCCCAGCTGCCTGTAAAATCTCAGTGCTGCAGATGCCACAGCCCAGTGGTCCAGGCATTTCCGGATCCCCGGAGCCTTCAACACTGGGGTTAGAGGAAAAACATGAAGAAGCATGAACTCACTGGGAAGATCAAACATTGGCACTTGTTATTTATTCTTACAAGTGTGGGCTAGGAATGGAGAGGCCCAGCCTGCAGCCCGCGCAAGAGTGACAACTGGAGCTGTGTGCGTTGTCTCTGTACTGGGAATGTGCTGCTGTGCCAGGGGCTGTGGCCTGGCGTGTTTAATATTTAATTCACTCAAGGGAGAAGCTCAACCAGGGTTATACCAAGCTGTTTCCTCAAGGGAAGGCTCAGGGGTCTGGTACCTGGGAGACACAGGATGATAATGGGAAGGCTGCTGTTAGTCTAGTCCTGTCTAGCAGGGAAAGAATCTGCTAGGCTGCTGTTATTGACTGGAAAATCCTAGCTGGCCCATCAGTCATTGATTTCTCTTCCAATACATCCCTTACCTTGTTAAGCTGGGAGGCAGTGGGGGTTACAGAGACTAAGAAAGGAAGAAAGTGCAGGTGGCTACCTCAGATGTTCTTACTGGGAACTGACTGATACCGTTCCATAGATTTTTGAATCTAAGGCAATGTAAGAACAAAGGTAACAAGACAATCAAGAAATCTGGGTAGAGGCCCGCACAGTGGGAAGCACCTGGAGTCCCAGCTGCTTGGGAGACTGAGGCAGAATAGTTTAAGCCTAGGACTTGAGGCCAGCCTCAGCAACTCGATGAGACCCTGTTTTGAAAATAAATAAACCTGTCCATGCATGGTGGCACACGCCTTTAATCCCAGCACTCAAGGTAGCAGGGGCAGGTGAGGATCTCTGTGAGTTCAAGGGGAGCCTGGTCTACAAAGCGAGTCCAGGACAGCCAGGGCTACACAGAGAAACCCTGTCTCAAAAAAACAAACAAGAAGAAAATAAACCCACAGGCAACTCAGTCAGCTGATTGATCAATACAAAGATTGGGGTGGCCAGAACTGAAATTCCAGCACTGGGGGAATAGCCCGTACAACATTATAATCTTATTGTTGGCAGGGGTCTTGGAGTACCAGTGTAGCATTGGCTCAGGGGCACACAGATGGCCTAAGCAGAGCCCAGCCTGTTCAGATGCAGTCTAGCCTCTGCCCATTGCTATTTACATTCCTGGGTAAAGGAATTTGGTTTTTCTTTTCTTATTCGTATATATTAATTATACATAATGAGTTTCATTATGACACTTTTATACTAGTATATAATATATTGTGATTATATTCACTTCAATGCCCTTTCTTGTTCCTCTCCTACTTCCACTGATTCCCTTTACTCTTTCCAACCAATATCCCTTCTGCTGTCCGTCTCTGTGTGTGTGTGTGTGTGTGTGTGTGTGTGTGTGTGTGTTCCAAGGAGTTTCAGTAAGATTGCTTACAAGAGCACAGGCACCTGACCGTACGACAGTGACGGAGAGGGCATGTCTTCCTCCTTCAGCAACCGTTAACTACATGAAAGTAATTGTTTTGAAGGTGTATTTTTTTTATGTGCATGTGTGTCCCTGAGTGACAAGCACCATATCATAGATCAGTCAAAAGAGGGCATCAGCTACCTGAGTTTCAGGAAGCTGTGAGGCATCATGTGGGTGCTGAGAACTGAACTGAGTACTCTGGAGAGCAGGAAGCACGCTTAACCAGGAAACCGTCACCGCAGCTCCACTTGTGTTTATGTAATACTGTAGCATCTTCCTGTTTGTTCTTATTTTTGTTCTGAGGTAGGGTTTCTCTGTGTAGTCCTGGCTGTCCTGGAACTATGTAGCCCAGGATGGCTTTGAACTCACAGAGATCCACCTGCCTCTGCCTTCCAGATGCTGGGATTAGAGGCGTGGGCCACCCAGCTACACTGTAGCATCTTAATCTTAACTCCTTCAACAGCCCCAAGTCACAGGCACTGTAGCTTTGAAAACTGAGGCTGAGGGAGATGTTGGCTAGTCTGTGGCTCCCGGTAAGTGACAGAGCTTTTACCAGAATTCAGGTCTGCTGATGTCCCCAGCCCTGTGTTCTTTTCAACCCACCCAGGGCCTCTCCGTGTTTGTTCCCTGTGCAACTCAGGGCAAAGGCTTTGCCTCTCTGAGCCTTGGCTTCCCTGTCTATAGTCTAATGAGAAACAGAAGCTTGACATAGATCCCTGGGGAGTGGGTGAGGCGGCCATTAGGTACTGCTATCATTAGGCATAGCTATCAGATATAAGCTGAGGGAAAGAGCAGCCTGGGAAATTCCAGGAGGTGAATGAGTCTAACACCCAGCCCAGATAATCAGCAGGGATCAAGGCCAGAATGGAACCCAGACAGAGGACCCAACCTTCCTGTGCAGGGGTGGGTGGGTGGGGGAGGGGCCCTAACTTACAGCCTGGTTCAAAGGTTCTGGGATGGCGGAAACATTTTGACAGCTCCTTAGGGAGCCACAGGGTATGGATAACAGTCCAGCCCCGCCTCTTTCCCAGGGCTGCACTGAAGATGAAATGAGATCATTAGCATGGGGGCATTTGAAATAGGTTGAAAACATTGAAGTGAATGGAGGGCATTAGCAGCCGCAGAGATCACCTTCTGTCTGCCAAGCAGGGGTCCATGACTGACATCTTTGTTGTTCTTTTAACTCTTTCCTTACCCTGCCTTTCTAAGAGTGTTGTCACAGCCCTGCAGAGTCAGGCAGGAAAGGCCCTGGAGACCTCAGGAGCCTGGGAGCTTTCCCCCTTCCATCTGCCATGTTCTCTTACACACTTTGTGAGTTAGGCATCATCTGTGCTTCTCACTGCCTGGCCCCTGCCACCCGCCATTCCTTTGCTCCGGTTCCTACCACCCCTGGGGCCAGCTAAGTGTAGCTGAGCCGACCCAGTGCCCTCATTCACTGTGTGTGACTCATCTTCCAGCCTGTCTTGCTGCTTTCCCTGCCTGCCACCCTCAATCCTTCCGATTCTCTTTGTTCTCCTCTCCCTGTGCACAAACACCAAGTCAGTCTCCTCTAAATCTCTTTCTCTCTTTTTTAAATCTCTCCTCTGGTTTTTAACCACATTTACTGCGGGCCTCAGAATATTAGGTTCATAGATGTGTGAGTCTGTGTCGGTGCCCTGTGCCCTGTGGACCATTACTTAGGCCACAGATTAGGTCATTTCTCCAGCGGGCTGAGGGACTTCACAGCACTCTCAGGAGGAATAAGTAACATTACAGGCTCACAGTGCAGCTCTGATCTGCACACACACTGGTGTGCGCGTATGTACATAGCCTGGGAGCAGGCCTGCTCTACTCGAATTTAATTGTGCAAAAAAATTTGCAAGTGATTGTTTTATTTTGAAGTTAACTTTTTTGAGAGGCTGATATTGATTGCACGAACTTTGATTCTCAACGTGTAGAAAGGAAGCTGTTGAGGGGAAAGAGGCCGATGCCACACTGGGGTGATTCTGCAGGAAGCAGGCCTGCAGAGCGAGGAGCAGGGGGCTCTGGCTAGAGCCCAGCTCTCTCTCTGTGGTGGGTTTAGAAAAGAAGCCCTCACAAACAGCCACTGAAGCCAGAGGGATGAGATCACTGCAGAGAGGACAAACCAAACTGAATATTCATTGTGCCCTTTGTGGGTCCCTCTTCTGCCTCCTATGTTGGAGCATGATCATTATCTGTGTATCCGGTCAGCAGACAGGAAGTTTCAGGTCAGGCATTAACAATCTCAGCAATAAGAATGAGGTTCACTAAGATCTGCTTAGCTAAATTATATGCAAATATGCAAATTACGTCATTTGTTCTACTCAAGCACCTTCCAGGAAATGGAAATGCATTGTTATTGCTTCCGTTTTATTTTATTTTCTTATTGTGGGGTGCCAAGATTGAATTGAGGGCTTTGGACATACTAGGTAAGCCCTGTCCTGTACCACTAGGGCATTCCTAGTCCTATTTTATTCTGTTAGTCTTTTTTTTTTTAACTGTGCTGTGACTTGAGCCCAGCACCTTGCTCATTTATACAATGCAAGCACTCTGCCACCGAACAATATCTCCCACACAGTAAAGTAACTTTTGAAACTTATTGTTATTATTATTTACTAGTATTATTATGTTTGTTTTTGAGAGGTTTTGCTCTGTGGTGCTGGCGACCTGGAACTTAATAAGGAGACCAGATTGTCCTTGAATGCAAAGAGATCAGCCTGCCTTTGCCTCTCAAGTGCTGGAATTTAAGCCATGCACCAACCATACCTGACAAAACTATTCTTTTCTTTAATTTAATTTTACTTTGTTATTTTGTGTGTGTGTGTGGGGGGTGTTTTGTGTGTGTGCATGGCTGTAAGCACATGTGTGCAGTGCCCTGGAGGCCAAAAGAAGGTGCTGGGTGCCCTGGAACTAGAGTTATGGATGGTTGTGAGCCACTGTATCGGTGCTGGGAATCGAACCTGGGTCCTTTGCAAGAACAAGTGCTCTTAACTGCTGAATCATCCCTCCATGCCCCAAAACTATTATTATTATTACTACAAGGTTTTGCTATGTGACTCAGGCTAGCCTCTAACTCCCAGACCTCTTGTTTCAATGTCCTGAATGCTGGGACTGTAAACATGAATTACCATGCCTGATTTCAAGAACTACGAGACAGAATCTCCTTGCTTGAAGATTGAGTGTGGGCTGGAGATGTAGCTTAATTGGTAGAGTGCTTACCTGGCATGACTGGAACCATGGATTCAATGCCCAGCACATACCAAGCACACTGGCATAAGCCTGTAATTCTAGCACTCAAGAGGTAGAAGCAGGAGCATCAAGAGTTCAAGGTCATCCTTGGCTCTGTAGCAAACTGGAAGCCAGCCTATGCTACATGAGCCCCACTTTCAAAACAAGCAACACTGGTGGCACTGGTGGTGATGATTCTGTGGGCTCATACTTACTCCCAAACTCACTCATTTGAACGCATTAAACATGTGCAGCATTATTACATGTTAATCATTCCTCGATACAGTGATAGGTTCTATCTGGAAGTGGAGCTCAATGGTAGAATAGTCGCTTAATTTGTCAAGATCCAAATAGGACTATCTGGACGCCGCCCCAGAAAGTCCCCTAATAACCTGGAGAGTGTCTTCTTTCCAAAGCTGATCCGGTTTCAAACACATGTTCTCACGGGCATGAGCCCCACACGGACAGTGGGAAACATACAGGCTTAGTCATCAGAGCTCTGCCTTGCCTCCGGACCCCATCCCAGTTCCGGCAGGCAGGTGTACATGCAGACAGAGAACTCCTGTACGTAAAAGAAATAAATCTTAGAAAAAAAAAAAAGAAAAATTCATTTAGCATATTTTGGTCTTATTCACCCCCAACTTCGTTCCCTAATTCCTCCCAGTTAGGTCAGGTTTCTCAGCTCCGTGCTGACTGGAGGACTGTGTTGGCATCGGTCCTTCAGGCCCCCTGGAAACGTGGGATTGGATGAAGTGGCTGTGATAATGTTCTCATTGTGTTCTGAGGACCCAGAGCAAAGGCCTGGAATTGAGATCAAGAGCAGCGCTCTGCTCTTGACTCTGTCCTGCCAGCCTTTGTGCCTGGCCTGGGGCACTTTCATAGGGACAGAACTTGGTGGTGTGTCTGAGGCTTCTTAGTAGCTGCTGTGTGGGCTGTGAAAGACCACCTCCATGCCCAGGCTTGTACACCTCCTGCACTTAGAGTTTGGGCCTAGAATTTTTTTTTTTTTTTTTTTTTTTTTTTTTTTGAGACAGGGTCTCACTAGGTAGACCAGACTGGCCTCAAGCCCAGAGAGTTCTGCCTGCCTCTGTCTTCTGAATGCTAGGATTAAAGGTGTGTGCCACCACATCCCACTATCATCATCATCATCATCATCATTATTTCCAGTTCCTTTTTGTTGTTGTTGTGTTTTTGTTTTTGTTTGTTTGTTTGATTGGTTAGTTTTGGTTTTTCGAGACAAAGTTTCTCTGTGTAGCCTTTGCTGACCTGGACTTGCTTTGTAGACAAGGCTGGCTTTGAACTCAGAGATCCACATGCCTCTGCCTCTCTGAGTGCTGGGATCACAGGCTGGCACCACTGTGGCCGGCAATTTCTGGAATTTTTAATAACCTGATAAAGTCCTGGACATTAGCCGTCAGTCACAATAAACAGTTACCAACCAGCTGTCTTTCTCCTCTCAGATTTCATTCACTCATTGATTTTGTTTGTTTGTTTGTTTGTTTGTTTTGGTCTTTTGAGACAGCGTTTCAAGTATCCCAGGCTGGTCTTGAACTCTGTAGGTAGCTGAAGCTGATCTTGAACTTCCGACCCTCCTGCTCCCACATCTAAAGTGCTAGGATCATGTAAGAGCACCACTATGCATGGCTCCCTTCTGGCTTTGTTTGTTTGTTTGTTTGTTTGTTTGTTGAAGCATGGTCTCATGCTTCCTAGCCCAGATAGCCTGGAACTTGCTATCCAGTTGAGGCTAGCCTTGAACTCCTGATCATCCTGCCTCCAACACTGGTGCTAGCCCCTACACATTCCAAACAGGGCCTGGGTTGAGCTGTTTCTGTTGCAGTAGGTAGTAGGCTTTTTCCCTTCTTCATCTGGCTGGCAGGAAGCCTCTGGAGGCAGCAGTAGTAACAGCGCAGCTTTTTTTTTTCCTTGTGTGATGAAGGCCAGACACTCTATGTCCTTTATGAGCACTGTTTCATTTCAGCCTCCCAGAAGTGCCATGAAGCCGGGCTGTTCCAATTTCCACGTGACAAGGAAGGATGCTGAACAGTGTCGCATGCCCTGAACATGGTAGTCCCAGACCTATAAGGCTGTCACTAGTTGGCACCATAGTGCACAACCTTCCCCTCCACGCTGCAGCACACCTGGTCAGATTTATGCCAGATCCCTGATAACAGGTCCTGGTGGGAGCGCAGTCTCCTGGGATGCCTAACTCATCATCTCCTCCCTTCCATAAGATGCAAACCCATAGCCTCTGCGCTCAGCCCATCACCACCAAGTCTTATAATCAAATTAAGTTAAAAAAAAAATTGCCGGGTGGTGGTGGCACACACAGTTAATCCCAGCACTTGGGAGGCAGAGGCAAGACAATGTCTTGAGTTCAAGGCCAGCCTGGTCTACAGAGTGAGTTCTAGGACACCCCGGGCTACACAGAGAAAACCCTGTCTCAAAAAACCAATAATAATAATAATAACAATATTTTTTTAAAAGCCAGCCTCACTGCCCAAGCTGTCCTAAAACTTGCCCTGTAGCCCAGGCTGGCCTTGCACTTGAGACCCTCTCTCCTCAACCTTCAATGCCTTGTTACTTTTTTTTAACAGCAATTATTTCCTTTAGTAAGCTGTTTAGCTTTTTTCCTTTGGACAACAGTGGGAATTGAACCTAAGGTCTCCTGCGTATGAGGCAACAGTCCTCTACCATTAAGCTGCAGCCACCACCCTTACATTTTATTTGAAACAACATCTTGCTATATAATCTAGGTTGGCCGGCAACTCGATCTGTAGCCCAGGCTGGACCTTGTGATCCTCTCGCCTTAGTCTTTCCCAGTGGGACTGTAGGCGTGTGCCGTCACACTCAGTTTATTTCTTTTTACAGTGAGCGCATACTGCTCTGGTTTGGTTTGCTCTGCTGGGCTATTTTATACTGTATATACTGCGGCACTCTGCAGGCAATTTGACCTCCAGGCCACTTCTCTTTGTTTTTAGAATGTAGGGTCTCACTGTGTAGGCCAGGCTACCCTTGAACTCATGACTCTCCTGCCTCTGCCTCCCCAGGTGCTAGGACTAATGACATATGCCTGGTTCCTTTTTTTCTCTTTATAAATTAAAAAAATTTACATTTGTTTTTATTTATATGGGGAAAGGATATTGATGACACAGCAGTCATGAAAGTCAGAGGTTGGCTTTTGGGAGTTGGCTCCTCTTTGCTTTTATGAGATGGAATTCAGGTTGTCAGGATTGGTGGCATGTGCCTCTGTACCTCAACCTGCTGAGCCTGGGCCATCTTGCTAGCCCTAGGTTTGTTTGGTTTGGTTTAGTTTGGTTTTTCATTCAGCAAAAACTAAACGTTCAAAGAAAGGAAAGAAACTGTTGTCAGGATTGTGTGCGTGTGTGTGTGTGTGTGTGTGTGTGTGTGTGTTTACAGGGGAATTTAGACTACACACAGAAAGGAAGGGTACCCAATGTGGTGGCCCACACCTGTCATGTCAGTATTTGAAATGTAGGTAGGATCAGGAGTTTAAGGATAGCTTTGGCTACATAGGGAGTTTGAGGCCAATCTGGGCTATATGAGACCTTATCTTTTAACCATCTTGATAACTAGGCCAGTAATCCCAGCTATGCTGGTGCTTTTGTCCAGTCCCCTCACCCACATAGTGGCTCACAGTCATCTGAAACTCCAGGTTCAGAATCCAATTTTCTCTCCTGACCTCCTCAGGCTCTTGCATATATGTGGGGCACATGGATTCTCACAGGCTTCCACACATAACATAAATAATTACAAAACAAAACACTGAAACAAAGAATTATAAATTCAAAGCTGACCTGGGTACAGAGTGAGTTCAAGGCCAACCTGGACAACTTGTGAAACTGTCTCAAAATAAAAAGTGCAAAAGGCTAGGGTTAGAGCCAGGTGTGGTGGCGCACGCCTTTAATCCCAGCACTCAGGGCAGGCAGATCTCTGGGAGCTCAATGCCAGCCTGGTCTACAAACTGAGTGCAGGATAGCCAAGGATACACAGAGAAACCCTGACTCAGAAAACCAACAAAGAAGAAGAAAAAGGCTAGGGTTATAACTGAATTACAATAAAATGATTGCCTCAGAAGAATGAGCCCTAGGTTCAAACCCAGTACCCCCAGCCAAAAAAAAAGTGTGTCTGTGTGTGTGTCTGTGTGTCTGTGTCCTGGTACGATGATTCACTTAAAAGCAGTAAATAATTTAGAGAAATCAGGGTTTATAGTCATATTCAATTGACTTAGTTACTGATTGTCCTGTGACTTGTACACATCTCCTGATCTTCCAAGGAATGTAAGAAAGGATGCCATCAGCAGGTGTTCAGTGCATCCTTGCTGATGAGCCCTGGCAACAGAGGGTCAAGAGCTCAGGCCAGACAGCCTGGAGATGAGCAGTAGAGGCGCATGACTGAGCCTGGGCTGGGGGCCTGGAGCCTCTCTCGCCTCGAGTGAGCCACTGCTCTGGGCCCTGTGCTTCCTCTGCCAAAGGCTGAGGTCACTTAGCCAGTGCACGCCCTTAGATTTAGTCAGTTCTGACACTCTGCCGCTCTGTCGTCCGGATTTACATCCCAGGTGTTGGAGAGAGCCTTCTAGGAAGCTACAAATACAGGCGGGAAAGAGCGAACCCAGTGACATGGCTCAGGGGTAAACTCACTTGCCTCCTCGCCTGTGGCTGGAGTTCTGTCTCTGGGTCCCATGGGTGTGTTCCGAGTTTCATATGCTCACTATGGTGCAAACACACGTATATACACACACAATAAGTAAATAAGTGTAATTTTTTTTTTTTTTTGTATGTGGCCCTGGTTGGCCTCTACCTCCTGAGGGCTGGGATTAATAGTTATGCCCAGCACACCTTTTTAGATAGGGTAATAATGAAGAAAGATGAGTTGCAGCTCAGCCTAGGAGCTCTTGCACTGCCCATTGAAGGCGGCAGCCCACCTCTTTCTTGTGTCCTTCCCTGGCATGGACGGAACACCTCTGGGCACCCCTGGCTTCTCAGCAGAGCCAGGCTTACCTCACTCCCTGGCCAATGTTTTTCCCAATCTCTAATTTTTCTTTTTCCTAATGAGAGTATTCTTGGCACTTGAAACATCAGTCATTTGTGTTGCATTTTGAGCCATCCAAGGAGGAGCTCAGACGTAATGTCCTGGTTTATGTCCCCAGGGCAGAAAAACCACTGAAAATAGCACTATTCATCTGAAAATAGACCTATTCGGCCCTTCCCCCTCATCTCTCCTTTCTTCTCCCCTTAGTGCTGACTCCTCAAGACCTACAGTCAGGGAGCCTGCGAAGAAGAAATAGGTCTGGGTAGGAATGGCTGTGTGTTTTGAGAGATGGAAGCAGGGGCTGTTGAGATGTGTTTTTTAGTTTGGCCTTTGCAGTGAGTGGTGAGGGCATCTGAGTGGCGCAGTCCATCACTGAGTTACCACACATTTATTTCATAGTGCTTGATTTGTTTTGTTTGTTTGGTTGGTTGGTTTTGGTTTTTGGTTCTGTGGTTGTTTTCCAAGACAGGGTTTTTCTGTGTAGCCCTGGCTCTCCTGGAGCTCACTCTGTAGAGCAGGTTGGCCCTGAACTCAGAGACTCCGTCTGCCTCTGCCTCAGCACTGGGATTAAAGGTGCACGCCAGCTGCATGATTTATTTTTTTAATTGCTACCAGTGGAACCCAAGGCTTTGCTAGGCTTATGCTACCTAATGGCTGCGTTCCCAGGCCTCCTAGGTACATGGTCGTTTATGAAGTACTTCTGTATCTATTGCCCAACTGTTCTTTAACCAAAGCCTGCAAGAGAATGAGTGTTCTGGCTCCTACTTTGCAGATAAGACCTCTGATGCCCAGAGGGTTGGCGCCTAGCGGGTGTCTCTGCTGTGAGAGAGGGTGGCAGAGCGAATGAGGAAAGGCCCACTCGCGTGCCAGCACTCTTCATCTTATCCCAGGACACACCTTGTAAGATGGATCCTTCCCATGACCTTCCAGGTTTCAGGCTCTCAGGACTCTAATGACAGAACCTCCTCCAGCCCCTGGGTAAGAGCTCTCTAGCCCACCCTCATCCCACAGGCCCCATAAGTGGCCCACATAGGCAAAAGCTGTTTTCGCTGGAAGAGAAGGCCATGGCGCTCCGAGCTTGCCTGATGGCTCTTGAGTCAGCAAAGATGCAAATACCAAATGTGGCTTCTTTCCACATATTGCTGACCTGAAGCCGGTGGGTAGCCAAAGAACAGAGAGGAGCACACTGACTTGTAGTCAGGTTGGAGCCCAGATAGCATCTTGTCTGGCTAGCTCTATAAACGTGGGCAAAGCTGAGCCTCAGTTTTATTATGTGTCAAATGGAGACCACAAGCACAATGTCATAAGGTTCTTGCGATGATTGAATAGGATGATTAAGGGGAAAAAGACCTAGTCCTTGGGCTGGAGAGATGATTATTGAAGTGCCAGGGCCCACACGGTGGAAGAAGAGAAATAACTGACTTCCACAAAGTTGTCCTCTGAGTCGTTGACCCTGCCCTTTAATAAATACAGATAAGAGACCCAGGCCAGCTGCAGACATAGGGCAAGATGCATCTGAGACTCCAGTCTTCTGTAGAGAGCTGTGGAGTAGCTGGTAGTAGCAGGCCAAAGCTGGTTTGCTTCTCTGTGTTTGGAGAACCTCCCCAAAGAGTGATAGGTCGGACCTGGCTGTCGCCCTTCTAGCTGTCCTAACCAGCGCTTAGTGAAAAGCAGTAAGGGCTCCTTGCTCCTATCTCCTCTGGTTGGTTGGTTGGTTGATCTCTGTCTGTCTCTCTGTTTTCTCTCTCTCATAGGGAATGTGCCACCATGCCTGGTTTATGGGGTGCTGAGGATCAAAATTAGGGTCTCTTATAAGCTAGCAAGCATTCTGCCAACTGATCGAAATCCACCAGCCCCCCTCCCTCCCTTTCCTCTCTCTTCCTTATAGTGAAATTTCACTGTGTAGCCCAGGCTGGCCTTGAACTTGCAGTCTTCCTGCCTGAACCTCCCAAGTAGTAGGGTCACAGAGGTGTGTGCCTCCATACCCAGTTCAACCTCTGGTTTTGTACTCCTGTTCCTGGAACTGGGAAAAGTTCCAGGCTGTGTCTACAAATTGATGCATTCCCTGTGGTGGTCCTGCTCATTGTATAGCAGCTGACCTGCCTCTCATACCTCAGGCTGGAGCCCTAATCAAATTGAGAGATGACTTGGAAAGTGCAGAGTTGATATAACAGGAGTTATGAACATAGATTGCTTAGTCAGGAGACACCAGGCTCGCAGAGCTCTGTTTCCGGACCCCAATGTCTCTTGTGTCTTTAAAGCACGGAGGTCTGTGGCAATGACTCCCAAGGTCTACTTGGCCATCATGTGATCAGTCCCCCCTCTCTCAAGAATCAGTGCCCTGGAGCTCCTAACCAGATCTGCTCTACCCCACAGCCTTTGTTGGCCTTTTACTCACACTGGACCTATTTAACAGCCAGAGAGGCGAGCAGTCCTGTCCCCAGGCTCCACCCACCTATACTTTTGCCCTGAGAAATCACAAAGGAAGCATTGATCAATGCAGCTGAGAGCTCTAGGGAACTTGTCCTTGGGACCAGGACCCCGAATTGTAGGTCCTCTGCCCCACACACTCAGCTTGAGCTGGACAAGGGTTGGAGGCCTCCTTGTTGTCCTTCTGCTTTCCACAGGTGATAGCTAAGGAGAGAGATCTCTAAGTTCCACAGGTCATGGCTAAGGAAAGAGATCTCTAAGGCAAAGGAAGTGATGAGCTTGCTGTCCTCAGAAGGAACAGAAAAAGAAAAAAGAAATGGACAGAGAAGCTTGTGTGACATAGCTCAGAGTGTGGGAGTAAAATAGCACGGGCTGAGGCCTCACACCTGGACGCCCACACTAATTTTCTACCAGAACCAACCCCTTCTCCTAACACGAGGCTGGTCTTGTCCGCCAAGCTTGGCAGACGCTGAGGGTTTGGATACGTGCGCGGGACTGAATTGGCAAGGAAGGGATAATGCAGATGCAGCTGTCATTGGGCCTGGGCAGGACCAGCTGAGGAGAAGGGCACTGAATGAATGGAACGGGGTGGAAATGGGCAGTTATCATCATCCAGGAAATCTTGTCATGGAGGTTCGGCCAACAAGAGGGGTCTTGAAGCAGTTCTAGGTCCAAGAAGGAGCAGGAAGCAGGCTGACTGAGGTCATGGTGATTGTGGGAGAATGGCTGGCACCTGGGAGACTCACAGTCTTGGTTGATGCTTTAGATGCCAGGTCAGATTGCCAGCTCAAGTTCTGGTTGACAATGTCCAGATGGGAGAAAGACCCAGGTAACATGTGGCCTTTGGGTAAGGAGAACATGAGCCTCATTTGTTTGTTTTTGAGGCTGGGTCTCCTGCAGACCGAGCTGGCCTCAAACTTGAACTCGCTCTGTGCCCAGAGTTGGCCTTGAACCCTATCTTCCTGTTCCCATCTCCCAAGTGCTAGGGTTTAACATTACCCAAGCAAGCGTTCCTTTGGGTGTCCTAAAACCTGCTTCTTTTGAAGTCCCATGTGTGTTCTCAGGCCATGTTCTAGGGTTGAATGGGAAGCCTGGGTGCTTCCTTCTCACCACTGGTTTGAATTGTAGGGTGTCCAGGCCTAGCCCGTTAACCTTCTTTGCCTTTGCAGTCCTAAGGATCCTATTTTTCCATCACTTACTGCATCCCTGGGGAGACCTTTGCTGCCCTTCTCTGGCTTTCCTGTCTCCTTTGAGTCTCTGGAGATTCAGAATGGAGCTGTACACAGTACTCCAGAATCAGCTGCATTGTTGTTCTCTGCAAGGGGATAATTCGTTTTGTTTTGTTTCCAAAAAGCCTTCACAAAGATCCTCGGCCAGCTTGGCGTTTTAGTTGTGGCAGCATATGAAGCCGCTGTCTTCTGGGACTCACAGAGAATTCCTCCCTCCACTCTCTTCTCTTATTCGGGCTCACGGTTCCTTGCCCGCAGCTATCATTTAATGAGCAGAGTTAGGATCACTTTCCTCTCAAATGGAAAACTGTAACAGAAGCTTACCTGCCGGCCTTTTATTTATTTATTTATTTCAGTCAGCTCACATTGTTCCTTATGACCTAGAATGCTTTGGGGGTATCTGTGAAATTGAGTATTTAATCAGTACTTGCTTCCTTTTTCGTACAATGTTGTTTGTTTGTGTTTGTTTTTCAAGATAGGGTTTCTCTGTATAGCCTTGGCTAGCCTGGAACTCACAGAGATCTGCTTGCCTCTGCCTCTTGAGAGCTAGGATTAAAGACGTGTGCCACCACTGCCCAGCTTCCTTGCACAATTTCTAACAGAGATCAGTCCTGCCATCCCATACTTACACATTTTTCCACACACTGTATGAGTTTCCTTACCCTAACTGCTTCCTTTCTCCATCCCCACGCAATGTTGAATAACCACTGATTACAACCTTCTCAGGGGGGCATCTGAATGCCTAAAGTTCTGGCCACTGGCTTCCCTAATGCTGCAGTAATGTTCCAATTTGAGAGAACTCTGAGAGGCTAATTAGGCCTAATCTTCTGTGACTGAAAACATGTTGCTTTTCCTCAACATGGGTACATAGAAGTCATCTGGGGACTTAGGAAGATGCAGATGTGTGAGTGTGTGTGTGTGTGTGTGCTCTTGCATAAGACCCTGAAGGCTTGTATGTGTCTGTGGAAGCCTGAGGTTGGCATCAATATCTCTCTCTATCACTTTCCACCTAGAGCGGCTGGCCAGCAAATCCCAGGAACCTTTGCTGTCTCCATCACCCCTGTTGATTTAAACACAGGGTCCTTATGCTTACAGAGCAAGCCTTTTACCCAAAAAGCCATGTCCCCAAACCCATCAAATGCAGATTCTGAGTTTGGGTGGCTTGTTACTTTCCCAGAAGATTCCAATATGTGGCAAAATTTGAGAAGTATTATCCTTTCATTACGTGGCAAAGAATAAAGGATGCTAGAATTACATAAAGTGCTGAGACAGATATGAGAACTCAGGGCTGGAGTAGACAATGTGTCAGAAACGGAGACTGAACCAAATGCCAGGCCCTTAACTGTCCAGGTTTTGCTGTCCGGGTGCTAGAGTGCTCAGTTACCTGTGCTCCTCAGCAGTAAGGGGTTTTATTTCACACCTGTCCCACCACTTTGCCTTATTTCCCAGATGCTAAGACCCCATGACAGGGAACATGAGTTGATGGGTGAAAGAAGCAGCTGGCATGGAGTCCAGTAAGGTGGCTTGGGATCCCCCTAGGGTTCCGCCTTGGATGAGCCCAGGCATTCCGTTCCTCAGATGCCCACCCGGGACTGCTCTATGTCAGGGATGACACTGAGCGAGCCATGATCCCTGCCTTGAGGGAGCTGCCGGGGGGTGAGACAGGCAATGGTTCTCATATGGGGACACTGTGCCTGGTTATGGAGGGGGTCTGAGTGAGCAGTTCTGCAGGGATCGACGAAATGTTCCTAAGCTGTTCCTGCTAGGTCTTGCAAGATGAGTAGCCGTTTTCCAGGCAGCTGTGGGAAGAAGACAATGCTGGGTTTCCTTTTGTGGGGAGGAGGGGCCTATTGGATAATTTGAGCAGAGGAGAATTGTTTAGACTTGTGTGTTTGGAGGATGGGTAGGTGAGGAAACTGAGGCTGTAAAAGCCTGTGGATGGTCCAGGCAAGTCTTGAAGATTTCAGTGAGGTCAATAAGTGTCAGTAAGGACAAAAAGGAGACTGTGATGTAAACTGCACTGAGGAGCATTGATGGTGACATTTAATGACTGGCCATCCGTAGGGGCGAGCAAGGTGCAAAGCTGTGCTGAGGCAAGCCGCCAAGGGTTATACAAGTTATAACCTTGAACTGAGAGGAGTCAAGATGAGTTAAGTCCGTGACAGGACGTAGTGATGGGCGAGATGGTAAGACAAGTATCAAGGAATGCGGAGGGCTAGGGTGTCGTGTCAAGCCAGCCCCTCCATCGACCCTCGCTCTCTCCTCTATGACTGCATAGGGCTGATGCGAGGCCCCTGCCACTCCAGCTGGCTCAGTGTCCACTGCGCTAGTGCACAAGCTAGCCTCCAGCCTCCTCACAGCGTCCTCTAACCTCCATCCTGCTCTGCTGCCAGTCTGTGACCCTCACAGGTGGCTGCCCACTCCTCAGCCTGGCCGAAACCCCAGCTCTGAGAGCCCTCAGACATGTCAGCTGGTTCCACTGGGAAAAACTCCAGTGAGGAGGCAGCCAGTTTCTCCCAGCGGCTCAAGGTGATGTCAACCTTCCAGGAGGCCAGCGATGAGATCAGAGGGCAGTTGGCTGCCCTAGGAAAGTGCCCTCTTCTTGGCAATAATGACAGTGCATTTTTGGAGTCATGCTTTGTACAAATCCATTTTGGTGTCAGCATCTGGGTCCAGAAGCTGACTACTACCAGAAGTGACTGAAGGCACCGGTGGAGCAGGGGTGAGGCGCTCTCACACAGCATGCAGACCTCAGTGAAGCTGGGGACATAGCCTGCAGATGTCTCCTCTCTGTTGTTTCCTACTGGTGGTCCAAGACCAATTATCGTGTCTCTTCATTTGTTGTGTGGGGAGATGAACGAACCCCTGTCTGAGAAGTTCACCCCATCGAGGTGCTGTTGGGCTGCTTGTGTTTGTGTGCTGCCCAGAAACGAAGTGATGTTCTGATACTGCAGATGTGGGGGGTGGGGGGTGACTGGCTGGGCCTGCGGCTTAGTGGGCAGAGCCAGAGTCTTTTAGCTTGTGTCTAAAGCTCATGCAGCCTCTGGGGCCTCATTTTGCCCCCCGTTGCTGTGGAATCTCTCCCCTGTGTTGTTTTGATTTCCTGACCAGGCCAAGATTAGACCAAGATTTCCTGCTGCCCCAGTGATGAGTTGTCTTCCTGAGTCAGGAACCACCACTATGTACAGGGTTGGGCTGCCCAGTGACCACCGTTTCTCCTCCTGCTGCATGCCATCTGGGGCTTGGTTGCCAGGAATAGATTGCCACCTACCCTCCTCTCAGGCATGGTGACCCAACCGCTCCTTCGTATCCATAGCAAAGAGATCAGGTGCCCTGTATTCCCGAAGGGGTTCCCTCTTTTTCATCCTCAGGGATCCGGGCTGCAATGGAAGCTTTGTGCTACAGCTCCAGGGGCTGGAGGGGAAGCTCCATTCCCTGATGGCTGCACGGTTTCATCCAGATGTGCCTTATGTCAGCTTCTAGAAGGATTGCAGGGAAAAGGAGCAGAGTCCCTGATCTGTGGTCCTGCTTGGAGTGAACTTATGTAGTGGAAGCAGGAGGATCAGGAGTTCAAGGTTATCCTTGGCTGTACTACATAAAGGGAGGGAGGGGGAAGAGAGAGAGACGTGTGTGTGTGTGTGTGTGTGTGTGTGTGTGTGTGTGTGTGTGTGTGGTTTTTCAAGACAGGGTTTCTCTGTGTAGCCCTGGCTGTCCGGGAACTGGCTCTGTAGACCAGGCTGGCTTTGAACTCACAGAGATCTGCTTGTCTCCACCGCCCTAGTGCTGAAATTAAAGGCATGTGACACCATGGCTGGGCTGAGACTCTTAAACTGTCAAAAGGCATGATGACACATACCTATGATCCCAGCATTCAGGTGGCAGAAACAGGATTGCTACAAGTTTAGGCTAGCCTTGTCTACATAGTAAGTTCCAGGCTAGCCAACACTACATAGTGAGATCCTGTCTCAAAAAATGAAACAAAAACCAACCAAACCAATAAAGTCATATGCTGGTCCTTGCTTGTAATCCTAGCAGTGTCTACCTCCACCACATAGAAGGTTTGAGGTTAGACTGAGCCACATGAGACCCTGTGACCAACAAATAAAAAATCCAAATTGGGAGGCCATGGATCTTTGCCGGTCCCATCTCTGAACCCCTTGTGTCCCCAGGCCATGGAAAGCAAGCTACTCATTGGGGGGAGAAACATCATGGATCACACCAACGAGCAGCAGAAGATGCTGGAGCTGAAGCGGCAGGAGATTGCAGAACAGGTAAGGCTGCTGGGCTTCAGGTTCTCCGAGGCATGTGCTGTGGTCCTGTGTGGGCTAGGCTGGGGCTGTAAGCCCTGACGGACTGGGAATTCTGGAATTATAATGCTGAAACTCAAGCTAGGCTGCTTGGATTCTATGGGCCTGCCAGCTCAGGGTCTTCTCTTCCAGTGGGAGCAGTGGTGGCCCTCCATGCAGTTGGCCTCCACAAGACCTCTGGAATTAACTCCTGGGGAGTTAATCTCCTTCCACGGGATGTAAGTTCACTGCCATGAACTAAGTCATTTCCATAGTCTCTGAACTATGACCATTTCCTAAGTCATCGAGTTAGTTACCAATCAACTGTGATGCTACAGGTAACGTCCCCAGGGAATGCCATCTCTTAGGGGCCTCCATGCACACAGGGCCACAGCGGACAAAGTTGTGTTCACAGGTCTGTGTCCTGTGTTCCACTTGGGATTGTGAGGAACGGTGGACATGAGCCCCGGGGTGCCCCTGAGGGCCAGGACCATGGGAAAGGCAGGCGAAGTGGGCAGCTCCCGTGCCGCGCTCCTTTAGCCCTGCTCCAGGATGCCATGCTTTCCTGTTGTGCCCCCCTTGCCCTCCCTTGCCCTAGAAACGCCGCGAGCGGGAGATGCAGCAGGAGATGCTGCTGCGAGATGAAGAGACCATGGAGCTTCGTGGAACCTACTCGTCCCTGCAGCAGGAGGTGGAAGTCAAAACCAAGAAGCTCAAGAAGGTGAGATGTGCAGCAGGGTAGAGCAGGCGCTGCCAAACTGGTGTGCCCAAGGGCCCTCCCCGCTGCCCAACCCTGAGCTCTGTGCTGCCTGGGATGTGGGGTGGGGACAGCCAGGAGGCAGGCATCTGGTGTCAGGGCGTCACTGCCAGGCTACAGGTTGGTCATCCCCATGGTCCTGGCTAATCTCTCTACTTTGGCAGTCACCAGGAAATCCTGGTGCTAGGTCAGGGAACGTGAGGCGGCTGACGAGACTCATTAGGAGGGAAAGGGGTCCTCCACTCCACACCAAGGGGCAAGAACTGCTCACCAGGATCCTGCATGTCATGGAAAGATGTAATCCGAGATGAGGGTCTAGGGTAGGAAATTCCAGTGTGGACTCAAGGAAGAGCCAGGGGAACCCCCAGGATTATTGCTGTGGGCACCTCAGAGCTGGCCAGGCCCAGTTACTAGGACATCACTCAGCTGTTAGGAGGGAGACAGGAAAGCCATTGCTAGCTCTCATGCCTTTCCTTTTGGGTACTCCAAAGTGGTGAGAGTGCATGGGTTACCTTCCTAACCCACTCAGCCTCCATCCCTATACCCCAGATCTCCACAGTGAGTTGTGGGTACTGGTTCCCCCTCCTCCTCCCTGGCTTCCCTCCTCTTCTCCTCCTTTCTTCTCCTCCTCCTCCTCCTTCTCTTCTTTCTTCCTCCTCCTCCTCCTCCTTCTCCTCCTGTCTCTCCTCCCCCTCCTTCTCCTCTTCTTCTTTGGTTTTTCAAGACAGGGTTTATCCATCATCCAAGCTGTCCTGTAACTCACTCTATAGACCAGGCTGGCCTCACTCTCAGAGATCCGCCTGCTTCTGCCTCTGCCTCTCCCAAGTGCTGGGATTAAAGGCGTGCGCCACCACTGCCCTGCCTAGCTCCACTCTTCTGTTGATCAGTTATGACTGTTTATTTGGTCTGTGCCTCACTTTCCTCACCTGTAAAAAGAGGATGTTGGACTTTCAGTTTGGACACTCCATGATACCAATAGCAACAGAAAGAGAGCAGGTGATGGTCCCTGGTTTCCATGGGGGGGGTGACTGGACCACAGGAGGACAAAGGCACCCCTTGAAATATAGCCGTCCTGATTCATAGGGATGGGCACCCATTCTGACCAGGATCAGGATCCACAGCCTCATCCTGGGTTAACCCTGCAGCCCACAAAACCCGGGTTGGGTGACTGGGGCCTGACTGAGCAGCCTCTGAGCCACACCTGTGCATCCACAGCTCTACGCCAAGCTACAGGCGGTGAAGGCTGAGATCCAAGACCAACATGAGGAGTATATCCGCGTGCGGCAGGACCTGGAGGAGGCTCAGAATGAGCAGACCCGGGAACTCAAGCTCAAGTAGGACTGGCTCTTTCTTCTGCTTCTGGGTCCCCACAGTCTCCCCACTTCCCCAGGGCCTCCGGGAGACTGAGAGCCATATTTTGACTATCTACTCACCTACATGTCCTTTTTTTCCCCCCTTTGTTTGGGTTTCTGGTTTTTTGAGACAGGGTCTTGCTCTGTAGCCCAAGCCGTCCTGGAACTTTCAGCTATCCTCCTGTCTCAGCTCCCCAGTTGTAGGCCATCCTGCCCTGCTTGTATGTCTTTGGTGTTTTGGGCCTAAGGGTATGTGAATATACATATGTGGGCACACCTATGATTAGCATGTGAGGGCCGTGGGGTAGCACTGGACAGTTTTTCTCTATCATTGTCCACCTTATTTTTTTGAGACTGGGGCTCTCACTGAACCTGGAGCTCATGAGAGAGGTCACTGCTACTTCCTCAGCCTGGTTTGATGGCTCCCCCTCCCTCTGCCAAAGTACATGCTGAGTGCTGGTGAAAAATAGCCCTTAAGGCCCTGGGCCCACAATCTTTGCATTAGAAACAGCGGTCTTCGGGTTCCATTATTTCCGTGGCAATGGCACCCTTCCTTCCACCCTTTGTTTTCCCAACTTCTCTGTTGCCTCTGTGACAGGGTCTCTCCCTCCCTCTTCCCATTTCTGCCCCATGTTCCTGCCCCCAGGTACCTCATCATCGAGAACTTCATCCCTCCCGAGGAGAAGAACAAGATCATGAACCGGCTCTTCCTGGACTGTGAGGAGGAGCAGTGGAAGTTCCAGCCACTGGTGCCAGCTGGAGTGTGAGTCCCTCCAGCCATCTGTCCAGACCTGGGGACTTTCACGCCTCTCCTGGGATTGTGGGTGGTGAGGGGCTTGAGACGCTACCTGCAGAACCACAGACGTTTGGGGCTTGGGGAGTGAATTAAGAGGTGCACATGGACGATGGGTTTTGCCAGGATCTAACCTGTGTGGTTTAGATACATGACGGAATGTGAAAGGAGGAAAGATGTGTAGGGGGAAGCATCTCAGTTTCCAGTGTAGTAGCTGGCTATTTGTGGTGGCTACACATTTGTGCTTGTCGGTTGCCAGAACTAGCAAGAATTGTTACTAACAATTCAGTGGCAAATTGTTAGTAACAGTTCAGAAGGTGAGTCAGACATGGTCAGAGCTTATGGTCCAGAGGGAAAGACCAGCACCGTGGAGGCCTGATCCAGTCTTTCTCAGCTGAGTGATTCAGCAGTTCCACCTGTTTCTACTAGGAGCGCTCAGAGCCCTCAGGTGCGGCTGCGTCATTTAGCTAGGTTGCAGCACCCTCTGCTGGTAGCCTTGTAGAAAGCGCTGGACCAAATCACCCAGCTGGACCAAATCTGTACACAGCTGTGGAGGGACTGCACTTCTCTGGACATTCTTTACTCTCTGTATCCGAGGGATGCCGTTGCCACGGCAGGGTTGGGGGAAGCTAGTATGAGGTCCGTAACATCTCAGCGCATTACATGCCTGTTTAATCTACCTGCTTTCTGAGGGTGAACCTACGCACCCAGATGTGATGGAAATAGCAAATTTATGAGTAATGGCTTTTCAGTGTTGGCACTTTGCACTTGAAAACCACCTTTTTAGGTCAGGTGTGGTAGCATACACTTTTAATCCCAGCACTGAGGAAGCAGAGGCAGGATCTCTGTGAGTTTAAGTCTAGACTGGTCTACCTAACAAGTCCCAGGCCAGCCCAGGGCTATAGAGAGGGATCCTGTCTCAAAAGGAAAGAACAGAACATTGTCTTCCATCACCACAGTACAATGGTCACTTTCAGAAAGTTTCATACTGAGAGAATTCTAATATATATATATATATATCCTAATATAAATTCATTTCCATTTTTCCATCTATATTAAATAATTTATGGATGTTTCCCTCTCTCGCTACCTGAAATCATTATCATGTTTAATTGCTTGTCTAGTGTTCTTTGATCTGGAACTGAGAAGGGATATTTGTTCTGTTTTCTTTTGTTTGTTTGTTTGACAAGAGTCATGCAATGTAGCCAAGGCTAGCCTGAAACTCAGTATAGCTCACGCTGGCTTTGAATTCCTGAATTCACTCCTCCTGTGTCATGAGTGCTGGGCTAACTTATATGTGTGGCATGTGCCCGGTTTGATTGAGGAATGGGAACAAATCAGAGCGTTATATGCCACATATGTATGACAATGCCATGATGAAACCCATTCCTTCATATTCTAGCTTAACTTTATTTAAAAACATACTTGATTTTATTCTTTAATACCAGCTAGTCAATTTACTGCTTTTTAAAAGTGTATTAAAATTTTTTTATTACATGTAATTGTGTGTTGGGGGATTGGCGCACACGACACAGCCTTCATTTGGATGTCAGAGGACAACTCACAGAAGATGATTCTGTCTTTCTACTATGTGGTGCCAGGGACTGAACTCAGGTTGCCAGGCCCAGGCACAGATGCATCTGTCTGCTGAGCATCTCACTAGCCCAAACTGCTTTTATTTTATTTATTTTTTAGTGTTATATGTGTATATGAGTGTGTGCATGGTCTGTGCGTGGCCACACTTGTGCCATAGAATACATCTGGAATGCAGAAGATAGTTATGTTGGTTCTTTTTGTTGTTGTTGTTTTGTTTTGAGACAGTGTTTCTCTGTGTAGCCTTGGCTGTCCTGGAACTTGCTTTGTAGATCAGGCTAGCCTCAAATTCCCAGTGATCCGCCTGCTCCTGCCTCCTGAGTGCTGGGATTAAAGGCCACTTGCCCCCTGGAGTTGGTTCTTGACATTGTTTTTAGGGATCTAACAGCCACAAGGCTTTCGTGGCAAGTGCCTTTTACCATTGGACCATCTCACTGGCCCCAGAAAAGCCACTTTAAATAATATTTAGGGGATGACAAAATGGCTCAGTGGGTAAGGGTGCCTGCAGCCAAGCCTGACAGCCTGCATTCAATCCCCAGGGCCCAGATGGTGGAGAGCGAGAACCGACTTCGACCACAAGCTGTCCCCATGTCCATTAGGCAAGTTGTCTAGCAGCTGAGCTGGTTCCCCAGGCCTCCATTAGCTTTCTTAAGCAAAGAAAGTCACAGGACAGAATTCTCTTTGGTGTTAGAAAACCTGAAAGTGCAAAACTTCAGGCTGTTTAGTTTACCTTTATGTACTGTTCTTTGTTGTGTTGTCTGTCTGTCTGTCTGTCTATCTGTGTTTTTTAAGACGGGAACCATGTAGCCAGGCTGTACATCCTCAGAGCATAATTCCCAGCCCTTTTTTGTTTTTTTACCTTTTTATGTAGTTGAGGCTGACCTTGAACTCCTGATCCTCCTGCCTCTACCTTCCAAATCTGAGATTACAGGCATGGGCCACCAAACCTAGATGATTCTGTTTTTCAGACAGGGTCTCACTGCGTAGACCAGGCTAGCCTTGCTCCTCTGTCTCAGCCTTCCCGGGGGCTGGGATTGCAGGAGTGTGCAACCCTACCCAATTGAGACAATTCTTAAAAATTATTTTCTTTCTAAAATTTAATTTAATATCTTTTATGTTAGTGTTTTGCTTGTTTGTGTGTCTGTGCATCATATGCTTTCTTGGTGGCCACCAAGGCCAGAAAAGGGCATAGGGTCCCCTGTGAGCCTCTGTGTTGGTGCTAGGACTAAAATCTGGGTCCTCTGGAAGAGCAGTGGCCAGTGTTCTTAACTTCTGAGCTGTCTTTCCAGACACCTTTCTTTGTCTCTTTTTAATTTTGATAGCAGTTAGTGGTTAGAATAAAGAAAAAACAGTTCCTCATCAAATCCTATCTGTGGCTTTGAGTCCACAGGGAAGCCCAGAGGGTGGGCTGCTGACTTACAGGAGCTGCAGCCACTCCTGTCTCCCAGACTGTGATCTGCCCCATGATCTCTGCTTTTACAACTGGAGGTTGGGGGCAGGGAAGGCCTTGCGGTGCTTTTCCTCTCACAGGGATGCTCTGGATCCTGAGGCTGAAACCTCCCTCCTTTCCATCCCACAACTCACAAAAACATGCCTCCGGAGGGGCTGAAAACACAAAAGCCCTGTCTCTCTCCCACTGTATGCAAATCTAGAGCATTGTTCTATTGCTCCGTTCAAGTGTGGGCTATTCTGCTTTGCTGAGGCCTGGGGTGCCCTGGATGAGAGCACTGAAGACGGCCCAGAGTGGAAAGACATTGTTTGGAACAGATTACCTAAGGTCACGCCGTCCCTCAGGAACGCTTTTGTTAGAGGCAGCCTCCCTCCCTTGACTGCTGCAAGAACCACCCCACCCAGGCCTCTCTCCAAAGTGAGGAGTCATTGTTACCCAGAGACAGTGTCTGGACTTGCCTCTGTCAGCTTATTTGGGAAGTCTGTCACCTCCTCCCTTTTCTTCTTCCTGTCTCTTTCACCTTCATCATTTTGGTTAAAGTTGCCTTGAAAACAAGTTTTTGCAGATTATGCCAGTTCATGAGCATGCTTTTAAATGTTCTCATTAGCTTTATTTTTAGGGCTAGAGGTACAGCTCAGTGGTAGGCCAATTACCTAGCAACAAACAAAACCTTACATTTTAATCATATTTATAGAAAAAGTATCTTCCAAGGGTTATATATTTGGCAATAGCCCATAGCTCCTAGCTTATAGTCCATAAAGGATAATATAACATTAGCACTTTGGCCTCTGCAAGCCCAGCCGTGATAGATCCTTTGCAAAATCATCACAGTACAGTTGAAGGACACTGGGCTTAGATTGAGGTGAGATGGCTCAGCAGGCAAAGGCACTTGATGCTAAATCCAGGACATGAATTCAGTCCCTGGGATCTACATGGTAGAAAGAGAAAAGAGTAAAACAACTCCCACAAGTCCTCCTCTGACCTCAACGTGAATGCCTGGCACAGATGCATGCATGTGTGCTTGTGTGCACACACAACAAATAAATAAACTGTAATTATATATATATATATATATATATATATATATATATATATATATATATATATGTTCAAAAATTTGAACATATATCCCACCTTACCACATGAGAAAGTGGTTTGGTGTGACTTAGTCTTAAAAACCAGTCTTACTATATTGCCCAAACTGGCCCCAAACTCCACCTGGCTCTGCCTCCCAAGGGCTGGGATTAAAGGCGTGCACCACCACAGCCTGGCTGAACCTGACTTTCAGCCAGTAATGTGGGGATAGGATTGTTGAGTTGACGTGAGACCATGTGTGGAAGGTTCCAGGCCTGACCCAGCCATAGAGAAGTCAGTCAACAAACACCCGCCATCACAGTGGTGAAGACTCCAAAGTAAGGGCTGCCTCTGTCTCTAGGAGGTGCCATTCTTGCTGCTTTTGTTTAGGTGTTCACTTTTTACATTTAGATCCCAACTTTTACTTGGTCTGGATTCCTGGGTGACAGGTGATGTTTGAGAATCTCCCGGGTGTCAGGCTGGCCTCAGATTCCCGATGTAACTGAAGATGCCCTTCAACGTCTGCTCCTCCTGCTTCTACCTCCCAAATGCTGAGAGTGTAGGCTTGTGCCACCACACCTGGCTTGCCCAGGGCTTCATGAATGCTAGGTAAATATTCCACCAACTGAACTTTACTTCCAGCCCCCGCGCCCCTCACCCCAGACACACACTTTGCTTTCCTATTTTGAGACAGGGTCTCCGGTAGACCAGGGTGGCCTTAGACTTACTTTGAGCCAAGGATGACTTTGATCTTCTCATCCTCCTGCTTCTACCTCCCAAGCACCGGGACACAGGCATGAGCTCTTGTGATCATGAGAACATTCCTTCCTCCTTAAAAAGAAGAAGGTTAAGCTGGGTTATTGCAGAGACAACAAACAAACAAACAAACAAACAACAAATAAAAAACCTTGGTAAGAGGTGGAGATAGGAGCCAGGCACAGTGGCACACACCTTTCTTCCTAGCAGAGGCAGGCTGATCTCTGAGTTGGAAGCCAGCCAGGTCTGCAGAGTGAGTTCCAGGACAGTTAAGGCTACACATAAACCCTGCCTCAAAAAACAAAAACAAGCAGACAATATTTTTTAGGTAAAGCATCGCAGGCTTGTGAGAGGGAAGAGGAGGGCAGTGAGGGTGCAGACAGGCAGGGCAGTGGAGCGAGGTGGACAGGTGAGCTGTGAAGAGAATGTGACCAGATCACAGGAAAAAGTCCCATTTGTTGCATTGGGTCTGCATGGAAGATCAGGGACCAACGCCCCCAGTGACAGTAGATGCCTGTTTTCAGAGTAAAAGAAGACGGGTAGCAAGGAGCCGGAGAAATGGCTCAGTAGTCAAAAGTATGTACTGCTCTTATGGAGAATCTGGGTTTGAGTCCCAGCACCTGTATCAGGCAGCTTACAGTCACCTGCCTGTAACTCCAGCTTCAGGGATGGGGACACACGCAATGTACATGCACATCATTTAAATCTTTAAGAGGAAAGAGCGTGATTAGAAACAATGACAAGAAGAATAGTGTCAGCCTTTGAGATGGAGCTCACAGCTAAATTTCCATTTTGTTACTATTATTTTTTATTTAATTTCATTTTATGTGTATGGCATTTTGCCTGCATGAAAGTCTGTACCGCTTGTGTACCTGCTGCCCACAGAGGCCGGAAAGACAACACTGGATACTCCGGAATTGAAGTTACAGACTGTTGTGAGCCGCCCTGTGGGTAGTGACAATCCAACCCTAGAAGAGCAGTGATGGCTCTTAATGGGAGCCATCTCTCAGCCCCCATAGCCAAAGATGACCTTAAACCTCCTCCTGCCTCTGCCTCCTGAGTGTCGGTATCCCAGGAGTATACCCCCATGCCTGGTAAATGTATGTGGTTCTGAGAATGGTGCCTGGGATTTTGTCCACGCTAGGCAAGCATTCTACCAGCTGAGTCACAAGCCCAGCCCCAGGGTGGGTTTTAATACTAGAAAAAGTTATGATGCTAGTCAATTATGAGGGTCCTAGGAGCTTGGTGTTGACCTTTGCTGAACATACAGCGGTTCTGGGTCTCTTGGAGATGTGGATAACTACAGAGCCAGGCCCCAGCTCCGAGCTATCACTTTTTTTTTTTTTTTTTTTTTACTACACAGGGATCAATTCTGAAAGTAGGCCTGGGACAGAAGACGGAGTGGATGGTGACTAGTGTCCCAGTTACAGACTCCCTTCCCCCAACCCCTTTCTCTCCAGGCATGCCACCCAGAATAACCCTGGCAGCTCTAATGGGTCAGACTGCCAGTTCCCACTGACCGCTGCTCTGCCGGCTCAGCCCTGCTCCTCTGTCCTATTCCCAGAGCTGGAGTTTTCAAAGGCTCTCTCTGGCCCCAGCATGTCCCTCATGTACTCCTCAGAGACAGTACATAGTCATAAAATGAGTACTTGGAGAGGTTCAAATTTCTGGGGTTGAATGACCTTAGATACAAAGGGCACTTGACCTTTCTAAGCCCTTATTTCTGTTTCATCCATACCTTAGGAGCATGTTAGAAGACTCAAAGAGTTGGGGAGTGTACCTTCTCACTAATAAATTCTTTTCCTGACTTTCCGACCTTCTTCCCTGTGGGGTAGTGATGCAATTCTACCAGCATGCAGTGCAAGGCTGTCATTAACTCTCTGGTTTCCTAGAGCCCCTGGGAACAAAAGGAAATGGGGTTTTAGAGCCTTCTTGTTCCTCAGTTTTGTTTGTAAAGAGGCCCAGTTAGAGACCACTAAGTGGGGTTTGGTAACTCTTAGTATGCATGGTAAACTAAATTCCTTTTTTTTAAAGATTTATTTATTATGTATACAGTGTTCTGCCTGCATGTATGCCTACACGCCAGAAGAGGGCACCAGATCTCATAAATGGTTGTGAGCCACCATGTGGTTGCTGGGACTTGAACTCAGGACCTCTGGAAGCACAGCCAGTGCTCTTAACCTCTGAGCCATCTCTCCAGCCCTAAACTAAATTTCAAGAGGAACTTCTCAGGGCTGGAGAGGTAGCGCCACCATTAGCGAGCTTAGGTTCTCAGCACCCGTGTAAATAGCCAAGGCACGGTAGTACGCCTGTAATCCCAGCTCTGGAGAGGCAGGCTCCCGAGGGCTTGTTGGGCAACCAGCCTAGCGTAATTGGCAAGCTCTGGGTTCAGAATTTGCTGCAAAAATAGGCTGGAGGGTGTCTTAGGGTCTCTATTGCTGCGATGAAACACTACGACCAAAGGTAGTTTGGGGTGGAAAGGGTTTATTTCAGCTGACACTTCCGGGTTACAGTCTGTCACTGAGGGAAGTCCGGGCAGGAACCTGGAGGCAGGAGCGGATGAAGAGGCCATGGAGGGGAGCTGCGTACTGGCTTGCTCCTCCCCTTTTTCTTTCTTTCTTTTTCCTTTTTTCTTTCTTTCTTTCGATTTTTATTTGTTTATTTTACGTATATGAGTGCCCTATCTGCATGTGCACCTGCATTCCAGAGAGGTCTGTGGTTGTGGACATGGTAGCTCATGCCTGTGATCCAGGCATTAGATGGTTGTGAGCTACCACGTGGTTGCTGGGAATTGAACTCAGGACCTCTGGAAGAGCAGACAGTGCTTTTAACCACTGAGCCATCTCTTACAGTTCCTCGTATAGAACCCAGGACCACCTGCCCAGGGATGGCGCCACCCACAGTAAGGTTTAGGCCCTCCCTTTATCAATCACTAATTAAGAAAATACCCTGCAAACTTACCTATGGCCGTATCTTATTGAGACATTTTCTCAATTGAGGTTCCCCCCTCTCCTGTGACTCTAGATTATGTCAAGCTGACATAAAACTACGCAGCATAGAGAATGATGAGGAAAGCACTCCAGATCCACCTCTGGCCTCCACAGATGTGCACACATACACAGCACACAAATATGTATTTGCACCCCCGCCCCCAAGTCACTGAGTATAACATTTCTGAGGAAGAATGCAAATTAGCCTTGGGGTTTTATGCAAGGACAGAATGTCCTGTCTGGGAGTTATTGTGGTTTCTTCCTGTCTCCTGCCTTCCAATGTCACCAGCTGAATTTTTCATTGCTCGTTTTATTTGTATCATTACTCGAATTAGCAGATGGAGTTCATTTGAAGCCTTGTGTCAGCCCCTGCAGCGCACTGTGCTGTTTGTCTTCTTGACTCCCAGCAGTTCTGAGGGATGACATGTTGGAGGCCTGGGACAGTAAGCTCCTTCCCAGGGTGACCGATGTAAGGGGACAAGACTTCGTTCAAACTTCGCTCCCATCTCACTCTCAAACCTGTGCCTTTTGTTTTTTTTAAGTTGGACTTCACTTTCTTGTTTTCTTTTGTTTGCTGCTCATTTGTTTTGAGTGATTCAAATAAGATGTTGCTGAGGGGAGAGGTCTGTGGTTGTGGACATGGTCGCTCATGCCTGTGATCCAGGCACTGCAGACACTGAGACAGGACGAGCAAGATTATAGGATGATGAGTTTGTGGCCAGCCTGAGCTGCATAGCAAGACGCTGCATCACCAAACAAAACAGGCTCAATGCGGTGGCTCATGCCTGTAACCCCAGAACATGGGGGTAGAAGCAGGCTGATGAAGATCTGAAGGCCAGCGTGGTGAAAAGAAAAGAAAGAGAGATAGAGGCATAGCTCAGTTGGTAGACCACTGCCTATCATGTGTGAAGCCCTAGCTTTGTCCCTAGCATTACGATACACCAGCTGTATTACTGTACACCTATATCCTCAGCACTCAGAAGGTAGGTGCTAGAGGATCAAAAGTCTGCTACACTCACCATGGCCTAGGTGAGATTCAGTCTCAATAAAGGAAAACAAGACAGGGATGGGTCATATGGCCCACTTAAAAATATATATATATAGTATACATTAAATATATTATGTATATATTGTTTTTTTGAGACAGGGTTTCTCTGTGTAGCCCTGGCTGTCCTAGAATTTGATCTGTAGACCAGACTGGCCTTGAGCTCAGAGATCTACCTGCCTCTGTCTCCTGAATGCTGGATTAAAGGTGTGTGCCATACCACTGCCCAACTTTCTATTTATTTATTTGTTTGTTTGTGTCACATGTATGAGTGTTTTATTCCATGTATATATGTGAACTATGTTCACGTCTGGTGTCCTCAGAGACCAGAAGAGGGTCTTCTGATGCTCTGGAACTGGAATTATACAGCTGTGAATTGCCATGTGGGTGCCCAGAACCTAAGAGTGGAGCCATCTACCCAGCCCTTCCTTTGTTATTGTTTGTTTGTTTTCTGAAACAGTCTTACTGTGTAGCCCCAACTGGCCTGGGAAAGGCAAACCAGGCTGACTTCAAGCTCACAGAGAGCTACATGCTTCTGCCTCTCCATTGCTGGGGTTAAAAGCATGCCCCATCATATCCAGTTGCCTTATTTCTAATCTCTATCTTGTTATTTTATGCGTAGATGAGTGTTTTGCCTACATGTATGCCTATGTACTGCATGCATGCAGAGGCCTGAAGAGGGCATCAGATCCCTTGGAACTGGAGTTAGAAATGGTTGTGAGTCACTATGTGGGTGCTGGGAATCGAACCCAAGCACTGGCAGAACAGCTCATGCTCTTTAACCCCTGAGCCAGCCTTAGCCTTATCTTTAGACACAGGTCTACTTCTAAACCTGGAGCTCACCAATTAAACTAGACTAACTGGTGAGCTGTCTCCAGAGATCTCTCTCTGCCTCTCCAACTCTGGGACCACAGGCATTATCACTCCATCAGCTCTTAAATTGGCACTGTCTTGAAACAAAAGAAAAATGCTGGTAGACGCCGTTTCTCCATTCCTGTGCATTTGGCTGTGTCTTTTGCTTGGTTTTTGTTGTACTAGGGATTGAACCCAAGGCTTTGAACATGACAGGCAAGTATCACTGGGCTACATCCACAGCTCTTTTCTCACTTTCTTTTTTTTTTAATAATTTATTTAATTTTATTTTATGTACATTAATGTGAAGGTGTCAGATCTCCTTGGAATTGGTGATACAGACAGTTGTGTGCTACCATGTGGGTGCTGGGAATTGAACCTGGGTCCTTTCAAAGAGCAGACAGTGCTCTTAACCACTGAGCCATCTCTCCAGCCCCCTTTTCTCACTTTCTTTTTGGTTGTTTTAGAAAGCTGTCATTTAGCTCAGACTGGTCTTGAGTTGCCTCTGTAGCTGAAGATGACCTTGAACTCTGGCCTAATTTAACCATTTTATTTTTGTTAGCTCTTAGGAATGACATTAATAATTAATGGGGTGTGTGTGTGTGTGTGTGTGTGTGTGTGTGCTGGGGTACTTATCACCTGTGCATAAATCCTGTGGGGATAAGAGGACAATCTCAAGTGTCATTATTAAGCACCTTTTGTTTGAGACAGAGTCCCTCACTGGCCTAGCGCTTACTAATGAGGAAGGCCTGACTGGGCAGGACCTTCCTGTCTCTGTGTCCCTGGCACTAGAGTCAGAAGTGTGTGGGACCATGCTTAGCTTTCTTATTTTCTACATGGTGTGGTAGTGTTCTGTTGCATTGAAAAGACACCATGGCCACAATAACTCTTATAAAAGAAAGCTTTTATAAGGGCTTGTTTACAGTTTCAGAGGTTTAGTCCATTGTCCTCATGGCAGGAAGCATGGCAGCATGCAGGCAGACATGGTGCTGGAGAGGGAGCTGAGAGTTCTGCATCTGGATCCACAGGCAGCAGGAAGAGGGAGACACTGGGCCTGGATTTGGCTTTTGAAAACCTCAAAGCCTATGGCTAGTGACGCTCTTCCTCCAACAAGGCCACACCTCCTAATCCTTTCAAACTATGCCATTTCCTGGTGACCAAGCATTCAAATCTATGAGCCTATGGGGGGCTTTCTTATTCAAACCACTGCCCGTGTGCTCTGGGAATTGAACTCCAGTCCTCCTTCCAACATGCAATCAGCCCTCTCATTGTGAGAGAGAAAAATTAGAACCACAAAACAGAGATATGTGCTCTCTTATAGCACACTCGTTTAAGTTATAAGGTTGTATTAGAATAAGCTATAAAGCCCGAAGTCCACAGGGCCTCCCAGCTACCAGGGTAACAGTTCCTAATGATGCCATTTGCTCTTTGGGCTTGAGGAAATCCCTTCTAAGCCAGCATGGTGGCGTATGACTAATGCTAGCACTTGGTAGTTGAGGTAGGAAGTTCAGTAACTTAAGGTCATCCTCAGCCACATGAGGTCAAGGCCAACGTGGGCTGCATGAGATCCTGTCTCAAAAAAACTAAAAGCCCACTAAACCAACAAAAAACTCACTCTAGCATCCCATTTTCCCCACAGGAATAACAGTCAAATGAAGAAGAGGCCAACTTCTGCAGTGGGCTATAAGAGACCTATCAGCCAGTATGCTCGGGTTGCCATGGCAATGGGGTCCCATCCTAGATACAGGGTAAGAAGCTGGGGGAGCGGGGGTAGAAACCAGGAAGGGAGAGGAACCCAGAGAGAAAGGATGCTTACAGCATGAGCTTTCTCTTAAGTCTCCCATCATACTCGTGATACCCAACATCCAGTTCCCGGAAGACACACTGCTGCTCACGTCTGATGCATTGTTTTACCACAGGCTGAAAACATAATGTTTTTGGAACTGGATGTGTCCCCACCGGCTATCTTTGAGATGGAATTTTCTCATGACCAAGAACAAGATCCACGGGTACTACACATGGAGAGGCTCATGAGGTTGGACAGCTTTCTGGAAAGACCTTCCACGTCCAAAGTGCGAAAGTCGAGATCCTGGTGAGTACTGCGTGGTCACGGTGAGCCCTGGACTCAGCAAGTGGGGCTGCTTGGACTGGTCAAGGCTAAGAGGGTTTGAATAACAGCCAAAGAGAGTGTATGGAGGGAAAGGGAAAGCCTGGAAGTTCTGTCCTTTGGTTTTCCTTATCTGCCCTTTGGTCCATCTCACCAGGTGCCAGAGTCCTCAGCGGCCTCCTCCACCCTCCACCGCTCATGCCTCCATGGCCTCTGCTCCTCTGAACTCTGCAGCAGTGGCAGACCATGACTGACGACAGCCTTCAGTCAGGCTGCCCTTCAAACAGACTCCTAGGACAGAGCAGCCAACCCTGGTTCATCCCATCTGACGTTTGGTGCGTGTGCGTGTGGCGTGTACGCATGCATGTGTGTGTGAGTGTGTGTGTGTGTACTGGTGTGTGTGAAGGGGCGAGAACCTGACAGGTGGTGCTGCCTCCGCCTGCTCTCTGCGCCTCCTTTATTTAATTCATGTTATTTATTCATGGAGCTTGGTTAGTGAGGAGAGACCCCCTCGCCTGAGCTGCCTGGGCCTGCCATGGTCACTGCATAGCCTCCTTTTCTGCTGGCTGGGGGGAGACCTCAGTCAGGCCCCAAGCTCTGCCTCCTGTCAGCCACCCCAAGAAGGGAAGATGGCTAGTGCCCGAGAAGACAATGCTTCCCTTATCCGTCTAAGTCCACCGTCTCCATCTTGTCTGAGGGTGAGCAGCCCCTAAGGCTTCCTGGGGCTGGGAAACTGCTGGCATCCACTGAGGGCAAGAGGTATCCTAACAGTGTTAGGTCTGCACTCCTGAGGGCCTGCGCCCTGCTCTCCTCTCTCCGGGCCCCAGACTCTTCCAGCCTCCAGCGCTCTTTCCCAAGGACTTTCAGTAGCCTCGCTGCAACTCATCCGGGGCTCTCCAGCCTTGGCAAGGACTAGTGGCTTCCCCAGCTCCACTTCATTGCCAGCCCTCTCCACCCTTGGATTGGGAACTGTGAGCCAAACAGTTGTTGCCACCATGAGACCTGCAGGAAATGGAACAGTGTGGAAACAATATGGACCGTCGTCAGGGGAAGTCCCTCCTTGGGTCCCCTGGTTTCCTTGTCCTCCAAGAAGTTCCGTTGGTGAACGAGAACATCAGACCACCTCTCCTCATGTGAGGTGTGGCTTCTTCCTGCTTTGATCACTGTTCCCCGAAGCTGTCAGATCTCAGTCCATAGTGGAAAGAATCAGTGTCATTCTGACCCTTACTAAATGCAGATAGCAAAATCCTTCGCTTTCCACCTCCAGCTAATACAAGAAACAAACCCAGAAACAATCTTTGCCAGATTTACCTGTTAGCCCTATTTCTTAGTCACATTTGGGAGGACACTATTTTGTTGGAAAATCGATCCATTCTTTACCACTTGTGTGAATCGATCCTTCCTCCCCTTCCTTTGTGACAGCCCAAAATGTCTCCAGGTACTGCAAGTAACAAGTAAATTTCTATTTTAAAAAGTTAATTTTCATTGACCTTTATTTTTTACATGCAAGATAAAACTTATTTTTTTAAGATTTATTTTTATTATTTTTAAACTAAGTGTGTCTGTATACATGAATGCAGAGACCAGAGGCATGGATCCCCTGGAGCTGGAATTACAGGTGGTTGTGAGCCACCTGACATGAGTGCTGGGAATTGAACTCAGGTCTTCTGGAAGAGCAATATGTGCTCTTAACTGCTGAGCTGTCTCTAGCGGCTTCTTTCTTTCTTTCTTTCTTTCTTTCTTTCTTTCTTTCTTTCTTTTGTTCTTTCTTTCTTTCTTTTTAAGGTAGGGTCTTTTTGTGTAGCCCTGGCTTGCTACTATTATTCACCTGTTATGTGGCTCACTCTTCTGCTTCAGCTTCCCAGAGGCTGGGATTATAGATGTGAGCTGTGATACCCAAGTCTTTATTTTTAAAATGTTTTTGTATATATGCAATCTCGCAAATTTGCTTAAAGTCACTCAGTTTGAGATAAGAGAATTGCCAGTGAGGATAGCCCATTCTATAATGAAACCTGTTTAAAAAAAAAAAATCAAAGCTGGAGAGATGGTTCAGTGGTTAACAGCACTTGCTGCTCTTCCAGAGGGAAGAGTTGAGTTCCCAGCAGCCACAACAGGCAGTTCCAAGGGATCTGGCACCCTCCTCTGGCCTCTGCAGTGATCTGCACACACATGCACATACCCACCTACAGACATGGACATATGCATAACTAAAGATGAAAAGTTTCTTACACTTGGGTTTAACTGAGCTTAGCGGTGCATACACACCTTTAATCCCAGCACCTGGGAGGTAGAAGTAGGCAAATTAGGAGTTTGAGGTCTTCCTTGGCTCCACTGCAAAAAGAGAAAATAAATAATACATTTTAAAAAATTAAATTTAGGTTAAAATCACTCAGTTCTATTTATTCTACAACTAACTTGGATTCCTTCCCTAATTGCTTTTCTGCTATGCCTCTAAGAAAAATCCATGATCTTCTATTTCTGTTGTTTTGTTTTGCATTGTTTTGTTCTGAGACAGGGGCTTTCTATGTAGTGCTAGCTGGCCTGGAACTCACTGTGTAGACCAGACTGGCATGCAACTTGCAGCCATTTTCCTGCCTCTGCCTCCAGAGTGCTGGGATTACAGGCATGTGTCACCATGCCTAGCCCCGTGTCTAATCTTTTTCAAGTCTTGGAGCTACACAAAAGATGATGATGAGCACACAGGTTCTTTTTGTTTTTGTTTTTGTTTTTTGTATAAGGAATTGTAATTTCTGCCATTGACATTTAACAATTTACTAGTTAATTATTATTTATTGGTTGAAAATTAAGAATTTCTCTTAATACTAAGAATCATGCTGCCAAATACGTTGACTTATTTTCAAGATATATATTTTGGTGGGTGGTGGTGGGTAATTTCAATGAGAGCAAACAAGTTAGGATTTCAGGTGTCCTAATATTGGGAGCTCCCTTCCCTGGCTTATAAGTGGATCTGTTATTTGTGTAAGGCATGAAGCTGACAGATCTGCCAGAAGTTTTATGTGTGACAAAGGGCAGCGGGCCGTCCTTGTCCCTTTGGGAAATAAGCCCTTCTTGCACCATTCAAGTTCTCTGTGGATCACATGCTTTAATTCCCATTGCTGTGTCTTCTACTGGACTAGATGGTTGAGGCTCTCAGTTGCTGTTCTTCAAGAGAACCCTAGTTTTTCATCAGAGCCCTATGATGATTTGACACTCAGAATTCAAATCAGAGGTTTGGCTTTACCTGGGATAGGAGTTATGTGTAGAATTCTCCCCATGTGACCTGGGCATCAAGGGACCTCCTTCTCTGCCCCCAACCACTTTTGTCATTTGTAGATGAAGCTGCACGTGTCACCCCATTCATCATTTGGACACATTGACTCCACACGTCCTTCACTTGTCCCTCACAGTCTTATAGCACAATTTAGCCCACTTCAGCACCCCAGCCTGAGGGTTGGGCCCAAGGTGTGGTCAGAGGAGGTGCTCCTGCCTATAGTATTATATACATGTGTTTATGTGTGTTTATGTTTACCTGTAAGGGGGCACTACACTCAATGTAAGATACCCTGCAGACAGGGCTACCAGAGGTGGCTGGATCTCTGTCTCTGTCTCTCTCTCCCTTTTCTTTTACTGTATTGGACATTTAATTGACAAACTAAGGGCCTTAAGTAGGACCAAATTTCCATGTCTGTTGCTATGGTCTTTAATCAAAGTTACGCAGTGGCCCCTTCCTGTCACTCTATACATATGACTATCTGGGACATATGTAATATACAAATATATAAATATATATATATATATATAAAGCATTAACCTCTGCCCCCTGGTTTAGGATGGAGGCCCTTCTGTTAAGTGGAAACGCACCCTCGCTTGGTGTTACCAGCAGCCTGCAGGCCCCAGCCCTGTTGAGATCGACACAGTTGACAATAAAGGAATGAGTATCACGGTGGCGTTGCTTGCCTGCTTCTCTTACCTTTGCCTCTTCCTTCTTGCGTTCCCTTTTTCATTTTCACCTCTCTTTCCAGCTTTTGCAACAAGGGCTCAAAAGTATTTGGAGGCCACCTGCAGCGATCAGAACATCAGAGGAGAAATAACGGCTTAGTGAAAGGGTGTCTGCCGAGCCGGTAGATTAGCCTGGCTGTCAGAGAGCTTGCTCAGCATGTTCAAGGCACTGTTCCATCCCTGGCATGGGAAGAAAGAAAGAGATAATAAATAGATTAGGCTGGTGAGGTAGCGCAGTGGTAGAGGTGACTGCTGCCAAAGCTGATGGCCTGATCGGATCCCAGGGCTCACGCATGGTGTGGAGAGAGAAATCGTGCCTGAAAGTTGTGTTCTGATCCTCACATCTGTGCTATGGCACGGGCGCACATGTGCACACTGTAAAGCATGAGCCAAATAGACTCTTTGAGTTGAGAGAGGACATTGGAAAAGACCCAAGTCAGTGAAGTCATGAGTTTGGACCTCAAGCACCCACATAAAAAGTTAGATGCATCACAGCAAGCCCTGATTCCAGCAGTGGGGAGGTAGGGAGAAGGGGGCCCCTGGGACTTACTAGTTAGTCTAACTGAAGAAGTGAACTCCAGCCTTAGTGAAAAACTCTCTCTTTTATATTGCACATTTATCTGTCTATGTATCTATCTTGCTCAGCGTCAAGGCATGCATTTGGAGATCACAGGATGGCTTGCATGAGCTATTTCTCTCCTCCATGTGAGTGTCAGGGATTGGACTCAGATTATCAGGCCTGATGGCAAGCACCTTTACCCAGTGAGCCGTATCACCAGCCTAAGATTCATTCTCAAGAAGAGAAGAAGAGAGTGATGTAGGAAGACCCTTTGGTTTCTATATGCTTGCACATATCAACCCTACCACACACACAAGAGAGAATGAATACGAATTTAGCTGCCTAGCAGGTGGAAATGCTCTTATGAGCATTATGTGCCAGGCTTGTGGGAAAGGAACAGCTGTTCATGTCCCATGATAGCAGCCCTACCTAGATTTCTGAGTTATCGGTTCACCTCAGAATTGGTAGAGGATACTCAGATTAGCTGTCAGGGATTAGACAGAAAATAAATCTGTGGAAAGCACATGCATGTGTCTGGCATGTAGAGAGTGCTGGATGCCAATACAAAACTAGTTTCTGAACTGGGTGGAGCTCACTGGGAGAACACAGAAGCACCATGCCTGAGGCCCCGTGTTTCCCTTATAGTCCACAAATCACCCAAGTATCCATCTCGGAGGGAATAAAACTGGTGACTGAAAACCTCGCTGCCCAGTTCATATGGCAGAAACACCAGTGAGCAGTTTGGGAACTGAGACTTTCTCAAAGGAAATTCTTTGCCCTGCGCGTCCAACCCTCAAGCTCCCAGGCTTCAGGCTGAGTGTCGTATCGCCTGGTAGTGGAGACATATGCCAGGGTTTACACTGGGCACTTTGAATAAAAAAACAAAAAAGAAATAGAAAAGGAAGAGCATGACTATTCCTAGGTATGGTAGAAGAGAAGGTTTATTGTAAATATGAGGGAGAGCAGAGACAGAGACATCTGGGAGAGTCCAGAGTGAATGTGACTCTGAGCCAGGAGATGGGAGGAGATGGGAGGGGAGAGGAGATGCTGGCCAAGAAGGGAGGCCTGGGCCAAAAGACTAACATAGCCAAAATGACTGAGTTATATGGGGGCCAGAAGAGCTGGGGAGGACGGAAGACCAGCCTCAACACCTGAGCTGCAGAGTTCAGGGTAGGGAGCAGGTATGCCAGCCAGGAGGGCCCTGAAGCAAAAAGGCACTGAGGGATGCTGGGAAAACCTGGCAGCCAGTGTCTACTTTGATATTTTTGTTTTGTTTTGTTTTTCGAGACAGGGTTTCTCTGGGTAGCTTTGGCTTTCCTGGTCTCACTTTGTAGACCAGGCTGGCCTCGAACTTACAGAGATCTGCCTGCCTCTGCCTCCTGAGCGCTGGAATTAAAGGCATGTGCCCCCACTGCTGGGCACATCAGTCAGCCATTTGTCCTGGATTTGAGAACTAACACAACACACAGAAGTCTGAGCGTTCCTTCCAGGAAGGAAATAAGGTCACTCATGTTCAGAAGAGAGTTGGGGAAAGTGACAGTCTTGCCTGTCCACACAGTGATGAAGCTGTCCCCCTCATCCCAAAGCCTGTACTTAGTATGTACAAGATTCTGGGTTTGCCCTCAGCACTGGAAACAAATTTCAAAGAAATAAATGACAAAGATGATGGTGATAGTGGACTGGGTGGAACAGGCTCTGGACAGCTAAGACAACTGATGTTTTGCTTTTTAAATTTTTATTGTGTGTGTGTGTGTGTGTGTGTGTGTGTGAGAGAGAGAGAGAGAGAGAGAGAGAGAGAGAGAGAGAGAGAGAGAGAGCGAGCATGTGTGCATGTGTGCACAGAGGTCAGAAGACAAATTGAGGAAGTTGGTTCTTTCCCAACATGTGGGTCCAGGAACTACTCAGGTCATCAGGCATGGCAGCAAGCACCTTTACCTGCTGAGCCATCACACTTGTCCACAACTGATATTTATTATTATTATATTTTAAAGATTTGCTATTTTTATATACTTGTATGTGTGTGTGCCTGTGTAACTCTATATGTACCACATGCATGCAGGTGCCTGGGAGGCTAGAGGGCATCGGATCTCCTGGCACTGGAGTGACAGGAGGCTGTGAGCTACCTAATGTGGGTGCTGGGCACTGACTCCTGGACCTCTGCAAGAACAACAAGTGCTGTTACCCGCTGAGCCATCACTCCCGACCCACAACTGATGCTCTTGACCACTGAGTTCACAATGTAGGATAGCTTTTAGAAAGTCTAATGTGTGCTTATTCCATTGCCCTGGCTATTTTTCTTACAGTGTGGTCCAAGGGTTACTTGCATTGAAATTGCATTTCAATGAGGCACAGTGGCCCATGCCTGTAATCCCAGCAATGGGAAGGCAGAGGCAGAGTCATTTCAAGTTCAAGGTAAAACTGATCTACATAGCAAGGTCCAGGTGAACCTGGGCTGGATAGTGAGACGCTGTCTCAAGAAAACTAGTGTGGAGCTGGAGAGGCTGTTCTTGCAGAGGAGACAAATTTGGTCCCAGCACCCACATCAAGTGGCTTACAACTGTCTATCTGCAACTCCAACTTCAGGGGAGCAACAGTCTTCTAGATTCCCAGGGCACCTGCACTCACCTACAAACAGACATCCACAGATGTGCAACAGACAACACATCCATCAACATGATTAAAAAGTAATAAAAATAAATATAAAAAAGGAAAACCAGCCAACCGAATGACCCTTCCTCCCCCTCAAAATAGAAAGGTGTAAGAGAGCTATCTAGGACTGGAAGATGGGTCAGTAGGTGAAGTGTTCATGACAGCATGAGAACCTGAGTTTGAGCCCCAGCACCCACATTAAAAGCCAGGCACACGGCACCTGCACCTGCAATTCTAGAGCTAGGATAGGAGAAAGGAGGATCCCAGGGCACTTCCTGGCCAGCCAGTCTAGACCAGCAGTCAGCTTCAGGTTCAGTGCTACTGAATCTGGATATTGAAACAGTAAAGATGGTGAGTAATAGAGTAAGGTACATCCATGGATGCACGCTTATGCGCGTGCACACACACACACACACACACACACACACACACACACAGACTGGAGCTATAAGCTGTCTAGGGAGTCACCCAGAAAACACACCATTGAGAGAGGACAATGCACAGAGGAAAGCAAAGTGGCCTTGGACTGAGTAGATGCTCATCAGGAAGCAGGAGGTAGTTCAAGAGCCCCCATTCCAGGCCCGTGGGGAACTGGCAGCAAAGCAAGTTAAAACTGACCTGTAAGCAGGGTGGTGATGGCACACACCTTTAATCCCAGCAGGGGCAGGCAGAGAGCTCCAAGTTCGAGGCCAGCCTGGTCTACAGAGTAAGCTCAGAGACAAGTCAGGGCTGCACAGAGAAACACTGTCTCAAAAACAAAAACAAACAAAATTGACCTCAGAATTCTCTTGGCTGGTGCAGGAATTTCAATGTCATCTCTAGAGAGAGAGAAAAAAAATTGATCTGCTTGTATTACTTATCTTGCTACTTAGTGGCAAACCCCTCCTCTCCACAGGACTTCTGCTTTGCTCACCCTGGAAGCAATGACTTCTATTTCAGATACCCTTTTCCACACCTCCTGAGCATCCTCAGCTGAGGGATGTGACAGATCTCTTTGATGTGCAAAGCAGGCTGCTTCCTTTCTCTTTGTTACTGCAGACATCAAGGCTGGTAGCTGCCACTGTTGTGACAATTTACAGTTGTTCTTGGCCCTTTCTCCTCGTCAAATTAAACACTTATGTTGATTGCATTTTGTTCCAGTGAGGGATGAGAATAAATTTAAAAAGGAGTCAGTGCTGAAGACTGAATGGGATAAATTGACTATGGTTCTCAGTGTCTAGTGCCTTCTTCACTCAAAGCACTCAGGGTTCACCTCTTCCAGCAACTGGAGGCCCTGGCTACCAACCAACCCTACAATCAGAGAGAGAGAGAGAGAGAGAGAGAGAGAGAGAGAGAGAGAGAGAGAGGAGTTTACAGTCCACCCCCACTCGATTTGCTTTATAAAGGAGTTATTGAGAGAAGCTTCTGAAAACCTCCATTACTCTGGGTGGGGTGAAAGAGAGCAGGGGTGTGCTAACTAAAGAGGGAGTTAGAAAGTGAGGACTGGCTATGCTATGAGAAATAAACAGAAAATGCTTCAATGAGCATATCCACCCACACACAGAAGGACCTATACGAACGCCTTGTTATCAACTGGAAAATGGAATCCAGTTTGGGGAATCACTGACAATATTCCTCACTTTATCGGTAAAGCTAGAGATTATGATCATTCAATCATTCACTGATTATTGAATGCCCACAATGTGAAAAGCTTTGTGTTTTGTTAATAGTACTTTAGGCAGCATGTCCTCAAGTGACAGAGTCCTGAGGCAGAGGTTTCACTCTAGGGGTCCCAACAAATTGGGACCATCACCCAAAAACAAAAAGAGCAATGGTGAAAACTAGAATTAAAAAAAAAAAAAAAAAAAAGGCTGAGATGTAACAGTATGTTGAGGCTTGCCTGGCATTCATGAGGCCCCGGGCTTGATCTGCAGCAGTACATAGAACTAGACTGGAATACTTAGGCAACTCAAGCAGGAGGACCAGGAGTTCAAGACCATCCGTGGCTACATCTGTGAATTCAAGGCCAGCTGTTGATACATGAGATCCTGTCTTGCTAATAAAGAAGAAGAGAGAGGAGCCATTGCTGTGTGGAGATTCGATTTGTTTTGTCATAAGATGCTTTACCATCAGACCTGCTCTTGAAATCCAAGCGACTGTAGTGAATGGCTCACAGCAAGGAGACATATAAAATAAAGGGGTATGTGCCTGTGTTTTTCATCTTGCTTTTAGCAGCTCAGTAGACATTTTCAGGGCCCAAAGAGACATTTAGCAAAAGTAGCCTCCACATATCTGACATGCTCACTCTACATGGCTGCTTTTCACCAGGTTCACAGCCAACTACCCTATTTTCATTATAGAAGATCCAGGGTAAGATGATCAAGACAAATGGGATGGGCATTGGATGTAGGAGAAAACAAGTAACAGGACGGGAGCCTACCACAGAGGGCCTCTGAAAGACTCTACCTAGCAGTGTATCAAAGCAGATACTAAGACTCATAACCAAACCTTCAGCAGAGTGCAGGGAATCATATGAAGGAAGGGGGAGTTACTATGACATGGAGAGGATAGGAGTTCCACAAGGACCAAATATATCTGGGCACAGGAGTCTTTTCTGAGACTGATACTCCACCAAGGACCATGTATGGATATAGCCTAGAACCTCTGCTCGGATGTAGCCCGTGGTAGCTCAGTAACCAATTGGTTTTCCCTAGTAAGGGGAACAGGGACTATTTCTGACATGAACTCAATGGTAGGCTCTTTCATCTCTCTACCCCCCAAGGGAGAAACAGTCCTGCTAGGCCACAGAGGAGGACTTTGCAGCCAGTCCTGAAAATACCTGATAAAACAGGGTCAGATGAAAGGGGAGGAGGTCCTCCCCAATCAGTGGATTTGGAAAGGGGCAGGGAGCAGATGAGGGAGGGAGGGTGGGATTGGGAGGGAATGAGGGAATGGGATATAGCTGGGATACAGTTAATAAAATGTAATAATAATAAAAATAAAAAATAAAAATATATTAGATGTACTTATTTTACATTATATGAATGACTGTTTTGCTTGTATGTGTGTCTGTTGGATCCCCTGAAACTGGTATTAAGGATGTCTGTCAGCCACTATGTGGGTGCTGGGAATTAAACCTGAAGCTTTTGCAAGAGCCACAAGGGCTCTTAATTGCTGAGCCATCTCTCCAGCCTTAAAAAAAATAGGCTTTTTTGTTTGTTTTAATATATTTTAAAATATATATTATATAGATATAGATATAGACTTGTATAGATATATATAGAGAGTCCTCCCTTTATAGGCCTGGTTGTTATGGTACTTTACAGACACGTTAACACCTTGGCTTTTCTGGTCTGCCCTATGAATGAGTCAAGCTTTGTCTGGTAAACAGGGAAACCTTTCAGACAGAGCATCTATGCTTTCAGGAAGGGGTTGTCAGCAAACACAGGAACTTGGATGCAGGGCAGATATGATTGGGGCTTGATGCATTTGCTACAACCTCAGAAACTCTCTCTCTGCAGCTTAGAAACATGTGGACTCAGAAGTCTGAGGCAGAAGGATTGCTGCGAGCTTGGGGTGAACCAGAACTACCTGCTAAGACCTTGTCTCGAAAAAGAAAAGAGCAAACACTGGAGCGAAGACTAGGAAAAAGATTTCTGTGAGGTGCTAAGAACTCTGCAATGGTATAGCTCTGGGAGACAACCCACATGGGGGAGAGCATAGCGCTAGGATTGGGCTGTCAGAACCTCTGATATTCCGCCTGAACTTGTTCTTTTCTACCTCTCTGTGTGGGAGCAAATTCTCAAAGCTGATGGGCTGTGGTCAGATTCAAGTCCAGCGGTCCCCCTATATCCCACATTGCTTGAGCTTGCCATTGTTCTCTGTCCTCTGGTTGGTATGGTCCCTCTCATCCCTTTCCAGACTCCTCACTGTCTATCTCTAGCTCTCTTAGGATTTGTTCTATTTTTAATTCTGGGTGTGTATGTGTGTGTGCCTGTGTACGGATAAATACAGGTGCCAGAGGTCAGAGGTGTTGGTTGGATGCCCATCTGGAGGTGGAGATGGTTGTAATCTGCCTGAAATAAGTGCTAAAAATCAGACTTGGGTTCTCTGCAAGAGCAGTACACATTTTGGGGACATGGGTTTGAGGCAGGGGTTTCTTTATAACAGCTCTGGCTGTCCTGCAGCTTTCTCTGGAGTCCAGGCTGGCCTCAAACTCACAGAGACCTGCCAGCCTCTGCCTCCTCAGTGCTGGAATTACAGGCATTCACCAATGTATACTGGCTGAGCAGTATACATTTTTAACCTCTGAGTTACCTGGCTGGCCTGGGACTTGCTATGCAGAGCAGGCTGGCCTTGAAGTCAGATCTGCCTGCCCCTGCCTTCTGAGTGCTGGAGTCAAAGGGATGCACCATAGTGCCTGGCTTTATAAAAATTTTTATTACTTTTAATTATGCATAGGTATGTGCATCTAATTGCAGGTGCCTGAGGAGGCCAGAGGTATCAGATTCCCTAGAGCTGGGGTTACAGATGTTCAGTGTGCCGGGAATCAGATTTGAGTCCTCTTCAAGAACAACAAAGGCTCCTAACCACTGAGCCATCTCTCCAGCCTTGGGGGATGGCTTTTGTGGGGGAACGTAAGGGACAGTGTGTGATGACAAGTTTGGTATAAACCTGGAGGCTGAGCAGTGGCAAGACCTGCCTCCAAGCAGACACGACTTTGAGCCCTGGGTCAGTATGCCACCTATCACAGCTGTCTGCTGCAGAAGCAGAGAGCCACATGGGGAAGGCAGCTGAGAGGGAACCTTGTGATGACGTATCTTATGTTCAAGTTTACCGTGTTCTGTTCATATTGACTTCATTCTGCTCCAAATCCGTGCCTGTCTGATATCAGGGCCTCCAAAGCTTAGAGAAAGATGAGCTGGCAGAAAGTCTCAGGGTGCGTGCGCTCCTCCATTATAGCTTTATAAGGGAAGTACTACAGATGTGCTGTCCTAGGGTACAGGGTTCTTCCCGGTACCAAATGTTTTGAACTGACATCTCAGACTATCTTGGAAGGTTACCAGGATATATTTTCTGAGTGCTCAAAAACGTAAAAGAGAGGCCAGGTGTGACGGCAGCACACTCCTGTAACTCCAGCCCTTGAGAGGCAGAGGCAGGTGGATCTCTCTGAGTTCAAGGCCAGCCTGGTCTACATAGTGGGTTCCAGGACAAAGTCTGTAATGTGCTTGCTTCGCAAGTTTAAAAACTTGAGTCCAAGGCAGAGATGGGCAGATCTCTATGAGTTCCAGGACATCCAGAGTTGTTGCACATAGAAACCTTGTCTCAGATAAACAAGCAACAACAACAAAACCCCTTGTGTCCAAGCCAGGTGGTGGGACATGCCTTTATTCCCAGTTCTAGGTAGACAGCGGATCTCTGTGAGTTGGAGGCCAGCCTGGTCTACAGAGCAAGTTCCAGGACACCCAGCACTACAAAGAGAAACCCTGTCTCAAAAAACCAACCAACCAACCAAACAAACAAACAAACAAACAAACAAACTTGAGTTCAATTCTCATGGAAACAATCATGTAGACAAACCAGGGGTGGTGGCATGTGTTTATAATCCCAGTGCTGGGGAGACTGAGATGTTGTGTCCTTGGGGCCTGTTGGCCAACCAGCCAAGCCTAATCAGCAAGCTTCAGGGCAATGAAAGCCTATGCTTCAAAAAACAGGTAGATGGCACTTGAGGAATAATACCTGAGGCTGATCTCTGATCTCCATAGGATCACACACAGGCACATATACCTGCAGGCACGCACAAAGATAAAGGGACTGGTATGGTGGATAATACCTATAGTCTCAACATTCAGGGAATGAAGGTGGCTAAGTCAGGAAGGAGAGTCAGTCCTCAGCTACATAGCCCATTCTAAGCCATCCTGACCTACATGACAAAAGTGTTTCAAAAGGGAAAAAAGGAAGTTTTGTGGAAACATGAAGATGAGCCAAGTTCCTGTATTTGGAAGATGAGCAAAGTTCCTGTATTTGGAACACAAGGAAGTGATTCTAACGGAGACCAAATAGATTTACTTCCACTTTATTAGACCACAAGAGAAAAACTCCTAGCACTTTGCATCAGTTGTGCAAAGACACTCAGGCTGAAATATACAAATGCAATAAATGCAGTTTAAAAGAGAACGTTAAGGGTTAGAGTGCTCAGTTGGAGAATGTTTGTATGGTGCACAAAGCCTAGGCTTGATCCCTACCACTACATAATACCAGGCATAGTGGTACAACCTGTAATCCCAGCACTCAGGAGGTAGAAGCAGGAGGATCAGAAAAGAAGTTCTAGATCATTCTCTGCTAAGTGAGTTCAAGGTTCTCCTGGATTATATGAGACTATAAAATAAAACAGCAAACAAACAAACAAAAAAATAGGCAACAGCAATCAAAACAAAACAGAGAAAGAAAAACCTTTAAGTTTTTTATTGGCATATAACCACGAATCTGTAAGTGCAGGTTTTCTTCCTGGCACACAATTTCCAAAATAACAGCTCAGAGACTTTATTACCTCATGACTAAATGCCTAGACCATAAGCTTTAGCTGGTTCCCTGACTAGCTCATAACTTACCCGTTTATTCTATGTATGCCCCATGGCCGGTCACCTCTCCTCAGTCTCATTCATCCTCCTTCTTGCTCAGTGTCTCAGGTCTCTGACTCTATCCCAGAATTCCTCTCTTTATCCTGGAACTCCCACTCCTATTTCCTGCCTCAGCTAATAGGCCATCAGTTTTTATTAACAGGTGATACTTCCATGTAGTGCACAAGAGTTCTACTGGCTGGCCTCGAACCCTTTGCCTCTGCCTCCTGAGTGCAGGGGTTAAAGGCCTATGTCACCATGTCCAGCTCTAAAAACCTTTAATCTTAATCAAAGACTAATAGATATAGCATATTACTAAAGAATTTTTTGAATGGAATTTTTTAAACATTTTATTAAGTGTATAAGTGTGCACATGAACATGTGCCGAAATGTCTTAGGGTTTCCATTGCTGTGAAAGACACCATGACCATGGTCACTCTAACAGAGGACAACATTTAATTGGGGCTGATTTAGAGTTTCAGAGGTTTAGTCCACTATAATCATTGCGGGAAGCCTGGCAGCATCCAATCACACATGATCCTGGAGGGGCTAAGCATTCTACATCTTGATCCAAAGGTAGCCAGGAGGAGACTGTCATCCTCCGGCTCTCTTCCACACTGAGCACAGCTTGAGCACTAGGAGACCTCAAAGCCCATCTATACAGTGACACACTTCCTCCAACAAGGCCACACATGTTCCAGCTAGGCCACATATCCTAATGGTGCCAGTCCCTGTAGGCCAAGCATTCAAGCATGTGAGTCTATGAGGGAGGGGCCAAACCATTCAAACCCCCACACATGGTCTGATCAGAGGACAGCTTACAGGGGTCAGTCCTCTCATCCAGTTGAGCGGTTTACCAGGCTGTTCGTTGGTCCACCCCGCAGCCCCACATGGAATACTATTTCTCTCTCCTCCAGGTTACCAACTGTGGCAAAAGGAAACAAATTAGCTTAATTTTCCTTATTCCAATATATTCTGCCTCTTTTGATAGCTATTTAACTTAGTATCTATACCAAAGACTTCCATTCGCTTTATTTACCCTCTGGAACAACAGCTGCTATGCCAGCCAGTTCTAGTTTAAATTCATGACCACACAACTCTCTAAGCTGCCAAGCAACCTTACTACAGTCTCCTGGTATGCTTTCCCCTATTCCAAGACAACTACCTCATACATTCTCTGTCCTCCACAAAACCCACCTTCTCCACTTCCTCAGGCCTGCCCCTCTTTTCCACTCTTCCCAGATCCCTTTCCATCTGACTCCTTTCTAAAGTTTCTTCCTGTTCCATGGACATAAGGACTCTCTGCTCTTCTGAAGGGCCTTTGCAAGCCTCTTTCCTTCTAGCTCAGTGGTTCTCAACCTTCCTAATGCCAAGACCCTTTGATACAGTTCCTCATGTTGTGGTAACCCCCCAACCATAAAACTATTTTGTTACACTTCAGTCTTTTCATTAGAATTCATATTTTAACACTTCATAACTATAGTTTTGCTACTGTTATGAATTTTAACATAAATATCTTTGAAAAGAGAGGGTTGCCAAACAGGTCATGACCCAAAGGTTGAGAACTGCTGGAATGTTCTTGTGGCTAGAGTCAAGCTGGAATGTTCCATACTTTGCTCTGTACAAGGCTAGGACCTTGCCTTCTTTGTCTTCTGCCTAAACCTAATGTCAAATTCTGAGTGGCTTTCTGTGTAGTCCTAGCTATCCTGGAACTTGCTCTGTAGACCAGGCTGGCCTCAAATTCAGAGATCTGTGTACCTCTGCCTCCTGAGTGCTGGGATTAAAGGCATGCACCACCACTGCTCAGTTTGTTTTTTAAACTTTTAGTCCTCATAAAACCTTCCTAGTGTTGAAATTAAAGTTGCGTGCCTAGTGTGAAATTAAAGTTTGGTTTTATTTCTTGAGACAGGGCCTTGAAATGCTGGCCTCAAGCCATGCCCAGAGTCACTAGGACTTCAGGTATGTCTTACCATGTCTTGCAGAAAATAAATTTTGTGGTTTTGTTTGTTTGCAGATAGGTCTAGTTATATAGTCCATGCTGTTCAGAAACTTACCGTGTAGGCCAGGCTGGCATAGAACTCATTGCAATCCTCCTCTGCCTCCCTGAGTACAAGGATGACAAGCATGAAATATCATGCTTGACATAAAAATGAGCACTCATTGAATAAATTAGTCCATATTTTGAGAGATAACATTGAGGACCTGAAAAGTCTAAGTAAATTACTCTCTAAGCTTAACTGAAGAACTCTGGAGAGTTGAGAGCCTCTGGGGAAAGGAAGAGTCAGATTTCTGTATAGGCGTGGCTGTTGGTAGTCACCACGGTCCACTGGATGGTCTCACATCCAGAACAGCCTATGCTGGACAGCATACGTTGGAGGCAAAGGGTTTAAATTAAAAAAAAAAATATATGAAGTTGGAGGGGTTAGGAGGGGGTGGTAGTCAGGGATCAGGGAGGAATCATAGAAAGAAGTTGGGGGTGAATAAGACCAAAATACGCTAAATGAAATTTTTTTCTTTCAGATTTATTTATGTATATGAGTGCTATATCTGCATGTAAACATGCATGCCAGAAAAGGGCATCAGATCCCTCTATAGGTGGTTATGAGCGATCATGTGGTTGGTGGGAATTGAATTTAGGACCTCTGGAAGAGCAGACAGTGCTCTTAACTGTTGAGCAATCTCTCCAGCCCCCTCTAAATCAAAGAATAAATATATTTTTAAAATTGTTTAAGTTCAGCCAGGCATGGTGACACAAGCCTGTGATTTCAGCACTAGGGGAGGCAGAGGCAGGCAGCTCTCTGTGAGTTTGAGGTCAGCCTGGTCTATAAATCGAGTCCAGGGCAGCCAAGATTACACACGTAAAAACAGTCTTAAAAAAAACAAAAAAAAAAAAAAAAAAAAAAAAAGGTCAGGTCTACTATTTAGGTCCAGACTGTATCTCCCCTCTATGTAAAAATCTATAAGTATTTATTTGGCGGTAGAAATATAGTTCAGTTTAGAGTATTTACCTAGTATGAGCAAGGCCCTCCAACAAATTAACATAAACAGCATAAATAAATAAATTTGAGAAATGTAACTGGCCTCTGAGTATTGTGATTATGAAGAGCATTTAAGACAACTTGAGAGTGAACAGTCAGATTTCTCAGGGGTGGTGGGCTGCGAGATGCTGAGGACATCTGGCTAGACAAAGGCCATGCTAACTAAGGAGTCACACAGCTGGCCTGTTCCCAGATACCTCTGGCTGGCCTCCAGTTCCTCTGCCTTCCTTCCTGTTTCCTCTTGGCCCACAGCATTTAGCCACCTGCAAGCCAGTCTGTTTGAAGTCATTGCTCCAGTTTCTTAGCATGCTCCTCAGACTAGTTCATCCTTATATATAGGCAATCAATAAAAAAACACGTGTGGTAGTGAGACCTTGTCAGCACAACCAAAATCAACAATAGCAACAATGAGAGCAGACAAAAAAAAAAAAAAAGATCTGTTTCCAGCGGGACAGCTCAGCAGGTGAAGGTGCTTGTTGCTGATGACTTGAGTTTGATCTCTGGGACCCACATGACAAAAGAGCTACCCCCTTAAAGATGTCCTCTGACTGCCATTGGTGCTGTTGCATGCAAGCATACACGTACAGAACAAATAAAAATGGAATAAAGGATGTAACTAAAGCCAAACCATTTCTTTACATGGCGCTGCAAATGTAGTAATGAACATGCAGACATGTCCCTGTTCCCTTCCAGTGTCAGCATTTAATCCACAGTTGAGAATAACTCTAAAACTTGTTATGTAGCCCAGGCTATCTAGAAGTTAACCATCCTCCTGCCTCAGCTTCCTGTTGCGTCAAGGTTGTATTTCAACAGACCATCTATCTTCTTTGCTCTAAGCTCCTGCTGGTCACAGCCCTTCAGAAGCTAAATCTTGTTGCACTTAGGAGTGAAGAGGTAAAAGCAACAGAAGGGAAAAAGAGTAGGGATTTTGCCCTATTTGACAATAAGGTATAAACAAATACAATAGTTCACATTCATTGATGTGCCAGATACTTTTATGTGTTCTTTTAACCAGAAACCCCTCTTCCACTCTCACTCCCACCCAACCCAGTCACATGCCCTAGCAGAGAAAACTCAGCTTTGAAAAGGTGAAGTAGCATGTCCAAGTTCCCACATGTAATACACTCAGATGGGAATGCTGGCCAAGACCGTCTAGTTTGCCCCAAACAGCCACTTGCTATAGAGTATATTCCTTCCAATTGCAATATTCCCTCCAAATTGAAACATTTGCTCCAGGAGGGAAAAGGAAGCTCAGGAGAAGGTCACATGCCCAAAGAGGAAAAACAAAACAAAACAAAAAAACTGAAGCACCCCCTCTCCCCGTTGGCCCCAACTCAAACCAAACCAAACCAAACAAACAAACAAAAAACAAAAACAAAAAACCCAACAAAAAACAAACCTTGAAAGATCCTTGAGGGTGCCTACTAATAGTATAAATGGGGTTAAGACTCTGTTTAGGGGCTGGGCCCAGTTGCACAGTCTGTAATACTAACACTCAGGGAGGCAGACACAGAGGCAGGTGGATTTCTGTGAGTTCAAGGCCAGCCTGGTCTACAAAGTGAGTCCAAGACAACCAAGGATACATAAAGAAACCCTGTCTTGAAAAAAAAATCAACAAACAAACAAACAAAAAATAATGGGGGCTGGAGAGATGGCTCAGAGGTTAAGAGCACTGGCTGTTCCAAAGGTCCTGAGTTCAATTCCCAGCAACTACACGGTGGCTCATAACCATCTATAATAAGATCTGATGCCCTCTTCTGGTGTGCAGGCACACATGCAGGCAAAAATACTGTATAAGTAATAAATCTTTAAAAAATAAAAAAGACTGATTAGGGAAACCACTGAAAAAGAAAGAGATCTGTCAAGCTAGAAAGAGAGCTCCAGGGATGTAGTTTTTCAAGCTGGCACCCATGTTGGGGTGGGCTTTCTGGTGAACAGCTCCTTTTGTCAGTTCTCCATGTTCCTTGTAAGTAGCCACTCATCCACACTTGTTGGTAGCCCCGACACAAAACTCATTGGTTCATCAAATTGGACATTGGTGCGGTCCTTACTGTGGTCTGTTACAGGCTCTCTTCCTCGAGTGAGGAGTATGTTATGTCTGTGTCTCCCCAGGAAAATTCTGTCATGCAACACCACTGCTATTGCTCCACACAGGGTCAGAGGCACGGACTTTGCGCAGGACCAGTCTATAGCCTGTTCCAGATCGCACCCTGACTTTAGGCAAGTTTGGGATGGCAAACTGGTCAAGCCGGTGGTAGGGCCTCAAGCTCTTAGCAATCTTCTTGCTTCAGCTTGAGTTGGGCTCCTTGAACTGTCTAAAGATACAGGCTTTGTACTGAGGTGCTGTGCACCATGAACCTTATCTATAGTGCTGTGAGTTATTAAAGGAACTGCTGAAAACATGTATCAGTATCAATTGCCAGAGCCCTGTGATCCGCAGCTGATGGTCTCTCAAACTTACTAACGTTTTTTCTTTTTGGCTAACACCTGTTTTGAACTGAGGGATAAAGACATAAGCTCAGTGGTTGAGCACTTGCCTATATGCTGAAGTCCTGGATTCCTAGTACAAATAAATACATGTAAACATGGAGGAAAGCTCAGCAATCTTTTTCTCGGTGGGGTGGGAAGAGTCCACTTGAAGGCTGGGTGTGGCGACACGTTTTAAATTCCAACATTCAGAAGGCAGAGGCAGGTGATCTCTGTGAGTTCAAGTCCAGTCTTAGTCTACATACAAAGTTCCAAGACAGCCAGGGCTACAAAATTTTCAAAAGGAAATCCACATTGATCTCACACAGCAAGTTCAAAGTCTGCCTAAGCTACAGAATGAATTCAAGAACAGTCTGGATAACTTAGAGAGACTCTGTCTCAAAGTGAAAAAAAAAAAAAATCCTAAATGGCTGGGAGTACAGCTGGATAGGAGGTTTTTTCTAGGATGCAGGTTCAATCCCCGTACCCATTCCAAGGCAGGGAATTTTTCTTTTTTGCATTGAGCTACATCCCTATCCCCTATGCATTCATTCTACGTTGTTTACAAGAAAAGGTAACCTAAGGTAAAATGCTCTGTTCTGGATTTTTCGGGAGGGAGTTACTGACATGAATAGTGAACAGTTCTTGACTAGACATAGCTGAATCATCCAACAAATATTTAACTGCTGCCTGATACATACAAAGCACTGTGCCATGGCTTGAATTCACTGAGATAAAACACATTTCTTTGATGACAACAATCTCGTGTTAAAAACGCAAATGTGGTTTCTAATGGCCTGAAGAAAGTCTCTCTAGTTTCAGAGGCAAACAACCTGGTTTTTGGTCTCTTCACGTTCTATATTCGAGTTTGGTAAATCAATCTAATCTATTTCATCTATTAAACTGAGATTAATAATAGATGAGAACTGCTTGCTGCACGTCTTCAAAAAGATAAGCTTTGTGAAAATGAACTTAAAGGCATGGTGGTGCATGCCTGTAACGCCTAGTAACAGGGAAACAAAGGATTCGGAGTTTAAGGCCTGCCTTACCTACACAAGCCACCACAAAATAAAACATGAAGTTCATGGGAATGGTAGCTGGCATGCTTACTCGAGCTTCGGGCTCTTTAAGTCCCCGAAGTCGATCCTCGCACACACGCGGCCAGCCGCCGCTCAATCAGTCTTCCCCGGAAGACGCTGAGTCCGTTTCCGCCGGCAGGTCTTCGCGGTAGGTGTGACCACCAGCCGTCCGACCCACACACTGTGGGCCGTCCTCCGCCAGGCGCATGCGCCGGAGGCGACCGGGGACCGGAAGTCCGGGGGCGTTGCGAACGGCCCCAGACAGCCGGCTCTCGCGCTGAGGCTGGGGGCGCGCGCAAGTGCGCGCTCGTCCCCGCGGCCGGCTGCGTACAGTAGTGACGGCCGCGCGGGAGCGGTCACATGACCACAGCGGCTGCCTGTACAGTAAGAACCCAATATGGCAGCGGCGGCAGCAGTGGCAACGGCAGCAGGACTGGCCGCCCTGTAGACCCCCCCGCGCTGCGCGCCTCCGCGGCCGCCTCCTCGCCGAGTTGCTGCTCCGGTCCGACTTCTCCTTTCTCCCCACCTTCCCCGGCACCGCGGGAAAAGCAGTGCAGGGCGCAGCAGGCAAGGGAACGCAGCCGGAGCCGGGGCACGGAAGCCTCCCCGTCAGTTCAAGACCCGACATGAGGGAAAAGGGCCGGAGGAAGAAGGGCAGGACCTGGGCGGAGGCCGCCAAGACGGTGAGGAGGAGGGAGCAGAGGGGAAGGCCGGCGGGAGTTGGTTTTCTCGCCGGCTGCCCGGCGCGGGGAAAGGGAGGTCACTCGGCCCCGCGGCCGGGTTGAGGGGCACGAAAGCGCGCGCGGAGGGCGGCGGTTAGGGTCGCGCCGGCGAGCCCCGAGGAGCGCGAGGCGTCGGCGCGGGGGGTCGGCCGCGCGGCCGCCGCGTCTCGCGGGGGGCTGCGGCCGGACCCCTCGGCGTTGTGCGGCTGCCCGTCGGGCTGCTGTCGCGGTCGCCCCCACGCTGCTCGCCCTCGTCTCGGCGGCAGCGCGTGTGGTGGCTGCCCAGTAACCGGTTCTTCTCCCCTGTGCGCCGCGGAGAGCCCCGATTGGATGCAGGCAGGAGGAGGCTCGGGTGTGCGGCCAGCCCCGGAAAGGAGAGGGGAGCGCTGGAGCTCCGTGGCGTTCTCCCGCCGAGGCAGAAGTGCCGCCAGACTCGGGGGCCCCCCTTGGCTTAGCTGGCTCTGGGAGCCAGCGTGAGGTCACGAGGCTTTTGTGTTTGCCGTCGGAGCTGAAAGTGCAGGAGGTGTTTAGAAACGAAGTAACAGGTGGGACTTGGAGAATTTTTTTTTTTTTCTGTTTCCGTAGAGACCTACTCTGAATAAGGCAGCAATGCATGGTGGGACGTGTAGTTTACCCGGCTTTCAATGTTTTTTTTTTTTTTAAGCCAGAGTGAAGGTGGACCGAGGAAATTATGACAAGTGCCCCCCCCCTCCGTTTTGGTATACGAATTTAGAAGTCATTTAAGAATGAGTAACCTTGTTTTGAAAAGTTTTAAAACGCGTTACTTATGAAGAAACGGAACCTTAAGGAGAAATTGAAGTTCCATTGTTGAATGAGTAACAAAAATAACGTTAAGCATTAGTAGCATTTCAACCTCTGTAATAGTGGACAACATAGTGTTTCCTAATAAGTGGACCCTTATAGGTTTTAAGATTTATTTTCTTCTTAAGGGATGACTGCGTGCATGTGTTCGTATGTATGTATGTATGCATGTATGTATTAGGGGTGGGCTGTGTATGTGGACATGGAGCACACCTAAGGGGTGATAGGAAACTTGTAGGAGTTGGTGTAGGTTCTCAGGATAGAACTCAGATTATCATCAGGCTTGGTAGTCAGCACTTTTACCCACCTGAGTAATCTTTCTGGTCCTGGATTGTTTATTAATTTATTTTCTGGTTTTCTGAGATCAGGTTTCTCTTTGTAGCCTTGACTGTCCTCGAACTCACTGTGTAGACCAGGCTGGCTTTGAACTCAGAGATCCCTCTGCCTCTGCCTCCCAAGCCCTGGGATTAAAGATGCGCACCACCACTACCAGGTTCTGATTTATTTTTTTAAATGAGACTTTAAAAAAAATCAAAAGTAATGTTCATCATGGGGAAATTTAGAAAGTATGTAGAAAATAAAATAACCCCATCAATTCACACTTCTATTGTCTAGTCTTGTTTCTCCAGATCTGAATTATATTGTTTATTCATTCTGTATTTTGTTTTTATAAGTCATGTACATTTGTTTGTTGAACGTTTTCCCCATATCCATTTATTTATTTTGAGGATAGCATCTCACCTAAATGAGTGCCTAAAATTTGCAGCAACCCTCCTGCCTTTGCCCTTTGAGTGCTGGGAAGCACCGCTGTGTCCAGTTGTATGGGATAGAACTGAGGGCAGTGTGAGTTCTAGGCAGATGCTTTACCACTTGAGTCAAACCCACAGTCCACTTAGAGTCTGTCTTTGTGACTAGACTGATAGTTTCCTCTAAAAGACAACTCTAGAAATAATTCTTTTGGTGGTGAGGAGTTTTTCTTCTGCAGAAGTTTACTTTCTACTCAGTACTGCTTTCTGTTAATAAAAGAGAAGGTGTCATTTTAGTTAAGTATACAAACCCCAAAATCAATTATGTGAATTAATTTTAAGTGTCTGTGACGTATTTATTTACATATTTCTTAGGCTTTATATCTTTGAGACCAGGTTTCACTTTATAGTCCAGGCAGGCCTTAGCATTCAAAGTGGTAAGATTATAGGCATCTCAACAGTCTCTATACCTTTGTTTTTGAGATGGACTCTTTGAGCCTGTTGTATAGTCCAGGCTGGCCTTAAACCAGAGAGCTGGGATCATAGGCATATACTACCATGCCCGATTCAGTCTCTGCAGTACCTTGTGAATTAGGATCTTTCTAGGTTGAGTAGTTTAGTGATTAGGAGATTGTGATATATAGGAAGAATAATTTTGCACCTGTTTGGTTTCTTGCAATAATAAATTAGAACATTTGCTCATTTTATGTTCCAGCTATTTATGTGAAAAATAATTAAAAGAAAGTAGGTTGGGGAGATGGCTCAGTGGTTAAGAGCACTTATACACAAAGGCACCTTTACACAGCTATCTCACCAAACCCTTTTTTCCTCATTTAAAAAAAAATTGTTTTCTGCTTCTTTTTGTAGGAAGGTACGTCTATGTGTGTATCTGGATGTGTATTTGGAGCTAGAGGATGACATCGGGTGCTTTTTTCAGTTGCTCTCCATTTTAGTTACCGAGGCAAGGTCTCGGAAACTTGCCAGATGGTCTGCATGTGTAGCTGGCCAGCTCACCCTCGTCTCCACTTTCCAAGCGCTGGTGCTATGAGATGGGGCCTCCATGTACACCTGGGTGTAGCATTTTAAAAGGCTGTGTTATGTGTATGGGTATTCTGTCAGCATGCGTGTCTTTGTACCACCTCGTACCGGAGGTCAGAAGAGGGCACCTGTTCCCCTGGAATTGCAGGTAAACATGCTTGTGAGCTGAGTTGTGGTCTTCTGGAAGAGTGCTAATCTTTGTAACCCCCACACCCTGAATTTTTTCTCTCTTCTGAGAACTGAACTTTGGGCGTTAAAGCTTGTTCTGTAAATGCTTTATCAACACTGAGCCATCTTCCCACTCTTCTGTCCTGTCTTTATATTTCTGTCCTGAAAGCCCACGTACCTCCTTTCTTGTTGAAAGCAAAAGAGAAAATAAAATAGGGGAGGCAGAGGCAGGCATATCTCTGAGGTCAAGACCAGCCTGGTCTACAGAGTGAATTTCAGGATGGCCATGGCTACGCAGAGAAACCTTGGGTGGGGGTATGTATTTCGGATATTTGAGTTAGAAATTTCTAGAGAGCTGTGCTGGGGCAGGGTTCTAAGCCAATGTCTTGTGGGCAGAGTCAGGAATATCTTGATATCAAGACCAGTTTGCTCTAGGAGCCAGGCCCTCTTTCCAAAAAAAAAAAAAATATTAAGAAAATACTGTTTGCTATAAAAGGACCTACTGCTGTTATCTCTTGGATTATGAAAAATTGAGAAAATAATCTCAAATTTGTTTCTCTTGCAGAGGACCCAGGTTCATTTCCTACCACCGAGAGGTGGTTTACACAACCACTATAGTTCCAGGGGATTTGATGTCCTCTGCTGACCTTGGGTACTGGCCACACAGGAGATATACATGCACATATACACTCAGGCAAAACCCTCCTACATATAAAATACAATAAAATAATTTTTAAAAATTCTACTTAAGATAGCTATGATTGACATTTTGCTAAATAAACAAGCAGGTGGAGGTATATTACATAAAGTTCTATAATTTGCTTTCTTTATGAATATCATGGATGTCTTTTCATGTCAATAAATAAATCGGTGTCCCTTCCCCTGTTTTGAGACAGTGTTTCATGGTGGCAGGGAAGACTGTAAGTGCTAGAAGCCAGTGCGCAGGCGCAAAGAAACAAACGGGGACAGGTATATGTGCCCTCTCTGAAGACTTCCTTTTTTGTTGTTTAGTTTTTCTTTTGAGACAGGCTTTCTCTGAGTAGCTCTGGCTGTCCTGAAACTTGCCTTGTAGACCAAGCTGGCCTCCTCAGAGATCCACTTTCCTCTACCTCTTTGGTGCTGGGATTAAAGGCATGTGGGCCACCGAAGACTGCCTAGCACATATTCTTACAACCAGGTCCTACTTAAACATTTCTACTACCTTACAATAAAGCTGTCAGACTGCAGATCCGTCAATGACTTCATCCTTTAAGTCTTAGCTCCATGATCCATTCACTTTCCTGAATCCCCCTGTCTCATTAGGAACAAATCTTTCGACACTTGAACCTTTCAGGGAGATACTTACGTCAGAATATGATGATATCTGTGTTGTTATGTGCTGAAAATATACACCACATAGCCATTGAGCACCAGAAATGGCTAGTGTGATTAAGATATGCAATTTATTTAATCTTAACTACTTGTAAAGAGCGGTATATGGCTAGTGGCTATTATTGGACAATACAGCTCTTCCTCCTCACCCCTAAAGTTTTTCAAGACAGGGTTTCTCTGTGTAACAGAGCCCTGGTTGTCCTGGACTCAGTTTATAGACCAGGCTGGCCTCAAACTCACAAAGGTTAACCTGCCTCTGCCTTCCAATTGCTGGCATTAAAGGCTTGCACCACCACCCCTGGCTCTATTGGACAATATAGAGCTAAAGTAATTTCCCAGGTATATTGACTATTGCTGTTGGGATCAGATGAGGACCTTATGTTTGCTAAGCAAGTGCTACATCCATGTGCATTTATAATGTCCTGTCCCCCCCATCCCATTTTAATTTTTGAGACAGTCTCACTAAGTTGTCCACGCTTGACTTGAACTTACTGTGTAGCCAGGCTGGCCTCCCATCAGTGTACTGAGTAGCTGGGGTTGCAGATGTACACCAACATTCCTGGCTACTTGTATTTGTTGCTAGTAAACTTGGCTATTCAGATCCTATCCTTTGTCTTTTTTTTATTTTTCTACCTTATTTCCTGGTCTTTTAATTTTTAAGTTTTATTTATATGTTTGTGTTTGTCTCTGTGTGTATGCAATGTGAGTGTGCAGGTACCTGCAGAGTCTAGAAGATACCCTGGAGCTGGAATTAGAGCAGTTGTGAGCTGCCTGACATGGGTGCTGGGAACTGAACTTGGGTCCTGGAAGAACAAAACATTCTTAACCACCAATCTTAATCTCTTCAGCCCCCATTTCCTGTTTATTTGGCCTGTCGGTTTGTCTCTTTTTAAGACATTTACCTTCCCAGTGTTGGAATTTCCTTCAAGTCAATTTCTAAGTGTTTTATATATAATGGTAATTAGCCCTTTGTTATGGTACAGATCTGTTTCTCTATTTTGTCTTTTAAATGGGTTCATAGAGATTTTTTTCCTTCCAGTACAAATATTTTTAATTTGTGTTTGGTGTGTGTATGCTGTGACTTGCATATGAAGGTCAGAGGACAACTTTTTCCCCCCCCAGAGGACAACTTTTATGAGTTGGTTCTCTCCTCGTGGGTTCTGTAGCTCAAACTCAGGCTATCAGGCTTATTCGGCAAAGACATTTGTCTGCACTTACCCATCTTTCTGGCCTCTGTCCTGTGCATGTGCTGAAGTGTGCACCTCAATATATATTTATATATATATATTTATTATTAAGATTTACTATTCGTGTGTGTGTGTGTGTGTATTTGTGTGTGTGTCTATTAGTGTATATTGTGTGTGCAGATGTCCACAGAGGCCAGAAGAGGGCATTTGACCCCATGTTTTGTAGTTACAGGTGGTTGTGAACCTGTGACTTTGGGTGCTGGGAACTGAACTTGGTTCCTCTGCAAGTACTCTTAACTGCTGAGCCATCTATCTACCCCCCTGTACATAGATATTTAATGTTAATGTGGATAAAGTTGATCAGTCTTTACCTTTTCTTCTCTGTAAGTTTTGGGGTCTTATGAAATATTTTTTTACATTAAGAGATTATAAATTGTGGTCTGGGATATAGCTCAGACTGAAGAGTGCTTGCCTAACATGAATGACTTGGTTCTGTCCCCAGCATATCAATACATACCAGAACATATAGACTCCTGGCACAAACTGGGTTTTTTGGCATACTCTTGTAATCAAAGGATTTAAGAGGTGGAGATAGGAGAATCAAGGGTTCAAAGTTATTCTCGTCTGGGCTTGAGTCTGGGGAGGAGGTGTGTGTAAGGGCTGGAGGATTAAGTGATTTATTTATTTAGATTTTGAGAAAGGATCTCATGTAGCCTCCACTGCCCTGAAACTTGCTATATGAGGATAACCTTGAACTCTTGACCCCCCCGAGTGCTGGGATTTCAGGTGGGTGCCACAGTGACGGGGTTTATAATAGTGCTGGGATACATGCAGTGCTGAGAATGAAATCCAGGCTTTGTGCATGCCAGGCAAGCAATGTACCAGCTGAACCACATCCCCAAACCTCCATCTGGAGTCTTAACTCATTGATATTTGAATTATTCAATAGCTGGTTTACTGATACTCAATTTCAAATAAATTGTTCCTTGGATGGTGTTAGTGTTTTTCCTTCCCTCTCTTCTTAATTTTGTTTTTGTTTTGAGATAAGTTCTTTGCAACCAGGTTTTATTGTATATTCCAGGTTGGTCTCCAATCCAAGAGTGAGTATGAACCACCAACCTGACTCAAATGAAATATATTAATATGCTATCAAGTTTTCTTTATTGTATGTATTTTGTATCTTTATGTAAAAAGAGACTGGTAAAATAGAGAAAAAGTTTTTACCTTAGTGGGTGTGGGGTTAAAACTAGATAAGAGGAGGCGGGTGTGCCCGGAGTTTGGGGCCAACAACATGTACATAGTAGGTTTTGGCCGGACGGTGAAACCTTGAGACCTTGTCTGTGAGACCTTGTCTCAAAAACCAAACAACAGAAGAAGCAAAATGGCCGTGTTGTGAGCTGTGCATGAAAGAGGACAGGTTGCAAGGAATGACAGGCAGCCTTTAGGAGTTGAGGATTAGCTAAGTGTTAACAGAGACTAGACCGTGACTGTGGAATGAGGACCACAACGCTCAGAAGAGTTTGTACTCTCAAGTGCACTTTGGTTTTCACAGCTTGGTCCAATTTGGTTTTTCAAGACAGGGATTCTTTGTGTAGCCCGGACTGTCCTGGAACTCACTCTGTAGACCAGACTGGCCTCAAACTCAGAGATCCACCTGCCTTTGCCTCCCAAGTGCTGGGATTAAAGGCCCCTTGGTCTGATTTTAAGAGGACCAGTTAATCTGCTCGGAATCCTGACACACAGAAATTGTGAGATAACTGTATATTGTTATATATACAGTGTGAACAGTAAACGTATATGACTTTAACCTGAATTTGATAATAAAATGTATAGTTATGAATAAGAATAAATACGTTGTTGAAGCTGTGTAGTGTTAAATTAATAAAATTTGAGTTTTCAAGGAACAAGGTCAAATAGACCTCAGTGTTTAAAAATGATGGGAAAGAGTTGGAGAGATGGCTCAATGGCTAAGAACATGAAATGCTCTCGTGGAGGATCCAGATTTAATTCCCAGCACATGTAAGTTTAGTTACAGGGGGATCCAACTCCCTGAGACATCTGCATGCACATACACATAACATACACATAATGCATGCACACCTACACGTAAAAATAAAGTAAAAATCTTAAAGATGAGGGGTAAAAGGCTTAAAGGTGAGTAATATATGTAAGATTGTTGCAAACAAGGCACAAGCTGAGAAGAAAGACCAAAAAAAAGCTTTTTTGGTTTATTTTATTTTTTGTTTTTTCAAGACAGGGTTTCTCTGTGTACCCTTGGCTGTCCTAAACTTGTTTTGTAGATCAGGCTGGCCTTGAACTCACAGAGGTTCACCCTCTATGCCTCCTTGAGTGCTGGGATTACAGGCATGCGCCACCATGCCTGGCCAAAAAAAAGTTAGATATTGCTACTTTACCTTTTAGTATTGTGAAATATACTTAAAGAAAAAGGCTGAAAAGGTGGAGGGTTGAAGAAATTGATCTGATACATGTTTTTATTCCAGGAACTGTTAATTTTTATGCAGGAGGTAATAATCTGTTTTAGGTCGGTTGGGTCACGTGTGGGATTTATTATAGAAGTCTAGAAAGTCCAGTGTGACTGGCTGTTTCTTTCTGTGGCCTACACATTGTTTCCACCTTATAGTTTTATCTATGTGTATTACACAACAAGGTCTCAAGTTCTTATGGTCTCCTGAAGCATAAGGAGGCTTAGTGAAGCTCTTTCATGCAATGAAATTGTTCCATTTCTTTATTACTATTATTTGGTTTTATTTGTTTGGTGAGGTGGAGTCATTCAAGATAGCCATTCTGGCCTGGCAATTATGAAGTAGTTCAGGTTGGCCTTGAGTGCTGGGTTTTTAGTTGTATGCCACCATGCTTGGCTTTTATTTATACATAGTAACTATACATATAATGGGTTTCATTACAGTATTTTCATACATGTACATAATGAATTTTTATCATTTAAAAATAATTTATTAAATTTTTTTTTGGTTTGTTTTTATGTGCATTGGTGTTTTGCCTACATGTATGTCTGTGTGAGGGTATTAGATCTTGGAGTTATAGACAGTTGTGAACCTCCATGCAGGTGCTGGTTGAACCCAGGTCCTTTGGAAGAGCAGTCAAAGGATCACTGAGCCACCTCCCCAGTCCCCAATTTTTATCATTTTTATCCTTCATTATCTTGTCTTGTCCCTTTTATTCCTGATGATCACCTTCCTCTTCCCAGCTAGTTCCCCTTTTACTTTCTTTGTTAACAGTTTGGTGGCCCTGTGAATTGAACGCAGGTCCTTTGGAAGAGCAGACAGTGCTCTTAAACACTGAGCCATCTCTCCAGCCCCACACTTTCTTCTTACGTTGTTTCACTGTGTTTGTTGTCCTCCCCATTACTCTAGAGAAAACAGTATATACCTACTTCTTCTTATGAGTATATTTAGAATCACTATTTTACTTATCAGTATATAGTTAGTTGCCTTTACTATGAGTAAATTGTCATTGTCTTACGACACTACAAATTGGAAAGCCCATGAAATTATAATTTTAGCATTTCATCGTGGAAAATAATTTTAAAGTACATAAGAATAGCCTATTATGTTATGCTGCTTACCATATATTTGCTCTTTATTATTTTTAAAATTTATTATTTTATGTGTATGTTTTGCCTTTATGTATGCTTGTGTACACTGTGCATGTCTGGTGTCCTTGGAGGTCAAAGAGGGCATTGAACTCCCTGTAACTGGAGTTACAGGCAGTTGTGAGCTGCTGTGTGGGTGCTGGGCATTGAACCAGAGTCTTCTGGAAGAGCTGCCAGTGCTCTTAACCTCTGAGACATCTTTTCTGCCCCCCCCCTTTATGTTATTTTCATAATTTTTTTGTTTTGTTTTTCGAGAAGGGTTTCTCTTTGTAGCCCTGGCTGTCTTGGACTCACTTTGTAGACCAGGCAGAGATCCGTCTGCTTCCCTGAGTGCTGGGATTACAGGCATACGTCACTGTGTATGCCCCCCCTCTCTATATATACGTACACATTTATATACACATATATATACATATATACACATATAAATAAATATCTACGTATATATCTGCATGTATGTATGCATGTACATTTATTTATTCATCCATTTATTTATTCATTCATTCATTCATTTATTTATTTATGGAGGCAGGCTCTCATGTAGCCCATATTGGCCTGGAATTCGCTATGCAGTCAAGGATGACTTTGAACTTGTGATCGTCCTGCCTCTGCCTTTTAAGTGCTGGAGTGGGTCACTGTGCCTGGCTTGTGCTTTCATTATTTATTGTTCAGATTGTTTCTGATAGTACTTCTTTTCTGTCTTGAAAACTTTCACCCATTCTTTTTGAGCATTGTCTCTTAGCAACAAGACTCTTAATGCCTTTTTGTGGGAGAGATCCTGATAGCTACCTCCAGGTTTGGTGAGTCTGTAAAACACATGGGGCTCAGCTTTTAGTCATACTAATACTGTCATTTATTATGGCAAAAAATTCAGTTAAAAATTGAGTATGGTAGAAGCAAGACATGGTACATGGGTTTATAATCTCAATACTTGGGGGATATGGAAGCAGGATTTCAAGTTTAAGGCACTTTAGGCTACGCGAGACTTTGTTTCAAAAACAAAGCAAAACAAAATAAATCTGTGAAGATTTTTCAGTTGGTCAAGTGCTTACTACTCAGGTAAAAGGACCTGAGTTTGGACCCTCACACAGCCAGCCCAACCTAACTGGTGAACCCCAGGCCCAAGTCAGAGAGTGTCTCAAAAAGGAAGGTGGAGGGCTGCTAAAGGAAATATATTTGAGGTTGACCTCTAACCTCCACCCACAGGCACACAAATATGAATGTGTATGTACACACAAAAAATTAAAATGAAGTGAGCAAATGGGAAAGATGCTAGAGGTGAAATTTCGAAGGTTTCAAGAGTTTTCTGAGTAATATCACACTGTACTTAGTTCCTCCAGGAATGAATTATGATAGGGAGGAAAATGTCAAGAAACAAAAAGTTTTTATTGAGAACAGGTTAGCATTTACCTTGATTCCCAACTTGCGGAAGGAAAGCAGATGTTTATATAAACCACATGGTTTATACAGGAACATTTCTCTTCAAATCCAAGTTCCCATATACCAGTCAATGGCCAGTTCTTGGAGGTAGTACAAAATAAGGATAATAGTTACACATTTGCTCTGTTCTTTTCCTTTTTGCATATTCCGTATAAGAATAACTATTGCTAGGTGGTGGTAGCAGCGCATGACTTTTATCCGAGCACTAGGGAGACAGAGGCAGGCAGATTGAGGCCAGCCTGGTTTGCAGAGTGAGTTCCAGGACAGCCAGGGCTATACAAAGAAATCCTGTCTTGATTCCCCCCGGCCCAAGGAAAAAAATAATAACTTCCTTCCTTCATTTATTATTCATTGGTTTTTCAAGATAGGGTTTCTCTGTGTACTTCTAGCTTTCCTGGAACTTGTTCTGTGGACCACTCTGTAGAGGTCCATCTGCCTCCTAAGTGCTAGGAAAAAAGGCGTGTACCACCACTTCTTGCATGTGTGAGGTCAGAGACATTGTTTCCCCCTGGAGCTAGAGTTATGGGCAATTGTCTGACACGGGTACTGGAAAATGAACTTGGTCCTTCATTTCCACAAGAAGTGCAGGAGCAGTTTGTGCTTCTTGTACTGAGGCATTTACCAGTCCTGGAGAAAAACTTCATCTTTCCTTCATTCTGGAAGGATGTTTTGGATACGGTCTAACCCAAACTGGCTTTTCTTGCCTCAGTCTCTTCAGTGCTGGAATTCTAGACATGTGCTACCATACCTGGTTGGATATTTTTGTTGGGTACAAATTTGAAGGTTGGGGACTGGAGAGATGGCTTGGTGGTTTAGAGCACTGGCTGCTCTTAGAGGACCCAGGTTCAATTCCCAGAACCCACATGGCAGCTCACAACTGTCTTAACTGCAGGCTTAGGAGCTCTGTCACTTTCACATAGACATGTGTGCAGGCAGAACACCAATGCACATAAAATAAAAAATAAAAATAAAAAACTTGAAGGATGGTAGTGTACATAGCGAGCTCTAGGACAACCAGATTACATAGAGAAGACCTTGTCTCAAAACGACAACAACAAAATGCTATTTGTATCTAACCTAGCATTGGAATTTAGCCTTACTCTCTGGGAATGATTTGAATTGCATCTACTTATAATTTTCTTCTTTAAAAGATTTTTTAGATATGTTTACTTTGTGCATATGAGTTCTTTTTCTTATGTAAGTGTGTGCACCATCCTGGTACCTGAGGATGTTGGCATTAAATTTCTAGAGTTAGAAGTAGTAAATCACCATGTGTGTGTTGGGAATTGAATGAAGGAGCTGTGTAATGGAAGTTTTGATTTCTTTGTAAACAGTTATGTAAATATGTTTTTGTTTTAATCCCAACTGTGGGATTTTAGTTGGGCTATCGTTTGTCCGCACCTTTTAATTGTCTTGAGCGGGGCGTGGCTTTTGCCAGCTGGTAATGGCCTTCCATGTGCTTGTGGCATGGAGAGGGGTGTTCTCTAGGACGCTGAGGTTATAAATATAGGAGCTGGGAGAGTATGGCATGTGGCATGTAGCAATTTGGAGATACAGGAGCAGACAGACAGACTCATCGGGGCACATCGTCTTGAAGGAGACTGCTGTCTGTTTTTTGTTAAGGGAGATTGGTATAGCCCTAAAAGAACCCTTTGACCCTAAACAGCCAGGAGAAGTAAGGCGGCCTTGTCTCTCCACTAATCTCTCTCCTACTAGGATTGGGAAGTTGCAAGGGAGGTTGAGGCCTAAACACCCCAAATAGTTTTAAAAACAAGTATTACAGCGCTGCCAGTGCCTTAACTGCTGAGCTACTATGCAGCTGTTGATGTGCTTCTTGGATACATTGCTGTAGTTAAGGCTTTCACCAGTTGTAACTACTGGCAGTGCATGAAATCACAGCTTTTGCCATAGACACTTTGTCAGGCTAATAGTGCAAATTAAAAAAAAATTATTTAGAAGATATGGGAGCTTTGATGTTCAGTTATGATTAAATATTACCATACATAGTTAGAAAAGTTTACACTATAAACATCGAAGTGTTTCTTATGAAATTCTAATTATTTTGTGTTTCTAATTGTGTTTGATTTATTAACACTTCTTCCTTTTATTAGTTTTCTTCTAAATATTAGGGGTGTGTTGCTTGTTTTTGAAATACTCTTTGCCAAATAGTGCAGGCTGGCCTGGAACTCAAGACTCTTCTACCCCAACATGCAATCCTGAGTCCATTCTTTTTTCCAGTGCTTTAGTTTTTCTAGACACTGTATCTCTTTGTGATTCTGGCTGCCCTGGATTCACTTTCTAGACCAGGCTGGACTCTAACTCACAGAGATCTGCCTGCCTCTGCCTCCTGAGTGCTGGGATCAAGTATTTTAATAAGTATTTCTCATTGATTTTTTTCTTAGGCAATTTTGTGTATGATAATATTTTTCAGTTTTCCTCCTGGCTCTTTTTTAGACTATGTTTTTTAATTCGTGCATCTTACTTCACATAGTATCAGCTTTATCACTTTTATGTCGTATTTGCAAATACTGTATTTCATATGTCCTTTGGAAAATAGACTTAAAAAAGGTGGAATTCATCAAAGGGAATATTTGCTAACATAAAGCAGAAAGTTCTAGGTTAAAGTAAAACTTGTACATAATAGGAAACACAGAAAGGACAGTCAAGGAGAAAACCTTTTAATCTTCCCACTCAAGGTAATGTAGCATAACCTTGTTTTGTTTGTGACATCATGCCTATGTAATATAGTCACTGACCTTGAAGAAATAATACTGGCTACTTTGGAGGAATTAGTGCTACTTACGTTTTAGGGGTGAAATCTAGCATAGTTCCCTAGATCCAGGAAGGGTGTGGCTTGTTCAAGATAGGGTTTCTCTGTATAGAACTCACTTTCCTGGATTGTATACCAGGTTGGCCTTGAACACAGATCCTATTGCCTTTGCCTCCTGGGAGCTGGGAGCTGGAAGCTGGGGTTAAAGGCATGGGCCACCACACCTGACTGAAATTTGACTTTCTGAGGGCATAAAAATGTTCTTGTTTTTCTTCCAGTTTCACTAGCCAACTGTTAGTCTGTTTGATAGTTTCTTCTTCACTGCTTTTTCGGTTTCTTGTGTAGCACAGACTCTCTAACTCGTCTCACTTTGCGTGTGTCTTAGGTGATCTCAATGGCCACAGAAGTATTAGTTAACACTATTTAAGGCTTTTGGGCTAATAAATACTTTTTGGTTTTGTTTTTCAAGGTAGAGTTCCTTTGTGTAACAGACCTGGCTGGCTGGAACTCACTTTGTAGACCAGGCTGGCCTTGAACTCAAAGAGATCCCACTCCTCTAAGTGCTGGGATTAAAGTTGTATGTTACTAACATTTAAATGTAAAATGAAATAATGTAGGTTATTCAAAATTCAGACTCTTCATCTTTGCACTTCTGGAATAAGTGTATGATAATTTGATTATGTAATAATAATTTGGTATAATAATTATGATAATTTAAATACTGCTTTTTGCTTTGTTTTGTTTTGTTTGAAGACAGTGTTTTATTGTGTAGCCCTAGCCTACTTGGCTCTTGCTATGTAGACCAGGCTGGCCTGTAACTCACAGAGATCCAGTGCCTGCCTCTGCCTTTTGAGTGAGATCTAAAGCCTACACTGCTACTTCTGGTTAAGGAGTAGATTAGTAAGTACTTTAAGAACCTTGTCTATTGCCCTTGATTCCTTTATACTGTTGATTTTCAACTTTTTTTCTGTTTAATCATATTGTCATAAGAATAGTATGTAAGCCAGGTGGTGGTGGTGGTGGTGGTGGTGGTGGTGGCACACACCTTTGATCTCACACTCAGGAGGCAGAGGCAGGTAGATCTCTGAGTTTGAGGCCAGCCTGGTCTACAGAGTGAGTTCCAGGACAACCAAGGCTACCTAGAGAAACCTGTTTCAGGAAAAGTTAAAAAAAAAAAAAAAGTGTTTTGTTTAAACAGTTTCAGTAGAATTTTTTTTTGTGAGACAAACACTGCCCTCCTGTGGCTAGAGTAAGGTAACTGTTCACATTAAACTTGTGGTAAAAGAATATAATATGCCTACCTTGGGATCTTTCCCACATTCAAGCGTTTTCCTTTCTTTCCTTTACTTGCTTTATTTTTTAAAAATGTAATAGTTTAATGTACTATTTTTGCTCAAGAAATATTTTGAGATTTTTTTTCTTCTCTAGATTTCTCTAGTGTATGCATATTTTTCTCATGCTTCTGTATATTTTTTAGGGGAATTAAGATAATTAAATATAAACAGAAATTAAGTTATTGAAAGGAGAAATTGTCCCTTTTTGTTATTACTATTTATTTGTGAGTGCATGTGCACATAGCTCAGAAAACATCTTGCAAGAGCCACTTTTCTCCTTGCCCACGTGGGTCTTGCAGATTGAACTCAAGAAGTGGTGTCACACTCCTTTAATCCTAGCATTCTGGGAGGCAGAGGTAAGCAGATCTCTGAGTTTGAGGCTAGCCTGTCTATATGGCTCCAGGACAGTGAGGACTACACAGAGAAACCTTGTTAGACCCCCAAAAATTAAAAATAAAAATAAATGAGAAGAAAGAACAGGACCTGGGACAGTGGGATGGATCCACAGGTAATGGCACTTGGCACCAAGCCTGATAGCCTGAGTTATTAGTCTGTAACCCGAGTCCTAGCACTGGGGAGGTGGCAACAGGAGGATCAGAAATTCAAGGGTGTTCTTGGCTATGTAGGGAGTTGTGGGCCTGGGCTGGAGAATTTGTCCTCAAACCAAACAAAAACAAACTATCAAATGCTTGTTTAAATCCTATGGGGAAATTTGTTTTTGAGACAGGGTCTACTATGTAGCCTTAACTGACCTTGAACTAACAGAGATCTGTCACCTCTACCTCCACTGCCGGGATTAAAGGAATGTGCCACCATGTGTGGCATCAGTTCTAGCACCAATGGTTCTGCCAATTTTTTATGTACTAAAATTCAGAAGGTCTTAAGTTTTAGAACTTTTGCAGCTATCTGCATCTGTTTTACATTTATATCAGCTAGTGGCTAGTTTCAAAGTGTGACACTGGTCTACAGCTACTGCCATGTTGCCTGGGTAGGTGTAGAAAGAGAGGAACAGGAAGGCAACATACCACAAAGCCTAAAAACAACTTGGGAGAATTCCCTTTTTCTGTGACATTAATTAGGAAGGGTTCCCTTTACTTCAGACAAAAATGACAAGATTCTTCTCGGAACACTTTCTGTCTCTGTCAGTGTGCTCTTTGGTTTCAGGTCGCTGTTGAGTCTGAGCCAGGAGGTTATAGAGAAAACAAAACCAGGAAACCCACTTCTGACTATACAGTGTTTTTTCTAATTGTGGTTTTCATCTTTGAAGTCCTCAAACAACTGTTTCATCCATTCTGCCCAGACTTTTACGTTTAATAGGGAAGACAGAACAAACTACACTTAACTATCTTTATTGTATCCAAAACACTGTTGTTTTTTTTTTAAAGAAGCATGGATTTAATTTAACTAACAGTTGATTATAGTAGAGAACACTTAAAGAGAGGTGTGAGGTCTTCTTATATTTGCAGTCTGAAAGCAGAGAGAGGTAAGTGAGGCCTGGGGAGATGGCTCAGCAGATAAGAGCACTGGCCGCTCTTCCAGAGGTCCTGAGTTCAATTCCCAGCAACCACATGGTGGCTCACAACCATCTGTAATGGGATCTGATGCTCTGTTCTGTCACACACATGTACATGCAACTAAAGCTCTCATATACATAAATAAATAAAAAAGAGAGAGTAAGTGTTCCATAGATACAATTTTAATAGTTATAGACGTATGTTCATTTATTTTATTTTATGTTCCTGTAGTAGTAGTTTTTGATAGAAATAACTGTAAGTACAGGTGATCTCCTCCCCACAACACACACCTCTAGACAGCGTTTCTCTTCGCTTTCTAGACCACCCTGGCCTCAGACTCACAGAGATCCACCTGCCTCTGCCTCCCAAGTGCTGGGATTACAGGCATGTGCCACTGTGCCTGGCTCAGTCTTTTTTTTTTTTTTTTTCTTTTTCTTGTGAGACAGGATTTCTCTGTGTCACCCACTCTGTAGACCAGGCTAGCCTTGAATTCAGGGATCCACTGGTCTCTGCCTCCTGAGTCCTGGGATTAAAGGTTTGTGCCATCACATGCCGTTAAAATAGATAATCTTAAAATGTGTACAATGGTAGACCACAGGTAGGGATATGATATAGGAATGGAGACTAAAAGTAAACAGTGTTATATTCATTAATATGAGTAATTCAGGTGTTAATTTTAGCCTTTTTGATACATTTGTACTTTAGAATTTGACTGTGATTGAGAGAAAAGATCTGAAGTCTCTAGATATTTATGTTTTAGATCTCATTATTGACATAGGTTTTTTAAAATTTTTTTATTATTATTAATTATACTTTATTCATTTTGTATCCCCCCATAAGCCCCTCCCTCCTCCCCTCCCGATCCCACCCTTCCTACCCTTTCTGACATAGTTTTAATAATAGACAATTATAAGAGTGAGAACTTAAAATAAGAATTAATTTATTGTTATTTCCTTGTTTCTCAGGTCTTAGAAAAGTATCCCAATACACCCATGAGTCATAAAGAAATTCTACAAGTTATCCAGAGGGAAGGACTAAAAGAAATCAGGCGAGTTATTCAAATATTCTAGTAATAATTGTGTTTGGTTAGAGTATTTGGTAATACTTAGTGTATATTGGTATTCTTTGTCCTTAACATGATTGGTTAGTGTGATATACTTTATGAACCTTGGATTTATTCGTCTGTCAGTCTTTGGAGTTTTAAAGTCATAGTATTTATAAAATTAAAAATAAGTAAAGCAATTTTTTAAAAAAATTATTTAATTTTATTTTATGTGCATTACTGTGAAGGTGTCAGATCCCTTGGAATTGGGGTTACAGACAATTGTGAGTTGCCATGTGGGTGCTGGGAATTGAACCTGGGTCCTTTGGAAGAGCAGACAGTGCTCTTAACCGCTGAGCTATCTCTCCAGCCCAAGTAAATTTTTTATGAGCGGGTAAGTAGCTATCTTTCAAAAGCTCATGTGCTTTAATTCTTCAGAAGGTCTAGAGTCATCTTTAAGCCTTCACCTATCCCTTTGTACTTTTGATATACTGAGCTTGGTAATTATTGGATAAAAATTACTGTATGTCAACTTTAGAAGTAGGCAGTGTGAAAAGAAATAAGATTTGTTAAAAAGAATGAAATGTAAATGTTTAATCTTCAGATGCAGTGGGATGTGTTAATATGGTCAAATATACATTTCAATTTCTTACTGTCTTGTTGTATTAGTATATAATGATCATTGCATAATTAAGACTTTGTCATTAAGAAATGTTAAAATTATGTTATTCATTCTGTATATTGAAACAAATTTGGCTATTTTTATTTTTATTGGGGATATTTCATAAAGATAAGAAATTTGAACCAAAAAATGTTAGGTATGGTGAAGCATATTTTTAGCTTCAGTGTTCAGGAAGCTGAGACAAGTGCTATAAGTTTGAGGTCAACTTCAGTTACATATTAAATACCAGGCTGACAGGACTACTCAGCAAAACCCTGTGTATTATTTGCTTTTCCTGTTGCTGGGATAAAAGTTCATGACTGAGGCAACTTGTTTTTAATTGTGCTTACAGTTACAGAGGGTGCTAGAATAGCACTTGAGCTTACATCTTGAGTCACAAGTGTGAGCTAACTGGGAATTAGGTGGGTTTTTAAAACCTCAGCTCACTCTCAGTGATACCCTCTTCCTAGAAGACCATACCTCCTAATCCTTCCCAAATGGTTCCAACAGTGGGAAACAAGCATTCAAGTATATGAGGCTATGAGGACCATTCTCATTTAAATTACCACACCCTGTTTCACAAAGACCAAATCAAAATAAAGATATAATATCTGTGGTGCTTTTATGGAAATAAGAGTTTATTGTCATTACTTTATGGCAGGAATCATTATCTCTGCAAAGTAGAGTTTTTTTTTTTAAACCTATTTACCAAGCTAAATTGCCCCAAAGTAAAATGACTCACAGGTAAAAGCTTTTGTTCATTATACATACCTAAGTTTAACCTCTGAGTTGCATAGTGGAAAGAGTGGAAGGGGAGAATCAACTCCCAAAAGTCACAGTCCCCCCCTTTTTTTTTTTTAAATTAAGTTAGTATGTTTTTCTGAGCTTCCGTTTTTGTGGTTAAGCCTCTCTTCTTATCTACCAGTTGTAGTCTGTTGTCAAGCCTGCAGACTTGGTAGGATTGTTAAGAAGAAGAATTTATAAACCCTTAGGTATTGATAGAAAAGTTTTTGTTTTCTTCTTTTTTCCTCTTTTTTTGTGGGGTAGGGGATGGGGGAATCAAGAGGTAGGTAGGATCTAATAATACCCAGGATGGCCTGGATGTTGTACCTGTTAAATAGTAAGATTACAGGTGCTTACCGCCTTTCCCAGCTTGCTGTTTTGTTGTTTTTGTCTTGAGCCAGGATTTACTAAATAGCCTATGTTGGCCTCTCATAAATCTGAGAGTACAAGCTTCTGCCTCTACACCCAGCAGCAGCAACAATATAATCTTATCTGTTGTTTAAATTAGTATCAAATTCCACTTAGATCAAAGAGAAGCAGATAACCCTCATCAACCCATAGTTGATGGCTTTGTGATGACTCCTTGTAGTGAAAATGCATGGGAAAAGAATGCTATTACAAAATTCACACTAAGCTGCTCTAATAGTTAACACTTTTTCATAGAATTCAGGTATTTTACTTTTTTCTAAAGTAGCTTAGACTGTAGCTGAATTTATTTAAATGTGCAGTTTTAGACATTGATATTTTGAACTAATTTGTGCATTTAAAAAATTTAATGTTTTATGTAGCAAAATGGGAGTTGTTACTAATTTGAAGTTTGTTAGTATTGCTGGAAAATGAAGGTATAAATTATTTGGGGGAGCTTATTACTTGTAAAGAAAAATTAAAATCTTTTTTTTTCCCTCCTCTTGTTTTCTTGGGGTGCATTCCAACTCCAGAAGGTAAGATGTATTACTTTATTCTAAAGGAGTATTAAACAGTTATAAAAAACTTACAGGTTTTATCGAAGGTGACTTTGTGTACATGGTTGGCTTACATGTAAAGTAAGAGTAATAATATATAAATGTTATTTAGTACTACATGTTCTTTTTCTGTTGTTTATTTTTTTTATAGTTTGTAACCATTACATGGCCATAATTTTAGAAGTTGTTGACATTAAGGGTTATCAAAATTGTCATTTGTCTTATACTACTGAAGTACAATTTAGCATGCTAATGAAAATACAAGATAGAGATGTGCCTGTTGCCTATGAGACTGAAAATATATTTGCTTGGCTGATACAGAGAAAATATTGGTAAATTGTTCACCCAAATGATACTTACTTTAAACCAGGCAGAACAGATTAAAATTCATAGTTTGAATTCTTTATTGAATTTTTTTGTCTGTATTTGCATGTCGCTGTAAATAACCTTTGGCTATGGGAATTCCCTTGTCTATAGTATAGTTTTTTTGTTTTTGTCAGCTATGTGACTTTTCAAGTAAAGCTTGAGAACAGGGAACTATATCCGTGTTTTTATGTCATGGACAAACCATGTTTGCTTATAGCTTGAAATTAATCTGTCCAGTTAGTACTCTGTTAAGTTCATTTGTCTTACCCATTTTTAAGGAACATCATGAATGAAGCTTGAATAAGAGTTAAATTTTTAAATTATTTTTTGTGTGCATGGTTTGTGAGTGTGGTTCCGTGTGCATTGTGATGGTCTGTGGCAGGATATTTGATTTGGTCTGTTGGATACTTTGTAGGTGGTTGTGGCAGTCTTTGAGGACAGAATGAGTTAGGCTGGGCTGCTTATTTTTGGTCTGATTTTGCTTTTGTTTTGAGCAGGATCTTCCTAAAAACTGTCTATAAAATGCTGGGCTTAGAAATGTGTGCCACCATGCCCAACGTTCTTGTGGTTTTACCCCACATGCCTGATACCACCTAATAATTCCCTCCTATTTTAATATTTGTTTTTTTTTAACAACCATTTTTTTTAAGATTTATTTTTTTATGTATATGAATGCTCTGTTTTCACACACACCAGAAGAGAAAATCAGATTCCATTACAGATGGTCATGAGCCACCATGTGGTTGCTGGGAATTGAACTCAGGACCTCTAGAAGATCAGTCAGTGCTCTTAACTGCTGAGCCATCTCTCCAGCCCCTTAATATTTGTTTTTTGAGGCTTGAAGTCAAAGCTATTTAGTATAGTCTAAGATTTACCATAACTCTAAGTTACTTCTCTGAGAAAGAATTCCTGATAGAAAATATTAGATATTCTTTAAATGGTTGTGTCAGACAACGGCTTAAAAACTCAGAATTTCAGCATCTACTTCCATATTTGACATAGCTCTGACACAAAAGTAGAAAGCAAAGCCAGGCTGGAGATAAAGCTCAGCAGTTTAAGAGTACTTGCTACTTTTCCAGAGGACCCAGTTCATTTTCCATAAAGTATTTTTTTTAAAGAAGCAGAAAACAATTATAGTAGTACTAGCTATTAAGATACAACAATACATTGCTAAACAAACAGTAACTGTGCAATAGGACATTGACATATAAAATTTTATCTTATGGAGCTGGAGAGCTAGCTAAGTGGTTCAGAGTACTGAGTGCTCTTCCACAGGTCCTAAGTTCAATTCCTAGCACCCGCATGGTGGCTCACAGCCATCTATAATGAGATCTAATTCCCTCTTCTGGGTATGTATGAAGACAGATCACTCATGCATAAAAATAAATAAGTCTATATTTTTTTATTTCTGTGTTCTCATTGTCTCTAGCTCAGTTCTTATATAATTATATCCACAATTCATTTTCTTCACAAAGATTCTGAGTTTCAATTTCTGTCTTCACATTGACACTCCTTTTACCTGGAATCATAAGATCTCATATGTAACCTTTTGTACCTCTTATTTTTGAGGCAAGCACTGAGTTTGAAACTAGGTCCCAACTGTTAAGAATTTTAAGCATGCCGTCTAGGATGGTCAAGGTGGCGGTAGCACACCCCTTTGATCCCAGCACTTTGGAGGTAGAAGCAGGTGGATCTCTACCAGCCTGGTTTACAGAATGAGTTTCAGGACAACCAGGGATACACAGAGAAAATCTGCCTCAAAACAAAAGCAAAACAACAACAAAAAGCTCTAAGCATCCTAATCGTCTCTAGGTAGGTAGTATCCTTATTACAGGAATGGAGAAGCATTCTTTTCTCAAAGCTACCTTTTATTTTTAAAGATTTATTTATTATTTATATCACTGTTCTGCCTGCTTAATATGCCTGTAGGCCAGAAGAAGGCACCAGATCTCACTATAGATGGTTATGAGCTACCATGTGGTTGCTGGGAATTGAACTCAGGACCTTTGGAAGAATAGCCAAGGTTAAGAACTCTTAACCTCTGAGCCATCTCTCGTTATTTTTATTACCTGTTTATCATAAGATTAAAAAATTACATGTGTAGTGAACCTAATGAATTAGTATTTAAAATGACCTTGGCTAAGATGGGAGTTAGGTATTTCATGTGTATTATGTTTATATAAACTCTTAGACATGTTTGTCTCATAAAGACGTTGAAACAGGAAAGAATTGTATAGCTAGTTAGCACTTAAACCTTTGTTGTCTCACTTTTGTATAAAAGGTGGGTGATTATCTGGGCAAGGATCTTACTTGGCCTCCGTGGTAATGGGGGTTGAACCCAAGACCCTCACACGGCATGGTAGTTAAGTGTTCTGCCAACCCTTGGAGAAGGAGGTGTTTTGTGTGTGTGTGTGTGGTTTTTGTTGTTGCTTTGGTTTGTTTGTTTTTTGTTTTTGTTTTGCCTGTTTTATTTTTTAACAGTTTCAGGCGGGCTTCTTGGTACATGCCTTTAATCCTAGCATTGTTTGTGTTGTGGCCTTCTCCCTGGGTTTTGATATACCACATTATCATAGTTCAGAAAAAGAATGGCCATATCCGCATTAGAGACACCCAAGATATTTCACAGACTTTTTGTTTATTGTATGTGATTTATTTTATTTTATTAATTCTTTGGTTGTGGTAGTATGTACATATTTTATGTGGGTGCAAGATGTGGGTGTGGTGGTCACAGGTAGACAGCAAGTGTTTTCTGTCTTCCACCTCCCTCCTAACTTTTATGTTCAGCTAGGCTGGCTGGCCAGTGAGCTCCAGTGATCTGCCTTCTTGGATTGTTTTTTTTAAAACAGGGTTTTTTGTGTAACAGTCCTGGACTCACTCTGTACACTAGGCTGTCCTCAAACTCTCAAGAGATTCACCTACCTCTGCCTCCCAAGTGCTGAGATTAAAGATGTGCATGCTACCACATCTGGCTAAAATAATTCATTTATTTTTTATACTTTGGTGTTTGGTCTGTATATGTAGGGGAGTCAGATGCCCTGGAACAGCAATCAGACAGTTGTGAGCTACCATGTGGGTGGTGGGAATTGAACCAAGGTCCTCTGGCAGAGCAGTCAGTTCTCTTACCCACTGGGCATCTCTCCAGCCCCTTGTGATCTGATCTGCCTTTCTTAATGTCAGTTCCTCCAGTTCTGTCCCTGTTCCTATGACCTCTCAAAGACTTGTTTTGAGTTTTTTGAGTGGCACTATCAGAAAGCTGAGAAGGTGATGAGAATGTGTATTTAGTTTTGTCTATCAGTAATTGTAAGAAACTAAAAAAAAAAAACCAAAACAAAAAACTAAACAAAACAAGAACAGCAAAAACTGTTTAAGGAGTCAGATTCCAGACCATTCCCTGATTCTGTATGCTTTTTTTTTTTCCATATGAATTTTCTTTCTTGCTTTTTTTTTTTTTTTTTTTTTCCCCCCCAGACAGGATTTCTTTGTGTACCCCTGGCTGTCCTGGAACCAGCTTTGTAGACCAGCTGGCCTGGGATTAAAGGCATGTGCCACAACTGCCTGGCTTCCATACAAACTTTCAATGTGTTTTCTCACTATATCTGCTTTCCTAAGATATGTGAATATATTGTTTAAGTATTGCAGCACCAAAAGCCAGGCATGTTATTTCATACCTGTAATTCTAGTGCTCGAGAGACCAAAGTAGGAAGATTGCCTTGAGTTTGAGGCCAGCCTGGGCTACATCTAGAGTTCCAAGCAAATTCATAACCTGTGCTACAAAATGAATTCTGTCTCAAAACACAAAAACAAAAAACTTACCAGTCAGGGCTGGAGAGATGGCTCAGAGGTTAAGAGCACTGGATGTTCTTCTCTACGAAGGTCCTGAGTTCAATTCCCAGCAACCACATGGTGGCTTGTAACCATCTATAATGATAATTGTTGCCCTCTTCTGGCCTGTAGGCACATACACAGGCAGAATACTGTAAAAATAATAAATAAATAAATCTCGAAAAAATGTTAAAAAAAACAAAACAAAAAAAACTTACCAGTCATACAAAAGATTATTAGTGTATTTTCTTTATTACTTAGATTTGATTTTTTAGTAATATTTCTACCACATTTTATTTTCTGTATTTTAATATTCTTAATTTGAATTTTTTATTTTAATCTATTTGTTGGTCTTTTCCTGTTGCATAAAGTCTATAGGCCTAATCATCTTACATAAATTTTATTCATTTTTGGTAGTCTATAATTTGGTTTTCAAAAGGTTTAAAAAATTTTTAAAGTTTTTAAAAAGTTTTATTTATTTACTTAGTGTTATGAGTGCTCTATCTGCATGTACACCTGCATGCTAGAAGAGGGCATCATCTAGATGTAGCCCAGGCTGGCCTCAAACTCAGAGATACACCATTATAGATGGCTATAAGCAACCCATGTGGCCGCTGGGAATTGAACTTAGGACCTCTGAAAGAGCAGACATGCTCTTAACCTCTAAGCTATCTCTCCAGCCCAATTTAGAAAAGAATTTATGTTTATGGGTTTGTTTGTATCTTTTTTGTTGTTTGTTTTTGAGGCAGGGTTTCACATTGTAGCCCTGGTTGGCCTGGTATTCATTATGTAGACTGGGTCGGCCTCAAACTCAGAGATACACCTGCCTTTCCCTCTGAGTGCTGAGATTAAACGCATAGGTTGCCTTGCCTGTATCAGTATTTGGCTTGTGTGTATGGGGGTTGTATATGTGTACCCAGGCCTTTTGTTTGCAGAGGTTAGAAGGAGGCATTGGATCCCCTGGAACAGGAGTTATAGATGGCTGTGAGCCACCATGTGGGTGATGGGAATTCAACTTAGGCCCTCTGTACAAGTAGTAGGTGTTCTGAGCCATCTTTCTAGCCTCTACAACTTGATATTTTATAACGTCTTTTGTTTTGTTTTTCCTTTTTTTTTTCTTTTTGGCAGGTCTTTACTCTGTAGCCCAGGCTAACATAGAACATTCTTATCTTTCTGCCTCAACCTCTAGAGCCATGGTTCTGAAACTGTGGGTTGAAAAACCCTTGACAGGGTTCTGGGGGACAGTTCAAACAATCCTTTGTCAGGGGGCCCTAAGACTATAGGAAAACACAGATATTTACATTATGGTTCATAATAACAGCAAATTTTCAGGTATGAAGTAGCAATGAAATACTTTTATGGTTGGGGTCATCATGGTATGAGGCTATTAAAGGGTTGCATCATTAAGAATGTTGAGAACCACTGCTTTAGAGGCTTGAATATTTTTTTTTATGTGAGTCACCATGCCTAGGGATCCTCTTTAATGCATGTGGGTTTATGTTTAAAAGTGCATTGCTTATCTCCCTCCCTCCCTCCCTCCCTCCCTCCCTCCCTCCCTCCCTCCCTTCCTTCCTTCCTTCCTTCCTCCCTTTTTTTTCCCTTTTTGGTTTTTGAGACAAGGTTTCTCTGTCTGTCCTGAAACTTGCTGTATAAACCAGGCTGGCTTTATACTCAGAGATCTGCCTATATTTGTCTTCCAAGTGTAGGGATTAAAAGCATGCACCACTGCACCTAGCCTTCCTATTTATTTTTGAGACAGGGTTTCTCTTTGTAGACTTGGTTGTCCTGGGCTCATTGTGTAGACCAAGCTGGTCTCGAACTCAAAGAGATCCAATTGCCTCTGCCTCCCCGAGAAGCCTTGTTTCTTCTCTTTCTTTCTGTCTTTCTAATTTTTTTAGGTTTGTTTGTTTAATATATATGAGTGCTCTACTGCATGTACACCTGCATGCCAGAAGAGAGCATCAGATTACATTATAGATGGTTGTAAGCCACCATGTAGTTGCTGGGAATTGAATTTAGGACCTTTGGAAGAACAGACTGTGCTCTTAACTGCTGAGCCATCTCTCCAGCTCCTGCCTTCTTGTTTCTTAATATATAAGTACTTAAGAAGCCAGCATTAGACTTACGGTAAAACATTAGTCTCATTTTCTTTTTTTTTTTTTTTTTCTTTATTGTTTTTGTTTTTTAAGATAGGATTTCTCTTGTAGTCCTGGCTGACCTGGACTCGCTTTGTAGACCAGGCTGACCTTGAACTCACAGAGATCCGCCTGCCTCTGCCTCCCAAGTGCTGGATTAAAGACATGCAAGACCACATTCATCTTTAGTTCCCCCCCCCTTTTTTTTTTAATGCAATGACAATCAAGATAAAGGATGCTTGTTAGTGAATTTTATTGACTTTTCTTTTTTTTTTTAGAACTGCAGTATGGTCTATTGACAGTTGGAAATTATTTTTCCCCCATAGATGTTTGCTTTATAGTAGAGGGTGGCATTGAACTTGTGATCTTTTTGCCTCAGTGTCCTAAATTGTGGAATTATAGTTGTGTGCTATCATGCCCCACCCAGAAAATATTTTTTGCTTACTACTTAATAAATTATTATGTAGTTAAAATTTTAGAAAATGGGAAAGAAAGTTACTACCTGCAATATAAGAAGTCTACTAAATACCATTTTTTCCCTCAAATTTAATTCACTTTATTTTTCTTGTATAAAAACCCTTAGGTGAAAACAAACAAAAAAACCCTTAGGTGGTAGCCACAGCTGGAGTGTGGGTCCTCTGAACAGAGACTCTGATGTGGGTTTTCACAAGATGATCAGTGAATTCCTGATAAGGAGACTTGGTGAACACAGTCTCTTTCCAGAGGTCATCAGGGGTCAGGTACCTGTAGGTCTTAGAGATGGCATTAAAGGTGGCCTTGGCAAAGTTGCCCAGGGTGGCAGTGCAGCCTCTGGCTGATGTGTAGCAGTCATCAATACTGGCCATCAGCAGTAGCTTCTTGGGCATAGGAGCAGAGACAATGCCAGTGCCTCTGAGGGCAGGGATGAGATGCACCAAAACAGAGCCACAGTGGCCTGTCACCTTTTGCAGAATGGTGTGGGGTTTGCCAGTCTTGTTGCCCCAATAGCCTCTTTGCACAGGGACGATGGAAAGCTTGGCCAAGATGATGGCTCTTTGGATGGCAGTGGCTACCTCCTTGGAACACTTAACACCAAGACCAACGTGACCATTGTAGCCCCCAATAGCGACAAAAGCCTTGAACCTGATCCACTGGCCATCTGTGACTGCTTCTGCACCGGCATGATTTTTAGAACCTCATCCTTAGGGATGCACCCAGGGAAAAGTCGATAATCTCAGATTCCTTAATGGGCAGGGAAAACAGGTAAATTTCATCCAAGGACTTTATCTTCATGTCCTTAACCAGGTGGCCCAGCTTGGTGACAGGGATCCACTCCTTAGGCTTTACCTCCAGGAGCCCCACTGCCTTGGCCACGCCCACCCCCGCCAATCCTCGTTGTGGAAGTCGGCCTCCTAACCCCCTACACCAGCATCATCCGCCATTTGGTGTATTCCCAAAGAAGAAGAGAAAGAATACCTTTTTTTTTTTGGTTACAGTTTTTTTTACTTTGTACCCCTTCGTCATTCCCTCCCAATCCTACCCTCCCTCATCTCCTCCCTGCCCCTCTCTAAGTCCACTGATAGGGGCTTATCAGGTCTCTTCAGGACTGGCTGCAATGTCCTCCTCTGTGGCTAAATGCCTTTTAAAGTGATCTTCAGATAGGTTTAAATACAAGAAACCATAGCAGTTTAGTTTTATAGATCAGATTTAGTTTAGTGTAGCAGCATACAAAAGGATAAGGTTTTTAATTTTAATTTTATTTAAGACAGTGTTTCTCTGTGTATCCTTGGCTGTCCTGGACTCATTTTGTGTAGGTGTGTGCCTGGTGATAAATCTTGAATCTGTGCGTGTATGTGTGCGCACCCATGGGCGCTCAATCCATGTGTGCATGCTTTCTACCTTTATGTACACTTGTAAAGTTTCGTGTATAAATTGATTTGCAACATAAATTTGATATTGCTATATGTGGATTTTTTTATTTTGCTTCTGCATAAGTTTTAGGTTAAGAATTTTTCCCCTTTAAATACTCAAGGATGAATTTTCCATTCATTTTCTTCATGGAAATCTCTTTCTATATTGATATACTTTATAGTTAGTAGAAAAGTAAAGAAAGGAATATTTATCAATTAAAATTTTGAGTTAGATTACAAAGACGATTCAGAGATAAGCTGATCACTATGTTCTCCGCCTTCTTTGCTTTGTAGTGGGACATCTCCTCTTGCATGCTTAAATGCAATGCTGCACACAAACTCCCGAGGTGAAGAGGGCATCTTCTATAAAGTCCCAGGTAGAATGGGAGTGTATACTTTGAAGGTAAGTTGTTGGGGAGACAACAAATAGTAAGTGACAACATATCATAATTGAGTCATAGAGACAGAATTCTGCGCTTGAGGAACTTATTTCTAGGAAATAATTATTTCCAGTCCTAAAGTAAGTAAATAAGTTTTGGGGAGAAGAAGATCTTCTGGGAGTTGAACTCAGGATCATATGAACATTAATAAGGCACCCTTTGTATATATTCTTACTTAAAATGTTTTTTTGAGATTTATTTTATGTGTGTGTGTGTTTTGCCTGCCTGTATGTGCAGCACATACATTCAGTACTCATGGATGCCAGAAGGAAGGTATTAGATCCTCTGGAACTAGAGTTTCAGTTGGTTGTTGGCTTCTTTTTAGGTATTGAGAATTGAACCTGGGTCCTCTGGAGGAAGGAGCAGCAGTCAGTGCTCTTAACTGCTGAGCTCCTTCTCCAGCCCTACTTTTTTTCCCCAAGAAATTTATTTATTTATTATTTATGCACTATTCTGCTTACATGCCAGAAGAGGGAACCAGATCTCATTTTAGATGGTTATGAGCCACCACATGGGTGCTGGGAATTGAACTCAGGGCCTTTGAAAGAACATCCAATGCTGTTAACCTCTGAGCCATCTCTCCAGCATCTAGCCCTTACCTTATTTTAAAGAACCTCAAAATATTTAAATTACAAATTGGGTATAACTTTGAAACATACTGCCTACAGCCATATATGCTTTGCTTTACTCATGGACTTCCCCACTAAAACTTACAGTTTTGGTTATTAGTCCTATTTTTATAATGGAGAAAACTGAAATTTAAAAGATGTGATTTCTTTACCTGTGTTGGCTATATGGTATCAGAATAAGAATAGGAACTCTGATAAGACTTAATGCCCATATTTCTTCCATAGCAAGCTGGCTAATGTCTAGTTTGTACATGAAAATGGTGGTCTTTTCTTAACAATATCCTTTCACTTACAAGTAGGAAAGCAAACCTAAGTGAGCTTAGTAAGAAGGCTAGGGAGTTTATTAACTCATGCAGCTAAACATTCCTGGGAAATCCAGGCTGGATCCCGCTGATCAAAAAGATGTCATTTGGTCGTGGTCTCTCTTCTTTCTTTTAGCTTTATTCTCAGTCAGCCTCTTCTCATCGTATATGAATTCATTCTGCATCTCCATTCTGCAAACTGTAAGTCTAGAGAGACAAGACTCCAGTAACTAGAGCAAGAGACTCTCACCTCATTCAGATTTAACTTTCTTAGTTTGGCCCAGCCCATGTGACACTGTACATGAATTATGGCTATTGTCAAATGTGTAGAATCGCTATCACCCTGATGTAAGGTTGAGATTAAGCTTGTGACAGCCTGATAATTAAGGAGAGTAGTTGTTTCTCAAAGGAAGTTTATCAGCAAGCCAGAATGAATGTTGGGCAAAGTTACACCCAAAGTGACATATCCATAGGTACCTCTGACCCGTTATGTCTTATCTCTGAGCTACTCATCGCAATGCTCAGTGGTAGTGTGCCATCCACTAATGTTAAAAACATCTCACCTGGGGTCCTGAGGTGGATCGGCATGTAAAGGCACCAACAACCTGTTTTTGATATCCTGGGTACATATATATGAATGTAAGAACCAATTTCCACAAGTTGTTCTCTAACTTCCATATGGTGCCTGTGCTTACACATTAGTGTAAAACAAACAAAACAAATGAACATCTTCCAGGTGTGGTGGCCATGCGTGCCTTTAATCCCAGTACTCAGGAGGCAGATGTAGGTATCCATGAGTTTTAGCCAGGCAAACCTGTGATGGACTGTGGGATCTTGTCTCAGACAAAACACAAGAGGAGCACAACCCCACTTCTAGCATCTGAAAGTGGTGGTTTATGCTTATCAATCATAGAACTCAGGAGACCAAGGCAAAAGGATCATGTCCAGTTCTGGACCACCCTGAGCTTTTAATGAGTTCGGTGCCAATCTGCACAATATATAAAATCCCGTCTTGCTTTTCAATCTTAATTTTCTTTGACTCTGTTTGCAGTGTTTAGCATTTGTGAGTTATGAGACTTGAATTCCAAATAAGCTTTCACTCTTTTGGTATTTTAGCTATTCTAAGATCTTCTTTGATTTTAATTGCATTCATTAAGTGCTTACTGGGTTGTAGAGACAGGAGGGAACCCCTCAAAATGTATTTTCTATTCCTAATACCACGTAGGACAGTTCTCTGATACCAGGTGTTTGTGGGTTTCTCCTATACATCAAGTAATTCTCCCACTGAAATCAGGTAGGTACCCTTTAATTTAACTCAGTTTTTACACTGTCGGGCTAAGGGCCCCATACCACTGATTACCCTTCAGTTTTAAGTCTTTGGTTATGACCTCTAACCCCTGATAAACCAGCTCTACTTGAAGTTTCCATGTCATTCTTGTGTTTGATTAACTTTCTAGGACTCTTTGCAGAAGATGCCAGAGAAAAACTTTGTTTTCTAGTAATTTCAATTGAGATAGAAGGCATTCATAAAGTGAGGTGTGGTCATTGAGTAGGAAGCTGTCATGGCACATCAGCCTCCAAGTGCAAACATGATCTTAGCCATATGCAAGCTCATCCAAAGCCCTATTATGGAAAATGTGTGATATGAACATGATTCTGTCAGTTGGCCATCAACCGAGTCTTCATCCTCTAGAGCTAGGCTAAAGGTTCCAACTTTCTAATCACACAATTTTATCTCTTAGTAGTCTGCCCCACTCTGATGCAGGCCATTCAGGAGCCCACAAAGAGTCATCAAAACAGATGGTCCATTCCGGAGGTGCTAAGGCATGTAGGTTCCTATTTCAGGAACTAGAGTCAAAGACCAAATAACAGAACAATAGATTCTCCTAATCCTGCCATTGATCAGAAAAGTACAGGATTCTTAGTACTCTGCATCAAGAGTTCAGCTTTTAAAGCTGGAGAGAAGGCTCAGCAGTTAAAGAGTATTTGCTGATATTGCAGAGGAGTGGGGTTCACTTTCTAGCCTGATGCCCTCTTCTGGCTTCCACTAGCACTGCACACACACGGTACACATATGCACGCATGCAAAACAATATACAATAAATATACAATAACTCTTTAAAGAAAAAAGAATTTAGAGTTTAAATAATGTACGTTTTGTAACTCATTGTCAAGTCTATGCCAGAGTAAAAGAGACTAAGATGGATGAACTACAGTTATTGTTCTCTCTAGTGCTCACATTTTTGGTATTAAAATGTTTCATATTTGGAGCAAAATACTTATTTTGAATAAAAGTATCTAGAAAGTTTGTGCTATTTACTGGTAAGATTTAAGCTGAACTTGAACATAAACATATAAGAGGAGTGAAGGCCTTCGGGGATATGAGCAGCCTAAATGAAGGGACAGGTGAAATTCTGAATGGATTTGAAAATAGAAAAAAATAGATTAAGTGATAATCATTCGATAAACATTAGTTAACAATTAAGTTTGACCCTGACTGAGTTCTGTGTGTTTGGGTGGGGTGTTTAGTAAGTAGATGGCAGAGGTTTTCAGGGACAACCATGTGATCAAGTCTGTTTTTTAAGAAGATTTTCATGTAAAGGTGATTACACTTTGAAGGAAGTACTCAAGAGTAGTAAAACAGGTAGACCCAAGAGACATTAGAGAAATAGAACACATTGCATTTGGGATGCGTAAGACAGTGGGTGAGAAAAGATTCTAAGATTTGGGGCATGAGCCGTTGATCCCAGAGGGATCACAAGTTTTTTGCAAAAAGAAGATAATTATATTTGTATTTCAGATACTTGTTGAACCTACAGGTCAAGATGTCTGGCTGGCAACTAACTCTATAAAAGCTGTCCTGCATTTTGAAGGAAGGAATATAAAAATATGGGGTCTGTATTTTAAGAAAGTGTGTAACATAAAAGATGGATTAGAGAGAAATTTAAGTGGAAAATAACTGTTCTTACTCAGTTGGACTTAGTGATCTTGGGAATATGTCATGTGGTACCAGTTAGATGTAGGATCATTTTTTTTGTGTCAGTTCATTTTTTAATGTGAATACAAAAAATATGTGGGACTATACAGTGTACTGATGGAGAGAAAATCCATAAGAGAAATAACATTCACTAATTCATTTATTTGTATGTTTTTGTACTATGTAAATACATAGTAACTAATAATGAGTTCCTGTAAAGGCACTATTCTAAACATCTAATATTAACTAGCTCATTTAATTTCTATGTGACCTTTTAAGGTAGGTACTGTTACCCCACCTTAGAGACTAAAATTAAGGCATTAGAGATTAATTTAGACTAAGGCTGTGTAGTTGGGAGAAGATAAAGGCAGAAAGCCATTCTTCCCTAGCCTTTCATATGCAACTAAATGAGCCTAGTTATTCTTTCTATTTAACATTCTCATTATTCAGAGTTGACACTAAAGAGATTGATGTGATTCTTAAAACAACAACAAAAACAAATAGTGCTCCTTTTTCTTTGCTGCTACTCATTAACTTATATGATGAACCAGTTAGATGAAAATAATATGATGATCTTTTTTTCCTGACTTTAATTTAATTCAGAATACATAGGGTACTACCCTATACTCACAAAAATATGTCTAACAATATTATTATTAGCGTTTAAACTTTTTACCTGAATTTATATCTACCAGTTTTGGTGTAATTTAAACATATGTTATGCCTGCATATGAATGTTGTATATAATTTTTATCTTTAGGTATAGATGGAAAATTAAGTTATTTGTCCCCAAAAAGGGAAGTATCAGGACTTCAGCAAATATTGGTGGTTTTACTATTCTATAATACTAAAAATTAATCAGTTAATTATTTATTGCATTACATATTAGAAATTTAGTTTCAATATGCTAAAATGGTAACAATCCTAACAGGATGCCTACATTTTCAGAAAGATGTGCCAGATGGAGTGAAAGAGCTGTCAGAAGGTTCAGAAGAAAGCAGTGATGGTCAGTCAGATTCTCAGAGCTCTGAGAACAGCAGCAGCAGTGATGGTGGCAGCAACAAAGAGGGGAGAAAGAGCAGGTGGAAAAGGAAAGGTAATCTCCGACTGCTGCAGGCAGCGCCTTCCCACTCTTCTCAGGCCATCAGCTTCTTCCTTCCCTGATAGGCTAGTGCTCTGCAGTAGTTCCTGAGGGGTTCTAGCATTTGTATTGAACCTGTCAGACATAGGGCAGCAGCTACTAGTCTCGTGGATCTCTCTGACCCTGTGACTGAGGAATTTTTTAAAATATACTTTTCTGTTAGGGACTGGGAGATTGCTGTGTAAGCATAAAGATTTAGGTTTGGATCCCAGCACCTATGTATATATATCAACAGTAATGGGGATGGGGGGGGCATGCATTTCTTGGTTTACTGACCATGCAGCCTAGCCAACACTGTGAACTCCAGGGGCGATGAGAGACCCTTTCTCATTGTGTGTGTGTGTGTGTGTGTGTGTGTGTGTGTGTGTGTGTGTGTGTTTGTATGCGGGCCTGCGCATACACGCATGCATGAGTGAGAGTTGGGGGGAGGGAAAGGAGAGAGGATTTTGGATTATGAAAAGCAAAGCCAAAAATCATGACGTTCAAAGAGGGTTATATTGTGGGGTGTATGAGGGGAGCTGTAATAGAGTTTCAGCATAAGGACCACAGTTCAGATCCCCAGAATGTAAAAGTTGGGCGGGCCTTGACAGTTGCCTATAATCTCAGCCGTCACTTAAGTAAAGACAGGGTTACTGGTTAGCTAGACTAGCTCAACTGTGACAAGCTTGGGGTTCAGCAAGAGATCAACCTCTGCACACATAACAAGCACACTGCACATACATCCGCAAAGGAAAAAAAAAAACCCATGGAGAATATCAGGGAAGACCCTCAGTGTGAACTCTGGTCTCTTTACCTGCACACGTGAGCATAGCCTGCACACAATGCACACTCAAATACACCCACCAACATATAAAATGTCCTTTTGGTCCTTTTCTTTTAGGTTCAGATTGAGTGGAAAGTACAGTATTTCCATTTGCTTTCTACTCTAACATGCACAGACTTGCTGACATTGGGTTTTGTTTGTGCTTTTTTGTGTACATATTTTTCTTGGCTTTTTGGGACAAGGTCTCGCCATGTAGCACTGGTTTACACTAGATATATATAGACCAGGATGGCATTCAATTGGCTAATCATCCTGCCTCTTGAGTGCTCAAATTACATGTTTTGGTACTTGTTGTATTTTAGCAGTCATGATTGTCCCATGTCCCTTCTTTCTTTCATTTGTTCTACATTTGTTAGTTGTACTTTGGTAATATATACTGGCATATTTTTGTCATGCAGATTTTTGTTGTTCACATTGGAATTTGTTCTTGGTAGTGTACCTTCTTAGATTTGGGACAGCTGCATAATTTAGAAAGACATGTATACATATGAGTCTTATTCAGAATAGCCTTACTGCCCCAAGTATCCCCTCTGACCTGTCTTCTGATCTTTTCTATTGTCTTCATAGCTTCGCCTTTTTAAGACTGTTGTAAAGTTGGTATCTTTTCAGATGGGCATTGTTTTTTAAAATTATATTAAGTTTGTTTTTGTTTTTGTTTTTTTTTTTCCTCCTGTGGCTGGTTGGTGGTGTGCACACCTTTATCCCAGGATTTGGTATACAGAGGCAGGTGGATCTCTGTGAGCTTGAGGCCAGCTTGGTCTGCCGAGCTGCAGTTTTATAGGACAGCCAAGGCTACACAGTAAAATTTTGTCTCGAAAAACTTTTAAAAATTGTGTGTGTGCACACACATATATATGCACACTGGTCCATGTGCATGTACACACCTGTACTCACATGTGTAATAGTACCATGACATTTATATAGGGGTCAAAGGACAACTTAGAGGAATTGATTTTCTCCTGCCTGTGTGGGTCCTGGCCTTCCAACTCATGTGGTCAAGCTTGATGGTAGGGTCTTTACCCAACAAACCACCTTACTGGCTCCCGAATGGCAGTTTTCATTTAGTGCTATGTATTAGAGATTTCTCCATGTGTTTTCATGGTGTATGGTACATTTTCCTGTAAAGCCAAATAGTATTCCATATTTGCAAATAGCCATTCACCAACTAAAAGATGTTTTTGTTACTTCATGTTTTGGCAATTGTAAGTGAAAACTATTATGACCTTTGTGTGGAAGTTTTTCTGTGGGCATATGTTGTCTCTATAAATTCACAGAAGTGTGGCTGCTGCATTATGAGGAGAATATGTTAAATTTTGTAAGAAGCTGACACACTGCTGCAGTGACTGCTACTCTGTTTCCGCCAGCAGAGAATAGTGGCTCTGTTGCTTTATATCCTTACCAGCATTGTGTGTTATCTATAGTCTTCTGGATTTTGGCCGTTCTAATAGGGGCATATCAGTATGTCATTGTTGTATTTTCATGATTGTCTGTGATATAGAAGTCTTTCTGCATCTTATTTTTCATTTGAATATGTTCTTTGTTCAGAAGTGTGCCCAGGTCTTTGGCCCATTTTTGTTAAGGTTAGGATGTTAATTTTTATTGTTGGCTTTGATGAGCTTCTTGTTCATTTTGAATAGCAGTCCTTTTATTTTTTTAATTTATTTTTATTTTATGTGTAAGTTTTGCCTGCATGTATGTCTGTATCATGTGCGTACCTGGTGCCCACAGATGCCAGAAGAGGGCATTGGAATCCCTGGGACTGGAGTTATGGATGGTTATGAGCCCCCATGTGGGTGCTGGGAATTGAATCTGGGTCCTCTGCAGGAGTAGCCAGTTCTCTTAACTGCTGAGCCAGCTCTCTAGCCTTGGATTATAGTCTTTTATTCGAGCCAGCTCTCTAGCCTTGGATTATAGTCTTTTATTCGGTAAGTTTTTTTCTATGTATTTTCTCCAAAACTATAGGTGTGGGTTTTTTGGGGTGTGTATGTGTGTATATGTGTGCTTGTTTGTTTGCCTAGTTTTGTTTTGTTTTTAATTCTTGTGGCAGTTTTTCCCCGCCAAATGTGTGTTTGTATATATAAATATATATGAATATGCGTACAGACTCACATGTTGCATCCGTAGTGTGGGTTGGTTCAGGGGTTGGTTCTCGCCACTTATACCTTGTTTTGAGTCAGACTCTGATTTCTGCCACTAGTCTTAAGCTTCTGGGCAGATTCTCCCATTTGGCCTTAGAAAAACTGGGATTGCAGATACTTGCTTCCGGATCTGACTTTTTATGAGTTTCAGAGATCTTAGCTCACATTGTCAGGTTTTTGTCAAGGGCTTGTACCCACTGAGCCATCTCTTCAGTCCTGGCTCTGGCAGTTTCTTTTTACAAAGCACAAGTTTTAAAATTGAATGTAGTCCAGTTTATCAGTTCTTTGTTTTGTGGATTTGAGCCTTTGGTATTGCATCTAAAAGTCATGACCAAATCAAAGCTCACCTTTAATCTTAAGTTTTGTGTTTAAGTCAGTGATTAGTTTTAATTGTGTGTGTGTGTGTGTGTGTGTGTTGAGGGGGACACAGACAGACACTGGCTGGTATGGGGACTATACCATGGTGTACATGTGTAGGTCATTGGACAGCTTTGTGCAGTTTCCACCTTTATGTAGGGAGGCAGATGCAGACAGATAGGAATTCAAGACCAGTCAGGACTACATAAGGAGATCTTACCTCAAAAAAGAAAAAAGTGTGCAATTTTTTTTGTTTATTTGTTTTGTTTTTTTTTTTTTTTTTTTAATTTAGTGAAATGTGTTGGACAACATTCTAAATTATACCTTGGTTTATTCTCAACTATTTATATCATAGAAGATGCTTACAGTTACTTATTTGCAACTCTTCTAATTTTCTCTTCCAAACTTGGAGCACTTACTGTTCTCAGCTCTCTCTGTACTAGGAATAGAATGCTCATTACTACTAGCAAACACCAGATGCAGACTGCTTGTCTTTGCTCTTATACCTTTTTTTTTTTTAATATGCTCTCATGCCTTTTGATAACCTGTTTTATAGCTAATGCAAGACGCTTAAGGAATAATGGATACATTGCAGCCCTTTCCCTGGAAGGGATTTTCCTATTATGGATAACATTTTGTCATCTGTTTGTACTAGTTATTCTGTAACTTTTTTTTGTTAGCTTCTATTTGAAGAGGGAAATTTATTTTTTTAAGTCCTCATATTTAAATAAGCTATATGTGGCGATAGAAATTTGGGGCTACTGAGTACCTTACGGAGGTATTGATGTTCCTGGATAAAGTAGACAAAGTTTTCTCCAGCTTGAATATCTTCTAAATTTGAGTGGTAGTAAACTACCTTAGACCTTAAGATATGCTTCCCATAATAAAAGACTTGTTAGTTTTTACTGCCTTGGGAACCGTTGATGTATTGTATCAGAAAAAAATAGCTTTTCTTTTTCCCCCATCGCCAGTGGTAATGATTGTGCTACTCTTTGGGAGCATAGAGCAAATTCATCAATGCATTTATGTTTTCTGGTATAGCTACTACCCATACAGTTCAAGAAAACTAATCAGACAATCTTAGTGGTAAGTTTACAAGCTCATTGGAGAGGCACACAAACTTCAGTTTTCAGATACAAATGGGATGAAAACAAAATGAAGTAGGACTTTCTGTTGCAAATCCTTGATGAATGATTACAGAATAATCCCTGATAATGATGAATAGCAGCTGTGACCCAGGGTCTTCTATTCTGCAGACTTTTTAAAGCAGCTGGTTTGGGAAGGATAAAGTGAAAGGGGCTTTGTCTTTTTTTCCCCCCACTCTCTCCAGCTTAGATTTTTTTGTTTTTGTTTTTTCTGTAGGTTTGAAAATTGTAGATCTTAGTTTAGGATCAAAGTCAAGGCATCAAGCAAAGAAAGGCAGCAAGATTCATGTTTTCTACAAGGCATCCTAAGCGAAGAGGTCAACATTAAATGTGGCCAGACTAAACTGAACAAAAATCAATCTCTTGGAATATATTGGAGCATTTTTCTTTGGGGGATGAAATGCTCACAGGATCTCATGTAGTCTGGAGCTGACTGGCTCTACCCTCCAAGTCCTGAAGTAACAAGCATGTTACCACATCTGTCTTTGTTTTTGGAGACTGGGGCTCATTGTGTATCCTGGGCTGGCCTGGAACCTCACACATAGAAACCCACATGCCTCATCTCCACCATTCGAGAGCCACCCATGTTGGGGCTAAGGAGATGGCTCAGCATTTAAGAACACTTGTTCTTGCAGAGGATCCAGGTTTCTTTTCCGGCATCCATATAGCAACTCATAACCATCTGTAAGTTCAGTAGGGAATCCATCCTCTTTTCTGGCCTTTGTGGGTACTAGATAGCACACATTATGCATGTGTACATGTCATAAAATAAAGATGTGGGGTTTGTTTGTTTTTAGTTAAAAAAAAAAAAGAAAAAAAGCTACATATGCTACAGCAGCCTTTCCAGTAGTAGCTAGTGCCAGTGCTTGATTGCTGGTGCTTTTTTGCTCAGAAATAATGTTAGTAGTCATGTCAAAGAATTTTGAGTAAATGCATTGTGATACAGAAATATCTTAAGTAATAATTGTAAAATTCCTTGTCCATAGCTCTATTGGTAAGTTTGAATAGTATAACCTTGCTCTATATTGCACATAATAATAGAAGACTTGAACAACTAGGTTAGGGGGCTGGAGAGATGGCTCAGAGGTTAAGAGCACTGTCTGCTCTTCCAGAGGTCCTGAGTTCAACTCCCAGCAACCACATGGTGGCTCACAACCATCTATACTGGGATCTGACGTCATCTTCTGGCATGCAGGTGTACATGTAGATAGAGCACTCATATGCGTATAAATAAATAAAAAAACAAGCCTTAAAAAAAAACCAACTAGGTAATAACATTCAACATTGCTTTTGATCTGTCTTTAATTGATTTCTCTTGTAGAAATAGTACAGTATCAGCTATTTTCTCCTTGAATAATACCATGGTAAGATATTCTGAAGTAATTGTAGATAGCCTATAAATCTGGGAGGAGAATAGTTTGGACAGTGGAGTGGGAGGGGTACATGCAGCTCACGTATGCTTGAGCAGCTCTGATATTTTTAAGACAAGACAAACGATGGATAATTACTGAGCCAGCAGTAATAAAGAATAACTTAGTCTGTCTTATAATTTAAAATTAATATTTTTGAATCATTCCTGGTATAGTATCCTATCAAATGTTAGATATGGATTATGTATTTATGAATTTTTATATTCCTGTGGAAATAAATGTGGCAAGCCTGTAGCCAAATAGGAATAGCTGCTTCATTTAACAAGGCATTTTTTACTTTGGTTGAGGCAGAGAGAAAGAGTTGTAATCCATCCCAGGCTACTATATATAACCCTGTCTCAAGGAAGAAAAGAAAAGAAACAAAAACAAAAACAAAGGGATTGGAGAAATGGCTTAGCAGTGCACTGAGGCTAAGCCTCATGACCTGAGCCGGAACCTTGGAACCTACATGGTGGAAAGAGAGTGCTGACTCCTGACAGCTGGCCTCTGACTTCCATATACATGCTTCTATACAACAGAATTTTTAAGCTCATTGGGTTGGCGTACATCTAAAATTCTAGCATTTGGCAAAGTGGAAACAGGAACACTGCAAAATCAGTCTGGTATACAAAGTGAGTTCTAGGCCAGCCAGGGCTACACAGTTAAGACACTGAAGAGATTTCAACAAGCAAAACACTAAAAAGACAGTTCTAATTACCAATACAGCAAACTAATTGTGACTGTTCATTTTTCTTATTTAGGGCTTTACTCTTAGTTTGACATCACTATTTCGGATAAGACAGGAAGAACAATGAGATAGTATCAAAACCCACTTCCTTTTTATGTGCAAAAATAAAGAGCTCTGACAGCAAAACTGATACTTTTAGTTGAAATTTGATAGAAACTCTTGATATATGTATAACCTTTCAGCGAAGTAGGAACAGACTAGAATTCAGAAACTCATTACAATGTTGCGTTTAGCTTATTGATTTCTTTGTAAAGTAGAGAAAATTATTAGTTTGTAGTTTTGGTTCTTAGCTTTCAGACAGGAAGTATGTTCAAAGAAGAGCTTTATGGAATTTCAAGTCAAGGTAAGGTGGAATAATGTCAGAAAAACTTATTAGTAAAATCAGTTATCTCGTATTGTTTTGTGGTCATAACTAAGGGAAGTCTCTGTCTTTTCCCCAAAATATGTTGTAAATAATATGACAGCTGCATGGATACTCCTACTCCCCTCCCCCCCAAAACAGGACCTCTTTAGTGTTGGCTGTTCTGGAACTCATTATGTAGACCAGGCTGGCTTTGAACTCACAGAGATCCTCTTGACTGTGCCGTCCAAGTGCTGTGATTAAAGACGTTGCATAGATGGTGTTTTATTTTGTTGTAAAGAAAAGTTGTGAGATTTCATTGTTTTTTGTTGTTAAGAAAAACATGAGTTATGTGAAATACTCCTGTTAATTGTTAAGGGATCCCTGTCTCCCGTAGCACATTACTATTAACACGTGCTCAGATTATTTTTATCGGGAGTTTGGTATTTGAATTACCTCTGGAATTAGAAAGTACTGTAAATCCACCAGCCCTAAGTTACTATACTGTGTATATTCTCTCTTATTTTTGTGTCAAATAGCTACCTAGCAGCACATAGTTTATTTATTTTGAAGCTTCATGGTCTTAGCCAGTGAATACCAATTTGCTATAAATGTTTTCAGGTCAAGTATTAAAAAAGAAGAAATTAGGCAACATGCATTCTTCAGGACTCATCAGTAGGTTGTTCCTCTCTCAAACTTGAATTTCCTTGCTCTTACATGAGATGTCTGAATCAACAATGTCCATCTTTCTCCTTACCTACCATAAAAGGTATTTATTGGACTTGGAGAAGACATGGTTTTGGTTCCCAGCATGCACATTAGGCAGCTCACAGTGCCTGTAACTTCCACACCAGAAGGTCTGACGCTGTCCTTTAGCCCTGTGGGCACTGCCCTCAGATGTATGCGTACATACACACACATTAAGTGGAGCTGGATCGATGGCTCAATAGAGTACTGGCTGCTCTTCCAGGGACCCAGATTTGACTCCCAAAACCTCATGGCACCTCACAACTCTCTGTATCCTCATTCCAGGGGATGTCACAACCTCTTCTGGTCTCTATGTTCACCAGGAATTGCAAATGATACACAGACATGCAAAACACCAACATGTATAAAGTAAAAATGAAATTTAAAATGTACTTATATATAGTGTTAAACTTTATAGAACATAAAGGCAGGCCCACCATGACCTCTGTGTAGTTAATCTCAGGCTCTATATGACAGAGAATAATGAAGTCAGTGTTGGTTGTTTCCAGCAAAGAAATCTACAGAAATCTCTGTTGAACTTAAAAGCCTAAAAAATGTCCATGAGGGAGGGTTAAAACAGTGGTAGAATTTTGAAGTGGAGATGGCCTTATTATTATTTTTTTTTTAATTAAACTTACTCATGACTTTCTACCATGTTGTGTTGTCATTGTCCACCTTCAAGTTTACCTTAGGAACACAGATACTACACAGATCCTTAGGACCTTATTCTAAGTTCTAATTTGGTAATGTGGGTTTATACCTGACTTCCTGCTTGCTTAATCACTTCTAATATATTAAACAATGAGAAGTAATATATACTAATACTCGCCCCTTCCCCGTCCTATCATCCTACACTAGAACTTTCTGAGGAAATAAACTGAAAAGGGAGACTGTTTGCAGTACAACTCCAAAAAGAAGATCCTTCCCTAAAGTGTTTGGTCACAGTTCTTAACAGGTAGCAGCATATGACCTGGGGAAGGAATGGTGCTTGATATCAACTCTGATAACATAATTTTTCCTTGTCAATTTTTCCCTAGTATCATCTAGACTGTCGCAGCCATCCTCTCCCCAGTCAGGCTGCCCATCACCCACCATTCCAGCAAGTAAAGTAATTTCTCCATCACAGAAGCATAGCAAAAAGGCATTAAAGCAGGTAAGCATTGAGTCTGTGTTTATCAGAAGAATAATCTCTCCAATTAAAAATAATTATGAGAGCCTCCTGTTTCATGCTTTTAGTTCTTTTGTGTAATGGACAATAAAATTTTAAGACCCTATTTCAATAAAACACTGCATCAATTCTTCTTTTACTGAAATTTCTTGAAAGCTTTTTGATTTGTGTCTTTACAAGGTAAATGTCAGCAGCCTGCTAATTTGCCACTAGTAATTTGTGTGCAGTGTGTAGAACACTCATTGTAGGGTTTTGGTAAATCCTTTTTAACATGTTTTTGAAAACCCAGTTGTTTTGCTAGTTTGCTGAGGTGTCCGTGCATGTGCTGAATTATGAATTGGTGTTTAAATTTTCAAGGCATTTTTATGCTTCTCACACTGAGCCACATTCCCAATCCTCAGACTTGTTTTCTTTGTAACTTATTGTAATAATCAGGTAGGTTTTTTTTTTGTTTGTTTTGCCTTTTTTTTTTTTTAACTCTATTGTATAGACTCACATTCATAGATTTTCTAATATTACACTAAATCTAAGTGTGGAATAGTCCCCATATGCTCATTCTTTACATACTTTGTACAATTTTTTTTAATTATAGTTTTTATCCAGTTATTATAGCACATACTTGTAATCCTATCACTTCGAAAGCTGAGGTAAGGAGAGAAGACTTTGAAGCCAGCTGGACCTATACATTAGCACCCTGTCTGTTATTTTATTTTTAGTTCAGATCTTGCAGTGTTCTATTTGGTGCAGTTTTGAAATGAAGAAATTTCTGCCATTATAACATTAACTGTGTAGTTGTTTATTTTATTCTATATTTGGTAAGAAAATTGTAGAAATTATCTTTACTATCTAGGTTGAAAAAATAGTACTTAAAAATAATTTTTCTTGTATTATATTGTTCTTTGCTAGTATAATAGTCCGTTGATTTTTCTCCTTTTGAATCAGTTTTGGAGATTTTTCCTAGAAATCTTCACTGGTTCATTTCTGGACCAGTGAGATTGCTTAGCAGATAAAGGTACTTCCTGTCAAACCTGAAAACCTGTATTGATTCCTGGAACCCACACAGTAGGAAAGAAAACTGGAGTTGTTCCTGACCTCCACATTCATGCCTCCTCAACTCTGTAATCTATACAAAAAAATGAATAAATGTTTAAAAAGAAGTAAACTGTTCCTTTAACTTAATTATTGTATTTGCTGCTGTAAAGTTATACAGTGTTCTCTTGTTTGTCTTTTACTCGTGTTCATTTATTTGTTTGGATTGGCTCAGTATATATTCAGGCTGTTTTTTTTGTTGTTTTTTTTTTTTTGGTTTGGTTTAGTCTTCCCCCTTTTATTCTTTCTTTCTTGAAATACTTTGGTTTCACAGTCATATAATCCAAGTACTAAGGAGGCTGAGGCAGGACCATCCGAATTTCAAGGCAGCCTGGGTTATGTAGAAAGACATTGTCTAGGAACCCTCTCGAAGAAAAAGCAAATGATCAGTAAATACAAACTGACAAGTGTAGGGCTGGAGAGATGGCTCAGTGGTTAAGTGTACTGATTGTGCTTCCAAAGAACCCAGACTTAATTTCCAGCATCCACATGGCAGCTCACAATTGTTTGTAACACCAGTTCCAGAGGATCCAACACTCTTACACAGATAAAACACCACCATACATAAAATTAAGAACAAATAATTATTTTTAAAACTGACAATTAATTAGAAAAACATTGGATAGCATCATTTGTATCATTTGTATTCTCATAGCTTGTTATAAACTAGAAGTTTTATTGTATCAAGAATTAACAAGTAGGGTGAAGTTGATTATTGATATACTGACACAGTGTAATAAAAACCTCTTAATCATTTTAAGTACAAATGATTGAACATAGGATCCCTGTACATTGCCATTGAACTATATCCCCAGCCACTATAGCTTTCCTGGAGAGAAATTTTATATTACCTATTAAATTTTAAATATACATGCATCATGAGCATGGAAATAAACATTTAGCACTTATGTTCAAGATAGATGCATAGAAAAATATTTGTACAAAAGTTTGTTAGCAGTAAGAAGTCGCCAATGGCCTTACATATAAAAAAATTTATCATATATTATTTGTGTATGTTGGACATATATATTATTAATATGTGCCTAAGATAAATCAAGACATGATATAAACATTCATATTTATAAGATGGACAGTTATATAGAAGATTAGAAGTTTATGCTGTAAAAGTTTGTGCTAAGTAGTTTAGATATGGAAAAATCACCAAAAAGATGTTGCTCTCACAAAAAACTCAATTGCAGTTCCCAGCCCCCACATTGGGCTAACAATTGCTTGTAACGTTAGCTCCAGGGAATTCATCACTCTCTTTTGATCTTCACAGCTGCTGTGGTCACATGTGCAAACACATATATTACCTCTAACTAAAAATAAAAATAAAGGGATAGAGCTACAGCTCATGATGAAGAGTGCTGTCTCCTTTTACAGAAGACCTGGGTTTGGTTTCCAGCACCTCTATCAGAACACTCAGTTTAGCTCCAGTGCCAGAGCTCTGATACCCTTCTGCTTCTGCAGACACCTGTACACACATTGTACACATACGGAATTAAATAACTAAGACTTAAGATCATTGAGGGTCTAGAGAGATGGCCCAGGGGTTAAGAGCATGGGGTTAAGATCTTCTCATTTATAAAAATAATGGTATCTCACAATGGTCTGTAACTTCAGTCCCAGGGGATTCAGTGCCTTCTGCTGGCACCCTTGGGCACTGCATGCACATGGTACACAGACATGCAGACAAAACACATACACATAAAAATAAATAGATAAGTCAGTAAGTAAATAAAGAAATAAAATCTTTTAAAAGAAGGACTCTTGGTAGAAGCTTCACAGTTGGCCCAGTAGGTCAGGTACTTTATGTAAGCAAGCATGAAGGCCTGAGTTTGGATCACAGGACTCATGCTAAGAGTCAGACATGCCATATTATATTATAGCTGTAATCACAGGGTTGGGGGTAGAGAATTGGTGATAGCCTTGTGACTTGCAGGTCAGCTGTTCTAAATGGATAATGAGCTCTAGGTTTAATGAGAGAACATACCTAAAAAAAGGTAGGAGTCTTATTCAGAAGATACTGATGTCAGTGTCTGTTCTCCATAAGGAAAAATAAACCATACAAACAGAAAAGGCCCCTGCTGCAGAGTTGACATGTTGGCCCCAGATTTTCTTTAAACCATACTACCATAGTATCTAGAAACTATACATGGAAGCCTAGCCAGAAAAATACTTTGACACTATAGGGAAGAACTTTGAGTCAGAAACCTGTTCACTGTTGACCAACATGGAATGATACCTAATTCGAGCCAACTCTTCAGGGAGCACAGCCACAAGACTCTTAAAAGTGGATTGTCCAGAGGCAGAGCCAACATTTGCAGCCAGGCTTCTGAACGGTTTCCCCAGAGGTGTAACCAAGTTTGTGACCCAGCCTGTGGAAGACCACTTACTCACTAGACAGGCATGTGTGACCAATCCTCACAAATACTGGTGCAAATATCTGGGATCCCAAGAAAAAAATGTTGTAAGACAGACCAGAATGTACATAGACTTTATATTTCATCCAGCTCTGTTCTTTACAGTTACTCCTCTTCAAGACCCATTGTCAGTTTCGCATCTCAGTTCTGTCTTGCTTTGTTTTCTTGTCTTACTTCTTACCCGCTTGTTTATTCTCCTCTTTACCTTTTGGCAGGCTTTTCCAAGCACAGCCAAAACTGAATTGTATAGGACAGTGGTCCTAAAGTGGGATCTCAGGGCCAGCAACCCTGTGTGTGTCTGAGATTGTCCACAGTGTACACTTTTGGGGGCTTGAGAGATGGTTTGCCAGTTAACAGCACTTGTTGCTCTTTCTGAGGACCCCTTGATTTCTAGCACCCATGTCAGATACCATCCAATTGTGTGTTCAGCTTTGGGATACCTGACCTTCTAGCCTCCAACTGTACCTGTACAAAGTGGCATATTCCCATATGGGGACATACGCATATAGAAATAAATCTTTAAAACAAAATTCTGGAGAAGTAAAACAGGACACAAACAAACCCTTGGATGAATACCAAGAGAACATAAACTGAATGAAATTAGTTAATATAGGTATCAGTGAAACTCAAAAGAAATACTGAAAGAATTTTTAAAAGCCAAATAAAATTCTGGAAATGAAAAATTAAATATTGGGTCTGGAGAGACCACTCAGCAGTTAAGAGCACTAACTGTTCTTCCAGGGGACCAGGGTTCAATTCTCAGTGCCCAAATTATGGCTCATAGCCATCTATATAACTTTACAGGCATCTGATGTCCTTTTCTCTGTGGGCAACAAGCATCATGTGGTGTATAGACAGACGTAAAGACAAAATAGCCATACACATAAAATAATGTTTATGGATGTTTATATATATATGTCTGTGTCACATGTGTGCCTGGTACAGAAGCCAGAAAAGGGTGTGGTCCTTTAGAACTTAAGCTACAGGTGGTTATGAACCATAATGTGGATGTTGGGAATTGAACCCAGGTTTTTTGGAAGAACAGATAGTGCTCTTGACCACTGATTTATCTCTCCAGCCTCCATAAAATAATTTTTAAGAAATTCTTAATTTTCATTAAGAAATGAAAACCTCGATGTCAAATAAAAGCTCTATTGAAAGCCAATAGAATGTATCAAAGGTGGGGCCAGAATATTGAGACTTGAACATAGAGTCAGGCAATTAGAAAATTCAGGCACTGGCCAGAATAAAGTAATAAGAAACTACAGATCAGTGAACCATGTGCACAGAAGAATTTCATGATAAAGGCATAAAAATTATCTCCAGGAAAATCATAATAAAAGTAATCTGGAAAGAGATGTCACTCAGATACAGGCAGCATTTAGAACGATAAAGAACTTGCCATGTCATATCAACTGTCAAATCATTAGACATATAGAACAAAGAAAGGCTATTGAAAGTTGCAGGGAAAAACGCCAGTTTGCATGTACAGATCCATCATTGCTTGAGTACTATAAACAGACACAGAAAGACCACACACGGGTACACAGAGAAGGATGTGAAGGGGCGATATACTAGTCTTGCTGATGAGCGTATGCAGACATTCACAATAAAATACCTGCAAGCTGTATTTGAACACAGCAAGGGCTGTAGATGTAACTCAGCAGAGTGCTTACCTAATACGTTTGCACTCCAGTATAGAAATGAAGCAGTCACCTCAATGTTTGTAGAAAGGACTTCTGAGAAAATTTCAAGTATTTCCACTAAAATCAGATACGAGTATGTTTACCATCTCTACTTTTATTTCGTATAGTACTTAAACTGCTAAAACAGCAACAAAATGTAAAACTTATACATTGAAAAATTTTAAACATGTAAGAAAGAAATCTAAGAAATCTGCATTTAAAAGGAGGGTTAAAGATGCTAGAAAATGAATAGATATCTGTTGTGAAAATGACTATACTACCAACTATACTACCAAGTGAAGTATATAAGTTCAATATAATCTTCATTAAAATTTCTTATGTATTCTTTACAGAACTAAAAAAAAAACAACCTTGAATTTTACGTGGAAACATAAGTCCTTGTGGAATTGCTAAAGCAGTTCTAGGCAGTAAGAATGTTGGGATTGCAGCTGGGCGTGGTGGTTCATACCTGTAATTCCAGCACTCAGGAGGCAGAGACAGGCAGATCTCTGTAAGTTCCAGGCCTGCCTGGTCTACACAGTAAGTTCCAGGACAGGCAGGGCTGTTACACAGAGCAACCCTGTCTGAAAAGACAAAACAAAACTAGGAGCATTACTGTCTTGATTTCAAGTTATATCACAGTACCATAAGAAAAAAAAATGTACTGATATACAAGATCAGTGAGACTGAATAGAGGACATACAGTATAAACCCACACAGCTGTAACTCTCTGACTTTTGAGAAAGCATTTTGACAAAAATATATGTGGAAGAAAAGCTGGTTCTAAGAAAATGAGGTATCCATGTATAGGAGAATGAAACTGGATCCCTTTCAGAAATGCTAGCTCCTGAAGATGGACAGACCTGAAACATTCAGAGAAAGTAAGAGAAACAGGCAGAACTTTGTGAAATGAGTAGAGGGGCTAGAGAGAAGACTCAGCAGCTAAGAACATTGGCTACTCTTGCAGAGTCCTGAGATTTGATTCCTAGCACCCACACCGGCTGACAGCCACCTGTCACTTCAGTTCTAGAGGGATCTGATGCATTCTCTGGCGTCCATTTGTACATGGTTCATAGACACACATACAGACAAAACACCATACACACAGAATAAAAATAAATATTAAAAGGAAAAGTAAAAATAGATTTATCATATAACCTACCTAAGACGTTTGGTATTATCTCTCTACTTGCTGTGGTGGCACACAATCCCAGCACTGGGCAGCAGTGGCAGGCGGATCTCTGAGTTTGAGGTCATCTTGGTTATCCAGGACAGCCAGGGCTGTTATACACACAGAAACACTGTCTCAGGCAGTGGGGGATATGGAGGAGTTATCGAAAACATCTCAAGTAAGGAAGAGTTTATTTTGGTTCACATTTTACAAGTGGTGCATCTGGCTTGATGCCAAAGACATGATAGTTTCTACTACTTACATTTGTGGTGGGTCTTCTTACATTAGTGAACCCACATCTAGAGATTCTCACAGACTTGTCCAAGGTTTGTCTCCTGAAGGAATCTAGATCTTTTCAACCTGACAATAACAATCATCACAAACCCTGGAGTATTTAGCCCCGGGACTCCAGGTTTGATACAGAAATACCTGCACATCAGTGTTCATTGCCACAGCACTCACAGTTACGGACTAAGTTACGGAATCAGCCCAGCCATGGAGTACCAGATAAACAATGTGAGAATACGGTGTAAGTTTTCCCCAACTGTATAAAGAACAAAGTTAGACCATTTGCAGGGAAAAAAAAAAAAAAAGAATGCATCTGGAATAAAAAGTATTTGAAGTTAGTCCTTGAAAAGAAAATACTATCTTTTCTCATTTTTGATTCCTAGGCTGTATCATAGACATAAAACCAAGGTCGTAGATATAATATGTAAACAGACAAAAAAGTTTCCAAGGAGTTAGCAGTCAGGAGGCAAATGGAGTGAAATAGTTTTTCCACAGTCCATGTATGAAAATGTCCTTATGTAACATACTTTTGTGTATAATGAATACACAAATGATTCTTAAATCCTAAGGGCCAATGAGATGACTCGCTGGATAACAGTCACTTAGTGCCACCCAGCGACCTGAGTCCTGTCTTTGGGACCCATGTGATAAGTAGGGCACCAGCTTCAGTAAGTTAACTTACCTCTGACCTTGTATAGTACTTAACCTTGTACATGAATACTCAATAAGTTTCACCACACTATGTAGGTTGCTGTTTACAAAATGTACAGTAGTTTTAATATAATTAGTAGAAATGTGAATGTGTAAAAATGAATTAGAAAGTTTAATAAGAAAAGTAAATTGACCATAGTTTTCCTTGAGGATTGTATCACCAAAACTTGAGTAATGTTAAAAAAAAAGTTCAATTAAATTGAGTTCAATTTAATTTTTAAAATGTATGTTTTGTTTTTGCTTATAATTAGAACCCATAATTTTAATTTTTTGAAGCTGGGTCTTAACTATGTGGTACTGGCTGGCCTGAAACTTAGAGATCCTCTCAGTTCTGCTTTCTGAAAACCATGGTAAAAGGTGTGTGTCACTGCTCCTGACCTAGAGCCCATAAACATTTTAAATTGTGTGAGTTTTAAAGTATTTAAACTAGAAGTTGTTTATAGGACCAGGCATGGTGGTCTCTCTCTCTCTCTCTCTCTCTCTCTCACACACACATAGTTGTGAGCTTCTGTGGGGGTGTTGGGAGTTAAACCTTTGTCTTCTTAACTGCTGAACCATCTCCCAAGCCCCTTTTTGTTTGTGCATGAGTGTATGCGTGTGTTTGTCTATGTAGGTATGTTTGTGTATGCATGCAGTAATGCTTTCATGTCTGTGGGCACACAAAGTGAGTACATGTTCATGTCTCCACACTTTATATCCTGAAAATCTGATAATTTAATCAAAGCCATAAATTTCTAAGCTTGAGATTAGGAGAGGGGATTTTTTTTTTTTTTATTGAACTCTTTGATTTTGTGTGCGTGTGTGTGTGTGTGTAATTGCACACACATGGAGGTTAGAGAACAACTTTTGGGAGTCATTTCTCTTCCGCTGTGTGGGTTCTAGGGATCAAACTCTGGTATCTACATTTGAAGGTGAGTGCCTTTACTCACTGAGCCATCTCACAGGCCTTTAAAAAAAAATGTATTCTAAGTAATATCAAGATATCTCTATTAACTAAGAACCTTTTAGAAATAAAAATGACCTAAAATATTTACAAGGAACTAACTGCTGTTATTAGAACCTACATTGCATAATGTCCCTTCCTTTCTCTTTACTGAATTGCTATAAGTTATTGGGACTTGATTATTTGGACACATCTCAGTGCTCTTACCCATGGTAATTTAGCCTCTGAAGCATAATACAAATAGTTGCCTTTTTTTCATACAATCAATGCAAATTGAGATCTTACTGGTTTATGGCTTAGAATTCTAGTTTTAGAAATGACAAAAGTGTGTGTGTAGTTCTCCAATTAGAAGACTGTAAATTCAGGGCTGGAGAGAGGGCTTAGAGGTTAAGAGCACTGGCCACTCTTCCAAAGGTATTGAGTTCAATTCTCAGCAACCACATGGTGGCTCATAACCACTGATAATGAGATCTGGTGCCTTCTTCTGGCATGCAGGCAGAATAATGTAAACATAATAAATAAATCTTAAAGAAAAAGAATTGTAAATTCCTTGCTGTACTGCTGATCTTTAATTTCTGGAAAAAAAAATTGTTTTTGTTTGTTTTGAGACAGGGTTTGTCCATGTAACAGAGCCCTGGCTGCCTGTCCTGGACTTTCTAGACCAGGCTAGCTTCGAACTTGCAGAGATCCGCCTGCCTTCCGAGTGCTGGGATTAAAGGGATGCCACCATGCCTGGCCTTCTGACGAAATTCCATTGATTTTAAGCTTTTATTTACATTGAGTAGATTACAGAGTAATTACCATTTAAATTATGTCACTTAGTTGCTGAAAACCAGTTTGCTTGTTTCTTACTGTCAGTTGTTTTTGTTTTGTTTTGTTATTTTCGTTTTAGGCCCTGAAGCAGCAACAACAGAAGAAGCAGCAGCAGCAGCAGCAATGCAGGCCAAGCATGTCCATCTCCAATCAACACCTCTCTCTCAAGACTGTCAAAGGCAGTGACTCAGCACCAACCAAACCTGGTAGGTTGTCTGACCATTTTCCCTTTCCAGTGGAATTTTCTTTTTCTCAGCATATTTATCCTTTTGGTAGTATAAATTTTTATGCTGAGTAAAATATTTATTTTTAAATTACCATGTTTATTTGTATAATCTCTCTGCTGCCACGGGTATAAATCCTAGGATTTATATTAGGTTTTTTTTTTGTTTTGGTTTTGTTTTGTTTTTTGTTTGTTTGGTTTTGGTTTTTGGTTTTTCGAGACAGGGTTTCTCTGTGAAGCCTTGGCTGTCCTGGACTCACTTTGTAGGCCAGGCTGCCCTCAGACTCATGGAGATCCACCTGCCTCTGCCTCTGCCTCTCTAAGTGCTGGGATTACAGGTGTGCACCACCACTCCCAGCTATAGAAAATATTTTAATATAAAATTATCACATAATTAAAAGTACCATAGTGAAATTTGTATGTAAGAAGGAAATGAACAAGAAATCTTTTGTATATCAGCCCTAGTAACATTTGGAAGCTTAAATTCATTAACCTTATTAAATCTGTTGTATTCAAGGTCCAAGTGAACTCTTCTTCTAGATGTAGGCGGGTGTAGGTAGTGTGTATGTGCAGACTGAGGTCAGAGAACATTCCCCTGTACCATTTATCTTCTGGTAGTTTTGTTTTTTTTGTATTATTTGATGGGGTCTCTCACTGGCTTGGAACTTGTGGTTTAGGCCAAACTGGCTGACTAGTGAACCTCAGGAATCCTCCTGTCTCCTCTTCACAGTACTAGGATTACAAGTGTTCAGTACTATGACTCTTATGTGGTTTCTGAGGATCAAACCTAGAACCTTATGCAACAAGCACTTGTTGGACTTAGCCATCTGTGCAGCTCCAAAGTGACCTCTTTATCAACACTCTCATTCAATATAGGAAGATGGGGCTGGAGAAATAGCTCAGTCATTAAGAATATGAACTGTTGCTTCAGGCCTGGTGTTGCATGACTTCAATCCCAGCAGAGGCGGGAGGTTCTCTGTGAGTTCGAGACCAGCCTGGTTTACAGAGCCAGTTCTAGGACAGCCAGGGTTACACAGAGAAACCTTGTCTCAGGGAAGAAAAAAACAAAAAGTCAAAAAAACCAAACAAACAAAAAGAATATGTACTGTTTTTGCAGAGGACTTGACTTCGGTGCTCAGTACCCATATAATGGCTCACAACTACCTGTAACTCTAGTTCCAGGGGATCTGATTTTGTCTTCTTATATCTGTGGACACTGGGCTTACAGGTGGGGCAATAATATACATGCAGACAAAATGCTCATACATATAAAATCAAAATAAATTAAAAATTGTAAAGTGAAAATTTAGCTATGTAGGCTTTTGAAAAATATCTACCTTTACTTTCCATTGTTTTCAAAGTCCTTGTGTTTTATGGACTTTGAGTGTTTATTGCTTGATTTGTTTTTAACTTTAATTGTTTTGCGATACATAGACTTTGTTTAGCATTATGTAATTTAATTGAACTCATAAGCTGACTCTATGAACTGCCATAAAAATCAAAGGTCTGAGTCTTAAAAAACTTTTCATTTTTGTTAGAAGAGATACTTAGAGATGCAGGTAAATCATGTGAGAAGATGTAAGGGGTTTATTTTACAAATCATTCAAGAGGCCTACATTTCTTCATTCATGATTCCTGTAGTTACCATGGAATATAGTGGTGTGACTGATTTTTCTGTTTTAATTGTTAGATTTATGGAGGTCTGGGGAGCAAATGCATGTAGAAGTGTGAGGCTGACTCATGAGAGTCCTGCTCTCCTTGTACCATGGGGGCCCAGAGATAACTCAGGTTGTCGGGGTTGGTAGCAGCTGTCTTCCTGGCCCCTTGGTGGGCTTTGTGTATGAACCTCAGTGTCAGCAGTCTTCACATATTCTTTTCCCTAGCCCTGTGGGAAGGAAAGCAGTCTGATGGACAGTCAAGCAGTCCGCAGAACTCAAACTCCAGCTTTTCTTCTTCAGTGAAAGTGGAAAGTTCTCTGCTAGGCTTGGGGAAGAAATCTTTCCAGAGATCTGACAGACTCCACACAAGTAAGTTAGTTTACAGACTTGTTTTCAGTACAACAATGTTTCTGCAGTGTGTTTGAAATCATCAGCCACTGGCTTGAGTTTAATGTGTAATTTGAATTTTATTTTAAAATGTCAGACATGATTTTGGTTTTGTTTTTTTTTTTCTTGTCTTTTTTTGCATTTGTTAGTTTGTTTGTTTCAAAACAGGGTCTCACTGTATAGCCCTGGCTGTCCTGGAACTCACTCTGTAGACCAGGCTGGCTTTGCCTCCTTAAAATGTGTGCTGCTATACCTGGCTACACTTTTTTTTGACATTTTTGACACTTGGGTCTTTTATAAAAATGTTTTTGATACAAAATTACCTTGGGTTTTTATTTTGTTTTGTTGGTTTGCTTCATACTGAGCATTAATAACTCACAATATTGAGTGTGTTAGGGAATTGCTTCACCCCTGAGTTACAAATCTTTAATCCCTAGTTTATCATATTATTTGTTGTCCCCTTTTTTAAATTTCAAAGATAGTATCTCACTAATATAGTCTAATTAAGATATCCTGGAACTGGTCTTTAACCTGTAATCTCCCTGCTTCAGCCTCAAAATTGATGGTATTATAGAAAACAGCATCACTTTCAGATTTGACAATTGCTTTTTAAATTTTTTTATTTTTTAATATATATTTTTTAATTTAATTTTATTTATTACAGTGTATTCACTTTGTATCCCTACTGAAGTCCCTTCCTGTGTCTCCTCCCAGTCCACCCACGCTCCCTCTTCTCCCCCTATGCCCTTTCCCTGGTCCCCTTATAGGGGAGGACCTCCTCCCCTTCTTTATGACCTTAGCTTGTCAGGTCTCATCAAGGCTGGCTGCATCATCTTCCTCTGTGGCCTGGCAAGGCTTCACCCCTGAGGGGAAGGTGATCAAAGAGCCTGCCACTGGGTTCATGTTCGAGACAGCCCTTGTACCCCTTACTAGGGAACCCACTTAGAAACTAAACAGCCAATGGGCTTCGTTTAGACAGGGGTTCTAGGTCTTCTCCATGCATGGTCCTTGGTTGGAGTATCGGCCTCTAAAGGGCCCAGGTATTTTGGCTCTGTTGTTCTCCTTGTAGAGTTCCTGTTCCCTCCAGGTCTTTCTATCCCCCCTCTTCTTCCATAAAGATTCCGGCACTCTGCTCAAAGTTTGGCTATGAATCTCAGTATCTCCTTCGATACCCTAGTGGGTAGAGACTATGTTTATCCTATAATATATGGCTAATTTCTACTTATAAGTGAATATATGGCATTTGTGTCTTTCTGCTTCTGGGATACCTCACTCAGGATGATCTTTTTTAGTTCCCACCATTTGCCTGCAAATTTCATGATATCTTTGTTTTTAATTGCTGAGTAGTATTCTATCCTGTAAATGTACCACAATTTCTGTATCCATTCCTCCAATGAGGGACGTTAAGTTGTTTCCAGATTCTGGCTATTACGAATAGAGCTGCTACGAATATGGTTGAGCAAATGTCCCTATTGTATGGTAGGACATCTTTTGGGTATATGCCTAGGAGTGGTATAGGTGGTACTATTCCTAATTTTCTGAGGAAGCGCCAGATTGATTTCCAAAGTGGTTGTACAAGGTTACATTACCACGAGCAATGGAGGAGTGGTCCCCTTTCTCACATCCTCTTTAGCATGCATCATCCCTTGAGTTTTTGATCTTAGCCATTCTGATGGGTGTAAGGTAGAATCTCAGGGTTGTTTTGATATGCATTTCCCTAATGACTAAAGTATTTCTTTTAAGTGTTTCCCTGGCATTGGATATTCCTCTGTTGAGAATTCTCTATTTAGCTCTGTACCCCATTTTTTAATTGGATTACTTCTTTTGTTGCTTTTTAATTACTTCAGTTTTTTCTGTATTTTGGATATTAGCCTACAATTGCTTTTAAAAGATGGGTAGACTTGATTTAATTGCTTTTAAGAGATGGGTAGAATTGACTTAATGCCCTTTACCTTTATTCATTTCATCTTTTTATCTTTGAACTCTTAATTGCCTTTATATTCTTCTATTCATCCCTCATCAGACTGTTTCACAGAGAGATCTGTTATCAGTCATTTTGTGGTTTATTTCTCTTTGTACCAATAAGTTCTACATCATTTTTCACTTCTATAGATAAAAAGATAAAAGGGCTTATAATTAAATATTATAAACTGAACTCCCTTGGAAATCTCACTAAAATGAGAATATGGACAAAATGATTTAATCAGTGTGAGTGAAGGAAACAGCCTAATGGGCAGGTGTCAGCAAAGATTGAAAAGTGGAAATTGGATGAAGGTGAAAAGGAATTGTCATTAATAAAGTCAACTATGGCTACAGACCATGAAAAGGGCTCAAGAACTGGAAAGATGGATGACAGAACAGAAAGGTGAGGCATAGGGTTGAAAAAAAGAACCTTGTTTAAAAATGAAGGAGAAGCATTTTGGTGCTTAACTCTAAGTAGAAGACAGTTTATTATGTGGTGAAATTGAATGCAACTCCATCAAATTTAGGAATATCACATGAGAACTGCAGGCCAGTGATGAGGCACTGTGTAGTTTGTTGCAGTAACAAAATACACGACAGGAGCAACCTCAGGATGTTGGGAGGTTTATTTTGGTTCCTAGTCTGGAGGGAACAAGTAGAAAAAGCATAACAGTAGTACCAGTTCTTTTATGTGACAGGAGGAGCAGATGGTCGCTTGCTTATGGTCAAGGAAGGCAGATATCTCAAAGGACCGTCCCAGTAACCCACCTCTGCCTGCCCTGCCTCCTCCCCCAAAACGCCACTAGCAGTGGACCAGGGTGTCAGGAGCTTGTCGGGTTCACATTCATACCTTCCCAGGGACTATTCTGGAATTTCGGGAATTAAGTCAAATACAAATAAGTCTCTTGCTTGTCTTCCAGAATGCGTAATGGAGCATATTTCAACCACCACTACATCCTTCTCCTTCTGCTGTGTCCTAAATCAGTTGATCAGTATCTGAAGAAATAGGAAAGCTCAAGATAATTGTGCAGACACATTTACAAATTCCCAGAACTTTTGAAACTGTTAGATTCCTTTTATTGCACATGGTGGTGTATACCTGTGATCCTATCCCTTGGAGACTGAGGTAGAAGTATTGCATGTTGTATATACTATGCTACATTCTAAGGTCCCACTTAAAAGGATCTTTCTTCGTCCTTCCCTCTATTTTGACAATCTTTACCTCTTGGGTACTATTTATTATCATTTGGCTTGAAAAGATTTTTTTTTAATTTACTGTAATTTCCTTGTATGAGAAAGTATTTTGCAGTTATTTTTATTTCCATATATATATTATTATGTATCATTAGGCTATGATACCTGTACCTGTGTGGTGCAGTGATAAGCGACAGACTGAAACTGCTGTTTCTTGCTTCAGTTTGTGTTACATTGTAACTCAATCATGTAATTTGAGAATGTATTATTAGCAGTGGAATACTAATAATTACCCAGTTCTCTGTGCACAGCAGAATGTTCCTGTGAGAAGCTCTGTAGAAGTTTGAAGCCAGCTTAGGCAGAGTAATAAGATCTCGTTTTAGAAATTAATAGTAGTAACCATTATTTGCTTCACAGAGCTGTAAACGAAGTAAGCAAGTTAATATAAATAAATGTTCAGAATAGTGCATGGCCCCTAGTGACACTTAATAACTTTGCTGCTGGTATTACTGTGGTAATTATTACTATTGGTATTACTTGAAATACACGGAGACATGCACTTAATAGTATTTGGAATCTTACTTGTTCCATGAATTCTGAATTAGTGAATCAAGGTTATTAATCTAAAATAATGAAGCCTGTGGCTGGAGTGACAGCTGAGGATTTAAGAGTCTGTACTGCTCTTTCACAGTTTAGTTCTCAGCATATCTCAAGGCTTTCAGCCACCTGTAACTCCAGCACTTGGGGATCTATTTCTCTCCTGGCCTCCATTGCACTCAATTACACACACCCATACACAAACATACACATAATTTAAACATTTTTCATTAAAGTAATACATTGTTTTATGTACCTTTTTTTAAAGTAAGCTTGGCTAATGATTGTGCAAATATACTAAAATTTGTTTAGTATGGGGATTTGTCTAGTCATGACGCTGTCTCACACAAGCACATGATTTGTTTGGTAATAGCCATCATTCCAGCTACAGGATTCATTATTTTAGATTAATAACCTTGATTCAAAAAAATGAAAAATTCATGGAGCAAGTAGGGTCCTCCAGCCTCAGCATTTCAAATGCTCAGATTATAGATATATACCACTGTGCTTCGTCCTTTTAAGTATTTTAAAGCTATTTTGCTTTAGATGTTTTTATGTTTAAAATGGATCTATTGGCCAGTTACATTCAAGTTTAGCTTGAATTGTATAGCAGCAAGCCCTGATGTATATAGCAAGATCCTATCCACAAAAATAAACTAAGATCTTCCTGTTGAATTTCTAATCACTATTTACTTTACCAACCAGATATAAGTATCTTGTTGGATATTAATGAATGACACACAAGCTCGCCAGTAGTTAGATTTTTTCCTTTGCAGTAGATTGACTCCCAACTTTTCAGAGATGCTGCTACACTGATTTATATAGTGGCTGTATAAGTTTGCACTTCCACCAGCAATGGAGGAATGTTCATTCCCCTTGCTTCACATCCTGGTCAACTCAAGCTTTCACTTGTGTTTTTGTGTTGTTGTTTTATTTTTTTAAGATTGGTTTATTTATTATTTATACAGTATTCTGTCTGCATGTACACCTGCATGCCAGAAGAGGCCACCAGCTCTCACTATAGATAGTGATGAGCCACCATGTGATTGCTGGGAATTGAACTCAGAACCTTTGAAAAAGCAAGCCATGCTCTTAACCTCTGAGCTCTCTCATCAGCTAATCGCTTGTATTGTTAATCTTAGCCATTCTGACAGATCTAAAAAAGACTCTGAAAGTAGCTTTGATTTGCATTTCCCTGATGGCTAAGATGTTGAATATACAAGTGTTTCTCAGACATTTGCATTTTCTCTAATGAGGATTCTGTGTTTAGATCTGATTATTTGGTTTTTGCAATCAACTTTCTTAAGGATATTTTGGATATTAGTCCTCTATCAGATATATAGTTAGTAAAAAAATTTTTCTCTTTGGTAGGCTGCTGCTCTGTTCAAATGACAGTGCCCTGTGCCATGCAGAAGCTTTTAAGTTTGATGAAGTACTATTTCTTAATGATCTGTTAATGCCTGCCATATTGGTACTCTGCTCAGGAAGTCTCCTCCTGTGCTAATTGTTAGTTCAAGGCTATTCCCTACTTTCTCTTCTATCAGGTTCAGTGTGCCTGGTTTTATGTTGAGGTCTTTGATCCATTTGCGATTGAGTTTTGTGCAGAGTGATGGGTATGGATGTATTTATATTCTTCTACGTGCTGACATCCAGTTTGACCAGCAACATTTGTTGAAGGTGCTTGTTCTAGTATTTATTTCTGGCTTTTCTATAAAATATCAGGTGTCTCTGAAGTATGTAGATTTATGTCTGAGGCTTCAAGTTGATTCCATTGATTGTCTTAATCTGCTTTTATGCTGATACCATGCTGGTTTTATTACTGTAGCTTTATAGTATAGTTTGAGATCATGACCGGTGAGGCTTCCCACAGTTCTTTTATTGTTCAGGATTGTTTTAGCAATCGTGGGTTTTTGTGTTTCCATATGGAGTTGAGAATTGTTCTTTCAAGATCTGTGAAGAATTGTGATTGAATTTTGATGGGAATTGCATTGAGTCTGCACATTGCTTTGGTAGGATGGCCATCTTTACTAGGTTCATCTTACCAATCCATAGCATAGAAAAATTTTCCATCTTCTGGTCTCTTCTGTTTCTTTCCTCAAAGACTCTAAGTTTTTATCATACAAGTCTTTGACTTTCTATTTCATAATGGGTTACAAACACTTCTTCTTTAGATCTTTAAGTTTGTAGTTTTTATAGTCCGCCTTATTCTAAATTCTTTCATAGTTAAATTCACTGCCAAATTGTTTCTCTTCTCTGTATCTTTCAATAAGGTTTTGCTGTGTAGCCCCTGCTGCCTGTCTTCAAACCTCCCTATCCTCCTGCTTCAGATTGTTTGTAAACCCAATTGCTCCGGCTACAAAAGAACACCTCTGTGCCTGATACCCATTACTCTTTGTTGTTGCTGTCTTTTAATTTTTGTTTCCTTTCTTTCTTCCTTCCCTTTTTAAAAAAAATTATTTTTTATTAATTATCGTTTATTCACTTTGTTTTCCATCTGTAGCCCCCTCCTTAATCCCCTCCCAATCCCACCATCCCTCTCTCATCTCCTCCCATGCCCCTTCCCAAGTCCACTGATAGGGGATGTCCTCCTCCCCCTTCCATCTGACCCTAGCCTATCAGGGTTTTTTTTGTTTGTTTGTTTTTAAAGAAAGGATCTTAATATAGCTGAGGCTAACCTTAAATAGTCCTGAATCTCTCATCTGTCTACCTTTCAGTGTTAAGATTACAGTACTCTTTTGTTGTTCCTTTTTTGTATGAAATCTTTTCTGTCATTTTATGTTCATGGAAGCTATTATCTTTGTCTTTTTATGTGTTTGGAGCATGGGTGAGAACTCATGATCTCCCTGCCTCTGCCTCACTAGGATTTTAGGCATGCCCTCCTATTGTGGACCCCACTCTCACAGTGCTGGAAATAAAACGCAGAGCTTTGCACATGCTGAGCTACATCCCCAGCCCGTCATTGTCTTTGATAAATATTCCTCCCCCGACCTTAGGCTCTTCAAGACAGGGTTTCTCTTTGCAGCCCTGGCTGTCCTGCAACCCAGGCTGGCTTCAAATTCACAGAAATTCACTTCTCTCTGCTTCCTGAGTGCTGGGATTAAAGGCCACCACTGCCCACCTGATAAATATTCTTATAAATTTTGTTCACGAAAAGATTTCTTTTTCTAATTGTAATATATATTGTGTTTTTAATCCTACTGCTATTTTCATATTTCTAGTAATTTAAGAGAATGGAAAAGGAGCAACATTTAAAGAAGTTAGTTACACATTTATCAAAAGTTTATCTTCTGGACAACCGCCAGGCAGTTGGCTCAGCAGTTAAGAGTGCTGATTGCTCTTCCAGAGGACCCAAGTTCAATTCCTAGCACCCACATGGCACCTCACAACTGTCTATAACTCCAGTTCTAAGGGATCTGCCACCTTCACACAGACATGTAGGAAAAATACCATTGTACCTAAAAGTAAATAAATCTTTAAAACAAACCAACAAACCTGTAACTTCTTTAAATGTTGCACTTTCCCATTCTTAAATCTGTGTGTATGTGTATCTGTGTATGTGTGTTTTGTGTGTGGTGAGGGAGTAAGCATGGGGGTTATGCACCAGGCCATTTGTCTTCTAGCACCCTCTGTTTTAATCTTTTGAGACAGGGTAGTTTACCAAGTCTGGAGTTCACAGTTTTTCAGCTAGACTGGCTGACCAGCCAGACCCCTGGGAATTCTCCTGCCTCTCCTTCTCCAACCCAAAAATAATCTCTGGGGTTACATGGATGTCAGCACACCTGACTTTTTATGTGGATGCTATAGATCTGAACTTAGCCAGTGATCCATCTCTTCAGCCCCAAATTCTACTTCTTAATCTTTAGTTGGTCATATGTTAAACCTTCTCATTCTAGTCCCACCCCTACCACCACCACCTCTAAGCTTCTCAAAATAATTTAACTTCTTGTATTCTGGATAAATTTCTTGACTATATATTTTAAACTCTAATTCTCTTTAATAATATCATTTGTATGCAACTGTTTTTGTTTGTTTGTTTGTTTTTGAGACAGGGTTTTTCTCTGTATAGTCCTGACTGTCCTGGAACTCTGTCTATAGACCAGGCTGGCCTTGAACTAAGAGATCCATCTTCCTCTCCTCCCAAGGCTGGCTTTAAAGACATGTGCCAACACTGTCCAACATATGCAACTTTTTTGTTTTGTTTTGTTTTTTGAGACAGGGTTTTTTTATGTAGTTTTGGCTGTCCTGGTTTGTTAACCAGGTTGGCCTTGAACTCACAGAGATCTGCCTGCTGTTTCCTGAGTGCTGGGATTAAAGGCATGTGCCACCCTGCCCAGCTCATGTGTAACATTTTTAAGTCTGATGTTTTGTTTTTGCCTTGTTTTTAGGTATAATTTATTTTTTGAGAACTTCATAATTCATAAATGCCTCCTCCCAACTAATTTCCCTGGCAGTATTCTCCCCCACCTTCAGGTTGTAGCTTGTTAAAATATAACTCACTGAGTCCAAATAGTACTGCTCATGAATGTGTCTGTGTGGGAACATGGACTTGGGCATGGTCAACCTACTATAGACTACACTCCTAAGAGAAACTAGCTCTCTCTTTCTTAGCTGCCACTGTAGATAGCAAAACCAAAGCACCACAACATTTTAATTAACATTACTAATCTTTGTGAACTATTATCTGTATATCTTGTTACCTTTTTAAAGCAAAAATGCAGATCGTGCTAGCCTAGAACTCCCTGTATAGTCCCTGGTTGCCTTGAACTTCAAATCTTTCTGCCTCAGCCTCCTAAAAGCTGGGATTACAAGCATGTACCACCACATCTGGTGTGGATTTTCATTTAAAAATCTTTAGCTGTGTGTTTGTGTGTGTGATTGTGTTTGTACATGTGTGTGGCCATGTTTGAGTTATAGTGCTTTCATGGAGGTCAGAGGATTGTTTTAAATGTTGGTCCTTGTTTTCTACATTGCTTAATGCAGAGCACCCTCCCCCTTACTTATTCATTTGAAAATTTCGTATATAAATACAACTTTCCCTTGATTTAATACTTCTCCCTCTCAACTTTATTCCAGCTTTTTTTTTTTTAATTAGACGTGGTGGATTATAGATTTAAAAAGGGAAAGAGAGTTATCATGAAGTTATAAGGTCTCTGACATGCTGCCGAAAAGACCGGGTTAGCTGGCCCGTGAGCTTTCTGTCTTTACTGCCCATCTTGCTACAGGAGCCATGGGCTTATAGACACAGGCTACCACATCCAGTTTTTAAATAGGTTCTGGAGATTCTGACTCAGATCCTTATACTTGCATGTCAAGTGTTTTACCCACTCTACCATCTCCTTAGCCAGAGTTTCATTTCAAAAGAATGTTTTAGTGTGTATATGTGTGCTTATGTGGGTTTATGTGCACCAGTTGCATTCTGGTTCCTGCAGAGACCAGAGGCCTCAGTTCCCCAGGAGCTGGATTTGTAGGCAGTTGTGAGCCACATGATGCTGGTAATCAAACCTGGATCCTCTGTAGGAGCAGGTAATGCTCCTAACCACTGAACCATCTCTCCAGCTCCAACTATCTACTTAAAAAAATAGCAATTAAAAAAATGTGCTATTTGTCATTTCTCATAAACTTGCTTAATTAGGGAGAAATATCTGTTAGGTATGATGTACAATTTTTACCATTAGAGAGCTATTTTATAAATTTTTTTGTTTATTATAAATGATCAGAATTTATTTTCTTTGCCTTAGAAGACATTTCTAAGATTTTTAAGTTATTTTTTTTTTACAATGTATTTAATTTTGATTTTTTCTTTCATGTTTACTCTCAGTACTACATGGCAAGCTACAGTTGGTAACAAAACTGTGAAAGGGGATCCAAGTGTTAAATTATTATTTTCTACATTCTGTAGGACAAATGAAAAGGACTAAATGTGCTGATATTGACGTTGAGACACCCGACTCCATTCTAGTTAATACTAATCTTCGAGCACTGATCAACAAGCACACCTTTTCAGTTCTTCCTGGAGATTGCCAGCAGCGCCTGCTCTTACTGCTTCCAGAGGTGGATCGACAGGTGTGTCATATCAAGCATAAACAATTCTCTAACTGCATGAGGTTCTCATTATTATCATTATCTCATATTGTCTAGGCTGTTCTTAAATTTATGTAGCTGAGGATGTCTTATACTCTTAGGTTTACTTCCTGAGGTTCAGATTGCAGAGATGTGTCAGCATACTGAGTATATGTACTGCTAGGGTACAATCCAGGGCTTTATGTGTGCTAGGCAAGCACTCAATTAACTGAGTTACATGCCCAGTTCTCAAGACTTTTAGAATATCTTTTTATGGCCAGGCAGTGGTGTCATGTGCCATTAAACTCAGCAGAGGTAGAGGTCTTCCTTACCTACAGTGCCAGTTCCAGGCTAGTCAGAGCTACACAGAGAAACGCTGTTTAAACAAAAACGAAAAGAGAAGAAACCAGGTGGTAGTACTTGACTATAATCCCTGTGCTTGGGGCAGAATGGAGACAGATGGACAGACTGACAGAGGCAGACAAATCTTTTGAGTTTGAGGCCAGCCTGATCTAAAAAGTGAGTTCCAGGACAGCCAGGGCTACACAGAGAAACCCTGTACAAAAAAAGGAAACAAATAAAAAAAATATTTTTATGTATGCCTATAAAAATGTGATATTAATGCTGTTGTGTAACTTTCCTTGGAAAGGTATGAACAAACATACCAGAGATGGTACCAGCAAAAGAAATGGTACCACCCAAGTTTAGCTTAGTCAACCAGTGAGTTTATTGGCATTACTTTACAGGACCATGGATTACTCAGTTAGAGCAGGATTATAAGAAAGTCTCCCCTGACATTGGTGATTACTCAGAACCTGCATCTCTAGAGCTCTTCATCCAGTAAACAGTTGGCCTGCCCAGCTGGAGAGTTTATGGCTTCACATATGGGCTTCAGTCCAGTAACCTTCCTAATGCCGTGACCCTTTAATTTAGTTCCTCAAGTTGTGGTGACCATAAAATTATTCTTGTTACCACTTCATAGCTATGATTTTGTTCCTCTATGGAGATTTGCCAAAGGGGCAACCCACTGCTCTGGAGTCTTGTCTCCTTTGCTTCTGAAGTGTCCTTCAGTCCTTGAGTAGGGAATGTCTCTGTTCAAAGGCAGTGCTACACAACTAAGTTAAAATAAGTCTTAGCAGGTGAATTTTATAATACAAGCCTTATCATAGGGAGATGGTTGCATTCCCTTACTTGAAATTGAAGATTAGAAAATAGGGTTGGAGATAACAGGTGGTGGTAAAATGCATGTCTAGAAAGCAAGAGTTCAAGCTTCATCCCTAGTGCCAAAATGAAAGAGAAAGAAAGGGAGGGAATTAAGAATGTAAAGAAAAATCACCAGGGTAGGGGAAATAAAGGTGAAGGGAGGGAGGTAAGGGGGAAAAGAAAGATAGTTGATTGGTTTTCTGTTTGAGATACAGGCATCAGTAGAATCTAGTTCAAGAGTTCAGTTGTCTTGTTCCATTATCAACAGGATATTGCCTCAGTGAAAGGGAAATGTTTATGCTCAAGCCAAAGATGTGAATTCAGGAAACCATACACAAGAAGTATATAGAACGTAGACTGTTAGTGATAGTTAGGTATGTTCCTTTTTTATAGAAAAATCTTTTTTAAATAGGCATTGTTTTTGTTTTTGTTTGTTTGTTTTTTAATAATAAAGAACTTAAGACCTAATACAAGTTTTTAAAGAAAGAAAACTAAGAAGAGTAAATACCAAAGGTTTGAGAACTGCCAAAATAGTAATTAGAAAGATGTTGGTTTGTCCTAGCTATAAAGTAAAAAGTCTGAAAATGCTTTCATCAAAGAAAATGGCTAGTACGTTTTACTTCTCTGTGAACAAGAGATGGGATCATTATGCTTTTTCTAAGCTTGTTCTCATGGATTTTTAAATTTTATTTTTATATCTTTGTATGTGTATCTGAGTACATGTATACTGTTTGCGAGTGCCCACAGGGGCCAGATAGGGGTGACAAGAGTCCGAAAAGCTGCAGACAAGTATTTTGGACAACTTAATGTGGGTGCTTGGAACCAGACTCGGGTCTTTCGGAACAGCTCTTGACTGCTGAGCCATCTCTTCCAGGCTTGGTGGTAAGGCCCGTAATCTCATCTAAGTGGAATAACAAGATAAAAGAATTCAAGTTTAAGGCCTCTTCCTACCACATTGCAAGTTCCAAGGAGCTTGAAAATTTAGCAAGATCCCTTCTCAAAATTAAAATAAATAAATAAATAAATTGAGTGGGCTAATCATACCTCCCAGTACTTGGAGATGAAGGCAAAAGGATTAGGATTTCAAGACCTGAGCTTCATGGGACCCTGTCTCAAAACAAACCAGTAACAACAACAAAAAGACATGGGAGGACATGAGTAGAGGACTCACTCAATAAGCTCGTTGTCATGCAAGCTTTAGGACCGTAGTTCAGATCCACAGCACGCACTTAAAAGCCTCCTGTAATCTCAGTACTGGGCAGGACAAACTGAGGAACTCAGGCTTCGTGAGAAAGCCCATCTTAAAGTGGAGAGTGATAAAAAAAAAATGTGGAGAGTGATTGAGGTAGACATAACACCCCTCCCCAGCATACACATGCACCATACACATGGGCATACACAAATGTAGCAGACAAAAAGACAGTGGACAAGTTCACTGCCTAGCACGTGTAACCTCAGAGGTTCAGGCCGGGCATGCTTCACACCTTTAATCCCAGCACTAAGGAGACAGAGACAGCAGATCTCCATGGGTTCAAGCCTGGCCTGTTGTCTTGAACCTCCACCCCCAAAAAAGGCAACATGACAGGGAGGCATTTTCTCTAGTTTGTAACAACACACTGTATTCCCTAGTTTATAATAAGGGAAAGCTGTACAAATCATTATAGCTGACTGACTACGAAGTCAAAGTGAAGTGTTTCTTGTTTTCAAATTTTTTTGTTTGTTTGTTTTTTGTTTTTGTTTTTTTTTTGAGTTAAGGTTTCTTTGTGTAGCCTTGGCTGTCCTTGAACTTGCTATATAGATCTGGGTGGCCTGGAACACAGAGATCTGCCTGCCTCTGCCTTAGCCTCTGCCTCTGCCTCAACTGTGAACTTAAAAGTGTATACCACCATTTCCAGCTTGAGGTCTGTTTTCTATAAGACTTACTTTGATGCCAGTTTCTTCGTGCTATAATTAGCATGTGTTAAATTTGTTAAATCTGAACTTAAATGTGTTAAGTTCAGAGTCCTTTGGCTAATTCTGCTAATCAGATAGTCTTCCAGCAGTATGGCCTAAAGAAGATCTGTTCCTAGTGACTCATTCCTTACCTTCTCTTTTCAAAAAAGTTACTTTGGAGGATACTCATCAAGTTAATTGGTTTGTTGCTGTTGTTTTGGTTTGGTTTTTGTTTTTGTTTTTTTTTTTTTTTTTTTTTTTTTTTCAAGACAAGTTTCTCTTGTAGCCTTGGCTGTCCTGGAATTCACTCTATAGACCAGGCTGGCCTGGAACTCAGAGAGATCCACCAGCCTCTGCCTCCCTGAGTGCTGCAATTAAAGGCGTGCACTACCACTGTCCATCTTCATCTAGTTAATTCTTGATAGGAGTAAAGGAGATTGAAGTTTCAGCATGGTTTTTAAGGGACCTGGTTGACTTTGTGGGGTGTTTTTGTGTTCCTGTGTCCTGTGTTTTGTATTATTCCTACCCGCAAGTACAAATGTTGGTGGTTAATAGGCTAGAAGTAATGTATTAAGCGTAACTAATGGCCTCTTTGTGGAAGTCTGATGACATTCTCTCAGAAGCACTCATGACCTCTTCTGATAGAAGATTGCTACGTGTAGTTTGTTGTGATGGTGGTGTTAAAGATTTTTTTTTTTAATGTGTATGAGTGTTTTGCTTGCATATATGTATAGGTGCAATACATGTATGCCTGGTGCCTTAGGTGGCCAGAAGAACTATAATTATGACAGCTTTAAGTTGTCATGTAGGTGCTGGGAACCAAACCTGGGTCCTCTGTAAGAGCGAAAAGTTCTGTTAAACCACTAGCCGTCTCTGTCTATCTCCTGCCATGTGTAGTTTTAATAAAGGGGATCTTAGGCGTTTTCTAGTTCAACTTCCAACAGGTGGCACTCCTACAGGGTTGTGTTGTTGTTGTTTGTTAGTTTGTTTTTTCAATGGGAAATTAGTTGACCAGTATTCGGATAAAGTAAGCAAAGTGTGTGATACTGAGAAGACACAGTTTCAATTAAATAAACTTGTAGGTTAGGTTACTGTATGTGTCAATGTTGATAATGTTTACATTGAAAATATTGTAAACAAAGTATTTTTTGTACGTTATTTGAATGAAAACTTTTTCCATACTATTTTAAATAAGACTTAATGTTTTTTAAAAACCAAGGGAGAAATTCAGATTCTAGATGTATAGGTTTTTTGGTTTGTTTGTTTTTTAATTTAAACTTTTCTCATGTCCTGTGGCATGGTTTATTGGGTAAAGGGATTTGCAGTCAAGCCTGACAACCCAAGTTCAATCCTAGGACTCAACATGGGGAAAGGAGAGAGCTAACGCCTGTAAGTTGTCTTCTGACCTCCACACAGATGTCACTGCTCCACACAGATGTCATTGCACATGGTAGATAAACACACACACAAACAAGTATAATAAAGTTGTGTCTTCTCCCCCTCCCCCCAATGCTTTGCACTCTGCACTCTATCCTGGAGCTACATCCCTAGGCCACAAGAAAAAGAGTCAAACTTTTTGGCAAAGCATCAGAAACAAACATAGTAGACACTTGGGTTCAAATATAAGATCTGGGACCATGCATTAGTTGTGATCATGCCTCACAATTTGATGGAAACAAGCAGCCTAATAGAAAACTAAGAAAGTAATAGGAACTGACACTTCACAAGACCACCAAAAAAAGACCTCCATGTTTAATAACCATGCAACAACAGCAAACAACACAAGAGTCAGGAAATCATGTATAATTTCAAACTCATCATGTTGAAAAAAATTAAATTACATGCTGATCTTGTTGGCAAGGAAAAAATATTGTATATTCATATAGTGCTTGACGTTTAGCATTTTTTAAAAATTCATTTATTTTATATTAATTAGTATTTTACTTGTGTTTATGTCTGTGTGAGGGTGGAGCAGGAGTTACAGACAGTTGTGACCTCTACCGTGTGGGTGCTGGGAATTGAACCTTGGTCCTCTGGAAGATGACTCTTAACCCCTGAGCCATTTTTCCAGCGTGGAGTTTTAGCATTTTAAGAAAGTAGTACAATATCTACCTACACACTAACTTTGTTTTGTTGTAGAAATTTGGTCCTTAGAAATAAAATTGGTAGTTCAGCTGGACAAGGTGGCACACTCCTTTAACCCAGCCCTTAAGAGGCAGATCTCTGACTCAAGACCATACACCCTGTTTCAAACAAACAAAACAAAAAAGCACTAGTACATTCATTTCTGCAAGGATATTTGTTTCAGCTTTATTAATTATGTAAAAACATTGGTAACAGACTACATGTTTACCATTAGGAAACTGGTAAATTAATTGAAACACATTCATACAATGAAATAATATGCAGCAGTTTCAAACAAGCTAACTATATGCCAATTGACTTGAATAGACTTTCACAATGTAGTCTGTGAGAAAACAAAGTTACAGTGTGTTATATATAACTTAGTACCAAATAATAAACTCTGCTCAGAAGTAAAAAAAAAAAAAATACGGGGGCTGGAGAGATGGCTCAGTGGTTAAGAGCACTGTCTGCTCTTCCAAAGCTCATGAGTTCAATTCCCAGCAACCACATGGTGGCTCACAACCATCTATAATGTGAACTGATTCCCTGTTCTGGCAGGTATAAATGCAAATAGAACACTCATATACATATAATAAATAAATCTTATTTATTTGTCAATCAATGCACAGTATTTTTCCAGCATTGTGGAATGGAGTTGAAAAGGGAGAAAGGAAAAGAGGTACATGGGAAAAGATTTGTCTCTTTTTTTAAGACAGGGTTTCTCTGTTTAGCCTTGGCTGTCCTGGACTTGCTTTGTAGACCAGACAGACTTCAAACTGAAGAGATCTACCTGGCTCTGCCTCCCCAGGACAGTTATCATGCCCAGCTAAGGAATTTTTTTTTTTTTTTAAGAGAAAAACAGTATTATGGAATAGTAAAAAGAAGGAGCCAGCCATGCTTCTGTAGGATGGGTTGTGAAGTGAATAAGTGAATATCATCTCACTTTTTCTTTGAACATTTTCCCTGGCTTGCTCTTTGATCTAGATTGGTCCTGATGGCTTGATGAAGTTGAATGGCTCAGCCCTTAACAATGAGTTCTTCACTTCTGCAGCCCAAGGCTGGAAGGAAAGGCTCTCAGAAGGTAAATGTTGTGCGCTGTGTCTCTCAGGATCTGTGTGTGCCTCACTACATGAGACTGGAACAAGTTTAGAAGGTGATCCTCTAGAGGCACAGAACTTAGAGAATGAAAACATACATACACCCCCACACACACTTGTCACAGCTCTAGTGGCAGTGGGACCTGGGACATTGGAGCCAATAAACGAGGTAGACTAAACTCTCATACAATAGACAACTTTATTCAGAGCATCAGACAATATAAATTCTGAAGGTTAAGGGGAGTCACATGGGTAAAGTGTCCAATTATAAGGGCATGTAAACAAAAACAATAACAGTTGTAATGAATAATAATCTGAGGTAAACTCACTCCTATCTGATGTACCCAGGAGGGGCAGGAAAGCACAATTCAAGAACAATTCTTTGTTTTTGAAGAGGCTGAGTTCACAAGACTCTTGTCTTGGTTCTAGGAGTTTCTCATAAGCACTTAGAAATTTCACACACCGCCATTCTTGGGACTGTGTCTTGGACTGTCCATTTATTAGTTTCACTCCATTGGGAAATAAATTAAAAATTTGATGGTAGAGGTTAAAAGAAATCTTCATGGCATATGGTGCTTGTAACTGGAGGAAGATACTTTGGAGAACACCCTGAGGACAAGTACTGTGGTTCTTAGCTGCATATTAAAAACTACAGATTTATGTGGCTCTGTAGCATTTCTGTCTACTTTCTTTCTCTCTTATTTGGGAAACTTGTTGCTTTGACAAGAAAGTATTCTGTATGGTATGAGTTGTGATTGGAATCTATGAATACTGCTTTTCTGTTTATATCATTCTGTTGATGCATTGCAGGTGAATTTACTCCTGAAATGCAGGTAAGAATTCGACAAGAGATTGAGAAGGAGAAGAAAGTAGAGCCCTGGAAGGAACAATTCTTTGAAAGCTACTATGGTCAGAGGTAAGCTAAAGCAGACTGTAATCCAGACACTAATTTCTACACATGTCATGTGATGCCTCCATGTTTTCACCTTATTAGAAAGTATAGTGCCTAGTTTTTTATAATTTTTATTACATGAATTCTTTTTCATTAAAAACAGCTTTAGCCAGGAGGTGGTGGCGGCGGCGGCACACACCTTTAATCCCAATTAGGGAGCAGAGGAAGGCTGGTCTCTGAGTTCAAGGCCAGTCTGGTCTACAGAATGGGTTCCAGGACAACCAGACTACATGGAGAAACCTTGTCTTGAACAAAAACAAAACAAAAAAGTAGGCTTTTATTTTGGTTTGGTTTTGCTTTTAAAGAATCATGACTGTACAGAATTGTATCATTCTTAGTCCTTGATCCTTAGATTACATTGTAGGTAGAATGGGTTCCTCTTGCTTGAAAAAATGGTTTGAAAGCTGGCAGGTGGTACATGCCTGAAATCCCAGTACTCAGGGAGGCAGAGGCAGGCTGATATCTGTGAGTTTGAGGCCAGCCTGTTCTACAGAGTGAGTCCAGGACAGCCAAGCCTACATAGAGAAACCCTGTCTTGGGAGAAAAAAAAAAGAAAGAAAAAAACATGGTATAAATTTTCTTCTTTTTTTTTTTTTTTAATCTTAAATTGCAAAAGACTGGCTTCTGTGCATTTTTATAGTGACTGTCCAAAATGTAAAATTCAAAACCAGTCAGGAATCCTAAGAATCATGTAATGTGGGCCATTATACCAAACATGTAATTAAAGTCCTTCTTCTGTGCCTGGGAGATGTGCGTCACTAAATCAAGACACACTCTTTTATTTTTAAAGGGCTACAGTCTGAAACAACTTTTTTTTTTTTTAATCTTTAGACTGAAAAAAACAAAACAAAAAACTCAATCAAATTTTATTGGAGACATTTAATGGATAATATAGATCTTTTTGGTTTGAATAGGATTACATATTCCAACTCCTGTTTTTTAGTCTTCTTTCTGCATAGCAGTAGAAGACTTCATCAACCACAGACTGAGAAATTAAGGGCTTTTTCTTAGCTCCAAGTGTAGTGTTTATTGATCCCCTTCAAAGTCACTTAAGATAGATTCTTACTGGAATTAAGAGCCTCAACTACTGATTTTTCTACATTAAGATATAAAATTGATGGTGAGTATATTATTATAAGTTACAGTAATTTTTGGGTACACATGCCACAGTGTCTTTTGGAAACCAGAAGACAGCTTTTGGGGGGTTGGTTTTCTTTAGCATGTGAGTTCCCTGGTTTGAACCGAGGTGGTCAGGGAGGTACCTTTTCTTGCAGAGCTATCTCACTGGCCCTAGACAGACTTTTTTATTACTAATTCTTTTAAGGTTCCAGGGAGGATTTATTGATTGTTGCTTGCTAAGTAATAATGTAAAACATTAAAGAGAGTCACTGATAACCATTAAAAACTAGCGTCACTGTTTGCCAGACTGCACTGTGCACATCCCAGATGAGTTCACCCTGAATACCTCAACAGCATAACAACCTCAGAACTTTACACCTAGACTAAGTGGAATTAAACAGGCTCTCTACAAACCCAGTTCTAATTCTTTTCTTTGTTTGGTTTTTGGTTGGTTGGTTGGTTGGTTTTGTTTTTGTATGTGAAAGCAAAGAGCATTTATTCTTCAGAGAGAACCAGCATGCAGGGGTCTGCCATTCATATAAAATGGTAACCTCAGTTCTAATTTTGAGCTTCTGGATGTTGGTATATTTTTTTATCTATTCTGTTTGTTTCTTATATCTTCCACCCTTCCAACCTACCAACACTGGGTAAGTGAAAAAGAAAGTTCAGGGGAAAAGGAGGCATAGACCTGTATAAGCTGCTTCCTGCTGATTTAGGGATGTAGAGTTTCATGAGGTAAGTCCAGTCTTCATTGTCAGGGTATCTCCAGCTTCTCGTCAAACCACCATAACAGCAATCGGGAACAGCAGTTGGAAGCAGCAGCCACCCCTGTCTGGGCTCTATTGTTTGTACACTATCAAGAGTCTGCAGTTGGCAAAAATCATGCCCCTGCTAGAGCACAAGACACACATGGTTAGCTGCTGTGGTTAGTCTGAAACAGCTTCATGTCCCACACCTGGGATTAAACAAAAACATAGTAACATATTGCGTTTTTAAAGAAAACAGAAAATTTCACTACATCTGAAAAACATTAACTGTCTTCTTGAGGTTTTTCTTAAGAAGTCTTGGGCCAACCTTTCTACAAATACTAGTAAACAGAGTTGATCACAGTTCTGATCTAAGTCTCAGGGTAAAAAGCACCTTGCCTTTCTTTAGGACCTTGTAGGTAGCCTGTGAGTCTCTAGACAATATGGCTCCTATATAAAAGTAACAATAACAGCTACCACTATTTTTATTGTGTTGCCAAGTGAGTGCTTCACATGGACTAATGTCACTATAACAGCACTGAAGCTGCTAATTCCAGTACGGTTAAGGAACTCTAAGGTGCAGCAGCCTAGTCAGTATCTACTTGGGTATTAGTATCAGAGCCAGAATTTGAATTTAATTACTTTGGCTCAAGAGTTCTAAATAAAAATAGTTATTATGTGTAAGGGGTTTCCTAATTATTGACATAGTCTACTTTTCTCATGTGTTCAGTAATGTGAACTGTTGCCCAACTAACAACTCCTTGTTTTTTAGTTCTGGCTTAAGCCTTGAAGATTCACAGAAATTGACGGCTTTCCCCACTGATTCCAAAGTCAAGAAAACCCCAGCTGAGCAACCAAAATCCATACTTCCTTCAGAGGCCTCTCCAGTCAGAATCATCCCAGTAGTTCCTCAGTCAGGGTGTAAAGAAGAAGTAGTGCAAATATCATCACCATTTAGAAAAGAAGAAAGCCAAGATGAGACATGGTCAAAATCTAGATCCCCAGAACCTGTCCTTGCATCAGCCAGCAATACAAACGAGCTTATCACATTGAAGCCTATCAAGTGCCCTAAAGATGAGGGTCTCTTAGAGCAGAAGCCAGTTGCCTGTGCTGAACAAGAGTCTGAGAAAGAAAATCATGTCACCACAACTTCTAATGATAACAAAAGTGAGAACCAAGAAGTGTTGGCTGTATCCCCAAGCAACTCTAAAAATGCAGGGTTAGAAAAAACCGTAACAAAGGCTGTTGCAGAAGCCTGTCCACTGGACCCTGAAACAAAGCTGCCTCCAGCAACTCTTACTGATCAGATCCCAGAAAGTCTCAAGAGGAAATCTTCTCTTGCCCAAGAAGAGGCCACTAGCAGCTGGGAGAAAAGACCACGAATCACTGAGAATCGCCAGCACCAGCAGCCATTTCAGGTCTCTTCACAGCCCTTTCTTAATAGAGGGGACAGGGTCCAAGTGCGAAAAGTCCCACCTCTCAAGGTGAGAAAATGCTTGTACCTGCTAAGTTTCATGACTCGTGGTGTTAACATAAAAGCAGTAGTGTACATTATCTAGTGTTACATAATTAAAATTAGTAATAATCAGGTTTTAGAACTGCTTTCATATAGTTCTTTCTTGATATTTGAGTAAGGAGCCTGAGTATCTAAACCACCCCAGCCCTTGACACTACTCACAGTCATTTTTTTGTTTGTTTGTTTTGTTTTGTTTTAATATTTATACAACCTCCTGTCTGCATGCACACCTGCAAGGCAGAAGAGAGCACCAGATCTCATTATAAATGGTTATGAACCAACCATGTGGTTGCTGGGAATTGAACTCAGCCAGTGCTCTTAACCTCTGAGCCATCTCTCTAGCCCTATTGCTGCTTCTTGAGTGCTGGAATTACTGACCAAAAACTTTTCACTAAATGTCAAATCAGAGATAAATTTTTGTCCTAGGAACTATATTCCATTTTAGTTTAATCTAGAGTGGTTCTACACTGGTGGCTTGAATCTACTCTGACCAGATTAATAGAATTTCTCCTTTCATAGGATTCAATGTCAGTTGTTTCAGTTACTCTTTATTTTACACCCAGTCTAGCTAACTTTCATAGACAGCTTAGTGTACATGCCTGTAATAACAGCACTGGAATGATAATGGAAGATTATGAATTGACTAAAACAGTGAGGGCTTGTCTCAAAACAAAGCAAAAATAACAAAAATTTTTAAACAATTTGAATTTTAGTATAAGTGTTATAACTTGATATATTTTGTTTGGTTTATGTTACAATTAAAAGTAACAGAATCTACCTGGGTTGTAGTGGTGCACACCTTTAATCCCAGCACTCAGGAGGCAGAGGCGGGCAGATCTCTATGAGTTCAAGGCCATCCTGGTCTACAGAATGAGTTCCAGAACAGCCAGGGCTACACAGAGAAACTCTCTCTGAAAAAAACAAAACAGACAAAAAAGTAAAAGACTCTACTGACTTTGCTCATTATGTGGCTATTCAGTAAGTTACATTGTTACTGTTTCCACCTTAGAATGGTTTACATTCAAATCATCTTGTATTGTGCTAGGTAGAGTGATGGCCTCAAGTAGTATTTTTATAAGCCTGGCATGGTATCACATACCTGTTATTCCTAGCATTTGGGAGGGTCACAAGTTTGAAAACAACCTTTATCTACATGATCATCCTCTTCATTCATGCACACCTCAAAAAAGACAATGTGTGCGTGTGTGTGTGTGTGTGTGTGTACTAGCACTAGAGGTTGGACCTGTGGCCTTGGATACTTGTGTTACTAGGCTTAGTTAGGAATAGTTTTAAATAAAGTTGTCTCCAAACAAATTTCTTGTCTTCTGTTCTCTAGTTTTATCTACTTTCTCCTATAGTCCCTTCTATATTAACAAGACTCAATAATTGCTTCATTCTTACCTGCACAGCTTTTAAACTTTTATATGCTGAATAAATAATGCTGTCTAAGCTTTTGGAACTAAGTATTAAACAAACATGAATTTTATGACAGTTGTTATAAAATACCACACTGATTTCTGAGGTATAGATAATTGATTTTTAATACTTCTGACTTTGAGTAATGAAAAATAGTGACTTCACAATTATTTTGTAATTGAAGAATTTACAGAAAGATTGCATGCTGTTCTTGGAATTTGATCACTTAATTAAATATTCTAGAATGTCAACAGTTTTTCGCTCCTTTAAACTCAGCCAGACTGAAAGTGCACCCTGTCTGAGTGCACTGTAGTTCGTTTCCTTAACTTCCAAAGTTTTATATAGGCCAGGAGTAAGATTTTTTTTTTGAAGATTTATTTATTTATTATTTATACAGTATATAGTATTCTGCCAGCATGTGTGTCTGTAAGCCCAAAAGAGGGCACCAGATCACAGTATAGATGGTTGTGAGCCACCATGTGGTTGCTGGGAATTGAACTCAGGACCTTTGGAAGAACAGCTAGTGCTCTTAACCTCTGAGCCATCTCTCCAGCCCAGATTCTTTTATGATAGAAAAAAAAATCAGTAGTTTCAGTCAGGTATAGTGACCTACACCCTTTACCTTTAATAATAGAGGCAAGGGGATCTCTTTGAGTTCAAAGTCAACCTGGTCTTCATAGAAAGACCCTGTCTCAAAAAAGAAAAATTTAATGGTTTCAAAGTTGAAAGCTTATCACAATTTTTTTTTCAGTGTAATACATGTTTTTCTAGCCATTCTGATTCATAAGTTGGGGAATAGGACTCACAAACCACATACATTTTTTTACAAGGTTATTGTGCAAGTAAGCACAGTATTCACCAGATGTGAAAATGACTGGCAGATACTATGTATATGATCCCTTATGTGGGTAGGCAGAGTAAAGTTAAACTCTAGACACTGTATATCTTCTTAGCCTTAGAGGAGCCATGTGTTTCATGGGTACATTGTGCTGTCCACTCTAGTCTTACTGCTGAAAATTGATCTTTGCCTTTTCCCATTCCTTACTTTTTTCAGATCCCGGTCTCCAGAATCTCCCCGATGCTGTTTTCTACATCGCAGGTCTCTCCCAGGGCTCGTTTTCCAATCTCCATCACTAGTCCTTACAGAACAGGAGCCAGAACTCTGGCAGACATCAAAGCAAAAGCCCAGCTGGTCAAAGCACAGAGGGCAGCAGCCGCAGCAGCTGCTGCAGCTGCTGCAGCCGCCTCAGTTGGAGGGACCATTCCAGGACCTGGCCCTGGGGGTGGACAAAGTCCAGGAGAGGGTGGTGAAAGGAAAACTGCTGGAGGGGGGAGTCCAGGCTCAGACAGAGTCAGTACAACTGGAAAGGGTCCCACACTGGAACTGGCAGGAACTGGAAGCAGGGGAGGTAAGGGAGAGCGTGTACCCTGTGGTCCCCAACCTGAGACCAATACACCAGGCCAAGCACAGCCTCCTTGTGTCTCTGGAGCACAACTACAGCAAACCTCCTCAGTGCCTGCAGCACTTGCCATCAGTGGATCATGCACAAGTGTCCCATTACCAGCCCACATAGAGATACTGAACAGTGAAAAACTGAACCCCCACAAGGCAGCAGCCATAGCGGCCTCTCCTTGCCACCCACAAGAACTTAGTAGTTGCAGACAGGAGAACACTCCTTCTCCAGCAGGGCCTGCCCTGATCTCCGGAGCCCCACCTGCTTGTTTTGTAGCTGATGGCACAGTTGAGCCCAAAGCAGGTTCTAATAAGAATGCACCAAAGCCTTCAGCCTTGACCAAGACATCTGCTTCTGCTCTACCGGATGTGACTTCCTCCCCTGTAATATCTTTATTGACAACAGCCAGTTTAGAAAAACTCCCTGTACCCCAGACGAGTGGAGCTGCAACGTCTGCTGGGTCAGCTCCATCCTCAAGCACTTTGCCAGTAGCTTCTAGCCTTAAAACTCCAGGAACTTCTGCAAATATGAATGGACCCATTTCAAGACCAACTTCTAGTATCCCTGCTAATAATCCTTTAGTTACTCAGCTCCTCCAGGGCAAAGATGTTCCCATGGAGCAAATTCTGCCTAAACCTCTCACCAAAGTTGAAATGAAAACAGTTCCACTGACTACAAAAGAGGAAAAGGGAATAGGAGCATTCCCTGGTACCAATGTAATGGAAAGTGGCACCAGAGAGGAAGTTAATGGCAGGCAGGCCCATCTGGCTATCCAGCAGCTGGGGAAACCCTTGCAGAGCAAGCAGCTTTCCCAGGGTCCAAGGCCAGTCTTCACAGCTAAGGAGCGGAGAGACTCTTGCATTGACTCTCAACAGTACCAAGAAGGACTAAGTAAGACAACGCAAGATCAGCTTTTTCAGACCCTCATCCAGAGGGCACAAAGACAGAGTGTGCTTTCATTTGGGCCCCCCTCTCAGTTCAGCTTTGCTCACTCAGGTTTCCCCTTGGAAGACATCTCCACAAGCCAGAAGTTCATGCTGGGTTTTGCTGGCAGAAGGACATCCAAGCCTGCAATGGCAGGTCACTATTTACTTAATATTTCCACCTATGGCCGGGGTTCAGAAAGCATTAGGAGGACCCATTCTGTAAATCCTGAGGAACGATTTTGTCTAAGTAGCCCCACCGAAGCCTCAAGAATGGGATACACAGATTGTAAAAACACAACTGGAGAAAGCAGCAGCAGCAAAGAAGATGAAACTGATGAAGAGAGTGTCGGTGAGGAGCAGGAGCCTGTGTCAGTGAAAGAGGAACCCTGGGTTTCTCAGAGTTGTGGCAAGCGTCCCCATGGTAGAGAGACTCCATCCACCAATGATTGTTTAGCTAGCAAGAGTGGTAAGACTGAGGCACCAGTGAGTGAGCAAACCACTTTAGGCAAGGAGAATTATATATTCTCTAGAGGCCAAACATTTGATGAAAAGACCCTAGCCAGAGATTTTATTCAGGCAGCACATAAACAAATGACTCCTTCTCTGAGAGGTAAGACAGTATGTAGTAGCCCTGAGCTTTTCAATTCTACCGCCCTTTCTCTCCCTGCAGACAGTCCCACGCATCAGCCTCTCCTTCCACCACTGCAAACCCCCAAATTGTATGGGAGCCCCACACAGATAGGGCCAAGCTATAGGGGCATGATCAATGTCTCCACCTCATCAGACATGGACCATAACTCTGCTGTACCAGGTAGCCAGGTATCTAGCAATGTAGGGGATGTCATGTCGTTTTCTGTGACTGTCACTACCATTCCTGCTAGCCAAGCTATGAATCCCAGCAGCCATGGCCAGACAATTCCTGTTCAGGCTTTTCCTGATGAGAATAGCATTGAGGACACTCCTTCAAAATGTTATTGCCGGTTGAAAGCCATGATCATGTGCAAAGGATGTGGAGCTTTCTGCCATGATGATTGCATTGGCCCCTCCAAACTGTGTGTCTCCTGCCTCGTCGTTCGGTAATAAAACTACAATATATGTAAAGAGGGAAGGGTAGGCTTAACAAGACGTGTTCTTGCACCCTTTTGAAATCACAGAAATAAAGTTTCAGTTGTCTCAAGAGACGTTAATCAGGAATATAGAGTGCAGGTCTTCACGTTTACAGGAAGAGCACCTTGTATAGTAAGTCTGAGTCGAATAGGACTATGAATTGGTGACAAGTTTGCACTTAAAAATCATGTAAATATGTCACGTTTTGTTTTAACATTTTTTTTCCACGTATTTAGATAATGATGTGTTAACTTTACATTCAGATTTATGTTCCATTTCTTTTGAATCTGAGAAAAGTTGAATGGTATGCATGGTGAAAGGAAGCTGTCTGCCTCTGACCCCGAGCTAGGAAAAGGAAGGAGTGGTCAGGAAGTGACCATCATGCTGATTATGTCTTCACAGACTGGCTGCAGGCTCTTCACAGAGAAGATGGCCTTTGTGGAATTTAGATTCAAGGGTTTACTCAGCCCTTTATTTTAGGTGAAACCATTTTCAGTGGAATTTTTAGAAAGGTATTAACATCCCAGACAATGTGTTTGACCCTGACAGTCTTGGCTTAGCTTTTTGCTTTCATAAATCAGTACTATTGTCAAGCAGAGCTCTGCTGTTGCCCAGACAATGAATGTTATTTAAGAAGGGTCTGTCTGCCTCTGAAGGACTCCTATGTTAGTCTAGTATATACATGGCAATAGTTCCAGCAATAATAAGCAATATGTCCCAGTGCTGCATCTTTCATGGGCTCCCACAAACAGATCTGAAATACCAGTGAAAAGTAAAATGAGCAGCCACATTAGTTATTGGGGTGGGTGTGTATGTATGTATGTATGTGCTGTGTCTTGATGGAAACTGAAGAAACCGAAACTTCAAGAAATTTGGAAGAATGATTTTAACACTGGACACAAAATACTCTTCCTATTCTCTCAAACCATTTTAGATAGAAAAGGTCCTTAGTACTTCTGTTCTGCTTTGCCATCACAAGCATGAGAGATGGCTGCGGTGATCTCACTCCATCTTACACGTTTTACCCACACACAGTACAAGAAGACAGTTCACTATTTTAGTAGTGTGTTTTTTCTAGAATTTCTGCTCTCTGCATAGCCAGGATGCCTGAGGTAATTTTGCTGTTTTGGTTTGGTTTGGTTTGGTTTGGTTTGGTTCTTAAAATCCTTCTCCCAGCATTCCGGAGGCAGAAGCAGACCAATCTCTGAGTTCAAGGCTAGTCTAATCATTATGATGAGTTCTGGGACAGCCAGAGCTATCTAAAGAAACCCTCTCTCCAAAAATCTAAAGAAAGAGGTCTCTGTTAAAAACCAAAAAAACTAAGTTGGTGGAGATGGTGACACACTTTTAATCACAGCACTTAGGAAGGCAGAAACAGGTAGATCTCAGTAGTTCAAGGCCAGTATGGTTTACATAGCAAGTTCCAGGAAACACAGTAAGACACTGTCTTTTAAAACAAAAAGCTATCTGCAGATTTTAAGCAAATACTGTTCAAGTCACAGTTAAAGACAGTTTAAGAAAAATGTCAGTTTGATTTCAAGTCTCCTAATTTGAAGTGTGTGATGTATATTGCAACCCAGTACAGGTGTGTTTCAAAAGCTATTTATAAAACTCAGGACAATTTAACCCTGTTAATTGTATCACATTCCAGATCGGGGAAAGGAGACAGTATTGTGTTTTGCTCGCCTTGGGATACTCACCCTTGGCCATCCTACTTGCATGAAATACTCGGAGTGCCTCCTCAGTCCCTGCTCCAGACTAAGAAACTCACTTTTTATTTTTCTTTCCTGCTCTTTGGCCCTAAGTGATTACAGGCTTAAAATCTGTGTTAGTACCAGTCAAGACAGTTTGCTATCCTTCTATATTCCCTCTTTATTCCAGTAAATGCAAAGCTAAGAGAAAAGAAAGGCTGCAAGGATTCAGGGTTAATAAGTGTGTTTGTTCTGAAGTGAAGGACCAGTAGGGAATAGAAGCCAGGGTTCTCCCAAGCCTTCAGGATCGTGGGTAGTCCCCATGGGACCTTAAAAGACCTGTATCTGAGTAGTCTCCTTGTCTAGTCAGCTGGAAGAGGGTGAATGGTCCAGAATGGACTTCCTGCTGTCAGTGGCTAGTTTGTATTGGGGAAAGTTATTTTTCTGTGTTCCACCTTGCTTACTAAAAAGGTTCCATGGTTTCCTTAATCTGAGAATGGATGGACAGTGAAAAGGCATTTGGGTCCATTTAAAGAGGAAACCACATCGTTCCTCTTCTTGATCCAAACTCAGGCCTTATAGGTCCTAAGTATCACTCTTCACCAAATTCCACTAAGTACCACCAGCTAATTTGCACTCAAGAGTATTCCAGAATCAGAACTTACCAGCTAGGTACACTGCCTCAGGCTTGACAAGAAGAAATTTTTTTTCTTAGATTGAAAATATGTTAAATAAGAATCCATTTAATCTGTTTTAAAACATGGTTTTAGAAGAGGAGCATTCATCTTATAAATGAACAGCAAAACAAAACGATAGTCTGGTCCCTTAGTTGGGTTTGGCACTCCAGTACCAGTTGACACAATTATATTATAGCTTTTCAGTTATTTTGCCTTTAAATTCAAAAATGGTTCAAGAAGTACTAAGCTTACTCTTTGGGTTTTAGGTGGCAATTTTTAGTGAGGTTTTTAACATGATACACATGCCAGTGTGCCCCTCCACTTCTGCACATCAGCCCTGGGGGACATTCACAGTGTGTCATCTCAGTATGGTTAAGTGTTCTGAGTTGCCTACGTAGAACACTCCCTGAATCCAAGTTCTTTTTTTTTTTTTAATCACCATTCTTTATCCCATTAATTTAGCAGGGGGTGGGGCACAGATAACCTGAAGCTGTTTGCCCTACTTCGGTTCTTTAACCTCTGTGCTCAAGAGACTGAAGCTGTCTTTGGTGTTCAGTGACATTTCTTTAAGAGTGGAAGCTGGCAAATGAGGGAGCTTTTCTTGGGATGGGAAAGCTGTGCTTTCGTGGTTATAGATTTGGGGATATTTGAGACACTCTCAGATGTAAACTAATAGCTAAAGGAAGACTTCACTGCCTTCCAGGTTGAAAGTAGGAGGTCCCACATTGATAGGCCCATCAGTTACCATTCTAATTGCTCCGTACTGCTTTCCTCCACTTTAGAAAATCTTAATGAGCTCTTCGGTTAAATGGTTCATTAAGATGAGGGATTTCGTCATTATAGTTCTATTTATTTTAGAGCTCATTGTCAGCAGTGTCAGAATTGTTTTCTCTCTGACTTCACATCATAACAAGAAAGTTTCCCGTTGCATAACAACAATGCATACTAAGTGAAAAACTTGGCCATGGGCAGTTTGCAGCTCAATTTTTAGAACAGTCCAAAGAGACTTTGTGAAACGTGACAGGCAGGGACCTTTTCCTATGTGTTTCAATACCTACACACCTATTGAACAAAACAATAGGTAGACATTTCCTAAAGTTGAAGCAGTAGCTTCATAGAGTCTTGGTTACTTTATTTTTTTTAATGCTTTACATTTGATACAACTATTAAAGATCAATTTAAAAATAACTTTCCAGTAATATATTTTAAGTAATATATATTTTAATATCTATGTAAAAAGTGACAGTGGAAGACTGAATTTCTCATATGGTATGTTTAATGTAGGATCTCACTGTTAAGGCACAAATTATTTCAAAGGAATTACTCTAAAAACACTCGGATTATTTCCCACAAGAAAAGAAAATGCAATAATGGGAATGATTTGGGGCTTTTATTTTAAAAGAGAATTGACTTATTTACCACAAGCTATTTTTCCCTCTCTGATGATAAGGTTTGTACAGACTGGTTTGGTAAATGCTAAATTTTTGTGTCTTTTGCCTTTTTAAAGGAATTGTTAACATTGGAATTGAGGGTATGTACAGAGAAGTTGGTGTAGACACCATTTAATAAGTCATATTTTTTCACAAATAAGGAAAAATCATTTTAATAAGAATTTTAAGTATTTGCAATAAATATATGTATATAGATTGTATGTATTCATATATTATTTTTCATTTTATTATTAAGTAAAAGATAATTAAAAGTGAAATTTAAAACCTTGTAGTTTTTGATGAATCTTGAGGTCTGACATCTGAATGTGACGTGGGGAAGGGTCCTCAGATAGTTGCCTTACACAGTTATGGAAAGGTCCAGCACAGACTGGGAAAGAGTGCACTGAGGAACCTGGCCATAAGTCAGGGTCGTGTGTTTCAGAATGTATGTGAAATTATCAAAACTTCACAGCTTAGCTATTTCATGTTTCTGCCCTCATCTGTTCCTTCTCCTAACCACTGGGAGACACTGGGAGAGCAAGGAAAACAATAGTCTTCTGTAGTGTGCCTGTGGCATCCTCTAATACTAAGGAAGGTAAGGCGGTGTGTTAGGGGAACAGGCTTTTCTGGATAGTGGTTGATGTATACCAAGCCCTGGGGATGTTGAAGAACTAGCCTCTTAAAGATACAGAAGACTTGTTTTCTCTGGGGTGAGCTGCTTAGCCAAATTCATGTCCTACTTGACTGATCTAGGCAGATCAAAAGCTAGATCTGTGGCAGGAACACCTGTGCTTTGATTAAGTTGTGTTTCTGCATAATTGTAAAGATGGCTTGTGTTAAGAGCATTTAGGGAAAGGAGCAGTGGGCAGAATATTTGAAGTTAATTGTTTTTGGTCCCACACACAAATTACTGTTGAATCAAAGAAGACTCTTGCAGTTGTATAATAATCTTAGGATGTAATTGAACAGAGTATCTGGATAGGTAGTCTTAGAGATAAAGATAGGTCTTCTGTAAAATGAGTGATGAAGTTCAGTGATAGAAGTGTGTCCACCTGCTCTTCCTCAGGAGTGCTGAGATTAAAGGCATGTGCCACCAAGCTAGGCTACATATGGTTTTGTTTTGTTTTTTTAAGTATCTTGAAGTTTCCAATATCTTAATTATATGGAAACATTGAAGTTAATCCAGCCATCCAAGAGATTGTGTTACAGATCTCAGATGAAAGTACTAGTTCTGAAATAAAATTTTTGGGACCATGAAAGAGCTCAGTGTGTAAAAGCACTTGCTGCCCAAGCATGATAACCTGCTTACAGAACCCTGACATGCACCCATAGAAGGTGCATGTTTGTGGCATTTGCATGTAACACCAGCTGGGGGAGTTGGAGAAAGGCTGATCCTGGAGGTTTCCTAACCAGTTAAACTCCAGGTTCAGTGAGAATACCCTATCTCCGTAAAGTGGAGAATCACTGAGGAGAACATTCCAACATGGACCTTTGTCCTCTACATGTGCCTATGCAGGAAAGTGCACTTGAATTACATATTTGTGCACATGCAAAGGAAATTTATTATGGAACATCTACATCATAATTCATAATGATGGGAATGAAAGTGGAATGACCATTAAAATACTACCATTTATGTAATTGCACATATTTATCATTTAGCTCAGTCACTTCATGAACAAATCCATATTCACATGATAAGGGATTCTATTTCCAGAATCTTAGAAACTTATGTTTGTTGCTTTTTACACCACTTTATCTCAACTGATTTTTAGTCACAGTAAACATTTCTCGACTTTATACAAATTCTGATACTTAAGTATTTATTGGGTATTAACTGTGTTCAGCTGGTTTTGCAAGAAAAAACTCCCCTAAACAGTTCTTCCTAAAATTGCAACCATGCATCACTGGCTGTAGTTTTTTAATCAATGATGTGTTTCCCAAAGTACTAAGTATAAGTGAGTTGTAAAATGGACCTGGATGAAGCAGTGATGTGAAAGATACTGCCTGTGGATGAAAGCAGCTAATACAGACCTGAGGTGCCATGTTGGTAAGACGTGCCTTTTTGGAATCATTGAATGGCAAGCTAAACAGCTGAAGGGCAATCCACACTATACTGTCCGCTCATGTCCCTGCATGCCAGAAGAGGGCACCAGATGTCATTATAGATGGTTATGAGCCACCATGTGGTCGCTGGGAATTGAACTCACTACCTTTGGAAGAACAGCCAGTGCTCTCAATCTCTGAGCCATCTCTCCAGCCCCAGCTTTGGGAATTTTTAAACATTAAGTTTCACATTCTTGGCCAGAAACTGAGTCCCTTTATTTGAATTTCTACGTCCTTCGTTTTTTTTCCATAACAATGAAAAGGATCACCTTAGTAAATTCTTAGTTTTTTTGTTTGTTTGTTTGTTTGCTTTTAATCTTATGCCATTAAGTCACAGAATTAAAAAGTGCACTTCAGCCATTTTCCTTAGGCCCAAGTCCCAGTTCTTTAGGACTTTCTGGATAATATGAAGTCATGGTCAGCACATGCTCTTTAATTTTCCTTACCTCTTTAATCAGATGTTCAGGTTCATAACTTGCTTTCTCTATGCCAAAATGTGTGTATTTACACTTCAAAGAGCTGCTCAGTGGATTTCAAGTGATTTTTTTTTTTTTCAGCTCTGTTCAGGTCACTTTCTGTCCTTGTGACCTTTCACAGGTGATAGACTGTAGACAGAGGAATGAATACTTCTATATACAAAAGCATTCACTCTTATCCTAAGAATGGGACTTCGCAGAAGGCTCTCAACCACAGAGAGAGAATCTGAAAAACTCAGATGATCAGTGGGAGAGACCAGGTGTGACTAGGTGGGTTCTTCCCAAGTCTGAATTTTTTTTCCCCCGAAAAAGAGACTGAGGGACAGAAATAAAGGTCAAATCTTGGTTTTCATGTTAACTTCAAAACTTAAAGGATCCCTTGGGGAGAAGACGCAGCAGTTGTGGTTTTTAGTTTTTGTTTTTGTTCTTCCAGAACTGAGGACTGAACCCAGGGCCTTGCGCTTGCTAGGCAAGTGTGCTACCACTGAGCTAAATCCCCAACCCCAAGTTGTGGTTTTTAAATGGACATAAGTAGACTTTGAGTTGAGTGCCGTATTCTTTTTTAAAAGAACTCTTAAAAATTACAGATTCATTTAATATGAGTCACCATGAGTGTAACATGGAATTTGTTTTGAGACATATTGAAAAAACAGGTTTTTTTTTTTTTTGGTTTTTTTTTTTGTGAATTACAGCAGCTTTTGCTACAAGTTGGGGCTTGGGGCTGTGTACCTATATCCAAACTTGACTGACTTCATGAACACTATTATGCCAACCTGAGCCAAACTCAATTTCACTAAATTTAATCAAGATTCCTCACTATTGGGGGCTGGAGAGATGGCTCAGCGGTTAAGAGCACTGTCTGCTATTCTAAAGGACCCAGGTTCAATTCCTAGCACCCACATGGCAGCTTACAACTGTCTGTAATGCCCAGTCAAAGTGATCTGACACCTTTACCCTAATGCACATAAAATAAAGATAAATAAATATTTTTTAAAAATACTATTAAATGAGCCCAATAAGAAAGTGCATTCATTCATACAAAAATATCTGAAGATGTGTTAGAATTATTTTGCACATAGCCTAGTTCCTTTGTGTGAAATGGAATATAAAATTACTCTTAAAGCCAGAATCTAATGTTTTCAGATAACTTAGTTTCAAAATGAAATTGGAGCTTCACCCTCAAGTTAGTAGTACTTTTCCAGTTAGCTTAACATTGGAAAACTTAATAGTGACCCTGCTGCACTCTGTAGGCCATCCCTTAGCACATGTAAATTGAGTTCTTCCAGAGTCTCATTCAGCCACCCATGGTTAGAGGAGGAGAGACAGGTGTGGTCACATGCCTGAAGTTCCCAGCAATTGGCAAGTGAAGCCTGGAAGATAAGTTCAAGACCATCTTCAGCTATAGAAAATCCAAGATCAGACTGAGCTACATGAGACCCTGTTTCAAGAGTGAGGGGGTGTGCTAGGTGGAGAATATGATAGCTTAATCAAAGTTGTTCTTAGAAAAATACACAAGAGACCCAGTACATGGCAAATGAAGTGGAAAGCCTCAGTAGCCATAAGTACGTTGATGTGTTCTCAGGACTCCTAACTGAGGGAGCTCCCGCAGCACACCTTCCACAGCACCAAGAGAATCAGAATGAAAGCGATGACCTTAGCTCTAGTCTGACTGAAGTCTTTGTGTAAGTAAGCCGGAGCACTTGGCACATGTTAGTGCCTTTCAATTCCACACTACCCCTGTCACTTTCTACTCTTCTTTTGATTGGTACTATACAAGCTGTCTTAAAAGTTGACTGTATAATGGTTCTGTCTTAATGACTCATGTTGAATAAAGGCATACATTCAGTTTTGCTCTAGTTGTGCCTTTTCTTTTTAAGGAATGGAGCATGTGTGGCTTAACTGCTGCTTGTCTCTTTCCTGGTTCATCACTAAACTTCAGTGTTTCCTTAGGACACATTCAAAAGGATTTCAGGAACTTAATTTGAGCCCAAGTCGGTTTTTCAAAAACATTAAAAAAAAAACATTTACATTGGCTTATTTCATCACCGTTGGCTTATTTCACCACTGTTGGAACTAAGGTTTATTTTTTTTAATCTTTCAGGATTATACAGTGATTATACTGACTTGTAACAATATTTGGAAGCGTTAGCATACTGTCAAGGGATCTATCATAAATGCTTAGTTCAACCTTAACCCTGAGTCTTCAAATATCCAATGATAATAGTCCACCTAAAGATTATGCAGGCTCACAGCCAGAAATGTTAATAAAGCACCTTTACAACTTGACTCTCAACTCTAGTACCAATCTCCCTCCTTCTACCTAAAAGTTCACTTCAGGTTTGAGAAAGGAGGCCACAGGTAGCTTTGCATTGCTGGAGAACAGAGCTGCAGATGTTAACTATTGTGGAGATGTCCTGATTGAGGTATATCCTAAGATGCTAATGCCCTTGGCTTAAGACAATCAGGAGAGTCAGTCTTGAGTGAGTTCACAGTGAAGCAAGAAGGATGATAGCTATTCGTTTGTGCCTGCAGATATCTGTGGACCATGAGGTCCTTCAACTAGAATAGGGACTGATCACCATAAGGTTTTAGGTATAAAACCCTTGCACTGGTCATTTAGATGCAACAGATGGCAAAAGCTAGGATGGACTATACAAAAATGGCTTTGAATACCCAACATGTGGTGTGAGTGCTGACATTTCTAGCAGTTTGAGGGGGGAGTGAGCAGTTACATGGAATGTTTTCCTACTTTGATGCCAGTAATTGACAATCTGCATAGTTTTAATGTATATAGATATCCCAGTCAGTCTCAAGTACTCCCATGGGCTATATAAATATGGAATCTGTGATATTAAATAACAAACAAATAAGACAGTAACTTGAAGAAATATAAAGACAATGTTAGGTAGTTTTTGTCACAAATCAAGATGTACGTTTTTGTTTTTTTTTTTTTTTTGGTTTTCAGGTTTTTGCAGTTAAAGCAAATGTTTTTATTTTCAATAGCAAATGTGAGAGGGAAATGTCCTAGTTTGCGTTTCTGTTTCTGTGATAAAACATTAAATCAAAAGCAACTTGAGGGAGGGAATGGCTTATCTATACCCTACTGTTGGGAGAAGCCAAGGCACCAACTAAAGATAAGGGCTCGAAGCAGAAACCAATATAGAAATACTGCTTACTGGCTTGCTTTCCATCATTTGCCCAGCTTGCTTGATCATGCAACCATCTACCTAGGGCTGGCACTGCCCACAATGGGCTGGGCCTTCCCACATATAATAATAACATTAACAATAAATCTCCCCATAGACGTGCCCACAGGCCAATCTGATGGTGATACTCAATTGATTTTTCTTTCTGGGTGACTAGTTTGTGTCAAGTTAACAAAAAACTAGCCAACCTGGGTATTTGGAAGATAAAGGTAACAAGAAGCTGGGTGTGGTGGCACACACCTTTAATCTCAGCACTTGAGATGCAGAGGCAGGCCTATCTGAGTTCAAGGCCAACATGGTCTATCTACAGAGCAAGTTCCAGGACAACCAGAGCCACATAGAGAAACCCTGTCTTGAAAAACTGGAAGAAAAAAAAAAGGATAAAAGGAAATCTATACCACAAGCTACACTAATCAAAACTAATTTTGACAAAAGGACAGATACATCCAGTACAGTGAGCCAGAAGTAAACTTACATGTATAGGCAAATGATTTTCAACCTGTCAAGATCAATCAGTGGGATAAGGGCAGTTCTCAACAGAGGTGAAAACTATTAACTTGAAGTTCACATGCAAAATAATGAATTGGATTCTGACCTAACATTTAGAAATTAAGTCAATCAGACAAAAATGAGGTGCTTCATAATTGAATTTGGCAATTGTTTCCTGGATTTGAAATGCCAAAGAGCCGGGTGTGGTAGAGCATGCCTGTAATCTCAGCACTCTGGAGGCAGAAGCAGGAAGATCACTGTAAGTTCTAGGCCACCTTGATCTACAAAGTGAGTCCAGGACAACCAAGGCTACACAGAGAAAACCGGTCTTGAAAAACACCAATTAAAAAAAAAAACAACAAAAAAAAAAAAACAAAAGGCCAACAAATAAAAGAGTGGATTCAAACTGAGCTTAAGCTGGGCATGGTGGTACTGCCTTTGATACCAGCACTCTTGAGTACCAGGCTAACCTGGTCTACATAGGGAGTTCTCCCCTAGACAGTGCTACATAATGAGGCCTTTTCTCAAAAAATAAATGTTTAAAATTTAGAAAACAGACAGCTTAAAATTTTGTGCATCAAAGAACATTATTAATAAAATGACAACCTGGGTAATGGAGAATGGCAGAATATACTTGCAAATAGTATCCAATAAATTCTGAATATAGTAAGAAAAAATGTTGGGGGCTGTCTTAGTCACTGTTCCATTGCAGTGAAGAGACACTATGACCATGGCAACTGTTGTAAGAGAAAGCATTTAACTGGGGTCTTGCTTACGGTTTCAGAGGTTTAGTCCATTATCATCATGTTGGGGAGTGTGGCAGTGGGCATCATCCTGATCTACAGGCAGAAAGAGAGAAAGAGCCTTGGCCTACCACGGGCTTTTTTTTTCTTTTGAAATCTCAAAGCACAGTGCCAATGATAGACTGCCTCCAACAAAGACACATTACTCCAACACAGTCATAACTCCTAGTCCTTGTAATCCTTCTTAAATAGTGCTACTCGCTGATAGCTAAACATTCAAATACATGAGCCTTTGGGGGCAAATTTTTATTAAAACCACCAAAAGGCAAAGGACTTGGATAGATAGATAGATAGATAGATAGATAGATAGATAGATAGATAGAACCCCAAAGTCAATATACAATGTCTTGGAAAGGATGGAGAGAAAATTGAACGCTTATGCCTTGGTGGAAGAAATGTAAAAGATTAGACAGTGGGTTAACTGTTCGTGTTTCACCTTTGTGACAAACACTTGAAGGGAGGAAGCGTTTATCTGGCTCTAGATTCCAGCCCCTGGACAGCTGTCTGTTGCTTCTAGACAACAGTGGTGAGGCAGTGTTGTCATGCTCAAAGGGATTTGTAGGGCAAAGGTGAAAAGCAGAGGAAGGATAGAATGTGGAGGACAATGTTTGTCTTTCCAGCACATGACTCTTGGAAACTATTTGTTCCAACTAGGTCCTACCTACTAACACTTCCCCAGATAGCACTTCCACCAGCTAGAGACCAGTCTTCAACACATGAGCCTGAAGGACACATTTAACGTTCAAGCCATATTAACAGTATGGGAATCACTATATGATCCAACAGTTACTATTCTGGGAATAGTAATAATCAGAGAAATAAGCACAAAGGGACTTGGATTTCATTGTTGAAACAGTCATGTTTAAACACATTTATACTCCAATGTTTATGATACTACAATAGCCTGAATAGAAGGAACCCAGATATTCACCAACATGATTGGGGAAAAGGTGTTCTATAGATACAGTAGGACATTATTCATCCTTAAAGAGGTAAAAAAGTGATGCTTGGCAACATTTTTAACCTTGAAGACATGCCTAGTAAATAAGCCAGACACAAAGTGGAGACACTGCAGGGGTCCAGGATGTGAAACTCCCAGAGCAGTCAGAGTCACAGCCAGCAGTGAAAGGATGGAATAAAATGGGAATTGTGTTTAATGGGTTCAGAAGCTCTGAGAAATAGGAAGAATTTCAATGTAGTGGTATGATAGTTTTGATTGCCAAGTTGCCACGATGTAGGATTAACCAGGAAGAGAGGCTCAGTGAGGAACTATTTTAATGATGTTGGTCTGTATACCTGCCTATGATGGACTTTTTTAATTGAGTTGAGGTAGGAAGCCTCACCTTAAATGCGGGTGGCACCAATCCACCGGCATTATCTACTCACTGTTCCTAATCAAGCTTCTGCTGCTGTAACTTCCTTCCCCCTTCTAGGTTGCTTTTGTCAGGGTGCTTTATCATAGCAACAGGAAATAAAGCTAATACAGCTGTTTCACAACAGTGTAAATGTACATGATTCCTAAGTAATCCTTGCAACATTTGTGTGTGTGTGAGAGAGATACATGTATGACACTTGTGTGCCATATGTGCAAGTGTGTGCTCCTTGTATGTGCATGTAGAGGCCAGAGGAAGATGTTGGGTGTTCTGTTGTCGGTTTCTCTTCTCTCACTGAGCCTGGTGCTAGGATGGCAGCCAGCAAGCCCCAGTGATCTCCCTGTCTCTGTCCCCTCGTCACCAAAGTGGCGATATTTGTTGGATAGTTGGATATTTGTCATTATTACTTTTCATTTCATCATGCATTTCTTTTGGCCTTGGCTGTCTGTTGTTGTTTGTTTCTGTCCCCAGTGCTAGGTACTGAACCTTAAGTCCTGCCAGGCAAGTGTTCTACTGCTGAGGAGTATCTGGGTCTAGCCCCCTCTGCTCTGTTGTTTGACATTCGTCTATGTTGTCAAGTGCATGAAAAGCTGATTCCTCTTTATTGCTGGGCACTATTGTGTGGTTGTTCTATACTTTAGTCCGTGAGTGATTAAGTGGGTTTTAATGCCGTCCCACTTCTAATATAGTTGCTTTGTACAGATCTAATAGGCATATGATTTGATTTCTCTTGGATGAAAACCTTTGATTGAAAAGGCTGAATAAAGTGATGGCTACGTGGTTAACCCTCTGTGAAATGCTAAGTTGTTTTTCTAAATAACTGTACTAATCTACATTCCCACCAACAGTATGAAGATCCAGTTCCTCCAGGCCCTTGACAACATTTGGGTCAATGTTTTGGCCATTTTAACAGATGTGTGTTGGGGGTTGGTGTGGTGCTCTGTGTATTCAGGTGCTAAATTCTGGGCCCCAAGATCTAGTTGCAATCCAGACTTTGCTCCCCAATTACCTCTGATTGGTTAATTAAGGAGTTAGACAGCCTATGGCTGGGCAGAAGAGCTATCCTGTAGCTCAGGATAGTCTCAAACTTATTACAGTTTCCTGACTCAACCTCTTAAGTCTGGGGTTACAAATGTAACCCCAAGTTGAGAGTATATTTAAGGAATGCATTTGTTGGGGGAGAATATATGTTTTGCTTCACTATCGCTCTTATGTATGATTCTTTAGTTTCACCACCGCTAAGTTTCTGTGAATATGCCTGCTACATCTTTTGTCAGATTTACCCTAAATAATACTATAAGTAAAAAATCAATCCTAAGTGATATTGCAAATACAAATTAACACTATACATTACATATATAGCTCTGGTTATATATGGCTCTTACTGTGTAGACCAGGCTGGCTTCAAATTCAGAGATCCACCTGCTTCTGCTTCCCAAGTGCTGGTATTAAAGGCATGCACCACTATACTTGGCATAATTACTGTTCTTCCTCCTCCTTCCCCTCCTCCTCTTCATCGTCGTCCTCCTCCTTCTTTTTCTAAGACAAGTTATCTCTGGCTGTCCTAGAACTGTAGCCTTGAACTCACAAAGATCCTCGAGCCTCTACCTCAGGAGTGCACCACCACACCCAGCCTAATTTCAGTTTTAAAGCTCAGCATTTATGCTGGTATAATCTTAGCAAAGATAAGGGACCATAAAGAGATCATGTCTCCAAGTTAAAACCAAAGGGCTGACAGCTTAATAACCTCACTTCTGCCCCATAACACCCGCAGCAAAAGGAGACTCACCTCCTAAAAGATTTCCTGTACAGGATGACAGCATGTGCACACACACACACACACACACACACACACACACACGAATAATAATTTATAAATAATAATTTCTAGCCTGGCGGTAGTGGTGCATGACTTAATCCCAGCAGAGGCAGAGGCAGGTGGATCTTTGAGTTCAAGGTTCTACAGATCCAGTTCCAAAAGAGCCTGGGCTACACAGAGAAACCCTGTCTTGAAAAACCAAGGGCAGGGTGGTAGGACTTCATTTCTGACTTAATAGAAACATTGGGTTATTTTTTGTACTGGTTTTGCTTTCTCTGTGTTGCTAAACTCAACAGTTGTAGTGGCGTCTCTGTTCAGACCTTTGGATTTTCTGTCCAGACATCAATGTCCAGACATCCAAGAGAGTTGCACTGGCGTTGCAGCCCCCAATCCATTGAGTAGAAGTGGAGAGAATTACCTCGGGTCTGACCTTACAGAAAAGCAGCTGGTATTTCAGACCAAGGGTGATACTTGCCCTAAGGTCGCCACCGTGTCCAAGGGTGATACTTGCCCTAAGGTCTCCACCGTGTCCCGTGGGAGGCTCACAAAGCTCTGTTACATCACCTGCCAAGAGCACACTGAGCCCACTGCTGCTTCTAATCAGAAGGTGAGCTGCACTGTGTGATTTCTGTGGCTGTCCAGACACTTGACTTCCGTTGATGCTGAGCTGTCTTCAGAATTGCAAACCAGCTTTGAATTTGCTGGTCTTCTATTTTCTGTTTTTGATTTTTTTCTTGGATACTTGCTATGATAGCATATCTTCTGCTTAGCTTATTGGTTCTTGTATCATGTTGAACTTTGAGTGCTGATGTCATTAATTTGAGACAGTTTTATTTTTTTAAGGAGCATCTTGCTTTGTAGCCTAGACTGGTCTGGAAAGATTACAGGTGTATGCCAGCACACAGTGCTTTCTTTTTTTTTATAAAGTTTTTTTTTAAGGTTATTTGTTTATTTATTATTTATACAGTATTCTGCCTGCATGTGTGCCTGCAGGCCAGAAGAGGGAGCCTGATCTCATTATAGATGGTTACGAACCACCATGTGGTTGCTGGGATTTGAACTCAGGACCTTTGGAAGAACAGCCGGTGTTCTTAATCCTCTGAGCCATCTCTCCAGCCCTCTATTTGTAAAGTTTTCTTTTATTTTAATGTGCATTTATATGCACATACACATGAGGGGGTCTGCTGGATAAGGTTGAAGTCCATCTTTGGTTGTCTCTGGATAGCCATTTATTTGCACCGGGGCTATGATTATAGACTCCCTTTTCTCAGCGAGGTTCTAAAAGTCTCCCCTGATCTGGGTGACTCCAGGTATGGAGTGTCACATAGCCCTCAGGGCAGATTATAGGCTAGACTCTTCCCTGTTAAGGAAACTGCTCTAGCAAGCATCTAGGAATTCCTAAAATCACCCCACCCTGCTAAGGATCTCAGTCCAGCAGTGACCTCAAATTGCACTTGGAGATTCCTACCCCCTAGGATAATTAGCTACTGTATTTTCCTTCTGTGATTAGGATCAGTAAGTATCCCTGACCCCCTGACCCCAATGAATCAAACACATTCACCCTGGAAATCCCTCCTTCTGCCTAGGGCTTATATTGCCCTTGATTTCACATGAATAAAGGTACAAGATTTCTCACTTTAAGACTGTCTGAGAATGGTCATTTAGCCTCTGCCCGGCTTGGTCTTCCTGGACCTGCTCTCGGCCCTCTGGGTCTGGGCCTCACCAAGCTTGGGCCTCAGTGGCAAGCCAACCAGGCATGGACTTTGGCCTGCACCTCTGCCGTGCTCAGCACAACAGCTTGACCAAGAGCTCTAACACCTTGGTCTCACCATAGGCTTTGGACCGCTCCTGCTTCCATTGCCACCAGCAATTTTTTGCTAAAAGACCTAAACTGTAACACTGTGTAGAAAACCTTATCTACACAAATCCAAATAAAAATGATTTATTAGGGAATGCATATTTAAACTTTTTCTTACAGCTTCTGAGTACCTGTCATTTTATTATGTATAACAAAATGAGCTTACTCAGGAGACACTTTTGCTTGTTGCATTTTGTTTGCTAGCTGCAAGGCCCAGTAATTATTTTGGCAAAAATTATTTATGTGGCTGAACCATGAAATAAACCAGCCTTACATCATATAACACAGTTTAAGACAATGGTGAAATACAGTACTTAGATTTGGGTATTTCAAGAAAGGAACAATGTGAGCCTGTCACGTAAAACAATGGGTATTGTTTGTTTACAATGATGAAATTTGAACTTTTAAGTCAAATAATAACAAAAAATGTTTATTTGCCACCATGAACTTGGCAAATTTCTAACACTGAAATTTTTTTTGAGAAATGAAAGTTACAAAAGAAACACCCACGTGCCTTTGATGTTATATAATGAATTTGAAAGCCACGTTAGAATGCTCTTCCATCTCTTACCTCGTAGGGACACAGCAAGAAGGCCCACAACAGATGCCAGCTACTCAGTGACAGGGTGGGGACTGACCCCCATTTCCTGAGCTGTCCCGTGGAACTTGCCCTCTGAGCATGTCCTGCTGTGGCCAGCCAGACTCTTCTACATTGTTCCCGTTTGGCATCACTGTCTACTAGGGAGGAATCCAAGACTCCTCTGGGGAAGAAAGCTCTGCAATTAGACTAAATATAGCCCGGAGAGGCTGCATCTCATTTGGTCTAATTATCCTGTCACCCATCAGAAGAACAAAGAGCAAAGAATTTTCAAGCCTCATCATCTCCATTCCTTTCACTCACTTGGGCCTTTATGTAATGGGCCTGACCCTGGGGCCGGGAGACAAATGCTAACTTGATCAGAAATGCTGGCGGGCTGAGAGATAAATGCCTGGGCTGCTGAGGAAGACAATGGCAAAGTATTCCTTCCATCCTCAGCACGAGGACTACGTGAGAATTAGAGGGAGGCTGGGGTAACTTGAAATACATGGGTGACAGAACCAGGATATTCCAGTGAGCAACCTAGCCAACAGGCAGTCGCAGTAACTCACCAAAGTACAGGTGCCCACAGTAGCTCATTCTGCAGCCTGACAACACTGAGTCCCTGCTGTGCACACTCATACCAGCAGTGGATAGTCCACTGGGCAGTAAGGAAGCCCGGAGAAACTCACCGAGTCTCTAGGACTGGAGTCCAAAACTAAGATTTGAGAAACTCAAGAGTGGGAGAGGGTAAGCCATTAAGGATTGGGATAGCAAAGAATTTCATTTTTGAGTATTTTTGTTTTTGTTTTTTTTGTTTGTTTGTTTTGTTTTGACACATAGTCCTTCCTGGCTGTTCTGGAACTCGCACTTTTATAGACCAGGCTGGCCTCAAACTCACAGAGATCCGCCTACTCTGCCTCCCAGTGTGCTGGCATTACAGGTATGTGCCACTACACTCAGAATTTTTGTTTTTTGAGACAGGAGCTGTATAGCCTTGGTTTACCTAGAGCTCACTCTGTAGACCAGGCTGTCCTGGAACTACAGAGATTGGCCTGTTTTTGCCTGTTGAGTGCTGAAATCAAAGGTATATGCCACCACATCTAGCTAATGCTTTTTCGCCCCTCGGACTTAACTTATTTTTATTTTATGTCTACCACATGCATACCTGTTGCCCGAAAGTGCCAAAAGAGGGCATCAGATTCCTTGCAACTGGGTTTATTAGTGCTTTGAGCTACCTCGTGGGTCCTGGGAACCAAAGCCAGATCCTCTGCAAGAGCATCCATCTAGTGCACTTAATCACTGAGGGATCTCGTCAGCACCAAGTTTAATTCTTTTATTAGATTCTTACTTGTGCTGATGAAGCACTCTAGAACTCTTATAATCAGCCACAATAAAAGAATTAACAAAGCTGAGCGGTGATGGCACACATCTTTGATCCCAGCACTCATGAGGCAGAGGCAGGCATATCTCTGTGAGTTGGTGGCCAGCCTGGTCTACAAAGAGTTCCAGGACATCCAGGGCTATTACACAAAGAAACCCTGTCTCAAATAAATAAATAAATAAATAAATAATAATAAATCACACTTAACAAGAAAAAAAATGTTAGTTCCAAGATTACAAATGACTGGCTGGCTTCTCGCTTTCACTTTGTGGATCAGTGGATGCGCTCAGAATTTGTCATAGGTGAAACACATAGCAAAGGGACTGTATAGTTTAATGTCTGTAATAAATTTCAAATCTCAGCGCTAGCAAAAAAAGACTTCACTGTTTCTGCTAATGGGTCATACAACACAGAGTTTGCGGGATTCCCGCCACAATTTGAGTCATCAGCCAAGTGAAGGGTGGAGACTCGGCTCACGCAGCTTGTGTGTGGAAGCACCTGGGAAGTACTCCTGCTGCCTCTGGCAGGCGGCAGCAGCGGACAGTGCCTGCTGACCCCTGCCGCCACAGGGCCAGAATGGCTTCGCTTCCCTTCTGCAGGCATATTCCTTCAAGAAGGGACTCTGCCTCAGAAGCCAGTGAGAGAGCAGAGCTGCGCCCTCCACGAGAGGCCGGAAGACAGGGAAGCAGGCTGGAAAGGAGCTGGGGAAGTAGGGTGCGTGAGAGCATGAGCAGAGCTGGCCGGTCCATCCTGCGGGCCCTTCTGTGCTGGGTAGCTTCACTCCCCTCCTGCCACTAACTACCCCAACTCCGGCCTTATCTGCTTTAACCTCACTCTTTCCCATCCTCTGCTTCATCCAAATCTGCTTGTTTTGCTGAGCACCTGTGAGAAGAGAAGCAATTAAAACCAGTCACTCTGGAAACCTGGGCCACCCTAAAGACCCAAAAGACCAAACAGCATCAGTTCTGCTCCAGCAAGGGTCAGCACACTTTAAAATGAGAGAAAAACAAACAAATAAATGAAGTGAAAACTCGGATCCGGTGGCCTAGAGGTGATTTGGCTCATTTGCATATCTTGGTAGAGTTTTTCTAAGGATAACTTGGACATGGTCTTCCTCTGGAGCGCTGCGTTTGAATAACCTGTTAGTGTAAGCGACTTGACCGACCAGTTCCAAGTTCAAGACTCCGAGCTGGGTCTCCAGCGCTCCTCCTCCCTAGAGGGGATCAGGGTGTCAGGATAATGAGCACTCTGAAACAGCAGTCTTGTGGGCTGGAACTGTCAGGTGGCTTCTTCGGGACTTCTGAGAAGGTGGTTTTCCTTCGTCCTAGCCACTCCCTCCGCTGTTATGAAGAGGTATCATGGGATACAGAAGGCCCAGTTTTTCTAAGACTTGGGTAGAATGCGTTTCCTTCTGGGTGTAGCCTGGAACAAATGACTACACCCCGAAGTCTCCTTCTAGACCAGTGGTTCTCAGCCTTGGGAATCAAACATCCCTTTCGCAGGGGTCGCCTAAGACAGTTGGAGAGCAGAGATATTTACATTAAGATTCGTAACAGTAGCAAGATTACAGTTAGGAAGTATCAATAAAATAATTTTATGGCTGGGGTCACCACAGCATGAGGAACTGTATTAAAGGGTCCCAGCATTAGGAAGCTTGAGAACTGCGCTTCTAGACAATGGTCTCTGTGCCTGAGCACCGGTGAAATCTGGGGAGCTGTCTTGTGGCATTCTAGGATTCTTTGAGCCTCCCTGGCCTTAACCCAGTAGACACCAGCAGTGGATACACAGCTAAGATGACAACAAAAATGTCAAATGTCCCTTGAGGAACGGAACCAGCACCTGTGAAAATGACTGCTCTAGGGACAGGAGTGGAATACCACGCCTCAAAATCCACACATCTGATTGTGACTACTTTGAAGTGTTTGGGGAAAGGTGATTGCCACTGAAGGTGGGCTTCTGCCCGTGGGACTTCCGGGGACTATTGTGCCCAGGCTGGACGGAAAGGAATGAAACTCAGCCAGGTGGGTTACGCAGGATCTCAGTCCAACAGTGAGTGTGGGAGAAACAGCCTTTTCTACGATGGTTTTCAGTGAAACAGCTCTGTGTGTGTGTGTCTGTGTCTGTGTCTGTGTGTCTGTCTGTCTGTCTCGCTTTTCAAGAAATGGTTTCTCTGTGTAGCCTTGCTGGACTCGATTTGTAGGCCAGGCTGGCCTCGAACTCACAGAGATCCACCTGCCTCTGCCTCTCTGAGTGCTGGGATTACAGGCATGTGCTACCACACCTGGCTGAAACAGCTCTTATTAGGGGGACTAGGCCTCTTTAAACCTAGGGGAAGTGGGTAGGGTTTTTTGGGTGAGTGTACAACATTGGCTGGGGCTGAGTTTCTGTGAATGCTTCATTTGCACGGAGAGGAATTCCAGGGGCCAGCTGGACATGTCCTTTTAAGGAAATGAGAAGCTTTAACCTGAAATCTGGCCACAAAGGGTGTCTACCTCAAAGGGTGACTACCTCAAGGATGTCAGAGCAAGGCCAGGTTCACCGGGACATACAGGCCCAGAACCGGAATGGAGCAGTCCTAACTCCTGCCAGTCTCAAGATGACATTTTTGGGGTTTGGACACATCTTGACCTCACTCTTGCTCCTGGCTGGCTACCCCATCACACGGCTCCCCTGCCCCATAGGTGGTTCTTCCATTTCGGCTTCCCAAATTCTGAGATTGCATTATAAACCACCGTGCTGGCATCTCTTCTTTCAGATTCTTCGGAACGAACTAACGTGCCTACTGACCAAAGACTCAGTTTCTCTAGAAAAGTGGGGAGGTAGCCAGATACTCTAGATCAAAACAATGTAATAGGTACCAGAAAATCAGTTTTCTGGAATTATCGCTGCTGCTCTGGGCACTCTGTCCATCTGCAGGGCTCATGCTTGCTCCCATCAGTGTTTCAACATACCCAGGTGGCATTAAACCACATATGAGGCTGGCAAGAACTTGACTCACATAGGCAGACCCCCAGAAATCCAAGTCATCTTAATTTTTCCCTCCCTTTTCTTTTGAGACAGGTTTGTCTGTGTAGCCCTGGCTGGCCTCAAACTCAAGAGACCCACATGCCGATGCCTCTTGGGGGCTGGGACTAAAGATTTGTGCCACACCTGGCTCACATGTTAATTTTTCAGTAACACATCCTTACGTTTTTCAAGACTGACCTGCTGTGGTAGGGTTGTATGGTATCACCTCCCCATGCCCGGCACAAATAGAAAAAACTGAGGCCCGCCGACGTTCAAGCCACAAAGATGCCATGGAGACTCACTGTTGGATCATACAAGGTTGCTGACTCTTTGACATACAATTCCAGAGTGGAGCTAGGAGGACGGTTCCCAAGTTCCAAGTATTCTAGTTCCTGGAGGGTTTTGAGTAGCAAGATCACATTCACCATGGTGTGAAGGGGCAGAGGAACAGGACCAGGTGTGGCGCCAACAGCCCCTGAGCTATGCCAGGCAAATGTGGCAGCAGGAACACAGGATGAAGAGCAGGCAGGATGGGACTGGCCTGTTCGGGACAGGCGGAGGCAAAGCATTCAGCATTTATCACAGCGCTGAGCAAGATGAGGCAGAATCCGGGCCCGGGTGCCTGTCTCCATGTAGCTGCGGACAGGACAATGGAGTGCATTGCTCAGATTCTATCAGATAAGTCAGGGCACCTGGCAGGCTGCCCACCGGTGTTGGGGAGCGTGTGTGTTAAATTGCATGCCCACTCAAGCATGCAGCGGGTGGAGGTCAGGCATGGTAGAGAAGTCAGTATTCCCTCCAAATATTCTTGTATATTTTGTGGAACTCTTTCATTCTTTTTTTGCTTTTTTGTTTGTTTGTTTTTGTTTTTGTTTTTTGAGACAAGACAGGGTTTCTCCATGTAACCCTGGCTGTTCTGGACCTCTGTATGCCAGGCTGGACTCGAGATCTGCCTGCCTCTGCCTCCTGAGTGCTGGGATTAAAGGCGTGCACCACCATGGCCTGGCTGCTTCTTTCATTCTTAAAGTGATAGTACGCTTCTGAGCTGGCCATGGTGATGAGCTGGCCATGGTGATGTACCTGTATAACTATAGTCCTAGCTATTCTGGAGACTAAAGCAAGGATCGCTGGAGCCTTGCAGTCCCCACACACGACCGTACACACTCAGAAGGAGGAGGAGAAGCGGTGCTTTGGGCAGCTGTGTGCTTGCTAGTGGTTGCTGACGTGGGATCCACCACAAGTCCAGACAGTTAGGGAGGCCAGGCATGAAACTGCTTCCAGAAGAAATGGCTAGGGAGCTCAGGGGGCGGTGCCTCTACTTACCTTTCGAGTCAGGCTTTTTCTACATAGCCTTGGCTGTCCTGGGCTTACTTTGTAGACCAGCCTGGCCTTGAACTCACAGAAATCTGACTGCCTCTGCCTTCCAAAGTGCTGCGATTAGAGGTGTGTACCACTGAGCCCGGCTCTACTTACCTTTCTTAAGTAAGGATACCTTCCAGGAAGGTTTCCAGGTCACCCCTGAAAATGGAGACTAAAGCAGAGAAAAGTAGCCAGAAACAAAAGTCTAACAAGCAGGAGTTTTGGAACATTCCCAATGTGTCCCTGACTCACGGGCCTGGCCAGGGCCTGGGGAGACACTGCCCCTTTTATCTAGATAGCTTGGGAAGGGCACACTGGACTTCTAGGACACAAATCTATGCACTTACAGCCATCACATCAAATCATGCATTTCTTGGGGTGGGGGTGGGGCTCTGTGGGAGAAAGCATATCTAGTGTGTCAGGGCCGTGGATTCATTCCCAGCACCGCAAAAGCAGCTGCAAATTGCAGCCTCAGTTCTACAAGGAGGATAATAAATTGACACTTGAACCTATTATATCCTTTCCCCTCCTAATATAAACCCATGGTATATATTACACATAGGAAATGTTTTTATTATTTTATTAATAATAAAATTCTTGCCGGGTGGTGGCGAATGCCTTTAATCCCACCATTCAGGAGGTAGAGGCAGACCGATCTCTTAGTCTGAAGCCAGCCTGGTCTACAAAGTGATTCCAGGACAGCCAAGGCTACACAGAGAAACCCTGTCTCAAAAAAATAAATAAATCAAAATAATAAAATTCTGGGCTAAAGATACAGCGCAGTTGGCAGAGTGCTTGCCTAGAACGTATAAAAGCCTGATCTTGATTTCCAGAACTACATAAACCCGGTAGGAAACAGACATTTAAGATCATCTTCAGCTATATTGGGAATTGTATCATATTCAGCTATATGGGCTATCCCGGGCTACAGGAGACTGTGTCTCAAGAAATGCAGATATACAGGAACTCAAATGCTGGGTTCTTCATTCCCATGTCTTTTTTAACGAGTGAGAAAGTTAATAGTGGGTGTACGGGTGTACGTGTTCATATTCGTGTGTGTGTTTGTGCATGTGTGTCTATGTGGATGGGTATGTTCGTGGGTGTATTACACACACAGAGAATGTGAGTACTAGCTCCATCATGAAATTTGGTCAAGACACTGGAGACCCACGAGGAGCTTGCTCTTAAGGCAACTGGCAGTCCATCGAGGGAGGTGAGACGAGAAGGAAACAGGCGTGGCCTGTAATTTCAGACGGGAAGAATGTACTTCTAAGAGCCACACAGCGCCGTTCCCTGCTGCCTCCGAGTGGCCGCCTCTGTAAGCGGCAGCTCACGGTGAATGCTACTTGCTGGTCTCCCTGTGTTTTTGATGGAGAATTAGCCTAGATACGTCTAGCCCTCTCCTCTGAAGTAATGATGTTTTCAAGGGTCTGGTTTCCAGCAATGGTAACTGACATGCGCAGTCATAATCATCAGCTGTGCCGTGGATTCACCTCGTTATTAAGGCTAGGACTACCACGTCAGAGCTTCTTGAAGCGGGCAGCTTTTTGGTACAGGAAAAGGTTTCCATCGATGGCACAGGTGGTAAGCTAAACAATGGTCTCACCACGGAGGCACACGTCCTCACGCCTGGAGCCTGTCACACTTACCTCATACAAGAAGAGGGAACTTCTCAGATGTGCTTAAGCTAAATTAAGTCATGTGATACATACAATTTCCTGGGTTATCCTGCAGGTAAAAATGCAGTTACAAGAGTGGATGCAAGAGGGAGACAGGAGTGAAATGGGTGCCAGGTGATGTGCTGTTGGGAGCTCTCCTCTCGGAGCCTGTGTCCACCTTGACCTTTGCCCTCTAAAATGCCTTCTAAACTCTTTTTTAAAAAGATTTATTACTTATACAGTGTTCTGCCTGCATGTACAGATGCACTCCAGAAGAGGGCCCCAGATCTCATTATAGATGGTTGTGAGCCACCATGTGGTTGCTGGGAATTGAACTCAGGACCTCTGAGCCATCTCTCCAGCCCCAGCCTTCTAGACTCTTGATCTCCAGAACTTTTAGAGAATAACTTCATGTTAACTGAGCTTGTGGTGATTACAGCAGTTCTGGGAACTGGCATGTGTTTCCTTCCTTCCTTCTTTTTTCTTTCTTTTGAGACACAGTTTCTCTGTGTAGCCCTGGATGTCCTGGAATTCACTTGTAGACCAGGCTGGCCTTGAACTGTGACCCTTCCGGGTGTGCACATGTATGGGTGTGCTTACCCACAGCAGGAAGGAAAGCGAGTCCTTCTGCATCTGTCTCCAAGCCTCTACCTGATACAATGCAGGGGCACATGTGGGAAGCCAGAAACTGTATGGCAGTTATGCCGGGAGAGGTCATGTAGCCTCAGGGACCCCATCTCCCCTCATTCCACTGTTTCTCCTGTTGCTCAGGAGGCAAACACTGAGCCTACATCCATCTTTCTGTGTCACTGATGAACTGGAAATTGCCACCATGCTAGCCTGGCACGGGCAGATCTCACAAAGCGGTCCCAATATTTCTTCTCACACCATCAATAAGGAACAAATCAGCAAATGAGTACACAAGGCGTTCAGTGAGTCACTGAGCAACTACTGAGTGCCTATAGGTAGTTTGCTAAGCACTGCATGAGTACCAAGGGCCAAACACAATTAACATATCTGCTGCCTACGGGAAGGACAGAGGCTGGTGGCTAAGAGCTTGCTACATAGGTGTCCGGTGTAACGGAAGTTTTGGTTTCTTGGTGAGTGATGTAAACATACTTTTGTGTTAATCCCAAGTGTGGGCTTTAGTTGGGTTGTAGTTTGTCCACACCTGTTGTCACGTGCGGGGGTGATCTTTGCCAGCTGGTAGCGGCTTTCCCCGCACTGTGGTCTAGGGCTCTGAGAGTATAAATACAAGGCTGAGAAAGAGAGCAGGTGGCGTTCCGTGTGGTGGTTCGGGGTTGGCGCGTGGCGTGGAGCAGTTTGGAGATACCAGAGACCTGGGAAGGTGTGGTGGCTTGGAGCAGACAGATGGAGAGAAACGCTTTGGGGCGCAGCAGCGTGGAGGAGACTGCTAGCTGTGTCTGCGGTTGACAGAGACTGGTAGAGAGCCCTGAAAGAACCCGTTGGCCTTAACTAGCTGGGAGAAGTAAAGGGGTCAGGGCGCCTTCTACCCATGAACCTCTTCTCTTTCTTACTTAAGATTGGAGGGTTGGTAGAAGGGAATTAGAGGCCTAAACAGCCCAAATAGAGCAGAGTTACAAAAAGCCCACTACAGATGGCTTTTCGCCACAGTTCAGGTCACAGCACTCATGTGGAGAGCCAAGCCCGCCAGCCTGTGCCTGGCATCTCAGCACCCTCCAGGGATGTGGAGACTCGGGATCCCTGGAGCTCACATATTAGAGCCAGCATTAGGATCAGTGAGGTCCAGGTTCATTGAGAAATGATATCTCAAAAAATAAGATGGGCCTGAAGAGATGGCTCAGACATTAAGAGCATATATTTATCTTCCAGAAAGGTCCTAGGTCAATTCTCATGTCAGGCAGCTCTCAACTGCTGTCACTCCAGCTCCAGGGAATCCACTGCCTCTGGTTTCTGAAAGTACCCCCCCCACACACACACGTCCTACACACACACACACACACACACACACACACGGGTAACAGTGATTGAGGAGGACACTGAACACCAGCCTCTGGCCCCCATGTGCACACGCATGTATGTGCACTACACAAATTCCACAACAGGTGGGCCAAACACTCAGGAGGAGGTTCTGTCAGCACACAGTGTGTGGTCTGGGCTCTGAGGGAGGTGTGGCCACTCCACAGAGGAAGAGGGAGGCATCCTTCACGCGGAAGAGACATACAACCTTCTTAGCCCTCCCAGTGTCCTTTAAAAGACATCATTAACAGCTAGGCCTGTTACACAAAGAAACCTTGTCTGGAAAAACCAAGCAACCAAACATAGCAGTAAAAATCCCGGCGTGGTGGCGCACACCTTTAGTCCCAGCATTCAGGAGACTGAAGCCAGGTGGATCTCTGTGGGTTTGAGGCCAGCCTGGTCTACAAAGTGAGTCTATACAGAGAAACCTGATCTCAAAAAAAAAAAAAGACATCATTAAGTTTCATGGAGAAAGATTGTCATGTCTATGCAAACCAAAAAACAGCATTTTCCAAGGAAGGACCATTTTTCCTGTAAATATGGGATTGCATCCACAAATGAGCTACCCATTGGCCTTCATTTGTTCTTGGGAGTTCTTTCAAGCCACCCTCTGAGTCTGAGTCCCTGTTCATATGCAACCTGGTGGCACTTTGCCATTTATCTCTTTATATTTTAGGGAAAATTACTGAGTATTCTGAAATGCATTTTTAAAAATTAACAATACAAGGAGTTTTACAGGGGCGAAAAGGCATCTGAAAAATGTCTGTCCCGTAGGCGGTACCCAGCCTACTGGCTTTGTTAATGCACCTTTCACGGGACAGAAATGGGTTACAGTATGTCATGTGCTTTCTGCTGTCTTGCTGTTGAATGCTTTTGATGATCATATATTAATGGTACATAGTAACGGGCTTGTTTTATTATGACATTGGCGTGCATGAATAATGTATTTTGAGCCTACTGGTCCTGCTTCCCACCCTCTCCTGTCACCCTCCTAATCCAATCAACATTGCTCCTCTTCCTAAAATCACCCTTCTCCCCGTCCTGTGTGTGAGTGTGTGTGTGTGGATACAGAGACACCTTACTGTGGAGTAGACGTGGCCTCCCCTCCCACGGTTAACCGTTAGCTGTCTGGAAAGCCACAGGGAGCTTTCTGCCTTCAGACTCAAGCCTTTCTTCTAGAACCACTGGCCGTCCTGCCTGCCACCAGCGCTTGCCCCAGCTCTCTCCTGGGCGGGACTCAGCCTCCACCAGAGTTCCTTAACTATGATTCCTGTGAACCGAGGGCAGCCGAAGCCGCCGGGCACCGGCGCTGGTGAGAGGACACCAAGTAGCGGCAGCAAAGCAGACAAGTGCAGAGAGAGGCCAGAGAGGCACGACAAGCCCCGCCAGCACGGCCACCGCCCTTCCCAGCTTTGCTTCTCAGGCCTTCTGGGGGTCTGTCTGTTGCCCTGGGAGCCTCATGGTTCCTCTCTGCAGTGAATTTCCCTTTACTGAAACGAATTGGCTGAAATCCTACTCTCACGGAAGCAACCGACCCACCGCGGGGGCGGGGCAGACACATCTCACTGCCTGAGTCAACAGTCCATGTTCTTGCCGGTCTTAACGGTCAAAGGCCATCCTGGAACGTTAATGTGTTAGAGCCGTTTCACAAGGGTCTTCGCTCGTTTCCGGCTTTGCCTGCGCATTGATGGGGCTACCACCAACTTCCGGAACGGTTAACCTCTCCTCCTAGACGAGGTCATAGAATGCTGAGGGGTTTGTCTGTCGCTTCTCTCCAGACTGCCCTCCGGCTCGCGGACATCACCTCCACCGGGCAGCTCTTTCCCCACAGCCCTACTTACACGGGTTTTATTTTTACTTCAATTTGTGTAATGGTACTTTGCAATTACTTACCTGGTGTTTCTAAATTGCTAGTTAGATTCGGTGAGAATTAAATTGGATAATAAACACAAAGGCCCGGCATAGAGTAAATTAGGTTTTTTAAACCATTCTAACTATTATTTAATTAAAGCTTAGATATTGATCTTATTATTATAAATCTTTTTTTTTTTAAAAAAAAAAACCTATACTGCTGAGTGATGGGTTCTCTTACCTACACAAAACTTCTGGGCCATGGCAGCTACCCTGGAGCTCAGCTCCAAGTCCCTTTTCCCTTCCATACTCACGGGTGGGGACATCACTTAGTCTCATGTCTTTAACACTGTCTGCCTGCCGGGGACGCTCTCGTTTGTCTCTTCGGATAGCTCTCCACTGTGCCCTAAGCACGTCTAACTGTCTATTGGATCTCTCCGCTTTGAGGAGGCACCTCACACTAATCTGTCAGAGCTGAATTCCTGCTCCCCACCTTAGCAGAAGCCGACCAATCCAATCCAGAGGTGAAGCCAAACACCTCTGAGCGATTGCTGCCCTGATCTCACCTACCCCACATCCAGCCTCCATGCCTTTTTAGCACTATATTTTTCTTTTGTTTTTTTTTCGATGTTTACGGGTGTTTTGCCTGTATGAATTTTGCAGCACTATCTTTAAAATATATAGTACGGGCTAGAGAGGTGGCTCAGGTGGTAAGAGCGTTGGTTGTTCTCTTAGAGGACTGGGGTTTGGTTCATAGCATCCCTGTAGCAGCTCCTAAGCATCTGTAACTACAGTTCCAGGGGATATGACTGTAATGGAAGTTTGTGTGTGTGTGTGTGTATGTGTTTTTGTGTATGTGTATGTGTGTTTAAACTCAGTTATCTAGCCAGGCATGGTGCACACTTTCAATCCCAGCACTCAGGGAGGCAGAGGCAGGTGGACCACTGTGAGTTTGAGGCCAGCCTGGTTTACAAAGCGAGACCAGGACAGCCAAGGCTACACAGAGAAACCCTGTGTCGAAAAACCAAACAAAACTAAAACCAAAACCCAAAACCCCTCAGTTATGTTATGCAAACACGTTTTTGTTTTAATCCCAGGTGTATGGGGCTACCTCAGTTTGTCCACAGTGGTTAACTATGGTTGTCTCATGCTCTGACAGGGGCATGGTCTTAACCAGCTGCAGACAGTTTGAGTCTGAAGACTTTGAGAGGGTATAAATACTAGAGCTGGGAGCGCTCTTGCTCCAGGGAACTCCGAGAAAGAAGACTGCTGGTGCTCCCTCTGCTGCTCCTGGTTGCTGTTGATGCAGTGTGAGGAGAAGCTGGAGATATCCTGAAATGAAGACTGGACTTGTCCCAAGCAATTATAACCCTAACCAGAAGTAAAGAGACATCCTCTGCCCTTTCTCCTCTAACCTGTTTTCTCTCGTGCCTAGTGTTGGGGGAATTGGAAGGCAGTAGAATGGATAATGGCTGGAAGGGAGCTAGAGGCACAAAGAAAACCAACAAACTAAATTAAAAAATTGGCCAACATCTGACACTTCTTCTGACCTCTTTGGGCTCCTGGGTGCACGTGGTGCACATGTGAAATAGTATAAAAACTTAAAAAAAAAACTCATCAAACATATGCTAAACAAAATGCCATCTTTACAGTGTCCCAGCAGCTTCTGACCTGCCCATCCTCACCACCCTGCTCAGCAGTGAAACCTCACCAGGCGCAGGTTCCGAGGATGGTGGCTTACCCCGCCATGCCTCCGTCAGCCACTGTCAAGAGGAGTGGATTTCTGGCTGACTCAGGGCCAGTCAGGATTCCTGCTGGTCTGGGAGTGTTGACTGTTCTGGCAGAGACCCAGGAGCAAACCTGGGGCTTTGCTTGTTAAAGAAGAAATGGGGTGGTGGTGGGGAGGGGTATTGGGTAGACATCTAAACAGAGTCCATCATAGGTGAGAGGTCATGGTCTTGCTATGTAGCCTAGGATAGTATTGAACTCATAATCCTGCCTTAGCCTCCTAAGTGCTGGGGTTATGGGTGCACACCACAATGTCCAGTTTATACTTTGGTTTTGGTATCAGTATAATACCAGACTCCAGGTGAACTAGGAAACTGTCACTCCTCAAATACCTTTTGGAGACACTTGTGAAGGATCTGAATTATTCCTCTTTAAAGATTTGCTTTGCTTTCTCAAATCATGTGCTTTACTTTTTAAGATTATGTGTATCTGTGTGTCTCTGTGGATGTGTGCACATGAATACAGGTGACTATGGAAACCAGAGGAGGGCGCTGGATCCCCTGGAGCTGGAGCTGAAGGCAACTTGGGTCATCTGCGAGAGCCCTATCTGCAGCCCTTTCCTTCTTCTTGAAATGTTCGGTAGATGTCACCAGTGAAGCCGCTGGAGCTTGGGCTTTTCTGTGTGCGCTTGTCTGAGTTCAGGGACCCCTTGCGCCTTCGGAGAGTGGTGTGCCCTGTGGGGTTTTTATTTGCAATTAATGAAACCTCTGTATCCTTGTTGGTCTACTCAGGTTCTTAGTTCTTTTGAGTCAATGTGGGCAGTTTTTGTCATTCTGAGAATCTGCCCATTTTGTCTTTGTTACGTAATTTGTCAGCACAAGGTTGCTCAGGATACTTCCTGTGGTTCCGTTTCTGGAAAGCCAGCAGTCACGCACCCTCCTTCACCTCTGATGTTAGTAAGGAAGTCTCTTTTCTTGGCAAGGCTAGCTGAAAGTTTGCCTTTGTTTTCTTCTAAAGACCAGTTTTTGCCTTCATTGGTGGTCTCTGCTGTTTTTCTATCCTCTCTTTCTATTCTCTATTTCACTGACCTCTGCCCTGATCTCCCTCCTTCCCCTCCTTAGGATTATGTTGGGTTTAGAGTCACCATCTTTTCTTTGTGTGTCTTCCTTTGCTTTGGTACTGGGGATTGAGCCCAGGGCTTTGCTCTGCAACTGAGCTACATCCTTTTCCTTGGCTTCAAACTCAAGATCATCTAAGCCTCAAGTACTGAGATTATGTGTACCACCCATGCTAAAGGAGGGAGGGAAGCTGAGGGAAGCCCCATCCTCTGGGCTTCAGCTCTGCACTATTAAAAAGAAGGAAGCTAGGGCCAGCTCTCTGCACCTGGATCAAGCTCCTCCTACCAGAGTTCACCTGGCCTGATGGTCTGTCCCTTGAAATGTAAGTCAAAAGAACCCTTTTCTCTGGAGCTGCTTTTGTCTGGGCACCTCTTGACAGTGACAGCATGCACAAAGCCCTGGGTTGGATCCCCAACACCGTATAAACTGGGTGTGGTGACCCGGTCTTGTAATCCTAGTGCTAAGGGGGCAGAGAGAGGCAGGAGGACCAGGAATTGAAGGCCAGCCAGAGCTGCATAGCAAGTTGGAGGCCTGTGTGGTCTGCACGAGGCTCTACTTCAAGTAAAATAAAAGAAAAAGAAAGCTATCCATCAAGACTGCTGTTTGCCCTGTCCCTCTGAAAAATAAGACTTTTCCTTGACTCCCCACACTTTGCCTCCTATGGGGCACCGAGAATTCGCCCGTAGGTTCTGGCATCCTCCCATAAAGCCCTCCTGATTTCTCCTCACGACTCAGGAGCCGGCACTGTCTCACGATGCCCTCAGTTTCCTCAAATAGCCCCAGTTTGGGATTCTCACAGCTCAGCTTGCCCAGTCATCCCCACCTGGGTATTTATGGGTTGCATCACACCTCCCGTCTCTTCTCAGACTGTGGAAGTTGGCACTTTCAGATTTTCTCCTCCCTCCATCCACACAGAGACTAGCTTCTGCTCGTCAGGAGCACGAGACAAGGCATGAGTCTGCTGAAAGTGTGGTGAGAAATTGCCCATAAGCAAATCTGGATTTGGAACTGAGCTAGCCTCACCACTGACCAAGGGGAAAGGAAGGCCTGAAAGTACAGGTTTGGTCTTCACCAGCAGAGGCTCGAGTTTGCCGTGGGGCCTAGTAAGATGCATTTGTAATATGTATATCATATATATTAAATATATATTTTAAATTATATATTTAAGTATATAGTTTTAATAATATAAGTATATATAAATATATGCATACACACAAATATGCATACACACATATATATGTATATATGCATATATATAATATTAATAAAAATAATACATATAAAAATACATATATATATGTATATGTATTTTTTTTTCAAGGCAGAGTTTCTCTGTGTAGCTTTGGCTGTCCTGGAATGGCTTTGTAGCCCAGGCTGGCCTTGAACTCACAGAGATCTGCCTGCCTCTGCCTCCCTGAGGGATGGGATTAAAGGCACACACCACCACATCCGTCTGCCAGGAGCGTATTTGACCAGGATACTAAATATCCTGGTGCAGTGGTCGCCTGGACGTGATGTGGCTCAGGGACATAAGAACGAGACTGCTCCCCAGCTAGAGCATCTGTGGGTGCTGTGGCCAGGTCCCTGTCAGTGTGCTCTGCCTAATTCTCAGGAAGTGGGGCTCCTGCTGGGCTCTGTAGACCTCTCCAATCCTGCTGAGTCTGGCTCACAGACTCCTGTTCTGGCAGGTGCTCCAGTGTAGGTCGTCATATCGTATCAGCCATCATATCACGACCACTGGCATAGTGACTAGCTGTTGGGAGACTCAGGTGACATTTGATGTGAGAAAGCAATCTGCAGGCTCTCCTTCTCTCCAAGCACCTTCCCTAGAGCACACACACTGACCTCTCCTCTCCTCTCTCCTCTCTTATTCTCTCCTCCCCTCCGCTCCCCTTCCCTCTCCTCTTCCCTCCCCTCCTCTTCTCTCCTGCCAGTCACTCTCTGCATGTCACCTCTGCTCCACTACCCCGGCTTACTGGTCTCCCAGATTCTCTCACTGAGCTGGTTCTGCCTCTGGAAAAAATAGCTCTGCAGTCACGATCCAAGACAGACGGGCCTGGAGCCATGGTGAGCGCCTCACTGGCAGCAGCTAAGTGTTCTGCTTCCCACTTCCTCGGTCCTTCTGGAAGTCAGCATCCGCACCTCACCTTCTAGCCGGAGGACAACCTAATTCCATCTTCCCAGCTCTCCGCGGTGCACCTGTCTGGGGCGGTCCAGCAGCTCTGGGCTTACGAAGTCCCAAGCTGCCCCTGTTAATAGCATCTTATTGGTCTCAGTCGTGGACTCTTCATCAGGGATTAATGATGGGCAGGAAGCTAAGTGGGCAGAGTTAGTGCTGTAGCCAGTCAGACGGATGAAGGGCAGTATCAATTATCGTTGCCTTGTTATCATCTGCTGTATGGTACTTCATGACAGACAGCAAGTAGTGAACTGTACTTAAGTGATGCCTTGCTGATGACTCAGATGTGTATCTGTAAATCAGATCTGACCTCTGGCTCTTCAACCAATAAAATATGAAGTTGGTACTTGGTTTAAACATCTGCAATGTGCTTGATTCACCACTAGAAAGCAGGGGGCAGTATTTTGGCATGTTTCTTTTTGTGGGGGAGCTTCAAGCTACCCAGGAAAGTACCAGAGAGTGGAGGGGTCCCAAACACTGAAAAGGCAAAGGTAGAAGCCACTTTACTGTTAGTCTACTGTGTGTTCACATTCCACAGCATCCTTTTAGCTACCTGTGCTGGCTAGTTTTATGTCCGCTTTACAAAAGCTAACATAATCTGAGATGAGGGAACCTCAGTTAAGAAAACGACTCTACACTGGACAAGGTGGCTCCCGCCTGTAATCCCAGCCCTCAGGGAGGCAGAGGCAGGCGGATCTCTGTGAGTTTGTAGCCAGCCTGGTCTACAAAGCGAGTCCAGGACAGCCAAGACTAAGCAGAGAAACCTGGTCTCAAGGAAAAAAAAAAAAAAAAGCTTCCTGTATGGTGTTTTCTTAATTAGTGATTGATGGGGAAGGGCCCATCCCCTTGTGGGTGGGGCCATGTTTGAGCAGGTGGTCCTGGGCTCATCTGTAAGAAAGCAGACTGGCAAGCCATGAAGAGCAAGCCAGTAAGCAGCACCCTGCCATCTGCTGCCTCCAGGTTCCTGCCCTGTTTGAGTTCCTGTCCTGACTTCCTTCAATGATGAACAGTGTGAGGGAGGGTAAGCTTAATAAACCCCATCCTCCTCAAGTTGCTTTAGTCATGGGGTTTCATCCAAGCAATAGGCACCCTGCCTAGGATACCACCACACCTAGAGAAGAGGACACAGGACACGGTGAGTGGGAGAGTGAAACCTGCTGGAGAGGCTGGGTGTGGTGATGCCTCACTGTCACTCCAGCCATCGGGAGACAGAGACGGGAGAATTTCAAGTACTACATAGTTCTAAGCCAGCTAAAGCTACAGTAATACAAATAAGACCCATGCTTAGAAAGAGAGAGAGGGAGGGGGAGAGAGCGACAGAGACATGAACCAGAACAGATTGTAGCGGAAGGCTGGCTCCAAAGCCTGTTTCTTGGTTCACTTGCTCTACAGAAGGAAGATGGGTATCTCATTACAACTTGTTTTTTTCTTTCTTCAAACAGCCAGCTCCATCCGTGTCCACGGCAGACCCTAGCTGGTGTGTAAGGTGTCCTGCCCACAGCTGTGTGTCCATGGGAGCTGTCTCCAGAGCTTGCCTGTGCTCTTCTCTGCCTTAAAAAAAAAAAAAAAAAAAAAGAATTTTCTTTGCCTTTATTGTGTATGTATGTGTTTAATGGGTTGGAGTGTGCGTGAGTACTTTGGCGTACATGAGGTCAGAGGACAACTTCATAGAGTTTTTTGTTTTTCTTCCACCTTTGCTTAGGTTACAGACACCCAGTTCAGGCCCTGTGCTTGCTGGCAAGCTCTCTTAGCCATGGAGCCGGCCCCCTGGCCTGGTTTCTTTTGTTCCCTAAAGTAAAGTAATCAAGTTCAAGATCCAGCCCTGAATCCTAAAGGACTCCCCAAATCCCAGCCTAGGGTTCCAGAAACGAACATGTGTAACGTTGCCTGTTCCAGGCTGGATCACAGTATCCAGTTTCCCCTTGAATCTAGCATTCTGCTGGCAGTGTCACACATTCCCAGTCAAAGCTACATTAATCTGCTTTTTAAAAGTTGCTTATGGTATCATTTAAAAATATATCACAGTTGGGCGAGGTGGTGCACACCTGCAATCCCAGCACGCAGGGAGGCAGGGGCAGGCCGATCTCTGTGAGTTTGAGGCCAGCCTGGTCTTCAAAGTGAGTCCAGGACAGCCAAGGCCACACAGAGAAACCCTATCTCAGAAAACCAAAACAAAACAAAAAAGAGAGAGAGAGAAAAAAAAAAACCAAAAATAAAGATTTAAACATTTTATCTATCTATCTATCTATCCATCCATCCATCCATCCATCCATCCATCCATCTCCCAAGGCCAGGGAGGTGGCTCAGTAGGCAAAACCCTTGCCAAACAAGGCTTGACAGCCTGAGTGTGGAGACACATGGAAACCTGGGTGCTGTGCCATACCTCCACAGTCCCACATGCCTGTAGCAAAATGGGAGGTAGAGACAGAGAAGCAACCAAACTCTCTCCTCCTAGAAAGTGTAGTGTCAGAAACAAGAGAGACCATGCCTCAAAAGACAAAAGGTGGACAGAGGGGACCAAACCCTCTTTTGAAAAGTTGTCCTCTGACCTCCACATGGCCACCATGGGCCCATCTACTCTCTCGCTGACACATTTTTGAAAAAAATTAAACCATTGGCTGGAAGGATGGCTCATCCATTTAGAGCACTTGCTATTCTTGCAGAGGACTGGGTTCAGCTCTCAGCATGCACACGACAGCTCACAACAATCTGTAACCCAGTCCTAGGAATCTGATGTCCTTTTCTGGACTCTGAGGGCATGTGGTCCACTTACATACATACAGGCAAAATATCATACACATCAAAACTCTTCTAAAATTTAACAAATTATGTATACATGTATATATCAGGTAAGTTTTACTTTTGAATATACATACAACAGAATCAAAAAGGCTGAACAGATTTTTGTACATCAATGCTCAAAGCACTATTATTAACAGTAGCTAAAATATGAAAACAACTCCAAGTATCTACCCACAGGTGACGGGGTAGAAACGATTGTGGTATATTCATACAATGCAATATCCCTCAGTCTGGAAAAGGGAAGAAATCCCGTGACATGTTACAGCATAGATGAACCTTGAAATCACACTAAGTGAAATAAGCCAGTAATAGAAAGACATGCTGTATGCTGTCCTCTCATGAGGCTCTGGGGTCAGGAAGTTCAAAGAGGTGGAGAGGGAAGCAGAGGTTTCCAGATCCTGGGGAATTATGTGCAGGAATTAGAGGTTAGCTGGTGATGAAGGCAAAGTTTTGGGGGTCGGTAGTGACGACAGCTGTACATAATTGCACATAATCTAACATACTTGATGATGTCCTGTAGGCTCAAGAGCACATTTTATGGTGTATACATTTTACTACAATTTCCTTAAAATTTTATTCTTTGTCTGCGTGTCCATGCAGGTATGTGTACTTGTAGAAGCCAGAGGTCAACCTCGGGTGCTGTTCTTCAGGAGATCACCATCTTATGGTGTTTAAAAAATTTTATATATGTTATATGCATTTGCTTGCATAAAGTTACGTGCACCAGCTATGCTCAGAGCTCTCGGAGGGCAGATCCCCTGGAACTGAGGGTTTCAGGCAGTTGTGAGCCAACAGATGGGTGCTGGGGTCTTCTGCCAGAGGAGGCCGTGGGGTGGCCTGGTATTGGGAGTTGCAGGCAGTTGTGAGCATATAGGTGCTGGGATTTGAACTCGGGTCCTCTGGAAGAACAGCCAGTGCTCTTATGCACTGAGCCATCTCTCCAGCTCCAGCAGCCTATTTTCTGAGAAAGGGTCTCTCTCTGGGACCTGGGAGTGCTGACTCAGTAGACAGGCTGGCCAGCAAGCGCCAGGTTCTCCACTGTCTCAGAGCTGAGACTACAAGCAGGTAACACAAAGCCTAGCTTTGACATAGGTACCAGGGGCTGAGCTCAGGTCCTCATGTGTGCTGGTTAGTTCTACTGTCAACTTGACAGTCTAGAAACCTGAATAAGGAACGAGCTACATTCTGTTGGCCTGTGGGCCTGTTGATGACTGTTAGTTGATTTCAAAAGCCCCAGACCATTGCGGGCAGCACCATCCTCTGCGGTAGGGGTGGGCAAGTCCTAAACAATGGGAGAAAGGGGTAAGCTAGGGGAGAGTAGTCCACCAAGCATTTGTTCTGTCTTTGCTCTTGACTGTGGATACGGTGTAACTAGCTGCTTGAGTTCCTGCCTCAGGCAGAAATCCCTCACTGATGGCTTTTAACCTGATTCTAAGTCAAATGAATTCTTTCTCTCCTGTGTGTGTGTTTTTAAGATTTATTTTTGCTTTCAATTGTGTGTCCTGTGTCTTGTGTATGTACAAGTGCTTGCAGTGGTCTGCTTCACAGTGAATGCTGGGAATTGAACTCAGGTCCTCTGGAAGAGTCCATGCTCTTAACTGCTGAGCCATTTCTCCGGTCTCTCCTGTTTTGGCTGTTGTTGTTGTTGTTGTTTGTTTGTTTGTTTTGTGGTCAGGGTATTTTTTATCACGGTAACAAAAGCAAAACTAGAGCGCTGTGCTTACGCGGCAAGGACTATACTAACGGAGCCATCTCTCCAGCCCCATCTACAGCTTCTAAAAATGTAAGAAATAAGTCCCTGGCAATGTCAACGTGAAGTTGCCAGTGTCTTGACTGCTCAAGCAGCCTGAGAGAAGCTTACTGAAGCCTGGTGGAGGAGCACAGCCCCTGGCAGAAGCAGAAGCCCAGATGTCTGCCTTAGCATGGGGCTGCACACGAAGCTAATTCTCTCCAGGAAGTCCTTGAAATCTCATGAAACCTTCACAGCCCAGCCTCCTACCTGCTCGCTGCGTCACTGCCCAACCTGGATCATCACTTCCACAAGCTGCTCCTGCTCGAGGCTGCCAGCAGCACTGGAGAAAAGCAGTGTGGCAGCTGGCTGCACCTCATGTTCATGCTCCTGGCTCTGCGGGGACTTCCGAGTTGCTTGGAAATCCCATTCCTCTCCTCCCTCTCCCCCCCCCCCCCGGTCACTTTTGGCTCTGCTTTCTTTAAATTTTCAACTGTCAACACTCCCACCACCTTTTCCTGCCAGCTCCCTTCACCCCTCTTCAGCCTAGCTTCCCTCCCATCCTCTCCACTTTGGTTCTGTCTCTGTGTCACATAGCCACAGATCTGCCACATAGCCAGGCAGCTCATCCAAGGCACACACGAGCTCTCGTAGCTCTGCTGGCCTGTTCCTATCAACCCTTCAACAGAGGCCTCTGCTGTCCTCTGGCCCAGACTGGCTGGACCACGCCCCCAGACAACTGTACAAGGAGCCTCTCACCTATGCGTGCTATCTTCTGAGGACCAGGCAACCTGAAACACCTTCTTACCTGAAAGGGGTCATCCCTTCCAGGTAAACACTATCTGGTGGCACCTCCTTCTCATCTGTTTAAATGTTCTTCCTTAGACCATGGTCCTCTCTGCCCATCTCCCTCTCCTTTCTGCCTGCCCTACCCTTAGCCACAGGCTCCTTGCCTTGGCCCTTCTTGCTCGTGTTTTTGTCCTCGAGGGCTTACACGTGGGGATGTCTCAGGAGGGTGACTGCTTCAGGTGGAGAAATTATCTTCCCTTCAGATGAGGGTGAGGCCAGACCTGTCCTCTTGGGGCCTCCCTCTGGTTCTTGCCAACAATAACACCTGAGTCAGGTCTGTCTTAGCAGCTCAAGTTCCTTGTGTTCGTTGGTCTCCTGCCAGGGTCAGCTCAGGGGAAAGGCAGGTCACCTCATAATTTTTCTGAGAGCTCTATTTCGCTTTCTGGTTCCCCCTCTATGATCTGGTTCCCCATGGCCTAGATTCTCCTCCCTAGTATGAGCCATCCTGATCTTCTTTCCATCTTGTTCCTTGAGAGGTTTTTCTTTTTCTTTTTCTTTTCTTTTCTTTTTTTTTTTGAGACAGGGTTTCTCTGGGTAGCCTTGGACTCATTTTGCACACCAGGCTAGCCTCGAACACACAGAGATCTGCCTCCCTGAGTGCTGGGATTACAGGCATGAAAGGATTTCTTAAATGCTTCCAAGAGAAGCTCCTGCTTGGGTCTGGGCTCCTGTGGGCTTGTTCGTCAGCTACAGGAGAGCAAATAGGTTGGACTTTTTGTTTTGACCCTATAGGAGGGACAGGCATGTCCCTGGAACAAAGGACAGAGATGTCACAGAGCAGGCCAGTCTAGCAAGAAAAAGAATTAGGAGGAAAGCAAGAGGGCATCCTTCCCTGTGATCTCATCTCTGTCAGGCTAGGCCCCCCACCCCCACCCCTGCCCTGTGCTGCTGGAGTCAAGCCCAGGGCTTTACACATCATCGACAGCTGCATTCTTCGAGTCCTAGAACGAAGTTCACATGGCCACCCTTTGTTTACACGGAGGCTGCCTTGACAGAGCTCTGCTTTGCCTTTTCCATTAATTATGAACTCGTGCACATATCGATTCTGTTAGGTCCCTGCCTGCTGGAGGGCGTGGTGCCATAACCTGCCCTCACGGGGTGGCGTGCCACCCCGAAGGCTGTTCATTGGAGGCGTCTTTCGGGCAGGAGAAACTTTTAAGTTTGCTTCCTTGAAAGTCTTTTCCAATCAAAGCACTCCACAGCACCCCTGGCAGTTGGCGGATCTTCGTAGGACACGGTGGCATCGCCTTCAGGCTTTCCTGTCTCCTTATCTAGGCAGATACGGATCACGGGTTGCCCAGTTCTCTTGTTCATCTTGACAAACCCACACTGCTTAAGGAAGTCTGCTGGATCATCCAGAGTCACACTGCCATTTAAACCTTACACATAAGTGGCTGTAATCCCAGCACTCAGGGAGGCGGAGACAGGCAGATCTCTGTGAGTTCGAAGCCAGTCTGGTCTATAAAGCAAGTCCAGGACTAAGGCTACACAGAGAAACCCTGTCTAGAAAAAAAACAAAATGAATAGATTGATCCGTTGATCGATCGATTGATGATAGATAGATAGATAGATAGATAGATAGATAGATAGATAGATAGATAGATAATAAATTGCACTGTTGTCAGAGTCTCTATCTGGATCTATAGGAAGGCCTAGATCAAGATCTGGTCCTTCATCCATGGGTCCACCAGGCTTATTGCAGGCAGGCACCGTGCTCTCCATCATTGCCCATCACATCCTCTTCCCTGTCCCGCTCTGCCCCTGCCTCCATGATCAAATCGCCCCCTTCCCCTGCCCCGGTTATCAGGGCCACTCATGCTCCGGCTCTCTCCTGGTCCGGAACATCCTCCAGACCCCTGCCATGAACATCCATGGCACTGGGGTGGTCCTGCTGCAGTGAACTCTGCTGCCGTAGCTGCTGCTCTGTTGGCTGTATCAGAGCCTGGCTGTCGGATCCGGTCGGAGGGGGCTCACTAGCGGGAGGCTGCTGCCCGAGGCTGCTTTGTTGACCGTCCAGAGCTGCACGGCTGCCCACAGGTGTCCCGCCCAGAGTAACTGCTCTGACGGTAAGGAGTCAGCTGGTGGAAGGCTAGAACAGAGGTGCAGGCACTGGGGATTGAACCCAGGGCTTCCTGCATGCTGGGGAATGTTCTACCGACTGAGCTACATCCGGGCTGGTCTGTTTGTTTGTCTGTTTGTTTAGGTGGGGGTGTTTCACTTCAGGGTTTCTCTGTGTAGCCCTGGCTGTCTTGGAACTTGCTTTGTAGACCAGGCTGGCCTCAAACTCTGAGATCCCCTACCTCCCTCTGCCTCCAGAGTTCTGGGATTAAAAGCAGTGTGCCATCAAGCTGGGCTTTTTGTTGTTGTTTATTTGTTTTATTTTGTTTTGTTTTTGTTTGTTTGTTTTCCTGTTTGTTTTTTGAGACAGGTTCTCACTAAGTAGCCCAAGCTGGTCTTGAACTCCTGATCCTCCTCTCAGCCTCCTGATACTGGGATGACAGGTATGTGCCATCATGCCAGGATGTCGATTCTAATTTTTATTTTCGTTAGAGTTGGTAAATATGGATTTGATCATGTTTAATTATTTTCTTGGTAAAATCCTCCAAGAATGGGATTGAAAACAGTAGGAACAAACATTTTTATGGTGCTTGAATCTTATCCCCTATGCAGCTTTCTGAAAAATACTTATCAATTTATAGACATCCTGATTTCAGTCCCATTTGTTGCCAATGCTGATGCATACTCAACACATGTTGATTATTACATTGGATTTATTTTGGGGTTATTTGTGCAATGAAGCCTCTTCCTAGAGCTGTAGATGTTTCAGAATTGGGGAACATCTGCTTGTTTTACAAAGCGAATGAGACTGAAGAGAAATCACTCCCATGCCGGCAGAGCTTGAGAACAGCAGTGTGTAGTAAATTCGTGTCTGTGGACTTCACTTCCTCTGCACTCTCCTGCGCCCAGCTGGTGCAGTCTGCGTTGTTTATTTTCTGTTAAGAGCACAGCAGAGAAACGACAACTCACACTCAGCCCCTGGCCAAGCCGCACCCTGCCTCTCTGACGGATGTTTGGGCAGCAGTAAGAAGTGGAAAGGACCCCGAGGCTGCTCCACGTGCTGCCTCTCAAAGGACACCCACCCTCCACTCTCTCTTGACATCATGCTTACAGACCATAGCCTCAGAGCCCTCCCTGGCTCCCAACAGGCTGCCCTTCCCCACGGGCCTCTCCTGGGGGAAGCTCTGCCTTGACTTTCTAGCACCAGCTCCTGCAAGACTCTGTCCTGTCACTTACCGCAGCCTAACCAACACCTGGAAAATTTTCACATAAACACACAATGACTTGGAATCACCTGCAGGTTATCCATGTAGCTTCTTTTCGGGGTCAGCAGGAGAGCGCTCATTTGGTGTAAGGGGAGCTCAACTTGTAACTATTTGGCAGTTATTGGTGGCTGATATCTGAACCACCCATTTTTTTCCCTCTGCTTTTTTATTCTCTTTCTCCTCTAATTTCCTCCCCCTTCCTCCTCCTCTTTCTTTTCCTCTTCTTCCTCCTCCTCCTCCTCTTCTTCTTCTCCTTCTTTTTGATACATGCTCTTTGTTTTTGATTTTTGAGACAGGGTCTCACACAGCCTAGGCCAGCTTCAAACTTGTTCTGTAGTTGAGGATGATCTTGCATGGCTGATCTTCCAAGTCCCAGGCCTGAGACTTGCTATATATACAGTCTGAGCCAATGTCAAACTCACAGTGATCCTCCTGCCTCAGCCTCCCAAGTGCTGGGATTACATCATATCTGGCTTCTCTGTTCTCTCTTTTGTTGTTGTTGTTTTGCTTTGGGTTTTTTTGAGCCAGGGTTTCTCTGTGTAGCCCCAGCTATCCTGGAACTAGCACTGTAGACCAGGCTGGCCTCTAACTCACAGAGATCCTCTTGCCTCTGTCTCCTAAGTTCTGTGCCACCACAGCATGGCTGACTCTCAATGGGGCCAGATTTGCCTCCTCCCATGGTAATTTCAGTGCATGTTTCCAAGATGGCAAGACCCAGTGTTTATCAAGACTGATTATATTGGCCAAAACAACCACAGACTGAAAGTCAGTATCCAGGAGGGAGTCACATGATCCATAGGACCATCAGGCTTGATCTACTTTGGTTCTCTGATGGTTCACGTCCCTCCCACAAGCTGCCACACACTCTTTTGCATCACCTGAATCCTGCCCCCAGGGCCTCATGATCTAGAGCAGGTTCAGATGCTGCCTGAGGCCACTAGGTGCAGTCCCTTTGATGGCTCCTCCTGATTCAAGAACTGATGGCTTCGAAAGGAGACATGGAAGACCCGTGGGGGCTCACTCTGTCGCCACTACTGCCTGCCTGCCGTGGAGGCAGGTTGCTCCTGCGGAAGGCGTGGGCACTCCCTGGGCTGCCTCAGGGCATTGGAGCGTTTGCTTCCACTGTTAAAACATATTTCCATTCTTTCAAAAATTATTAATACAGGGGCTGGAGAGGTGACTCAGTGGATAAGAGCACTGGCTGCTCTTCCAGAGGTCTAGAGTTCAATTCCCAGCAACCACATGGTGGCTCGTAACCATCTATAATATGATCTGATGCCCTCTTCTGCAGGTGTCCATGGAGATAGAGTGGTCATACACATCGAATAAGTAAGTAAGTAAATAAATAAATAAATCTTTAAAAATTTATTTATACAAAAATAAAAAAAAATATTTATTTAGCCCCTCACATACTTTTAATCCCAGCACTGAGAAGGCAGAGGCAGGCGATCTCTGTGAGTCTGAGGCCAGCCTGGTCTACAAAGCAAGTCCAAGACAACCAAGGCTACACAGAGAAACTCTGTCTCAAAAAACAAAAACAAAAAAAGAAATTATTTAGTTGAGTGCACACCTTTAATCACAGCACAGGGTAGACAGAGGCAGGCAGATCTCTGTGATTTGGAGGCCAGCCTGGTCTACAAAGAGAGTCCAGGACAGCCAGGGCTCTGTTACACAGAGAAATCCTGTCCTTAAGCAAACAAACAAACAAACAAAACAAAACAAAACAAAAAACAAGACAAAACAAAAATTTATTTAAAAATTCGTTTTGCTTTCATGCATGGATATTCATCCCATGCCTGTCTCATGTCCTTAGTGGTCAGAAGAGAGAGTCAGGTCCGCTGGAACTGGAACTCCAGATGGGTGTGAGCCACTACATGGGTGCTGGGAACTGAACCCGGGTTTTTGGCAAAAGCAGCAAGTGCTCTTAACCTCTGAGCATCGCTCCAGTCCTGCACATTTCCTTTCAGCTGTTCACACATGGAAAATAGTCTACCATAAGCCAAACCCATAACTGTTTCAGCAAAGTCCTTTAATTCAGGAAGCCTAATGGAAATCGGTGATGGCTTTGAGGGTTTCAGCATCTTCTACCCTAAGCCTCTAAGAGGAGGCATCCAGTCTCAATCTTAATTTGATCTCCACTCTGAAGCCATGTCTCTTGTGGTCCTTTTTGTGTTGGAAAGCCTGGAAATCTGAAAACACTGATTTTTGCAGCCCAGCACCTCCCAGACCCTGAAAGCTTCTTCCAAATCCAGTTTGCAAGCTAAATAGCTCTTCTTCCTCTTACAGTTAAAGGTGCTAAAAAGACAATTTACACTTTTAACACACTGCCTGGAAATTTCCTTAGCTGTGGAGTCACTGGTCCATTAGGTAGGTTTCCATGCTCCAAGGCACCCATGTGACAGTTTCGCACTGCTGTTTGTGCTGTAATTGTCCTCATTATCCATCCTCTTCGCCTTGTAACATGGAAGACCTATTCTCGTAAAACTCCTGGAGCTGTTTCCTGCTGCCCATCCTGTCTGCATCTACAGCCTCCTCCCGACCCTGGAACCTCCCTCTGCCAGGCAGCCCAAAGCACTCCCTCCTTCTAGGCCTGATTATTATCCAAGGGGTTTAGCCAGAAAGCAAAATCAACAACAATAACTGATCATAAATCAGAACAATTATAATAATTCACAAATGTGAAGTTATGCAAATATGTCTGTCTGTCTGTTTGTCTGTCTCTCTCTCTCTCACTCTCCCACAAGATAACATGAACACTGTGGAAATGCTGGACAAATGGATGATTTGAGTCCCCCGTGGGATTCGGTAAGATGACAGTCTATTTCATCACAGTATTCGGAATGACAGGTTAGCATTTAAGAACTGGGAGCCTGGAGAGATGGCTTGGTGGTAAAGAGCACATACAGCTCTTGCAGACAACTTGAGTTTGGTTCCCAGTACTCTCGTAGGTGGCCCACAACCACCAGTTCCAGTGGACCTGATGCCCTCTTCTGGCATCTGTGGGTACCTGCATTGATGTGCTCATACCATATATACCCGTATACAGACACACACATGACTGTTAAATAATAAAAACAAGTCTTTAAAAATCTAAGATTTTTTTATCTGTAAAATTCCATTCACTTTAAGACCTCAGTTGAATGTGGGTCAACTTGGGCTGCAAGAACATGGATGAGGGACAATGTGAGCCAGACCAGAATGTGCAACATGGTCTCATTCAAGTATCAGGCAGTTTAATGTGCACCTCAGTCCCGCTCCCCTCCCCCCCCCGGCCTCTCATACTACCTTCAGCTAGGCTGGATTTCCTTTTCTCCTTTTTTTTTTGGGGGGTGGGGTGGGGTGGGGTGGGGTGGGGTGGGAGGATAGGGGTTTCTCTATGCTGCCCTGGCTGTCCTGGAACTCACTCTGTAGACCAGGCTGGCCTTGAACTTGGAGATCCGCCTGCCTCTGCCTCCCAAGTGCTGGGATTATAGACATGTGCCACCACCACCAGGCCGGGCTTCCTTTCTTACACAGTTGCCACAGGACGCTGTACCAAGCGAACAAGCCTCCATGTTAAAATTCCTCCAGCATTTGCCTCTGTCACACGTGTCATGGCTGTAGGTGGCTTGTCTAAATCGGAGTCAGTGTGGCAGGGACATGTGTGCACCCAGAGCTACGATCTACGGGGGGCGGGGGGAAGAGGCTGTTCATGGGATGGTCTACAGCTGAGGGTCTGGGTAGAATGAGCGTCCTCTTCCCTTTGAGTTTGATTAAAGTGCACTCCATGTAATCTCTCTGTATGTTTCGTGTGTGCGTGTGCATACATCTGAGGAGCTCAGAGGTTAGTGCCTGGCACTGCTAGCTCTCTGTAACCTGGAGCTCGCTGGTTGGCTCGACTGGCTGGCTGGTAAATCTGTAGTATGTCTCCATCTCTTGGTACTGCGATTACAGGCTCACGGTGCCCACGTGGCTTCTTACATGGGGTTGTGGGGATCTGAACTCAGGCCCTCATGCTTGGGCAGCAGGCTCTTTCTGTGTGTAGCCATCGCCCCAGCCCCTACACGAAACTTTTGGAAAAGTATCACTTCTGGCTGACTCGCTTGCCATCTTCAAGCTTCTTTAAGCAGAAATGCCATGCTCTGTTTTCTTCCTCACTTCCCTATTTCATCACTTCTTGACACTAGCAAGATACTCATTAAATATGAGCTGCCGTGAACAAGCCATAGCCTCTCAGGGTGAAGCGATGTAGTTCTGGTCAAATATGCAAGGGGCTTGGCATTTCCCTTCAAGGGCCCAAAGTCCTACATAGGTCCTAAGGCCTGTGACTTTCCTGGGTCTCTGAAACACCATGAAAGGGTGCTGGCTGGTAGGCACAGGCATGTTAATCTAGTCATGGCAAACAGTCTGGAAGAGTGATGGCTCGGTGGTTAACAGCATTTGCTCCTCTTGCAGAGGAGCTGGGTTTGGTTTCCAGGACCCACATTGGGTGGTTCACAACTGCCTGTAACCCCAGTCTCACAGAACTGGTGTCTCCTCCGGCCTCAGGCATGCACATGGAGCATATACACGAACTCAGGCGCGCGCGCGCGCGCGCGCGCATACACACACACACACACACACACACACAACCTTTTCTAACATAACCACATCAACAGCTGTGGCACAGCTATGTGCAGCTCCTCTGGGACCCCTGCAGGACCCCAGGCCTACTTCTCCTCACTTACCAAGAACTCTTTATTTACTCACCGGTTTTGGCCCTGAGGCCTGAGTTTGAGAAACTTGCAATCTAGTTGAGGAAAGAATGGACATGTGCGAGCCTACTGTGAAGCGCTTACCGAGTGGAGACAGGCCAATGCAGATAGTTGATCTTCATTGTCTGCTTGACTGGATTTGGAGTCACCTAGGAGATACAGCCCTGTGTCTTCGCTATTTCAATACAGAAAATTTTCCCAAAGCACTTTAGATGATTGGTTTGCAGCTAATATTTTTAAAAATATATTATTTTATTATTTTTTTTTCTCAAGATAAGGTTTCTCTGTGTGGCCCTGGCTGCCCTCGAACTCACAGGCAGAGGCCTGCCTCTGCCTCCCACGAACCAGGATCACAGGTGTGCGCCATTGCGCTTGGCTGCAGCTAAAATGTTTTAGCGTGGAGATTTAACCAAAGAGGAAAGACTTATCCTGAAAGTGGGGGACACTACCTCATCGTCTGGGGTCCCAGGCCGAGAAACAAGGGGAAAGTGGAGAACCTAGTGGAACACCAGCGCTCATCTCCCTCGGCCTCCCTCGTGCTCCTGCGGCCCCGCCTCCCGCCATGATGGACCGGTATCCTTCTGCCCTTAGCTGCCCAAAGCTGCCTGGAGCATTCTGGAGTTTAGAACAGCCAGCCTCACCGGCACAGCAAAACAACATTGTTGCTATTTAAGCGCATATGCCATTAGCTGGCAGAACTGAGTTTTGTCTCCATTCTGTCTTTGTCCCCACCGTCCTTTGTGCTTTTTCTACAGCTGGAACCTCTCCAGATAATTGAATTTAACAAACTGAGGGCTTAGGCTCCCCTACTTGTCCTCTGCTTTTTCTGCATATCACGTCACTGCTTAAACTGCAGTTTAGCTGCTTTAACAGATTTGGTTCATTTAGGTGGCGCCCAGGAGTAGGAATTTCTCCCAAAGCGTATTGGATGATTAATGTGCACCCAAGCTCACAGTGGGAATCAGTCCTCCTAAGCAGGTTTAAGAAGCTGAGCTGGAGATGTGGCCTAGTTGCTGGCCTGCTAGGGTTTGCCTAGTGCTGATGAGTCTGTGGGTTTGAAACCCAGGATCAAATACACTGGGCGTGGTGGCCCACATCTGTAATCCCCTATCTTGGGAGGTGGAGGCAGGAGAAGGAGGGCAGTATCGGCCTCTAATAGCAAGAGATTTTGAAGTTAGCCTGGGCTACATGAGACCCTGTATCAACAACCAACCCCCCGCCCCCCAAAAAAAGAAAGAATTAAAGTTGTGTCAGCTAGGCAGGGAAGGTACATCTGTAATCCCTCTCAGGAAACAGAGGCCTCAGGAGGATCTTGCAAGTTCAAAGCTAGCCATGTCTACATAGTGATTCCAGGCCAAGCAAGACCTTGTTGAAGAAACCAGCCGTGCAGGGGCTGGAGCTGGCTCAGCAAGGACTCCCTATGTAAGCACGAGGCCCTGAGTTTGGATTTCCAGAACCTACGTAATCAGCCAGGTGTGGGTGTGTGTGCCTGTAACCTCAGAATTGGCAGGAGCAAAGCTTAGCTGGCAGATCTTGGGGGATTGCTAGCCAGCTAGCTAGCCCAGCCAAAACAGCAAGCTTCAGGTCCAGGGAGAGACCCTGCCTCAGGAGATAAGGTACAGAGGGATTGAGCACACACACACACACGCACGCACGCACGCACGCACGCACGCACGCACGCACGCACGCACTCACTCACTCACTCACGTCTGGATATCGTAGTTCACATCTGTAATCTCAGAACTCAAAGAGGCTGAGGCAGGAGGATCAGAAAGTCAAGGCCAGCCTGGGCTACTTGTGAGCCTGTCTCAAAACAAAACAAAGAAACAAAACCAATATACAAAACAAAGGAACCACCATCAACAAAAAATATTGCATTAAGGGGATGGAGAACTGGATCAGCAGTTAAGGCCACTGCTGGCCCTTCCAGAGGATGAGGTTCAAGTCCAGCAGTCACATAGTGACTCATGCCTGTAACTCCAGGTCCAGGGGATCCAATGCCTTCTTCTGGCCTCCCTGGGCACCGCATTTTCACGGTACACAGACATACATATAATACCCATATGCATAAAATAATTTTAAAATGTATTGCCTCGACATACAATGTGTTAATCTTTTCAGGTGTCTGGCACTTCTTGATAACCATTGGTAAACTAGTAAAATCTGTTAGTAAAGGAGCAAGGTATTTATGGATAGCTTGGTTCCCATGGTTTGGTATCTCAGAATAATCTTTGGGGACCCCTGTGATGCCACTAGCCTCTGCCCTCACCAGATCTGCCTGGTACAGTACCATGGCAGCTACCCCGGTAAGTCCTCCTACTGGGTGCAGTCCAAACTCAGCTTGATCCCGAAGGCTGGCTTATAGAGAGCATGGCTGCCATTCACAAAGGTCAATCTTAGGAAGTTCTGTCATGAAGGTTCTGCCTCCAGTTTTCACAGACCCACAATGCTCCTCGTGGAGGGAACGGGACAGTGCCATTTTTCCTGTGCTGTCCCTCTTTCTGGTCACCGAGGCCCATCCAGAAGCCCCAGTTTGTCTCTACTCCATTTTCATTCCACCTTCGGGTTTAGACTGAAAATCTGCTGTCTCAGCCTCTGGTGTTAAATGTTTGCAAATTGTCCCTGACACACAACAGAAACATGTTTTTTTCTAAGTTGCCCATTTCTGCCCTGAAGGGCTACCCCTCACGGCTGTGTTGTGACTGAACTCCTCTGCCCTATTTAGTCTGAGCAAGCACCCTCCCTCAGTGTGCCATGAAGCCCAGGACCCTCATGCTTATCATTTTGATGACTCACTGCTGGACCCTTTCCAGTACTGCTCTACCATCAGTAAGCGGCAGAGAACAGAATAATACACATTATGGGGTCAATTGCCTGTCATCAGACAGAGGTGAGCCGGTGCTGTCATTTCCGTATTATTCTGTCTGCAGGTCTTGTGTGGCTTATTGTTAGGAAAGATGATCCTGGGAGCCAGAAAGACCATTTCTGACTTCAAGGACTGTTTTCCCTGAGCTCATTTTCTCTTCCTTTTGCCTAAGCCAATGCTGGCTGGCAGGTGTCTGCCTCCTACACGGCTCTCTCTCTCACGTCCTCTGCAGCTTCGTTATGCCATTCTCAGCTCACTCCTACCCAGCCCGCAATCACATGACCTCAGAGCCTTCACTGTGTGCCTCTCCCCGAGATCACTTGTAACATTGACAATCAAGACTTGCATGCACAGGCTGCAGAATGTAAATCAAGCTGGTTCTAGCATTTTTTTCTTTTCTTTTTCTTCTCGAGATAGAATCTCGCTCTGTAGCCCAACCTGACCTGGAGCTATTGTACAGCCTAGGCTGGCCTTGGACTCCTGGTGCTTTTCCTACCTAAGCCTCTTGAGGGCTGAGATTACAAATGTGAGCCACCATGCCTAGCTTCTGACATGGATATTTAAAAGTAATTTTACTACTTTCAAAAAGTATCTCTTCAGTTAAGACAATTTTGAAAATAAACAAATACAAAGATTTAAATACAAATACAAAAATTTAAAACACTTTTTTTTTTTTTCTGTGACAGGGTTTCACTGTGCAGCCATAGCTGTCCTGAACTTGCTTTGTAGACCAGGCTGGCCTGGAACTCAGAGAGATCTGCCTGCCTCTGCCTCCCTGAGTGCTGGGATTACAGGTGTGTGCCACAGAGACCAGCAAATCACATAATCTTATCACCCAGAGACAACCTCTGCCCGTATTTTGGTGGATATTTGTACAGTCTTTTACTCAAGAGTCACAGAACACACTCCATTGTGAATGGAAACCCCAATGCTCACCATGTTAGCTGTTGCGGTGGCTTGCAGTTGCCACTCCAGCACTGAGGAGGTGGAAGCAGGAGGAGCAGAGGTTCGAGGCTAGATAGAGCTACGTAGAGAAACACTGTCTCACCACAAAACAACGCAACAAAGAACCAATCCCCACAAAATTTGCAACATACCAGTACTTGGGAGGCAGAGCTAGATGGATATCTATGAGTTTGAGGCCAGCCTGGTCTATGGCTGCACAGAAAAACCCTGTCTCAAAAAATTACAATATAGATGCCATTTTACAAGACACAAAACAGCCTTTCAAGATTACTATAATTGGGGCCTGCAGAGAGGGCTGTCAGAGAAGCCTGGTGATTGGGTCTGAGCTCCAGGGCATGGGCATGAAGCTAAGTGTGGGGTATACTCCTCGTTCATGCGGGTGCATTTGTCTCTCATGTGGGAGGCACTTGTCATCCCACTGCTGTGGAGCTGGATGCTGGAGGTGGCTCCTGGGGGTTGCTGTCAGGCCAGCCTAGCCTACTCAGCAAGGCCCAGGCCAGCGAGGGAACTTGTCTTAAAAAAAAAAAAAAAAAAGAGGAGGGCTGGAGAGGTGGCTCGGCACTCAAGAGGACCAACTGCTCTTCCAGAGGACCTGGGTTCAATTCCCAGCACCCACATGGCAGCTAGCTCACAACTGTCTGTAACTCCAGATCCAGGGCATGACAACCCCCCCCCCACAGAAATACATGTAGCAAAGCACCAATGCACATAAAATAAAAACAAATCATTAAACAAACAAACAAACAACGAAGATGGATAGCTCCTGAGGTTGTCCTCTGGCCTCCCTACACACACATGTGTTCATAAGCGACAGCACACGTGTGGATGTACACAGACCTGTACATACATCACAAAACTATTACAATTGTATGTATTTATGGGATGCCATGGGATAATGTGATATGCATATAAAGTGGGTGATGAACATATCAGGATAGCTAACATTTATATCTCCACAAAACATTTCTTTATTTTTTTTTCGAGATAGGCTTTCTCTGTGTAGCCCTGGCTGTGTTGGACTTGCTTTGTCCAACCAGACTAGGCTGGACTCAGATTCACAAAGATCCACCTGCCTCTGTCTCCCTGAGTGCTGGGACTAAAGGGGTATGGCACCAACGCCCAGCTCTCAAAACAGTTTTTTTAAAGCTTCAATTAATGGAATGACTGCACATATCTATAAATGAATGTGCATACTTTAGCGTATGTGTGCCATTGGCAATGACAGGTATTGTGCAGCCCAGCATGCTGTTTTTTGTTTTTGTTTTTTTGTCAACTAGACACAAGTTAAAATCATCTGGAAGAGGAACCTCAATTGAGTAATGTTTCCTTCAGCTTGACCTGCAGGCAAGGCTATAGGAAATACATATTTTTTTGATTAATGATTGATGGTGGAGGGCTGAGCCTACTGTGGGCCTATGGTGACACCCTTGGGCAGATGGTCCGGTATAAGAAATCCAATGAGCAAGCGATGGCGAGCAAGCTGGCTAACAGAGTTCTTCCATGGTCTCTGCTTCAGTTCCTGCCTCTAGGTTCTTGCCTCAGACTCCTGCCCGGAAATCCCCCAGTCCTGGGTTGCCACCTGGAAGGGTCAGATGAGATTAACCCTCTCCTTTTCAAGTTGTTTTAGGTCAGATAAAACCCACAGCAAAGGTGAATGGAACAAGAACATTGCTGGTGTTTTGGTTGTTATATCCAAGAAAGCTTTACCAGACCCAAGGTAATGAGATACACTCACATTTTCTTCCAAGAAACTTTTAGTTGTAGCTCTTACATTTAGGTTGTTGAAATCCTAACTCTGTACCTCAGTGTCTGTCTTTGGAGACAGGGCCTTTAAAGGGATGATTAACCTAACGTGAAGTGGTTAGTGGTGTGCTCCATCCAATATGATTAGCGTCTCTACAAGTGGAGACTAGGACAGACATGCAGAGATGTGGAGCCTGCCACCGCAAGCCAGAGAGGACTAGTTGCAGCCAGATCTGCCCATGCCTCCATCTTATAAACTGTTCTTAAAATAGTGCTGGTTTTTGACAAACCGCATGGATAGATGGTGCATAAAATTCTTTGCTTGCATTTTCTTTCCACACATTTCTACAAAATGCTGCATCAGGCTTGCCCGGCTTTGTATGTTCCTCTTAGAAGTCTGATACCCAGCTGGGCATGGTGGTGCACGCCTGTGATCCCAGCACTCCGGAGGCAGAGGCAGGTGGATTGCTGTGAGTTCGAGGCCAACCTGGTCTACAAAGTGAGTCCAGGACTGTCAAGGCCACACAGAGAAATGCTTTCTTGGGAAAAAAAAAAATGCCACTGAAGGTTCTAGTAATATAGGGACCCAAAAATGGGTGATGACATTTAGCATGAAGTTAGTCATTAATGTGGTAAAGAGTCACAGGCATGGGTGGACAGGCTGCTGAAGAGGTAGAGATGTCTGTGGGACTTTATAAGACATTTATGAAGGAAAACACAGAGGGAGCAGTAGCTGGAGGAGAATCTTCCTTGTTGGGACAAGAAAGGCTTGAACACTATAGATGACGTAGGAAAAAGACAAGGAGGAAAGAGACCTTCATAATCTTGAAATATGAATGGGAAAACAAGTGAAATAAATGTTTGAAAGTTTTTGAAGATGTGAGGTGATGAATCTCAAGAGACAAAAAGGCTTCCGCACAAGTGTAAATTAGTGAGTTTCTGAAAAAGTTTGTAAATAGCCTAGCTCAAACTTGAAATAAGCTTCGAGGTAGTATTTGATTGTTATTGGGTTATTTTGATGTCACTTTGAATTCACTTTGTAGATCAGCTTGGCCTCACACTCAGGGTGATCCTCCTGCCTCAGCCTCCTAAATCTTAGGAATACAGGTGTTTGCCAGGCTTCTACAGCTTCAAGTTACACACCCCACCTGTTTCCACCTGAGTGGGTGTTTTCACCCTTTCAGGGCCCTCCCCATAGCGGGAGCTCAGTAAATGCTAAGGGAAGAAACCGAGTGTCTCTTGACTATGGTCTTGAGTACCCTTACATGGTGAGAGCAGTCGCCACCCAGCAACAAGTGAGTTCTCCTCCGACACGTAAAAGAGTGATGCACCCGCTCCTTCCCCGAAGAAAAATCCTCACTTACTTCAAGTTATCAGCACGGCACTGCCTTCACCACAGGAGTTTAAAAATAGACAGTGAGAAGAGGAGGAAGAGGGTGTTCTAGAGGCAGGATGCCAGTCTGATCGAAGCAGGTGGCACGCTCTGCCTTTCCATAAGGTGCCAGAAAGCTGCGAAAAGCATCCTCAAATCGCACAGGGCTGCAGCTGCTTCCCTCCACGCATGCACTTTCACACGCACCAACCGTCCAACGGACCATACCGCTGTCTTAAATAATGTTGAAAAAAAGATCTGACCTTTTGAGCCATTAAAGGAACACCATGTATGTGAGGGGCTGGAGAGATAGCTCAGCAGTTAAAAGCACTTGCTACTCTATCAGAGGACCTGGGTTTGATTTCCCAGCACCCACAAGGCAGCTCACAGTTCCAGGGGATGCAAAAAACTCTTTTGCCTTCTCGGGGTGCACACGTGGTGCATACATTTACTTGCAGGCCAAACACTCATACACATAAAATAAATAAATCTCTTGAAAAAATGGTAGTATGAGCTGGTGATAGCCAGCTGGATGGATGGATGGATGGATGGATAAGATAGATGATAGATAGGTAGATAGAGCGAGCTTTGTCGGCCTCCTCCTTTGCCCAAGATGTTTAATGAACTTCCAAATGCTCCCACTTTCAGGAACTACTGCGCAACTAAGCGGAAGTAATCTGTCCCTCTTCATCCTCTCACAGCATCTAGCTGTGATTTGACTTTGCGCAGGGGACCAGACTCAGTCCTTCACAGGGCTGCCCTTCTCCCTAAGTTACACGCTCCTGAGGACCAGGGGCCGTGATCCAGATCGTGTCCACCCGGCACCAGGCGCCGAGGCTGTGCTCAGGGAGCCTGCTGAGTCAATGTGGAAAGTCACTCGGGGCAGGACCCCGTGCTCGAGGCGCTGGTGAATGATTCACCGGGTGTTTCTCCGCATTCCTTACGGTGCAGTCACGTCGTGGGCGCAGCATCCAGGCACCGGGCAGCTACCTGTGGAGTGGAAGCGCGCCTCCGCCTCCGCGGCGGGCGCCCGGCGCTGGCCCGGAGGGGGCGCGCGAACCCGCGGGAGGGCACTCGGCCGCCGCCCCGCCCCCTCCGGTGGCGGAAGCCCCGCCCCTCCGCGCGCTCGCCCCGCCCTCCGCGCGCCCCCGCCCTCGCCCTCGCGCCCTCGCGCCCCCGCGCCGGGGGCGGGCTCGCTGCGCGTGCCGGGCGGGGAAGCGGCGCGAGCCGGCGCCGGGCACGTTCGCCGCGGGGGCGGCTCCGGGGCCTGAGTGGGCGCCGCCGCCTCGGTCGCCGCCGCCGCTTCAGCCGCCTCAGCCGAGGGGGCCGGGCCGGAGGAGAGCTGCGGCCGCCGGAGAGCCACGCGACGGCCCCTCCGCTCCGGCCGGGAAGCGAGCCAGGTGGGGAGCCCGCCGGGGCTGGAGGAGCGAGCGGGGTGGCGGGGAGCGCGGCCCCGGAGCGGCGACCCCGGGGAGACCGCACGCCGGCCCGGGGAGGGGGTCCCCGGCCACCCGCGCGCGCGGGGGCCGCGGGGCGCAGAGCTGGGCGGCGCGCGCCTGCTGCTGCAGCCTGAGCCGGGACTCGCGGGGAGGAGGAGGCTCCGCGTTAGGTGCTGAAGGGGGCGAAGGCGGCAGGTCCTGGCAGAGGGCAGGTGAGGCAGGCAGGCCCTGGCAGAAGGAAGGGAATTCATTCCAGATCACCGAGTCTCGGCGTCTCCCGAGGCTCCCGGTACGCGAACCTGCCCACCCAGGTCACCCTTGATGGGGGCACAGTGTCCCGAGAAGGAGGAGGATGTAGCTGACGAGTGCTTACTGTTAAATTCCTCCTGTGCCAGGCCTTGGGGGAATCAGACCTTCCAGCATTCTCTGCGAGCGTTTATTGATTAGCTACGGAGCGGGAGAGAACCGCGGGCAGCGCTGGGGTCACGACTTAGTCACTCTTCAGCCATCGTTTGCTCTTGAAGTGCTGACAGTTCGGCTGTGAAAGTATGCATATAAAATGTAAAGCGCTCTGTTTTGTGCTGCTTGTCCTGTTCACTTCGGGTCTCTTTAGGCTTTTCCCAGCCCTGGGAAACTGGAACCGTAAGTTGCTCGGTTTGTGGAGAAAGTAAGATACTCGAGGAAAGCTGGTGGGAAAAGAGGTTTGAAGGGTCTCAGCGACAGTTACAAGAAGAGAGGGAAAAGAAGTTTGGAAAGAGAATCTTGCTTTCCTAAGTAGAATTAAGCTCCCCGCCTGTTTTCTGCTCCATCCTTAGGATGTGGCCTGGATTCCAACAGCCCTGCAACTGATGCCTACTGCATGAGTGAGTGGAGCGAGCAAGGCTTGGGTACATTTTATAGGGAGTAGTTTCAGTCTCTGTAGAGTTAGGGATGCTTGGTGGATTTCCTTTGGTTGGTTCTCGGATTCTCTTTTCTGCCTCTTCCGGTAACCCAGGGTTTTAGGCGCTGGTAGGTTATAAACGGTGGCAGACTCCGGTGTGGCCATTCTTCATCCATATGGTTCTTGCATGTTGAGCACCAGGCGCTTGTCCTTTGGGTGGTTGCTTGAGATCCAGTTCTGGTTCTTCTCTTGCTGGCTTTTCCCCCTGTCATTCGAGGAGGGGGACAGAGGACAGAGGCAGCTTTTGCCTAGAGAACCGCTTTAATAATTTCTGCCCTGCCTCTTGGATCTTAGCTCTGAGGTGAGAGAATGCTTATGTCTCTTCCGTTCTGTAAGGACTGGAGTTCTGTTCTCCGCCTTGGTTGGACTCTCCAGCCCTAGGCTGCTGTTTCCTTTCCCTGGCTTGCAGTGCTTGTTGGGTTACTTTGCTTGCCAAATTAAAACTTGACCTTTTATGAGTTCTCTGAGGATTTTTATCAGGCATAGGTGGAACTGCCTCTGAAGGGGGTTGCGCAGTCAAGGTGGTGCTGGCAGCGTCTTTACGTTCACTGAGTTTTGCCTGGGAGACAGAATTTCTATTTAGAGTTAAAATATTAGAGTCTACAGGATTTCTAGTTGCCATTTATTTCATGTCTTCTGTGTTAACATATCTGAGCCTTAGTCTCCTCGGATAAAAAAACGAGAGCAATATTAATCCAAATTTGGCATTACATACATATTAAGCCTTGAAGTACATAAATTTATTTCATTTTCGTATCTGCCCTTCAGGGTGCAAGCATTAAGTATGTATCGAGTTTTGTTTTGGAGTGCCTAGGTGGCTCTGCAATTTTGGGTGCCTTGTTTCAGGCTCTTCTAATGTTTTATTTAGATATTCAGTTTACATCTATTTCAAAGTCAGTGCCCCCCCCCTCATTTTTTTAAAAACAGGATCTTGCTGTGTAGCCCCAGCTGGACTGGTACTTGCTATATTATATCACAGGCTATAGGCTGGCTTTGAACTTGTGGCTATCCTTCTGTAGTCTTCTGTGTGAACCATCATGCCTGGTTAAAACAAGCTTTGTTTGTTTCTCTAAGATACGGGCTCTCTGTGTGGCCCTGATGACTTTGAACTTTGTGGCTATCTTTCTGCTTATGTGTGCTGGGATTACAGGTGTTCACTAGTGTGCCTTCTTGATGTACATATGACAAAATGGGTAGATTTTGCATGTTTTGAAGAACCATACATATTGCAGGGTGTGTAGTACATGCATTTAGATCTCAGCCCTCAGGAGGCAGAGGCAAGCGGATCAGTGTGACTTCAAGGCTAGCCAGGGTTACATAGGGAGACGCTGTTTGAACAAAAAATAAAAACAAAAGCAAAACAAAGTAACAAAAGTCCTTTCCCCGGAAAAAGGGAAACCATGTGTACTTTGTAACTTACCCCAATCAAAATGTGTACATTTCTATCAGCAGAAGGTTAACTCATGCTGTCTTGGGACAGCTCCTTCTCCTATTTTATTTATTTCAAATTACACAAGTATTAGAGCTGTGGTTTCTAGCTGTATAGCTAGCTGTATGCTGCACAGTTTTAGGGGTGTCACTTGCATTGGAGGCTCTGTGCCTGGCGTCTCCTGGAGTTTCAGGGGTTCATACAGCTCAGAACCCATACTTGGTTATAAAATGCTGAGGATAAGCCCTCCCCACCTTGACATACCGAGCTTTTTCTACTGCAGTTACTAGTTTGTTGCTCTCTTCTAGGCCTCCTCTTATGCATTTTACTTTTTTGCATGTGTGTGTGTGGTATGTGGGAGTGTGCATATGGATATCCATGCACATGTGCATGCAAGACCAGAGTTGACACTGGCTGTTCTCAGTTGCTCTCTGATTTATTAGGTTCAGCCTCGTCCTGAAGCTGGAGCTGGCCAGTTTCGTTAGTCCAGCTAGCTAGCTTGCTCTGGTGATTCCCTGCTGTCTCCAGAGTGCTGGCATGATAGGTGCTGCTACACTAGCGTGGGTTCGAGAGAGCTGAACTCCAATCCTTATTCTTGTGCGGCGAGTGCTTTATCCACCGAGTCACCTCCAGCTCTCTCTTTCATCTTTCTGTAGCATACTGTCCCGCTCTGTAGCTTGTTCTTTCCCTGAGAGATTATTTTTGAGTACAGTTTTCATGTTGGGACATAGGGGTCTCCCCAAGTCGTCTTTACTGTGTGATTTGGTAGCGTGTAGTATACTGGACTTAGTATATTTAAACCTCTCATTATTGGTAATTCTTCAGTGAGTGGAAAGCAAATACACCTTTTAGACTGAGCCTTTCCTTAACGAAAGCAAAAACGTTGTATTTAGTTATATATAAGCTTCAATGTCATCAATATATTAAACATTTCTCCTAAGTGGTTGTGTGTGTGTGTGTTCAGAAAAAAAAAAATCTCAAGTTGGTGACGTGGCTCAGCAGGTGAAGGCACCTTGTCACTAATCCTGATGATCTGAGTTCAATTCCTGGAACCCACATGGTGGAGCAAAAAATGGATTCCTGCAGGTCATCTCTGACCTCCATGTGCCATAGCATGCAGGTACCCACACATACACACACAGAAACAACTGCAGTAAAGACTTAACACACCAATTTCTCTATCTCAGGCTATGAATTCTATTTTCTGGTTTCTTTTGCTTGGTAATATGCATTTGTGATTCTTCTATATCTATTTATGAGCTGATGGCTTATTTCCTTTTAGCAACAAATAATATCCCAATCAATGGGAAATACCAGTTTGTTCATTCATCTAGTGAAAGTTTTTGGTAATTCTGTATAAAACTGTTCTAATCTTCTGTATGCATGTTTTTTTGTAGACAAAAGTTTTTTTTTTTTTAAACTCATTTGGATAAATTAGGAGTACGATACTACATAGAATATGCCAGATCAAATAAATATGTTTCACTGTAGAGGAAACTGCTGAGCAGGCTTCCAAGGTGACTTCAGTTTTGCATTGGCAATAATTGTTGAACATTTATGTCCAGGTGCCCCTAAACGTACGTGTGAAATCAGTCTTGTCATGCTGTCTGTGAACTTATATCTGGGATGAGTTAATATTCAGTTAGCAGCTGTTGATGGCTCATTCTTAGCTGGTTTATCTCAGTGCATGTTGAAGTCTTGACTTAGGGAATTCGTTCTATTTTGAATGACTTTCTCTTTCCTGTTTCTATGTCCACCCATTTGCCTGTTGTATGTGGGGTTTAAGATGTTCAGCTGGCCTGCAGGAATCCCAGTCTAGAGTCAGATATGAATGAAGGTCAGGGGTCCTGCCCTCATAATGTGTGTCCCGGTTCAATTCCTGGCCAGGGGGCCTGTTTGCACTTTCCCACTTTTCTAAGCCATAGCATTGCATAAACCGTATTCTAGGCAGAGACTGACAGTGCATTTTAAGCTTCTTTTCAGCTCCAGTCTTAGCCCTGGTCCTGCATGCTGGCTTACATGCCTCATGTTCTCTACCCTTTTTTACTTGGACTTGTATTTCCCTGTAGGAGGTGTGGGTTCTGGACTCACAATCCAGATAGCGTATAGTTTCATCATGCTCCTAAATATATCTCTTGCTGTGTTTTTGATCAGAATGGAAGTTTTTCTTGTATTTTGATTTTTATTAAACATTTTTTTCCCCCATTGATTGAAGCAGAGGGGTTGCAGTTAGGTGTCACTTACATTGAATAGAGGTCAGAATTGATCATACCACTGTCATCTTATTGTTGTACCTTCGTGTACCAGGGTGACAATGGGCACTAAATTTTTTTTTTTTTCTGAACTGGAAATGCTTACAGTGTTTTGCTGGTAGCTATAATGTTTCCTGAGGCCTTTTGGTTGGTGACGTTTTGTGTCAGTCTAAGGATGTTTCTTCTGTTTTTGCTTTTGTTGAGTGTTGGATTTTATCAATGGATTGTTTTTGGCATTTATTGAAATGATTTGTTTATTGAAATTATTTGGTAGAAATAGGGTAGAGTGCTGGGGCTGGAGAGGTGGCTTGGTAGGAAATAGCACTGGCTGCTCATGTTGAAGACCTGAATTTGATTGCCAGCACCGTCATGGTGCCTCATAACCATCTGTACCCAGTCTCAGGGCATCCAGCATCCTCTTCTGGGATCTGTGGGCCCTGGGCAGGTGTGTGGTGCAAAATAGTCATGTACATAAAAATAAAAATATCTTAAAAATAAATAGGATGGGCACTTTGTGTTGTTGTATGTAATGGAATGACATCTCTATAGTTCAATTTTTTTTTTTTTAAGATTTCTGAACAGAGTCTTCAGTTTGTGACTGGCTGGCCTATAACTCACTGTGTAAGCCAGGCTGGCCTCCAATTCATGGCAGTTCTCCTGCCTTAGCCACCCAAGTGTGGGCATTACAGGCATTTGGTACCCTCCTCGGTTATGTTAAATTATTTTTATATTTTCTGAGACAAAGTCTTATGTTTGGCCTCAACCACTGTGTAGTTGGCACTGACCTTAGACTTCTGATTCGTTTATGCAGTGTTGGTGTTGGAACTCAGGGCTAGCAAACTACTAAGCATTTCCTGCATTTTGATCCAAGCACTGTAACAGAGCTGCATCTCCAGCCCCTTGATCTTGAATTTATGTGTATTACTCACACTATGTATAAATTAAAACGACTGAAATGCTGTGATAATCAGCAAATATCTTTGTAACTGAGATATACTGTAGTCGGAGTGCCTGGTGGCTGACATTTGTTAGGGCCTTAGGTTGTGCCAGGCATTGTGCTAAACATTTCACATGATTTGTTTGCTAGTTATCGAAGCCCCATTAAGGTTTAAATTCAGCTGTCCAGAGCTCTGGGTAGTTACAGCGTATGTTACTGAATGTTTATTGGAACCCAGGGAATGCTCTCAGATTTGTTACAGGGAGATATCTCGGGTTTTAAATTTATTTTCCCTGACACTCCTTTTAATCTGGAAGCGAAAAGAATCAGTATTAGAAGAAAGATATTTGAGAATTTTCCTAAAATGAGCAAGGGAGTTATTTTATTTTATTTTATTATTTTTTTAATTAAAGGTGGTTTTGACTGTATTAGCCACAGTCTGAGCTTAGACCTACCTGCGTAACCATGTCGACATTCAGGGAAGTCTGTAGGAAGTCTGCAGGAGACTGTGTATTTGTGCATGGGTTTTCCAGAGTGCTTTGTGTGTGCATGTGCCTGTGCCTCTGCTTGTGCTTGTATGTGCTCCTGCATGTGAGGGCCAGAGGACAACCTCACGTGTCGTTTCCCAGGCACCATTCACCTTGGTTTTTTCTCCAGACTGGCAGATCTGGCTAGTGTGGCTGGCTAGAGAGCACAGAAGATCTCTGCCTCCTCAGGGCCAGGATTATAACTGCCTGTCAGCAAGCCTGGTCTGTTTACTCATCTTTCTGCTTGTGTGTATGCGTGGTGTGTGTGTGTGTGTGTGTGTGTGTGTGTGTATATATACATGTGGAGGCCACAGACTGATGTGTGGTGTCTTCTTTACGTACTGGGCCAGATCTCCCACCTGAACCCAGGAGCTTGCTGGTTGAGCTAACCTAGCTAGTCAGCGTGTTCCGGGGAGCCCTGTCTCATGAGTGCAGGCCGCCAGGTCCATCCCAGGTGGGTGCTGGGAATCCAAATCCCAGTTCTCATGGAGTGTGACTGGTGCTTTCCCCAACTGAACCAGCCCCACCCACTCCCCCAGGACTTTTTGTAAACTTGGGTTTACATGAACTCAGCTCTTGGTGCCTGAGCTGGCTCCCTAGCCCATACCTGAATTCTTTGCTATGACAGAGGTGTAGAGGTTAGGAAACCTAACAAGCCAATTCAAAGGGAAGGAAGGAAGGCTCTTTGAACACATAGTGCTGTACAGAGATGCGCTGGAAACGTTTCCAGAGCTTCCCCCCTCTGCTTTTCTGTGTGCCGTGGCAGTTACTTAACCTCGGCCTGTGGACAGAGTCCGGCTCTGTGGCACATTGTTTTCCCAGCACAGAACAGACGGGAGGATTCTCCTCACCCTCTCCCCCACAGCTCATCAAGGGCACCACTGTTTTCGTGATTTCTGTCCTTTCCATCTACTCCTGCTTGCTTTGCAGAGGGTGATATGCACAGTGGGATGGAGAGGAAGGGGTTTATAGCCACGTTGTTGGCTACCTAAAGTAATTGCCTCATAATCTTAGGTCTCAGTCTCCTCAGCTACTTATAACATCCACCTAAGCCCTAAGTCTAGCACAGTCCGGACTTCTCATGCTAGGGTTTTTTTTTTTGTTTGTTTGTTTTTTTGTTTTTTTTTTTGAGACAAGGTGGGTCTTGCTGTATTGCCAGGCTGGTTTTGAACTCATAATCCTTCTGCCTCAGCCTCCTGAGTGCTGGGATTTCAGGCAAAGCCATACCTGGCTGTTCTGTTTTAAGAGCTGTGATTTCTTCCAGATTTGGGAAGGTGCTGTAGGCCGGGTAACAAGAAAATCAAACAGTTATGCTTTATTAATCTGCCGACACTTCATCTGCGTGTGTGACGACAGGCCTCAGTGGCATGTGCTAGGGGCTGGGAGCTGGCGGTGGCAACGCCTCTGCTCGGGTAGGCGAGTCTCCTTTTCTGTCTGCTTACACTGCGGCTCACCTCTGCCTGGCTCAGAGGGCTTTCAGATTCCACTGTCTGATTTGAAGGAAATGAACCTTGCTAAATAGGTGGCTGGCTTAACCAATGCCTGCAAAGAAACTGCGGAGTGGATTTTTGGTCAACAAGAGTGAAGTCACAAGACAAGCATACTTGCAGAACAAGGAGGAGCAGACTGGACACTGCTTCTGTTCACCTGTTGAGCTTGTTGTCAACTAAATGCAAAACACAGAAACAATGATCTGATCGGATTGATGTAGAATGAGCCAGAAGCAGCTAAACATACCCTTATAATGATTAAAAATGCTATTTGTGTACATGTTGAGTGTACTCTGCCTTAAGGTGATATTGTGATGATGTCATGATATTATGGACTAACAGTATTGTTGGTGGATTTTTAATTTTAGTTAAAAAAATTTTTTTTGAGGCAGGGTTTCTCTGTATATCCCTGGCTGTCCTAGAACTAGCTCTGTAGTCCAGGCTAGCCATGAACTCACAGAGATCCACCTGCCTCTGCCTCTTGAGTGCTGGGTTTAAAGGCATGTGCCACCACTGCCTGGCTTACATGAACTTTCAGTGTGCTCTCTCGCTACTTCTGTTTTCCTAAGATGCATGAATATGTTGCTTTAAGTATTGCAGTACCAAAAATCAGGCATGGTGTTCCTGTAATTCTAGTAATTCTAGTAATACATGTAATTCTAGTGCTCGAGAGACTAAACTAGGAAAATTGCCTTGAGTTTGAGGCCAGCCTTGGCTACATCTAGAGTTCCACGCCACTTCAGACTTGTGCTACGGAATGAGAATTCTGTTTCAAAAATAAAAACAACTACAACAACAAAACCCAACCAATCATACAAAAAAAGTATTCATGTTAAATACTATAGTCTTGGCCTTAAACTAATACCTAATTTTTAGTAATATTTCTACTGTATTTTATTTTCTGTATTTTAGTGTATTGAATTTGAAGTGTTTATTTTAATGGCTCTTTCTTAGTTTTTTTTCTGTTGCATAAACTCTACAAGCTTAATTATCTGGGAACATAAATTTTATTCATTTTTGGCAGTCAGTCTCTAATTAGATTTTAAAATATTTAGAAAATTTAATGTGTATGAATTTTTTTGTTGTTGTTGTTTGTTTTTGAGGCAGGGTTTCACAGTGTAGCCCTGGTTGGCCTGGTGTTTGTTATGTAGACCAGGTTGGCCTCAAACTCAGAGATCCACTTGCCTTTTCCTCCAAGTGCTGAGATTAAAGGCCTGAAATTGAAGGCTGCTGTGCCTGGCATCTGTCAGGTTTTGGCTTGTGTGTTATCTGTGCACCGCATGTGTGCCTGGTATCTGCAGAGGTTAGAAGGGGGCATTGGATCCCCTCGAACTGGAGTTATAGGTGGTTGTGAGCCTCCATAGGGGTGCTGGGAATTCAACATGGGTCCACTGCAAAAGTGGTTCTAAACCACTGGCCAATCTTTCTAGCCATTAGTTTTATCTATCTATCTATCTATCCATCCATCCATTATCTATCTATCTATCTATCTATCTATCTATCTATCTATCCATCCATCCATTATCTATCTATCCTTCCATTTATTATCTACCTATCTATCTACCTATCTATCTATCTATCTATCTATCTATCTATCTATCTATCTATCTATCTATCTATCTATGTCGAGACAGGGTTTCTCTGTATAGCCCTGGCTGTTCTAGAACTTGCTCTGTAGACAAGGCTGGTCTTGAACTCATAGCGATCCACCTATCCCTGCCTCCCGAGTACTGGGATTAAAGGTGTGCTCTATCATGCCTGGCTGATAAGTAAGTAAGTAAGTAAGCATGAGGAATTAAAGACAAAACTGAAAAGCCTTTTTTTTTTTTTTTTTTTGAGTGGGATGGGGTGACCGCCTCAGGTAGTCCAGGCTGGCCTCCAACTCTTTATGTGCCTGAACTTGGCCCTGAACTCATCCTCCTCCCCCTCAGGTGCTGGGATTTCAGGTGTGTGCCACTATACCTGGTTTTTTATTTAAAAAATTTTCAATATGATTTAAGTTTTGTGATAATCTAGTACCTTAGCATTTTCTTAGCTCAGTGATAAATTTTCTTACTCTAGGAAGGAAAGACAAAATTCACCATTACATATTAAGTACCCTCACTGTGTGCTTCATCCATGAACTCTCCATCACCTCTACTTGGACAAACCCTGTTGGTTTTGCTGCGTCTGGCACCTTGCTTTCTCCAGATCGTGAATTTGGGGTACTGCAATATGGGGTGGTTTTACGTTTGTGTTTTCCCTCTTGTATTTTTCACTTGTGTCTAAGCTTCCTCTGTGTCGTTTCCTGGCTCAGCACTTCATTTTATTGCTGAACAACATTGTGCTTTAGGAATTTAGGAATGCGCTTTTAGTTTATTTACACAGCCACACATTGAAGGGCATTTTTGTTGGTTTCTGGTGTTTGTCAATAAAGCTATTTGCAACTGGCTGTGGCAGAGGATGGATATCTGTGGTTTTGTATTAAAGAAAAAGACAAAAACTACTCAAGTATAGTGAGTAGCATACACCTGTAATCCCAGCACTTGGGAAGTACAGACAGGAAGATCAGGCATTCAGGGCTAGCCTTGACTACATAGTGAATTTGAGGCTAGCCTGAGCTATGTAGGAAGACTTTGTCTAAAAACAAAGCAAAAGATAGAGGTTTTGTGTGACATAAAATCTGAGTTCAAATTGTGTCAGTAAACAGTGTGACTTCTGGGTCACATGGTAAGAAGCTGCTTTCTAGTGCAGCGTTTGTATATGGTCCTGTAACAGGCAGTTCCTTTTGTTCTGTTATTGTCAGCATTTGGTATTGTCGGTCTTTTCAGTTTTAGCCCTTTTAATGGACACATCATGATATCTCTTTATTGTTTTAACTTACCATTTTGAACTTACTGAGCATGCTTTCACACTATTACTCATTCTGTATCTTCTTTGGCAAGGTGTCCAATTAGACCTTTTGGCCTTTAAAAAACATTTATTATGTGTATGGGTGTGGGTGGAGGTCAACCGACAGCTTGCAGGAGTTGACTCCTCCCACCATGGGGTCCCAGGGCTTGGTGGTACACACCTCCACCTGAGCGTCCTGCTGGCCCACTGACCATTTTTAGTTGGACTGGTTTTGTTGTTGTTGTTGTTGTTACTGAGTTTTAAGCGTTATTTCTAAAAGTTGTATGTACTTTGAAAAAGTGTTTACTCGTTTGTGTGTGAGTGCGATGTGAGTGTGGCCACGTGTGCCGTGGGGGTGTGTTTAGGTGTCAGAGGACAACCCTTAGGGAGTCAGTCTTCTCCTTTCATCTCTGTTCTGGGGATCAAGCTAAGCTCACAGTGCTTAGTCACTGAGCCGTCTCGCTGGGCTGAAAATTCTTTATTTTATTCTGCTTGTTTTCATTTTTTAAAACAACTTTGCAGAGCAGTTAATTTTGATTAAGATTCAGCTTAGAACATTTTCTATCTCATGAGCTGTTGTTTTTGGTGTTCTGTGTAAAAACTTGTTCCCTCAGTTTGGGTTTGGGCCAAGAATATTAAATAGCCTCGTCTAGGAACTTGGAATTTGGCTTTAAGGTTTAAGATGCTTTGCTTGTGTCTCCCAGCCGGGACTCTGGCTTCTTTTACACGTGGTAGACTGTGCCTATGTCTGTTTTTAGTTTGGGTGGAGAGGAGCACCTGCCTGCCAGGGTGACTGGATGAGCCGCAGAGCAGACAGGTTTATGTGGATACAGCCTGCCTGCGGGTTTCTTTGTGTGTCTGCAGGATGAACTTACAGGAAAAAGGGGGTGGAGAGTCCTGGGATCAGGAGGTCACAGAATTTTATTTGTTCGTTAATCTGTTGGAAGGTTTTGGCAGTAGAAATGGGGGAAAAGGGGGAGTGGCTATGAGAGTGATTGGGAGGAAGGAAATGGCAGGGTTTGAAATTAGAGTCAGCATGTAAAGAGGATGATAGAGAGGTATTGGTTATCTTTAGACTAAGAGAAGGCAGAATTCCAGGAGTCCCAGTGGAAGGAAGTGAGGAGGTACTTGCATTCGTGCAAGTACTGATGCTCAAGGTCCTGTCTCAACAGCAGGGCCATGTGGTCAGCTGTGGCGGTAGAGGACCTTGTTGGGTATAGGGCTGTTGAAAGCCTAACTACAGAGCTGCAGATGACAACACCCATAAAGCACTGGCCGGGGGAAGTAATTGACGGCATTTGGTATGAGCCTCTTAAGTTTGGACTTGAGGTTGAATGAACAGGTATTTCTTCAGCAGCTGATTCTAGGCAGAAATTTGAATGCAAGCATTTTATTTAGACAGTTATCTCTGGAAAAAAAAAAACTGTTGGACAGAGAGAAGTAGATAGGAACAAGCAGATAGCAAATATGGGTTGATTAACCATTGTGTTAACGGTCATTTAGCTGTAGCTTGCTCTCACCGATGGCCCCCAGGAGCCAGTGTGAAACAGGTAGAGAATGTCGAGCCAGCAGAGGCCCTTCTATACCATCTCCACCAGCTGCTGGCTAAAAGTGTTCCTAGGTGGTATATCTATAGTGTCTCAGGCCTGCCCTGAGGGAAGCAAGGCTCCGGAGCTTGTGGGTGGGGGGCTAAGCAGCTGCTGCCAGTCTAGGATGCAAGGCCTTGGTAAAGTGTAGACGGTGTAGGGCCTGAGGAAACCCTTTTGACACCTACCTTGATACCTTCTTGTGGTTCCAGCATCTCCAGCTCCCTTTCTCTAGGACATAATTTAAGTATTGTATTTCAGGGTTAAATGAGGCGTATCAGGATTGTCTCCAGGTGTTTTTGTTTGATTAAATCCTGATTCATGAGCCAGTGCCCCGTATCAACACGCTTCTTCTTACCAGCGTATACTGGGCCTCCAAGTTCAACTCTCTCAAGATCCTTTCCAAGACATGTCTTACGGTTACTCCAGGTGTTTGGTGAATCAGGCCTGCTCTCCCCAACGCAGGCATGGTGCCTCCCTGTTCAACTGTGACAAGGCTGGCCTCTTGTTCTTTTTTAAAAAATGATTTATTTATTTTTGTTTTATATGCATTGGTGTTTTAGCCTGCATGTATGTGTGTGTGAGGGTGTTGGATCCCTTGGACTGGACTCACAGAGAGGGTTGGATCCCGTGGACTGGACTCAGACAGTTGTGAGCTGCCATGCGGGACTGAACCTGGGTCCTCTGAAGAGCAGCCAGTGCTCTTAACCGCTGAGCCATCTCTCCAGCCTTGGCCTTGTGGTCTTACTCTCCCAGAGGCAGGGGTAGATCTTGGAAGCTAAGCATCTTTCAGGACATAATCCCAGCACAGGCCTTTGTGGTCTTTCTGCAGTAGAGGGTCAGAGCTCTCTTTAGAGTTTCTGCAGTCTGTAGATTTCCTGTGTGCCTTCTGCCCTGACATACCCAGCCTCCTGATCAGCAGCATTCCCACCAGTGTGGTATGTTCATTAGAATCAGTGAGCCCACACCGACGCATTGTTTACTCCCAGACGTGCAGGTGATGTTACGGTTGACTGAGTGCTGCATGTTCTTGGGTTTAAACAAATGGTGCAGTGGCGTGTACCAGCCATTACCAGACTGGATGGTTTTCACTGCACAAATATTCCTCTGTGCTCATTGGATTCATTGCCCACCTTGACTCTAGCGTCATCAGTCTTAACTGTCTCTGTAATTTTGTAATTTTGTGTTTTCATGGATGTTGTGTAGTTAAAACAGTGTTTTCTGTCCTCTTTTAAATTTTTTTTTTTTTTTTTTGGTGACAGGGTTTTATTTAGCCCAGGCTGAGCCTTGAACTTGCCCTGTGCTGGGATTACAGGTGTTCACCACCACTCCTGGCTCCAGACTGGCTTCTTTCCCTTAGTAATTCATGCTTCAGTGTCTTAATGGCTTCATAGTTCATTTCTTTTTGGAACTGGATAGTTTATCGCTTCACCTGCTGAAGGCCCATGTGGATGTTTTCAGGATCTGGCGGTTATAAACAAAGCTGCTATGCATCTGCGTGCAGTGTTTTTGGTAGGTGTACACTGTTACCATCTCTGCCTAAATACCAAGGATTGTATGATAACACATCTTGTCGTGTAAGGACGTGGCCAACTGTCTTCAGAGTGCCTGGGCCTGTTGCTTTGCATTCTGACTAGTGCGTGGGGTTGTCGGCTCCCCGCTTCGGCAGTTCTGATAGCACACAGTGGTATCTCCTTGTTTTCATGTTCTATGCGTGCCTGTGTGGGTGTGCAGGCATGTGCTGGTGTGCAGGTACATGTGAACACATCTGTGGAGGCCAGAGGCCCTTTCCTTGTTGTTGTTGCTATTTTTGTTTAATTTCATGAGACAAGGTCTCCTACGTAGCTTTGACTGGCCTGGAGCTCACATGTGGACCAGGCTGCCCTTAAACTCGCAGAGAGCTACCTGTCTCTGCCTCCTCAGTGGTGGGATTAAAGGTGTGCACCTCGACCTCCAGCCCCAACTTTCTACTTTTGGTGAAGTTGAGTTTAACAGTTCTTTTCTTTGGTTTTGCTAGTGCTGTTTTATCTAAAAAGTCCTCACCAGGCCTGGAGGGACTTATCTCTCCAGTCAGAGCGCTTGCTGTGCAAACACGAGGACTCAAGTTGGGATCCTAGAAAAAGCCAAGTCTCTCCGTGTGCATCGGAGGATGGGACCGGATGGAGAGGAGGATTTCTGGGGCCTGCTGCCTGCCAGCCTGGCTCCAGGGTCAGAAAGAGACCCTGTCTCAAAGGATTATGATTGAGAGTGACAGAGCAGGGCCCCATGTCTTCTAGCCTCTGTGCAAGTTTCGTACACACACACACAGTCATCACCTGAGTGTGGCGGCCCACACCTGTACTCTCAGCACTTGGGAGGCTGACGCAGGAGGATTACCACACTTCAAGGCCAAGATCTAGTTGAGTTCCAAGCCAGCCTAGGCTGCAGTGGGAGACCCTCTGTAAAAATAAAAGAGAATCTCCACCATTACCCCAGGCTGTATGTTTTCGCCTGTGATTTCAAGGGTTGTGTTAGTTTTATGTTTTAAAATTAGACCATTTTGAGCTAATTTTTGTGACAGGTATAAGATCTGTGTTTTGAATAGTGTTTTTGCATTTGGATATCCAATTCTTACAGTAATCCTTGTTTTTTTCTTCATTCAGTCGCCTTTTGATAGTGAGTCTTGAAGCTGGTGGTTTCTGGCCTCAGCTTTTACTTTTATTTTTTTTTAAATATCATCTTGGCTATTCTTAGTTTTTTGTCTTCTGTGTAGACCTTAGGAATTTGTTGATATTTACAGAGTAACTTGGGAGTTTGGTTGGGATTACGTTGAGTCTATAGATTGAGTTTTAAGGAACAGACATCTTGACAATGTTTAATCTTACTTATGAACATGGAATCTTAGTAATTTATTTAGTTTTATGTTGATTTTTTTTCACAAGTTTTATGGGTTTCTTCACATTGGTCTTGTACATGTTTTGTTATATTTGCACAGAATATTCATATTTTGGGGGTGATAACATAAGTGTTATGATTTTTAAATTATTTTGTTAGAGGTGTTAATTTTTAAATTTTTATGTTTTGCCTGCCTGCATGTAATATGTACCATATATGTGGTTGTTGCTCATGGAGATCAGCCAGCAGGTGTCAGATCCTCTGGAATTGGAGTTTGGCTCGTTGTGAGCCACCATGTGGGCACTGGGCATCAAACCTGGGTCCTCCAAAAGAGCAACGAGTGCTCTTGACCCTGAGCCATCTCTCCAGCACCTATGTTTTAATTTTTTAATGTGGCATTATGTTACTAATTTTAGATTTCAGTGTGTTGCTGCCATACAGGAAATGGATAGGTTTTTGTATATTGATTTTTGTGTATTGATCAGGTCACCTTGCTGTGATTTCTTACGCGGTGGTGGATTTGGGAAATTCTTTGTGGTTTTCTGCGTTAGATGGTCATGTCAAGGTGAACATGGACAGTTTTATTTCTTCCCTCTCAAGCCGGTTACTTTTTATTTCCTTTTCCCTTCACAATTTTAACTCCTGTAGTTTTCCACACAAGCTGTGAGCCCGATATTTCTTCCACTCTGCTTTAGCTTGCATTTCTTCTCTGCAAGCAAACTAGAGGGCTTTCCTGGGTGTTTTTTTTTTTTTTTTTTTTTTTTTTTTTCAGCATGACAAGGCTTTGTTTGCGGAGCCTGGCTGTTGAGGCCTGGGGCTGTGAGAGAGAAGTGTTAAACGCTTCTTGGGTGGTCTCTTTCTCCACCTGCTCAGGCTTACCTCACATGTGTCTCTAATGACTCCACTTGCTTTAGTTTGGGTTTAGTAGTTGTGCTCAGTGGCTGAGGTGGTTATATTCTTACCCCAAATTCCAGGATCCAGAACTTTCTTGGGCTGGTTAGGACTTATCCGTCATCGACTGAAGCTGTTCGTTGTCCAATGGGAGTGAGGAACTTTGCAGGCTTCTTGGCTAGAGACTATTCAGGCAGCTGACCGGAGTTCTCCAGGGAAAGTGCAGCTGTGAAAATATAGCCATCCCCCAGCAATAGAAAAGTAACTAAGCCACCTGGGGAAGGGATGGCCGGGCAGGACAGCTTCTACTGTTGTTGGGATGACTGTGCGTGTGGGGGGTGTGTATGGTGCATGGGTGTGCGGTGTGTATTAGGCAGTGGTGTGGTTATGTGTTAGGCAATGGTGTGTGTGTGAACATGCACTACCTTTCACGCCTCCACAAGATGTTGATGCTGGGTGTATTACTATTAGTTTTTTGAGACAGGGTCGCTGATGACCCTGGAGCTCACTGGCTGGCTAGACTGCAGGCTGTTGAGCTGCTGAGATCAGCTTATCTCTATCCTCCCTGCCCCCTCCCAACTCTCACCGGCATTAGGGATTACAGGTGCACACCATCACATCTGGCCTCTTTTATGTGGGTGCTGGGGCTCTGAATTTAGGGCCTCATGTTTCTGCAGCAAGCTGGCTACCCATTTAGCCATATCTTCAGCTCCTGCCTCATTGTCTTGAAAACCTCTGAAGTACGTACTGTTTACTTCTATGATTGGCTATAAATCATTGAAACATCTTTATAGTGGGTTTTCATCTTTTCTTCTCCCTTCACATTTCTTCCTTTCCCCTTGGATTTTCTTTTCTTTTTTTCTTTTTTCCTTTCCTTTGAAAACAAACAGACAAGAACAAATAAAAGCGGGATGTATTAATTACGTTTCTTGTTGAGACAGAAATACATGCAAGGGTTTATTTTGGTTCACAATTTGAGGATCCATAGTGGCTACTGGAGATGGAGGCACTCGGTCACAGTGTATTTGCAGTTCGGAAGCAGAGAGAGATGCCAGAGCATGAGGCAGATAACACACCTTCAAGGCTGGCTCCCAAAGCCACGCCTGCTAACTCGGCTGCAGTATCAAAAGGCCCCACCAACAGTGCCCCCAGCTGGGGACCAAGTGTTCAAGTGCATGGACCTGTGCAGGACATGTCACTTCTAAACCCTAATAGTTGGTGAAGGCTGTGTGGTTTTTTGATGCCATTTTAGTAACAAGGAATGAATCTTCGAGTGATTAAGGTGCTTCCCCAAGGATGGACTCTTAGTAATAGAACTGAGACAGAAGCACATGCTGTTTGTTTTCGTTTTGACAGTGGGGGCCTGCTAGCCTAATTGAAGCCAGCCATGTAATAATCCAGTGTTAATTATTGCTATAAATAAATATTGTGAAACTTTTTCTTGCAGGACCAAATAGTGAACTTTACTTCAGACCTTCCAGGCCAGGAGTTCCCTGTGGCATGCATTGTAGTCTGCCATTGTTTTGTGAGTACAGAAATGAAGCCAGGCATGAAAACACGGGCCTAAATCCCACCATGTAGGAGGCAGAAGGATTAGGTCTTCCTCACGAGTATAGCAAGTTTGAGGCTACCTGGACTAGAGGAGACCATGTCTGCCCTCATACCCCCTCCGAGGAAGAAAAGGAAACAGAACTGAACAGATATGTCTGTGTTCCAAAACTCTATCTGCAGAAGCAGATGGCAGGTCAGACTTGCCCAAGAAAGTGTAGCTCCTGTAGTTTGTCATAGTTCTGCATGCAGTTGTGGTTGCTGAAATTACCTGGCACTACCTGTAGGGTGGTGGCTATCTAGATGACCCACGATATATATTGCTTCCCAAGACGAATCTGAAAATGGCAATAAAATTTTAGAAAATTGCCACTGAGAATTCAGCAGTCTCTAGGAACTCAATTTCTCTGCTTTGAGAAAAGTGATGTAAAGGAATACTAAAGTAGAAAGAGATATGCTATAAAGGACATTGTGGTTATTCTGTTGTGCTCTGTATCGGCAGTTGGCTTTGAGAGAGATCAGGTCTGGGGCGAGGGAGCCTCAAGCTTTTGCTTGGGCTCTTCCCTTTGTAATTGCAGACTACTGGAGCCAACTCTGGTTTCTTCTCTAAGTCCTAGATTTTATTAGATTGTTTTTGTTTCTGCTGGCTTTCTCCCCTTTACTTTCTGTGTAAAATTCCTTTGGCTTGGGGTAAATTGTAACCACTGTGTGTGTTGAAGCCTGTGTGATAATATTTCCGTGACTTGGGACAGGGTCATTCTTGATCAAAATCTTAATTATGGAATGTTCAGGAATATATTTACATTTTAAAATTTCTTTAGGGTCTAACTAAACTTGTTATAACCAGGCAAGCCACATGATGTAATGAATATGCAGTTTATATAGTTGTCATTTAGTCTGTGATCATAAGATATTCGAGAATGGTTTGTACCAGTTTAATGTATAACAGTTTAATCATACTTGAGAGTGATTTACAACAACTTAATCTACTCGGGGTAATTATCTGGCTTGTGTTCAGCAGAAGTTGGCACAAATAGGTCTGTATAATGGGCAGTGTTCTAGCTTTTTAGACATTAGAGCTTCAGATATCTGTAAATAACAATTATATGAAAAGCATGTTCAAGAGGTTGCGATTGCACTGGTGTTGAATTATGTGCCTGTAAGCAAGTTA